>NC_139395.1:154722500-155972500 GCF_054392235.1 Sus scrofa
TGCTTGACGTAAGGACAGTCTTGTGGAATACTGTGCCTTTAACCTATGAAGTCCGGCCTAACTCTGGGTAGTTGTCAGAACTCATTACACAGAGGGAGACTCTCTAGGGGAAAGTTGGAACTATGAGGTCTAATCGTCTTCCCCTTTGTAGAGAATCAACTTCCATGACACAAAGAGTTAAAAAAAATTCATTTCTATTTATGTTCATTACTGGGTAATCAAATAGCCCTGTGGCCTAGCAAAGAGTTGTCCACCTGGAGTGTCTTCTTTTATCTCTTCTCTAAAGACTCCGCCCAGTAGGCTACTTCTATAGACCAAGAAGAGAGAATAGAAAGTTCATCAGTGACCATAAATTATTCAACTTTGTGTCCCCCTCTGAGAGCCTACAACAGTGCTTCCATATGACAGGTACTTAAAATAATAATAGGGAAAATAGTGATCATAGTAATAATTTAACGAAACTCAAGAAGGTCCACCTATGGTAGCCAAAAGGCTTCAGAATCCTCCATCTAATAGGTTACAAAAGAATAGACCAGCCCAAAACAATGAAGACTGAAAGGAGATGTGATAAAAGGATTATGAAATCATGAAGGGTATGGATGAGATAACCAGATATTGCTTACTCTGAATCAACCAGACAGTGTTTACATTCAAACTATTTACATCTCATAGCAGAAAGATTTAATACAAGCAGCACACATAGTTGGAAATAGAATGAGAGAAATCATTACTCAATGAAGTAATGCAAGCTAAAAACATCTAAAGGATTTAGAGGAAACTCAAGAGGGACAAACCAAAGTAGATTATATCTTAAGAAAAAAATTAAAATTTAGGAGATTTATCATAACTTTCTCAGATCATGGAGCAGAGCCAAGCAGTCACACAACATGTGCTTGGAATTCACTCCAAAAGTAGAGCCCTCAGCTGAGTGGATAATGGAGATGACTCAGTCTCATGTCCCAGGAGGAGGAGACCCATGACATCAGAGCCTGGCTCAGCCCACTCTGGATTCTCTGGAGCTCATTCAGTTGCCCAGTCATGCTAGAACTCTTTGCCCTGCCCTCAGATGTCAGTTTATACACCACCAAAAGAAATCATCTCAGACTTCTCTACTGACAAACTTCCATTTCTACTCGCACTCTTGCATACTGTGTTGGGAAGGGATACTAGACAAGTTTTGGCAGTTTGTCATCATTTTTGAGGAGTGCAGCTCCAGGGCAAAATTTTATGTCTGATATTTTAGAACTAATCATTGGCAATGACAGGGCCTTGCCTGGCAGGCTTCATGGGGAGAAGCTGTCCTCCCCAACCAGATTTGATGCACTGCCAATTCATTGCAATTTTCTGGAGGGAGTTGCAGTCAAGGACTCAGCCTTCCTTCTCACACGCCAACCAGCCATGCTAATACACATATCTACATTCCTAACCCAGCTGCCTCCATTCAGAGTCCTTCTTGTTGGGGTCCTTCGCTGAGGCACTTTTCTCTATTTTGACTTAGTACCCTTTGACTACTAGCCCTTCTTTCTCTCTCCCCTCCCCACCCCCGGCCCACAGATCCACAAAGAGGCAAGAGCTTTTTGTTCGGGCTTCTTGATAGTGAGATGATTGCCCCCATGTATGCTGCATTCACCTGAAAAGTTTCAAAATATGTCAAGAACCTAAATATCCAGCAATATGGATTATGCAAAGAAATTTTGGTGTATTTATATACAGGACAGAATACTGTGAAGATGTTAAAAGCAATAATGGAGGTAAATGAAAAGATGCTTATTGAAGGTGGTTCAAAGTAGTATATACTTTATATTTGCATTCATGTAAAGAAAAATATGCATATAGAATAGTTACCAGTGGTTACCTCTGGGTGGTGAGGTTATGCTTGTTTGATTTTCTTGCCTACCTGTATTTTCTAATCTAGGATAACCATTTATTATTTCTTTAATAAAAAAACACAGTAAAAGTTATTATTATTTATTTATTTTGCTTTTTAGGGCCATATTTGCATAATATGGAAGTTCCCAGGCTAGGGGTCGAATTGGAGCTGTAGCTGGCAGCCTACACCACAGCCATAGCAATGCAGGATATGAGCTGCGTCTGTGACCTACACCACAGCTCACAACAATGTAGGATCCTTAACCCACTGAGTGAGGCCGGGGATTGAACCCGCATCCTTATGGATATTAAGTTGGGCTTGTTACCACTGAGCTGTAATGGGAACTTCCTAAAAGTTATTATTTTTAATTTATATACTCCTTGAATGAGCAATTGTATATCTAGGAATTCATCTTAAAAGTATAATTTTAAGCATGCATGCAAATATTTAGCTAAAGTAATGTTTAATGCAAAGTTGTTTATAATGAAACAATCTAGTTAAAAATCTAGACATAACTGAATTTTTAGTGTTAGGAGTTTGGGAAAATAAATTTTAATACATCCATAAATTACATTAGGCAGCTAAGTTAAATATTTAATGACCTGAAAAGAGGTTCATAATATATTAATTGGTTTTTTTAAAAGGCAGGTTACACAACATTGTATTTTCATAAACTTTGACCCAGAAATTCCACTTCCAGGAAATATTAGCACCAAGAAAACAGTGTAAATATATATATATATATATATATATATTATTAATAATATAAATATATATATATATATTATTATTAATAATATATATATATATATATATATTTTTTTTTTGGCTGCACCTGTGGCATGTGGAAGTTCCCATGCCAGGGATCAAACACACACTACGGCCGTGACCTGAGTCATAGCAATGACAACTCTGGATCCTTAACCCACTGCACCATCAGGGAACTCCAAAATGCCTTGATCGGGTCATTTCAGTGAAAAAAAGTAGAAGCTACACAGATTTTACCAATTGAGAATGCTAACATGAATAATGGCACATTTATATAGTGGGCTAATAAGCAGCTGTTAAAAACAATAAAATTCCCATGAGGTGACATGAAAAGTGTTATGATATGGAATGATTGGCCATCCGGGACCCACTGTAGAACACAGAGAATTCTACCCAGTATTCTGTGATAATCTATGGAGGAAAAGAATCAGAGAGAGAGTGAATATGTGTATATGTATGACTGTATATTTCATGATATATTCTTAAGTGAAAATATACCTATATGGAGGAATTATGAAATACATTTTAAATTTTATATTTTCAATTTTATATTTTCATAGTTTTAGTAGCTTTACTACAAGCGTCTATCGTCATTCTACTTTTGTCTTTATGAATTTGACTATTCTAGATCCTGCATTTAAGTAAAATCATATAATATTTGTCATTTTGTGACTGGCTTATTTCATGTAGCATAATTTTTTCAAAGTTCATCCATGTGTCAGACTTTTACTCTTTTTTAAGATTGAATAATATTCCATTGTATGTATACACAGTATTTTGTTTATCCATTCTCTGTTCTTTGCTTTCAATTACTTTGGGTTTATACACAGAATTAGATTTGTTGGATCATATAGTAAATGTATATTTTATTCTCATCAACTAGGGTTTCTTTTTGAGATAATAAAACTACTCTAACATTTACTGTGGTGATAGATGCACACATCCATGGATATACTAAAAACTACTAAATTGTAAAGTTTAAGTGGGTGGATTGTATGTGAACAAATAAATTTGTTTTTTAAAAAAGCAAAAAAGACACTTGCTTAAGAGCACTAAGGTTGAGCCCATCTGAACTTCTATCCTCAGGAAGAGCTGGACAATCAGAAAACTTCTCAAACTCAAAGGACTGGTGACTTGCGTCACCTGTGTTGGATTCTGGACATCTGGTTGCGGAGAGCCTTGTGCTCATTAAAACTCTCCCTCTGGCTATGTGGGGCCACAGTGCATTAAACATTTGGTGACGAAAGTGGGTTGGAGAATGTCTATTTTATTAATTTAATTATTCTTAATATAATGTTTACTTCTGTTTCCCACAGGTGCTCCCCTCTATATCTTGTTCCTGCCCATCCCATGGGACGGATTGTCTGACAAAGAGACAGGTTCCCTGCTAAGACTCATATTGGCAGCCCTTTCCAATGGCTTCCTGTCATCCCAGCAAGCATGAACAAACGATGTTTCTTACCTTTTAATGGCTTACTAGGGGTGAAAAGTTAGCCTAAGAATCATTTAGGGGCATGACTAACATGAAAAAAAAAAAAAAAACCCTAGCAATAATCTAGTAATTACTGTGACTCAATCCCTCTGGTTCACACAAGACCAGTATCCACACATGTAAGGACCAGAAATCTTACCATTTGATTTATAGAATATTAATTTGTGTTCCTGAAACAGTTCTTACCAGCTGTGTTATTGGAATTCTGGAAGGCACCTGCCCTTCTTGTTCAAAGATGACGCTGTTGCTGCTTTTATTTCTTGGGATACATTTCTCACATTAGCACCATCTTTAAGTTTTTTAGGTATGCACCTAGTGTCCATATGAATATTCATTTCATCTCTCTAAGCCTCTTCATTTAAAAAATGAAAAAGTTGAACTAGAATATTTCTAAGCTCTTTTCCAGTTTTTTATATCCTAAAATTGTACAGCAAGTAAATTATAGAGTAAAGTATTTGGGGAACATTTTCCCTTCTCTTAAGACATTAAGCCCCTACTGGAGGCCTTTTTTTCTACCTAGGGCCACTGACACTTAACCATTAGACTCTAATGCCTCTGATTAGGCCAGAAATTGAGAAACCACGCAATGTAGTTCTAGTCTACTTGTACAGTTATCTTCCATTGCTTTCCTCAAAGATCCCTCCAGTTCTGTTTAAAAATGGACTGCTTGCCTTGATTCCTGCCTCTAAGTTCATTCTCATGCATTTCTTCTACCTGGAATATTTTCTCCAATCTCAGCCCTTTGAAATCTTATTCTTATGAAACCAGGTCAAGTTCTCTTTTCTCTGTGAAGATTTCTCTGTGTGGTCTTTGAGAGCAGAAACCATAACTATTAGAAAACCTTAGGCCAAAAAATGATTCCAAAATATTTGAATAATATTTTCGTTTGAATTGTCATTATTTGTTTAAATGTCTTAGGTCCATGACAAGACTACAAATTTCTTAAAGGGCAGGGACCATGTACATAATCCTTTGACTTCCTCACAGCTCCTAGCAATATATTGCACAAAACGAACACCAGTAATGGGAATGTGAAAAGAAGAATCATATCCCTTTTGCCTCTTGAGTTCTGAGCAATATAAATATAAGTCCAGGCAATAATCCAAATATCAGCTTTTTATAGTGATGTTATCAGAGAACACAGTCTGGAGTAGAAGTCAAAATGAGTTTCATACTTTTTCCTCTCAAACTGAACTGAACCATCCAAGCATAGGCAGACCTTGTACAAACACACCTATAGAAGCAAGCACATTTGTCCACCATAAGAAGAGAAGAATGTATATCTCCTGTGGTCAGGATCATTCCACAGAAAGACTTGACTTTATAAATACAATGATCTTTTTTCCAAAACAACAATCATACAAATCATTATATTTCCCATAAGAAAAAAGTGGGAGGTGAAAACAAAATATTGATACTTTCTCCCTAACACTTCTGTGAAAGCAGAACTATGTTTTGGACTAAGGCAAGAAATAATGGAAAGGGAGTGGTTTTTATCTCCTACTTTTGATAAATATTTGTTGAAAAATAATTTTAAAAAAAGAATTAATGACAATAGTCATTCTCTAATAATAGTCTATTCTTAGAAAGTATCATTCACAAAGAAGCCATAGCCCTCTACATAGTAGTGCAAACTGGAGCTGGCCCCTTAAAGTCAGGGAGAGAACATCTTAGGAAACTGATCTGGGTGCTGAGCCTCAATGCCTGATGCTGCTAGTTGGTAAAAGAATGGGAAGCCTGGGAATTCTAGTGGTTTTCAAGTCAATTCCAAGGCCTTATTTTAAAATCCAAGTTGTTACAAAATTAAAAGGGAGTCAAGATGGGGAGTCTAGAGGATGGAGCATGTAGGTAACATTTTTGTTAAGAAGGATTAGCATGAGTGACAGGAAGGGGGAAGCTTTAGGGCTTAACTTGGTCAAAATTCCAGTGATAATGTCAATCCATTTTGGACTTACTAGACAAAGTTTTCAAGTCAGCTATTACAAATGTGTTCAAAGAAAAATCACACATAAAGAGTTTTAAAAAAATGAGAATGATGATTTAAAACTTCCCAAATTTGATGAAAAGTATTAATCTACACATCCAAAAAGATAACACCGTGTAAGTATGATAAACACAAAGAGATTTGTATGTGGACACATCATAGGCAAACTTGAGGAAACCAAAGACAGAATCTTTAAAACAGAAAGAGAAAAATGCTCTTCACTTAGAAAAGACCTTCAATAAGATTAACAGTTGACTTTTCATCAGAAACTATGGAGTCCAGAAGGAAGTGGGATAAAATTCAAAGTACTAAAAGGAAAAAATGATCAACCAGGAATTCTACATCCAACAAAACTGTCCTTCAAAAATGGAGGCGAAATTCAACCATCCCAAGGAAACAAAAAGTGAAAGAGTTTGTGGCTAGCAGAACAACAAACCCAACAACAAATGCTAAAGGAAATTCTTCAGGCTAAAATAAAAGGACACTAGGCAGTAGCTCAAATCCATATGGAAAAATAAAGAGCATTGGTAAACTACACAGGTTAAGTATAAAAGACAGTATAAAAGTAACTTTTGTTTGTAACTCTTCTTCACTAACTGATTTTAAAATAAATAGAATGAAAAAGTAATTAATTATAAAACTGTGTTGATAGACTTATAGTGTAAAAAAAGGATACAAATAATATTTGTGTGAAAATAATATCACAAAAAGGGAGGAGGGAATGGAGGTATAGTGGAGCAAAACTTTTTCTGCTATTGAAATTCGGTTGGTTTTACTCCAAATTAGATTATTTTGGAGTTCCCGTCATGGCGCAGTGGTTAACGAATCCGACTAGGAACCATGAGGTTGCAGGTTCGGTCCCTGCCCTTGCTCAGTGGGTTAACAATCCGGCGTTGCTGTGAGCTGTGGTGTAGGTTGCAGACGCGGCTTGGATCTCGCGTTGCTGTGGCTCTGGTGTAGGCCGGTGGCTACAGCTCCGATTCAACCCCTAGCTGGGAACCTCCATATGCCGTGGGAGCGGCCCAAGAAATAGCAACAACAACAATAACAAAAAGACAAAAGACAAATTAGATTATTTTAAGTATAGATGTTAATTACAATGCCCAAGGCACCCACCAAAAATATGACTAAATATATACAATCAAAATAAACAGACCTGAGGATTTAGTAGCTGGGACTAAGGACAATCATTTTAAGAGTGTTAATTTAAAATTCAAGACTCAAATTCCTGGGACATAGAGTCTATATGTTTCAGTGTGGGTCACGCCCACTATCATGGTAAAAAAATGGGGTTCCAAAATTGGCAGACTTCTAGAGTTTCACAGGAGGCATTTTCCCAAATAAGTGTGTTTAAGGAAAAAATAATGATGACCACTCAATGAGTCAACATACTATGAACAGAAATATGTTTGTGAATGAGGCAATATGAATTAATAGTGACTGAGTATGGGATTAGAGAATAGAATGATATGTCATTTATTTATTTATTTATTTATTTATTTATTTATTTTGTCTTTTTGCCTTTTCTAGGGCCGCTTCCATGGCTTATGGAGGTTCCCAGGCTAGGGGTCGAATTGGAGCTGTAGCCACCGGCCTACACCACAACCACAGCAACGAGGGATCCAAGCTGCGTCTGCGACCTACACCACAGCTCATGGCAACGCTGGATCCTTAACCCACTGAGCAAGGCCAGGGGTCGAACCTGCAACCTCATGGTTCCTATTTGTTAACCACTGAGCCACAACGGGAACTCTGACCTCATGTTCTCGTTTCATATTTTATTATGAAAAAAATAATAAAAGGAAGTTTTAAACTGCAAAATTTTTTTTAGCTTCATAAGCACTATATTAACTTAAAAGGCATGTGAAATTTACTTGACATAAACCTGAATACCTTGTAGTTGGTTTACAAATTCCAAACAAAGTTAAATGAGAAGTTGGGGAAAGTACTTGCAAAACCTACAACATACTAACATGCAACATATATAGAGTTACTATCAGTAGTATACATAAAGTCTTACATTTTGTAAAGAAAAAGACCAGTGACTCAAAAAGAAAAATGAACTAAGCATATCAATAAGCAATTTACAGAACAGAAAATCCAAAGGGGAAAAAAAAGAGAAAATATGAACAGCTTTAGCAGTATTCAGTGAAATACAAATTAAAGGAAATTTGTCACTATTTGTCATACAATTTATCACTATTTACTTATCAGAATGTTTATAATTATACAAAGCCAATTGTTACAGCCTTTTGTTTTTCTTTTTTTGCCACCCTGCAGCATATGGAGTTCCTGGGCCAGGGATCAGACTGGAGCCACAGTTAGGACCTGCACCACAGCTATGGCAATGCCAGATCCTTAACCCACTGTGCCAGTTGGGAATTGAGCCTGCATCTCAGCTCTCCAGAGATGCCACCAATCCCATTTTGCCACAGCAGAAATTTCAATGTTACAGCCTATTAGAAGGCAATATATTAACATTTCACTTTTATTTTATTTTATATATATATATTTTTTGGGGGGGGCCCACCCATGGCATATGGAAGTTCCCAGGCTGGGGGTCAAATCCGAGGTGCAGCTGCCAGCCTATGCCACAGCCATAGCATTGTGGGATCTGAGCTGCAGACTATGCCACAGCTCACAGCAACGCTGAATTCTTAACCCACTGACTGAGGCCAGGGATCCAAACCACATCATCATAGATATTTGTCAGATTCGTTTCCACTGCGTCACAACGGGAACTCCTATTAACCTGTTAACATTTTAAACCTTCAATGTCATACCTGGGAATCAATCCCTCAGGAATTAAAGTGACAGGGCATATACACATAAGGATGTTGACAAACACTGGTGACAATGGCAATTTTTTAAAAAGAATTTTATTATTTTTAATTTTTTTATTTTTCATTTTTGTCTTTTTGCCTTATCTAGCCTCTCCCACTGCACATGGAGATTCCCAGGCTAGGGGTCTAATTGGAGCTGTAGCCACTGGCCTACGCCACAGCCACAGCAACACGGGGTCCGAGCCACATCTGCAACCTATACCACAGCTCACAACAATGCTGGATTCTTAACCCATTGAGCAAGGCCAGGGATCGAACTGTCAACCTCATGGTTCCTAGTTGGATTCGTTGACCACTGTTCCACAACAGGAACTCCATTAAAAAGAATTTGAATGTCATGAATAAGGAAACTTTTTTTCTTTTTTATAGCCACATCTGTGGTATATGGAAGCTTCTGGGCCAGGGATCCAATTGGAGCTGCAGCTGTGGCCTACGCTGCAACCCCAGCAACACCGGATCCTTAACCCAGTGAGTGAGCTCAGGGGTGGAACCCACTCCCCTACAGAGACAACGTCCAATGCTTAAACCAGTGAAATGGGAACTCCTATGGAAACTCTTGAATAAAAATTTTGGTACATCCATACTGTGGAACATTATCCAAGCTCTAAAAGAATGAATTAGAAGTATACTAGTTGAATTGGAAGAATTGTTATGACATTGTTTAATGAGGAAAGCAAGAAGCGGAGAAGTGTTTATTATTCCCCACTTGGTAAAATAAACATATATGTATTTATAGTTATATATATATATATATATAGTTATATTAGCATACTTAACTTTTTAAATAGGTGAGAGTGAGGGAGAGTAGTAAGGGGAGAGTCAGGTAAAAAAATAAAAGACTAAAAAAGAGGGTGTCCTAAACGCAGCATAGACAAAATGATTCCATACATGACAAAATGTGCATATATGACAGATGGACATGTGCATAAAGATATGCATGAAAATGTGGTCATCAAAACATTAGCAATGGTTGTTTCAGGGTATTGGGGGTTTATTTCCTTCCTTATACTTTTGTGTGTTTGAATTTTTACAATAAGCAAAGTTTATATCCAAAGAGTGGTTATTTGTTTTAAAATATGTGTGCAGCCAATTGCCATGGAGGATGAGTCAGAAATAGCTTCTGCTTTGCAGGCCCTGACCGTTGGTGGGGAGACAATAGGACACATCTGGCTGTAACAGACAGTCCAAGTTAGTGAGTGCTGTGACAGACCAGGAGCACTGGAAGAAATATTAATTGATCTCCCAGATGGACTGGGAAGATCTGGTAGAGCTTTGTTAAAAGAGCAGGCATTTGAGTTGGATCATGAAGGCTTGGGAGCAATTCAACAGGTAAAGATGAGGATGAAGAGAAATCCAGGATAAGGGAATGGAGTGAGCATAACACACAGGGGAGTTAAAAACACAGGCTATATTCAAAAATGGCAATTTGCCCAACTCAGGATAACTGGAACACAGGTGCTGAGTGGACAGAAGGTTGGAAAGGAAAGCTGGCTTCCATCTGTGAAAGTAGTTTAGACTGTATTCCAATTGCAGAAGGCAGTTACTGCAGGTCTGGAGCGTGTGGGGAGGTGAGGGGAATGTTTTGTTTGTTTTGTCAGGAGAATGATATTCCTAATTCTGTTTGGGGTGTGAGGAGAGATAGGAGGCAAGAAAACCAGTTAGGAAACTATTAAAATGTTTCAGGCCAAGGCAATCAAAGTTTAACAAGTGCAACAAGGTGGGAATGCAGAGGAGGGGAGAGTCCAGCAACATTTCCGAAGTAAATAGGGCAGGCAGGCCTTGGTGGACGACGGAAAACCTTCCTTGCCTGATAACTGAGGGCTTGGGGATACTCCAATTTGAGAAAGCCAACACCGGGATTGAAGATGGGAGCCATACTGGGACAAAGATTCAAGTATCTTGCAGAATATAGAGGGGACGGTGACAGTAATGGGCTAAGAGCAAGGACAAATTCTGAGGTAAATGCTCTACAGACATGGGAAGGACGAATCCTCAATCTAGAACCACAAAACTGAAGAGCTGGACCTGGTCTCTGAAGTCGCCCACGTGCCTTCTTAACTAAAGCAACCCCCAAGAAGGAGGATCGAATCGGTCCCCCTCACTTTGTGCATGTTTAAAACGAAAGGGTCTAGCTGTATAGAATGAGAGACTCGGCAAGGGCCCTGGGTAAAAGCTTAGACATAATTCCTGCTCTTGGGAAATCGAGCGTCTTTCTGCCCGCTCGGGCGCCGAGTCCCCTGGAGCAGCCCCACTCCGGCGGAGGAGGGCGCGACGCGCAAGGCCAGCGAGCACTGGTCATCCCCGTGAGCCCTCCGGGGCCCAGCGAGCTGTCGGGCTCCGCGCGCGGGGCGGTGCCAGGGGAGGGGCCAGGGGCGGCCCCGCAGGCACCGCGCGCCGGGCGCGGACTTCAGAGCCCGGCGCCGCCGTCCCGCCGCCTCCGCGCCCGCCTCCCGGCTCGCGGCGCGGCTATGGGCGCGGCCCCTTGCGGTGCTGCCCCCGCCTCTCCTCGTCCCTTCCGGCCCCGCGAACCCGCGAGAGACCGGGGCACTGCGGGCGTCCCGCCGCCAGCCGCGGGCTTGGCACTCCTCGGCGGTCGGGGACCTGATGAGGTGAGCTGCGCGGCCCTGAGGATCATCCCAAATTCGGGATTTTGTAGGACCTCTCTGTGGACGCGATATATCCACAAAAAAACATCAAACATTTAAATTCTAAAGTAAAAAGTGGAAGGGGGTATGGGAAGGGCGTTCTCTCCCCTCCAGAATCTGGCAGCTTCTTTGGGAATGGTCAAGAAACTATCTTAGAAATTGGAGGCGAGCCCGCGATCATTGACCAAGGGATGCCCGTGGCAATTTCACGAGGATTGGAGAATTCTGGTATTTGTTGGGAAGAGGGGCTGCAGCTGTTCTGTTTTGTTAAACCAGCGACGGACTGCTGAAGCGGAGAGGTCCGGGAACAAGCTTGTAGACTTCCCAGAGCCTCCTCACCGAGCCTGTCCCCAGAGCTCCCTGGCAGGGGCACGTTTTCTCCAGGATGCCGGGGCGGGGTGTGGGGGTGGGGGGGCGTAGGGTGGACCCCTTCACAGGATTGTGAAGTCCTGAATAGAGAAAGTTTTATTGCCCTGCGGTCTGTCGAACTGCCTTATTCTGGGCAGAGGAGAGTTGCCCGGGAGCTGCAGCATCCTTGTCCCTTGGCAGGCACCCGTTTCAGACTTAGCTCTGTTAGAAATGAGAGGCCACTTGTTAGAACTCGGTGTTTGAATGCTGTATGTCTGAATATACGTGCGGCACTGCAGAATCCGAACCTTGAGGTTTTTCTTTAAAATTGAGTTTTGTTGTTAACATTTTAGGATGGAAATCTGTGTGGGAGAGGCGTCATGGCATGCTTGTACTCTTCCCTTTGTTGGTTTCCTAGGTACATGCGCATGAATAATAGGCAAATTATGTCCTGGTCTATAATGAAGTCTTTCCTGGTGTACTCCTTTAAACCGGGATATGGAAGGTAATGTTAAATTGTTGCATCCCTACGGAAAAGTGAAAAGTTTTCGGATGGGGATTAAAAGCTGGAAAAATATGATAAAATTGTATGAGGCAGCAAGGCCTGCAAAGGAAAACAATTTTTTTTCCCCCCACCAATGGCTAAATGCAGCATAGAAGACCTCTCTGCAGGCTGGGTAGCAGCCAGGCTTGCAGAACAGTAGCTTCTTCCTTTGCTGCAGGTGGAACAAACGGGTGTGGAGATAAATGGCTGAGGAAGTGATTGGAAATTGTGTAAGGTTGAGTCTGGAGAAGAAAATGCCTTGGCAAGTTTTGCTTGAGTGAGGGATCTCTTGGGAGGGGAGTAGTGGCTGTCTGGTCCCCATTTTGCCAACCTAATTCCACTTCAGGGCCACCGCCGTCTCTGGAGTGCTCCCTGTATTTCCCTTTCTCTTCTACTCCAGCTTTTACCTTCTCCCTGTTCCCCAGTAAAGTCTTCATTGAGCTTGGTCATTGGCAGAGTTATGGTAGCCTGGGGACAGAGAACTTCCAAGTTTAGTGAAGCACAGTTGTGGCTTAGGGGAGACTCAGGGGGAGGGTGGGATGAAGCAAGTGACTTGCAGTCTGAAAGGCTCTCATCAGACTGGGAGAGGAATGATTAAGGGAAAGGACAATAGGCGCTTAACAGTCTGTTTTCTGAGGGTTTTAATATTTCCATTTTTCTTCTGTGACCATAAGGGCATTTCCAGATGGGTTGGAGGAGTACAGAGCATCTCTGAAAAGTCTCCCCTTCTCCCAAATTTGCCTCTCATTCTACCCCCTTGTAGGTTTTCGGAGAGTAGGTCAGGGCACGAGAGAGAAGAAAGAAGCACTGAGGCTCTGCCTTTGCACAGAGACAATGGAACGTGGACTGACTTGGGCTAAGAAGTTGAATTTGAAAGTTGAAGAAATGTTCCACATTTAGTTCAAAATCAGAGCCTTTATTGCGCAGAAAGGTGTTGAGAACTACCACATTCACATTTAGTTCCTGATGAATTTTGCCTGATAAAGGATGCACGTCCCTTCCTCTCGTTTGTTTGTTTGTTTGTTTGTTTTTTCCTCCAGCATTTTATTATGAAAAATTCCAGATGTCCAAGAAAGTTACCTCCCTATTTCTTAGTAAACATATAGCAGATATTGAGATGTATGCTATTAATAAAAATCAGAGTTTGGGATCCCAGCATGTGTGATCTGGCCCTGCATAGAACTTGAATCAGAAAGTGGTTAAGAAATAGCAGTGTGAAGAGTATTAACATTTCGATGGGGTAAAAGGAGGTCTTAGTCTTCTGACTCTAAGAATCTTAGGCATGTCTCTTAATTGCTTCCTTTTTCTCCTTCTTAAAACATCAGTCAAATGATGTTACTCCTCCCCTGCTTAACACGCTCCAGTGGAATAAAATCCCTCACACTTGGAATAAAATCCAGCTCTCTGCCAGGATTTACCAAAGCCCTTTGTGTCTGGCCTCTTTGACCTTATATTCTGCTACTCTTCCCTCGCTTTCCTGTCTTCCTTGCTCTGTGCCTGAACACTCTTCCCTCAGATAGTTAATTCAGAGCTCTTTCCAAACATGACCTTCTCCATCAGGTCTTCCCTGACCACCTGATCCAAAGCAGCACTTTGTCACTCCCTGTCCTCTGACCCTGCTTTAGCTTTCTTCACTGAACTTAGCACTACCCAGTGTTATATAGTGTATCTGTTTCTTTGTTAATCATCCATATAGTTCCCCACTCAAATAGAAGCTTCATAAAGGACAAGAATTTTTTTGTTTTATTTATGGCTATGCTCCTGTTTGGCATGTTGTCAACAATTAATACATAATTATTGAATAAATTAGATAATTAAATGGCACAAACAAGACATTGCCTCCCATAAGGGTTGCAGAACCCTTGGTAAAATACTAGAAGCCCTTGTAAGTAATTCAGGTTAATCAATATTTTATAGGTAAATGATGATCCTGGAGATCAGTGGCCACTTTTATCCTCACAGTGCTTTGAAGCTGAACCCTGTGCTTGAAGCTGGGCCAGTTTTGCCAAGTCCTCATCTCAAACAAGTTATACAAATTTCAGCCACATTAATTTCCCTCATGCCTCTTTCCAATTACCCCCACCCCCCAGAAGCAACCTTGGTTATGATTTCTAGTGTCGTAGTTTAGTTTTGCTGGTCCCTGAACATCATATAGATGCCTCCACACAGTATGCACTTCTGTGTCTGGCTTCCTTTTGTTTGACATAATGTCTATGAGATTCATCCATGTTGTTCATTTCTTTTCATTCCAAGGTAATATTCCACGGTATGAATATTGTCCATCTATATTCATCCGTTCTCTTATTGATGGACAGTGGGTGGTTTGGTGCTATTTTGAATAAAGCTGCCGTGAACATTCTTATAGAGTCCCTCTCATTCCCAGTCCTATGTGTCTTATTTGTAAATTTTCTTTGTGCTATCAGTGATGAGAGAAGGGTGGTGAGGTTGAGGGGGGGCTGTGACTGATGTGGCAGTCTGCATGCAGCCCCAAAGTGCCTTCTCCAGACAGCCCCCCTGGGTGCTGACCTCCCTCACACTGCAAAGGGAGAGCACTTAGAAAATGAGTGTCCATGTAAGTGGGGGAGCCCTGAGGTGCAGTTTCAGTGATTCTGGAGTCTTAAAAGAGACTGTGGAACGTCTGCTGCCATTGCTGTGGTGTTCCCCTCCTTCTCTCGGTTCCCCACCCCAGTATAAGTTGACTCTCATCATCCACTGAGCATTCTCCCATCAAGGGATTTAAATATTTATGAGCAAGAGTCTTGTTCAGAATCTAATAAAATATTTACGTGTTTCCATGGGGCATTGGTTTCCATCGAGACCTCTCAAGGTGTTTTTTAGAGACACTTGTCATAATCACGAGCTACTCAGACAGAGACAGACGATACCATGTTACTGAGCCCACCTTGCTTCCTAGGGATAGGGGAGAATGAGCACACAGATAATGGGCGTGAAGAGTGTATGGATCAGGAGAAAGACTGCATGTGGAGAAAAAATGACTTAGGAAAAGCACTTGTGAACGGAGTGCCCCGAAGGTGTGAGTGCAGAGGTGAAGGTGGAAAAGAGCTTGTCACCGTGAGGAGGGATTAATTAAGAGGGGATGCATTCATTCCAAATAGAAGGATGAAGGAATCAGTCTTGTCAAAGACACAGCTCCTTTGACACCCGTGTAGACAAGGCTTGTGTAAGTCAACTATGCCGAGTGCTATAATTACGTTATCACACCTGCTATGAAAATGTGGGGGAAGGAGTGGAGGCTAGCCAGTATTTCCAGGTGGGGGGTAGAAAACCAGCTATTTCAGAAGGAATCATTATTTTCCTCTGAGGGAGAAGTGCCTTTTGAGTCTAGTTCTGAAGGAGGCGTGACTCTCTGACTGGCAGCTGTGGTGTGGAAGGGCATTTCCAGAGATTCAGAAAGTAACTTGAGCAGACATTCAGGTCAGGGCCAAAGTGCTGGTGTGGCTCAAGTAAGATGAAGCAGTGGGGGAAGGGGGGGTCAGGGCAGGTTTGCAGTAAGAGATAAAGCAGGAGGGCCAAAGGCTAATTTGTAAAGGACACAGAGCATGGACTTTAGTCTGTTTGTTGTAGAGAACCATGTAACTTTTGACCAGAGATTGGGCCCAATTTTGAGCAATTCTTTGGAGGTACCTCCAGCCCCAGCAAGGCTTTGAGGTCTGTTTGTGTCCAAGGCCCTTCCAGAATATTCTGCTGTATCCAATGCAGTCTAAAGGCTTTGTGCCATCTACCTTAAGGGATGTAAACAAGAGGAGGTCAGATCCATTCAATATAGTCCTGAGACTAAGCAGAAACAGATCTCACCAATCACCTTACCCTAAGCACACATATACTCACGATGCCTAAGTCAAACTGAATTCATGGGCTGGATGCTGCATCATTTTGATCTCCTTCATGGCCACTTTGCCTCTGCAGTGATGGGCGTCGGGGGGGCAGGGGGGACGTAGACGAGTCTAAGAACCCCTTTAACACATGAACCTAAATCTGGGTCACTATACTTCAGGCAAGGTTGCTAGGCAACAGAGGACCCAGCAGTGAGGCCGGCAGACCATCTCTGCACAATTCAGGCCTGCTTCAACCACCCAGTGCACAGTGACTAGAGAGGTATTTGGCAGTAGAGGGTTGAGGCTGTGATGATTGACAACCCATAGACAGGCCTGCTTGGTCACCTTCCACATGTGTTCTCCTTCAGACTGCAGATCCCTTTTCAGAAGTGCCCTATCATAAAATAGCGATGGGGGTATGAAAGTTCTCAGTCATCTGCACTTTTTGATGTTAATAATAAAGAAGAGATGAATTGTAGAAGAGATGGGAAGATAATTTTCAGGGCAGCAGTGAGGAACTTTGCATGCGTGTAGATTAGCCGGGAGCTCTGGAGTTCTGATGGGGGGAGAACAGAAAAGGGCATGAGAGGACTTCTTTAAAAAAGCTTCATGACTCTGCCCAGAGCCTTGCTATTTGGAACTGCTCTCACACTGCCATGGGTACCTGTTCCAGAGTGATGGTGGAACACTCAGGAAAGAATGCTCCGGGCCGTCCTATTGCAGTCTGCCTATGCTGGAATGTCAGACTATCAGCCAGCACTGTCAGCTCTCCATCCTGATTTTTCAAGGATAACGGGGTAACTGGGAAGACCTTGAGAATGGAGGCAGAAGCGAATGTCTTAACTAGGGAAATGACAAGAGTCTAGAGCAACATAATCCTTTTTGGTTCTAATGTAAGATATTCCTGATTTTCTGCATAAAGTGGAATCGCCCAAAGTCCACTTCAGCTGTAGTATTTCCTCTGAATAGGTGAATAGGGTGAATGCTAAATTGAGAGCCTTTTCCAAAAGGACCTTTCAATGAATCTGTGATCATGCCCTGGCTGGTGATAGCTACTTGCTTTACATGCTGTTTGGATAAATCCAGAAGATTGCGGTAAAGAAGGACCAGGAAAGATGATGTCAGGAGACGGAAAAGGGAAGGGAGTAGTGACCTGTTGGGGTCCTAGGTACCCAGTTATCTGCAAGTGAGAAACTGGGATGATAGAAGATCAAATAACTACACATGGGAATCTTTACGTGTAAATATCGCTGACTGCAGGAACCATGAGGAGAAAAATGGGCTGAGATGGGAGGCTGCTGTCAGTCAGTTCAAAGAATATTAATATAAGCTTACACACCAGAGCACATAGCCACACCACAACTGTGCAGATCCCACCAGTAATATGCTGTCCAAACCCCTTTCACACTTCAACCACATTCTCTCATATTCATAATATTCAGTATATGTACGTGAGACATTCAGCTGTATTTGCAAAGACATGCAAATGCAGACCTGCTTTAAAAAGTAGGTATAAAGAAGAAACCATTTTAAAATATTACCAGCAGTGGGATTATAAATGGTTACTTTTCTTTTTGAACATGTCCATATTTTCCATGATTGCTATTATAAGCATGGATTTCTGTGATAATCATGAACACATTAGGTAAAAAATATTTATTAAAGGGGCTAAGTAGGGAGAAAGAAGTGGCATGGGTGGAGGAGAGTAGGATTGTACAAGAAGAGAAAAAAGGATGTTGGAAAATGAATGGAAAAATAGTTTTTTCATGATGCTAATTTCTGCATATTTTTATTTATTTTTGAATATCATAGATGTCTCGCCCGTACCCCTAAAGATCTGTAAGATTCTATTAGCATGAAACCAAATTGCAAATACTAAGCCAAGTGTCACACCTTCAAGGCCTAATGCTACCCTGGGGGTGACAGTTGGAAGTCCCACAGCTGGCTTCCAGTGGTCCACCAAGGTGCTAATAGAAGATCAAATAACTTCAAATAACTGGAGTTCTGATGGCGGGAGAACAGAAAAGCACATGAGAGGACCTCTTAAAAAAAGCTTCATGACTCTGCCCAGGGCCTTGGCGGGAGGAGAGTAGGACTGTACAAGAAGAGAAAACCTGGGTGATACCATCTTTCCCACCAAGTTTCATACTTGCTCTTGCAGTGGCCAATCCAGCCTGTGCATCTCTCTCTGGGACATGGACCAGGCGCCAACAAAAGCTGTCAGTAGTTGGAGTAGTGGGATTTTCCCAGGCAAAAGCCTGTTCTCTTCTCATCTGTGCCTCTGCCCGCTGCTCACTGGCTCAGGCAGCCCCTTGGGAAACTCTGTGGCTGAGCTTTTGGAGCGGTCGATGTAGTTTTCATTTCATGAGCACTGGCCTTTTCCAGAGCCACTGTCAAGTCTGTGCTTGCTTGAACTGGCTCCTACTGAGGGACACGCGGTGAGGCCTCTCTCTAGGAACAGAGGTTGCTGTCTACTTCTGCCCTCCAGGATCAATTTAGAGCAAATGCCAGAGAACTGTACACCCTGCTGAACTCTGGGGTCTGGCATTACTTATGTATGATACTACGTTCTCAATAAATCCTTTTTTATATTTTAAAGTTAGCACATTTTAAAATTATAGAAGTAATACATACTCATTATAACAAGTCTAGTAACTAGCAGTATATAAAGAAAATGTTATTAATCTCCACCTAGTCTTCCCTCCATCTTCCTGGCATATCCACTTTTTCACTCCTTTTCTACTTTCAGGTATAAATAGGGTGTTTGATACCAGTTACTCTGTGTTTCATTTTACTTATTATATGATGGACATTATTATAGATCTATACATATATTGATCCAATTTATTATTTTTAATAGCTACCTAATAGTCCTTTGCAGAAAGTTCCATAATTTCTGTATTAATAGATATTCTGGGTTTTCCTCCAGTGTTTTTTTTTTTTAAACACAACAAATTATGCCACAATAAGCATTCTGCATTTATCCTTACACTTTTATTTCCATAGAAAAATCCTCCCATTTGGCCTTTCTGGGTCAAAGGGGAACAATACAATTTCAGTGCTCACTGTGGGTCTCCCCTGCTGCAGTTGTTTCCCTGTCTGCTTTTGTCTTGCTCTCCCCTCTCCCACTGCCTTTCTCCAGGGGAGCCTGTGTATTTAGGCAGAAGAGCCCTGCAGTAAGAACTCATCCTTGCCAAGTGTGGATTATATCAGCTTAGTGGGAAGCAGGGACTGCAGTATCTTGGTTGCATTGTGTCTCTATTGCTTCTGGTGGGCCAGACTGTTTACAGTTCCCCTTGCTCATTTATTCCACACTGAGGTATTATACATGATCCTCAGTGGTGGCAGGAGCAACATGATCAGGAGGGAGGGGGAGCTTTCAGAGGGAACAGGCTGTTACAGTGCTTTCTTACAACTCCGTAGCTGCTATGTTTTTGTCGTGCCCGTCCCTTAATAGTTGGATTGAGAAAAGTTCTTTGATTCCATCCCAGTCTTCTCCTGCTATTTTGAGGGATTTAGGATTTGGGGATTGTTAGGAGTATACAGTCAACCAACTACAACTGATTACTTGACATGAGGATAATTAGTTGAGAAGGTAGGGGTCTTGGAGCTTAAGGATCAGTGCCAAGCAACAGATGCGAACATTCTTAAACAAATGATTTTACCCAACCTGGTATTTGGAGTGAGCTTCCCAGTACTACTTGGCTTTCATTGTTAGTTTTGCTCTTGTTTGCATATAAAAATGCAGTCCGGTCCACAAGACTGGAGAAGAGGGGGATTCCAAACCACACCAGGGCTGGAGAAAATATCAGAGAAACATTAAGGGAAGCTGGTGAGTATGAACAAGAGAAATATAAATGGTAAACTGACAAAGAAGCAAGAAGTATGTGAGATTTAAAAATCTTCCACTGAAGGTTGCTCTGTGGGCCTGGGAGCTCATGGACACACTGTGGAAATCAGTGATCTCTAATCTATATTAGAAACCCAATTGTGCTTCTGTGTTCAGAATGCAAACATTAGCTAAGCAGAGGGAACAAAGTTATGAAGTCCTATGGCAGACATTTTGCTGTTGGTTTCTGTAACATATTCTGCAATTTTTACTCAGTAGCTTCAAAGTGGATTTTTATGTCCTAGATTTAAAATGAAAAGAAGAAAACCATAATAGACATTATTGTGATTAATTTCTAAGGAGAAATTTTAACTTTAGTTTGAATGTACTTAAACCTGAAGAAGCATCATCCTTGGTGTTAATACATGCTTTTATCACTTTTCTTCATAAAGGTCTATTTCATTATTGGTTGGTAGCACATCTAACAGGTAAATACATTTAAATAATGTATAGGTGACTGCACGGCTGCAGCATTGATAACTAGATAGATAACCAGGTCAACTAGAAACCAGCTAACAAGTAACTATCTAAATATTTAAAATACAGCTCTTGGGAGTTCCCGTCGTGGCACAGTGGTTAACGAATCCGACTAGGAACCATGAGGTTGCGGGTTCAGTCCCTGCCCTTGCTCAGTGGGTTGACGATCCAGCGTTGCCGTGAGCTGTGGTGTAGGTTGCAGACGCGGCTCGGATCCAGCGTTGCTGAGGCTCTGGCGTAGGCCAGTGGCTACAGCTCCGATTCGACCCCTAGCCTGGGAACCTCCATATGCCACGGGAGCGGCCCAAAGAAATAGCAAAAAGACAAAAAAAAAAAAAAAAAAAAATACAGCTCTTGGAATTCCCATTGTGGCTCAGTGGTTAAGGAGTCCTACTAGGTAGGAACCATGAGGTTGTAGGTTTGATCCCTGGCCTTGTTCAGTGGGTTAAGGATCCAGTGTTGCCGTGAGCTGTGGTGTAGGTCGCATACACGGCTTGGATCCTGTGTTGCTGTGGCCCTGGTGTAGGCCGGCGGCTATAGCTCCCTTTAGACTCCTAGTCTGGGAACCTCCATATGCCAAGGGTGTGGCCCTAGAAAAGGCAAAAAGACAAAAGACAAAAAAAAAAAAAATAATAATAATAATAATAATAAAATACAGCTCTTGTTTATTTATTTGTTTTTATTTTTGCTTTTTAGGGCCACACCCATGGCATATAGAGGTTTCCAGGCTAGGGGTCAAATGGAACTACAGCTGCCAGCCTACACTGCAGCCACAGCAACACCAGATCCGAGCCACATCTGTGACCTACACCACAGCTCACGGCAATGCTGGATCCCCAACCCACTGAGTGAGTCCAGGGGTTGAACCCACAACTTCATGGTTCCTAGTCAGATTCATTTCCGCTGCGTCATGATGGGAACTCCAATACAGCTCTTGTTTAGTTCATCCTTTGTTTTGATCATTTTCATGGGGGTTGGGGTGGGGAAGCCTGCTGGTCACACTGGAAGTTTATTTAGGCCAAATCTTCCAAATTTATTAAGGCTGTATCCATTCCTGGTGGTTTCTTTCAGCTGGATTAAGCCTCCAACTCCAGGGCAAGCCGAAGTTTGTGGCCTCCAGCATTAATGCTCTTCCCATCTATCAGAGCAGATGGTGTGAGCTTTACACCAGGCCTCAGAGTCTGAGTGCTGCTCATTCCAATTAAACTAGAGTTGTTGACTTTTGCAGAAATGGAAGCAGTGGGAGCTAAATGATACTTAGCTGCAGTGCCAAAGCGAGTGTAGTTGGTTGCTGATGTCCAAGCAAGGTTTACTGAAGTGTCAAGATCTTCACATACTTTCCAATAAATTGATCCTCCAAATTCTGTCCCATCATTGACATCAGTGTGTAGCTGGAAGTCCCCAGTCCTGTAGCCCACTGCATAGTTATTCCTTGTCAGCTTTGATTTGGCACTGTCATAACCAAAGACACCAGCAAGCCAGCCCTCATAACCAAAGACAGCAGAACCACAGATTGCAGGTCCAGCAAAATCAAAGTCAACATCACAACCAAGGTCTATACACTCTCTCATAAGAAGACTTTGATTTTACCACTTTTCTTTCCTGTTTGGTGAATAGGTGGTATCAAATGTCAGTTTCAAACCTTGACAAATCTGGTCTTCAATAGCAATTTCTGTTCCCAGAGTTTCAGTGTTCTACTTCTCTGTGAAAGTCAGACCACACTCACACCATTTATATTTGGTCTCCAAAATCCCAGTAACTTTACCAGTGTCTGGATTAGATGAACCAGATGTTGAGAATTCCACGCCACTGCATGACTTTGTTTTCGCATCCAGTTTCACCAATCCAAAACCAAATCCTTTGTTGAAACTATCTCTGGTGGCTTTGCCAAGGTCAGCAGGTGATGGAGGAATACACACTGGCCACGAGCTGTTCTGTCTGTAGGTTGCCATGGAGAAGCCATGGGAAGAGGGGATCTGCTGGGGAGAAGGGGAGGTGCTGCTGTCCTTCCACTTGCAGCTGAGGCTGCTCTGCTGGCTCAGGGTCTGGCTGCAGCTCCTGCGGCTGGAGGGCAAAATGAAGGTACATCAGTTTTTAATTTTCAAATATGAACTGATAGAGTAACAATGATAGTTAAAGCAATCCCTATAATAGGTTTGTCTCTTGTAACTTAGGGATTCTATAATATATTTTAATTAGTCTTATAGTTAATAGTAAGGGTAGTTACTTCTTATGCTGTTTGCACAGTGATTTGTGCCTTGAAGATGATCTTTAAACAGTTTGGTCTTGTCAGTAAAAAAAAAAGTAAGATTAAACATATTCAAGACATGAAGCATCTGCTTCTAACTGTAATGGACTACCTGGTAATAAACCATTTCTCCCAGATGGGATGTCTAGAAAAGCTGGATTTCAAAAATCTATTTAAAAGCATAAAAGACCTACTAAGGGAGCCAGGGCCTGAGAGCCAAGACCTCAGAAAGAAGAGAAATTCATTGAGTTCTCTACATTCTGGGTTGCATTTTTCCTTGAAACATTTATCGCACAGGGATGAAAATAGCTCCTGCTCTCACTGATAAGACTGGAAAAGCTCCTAATTCATGGAGTATTGGGTAGTGTGCTCTGAAAGGTAACGCGTAACTTAACTGCATCCCAAAACAATGCTCAAGCATGTTTAGAGTAATTTAAAAAAAAAAAACAAAAAACTAATGTATATGTAATTGGCTTTTTGTTGTTGTTGTTGTTGTTGTTGTTTTTGTTGTTGTTGTTGCTATTTCTTGGGCCGCTTCTGCGGCATATGGAGGTTCCCAGGCTAGGGGTTGAATCAGAGCTGTAGACACCGGCCTACACCAGAGCCACAGCAACTCGGGATCCAAGCCGCGTCTGCAACCTACACCACAGCTCACGGCAACGCCGGATCGTTAACCCACTGAGCAAGGGCAGGGACTGAACCCGCAACCTCATGGTTCCTTGTCGGATTCGTTAACCACTGCGCCACGACGGGAACTCCCATATATGTAATTGGAATGCTCCAGGGGATGACAGAAAAATATTTGAAGAGATAATGGGTGAAACATTTTTGACTTTGATGAAAACTATTAACTTACAGATCCAAGAAGCTCAACAAACCCTAAGCAGCAGCAACAAAAACAACATCAAAAATCCGCCAAATGTATCATAATCTGGTTGCTCAAAGTCAGTGATGAATAGAACATCTTCAAGCAAGAGGGGAAAATACATTATATACAAAGGAACCAAGATAAGAATGACAGAGGTTTGGGAGTTCCCATTGTGGCACAGTGAAAAACGAATCTGACTAGTGTCCATGAGGACTCGGGTTCGATCCCTGGCCTCACTCAGTGGGTTAAAGATCTGGTGTTGTCATGAGCTGTCATGTAGGAGGTCACAGATGCAGCTCAAAGCCTGCATTGCTGTGGCTGTGGCATAGGCAAGGGAACTACAGCTCCCGTTTGACCACTAACCTGGGAACTTCCATATGCCATAGGTATGGCCCTAAACAGCAAAAAAAAAAAAAAAAAAAAAAAATTGGCAGCGGTTTCAGAGATTCCATTGGGAAAAAAATGCAGTCAAAAAGATAATGGAACAATCTTTTTAAAGTACTGGAAAAACCAAACTAAGCCCTTCAACCTAGAATTCTATACCCAGTGAAAATATCTTTCAAAACAACAGTAAAAGCCTTTTAAGATACATAAAAGCTGAAAGAATTCTTTACTGGCAGATGTACACTATAAGAAATGTTATAAGAAGTGTTTCCAGCAGAAGGAAAATGTTACCAGTAAGGAACATGGATATATGCCAAAAACATGATGAGCACCAGACATGGTAACTACATGGAAAAATAGAAAAGGTTTTTCTTATTATTTAAACCCCCTTTATATGTAAAAGAGCTTTTTAAATACACCTCTTGGAGTTCCCATTATGGCTCAGTGGTTAACAAATCCGACTAGGAGCCATGAGGTTGAGGGTTTGATCCCAGGCTTCGTTCAGTGGGTTAAGGATCCAGCATTGCCATGAGCTGTGGTGTAGGTTGCAGACACGACTCGGATCCTGTGTTGCTGTGGCTGTGGTGTAGGCCAGCGGCTACAGCTCCAGTTAGACCCCTAGCCTGGGAACCTCCACATGCCAGTGCGTGTGGCCCTAAAAAGACAAAAAAAAAATACATATACATACACACACACACACACACACACACACACACACACACACACACCTCTTACTTACAGTATATTGTAAAAAAAAAGTATAAAGGAAGAAAAATAAAAACAGTGCATTGTGGGGTTTATAACCTATGTAAAAGGAAATGTACAACAATGATAGTACAAAGTCTGGTAGTGGAAACGTGGAAATATGTTGTTGGTCAGGTTCTTTTCTTTTGTCTTTTTAGGGCCGCACCATGGCATATGGAGGTTCAGGCTAGTGGTCAAATTGGAGCTGTAGCCACCGGTCTACACCACAACCACAGCAACGCTAGATCCGAGCCGCATCTGTGAACTACACCACACCTCACAGCAACGCCAGATCCTGAACCCACTGAGCGAGGCCAAGAATTGAACCCGAAACCTCATGGTTCCTAGTTGGATTCATTTCCACTGCACCAGGACAGGAACTCCCTAGTCAGGTTCTTATACTACATGTGAATCTGTGCTGTCATACTACACTATGATATCACTCGAGGGTAGACTAAGATGGGTTAAAGATCTATCTGTATAGACACAAAAGCAGTCATAGCAAAGAAGATAGCCGATAAGCCAAAAGAGAAATAAAATGGAATCATAGAAAATACCCAGTTCACCTAAAAGAAGTCAGAAAAGGAGGAAAAGAGAGTCGAGGTGAGATAAATATATATAAAAAAAAATACATGAAGTAGAAATGATATGACTCCAAGGAGAAATAGACAAATGTATAATTGTAGTCCAAAATTTCATTCACTTTCTGTTAGTGATGGATGTAACAAGAAGACAGAAAACAATTAAGGATATAGAAGAAGGAACCAACATAATCAGTCAGCTTGACCTCATTACCTACTGACAGCAAAATATGCATTCCTTTCAAGTACCAATGGAACATTTATCAAGATAGACCATATTCCAGGCTCCAGAATAAGTGTCAATGCTATTAAAAGGATTCAAGCCATATAAAATGGCTTGACCCAATAAAAAAAAATCAATGATAGAAATCTTCAAATATTTGAAAATGATAGTGCACTTCAAAATAGCCCATAAGTCAAAGAAGAAGTCAAAGGGGAAATGAGAAATTAATTTGGGCTGAATGAAAATAAAGTTATATATCAAAAGCAGTATAGACATACTTCATTTTATTGCACTTTACAGATACTGACTTTTTTACAAATTAAAAAAAGGGTTATGGCAACCCTTCATTGACTAACTCTATCCATGCTGTTTTTACAATGGCATTTGCTCACTTTGTGTCTCTGTGTTGCATTTTGGTAATTCTTGCAATATTTCAAACTTTTTTCATTATTATTGTTTTTGTTACGGTGATCTGTGACCAGTGATGTTTGATGTTACCCTTGCAAAAAGATTATATCTTGCTGAAGGTTCAGATGATGGTTAGCATTTTTTAGCAGTAAAGTCTTTTTAAATTAATATACATACACTTTTTAAAGATATAATGCTATTGCACACTTAATAGAAATGTATGTAATCTATAATGTAATCTATAATGTAAACATAACTTTTGTACATGCTGAGAAACCAGAAAATTTGTGTGAATCCCATTATTGCAATTGGCGCTTTATAGCAGTGGTCTGAAAATGAACTCACAGAATCTCTGAGGTATGCCTGTACTTAGGTGGAAATTTATAGCACTGAGAGCTTATAAGAAGAAAAGTCTCATATAAATGTCCTCGGCTTCCATCCTAATAAACTAGAACGAAAAACAGTAAATGAGACCTAAAATAAGCAGAAGAAAGGAAATGAATATTGGAGCAGAAATAAAAATACATAGAAAAGTAGAGAAAAGTCAGAGTGAATGCTGATTTATTTAGAATTCAATAAAATCAAGAAGGCTCTAGCCAGAATGATCAGGATTTAAAAAAAACGCAGGGACAATTTACTAATATCGTTAATTAAAGAGGTGACAACACTGCAAATTCTATAGATATTATAAACAGCTTTGTTGCAGAAATTCTGTCACCTTAGATGAAATGAGCAAATCCCTTGAAAGATACAAACTACCAAGTTTTATTAAATAAGCATTAGAGAATATGAAAGACCAGATTTATTAAAGAAAAATTCTTGGCTGTAGCTCCGATTTTGACTGCGAGCCTGGGAACTTCCATATGCCACAGGTGTGGCCCTAAAAAGAAAAAAAAATAATATCCCAATTAAAAGACAAAGATCATTTTACTAGATAGAATGAACATTTTAAAAGGATTATTAAAATGTTTTAATTAGTGACAGTTTTTCATAGCCTTCATCATTTAAATGCATCTTGCTTTATTTGTGGGTAGCCACAAAGAAATATTTGATTTATGAGAACAATATGAAGAGAAACTTAAGAAAATTTATCCCTGACTTCATCTGAATTGTAGTTTGAAATGAGCCTCCTCACTTGGCCTGAGTGGGCTTTGTAGGAGGGGTTGATGGGTGGGCTGTGATTTCCCCCTCCTGATTTTATATATAAAGTATTACGTATTTGTGTATGTTTTTCAGGAGAGGGCTAATAGCTTCTATCAGTAGCTCATGCCCCAAAACATTAAGAATCACGGTTTGAAGAATGGAAAAATTGAGTGCTGCTCTGGGTCTAATTTCTCAGTAGTGCTTCTCTGAAATTAATTTCTTGTGATGGTGCTTCAAGTGACTTGGTCTGTTTATATGTGCATGAGCTTCATCATAGTAGTGTGGAGTAGCAAGTTAAAGGTTATTCCAAGGGTTGTGTGGTTCCAACTCCAATGAGAACCTTCTGTTTCCTTAAGCTAGAATTGGGTCCTCAGGGTATGATTCCCAGATCAACAGCTACAGCATCACCCGGGAACCTATCAGAAATGCAGAGCCTCAGGCCCTATTGAATCAGACCCTCTGGCAGTAAATGCTTGCAATCCGTGTATTGTAAGGCATTCTCCAGGTGATTCTGATGTGCACTGAAATTTGATAACCACTGAGTTTAACTATACTTAGAAAAGCCTATTCTCTACCCCCTGCTTTCAGGCCAAGTTTAGGACATTTAGGAATTGATTGCAGAATGAACAATCGCTTATGTTTTCCATCTCTTTATCCTCAAAGAGCCTGAATCACTCTCACACAAGTGTCCTGGGTTGCACAGCAACGCTGAACAACAGTTCAGAGAAATCCAATGTCCAGATGAAACTGGAATTTAGAGACACAGCATGTAAGTTCACATAAAAATTCTAACCAGAATGCTTTTCAGGGATGAGTTCCATTAATTTCAAAGGCCTTGGATCTCTGCTTCTTTTGAGGATTAGAACATTCAGTTTCCTGAACAGACCGAACCTCAGGAACAAAGTACTATTTACCTTTTCCTAACTGTGGGACACCCTCACAAACATCATTCAAAGGAGTTCAGTATCACCATGGCTCCATTTGCAAGGTAGATTAATGAATTCTACTCAGCCTATGTTCTGGCTACCCATCAGGACTGAGTTCTCAGCTATAGTAACATAAAACTTGAACTGTTCAAAACCAGCCTCTGAAACCTTCAAATGATAATTCTTTCTGGTCCTTCTGTTGCCTGAAGCTTGATTTGTCATGACTCCTTACTGTTTCACTGATGAGAAATAGCATGGAGCACTTCACAACAGTTCTCATTAAAGGAGGGCAGCCAAGTGGAATTCATTCTTGGCTCTTAATAGTTTTCAAAGGAGAATTTTATTGCATATTAATGAGCACTAATTGACATTTGTGACTGGTTTTTATGGAAATCATTGGCATAATTTGCATAATAGAACCTAGCAGCTTTTAGATAACAGTGCAACTCTGGGAAGTTGTTTAGGGTTTTAGTATGTTCCTGGGTTTTTTTTAATTCCCAACACCAGTCCTTGGCAATAGTGTGGAATATTAACAGGTCTCTAGAATCCATCTATAAGGCAGTAATGACTCAACCCAGTCCGTGTGGTTGTGCCAGTTTATACCTGAGAGTACAGGGAGAGTCAGCAAAACATATCAGGGCAGGTCTCTGAAAGGAGATTCACTCCCAGTAGTCAGGGGGATTTTCCAGCCCTCTTTTGTGAATCAGACCTCCTGTTTCTGTTGGGTTACAGGAGTAACTAGATGTCCTGAAGATGGTTCCCAGTAGTCTAGGACCCCTATACTATATACTGCCTTTTAAACATCTCTGGGTTCACTTCAACAAATAGGTGTTGATCACCTGCTATGTTCCAGGCACTGTGCTAGGTGCTAGAGCAAGATGACATTGTCTTGTTCCCTGCTGCATCCCTAGCTCTTAGCACAGTGACCAACACGTAGTAGTTGATCAATCAGTATTGATTGAATTAATGAACATGGCCTCTGCTGTCAGGAATCTATAATTCATTATTCTTAACAAAATCTGATTTTAAATACAGTATAAAGATTGTTATTCTGCATGTTAGAAAAAAAGCAATTATTTAGAATTTTGGATTCTGTTAGAAACTTTAGAGAAACATGATAGATAACCTTGCTTCTATGACTCTAGATTTCTGTAAAGATGATGCTTTTCTATTGTGGAAATGAAAGAAGCCAATATTTTTTGATGATCTAGTACATCAATTATTTCTGCATATAACCTAGATGTCATATGACTTAATCACCAACAAAACCAATGAGGTGTAGATAGCTTTATCCTCATATCACTGAGGAGGCAGCTAAGGATTGGAGAGGTTAAGTGACTGACCTAAGGCATCACAGATGGGGAATGATGGAGCTGAGATTTAAATTCAGCCTTGGCTTTGTCCATTGCAGTACCACTCATTATACCCAATGGTTCTAAGATATGCGAAGTGAAGCCAAACTCCAGGTACTAGGATGGGGGGCCAAATTGCCCGTACATTCAGTTGACCTAGTGTTTACGGTAAACCTACTGCTTGTAGCAGTGTTTCTCAGATTCTCTGGGGGACCCAACCCAGTGGCCAGTCTGATTCACTTTAATTCCATCAAGGAGCCAGAAAAATGTAAACACTGTAAACAGAGGGAGAAATCAGGTTTAGCTGAAGAAAAGTTACAAGTAATACAAAATTGAAAGGTAGAGTATGGCCTTCTGTAATGTTGAGCAGAAATGTTCTCCAGGAGTTCCTGTCGTGGCGCAGCAGAAACGAATTGACTAGGGTCCATGAGGTTGTGGGTTCTATCCCTGGTTTTGCTCAGTGGGTTAAGGATCCGGCATTGCTGTGAGCTGTGGTGTAGGTTGCAGATGCGGCTCGGATCTGGCGTGGCTGTGGCTGTGGTGTAGGCTGGCGGCTACAGCTCCGATTAGACCCCTAGCCTGGGAACCTCCATATATTGCAGGTGCAGCCCTAAAAAGACAAAAAAAAAAAAAGGTAAAAGAAAAAAAAGAAATGTTCTCCAGATTATGGAGAGATCACTGATGGTGGGCTGGAAGCACCAGAGAGGCTTTGGAACACAGGGATTAGGCAAGAAGGGTGGGGTAGTCCAAGAATTCCTACAGAGTCCAAGGATCCAAAAGCTCTGTTTTCTCTGCGAGTCACACTAAATTAATAAATCTGATCCACTCTCCTCTCACTTCCCCCTACCTCAGCCAAAGGACAGCCAGTGATTCTCTTCTGCTTCTAAAATCCTCTGAGAGGGGTGCATTTGGAGCAGCCATCTCTCCTCCCCCTGCCCTTCCCTCCAGTGAATCAAGATTCCCTGCACCAGCCCTGCTCCAGGGTCCTGAGGATGATTATTCAGAAACCATGAAAGTAAGTGGAAAACTTAATTGGAGGCACTTCAAAGGCTTTAAAAGGGAACTTTTTATCATTTCTCCCTCTTGCATAAGGGAAATCTAAGGTTCTGATCTTGCATAAGGCAAATCTAAGGTTCTGAGAAGCAGATTAATTCAGTCCACTTTATCTTGTTCGGGAGAAGACATACAAGTTATAAAACTCATTCTCTCTCATGAGAATATTCTTTCCCCTTCTGCAAAGTTCCTTTTCTCTCTTGGATCTCCTCCACAGACGTCTCACTGCAGCCCTAGAGCTCTTACCCCAGTGGCCTCACCTGCTCCAGCTGCCTCCACTAGCCCTGCACACATTCTGTGTGTTCAATTCAGACATGCCCTCCTCCTGGTCATCTCCCACTCAGCACTCCCCTCCACACACAAAGTCCATCTTCCACTCCCAAGGCCAAGTCTTTGCCCCAGCTGTTCCAAATGCATGAAAGGCCAACCATAACTTCCTTGCAAGGTCCTTTAAAGTAGTGTAGGAAGAGCACTGAAGTTGGGAGACCAAGATTCTGTTCCTACACTCACCGTGTGATCCTGAGCCTCCCAACTTCTGTGGAGCAGTTTCCTGACCTGTAAAATGAAGAGACTGGACTTTTTAAAACTTATTTTTAATTTAAGTTTAGTTGATTTACAATGCTGTGCCAATTTCTGCTGTAAGGCAAAGTGACCCAGTCATTTATATGACCCAGTCACATATATATATATAACTATATATATAGTTATATATAAATATAACTATAAGTATATAAAAATATAAATATATAAATATAACTACAAATATATAAAATATAAATATTTATATATAACTATATATAGTTATAGCTATATATATATATGTATATTTTTTAGATTATTTTCCATCATGGTCTATCCTAGGAGATTGGATAGAGTTCCCTGTGCCATACAGTAAGACCTTATTGTTTATCCATTCTAAACAGTAACGGATAGTAATAGTTTGTATCTACTAAACGCAAACTCCCAGTCCATCCCACCCCCTCCCCTGCCCTCCCTTGGCAACTACAAGTCTGTGAAGAGATTGGACTCTATTATCTGAGGTTGCTTCCAGCTCCAACATTCTGTGACTTCACTTACTTTTCCTGACTGAACTGTCCATTCATATATATGCAGTACTTTCTCACCCTAATCTCATGTTCATGCTCTCTTAGAATTTACAACTGCAGCCATCTTCTGTGGTGAGGATCTGTGTGGTGAGTGGTCTGGGGGAGGTTTAGTCCCCTCTGCCCTTTTTGTACCTGCCTGCTGCCCCCACAAGGAGCAGTGTATGCTCAGCTAATAGACATGCATTGTACTGTTAGTATAAGTGACCCATATTCAGGATGTTTGTAAATCTGCTACCAGAACATGAGGCAATGCATTCAAAAGCAGTTAAAATGCATTTTACATTCTCTGCTATTTATAATTATCCATGTATCTGTTGCTTATATTAACATAGTTAATGGGGAGGTAATACTTCAGACAGTATCAGTGCCTTAGTAAATATCTAAAACAATGCTATTGGTAGAAGTTTGAATAGACACGTTTTTATGAATTAGCTTGTGATTCTGACTTACCTCTTACTGGTGGGTAACCTGAGCCTGAAGTACCAAATAATGTATTTATTTGCTTAGATTGAGTAAAACATCCCTAATACCTAAATTTCCCCTTCTTCTGCTTTTAACGTAGAAAAAAAATGTATTGTGTTAAAAAATGAAGCGGTAAGAAAACCAGGACAGAAGGAAAATAGCCATAGGATAATAAAATAAGCCAGAAATACTTAATACTGCACAGTTGCAGTTAAGTGAAGCTTATATTTGATTCGAAGCTTCCTGGCAGCCAAAAGGGAAAGAAATATACTATTCATGACATTAAAATGTTCCAGAAAAAGTACGAGAAATTTATGCCGTCTGTCCTCAAGGAAGAACCACTAAAGTCAATGTTGTAGACCATGCCCTCAACAATATTTTACTAATACCTATAATGCTAAATTCATTCATTTATTTAGTAATCATTTATTGCATGCCTACTATGTGCCATATCTTTCAGTGCATTACAGTTATTCTTTTTTTTTTTTTTTTTTTTTGGTCTTTTTAGGGCTGTACCCGTGGCATATGGAGGTTCTCAGGCTAGGGGTCGAATGGGAACTGTAACTGCGAGCCTACACCATAGCCCACAGCAGCAGCAGAACCTTAACCCACTGAGCAAGGCCATGGGATCGAACCCATGTCCTCATGGATGCTAGTCAGGTTCGTTAGCGCTGAGCCGTGATGGGAACTCCCCAGTTATATTCTTTCTCTTTTCTGATGCTCAGATTATCCTCTAGTGGAAGCCTGTTGACTCCTGCATTCCTTTGACATGATTCTACAGTCTCTGTAGTCTGATAATTTTTTATTTTCTAGTATGACAAGATGGCCTAGTTTCATCTTATATACTTCCAGCTCAATAGCTTAAATAAAGAAACCTGACTCCTTTTAGTGAAAAGTGGTTTTAGAGACAACAGTCTGGGCACTTGGAGTGCTTTTTGTTCCTGGGTTTAATTAGTTCCAAACCTTAGTTAACAGATAGGAAATAAGAATGTTTTAGAAAAAGAAAAAAATTGAGTCCATATTGATATTTCCCATTTAAATAAAGGATTGAGAGATTTTTTTTACTTATTTTATTCTATATATGTATATCTTTCCTCTTTTTTGTCTTTTTTCTTTCTTTCTTTCTTTTTTTTAATCTAGGGCCACACCCGCGGCATACGGAGGTTCCCAGGCTAGTGGTCTAATCAGAGCTGTAGCCACTGGCCTACGCCAGAGCCACAGCATCTCGGGATCTGAGCCACATCTGCAACCTACACCACAGCTCACCGCAATGCCAGATCCTTAACCCACTGAGCGAGGCTAGGGATCAAACCCACAACCAATGCCAGATTCGTTAACCACTGAGCCACAACTGGGAACTCCCCTATATCTTTCCTCTTACTTTGAAAATCTTAGTTCCTGATGACATGAATATAATTATTGATTTGCTTTATCTAATAGATACATATGTGTGTATGTGTATATATGTGTCCATATCCATCTGTATGAAAGATGAACAGTACCCAATTAATGCTATTTAAGATTTCTTTGTGGATTTTTTTTGTCCTTTGGATGTATAATCAAATTAATATTATTAAAATAATTCTCTATGTGGTTATATCATCAACTTGATAGGTTAACTTGTTTGTTTTCTAATTTTTAGATATTGATTTTTTCTTTTTGATTTAATTTTTAAATTAAGTAAATATTTATATGGTTTCAGAGTCAGAGCTATAAACAGAGGTCTGTTTTGCCTCTCTGTCTCCTTCCCCTTGTTCTTTTCCTTCTCTTATAGGTATTGCTCTTCTTTTTTTCTTTTTTTTTTAAGTTTTCCTCATTATTTTTAATTCCTTTCTCTTGACTATGAGAAAACTGGCTCTCATTATCCATAATAATTGGCTTATATGCTTAATTTTAATGCATGTATACATTTTTTTCTTACATTATCATGTTCCATCATAAGTGACTAGATATAGTTCCCAGTGCTATACAGCAGGATCTCATTGCTTATCCATTCCAAAGGCACTAGTTTACATTTATTAACCCCAAATTTCCAGTCCATCCCACTCCCTCCCCCTCCCCTTTGGCAACCACAAGTCTCTTCTCTATGTCCATGATTTTCTTTTCTGTGGAAAGTTTCATTTGTGCCATATATTACATTCCAGATATAATTGATATCATATGGTATTTGTCTTACTTACTTCACTTAGTATGAGAGTCTTTAGTTCCATCCATGTTGCTGCAAATGGCATTATTTTGTTCTTTTTTATGGCTGAATAGTATTCCATTGTGTATATATACACCACATCTTCTTAATCCAATCATCTGTCAGTGACATTTAGGTTGTTTCCATGTCTTGGCTATTCTGAATAATGCTGCAATGAACATGCAGGTGCAGGTGTCTTTTTTGTTTTCTTTTTCTTTTTGTCTTTTTAGGGCCACACCTGAGGCATATGGAGGTTCCCAGGCCAGGGGTCTAATTGGAACTGTTGCTGCCAGCCTACGCCAGAGCCACAGCAATGCCAGATCCGAACCATGTCTGCAACCTACATCACAGCTCATGGCCACGCCAGATCCTTAACCCACTGAGCAAGGCCAGGGATCGAACCAGCAACCTCATGGTTCCTAGTCGGATTCATTTCCACTGCGCCATTTCGGGTACGCCCATGTGTCTTTTTCAAGGAAAGATTTGTCTAGATATATGCCCAAGAGCGGGATTGCTGGATCATGTGGTAGTTCTATGTATGGTTTTCTAAGGTACCTCCCTACTGTTTTCCATAGCAGTTGTACCAATTTATATTCCTACCAAAAGTGCAGGAGGGGTCCCTTAACAAAAGAAAAGTCAAAAACCACATGATCATCTCAATAAATGCAGAAAAAGCATTTGACAAAGTTCAACATCCATTCTTGATAAAAACTCTTACCAAAGTGGGTATAGAGGGAACATACCTTAACATAATAAAAGCCACTTGTGACAAACCCATAGCAAATATAATACTCAGTGGAGAAAAGCTGAAAGCCTTCCAACTAAAACCTGGAACAAGACAAGCATCCCACTCTCACCACTTTTATTCAGCATAGTATTGGAAGTCCTAGCAACAGCAATCAGACAAACGAAAGAAGTAAAAGGTATCCAAATTGGAAGAGAAGAGGTAAAATTGTCACTCTGTGCAGATAATATGAAACCATATATAGAAAACCCTAAGGACTCAACCCCAAAACTGCTTGAACTGATCAACAAATTCAGCAAAGTTGCAGGATATAAGATTAACATTCAGAAATCAGTCACATTTCTGTATCCTAACAATGAAATACTAGAAAAGGAATACAAAAATATAATACCTTTTAAAATTACACCCCAAAAAATCAAATACCTGACAATAAGCCTGACCAAGGAGGTGAAAGACTTATGTGCTGAGAACTATAAAACATTAATCAAGGAAATTAAAGAGGATTCAAAGAAATGGAAAGATACTCCATGTTTCTGCATGGGAAAAATTAATATTGTAAAATGGCCATACTACCCAAAGCAAACTACAGATTCAATGTAATCCCTATCAAATTACCCATGACATTTTTCACAGAACTAGAACAAACAATCCAAGAATTTATATGGAACCACAAAAGACCCAGAATTGCCAACGCAATCCTGAGGAGCAAAAACCAAGCAAGAGGCATAATTCTCCCAGACTTCAGGCAATATTACAAAGCCACAGTAATCAAGATAGGGTGGTACTTGTACCAAAACAGATATACAAACCATGGAACAGAATAGAGAACCCAGAAACAAACTCAGATACCTATGGTCAATTAATCTTTGACAAAGGAGGCAAGAATATAAAATGGGGAAAAGACAGTCTTTTCAGTAAGTGTGCTGGGGAAACTGGACAGCCTCATGTAAATGAATGAAACTGGAACACACCCTCACACCATGCACAAAAATAAACTCAAAATGGCTTAAAGATTTAAATGTAAGATACCATCAAACTCCTAGAAGAGAAGATAGGCAATACATTCTCTGATACCAACCTTACAAATGTTTTCTCAGGTCAGTCTCCCAAAGCAACAGAAATAAAAGCAAAAATAAACCAGTGGGACCCAATCAACTTGACAAGCTTTTGCACAGCAAAGGAAACCATTAAAAAAACAGACAACTTACAGAATGAGAGAAAAGAGTTTCAAATGATGCAACTGACAAGGACTTAATCTCTAAAATATCCAAACAACGTAACAAATCAACAGCAAAAATGCCAACAACCCAACTGAAAAATGGGCAAAAGATCTGTTTCTTTTTGACAATAAACCAGTGACCTAAGTGATTTTCATCTCCTTTCTTACACAAGAGGCAACATTTTTTTTTTTCTGCACCTTGCTTTGTTAAAACAATGTGTCCTGGAAATCATAGAAGTATATAGATATTTCCTCCTCCTTTTCCAAAAATTGAGATAGTACACATTTTAAAAATATTTATAAAAAAGCAGCAGAGTGATTTTTCTCAGGAGATGGGTGCTGATGGATGAGAAGGGTAAATTGGAATGAATATGGCAAATTAATGTTTAATTTTAGGAGCTTGTTTTTTTCTTCCTTGTACTTTCCCAAGTTTTAAAAATATCTATCAATGAAAAAACATTTTTAGGAGTTCCCACTATGTTGCAGTGGGTTAAGAATCCAACTGCCGTGGTTCAGGTCACTGCAGAGGTGCAGGTTCCATCCCCAGACTGGCACAGTGGTTTAAAGGATTTAGCATTGCCATAGCCCAGCATAGGTCACAGTTGTGGCTAGGATTCAGTCCCTGGCCCAGAAACTTCCATATGCCGAGAATGCGGCCCTAAAAAATAAAAATAAAAATTTAAATATAATTTCACACTAGGACAACAAAGGACTACACTCAGAAATCACTGAAACATGACTAGTGGAATTAGATAAAAGAGGGACAGTTCAGATGATGATACACATGGAAAGGTTCTATATATAGGTGGTGGAGCTGGGGCTAATCAGAGAGCTCTCAGTACTTTATGATAGTTACCTGAAATATGAGAAATTGCTGAAGGAAAGGGAAGAAGCAAATCCTATCAAAATTTATTTTATTGGCAGATGACTCTGAATAGAATCATTCCCTGCAATAACAGGAGAGAGATAAATGTGGAACACTGTCATAATTTTCACCATAGAATCAGCCTTTAATTTTTTAGGTTTATGAGGACAAACCTGGCAACCGCATTTAAAATTGCTTCACTCCCCCTCCCATGTTCCCAAATGCTCTTGCGCTAATCTCTCTTTTCCTCCATTGTTCTTAACACCTTCCAAATGCTATTTAATTTATGTACATAGTATGTCCACTGATTACTGTTTGACTTCCCCATTGTAATATAAATCTATAAAGGTAGGGATCTTTCCTTTGTTCACCTGTGTATCCCAGGTGCCTAGAACAGTGTCATATTGTTGGTGCTCAAAAGCATTTTATTAAATGAATGAATATTGGAAGCAACAGAGTTTTGGAGGAAAAGGGAATGTGTCGCCATGGAGTTCTGCAGTCATTTATTCATCAACCTCTTACACATTTATCTTAACACTTCATGGCCCTGGATGCCTTTTATGATTCAGCTTTATTTTTGGTAATGCAAGCACTAACTCAGTTGGCAATGAGAATAGGAACCAAGGAAGTTGTGTTTGAAAATGAAAGGATACAAGCTTTAAAAATAACAAAAACTTTTTTTACATTTACCCACTCAGTCACCCTTTCTAGCACCTTTCATTCCATATTTGCATCTGATATCATTTTCCTTCTGCCTGAAGAACTTCTTCTAACATTTCTTGTAGTACATGTCTCTCAGATTTTCTTCTGCTGAAAATGTCTTTATTTTACCTTCATTTCTGAAAGCCGTTTTCACTGGATATTGTATTACGGTTTGATTTTTAAGATGTCTTTCCATTCTCTTCTGGCTTATATAATTTCAAGTGAGAAATCTGTTCTAAGTATTACTGTTGTTTCTCTGTACATAATCTGCAACTAAGATTTTATCTTTTAAAAAAATTTTTAACGTAGCATAGTTCACTTACAATATTGTGTTAATTTCAGGTATACAGCAAAGTGAGTCAGTTATCCATATATATATATCCATTCTTTTTCAGATTGTTTTCCCATATGTTATTTTAGAGTATTGAGTAGATTTCCCTGTGCTATACAATAGGTCCTTGTTATTTATCTATTTTATATGTAGTAGTGTATATATATTAATCCAAACTTCCTAATTTATCCCTTCTTGCAACATTTCCCCTTTGGTAACCATTAAGTTTGGTTTCAAAATCTTTGAGTCTGTTTCTGTTTTGTGAATAAATGTTTTTGTTTTTGTTTTTTTTGTCTTTTTAGGGCCATACCTGCGGCATATGGAGGTTCCCAGGCTAGGGGTCCAATCGGAGCTGTAGCTGCCAGCCTACACCAGAGCCACAGCAACTTGGGGTGAATAAATTTTTATATTATTTTTATTAGATTCCACATATAAGAGATATATGATATTTGTCTTTCTTTGCCTGACTTAACTTCACTTAGTATGATAATCTCTAGGTCCATCCATGTTGTTGCATATGGCATTATTTCATTCTTTTTTATGGCTGAGTAATGTTCCATTATATAGATGTACCACATCTTCTTTAACCATTGTTCTGTTGTCGGACAATTAAGTTGCTTCCATCCTTGGCTGTTGTAAGTAGTGCTGCAGTAAATGTTGGGGTGCATGTATCTTTTTGTATTATGGTTTTCTCTGGATATATGCTCAGGAATGGGATATAGTAGTTCTCTATTTAGATTTTTAAGGAACCTCCATACTGTTCTCCCAAGTGGTTTTACCAGTTTACATTCCTACCAATAGTGTAGGAGGGTTCTTTTTTCTCCACACCCTCTCCAGCATTTATTGTTTGTAGACTTTTGATAATGGCCATTCTGACTTGTGTGAGGTAACACCTCATTGTAGTTTTGATTTGCATTTCTTCAGTAATGAGTGATGTTGATCCATCTTTTCCTATGCTTTAAGATTTTATCTTTATCACTAGTTTTCAGTAATTTGATTATTATGTGCCACTGTGTGGGTGTGGGTGTGTGCATGTGTGTGTGGGTGTGTGTATTTCAGTGTTTATTCTGCTTGGGATTGGTTGGGCTTCTTGAATCTGTAGGTTAATACTTTTCATCAAATGTGAAAAAAACCTTGGTTATTATTTCTTTCAAATGCTTTCCCCTCTTCCCCCCACCCCTAGAACTCCAATTATACATATGTTAGACCACTTGCTATTGTTCAATAAGCCACTGAAGCTATGTCCATTTCTATTGACTATTTTCCTTCTATATATTTCATTTTGGTAATTTCTTTTGCTGTCTTTAATGTAACCAGAATTTATTTTTGCAGTGTCTACTGTACTCTTAATTTTATTTATTTATTTATTTATTTATTTATTTAGTGCTTTTTATATATGCATGTGTGGCATATAGAAGTTCCCAGGCTAGGGGTCAAATCAGAGCTTGCAGCTGCTGGCCTACACCACAGCCACAGCAATGCCAGATCCAAGCCGCATCTACAACCTACACCACAGCCCACAGCAAAGCTGAGTCCTTAACCCACTGAGAAGGTCCAGGGATTGAACCTGCCTCCTCATGGATACTAGTTGGGTTTACTGATGAGCCACAACAGAAACTCCTGTATTCTTAATTTTAGAATTATACTTTTATCTCTAGATTAAAAAAAAAGATTTTAACCATTTTATTAGATAAATAAAAGATTTGGTTCTTTCTTTTTTTTCTTTTTTGGTCACCCCATGGCATATGGAATTTCTGGGCCAGGCATCAGACCTAAGCTGCAATTGCAGTCTGTACCACAGCTACAGCAATGCTGGATCCTTTAACCCACTGTGCTGGGCCAAGGATCAAACCTGCATCCTGGTACTGCAGAGGTGCTCCCAATTCCATTGTGCTATAGCACAAATTCCTGGGTCTTTTTTATATTGCCCATTTCTCTCCTCATTTTGTTTATGTTCTGATTTATCTCTTTGAGAATATTTTTCATGGTTGTTTTAAGGTCCTTGTATGCCAATTATATCATTTTTGCTATTTCTATATGCATTTATTGAATTTTTAAAATATATAGCTATAGGTCTCTTTTTTTCTTTTCATTTTTCTTTCTTTTCTTTCTTTCTTTTTTCTTTTTTCTTTTTTTTTTTTTTTTTTGCTTTCTTGTATGCCTGATAATTTTTCATTGGATGATAGAAATTTTGAATTTTATGTTGTTGAGTGCTGGATCATGTTGAAGTCCTTTAAAGAGTGCTGGGTTTTGTTTTGGAATGCATTTGAGTTTTTGTGGATCAGTTTGATCCTTTTAAGTCTTAAACATTATTAGGGAAGGTCCAAAGTAGTTTCTAGTCTAGGCTTAATTTAGTTCCATTTTTTCTGAGGATTCTTTCCACTGTCCTTTATATTATGAAGTCTCTCCACTCTGTCTGATGGGAACACAAAGTGTTCCCAACCCTATGTGGACTCCAGGAATTGTTAAGCTACAGCCTACCAGTGGTTATTTCTTTTGCTTAAAGTAGTTTTCTCTAACTCATTTCTAGATCAATACTCAGAAAAAGTTGGAAGAGATTCCCCTGCAGATTTCCACAGCTCTCTCTCTCTTTGTATCTCCTTCTTCTTCATTCCTCTGTCTCACAAATTCTCTTTGCCTCACTGTCCCTAAATTCCAATCCACTCTCATTACCTTAGGAAGACTTTTAGCCTCCCTTTGGGTTTCACTCCTTGGACTGTGACCTGGAAAATGCTTTCAATTAGGAGCTTGGGGTCAATTGTAGTCTTTGAAAGAATATTTATTTATACTTCATTTTATATGTGTCAGTCAATTGTAGGTCCACCTCATTTGTTTTCCAAAGTCCTGTGGTATCTGTTATCCAATATCTGCAAAGAGTTGTTTCATATATTTTGTCTGGATTTCAAGTTGTTTATAACAGGAAGGCAATTACAGTAGCAGTTAATTCTTTTTTTTTTTTTTTTTTTTTTTTTTTTTTTTTGGTCTTTTCTAGGGCTGCTCCTGCTGCATATGGAGGTTCCCAGGCTAGGGGTCTAATTGGAGCTGTAGCTGCCAGCCTACACCACATGGGATCCAAGCCTCGTCTGCAGCCTGCACCACAGCTCACAGCAATGCCAGATCCTTAACCCACTGAGCAAGGCCAGGGATCAAACCCACAACCTCATGGTTCCTAGTCAGATGCGTTAACCACTGAGCCAGAAATAAATTGTAGACGAATAGGGTAGATTTTGTGGAAAGATATGGGGACTGTCGAGGGTTGTGAACTTATTAAGGACCATCTTGTACTTGGGAATAGTGTAGCTGATGGAGTGTCTGTTTTTTTGATCCTAATTACTGGGCTGGATTCTGTAATCTGTCAAATAAATTGTAAGCCCTACCAAGCTTGGTCTTGAGTCTGCTGCTATCTGTGGACTAGACAGTTTACCTCTATAGACTTTGAGGGAGGGGAAGGGGGGATTGCTCTTGGAGGAGCCCAGCAGACATTTCTCTTTGTGCTGTGGATTCTTTATCTGTCTTATGGTCAGATGCCTCACCGTTACACCCTCTGACATACTGTTTCCCAGTCACTCAACACTTTTTTGAAATCATTCAACTCTCCCCTTTCAATGATCAAGACATTCACTGTTTCATCAGCTCTTCATGTGTGCATCTCTGTGACTATGTGACAGTGTTAGAACTGAATGCCTGCCTCATGGGGGAGCGTAGTATCATGGTTTATAAAGTTCCTCCACTGGATATCCATGAACTGAATGGGGGCCTAGCACTCAGTTCCATGCCAGTGAGTTCAGTCTGTCCAAGGGGACCTTTAGAATGTACTCAAAAATTTATGTTCAGATGGACAATCCCATCGTGTTCACAAAATCTTCCAAAAATGATTTGGGCTAAAGGTTGTTCGTCCTTATGAGATCCACAGTGTTGACCAGGGTTTCTCTGCCTTAGCATTATTGACATTTGGGACTGAATAGGTCTTTGTTGTTTGGACCATTGTATGAATTATAGGATGTTTAGCAGCATTCCTGGCCTCTACCTACTAGATGTCAGTGGCACCCTTCTCTCAGTTTTGACACTAGTGTCTCTAGACATTGCCAGATGTCCTCTGGAGGTGCAAAACTGTCCCAGTTGAGAATTACTGGTATAGCCGCACTATTGTGTGCTACAGTCCAGGGAGCCCATAGATATGGAGCTCTGAGAACTAAACATGAAGCAACTCAGGTCATTTGGTATCTTCTTTTTTTTTTTTTTTAATTTTCTCTTTTTAGGTCACACCTGCAGCATATGGAAGTTCCTGGGCTAGGGATATAATCAGAACTGCAGCTGCCAGCCTATGCCCCAGCAATGTCAGATCCAAACCATATCTGTGACCTACACCATAGCTCATGGCAACTTCAGATCCTTAACCCACTGAGCAAGGCCAGAGATCAAACCCCCATCCTCATGGCTACTAGTCAGATTCTTAACCCATTGAGTCACAATGGAAACTCCCCATTTGGTGTCTTCTTAGGAGAGGTCAGTCCAGGATGTCTGCCCCATGCAAGGTGTATACTGGGAGGACATGGACCTTGTAATGGTAAATGCTGGATTCAAGTCCTGCTTCTGCTGGAGAACGAAGTGAAGTTTTATGCACACACACACATATGCATATACACACACATCTATGTGGTGTAAGGATACACAAACAAGGACTTAATAATAGTTCAAATATAAGTGTACTTTTTGCCAGTTTAATTAAAATGACAATATGGAAAAATATATCTTTCAGAACATCATGCAATATGGTCATCCCTGTGGCTTATAGTATTGCGCTATGCTAGAAGGCACAATAGAGGATATTTAACTTAGAAAAAAATTATCTTTTCAGCAATTAAAATTTCAGCTAAATTAATAGTCATGTTTTTATATTTACTTCTGAATTTTGCATTTAGTAATGTAACTGGACTGCACAAGAATTTAAATGTCTTGACAGGAGAGAGTGGCTTTTCGTTCTCTTGGGATTTCATTGTAATGAACCTGGTAAATAATTCAGGAAGATATGAGAGGCCAATATATGGGCAACACCTGGTGCTATATTGTTCATGTCTAAGCATGCAGAATCCAAAGATGGCATTCTACATCTGTCACTATTGTTCTGGCTTAAACACAAATCCTATGTTCAGTGGCCATTGAAATAATAATAATTGATATTTTTTCCTCTTTCAATTTTCCTCCACAATAAAAGAAAACCGTACTAAGCTGTTTCAGAAACACAAAGAAGTGGCATCCTCTTTTAAATTCCCATTGGCAAAATTTCAAATCTGTTTCCGTTAAGGGATAGATTGCTTTAAAGAATTGAGGACGTGTCTGCCTTTTCTGCTGGGGTTAATTTGAGCCTCTCCGCATGTCTGCTTTTGTTCTACAAGGCAGAGCTTCTTTTTAGATCACAGTATTTGTATTGCAATCACCTTCTGAAAGAAATAATACCATCCTCTAGCCACTCACTCACTCTGGGAATTCCTAGAACCCTCAGTTTCTTTCCCTGTTACCTGAGTAGCCTACCACACTTCTAGTAATTTAACAGTTTAAAAACAAAAATCTCTCGGCAAAGGATTTGCGTATCCTTTTGTGACCTCAGCTGACTGGACACGGAGTTGTTCCTCTGTTTACTGGGCAAACAGAAGCTCACAGGACCATCCGACAGATGACGCAGGCAGACATCTTGGGCACCTGACCCCACCACCACCCAAGATCAGACAGAGCTTAAGCTCTGAGTTGTTCGGAAAGATCTTGGAAAGGCAAGGAGGTTCCTTGTAGGGAGAAAAAGGAAGATGTGCCTCACACATCTGCAGGTTTTTGTAGTGCTGGGTCATGAAAAGGATCTGAAGAGGGACTTAGAGCCTTATGTCTGCTAATGGTTAGATGTGCTTTGTCTTTGTTTTTAAAATATTGTTTATTAAAGAGGTTTTAAAATGTATTTAATTAAATATATACTGTATTTTTTCATGTTTTAAAATTTATTGAAGTGTCGTTGATTTACCTGGTGATAATTTCTGCTGTACAACAGAGTGATTCAGTTATACTATATTTTAAACCTTTGTTATGTATAATAAAGTATATAACTGCATATAATAAAAATAGAGCTATATACAGTTAAAATGTATAAAATATTTTAAAAGATCTATAATAAGTCACTTACGTATATGCGTGCTAATTGTGTTTATTCCTTTGTGTTATCTACATATACCATTTGTTTATTAATAGGTTTAATTGCTTTCCTCTCCTTTGGGACCTGCTTAAGAGTACTTGGAGCAGTGACTGCCATCTGGTGGCAAGCCAGAATCATCACTTTATGTGACCAAATGGTCAGAGATGCCCACTCTTGACTCACAAGGTCTGCATTGAAAGCAGGGGACCAGGGGAGCTTGGAGGGTGTCTGATGAAGGAGCCTAGTGAACTAACTCTTCGCTTCCACATGAATGGGTTGTTAATCCCAGACTCGGAGCCAGGAGCCAGCTCCAAAATGGCATCTCTGAAGAAAAGATTTGAGTTGCTCTTGTTTTTTAGTCAAAGATCTGCTGGTTACCTACCAGCGAATAACCAAGACTGTGAATAAGCACATACCAGGAGGGGCATATGATGACATGGAGCCTGAAATAAACTTCTCTGAACTATGTGACGGTTTTCCTGGTCAGGAGCTGGAGCGGAGACCCCTGCATGAGCTCTGCAGGACAACAATTGTAAGTGAGAGGTCAGGGCTGCTTGGATACACATGGTGTCAGTATTGTTGTCAATGGTAGTGGTGGTGGAGTGGGGAGGAGGACCAGGAGGAGAGCTGATGCAAGACATGTATGTCCCAGCTCTGGAGGTGATAGAGGCAGGTCATGTTTGATCTATAGAAGAGCTTCATTCCTAACAGCTTCTCTTCATTCTGTTCTCAGACCTCTTCCCACCACAGCACTAAGACCATTTCTTCATTATCTCCTGCCCTCTTGGGTATTGTTTGGACTTTCCTCAGCTGTGGACTTCTTCTAATAGCCTTTTTTCTTGGCTTCACAATTCGCTGCAGGAAGAACAGGTAAGCAGCCCCATGCCTGGTTCCTCATCTCCCATAGCCTGAAACACGAAACCCAGAGTGTAAGTATCGTTTTGGCACCAAGAGCTGCTAGCTGGTATCAATAAAACTTGTTCCCAACTGGAGCATTAAGCAATGTGAGAGTTCCCTGGTGGTCTAGTGATAAAGACTCCACACTTGCACCACTGCCGCCAGCGTTCAATCCCTAGTCTGAGAGCTGAGATCCCATATCAAGCTACTGCATGCACAGTCAAAAATAAAAAAGCTATGTGAGAAGCTACCCTTGAAATAGTCCTGGGCTTGCAGTGCAGTTCCCTCTTGAAAAAGAGAACTGTCTGTCTCGGTATTGTATTAACTACTACAAGTATATCCAAAGATGAGAATGAAGAGTCTCCTCATAAAGGAGAGGGCAGGAGTTCCTTTTACAGCTCAGTGGGTTAAGAACCTAACAGTTTCTGTGAGGGTGTGGGTTTGATCCCTGACCTCTCTCAGTGGGTTAAGGATCCAGCATTGCTGCAAGCTGCAGCATGAGTCACAGATGCAGCTCAGATCTGGTGTTGCTGTGGCTATGGCAAAGGCCTGCAGCTTCAGCTCCAATTCAACCTCTGGCCTAGGAACTTCCATATGCCGCAGGTACAGTCATAAAAAGAAAAGGAAAAGTAAATAAATAAATTAAATAAATAAATAAAGGAGAGTGCAATCCTTCTGAGAAGATGAGGTATTTGTATTACAAATAGAAAGCACATAGGGAAATATTCCAGAGCAGCATTAAAGTTTATGGCAGCACAATTGGAAGCAGTCTGGTTAGGCTAAGATTTCCCCCAAAATAGTGAAGTTCTACTTCCCAGCCCTTCTACTGGACTATTATAATTGGTTGGAAAGTCACTGGCTTGTCCAGGTAAGTTCATGTAGTTCCCAGGACTGACAAAAGAAACAAAGTGATAACTTTTTTCTGAAGGAACTTGCAGAATCTTACCTTTACTGCTATTCAGTCTTTTCCTCTGAGCCCATCCTATCTCCCCCACTGTAACAGTCTGTACCATTGCCCTCTCTCCCTGGTCTACAGGTGATTTCTTTCTTTCTTTTCTTTTTTTTTTTTTTTTTTTTTTTGTCTTTTTAGGGCGGCACTCACAGCATATGGAGGTTCCTGGGCTAGGGGTCTAATCAGAGCTATAGCCGCCAGCACACAGCCACAGCAATGTCAGATCTAAGCCACGTCTGCGATCTACACCACTGCTCACGACAATGCTGGATCCTTAATCCACCAAGCGAGGACAGGGATCAAACCTGCAACCTCATGGTTCCTAGTTGGACTCGTTTCTGCTGCACCATAATGGGAACTCCTACAGGTGATTTCCGAATGGAGTCTATGTCAGGTTTCAGCAAGTCCCTTGGAGATGCCAAACTCGTCTGCCCACACAGCCTACCATTTTGTGGTGATCAAGAATGTTGTGCTCTGTTGCCTGTGTTTGGCACTCAGATGAAGGTCAGTCAGTTGGATTTGTCTAACAGGCATTTTGGGGTGTCACTGGCCATTTAAGGAGTGGAGGATGTGAAATTGTTAGGCAGCCATGACTTGATCTGCTGGGTCACCCTCAGTATGGCAGTGAGGTTTGGCACTCAGCCCTGGCTACACCCCTGGGGCTTCCCTGGCCACTTTTCATTCTGTTCCTCAAATACACTAAACCTACTCCCATCTTAAGGCCTTTGACTTAACCGTCCCTTTACTATTAGCACTGCCTGGCCATCTTCTCCAGATCATCCCATGACTAGTTCCTTCCCATCTTATAGGTCTTGGCTCAAATGTCAGCTCCTCAGGGAAGACTTCCCCGATGATCCTGTCTAAGGTAGCCTCTCTACTGTATGGCCATCTAGCCCCCAAGTCTCCTTCCACATCCCTATCGCCTTGTTTTATTTTTTCATAGCAAGTATAACTCTGTGCTGTTACCATAGTTATTGATTTACCGGAGTATTGTCTGTGTCCCCCACCATAGTGTAAAAGTATATGCACACAGGGACTGCATCCTTCATGTTCTTCACTGTCTCCAGCATGTAGAACAGACTGGAACATAATAGGTGCTCAGTAACTATATCTGAAAACAGTGGAATATAATATTTTCAGTAGCAACACATTTCTATAATGCAAAGTAACACCCAGTTGGCAAATAAGAAAATAATATCATTGGTTCATATGTAATCCCCACCCCCAGCAAATCAGTAGTTTAAAGCATTCAGGGGCAAGATTTCTCACTGTTAAAAAAAGAAACCTTAAGCTAAGGATACTACTATGGCTGTGCAAGCAGTAGCTGGTTTAATAGCTTCAAGAACTGATATCCTACCTATAGCATGAAGCTCCCTGATGAAGCCATAGGAGTAGATGAAGAAGAAAGAAGACATTTCTCTTGTATTTAGAAATGATTGTTGAAGAAAACACAGATCTAAATTAGATTTTGATGATAATGTTATATATTGGAAGTGAATGCCTTCAAGGACCTTTATCTTGCAGATTTAAGGCTGTGAAAATCTGCTGTGATCCTGGGTACAAGTGGTAATGAGCATTTACTGAGTACTAGTATTTTAATTGAGATTATTATTGTTTTTATTAGTATTCTGGTTACAGAGTTAAATGTTTCAAATGTTATGACCCATACTATTTTCCCCATAATCCATTATTTATATACACAATTTTGTAGAATACCAGGTTTTTTAAAGCATTTATATATCCTATTAAAATAGGAACACTTGTAAGCAGTATCAGACTAGAAACACCTGTATTTATTTCATTCTATTAAAGGTTTTGTTGGCCTCTCTTACTTTCAGTGGAAGCATGACTTGGCATAAAGAATAAAATATTAAGAGGCACTGTGCATAAAAACACATTTCACAGTTATGTAGCTCACAAGGTCAGACAAGGAAAGTACAATAACCCAGTTTCAAAAGTGCCTTCTAAAATAATAAAATTTGTTCAGAGGTATAGCATCACTGTTAGATACTTCATTTCATTTCACTTCTATTGTCTCTAAATTTGTGACTATGATTGCAACTGTGTATGTGTGCATGTGTGTGTGCCAGAGTAAGAAAAACATTTTAATGATATAAAAGTATAGTAGTATTTAAGTTCAGTCACAGATATTGCATTTTTGATAACATCTTAAAATGTAATCTACGAGAGAAAATCAGTAAAGGTATAGAAGACTTGAACAACACTGTCAACCATCTTGACCTAATTGGCATTTATATAATCCTCCACCCAACAACAGCAGAATGCACATTCTTTTCAAGTACACCCAGAACATTTACCAAAATAGATCATCTTCTGGACCACAGAAAAGATTTTATTAAATTTAAAAGGGTTCAAATCATACAGAGTATGTTCTCTGGTCGCAATGGAATTAAATTTGAAATCCGTAACAGAGAGATTCTCTGGAAAATTCTAAAATATTTGGAAACTGAAGTTCCTATTGCGGCTCCATGGGTTAAGAACACAAATAGTATCCCTGAAGATGCAGGTTCAATCCCTCGCCTCTCTCAGTGGGTTAATGATCCAGCTTTGCCACAAGCTGCACCATAGGTCCCAGATGCAGCTCATATCCGGTGCTGCCGTGGCTGTGGCATAGGCCACAGTTGCAGCTCTGATTTGACCCTTGCCTCAGGAACTTGCATGTGCCACAGGTGCGACCTTTTAAAAAAATGAAATATTTGGAGGCTAAATAGAACACTTTAAAATAATCCATGGTCTAAAAAGAAATCAAAAGGGAAACTACAAAGTATATTTTAACTGAATGAAAATGAAAATACAACATATCAAAATTTATTAGATACCATTAAAGCAGTGCTTCATGGGAAATTAGAACACTAAAAAAACTCCATGTCATAAAGCAGGATCCACCTTATGAAATTGACAAAAGAGAAAATGAGCCTAAAGTAAGCAGAAGAATTGAATAATGAAAATCAGAGTGGGAATTGATAAAACTGAAAACAGAAAAACAACAGGAAAAAAATGATGAAACCAGAAACTCTTTATGAAAATCAGTAAGGTTGACCAGCCTTTGGCACAAGTGGTCAGGAAAAAGAGAGAAGATATAATTACCCAAATAAGGAAGGGAGAACCATCATCACTAAAGATTCTGTAAATATTAGAAGGATAATAAGGTAATGTCCTGAATAACTGAGGTATGCAGTCTCTAAGATGTTCCTCAATAAGTACTGCCTCCTGGTAGTCACTCTCTTGTGAAACCCCTTCACCTTGGGTATGGGCTAGAATTTCTGGTTTGCTTATTAATCTCCTTTGCAATAGGTTATAAAAAGACCATGGCTTCCATCCTAACTCTTTCACTCACTCACTCTGAGGGAAGCCATCTCCCATGTTATGAGCTGCCCTGTGGAGAGGCCCACAGGTCAAGGAACTGATGTGTCCAGTCTGAAGCCAGCAAGGACCTGAAGCTTATAAACAGTCTTGTCATTGAGCTTGAAAGTAGATCTTCTGAGGCCTGCTAATTGCACTGTGAATAAGTGTGGAAGCTGATGTTACCCCAGTCGAGCTTTGGAGGACTGCAGCCATGGCTGATCTCTTGACTGCATACTTGTGAGAGACCATGAGCCAGAGGCACCCTGCTAAGCTCTGCTTGTGTTAGAGAAATATTACTGGTTCTACACAAACTCTTCTAAAAAACTGAAAATAATGTTGCATTTCCTAACTCATTCTAATGAGACCAGCATTACCCTGATATCAAAATCTAATAAAGACATTAGAAGAGGGGAAAAAAAAAAAAACAACCATAGGCTCATGAATATAGATCCAAAATTCTTTTTTTTTTTTTCTTGCCAAATCTCTTTTCTTCTCTTTGGATAGTCTTATTTCTTTTTTTTTTAAAAAAAATTTTATTATAGTTGATTTACAGTGTTCTGTCAATTTCTGCTGTACAGCAAAGTGACCTAGTTATACATATATATACATTTTTTTCATATTATCTTCCATCATGTTCCATCACAAGTGACTAGGTATAGTTCCCTGTGCTATACAGCAGGAACTCATTAATTATCCACTCCAAATGCAATAGTTTGCATTTACTAACCCCAAACTCCCAGTCCATCCTACTCCCTCCCTCTCCCCCTTGGTAACCACAAATCCGTTCTCCATGTCCATGGGTTTGTTTCTTTTCTGTAGATAGGTTCATTTGTGCCATATAGTAGAGTCCAGATGTAAGTGAGATAATATGGTATTTGTCTTTCTCTTTCTGACCTACTTCACTTAATGTGAGAGTCTTTGGTTCCATCCATGTTTCTGGAAATGGCATACTTTTGTTCTTTTTTATGGATGAGTAGTATTCCATGTGTGTATGTACCATGTCTTAATTCATTCATCTATTGTTGGACATTTAGGTTGTTTCCATGTCTTGGCTATTGCGAATAGTGCCGCAGTGAACATAGGTGTGCATGTATCTTTTTCAATGAAAGTTTTGTCCAGATATATGCCCAGGAGTGGGATCACTGGATCATATGGTAGTTCTATATTTAGTTTTCTGATATACCTCCATACTGTTTTCCATAGTGGTTGTACCAATTTACATCCCCACCAACAGTGTAGGAGGGTTCCCTTTTCTCCACGCATTTGTTATTTGTAGACTTAATAATGATTAGATCCAAAATTCTAAGCAAAATTTTAACAAATTCAGTACAACAAATATCAAAAGGATAATGCACCATGACAAAGTGAGGTTTATTCCAGGAATGCAAGGTTGGTTAAATATCCAAACATCAGTCAATATAATATACCATATTTACCAACTAAATATATGTATTTATATGTGTGTATATCATATCATATGTAGAATTATAATCTTAGCTCATTTATAATTATTAATCTTAGCTCAATTATAATCATGGCTCATGGTTAACGAATCTGACTAGGAACCATGAGGTTGAGGGTTCGATCCCTGGACTGGCTCAGTGGGTTAAGGATCTGCTGTTGCCATGAGCTGTGGTGTAGATCACAGATGAGGCTTGGATCCCGCGTTGCTGTGGCTCTGGCGTAGGCCGGCGGCTACAGCTCCGATTGGACCCCTAGCCTGGGAACCTCTGTATGCCACGGGAGCAGCCCTAGAAAAGGCAAACAGACAAAAAAACAACAACAAAAAAATACCGTTTACAGTAGCATCAAAAACATTAAATATTTAGGGATAAATCTAACTATGTGAAATATTTGTGCACTGAAAGCTATAAAGCATTGCTGAGAGAAATTAAAGAAATCCTAAATAAATGGAGAGATACTGTGTCCTGGATTGGAAGACTCAGTATTATTAATCCTCCCCTAATTGATCTATAGGCTAAACCCAATCATAGACACAATTCTAGCTGGCCCCTTTTTTTTTATATAAATTTGCAAGCTGGTTCTACAATTTATATGGCAATGTGAAGGACATAGAAAAGTCAAAACAACCTTAAAGATGAATAAAGTTGGAAGACTAGGACCATTTGACCTCAAGAGATTATTAATCTACATAACTGTAAATTATAAAGCAACAAACTATAACAAAGACAGTTTGGTATTGGTTAAAGATAGACATTTACATCAACAGACAGAAAAGAATCCAGAAATAAACCTATACATGTATGGGAAACTGCTATTCAAAAAGGGTGCAAAGGCAATTCAGTGGAGAAGGGAGAGTCAGTCTTTTCAACAAACGGTGCTGGAATAATCAGATACCCATATCCAAAAATGAACTTTGATCTGTATCTTGTAACATATTTGGAAATTAACTCAAAATGGATCATAAAATCTAAAACTGTAAAACTTCTCAAAGCATAGGAGAACAATTTTGTGACCTTGGAATAAAGCAAAGCTTTTTTAAAATTTTATTTCGTTTTTATTAGAATATACTTGACTTACAGTGTTGTGTCAATTTTTGCTGTATAGCCTAGTGACCCAGTTATACATATGTATACATTCTTCTTCTCATACTACCTTTCATCATGTTCTATCCCAAGCATTTGGGTATAGTTTCCTGTGCTGTACAGTAGGACCTCATTCTAAATGTAATAGTTTGCATCTACCAACCCTAAACACCCCATCCATCCCACTTCCTCCCCATTCCTGTTGGTGACCACAAGTCTGTTCTCCATGTGTGAGTCTATTTCTGTTCTGTAAATAGATTCTTTTGTGCCATATTTTAGATTCCACATATCAGTGATATCATACGGTATTTGCCTTTCTCTTTCTGACTTATTTCACTTAGTATGAGAATCTCTGGTTGTATCCATGTTGCTACAAATGGTATTATTTTGTTCTTTTTTGTGGTTGAGTAGTATTCCATTGTATATATATACCACATCTTCTTAATCCATTCATCTGTTGATGGACATTTAGGTTGTTTCTATGTCTTGGCTATTGTGAATAGTGCTGCTGTGAACACAGGAGTGCATGTATCTGTTTTTGTTTTTGTTTTTTTTTTTTTTTGCCATTTCTTGGGCTGCTCCTGAGACATATGGAGGTTCCCAGGCTCGGGGTCCAATCGGAGCTGTAGCCACCAGCCTATGCCAGAGCCACAGCAATACGGGATCCGAGCCGCGTCTGCAACCTACACCACAGCTCACGGCAACGCCGGATCGTTAACCCACTGAGCAAGGGCAGGGATTGAACCCGCAACCTCATGGTTCCTAGTCGGATTCGTTAACCACTGCGCCATGACGGGAACTCCTGCATGCATCTTTTTGAATGAAAGTTTTGTGTGGATATATGCCCAGGAGCCAAACCTTTATTAGATACAACAATAAAAGCACACTCCATAAAAGAAAACTTTGGTAAGTTGACCTCATTAAAGTTAAAAACACCTTCTTCTAAAGAGAATCTTAAGAAAATAAAAAGAAAGCCACAGCCTGGAAGAAAATATTTGCAAGTCTTGTATCTGATAAAGAACTTATATCCAGAATATGTAAGTAACAGTAAAAATTGACAATAAAAAAATCCAACAACAAAAACGATGATTGAAGGATTTGAACAGATACTTCACCAAAGAAGATATATAGATGGCAGATAAACATGTGAAATGATGTTCAACACCATTAGTCCTTAGTGAAATGCAAACTAAACCCACAATGAAATATCACTACACACCTATTAGAGTGGCCGAAATTTTAAAAGACTGACTAAATCAAATCTTAACATATACCGCTGGTGGGAATGTATAGTATAACCACTTTGGAAAATAGTCTGGACGTTTCTTTAGTAGTTCAGCATATGCCCACTGTACGATCCAGTCATTCTGCTCTTAGGTTTTTACTTAGAGAAATGAAACTATATGTCTGTATAAAGTCATGTATACTATGTTCATAATAGCTTTATTTGTAATAGCCAGAAACTGGAAATAGCACAAACATCTATCAACAGGTGCATGGAGAAAGAAATTGTGGTATGTCCATACAATGGAGTACTACTCAATAAAATAATTATTAATACTTGGAACAACATGGATGGATCTCAAAATCATTGTGCTGCGTGGAAGAAGCCAGGCAACGAAGATTACACACTGTGCAATACCAATTATATGAAATTCTAGAAAATTAATCTATTGTTCACTAATCTGTAGTGACAGAAATTAGATGAGTGGTTGCCTGAAGGTGAGGGTAGTACAGAAGGGCAGGAAGGAGGGATGACCAAGAGATCTGTGGAAACTTTTGGGAGTGATGGATATATGTTCATTACCTTGATCGTGGTGAATATTTCACAACTATATGCATATATCAAAACTTATCAAATAACGTACTTTTAAAAAGTCATGTATTTTATTGTATGTCGGTTGTACTCAATGAAGCTGTTAAAAAATGTAGTCTACAAACATTCTTTTTTTTCTGAGAAGATTCTCATGAGGGAAAAAGCACACCATTTATGGTGTCCTTTTCCAAAGGGCCTTCTAGGTGACCTAAAACCTATCTGATACCTGTGCTGGACATTAATGACTGCTATAGGAGGATGCACACTTTTTTTTCCTGGATTTCCTCATGCAGTTTAACAAGGATCATGATAACTCTTGGAGCAAAGCACATCTTTCAGGTCCAGAGGGACATTCTATTGGTGCTTCTTCTGAAATGCATAAAATAAGGGCAATGCCATAAGTTCTACATGAAGCTAAACTTGTTCAATTGAAAGACTATTTTATTTTGAGACCTTATCTCACTATCACTTGTAATAATGATTGTAGGTGGTAGTTATTTTCAGAATTAAAATAGCCTTCCTACAATAATCCTCAGTATCTGGGGTTTTTACTATCTGGGAAATCAAGAAGTTTGAGTAATAAGACTTGTGTAGGGTATGAGACTTTGTCCTACTTGAAAGTTAATAGCTTAACATGTTACTGTTTTATGCTAGCAAAAGACACGAGACTCTTTGGGTCAGAAACCAAGTACTTCAGAGTGCCTTTTATGGCTCAGTGATTAACGAACCTGACTAGGAACCATGAGGATGCAGGTTCGATCCCTGGCCTCACTCAGTGGGTTTAGGATCCAGCATTGCTGTGAGCTGTGGTATAGGTCACAGATGTGGCTTGGATCTGGCGTTGCTGTGGCTGTGGCATAGGCCAGCAACTGGGTAGCTCCAATTTGACCCCTAGCCAGGGCACTTCCACATGCTGTGGGTGGAGTCCTAAAAAGACAGGAAAGAAAGAAAGAAAGAAAGAAAGAAAGAAAGAAAGAAAGAAAGGAAGGAAGGAAGGAAGGAAGGAAGGAAGGAAGGAAGGAAGGAAGGAAGGAAGGAAGATAGAAAGGAAGAAAGAAAGAAGGAAAGAGAGAGAGAGGGAGGGAGGGAGGGAGAAAGAAAGGAAGAAAGGAAGAAAGAAAGAAGGAGAGAGAGAGAGAGAGAGGGAGGGAGGGAGGGAGGGAGAAAGAAAGAAAGAAAGAAAAAAAAGAAAGAAAGAAAGAAAGGAAGGAAGAAAGGAAGAAAAGAAAAGAAAGAAAGAGCCAAAAAAAAGGAAAGAAAGAAAGAAAGAAACAGAGTACTTTATTACTCATGGTAGAAAGAATAGTTAGAGCTTCACTTTGGGTTTGTGCTGGTTCCCATGCCCCCAGTCCTATGCGATGGTGTAGGGCCCATGATGGATCATGCTTGTGCACACAGGGGGCTGCCAATAAAGGATAGGAACCCAAACCTTGGGAATTCACCACTTTTTTTGTTTTTGTCCACAGCCATAGCATATGGAAGTTCCCAGGCCAGGGATTGAGCCTGAGTCACTGCAGTGACAATGCTGGCTCCTTAAGCTACTGTGCCACAAGAGAACTCCCTGTTTTTTTGTCACCACTTTTACCGTAAGTCGTAACAAACTTTTTCTTTGTCTGGGGGTCGGGGGAAGGTGGTGATACCCCATCCTTCAAGGTTGCTCACTGCAAACACAGCCCTGAGAAATGATCTGCGTAAAGAACAGTCAGGGCCTTGTCTGTGAGCCTACCCAGCAAGGATGTGCTTTGCTGATGAGGGCACATGACAGATTGTATCTCCCAACACTGCAAGGAGGCATCTGCCACCTCTGCCTGCACCCTGGATTGGAGTGGCAGCCAGAGACCCAGATGCTGCTAAATGGCTGAAGTATATCCATCTCTCAACCATGCCTCCTTCCTGGGTAGGTTCCTCACACAGGTCCTCTGGCAGAATTCGACAGAGCTAAAATATTCAATGTTCAGTGAATTCAGGCAGTTTATTCATGAGTTACTTCCTGTACCCTGCTCTATGTGTTCACTTTGCCTTCAGAAAGTCCAGCAGACAGTATGAGTCATGGTTCTCAAGCACGTTATTGTTGTACTCTTCTGAGAATCCCTCTGACTCCCCAGGTTTCGTATTATTTTTCATTATCATAAAAAGGCCTTGGGGTTCCCTGGTGACACAGCAAGATAAGGATCTGACATCCCTGCAGTGCCTCAGGCCACTGCTGTGGTGCGGGTTCAATCCCTGGCCCAGGAACTTCCACATGCTTCAGGCACGGCTGTTAAAAAGAGGAGGGAGAATAAAAAGGCTTTGATGTCCTCATACTTTTGAGAAGGATTAGACTCAACCTCATCTTTTCTTTACTCTTTCCATGCCTGAAAGCTTTATATTATCACCTGAGTGAAGTTTATCCATCAATGGCGATAGTAAATATTTACTGAGCTGAATACCTACTGTGCTCAGGATACTATGTAAAATGTGATTAAGGGTTCCTGGAAGGTTCAAAAACATCACCTGGGTGGAAAAACATGAGCAAGTCCAAAAGGAACATTTTGTTTTTTAAAAATAGCTTTTCAAAAAAGAATGCCTTGCTATGCTCCTTTCATATTGATTGTTTCAAGTCTGTCTTCTGTGTGGTTTGAGTAATTGGAGCTGAAGGGAAGGTGACTGGGAAGAAAGAGGTTCTGATCCTGTTGGCAACAACAACAACAAAGTTTTCGTTTGTACTTTGCCCTACAAGGATTTCTGGGATGTTCTCTGTAATCCAGTGTTTGATGGTTATTGGCCAAGAGGGAAGAAGGGGAGCCAGTCAGGCCTAGAATATATACCACCCTTTTAACTCAATTTGGGGAAATAATGCAGCAGGGCCAAGGACTGATTGAGAGAGGAGTGATCAGGAAAGCCTTATCCAAAAAGGCGTTTAGGAGTTCCCATCGTGGTGCAGTGGTTAACGAATCCAACTAGGAACCATGAGGTTGCAGGTTCGGTCCCTGCCGTTGCTCAGTGGGTTAATGATCCAGCATTGCCGTGAGCCATGGTGTAGGTCACAGAGGCGGCTCAGATCCTGCGTTGCTGTGGCTCTGGCATAGGCCGGTGGCTACAGCTCCAGTTAGGCCCCTCGCCTGGGAACCTCCATATGCCACGGGAGTGGCCCCAGAAAAGGGAAAAAGACCAAAAAAAAAAAAGGGAAAATAAGTCTAAGGTTCATAGTTGGAAAATATTACATCAGTTATTACATCCAAAGGATTGAGCTTGGAGCCAAATATAAGTGGTGTATCATGAGGTCAAAAGGCATTGATACGCAGGGATGTTGCTGGAAAGGAGATGTGAAATAGAAATGAGGTGAAAAGATCCTGGATTGTGAACAGAGATGAGGCCTTCTTGGTACCGGTTGTAGGATGCAATATGATATGGATGAGTCAGCAGAAGATAATGGATCAGAATCTAGATGAATACATCCGAGTAGTTCTACAAAGTCGTCTCATGCTGTTTGTCCATCCTACAGTCAGTCCTAAAATAATGTCTCTAGGTGAAGTAGACACACTCTCATTTGTGCCCCCACTCTTATAGATAGACACACCATTACCCTGTCACAGCTCACTGGATTGAGAGGAGAAGGGCTCTGTCTCTTTTACCAGATAATGACCTGTTAGAGTTTAAGACCACCTCTTATTAATCTTTATATCTCTTTTGTGCCTGGGTTATACTCCATGTTTCCTGAGTGAACAAATTAAATGGCCCAGAATGTAGACTATGATGGTAATGATAAATTCTTAGAAGACAGACTTTTTCTTTTTTTTCTTTTTTTTGTAATTTTTTTCTTTTTCTTTTTTTTTTTTTTGTCTTTTTGCCTTTTCTGTGGCCGCTCCTGCAGCATATGGAGGTTCCCAAGCTAGGGGTCTAATCAGAGCTGTAGCTGCTGGCCTACACCAGAGCCATAGCAACGTGGGATCTGAGCCATGTCTGCGACCTACACCACAGCTCACGGCAACGCTGGATCCTTAACCCACTGAGCAAGGCCAGGGATCGAACCCGCAACCTCATGGTTCCTAGTCAGATTCGTTAATTGCTGCGCCACAATGGGGACTCCAGACAGACTTTTTCATTCTTTAATTTTAATACAGTATCAATTCTACATCAAATTGTGCCATAAATAAGCAGTTGCTTTCCGTTGTTCTCTTTTCTGCTCCTGGTGGTTGCTCCCACCAGGAGTCTGAGGAGTGACAGCCAGAGCCTGAGATTTCCAGTTCTTCGGTTGTGGCCCTTCACTGTAAACTATCTTTCCTGTCTCGTCATGCCACTAAAATCTGTCTGCTCTTGACGCCCTATTGGCCACAGAGTTCAGTACTTTTAGAAGCTCTCCTCATAATTAGGTTGTTACAGATGTGCCTGTTGTTTTAACAATATCTATTGAATTAGTCAGCAATGTATCAGATACTGTTCTAGGTGCTGGGATGACATCACAGAACAAAGTAGGCAAAAGACCCTTTCCCTTGCTTTCCTAGAGGGGAGGGCAGACGGTAAATAAATTGTTAAATAAATGGGATGTTAGTGATAAGTGCAAAAAAGTAAAAGAAAATTGAATGGGAAAGATCAAGGTAATAGCTGCTATTTCAGAAGAGAAGGCTTAACTGAGAAAGTAACCTTTGAATATAGCTTGGAAGGCATAAAAATCAAGTTATGAGGTGAAGACCATTTCAAGCAAAGGGAACAGGATATGCAAAGGCCTTGAGGTAGGAATATACCCAGTGTCCAAGGAAAAGCAAGGAGGCCAGTGTGGCTGGAGCAGAGTATGAGGCAGAGAATAGAAGAAGATGAGGTCAGAGAGGTAATGAGCCAGATCCTATGGGATCTTGTAGGTCAATGTACTGACTTTGGTATTTACTCCATGTGTTATGGGGAGCCATTGTAGAGTTTGGAACTGAGGAATGACATGACCTGACATTTAATTGGAAAATTGGCTGCTTGATCAAGAATAGACTTTAACATTTAAGAGTACCTATAGCGCTCCCTGAAATAAAAGCATACTCCTTAAGGTAACTTGATTCAAGAACAGAGTGGCTAAAAAAGGAATTTTCGCTTAACCAGGCCCCAAAATTGCATGAGCCAGTGGTCTGTGACAAATCTATGTATCAATTACTAGTTCTATTTTCTTATTGAACATTGACAATACACTAGGAAAAGATAAGCAGTATCTCTAACATGGAAAATCATAAAATATTTTTGAGAGTGTAAAGAAGTTCTAAATAAATAAAGGATGTATTATATTTATATATCAGAAGATTTAATATTATAAATATAATTGCAGCCAGATTGATATATAGATTCAGTGTAATTGCAGTAAAGATTCCAACAATTTTTTTTTCTTTTCTGGTAGAACATAGCAAATTGACCCTCAAATTTATATGGAAATTCAAATGGCCAAAAATAGCCTGGAAAAAATGGGCAAGGCTAGAGGATTTCCTCTTTGAGATATTAAGATGCATTATAAAGCTAGTAACTAAGACAGGCTAAGGATGCTATTGGAGCAAGGATAGACAAATAGACCAGTGGAACAGAACAGGGAGAATAATTTTAATTGGTACTAAGTCAGTTGGCCATCCACATGGAGAAAATATGAAACTTGAATCCTACCTCAACCAAATCATCTGCAGGTGGACTGTAGATATAAATGGAAAAATCAAACAAGCTTCAGGAAGATGATGTAGAATATTTTTGTGAACTGGGGGCAAGAAAACATGTCTGAAATAGAGCACAAAAAGTGCTGTGCAGAAAAGAAAGACCATTAAATTGCTTTATATAAATACCAAAAACATCAATTCATTAAAGGACACCACTAAGAGAGGGAAAAAAGCAAGCCATAGAATGGGAGCGTATATTTAGAATGCATGTATCATCAAAAGATTTTTATCCAGAATAACGAACTATGTACGAGTCAATAAGAAAAACAGAGAAAAAAATTTTAAATGAGCTAAAGATCTGAACAGCCACTTCACAAAGGAATATATCCAGGTAGCCAATAGAAAATGAAAAAGAGCTCAGCTTCATTAGTCATCAGAGAAATGCATAGTAAAGGCACAGTAAAGAAACGTCTACTCACTTAAATGTTTACAATAAAAAAGACTGAAACATCAAGTGTTGGGAAGAATGAGGAGCATCTGGAATTCTCATGCATTATTATGGGAGTATATGTATTGTTATAGTGCCTTTACAAAACTGTTCAGAATCTACCAAACCTGAACATGCCCTCTGTCACAGAAGTTCCAGAAATTACATATATGTAGCCACCAAAATATGTATACTAGAATATTCTTATCAGCGTTATTTCTAATAAGTCCAAACTGGAAACTCCTCAACTGTCAAGCAACAGTTTAATGTCTAGCATGGTATTTTCACTGATTGGCTATTACACAACCATTAGAATATAATAGTCTTGGACTACATACAACAATATGGATAGCTCACAAAAATAATGTTAAGCAAAAGCCAAGCACAAAGATTGCACCTATATGATTCCACTTCATATGGTATATAATACCAGGTAAAACTGTCTATGAGGTAAGAAGTCAGAATAGTAGTAACCTTGGAGGTTGAGGGGAGAGTTAGGGGAGCATAGTTGACAGAAGGGAACTAGAAGAAGGCTTCTGGGAAATGCGTTCATTTCTTGACCTGCGTGCTGTCTGCACAGGTGTGTCAGTTTCCAAAAATTCATTGAATTGTACACTTATAGTATATACATTTTTCTTTTTATTGAGGTATAATTGATTTATGATATTATATTAGTTTCAGGTATACAACAAAGTGATTCAAAATTTTGTGGATTATACTCCATTTAAAGTTATTATAAATCCCCTTTGATCGTGGTGTATGAACCTTAATGTATTGTTGGATTCAATTTGCTAGTATTTTGTTGAGGATTTTGCATCCATGTTCATTAGTAATATTGGCCTGCAATTTTCTTTCCTTGCAATGTCTTTGTCTGGTTTTGGTATCAGGGTTATGCTGGCCTCATAGAATGGTTTGGAAGTGTTCCCTCCTCTGCAGCTTTTTGGAATAGTTTCAGAAGGGCAGGTGTTAACTCTTCTCTGAACATTTGGTAGAATTCACCTGTGAAGCCATTTGGTCCTGGACTTTGTCTTTTAATTACTGATTCAATTGCATTACTGATAATTGGTTTGCTCATATTTTTTATTTCTTCATGATTTAGTCTTGGGAGACTGTACCTTTCTAAGAATTTGTGCATTTCTTCTAGGTTGTCCATTTTATTGGCATGTAGTTGTTCATAGTAGTCTTTTATGATCTTTTCTATTTCTCTGATGTCAGTTGTGACTTCATTTTCATTTCTGGTTTTATTGATTTGGGGGCTTGCTTTCTCTCTCTCTTTCTCCCTCCCTCTCTCCCTTTTTCATAAACCTGGCTAAAGGTTTATAAATTTTGTTTATTTCTCAAAGAACCAATGTGGGACTCAAACCCGTTGCGTCTTGGGGAGAACTTTTGCAATTGTAATTATCCTCCATTGTGGGTGACACACTAGGGGTACGGGTCTTGACTATACCATAACTCTGCCCCTTCTACCCCATTTCATTGTGGTTCCTTCTTTATATTTTTAGTAGTAGAGAATCTTTTCTGCTAAATCTTGTCTTTTTCATCAATAGTTTCTCTATAAATAGTTGTAATTTTGGTGTCACATGAGAGGGTTTTCCTGCTCTGCCCTCTTGGCCTGAACTTGCGCATTTGTTTATATTTTTTTCACCAAAAGTTTTAAAAGTTATCTTTGAGTTTCCTAAAAAGACAAAAAGGAAACATATAAAAGGAGGATATGTGTTAGTTTATCAGTAGAGCTAAAATTATTTTTTAATACTATTTTCTGAAAAAAATTCTCACTTTAGGTTTCACATCATGGACATTGAAGGATATAGTTGATAGTTTTATTGTAAGTGCAAAAGTGAATTGCATAAGGCTTTCTTATGACATCACTGATAGGTGTAAAAAATTAAGAATTTATGTGTATCAAGAGGACATCAGTAAATAACTCCAAAAGCACAGCAGCAAAAGAAAAACAAATACATTCAGTGCCATCAGAATTTGTGCTTCAAAGAATGCTATCAAGAAAGCAGAAGGTATATACTTAAGAAAATGAAAACACAGGTCCACAAAAAAATTTGGACATAAATGTTCATAGCAGCATTATTCATAATAGCCCCAGAGCAGAAACAACCCAAATGTTCATCAACTGATGAATGGATAAATGAAACGGTATATTCATAATGAAATGTTATTCTCAAAAAAAAAAAATCAAGTGCTGATTCATGATACAACATGGATGAACCTCCAAAACATGTTGAGTGAAAGAGTCCAATCACAAAGGACCAGGAGTTCCCATAGTGGTTTAGCAGAAATGAACCCAACTAGTATCCATGGAGATGCAGGTTCGATCCTTGGCATTGCTCAGTGGGTTAAGGATCTGGTGTTGCCATGAGCTGTGATGTAGGTCACAGACACAGCTCGTATCCCACGTTTCTGTAGCTGTAGCATAGGTCGGCATCTGTTAACTTCAATTTGACCCCTAGCCTGGAACTTCCATGTGCTGTAGGTGCAGTCCTAAAAAAAAAAAAAAAAAAAAAAAAAACCCATGACCATATATTGTATGATGCCATTTATATAAAATGTCAGAATAGATAAATCTATAGAGACAGAGAGTACATTAGTGATCGTCCATGGTTGAGGAAAATTAACGCTATGAGGTATACACCAAATGATTTAAATTTTAAAGGTAATGTTAAGATAAAGATGTGAAGCTATAAAATTTTTATTTGCTTATGGTGAGAGTACAATTTGGTACAGCCACTTTGGAAAGTAATTTGGCAATATCTTTTTTTTCCCTGTAAAATGTATATTCTTCCAGTTTTATTGAAATATAATTGACATGCAGCACTGTATAAGTTTAAAGTGTACAGCATTATGATCTGAGTTACATATATCATGAAATGATTATCCTAATAAGTTTAATGACCATCTATCATCTCATAGAGATACAAAATTAAAGAAATAGAAAAAGGTTTTCCTTTTGTTGAGAACTCTTAAGACTTACTCTATTAACAACTTCCATATATAACATATAGCAGTGCTCATTATATTTATCATGTTATACCTTACATCCCTAGCATTTATTTATCTTATATGGTACATCTTCTAAAATTAACTATTCATGTACCCTGTTACCCAACAAATACACTTCTAAATTATTCCTGTGAGAAATGTATGTACTTTTATACCAAAAATTGTTTAAAGAAAATTCACAGTAGCATTACTTGTAGTCACCCCAAATGTCCTTCAGTAGTAGAAGGAATAAGTCAGTTATGGTATATTCTTGCAATGAAATACTATTGAGCAATGAAAATGAATGTGTAGTTATCACCCAGCAACATGGCCAGCTTTTACAAACAACGTCAAATTTAAAAATCCAGCCACAAAAGAACATGTACTATATGATTCCCTTTAAATAGAGTTTAAAAGTAAACATAACTAAAATATAGTGTTAAATGTCAAGATAGTGGTTTACCTTTTTTTTGGCCACACTCATGGTATGTGGAAGTTCCTTGGCCAGGGATCAAACCCATGCTGTAGCAGCAACCTGAACCACTGTAGTGACAACACCAGATCCTTAACCTGCCAACCACCAGGGAACTCTATAGTGGTTTACCTTTAGAGAGGAAGACAGGGTTAATAATTACGAGTAGAGGTTTTGAGAGATGTTGAAATGTTCTTTTTCTTGACTGGGGTGATAGTTCCATGGATTTTTCTTTGTGATAATTCACTGAGCTAAACATTTATAATTCATGCCCTTAAAAAATACCCTTCCTAGCTCCCAATTATTTTTTTTTTAAAGTCAACTTGTCAGGAATCTATGAGTGTAGGAGTCATGAATAGGAAATGGCAGTGTCTTCAGGGGACTTTTGTACATGAGGACAAAGAATCAGTTTCTAAATAGCTCTTTTACATAATGCCAGATGTCCACATGTATTCACCTGCTTCCCATAATGACCTTTCTTACTTTGATCAAATTACTGCATTAGGATTTGTTCTTAAATTTCCAGTTCCTTTTGCTTTCATAAATGTAGCTGAGCATCGAATTTTCACTTAATTTGGATGTTAACAAGATTAGACAGTGATCTGGCATTAATCGGTTTCTGATCCTATTCTATGGCTTTTTCCATCTCTATCCCACCAAAGAGCTTGCTTTCTGGAGGGAGGGAGGTTTTCAGAGAGTAGACGTTGTTCAGGCACTTTGAATTTTGCCATGATCAATGGAGAAAGATGCTATTCTTGGATGCGCGCATGTGCGTGTGTGTGTATGTGTGTGTTTGTGTGTGTGTTGGGAAGACGTGGTGATCAGGATGCTAATCTATGCACAGTGACCTTTGTTTCTATCTGACTGAGCAGATGTAGGAATTAATCATTGTCACTCCTGGATGCTGTGGCTGCAGCTGTCCCCCACTGCTTTTCTGCCCCTGATAGATTTATTAGAACATTTTGTTTGCTAGAAAACATGCCTCAGCAGAGAAGAATTGGCAAATTAGAGAGGCTTATCTGTGAATATAATTTTCTAGAAACATTTTTCTTCTACACATCAGTACTTATAGACTCTTTAAAAGAAGACTAAAGAGAGAAAAGAAAAACAAACTTGTAATATTGTTTATGTAACATCTGAACAGTTATGTCTCATCCTGAGAAATTTCACATTGGACCGGTATCGTGACTGTAGAGCCTACAGCTGCAAAGAACGGATTGCCTTCCAACCTCCATATGCGTCTTCTTTTGGTAACTGCCCCACATCCCCACCTGTGCTTAACTTTCAACTATCAGTTTGGTCCCACCTCTGGAATCTGGGCATCCTTTGACTCTAGGCACAAGAAAATAAGTGGTGTAAATTAGTGCTAAATCTGTGTTAGAACAGGCTCCACTAACAACTTTCAGACTTTAACTAACACTGTCTGGCCCCCAAGCAGTCCTGCAGCCCTACCCAAGGTGATATTGACACCAGCCTGGATAGAAATCAAAGTAGCCACACCATTTTGGATGTTGGGAGTCAGCTCCAGAATCCAGTGTAAATTTCCTGGGTCAAGCCTATTTGTTTTCATTTCCCTGCCTCTCTATATCAAATCAGCACATCCTAGGGCAGAGGCTAAAGGGGAACATCCAGTGCCTCTTTAGAGTCTGTTCATTCCTTTCTGGTGGCCCACTGCCTGCCAGAATCCTAGATCTCTCCCTTAGATATCTACACTAGCCTGTGGTGTCCCCTCCCCTTCTGGTACCACCCCTTACTCACTGAGTTCTCTGCAAATTTTCTGTATTTCCCAACCCTGCTTGACAGACGTTGAGTTTCACTTACAGTTTACTATTTTGTTGACCTTTTTGTATTTCTCTTCCTCAAAACAATCTCCTGGTTTTAGAACAGACATCCTTGCATGTTCAAACCCTAAATTACCATGCTTGTTCTTCCTTTCATGCTCCCAGTATCTGGTTTGTGTGGTCTAATCTCAAGAGTCTGCCTAGACTCCTGAATTCAAACTCTCCTGATTTAACCTCTTCGGCCACTATTTGATCCCCAATTCTGACCATCTTTCTGTCTCTGGCAGTGATACCAAGTACCTTATTAGGAGAACACAGGTTAATCTCTTGGTGTTACCTTTCTAGAGTTTGGGCCCATCTTCCCCATAAAAAAGAAACAAATAATCCAAGTTGTCCACTGATAGATGAATGGATAAACAAAATGTGATGTATACATACAATGGAATATTATTCATCCTTCAAAAGGAACGAAATTGACATGAGTTACAACACAGATGTATCTTGAGGACATGAAGTTAAGCCAGTCACCAAAAGACAAATAGTACTATTATATATAGAATGGATAAATAACAAGGTCCTACTATATAGCATAGGGAACTATATTCAGTATCCTGAGATAAACCATAAGGGAAAAGAATATAAAAAAGAATATATATATATATATATATAAGTGAAAAAAATGGAATCACTTTTCTGTATAGCAGAAATTTATACAACACTGTAAATCACTACACTTAAATAAAAAAAATTTTTTTAAACCCCAAAAGATAAATACCATATGCATCTGCTTATATGAGATATCTAAAGTAGTCAAACTCATAGAAATAGAAAATAGAATGGGAGTTCCCATCGTGGCTCAGTGGTTAACGAATACAACTAGGAACCATGAGGTTGTGGGTTCGATCCCTGGCCTTGCTCAGTGGGTTAAGGATCTGGCGTTGCCGTGAGCTGTGGTGTAGGTCACAGACTCAGATCAGATCCCGCGCTGCGGTGGTTGTGGCATAGGCTGGTGGCTACAGCTCCGATTAGACCCCTAGCCTTGGAACCTCCATATGCCATGGGAGCAGCCCTAGACAAGGCAAAAAGACCAAAAAAAAAAAAAAAGAAAATAGAATGGTTGTTGCCAGGGCTTGGGAGAAGGAGGGAGAAATGAGGAATTGTTGTTTAATGGGTGTAGAGTTTCAGTTTTGCAAGATGAATTGGTCACACAACAATGCGAATATAATTAATAGTACTGAACTGTACACTTAAACATGGTTAAGATGGTAAATTTTATGTTGTCTTATAGTATGTAATTTTATTTTTATTTTACCACAATTAAAATCTTTTTTTTTTTTTTTTTTGTCTTTTTTGCTATTTCTTTGGGCCGCTCCCACGGCATGTGGAGGTTCCCAGGCTAGGGGTCGAATCGGAGCTGTAGCCACTGGCCTACACCACAGCCACAGCAACGCAGGATCCGAGCCGCGTCTGCAACCTACACCACAGCTCACGGCAACGCTGGATCATTAACCCACTGAGCAAGGGCAGGGACCGAACCCGCAACCTCATGGTTCCTAGTCGGATTCGTTAACCTCTGCGCCACAACGGGAACTCCAAAATCTTTTTTAAATTTGAAAGAGAAAAAGAAAAACTCTTATTAGTCGTAACTTATTCTGATAAAGTAATCTATTATGGGGCCATTTTCCTAAAACTGTATTTTATTGCCTGTACTGTCTCTCAGGGGGATAATGATAAGGATCATCCTTAGATCACAATCTGCTTTGTGAAGTTGTTACTTTATTTCTCAAGCCCTAACTTTGCATTTCTGAGTCTTTAAATGGTATCTTCTCTTTCAAGTGTTCCAGGATTTCCTTTTACCATAAACAAGATCCCGATCACCACTCTCTAATTCCAGAACAATTTTATTACCCTAAAAGGAAACCCCATCCCTACCAGCAGTCCTTCCTATTTCTCCCCTCCCCCAGCCTCTAGCAATTACAAGTCTACTTTCTATCTCTATAAATTGGCCTAATCTAGACAATACATTAAATGGAATCATACAACCATGTGGCCTTTATATCTGGCTTCTTTTCATGTAGCATAGTCTTAGCATGATTACAAGGTTCATTCATGTTGTAGTATGAAGCAGCACTTCATTCCTTTTTATGGCTGGATATTTTTTCTGTTGTATGGAGAGTCCACATTTTGTTCATCTGTTCATCAGTTGATAGATATATGGTTATTTACACTTTTTTTGCCTATTATGAATAACATACTGCCATGAACATTCATGTATAGGTTTTTGTGTGGACATATGTTTTACTTTATCTTGAGTATATGTCTAGGAGTGGAATTGCTGGATCCTGTGGTGCCTCTGAGCTGTTTTCCAAAGTAGCTGTACCTAGTGTATAGTCTCCCTAGGGTTCCAGTTTCCTCTGCATCATTGCCAATGATTCTTATTACCTGTTTTCTTTATTCTAGCCATCCCAGTGTGTAGAATTTTGGTTTAAATTTGCATTTCTCTGATGGCTAATAATGTTGGGCATCTTTTCATGTACTTATTATTTGTGTATCTTCTTTGGAGAAATGTCTATTCAAATCCTTTCACAGTGTTTAAAATTAGATTATTTATTTTAGGAATATACTTAAACCAGTGATATTTCAAACTTAGATACATTAGAATCTCCTAAGAAGCCTTTAAAAATCCCAATGTCCAGGCTTCACCCTAGATCAATTAAATGAGAATATTTGGGGGTGAGACAGCAGTAGCTAATTTTTCCAACTCTCCAAGTGATTCTTATGTTTGAGAACCTGTGCCTTAGGCTAGAGGGCAAACTGATGTTACCAACATAGAGATGTCAAAGATGTAGAAACTTAGAAATTATGCCAAGTATTAAAAAAAAATGGACTAAATGTGAATTGTAAAAAGCCTAATCAGATCAAGAAGTAAAAGTGGCTTTTTAACAAGGATTTTTGGTAGCATGGACTTTCCTATAACCAAAAATTTCAAACCACCTACAGTTAGACAAATGCAGTCCTTGACTTGTGACTAGGAGTTGGACTTAGGAAGTAAGCATGGATGAGCCAATAAACGTGAATTATCATACATATTAAATCCATAAGCCCAGAAATTTTGTATCAATTATTCAGTGGTCAAAAGGAAGCTATGACAAAATATGAGTATTAGCTAGGAGAGACCTGAAAGGTAGGCTTTTGAAAGTGAAGATTGGAGACTCTTTTAAGCTACTTTATTGGAAGCATAGGGGACGAATAACTGAGAATTGGAAAAAGAAAAAAATCCAAGCACTTAAAAATGCAGTGGTCACAGTGGTTATTGTGGAGGGACAAAGATATCTCTCAAAGATTGTAAAAAGCTACCCAGAGGAGATCAAGGAGCCTACAGAGTATGCCAGCTAGGTACAAAAGAGGAAAAAAGACTTTGAAAAGCACCTTTGAAGAGAGTCCAAAGCACATAAAGGGATTATTTAAGTCTATTAAAAGGAGGAAGTTAGAATAACATTGGGATTTTTCACTGTTTATAATGGGGCAGAGGGAGTGCTCAAAGGCCAAGAGACAATTAATCTAAACTAATTATGTGCCTCTGAATTTATTGAGAAAGATACCAGCGTGATTACCCCACTCAATAGCCTCCTAGGAATGGATCAGTAGTGGTTGATCAAAGAGTTTTCTGTGTGTTGCATATTTCAAGTCAGGTAGACAAATACATATTGATTAACCACTGGAAAATGTTGGCATTCCTCTTGAGACTCTTGAAGGCCTCCAGAACTTTTTCTCTTGGTCATGACTTTCCCTGAAGCTGTTGCCCCAGCCCTCTCCCTAGATTACCACCAAGCCTCTTAAAAGAGTGGTCTTCTAGCCACCTCCACTTCCTCATCTCCAATTCATTCTTCAACCTGAATCCACTGAAATGACCCTTGCCAAGGTCATGTTGTATCTAGACACCATCATTTAGCCTTAAGCCATATAGCACAACCGTCCCCTAAGTTCCTCCTTTCTGAAAGCGTCTCTCTTCTTAACTTTACCATACTTGATTGTCCTGGTTTTCATACCTTGCTTTCACTGGCTCCTGGATTCTACCTACCCATCTAAAGTTGATATTATCCTGGGTTCCGGTCTTAATTCACTTCTTACACTGTACCCCTCACCTGGTACTAATTCCTCCTGTGACATATGCCCAAACCCTGCCTCTTTCAAATCTTATTTTCTAACTTCATAATTGATAGTGTAAGATGGGTATTCCTCGGTCAATTCAGATTAGATGACCAAAAACTACCTCATACTTTACCACTAATTTTTCACTGCCTCCATGTATGTCTTATCGTCCATCCATCCCTCATTCTGGTTTTCTTTGTCTCCCTACACATCCAGTTAGTCACCAAGTCTTAGTCATTTAATCTCTGAAATACCTTTTAAATTGGTCTCCTATTATCCATCTCCATTGCCCAGGTGTAGTCCTGATCTACTCTTCATCTGAATTCTTATAGTAGCCCCCTAACTGGTCTTGTCTGTTTTCAATTCAGCTTCTGCCCTCCTGCAAGCATTATTTTTTCAAACTTTTCTACTGCCTACACAACTCCTAAGGTAGGTACTTAAGATCTATTTTAGTCTGGCCTCAATCTACAATTTCTGCTTATTCTCCTTAAATTAAGTTGTGCTCTTGTCATACAAGGTAATAGCCATTCCTAGAGTGTACCATACACTCTCATCACCAGCCTTTGCTCATGCTCTTCCTTGTTTCATGACCTCTCATTTTTCACCTAATAAATTCCTATTCATCCTTGAAGACAAACTCTTATCCATCAGAATATGACCCCTGAACCAGCAGTATCAGCATCATCTGGGAACTTGTTAGAAATACAAATTCTTGGGGCCCAACCCTAGACCCTACTGAATTCAGCACTCTGGGGAATGATGACCAGATCTGTATTTTAACAAGTTCTTTGGGTGATTCTTATCAATTCTAAAATTTAAGAATCACTGTTGTAAGAAACAGTTCTTTTCTCAATTCCCCTAGCACTTTGCTTATACCTATATTACTTACCACATTGTTTCGTAATCATATTTCCCTATCCATTTATTCACCTCCTCTGCCTTATATTGAATCCTCAAATTCGAAAACAATAGTTTTGTATATTTCCTAGCACCTGCCACAGTATCTGGTGTACAGGAGATGCTTGATAAGAATTTGGAACCTAAAACGCACTCTACTCCCCTCCAGGATTTGGTCCAGTTACAGTGCATACAAACACACAGCACTGATAATCAGATGTCCAAAGTTTCTACTCGTAAAGACTGACATGTGTCACACTAGCCAAAAGCACACATACTGACAATGCCAAGTGTTGGCAAGGATGCAGACAAACTGGATTTCTCATGATGTTTTGGTGGGTAAGACAGTATCACTACTCTGGAAAACAGTTTGGCAGATTTGTGCACAAACATACACTCACTGTGTAATTCAGCAGTCACACTCCTGGGTATTTACCCTAGAGAAGTGAAAATTTATGTTCACACAAAAACATGTGCACAAGTGTTTACATCAGCTGTATTTATAATAAACAAAACCTAAAAAGAACTCAAACATCCTCCAGTAGGTGGATGGATAAACAAACCGTGTATATCCATATAGTGGAACTTTACCCAGCAATAAAGGGGAACAAGCTATTAACACCTGCAACAACTTGGATGACTCTCAAGAGCATTATGCCGAGGGGAAAAAAGCCAGCCTCAAGAGGTTACATACTGTATGATTCTATTTATATTGTGTTCTCAAGAGATGAATTTATAGGGATGAAGAACAGGTCAGACAGCGGCTGCCAGGGGTTATGGCTGGAGGGAGGGTGTGATTCTAAAGGGGGTATTTGGAGGGAGGTTTTGTTTTGTTTGCATAATGGAACGGTTTAGTATTTGATTATGGTGGAAATTACATTAATATATACATGTGATAAATTTCATTTTAAATAATAACTTTCATTACATGCACACACAAAAAGTACATGTAAAAACTGGTGAAATCTGAATAGGGTCTGTCTGCAGTTGAGTTAATAGTATTGCACCAGTGTCCATTTCCTAGTTTGATAATGTGGTCTAGTTATGTAATGTGTTATCTTTGGAGAAAGCTGGGTGAAAGGTACACAGAAACTCTCTGTTCAGTTTTGCAATTCCTTGTGAGCCCAATAATTTTCAAAATAAAAAGTCTTTTGAGAAGAAGAAAGCACAGGGGTTTCTCTGGTAAAAGCCAAATTAGAAAGCACTGCTTGATGCAGTACTAAAAGGGGACCCAGGAAGTGGAGAGTTCACTGCCCAGTGGAGATGGGAAAGGAGGGAAGCAGAGTAGAAATCCCTGTCTTGGAGACTGTTTGGTAAAGTACAGCCCAGGCCTGGTAGCTTCCGTCCAGTCTGACCACAGACTCCTGCTCACTTGGGGAAGAGTGAGTACTGGGTGCAAAGGGAGACAAGAGCTTCCTCCTTGGTGGTTTCCCACATAGAGATACATTATCTCTAACCTCTGTAGCAATCAGGAGGATAAACATTATTTTCCCAGGTGAGATGACTGGAAGACCTTTCCTCAGTAGGCCTAGGTGGGAAACTGGAGAGGGGTTAAGAACTATTCAGGTTCCTTAACCGGGGTTAAATGTATGCATGATGAAAGATTAAATGGCATAAGAACTCAGGCTCTGGAATCAAACTCCACCTCAGATCCCAGCTCCATTGCTTACTGGTCACGTGATCTGATCGCATTGCTAAGCTTTGCTAAACCCCATTTCTCTGTTTAAAAAAGGATTAACGAAGAGAAAAGAGGACCCTCCTGCATTGTTGGTGGGAATGTAAATTGGTGTAGCCACTCTGGAGAGCAGTATGGAGGTTCCTTTAAAAACTAAATATAGGAGTTCCCATTGTGGTTCAGCAGTAATGAACCCATCTAGTATCCATGAAGATGCGAGTTCTATCCCTGGCCTTGCTCAGTGGGTTAAGGATCCAGCTTAGCCATGAGCTGTGGTGTAGATTGTAGACGCAGCGCAGATCTGGCATAGGCCAGCAGCCGCAGCTCTGATTTGACCCCTAGCTGGGAACTTCCATATGCTACAGGTACAGCCCTAAAAAGACAAACAAACAAACAAACCTTAAATATAGAACTATCATATGATTCAGCATTCCCATGCCCTAGGCATCTGTCTGGAGAAAACCATAAATTGAAAAGATACATATATGCCAATGTTCATTTTAGCACTATTTACAATAGCCAAGACATAGAAATAACCTAAATGAGCATTGACAGAGGAATGGATAAAGAAGATGTGGTACATATATACAATGGAATATTATTCAGCCATAAAGAAAGAATGAAATAATGCCATTTGCAGCAACATGGATAGACCTAGAAATTGTCATACTGAGTGAATTAGCTCAGACAGAGAAAAACAAATATCAAATTATATCAGTCATATGTGAAATCTAATGAAAATGATGCAAAAGAACTTATTTATAAAATAGAAACAAACTCACAGGTTTTCAAAACCAATTTTATGGTTACCACAGACGGAACCAATGGGGTCGGGGAGAGAAGAATTGGGAGGGTGGGAACAACATATACACACTATTGTATAAAACAGATGATTAACAAGAACCTACTGTATAGCACAAGAAAAATCTGCTCAATAGTTTGTAATAACCCATATGGGAAAAAAGAATGGATATATATGTATATGTATGTATGACTTATTCACTTTGCTGTACACCTGAAACTAATATACAATATTGTAAGTCAGCTATACTCCAATAAAATTTAATTTTAAAAAGTTAAATAAATAAATAAAAATAGTTATGATACTACGTATCTCAGAATGCTGTGAAGGCTGCATTAGGTCATATAGAGAGAGCACAGCCCAGCACATTTTAAATATGTAACCAGTGTTACTTACTCTTGCTAATATTATTCCATATAATTACCTGTAGTCTAAGAAATAAAGTATATGTTCAGATGATTCTGGTTATAATGTAATTCTTGACAATTCAGAGGTACTTCAGGACCCTTCAGTACTTCAGACATCATGAAATCAGCATTTAGTCCCTATGTGTGTACATACAGACAATTTAACTTAAGAGTAATAGCTGCTACTTTCTATCACAGGCCTCTTGTGTACATTACTTTAAATACATTATCTCTAATCTGTAGCACTCAGGAGGATAAACATTATTTTCCCAGCTGAGATGAAGAAACTGCCTTAGCACAGTTAGAAAGATCGCCCACTACAGCTCATCAATCTAGTCAGTCTGATTTCAAAGTCACACTTTTTCCACAACAGCATGTTACCTCAGTATTAACCTCAGTGTTAATCCATGATTGCTGCTTAAACACACACACAGACTATCTAACGGTTGTTCCTTTCACCTCAGATTACAGGACAGAATATACAACTCCTGTCACAGCCTAGGGCAGACACTTCTAGACCTGGGGCCAAGACTTGGAGACACTAGACAATGAGGGAAACCAAGAGCCCAAAGCTGGCTGTTGCAAGAATTCCGTCTGGGGTTCCAGCCAGTAGGTAAGGCCAGGAGTCATCAGAGAACCCTGCCAAGGTCTGAGGTCCAGGCCAGCAATCTGAATTGAAAGGGGCAGGCAAAGCCCAGCAGAAAGCATTCCAGGAGACTCAGGACTTCCTCTCTGTCTCCTCTTGATGATAAATTCCAGCTAAAGGGGGCCTTCGAGGAGCCTCAGATGAGGAGGCAGGTGAAAAAACCCTGGTCCTGCCAGAGCTACTGGCAGGCGTTAGAAGCCAGGGTCAGGAAGGCCCCTAGCAGAAGTTTGTTGGGCGTTTCCACCATGGCTCAGCAGGTCGACTAGTATCCATGAGGATGCAGATTTGTTCCCTGGCCTCGCTCATTGGGTTAAGGGGCTGGCATAGCTGTGAGCTGTGGTGTAGGTTATAGACGCAGCTCAGATCTGGCATTGCTATGGCTGTGGCATAGGCCAGCAGCTGCAGCTCCAATTCGACCCCTAGCCTGGGACTTCCATATGCCACAGGTATGGCCCTAAAAAAAAAAAAAAAAGGAAAAAAGGGAGAAGTTTGTTGATCAGTAGGATGGACACAGTGTCCCAGGCATCTGAGATAGAGTGGGGGGAAGTGAAAGAACACTGGAGGAAATTAGGAGTCAGGCATCTGGATTAGCTATCCCTATGTGGTCCCTCTCTGGCTGTAAAACTGTAGGCAGGTCCCTTCATCTTAAATGAGGGAGTTGGTCCGCTCACTGCTTTAAGCCACGTGCCTTAGAACCCTAAGACCCAAAGCCTGTCCTAGTCAATTTGTGGGGGCAGAATGGCAGGGAGCAAGCAGGTCCTGCCTTTCTAGCAGTCTCCCTTTTTCTCTTCTAAGTACCCTTCCAAGACTGATCATTTATCCAGGATAACAGACATTTAATAGGTTTCCACTAGGTTCCGGGCCCTGCAGTTGGTGCTGATGGACACAAAGCTGAGTAAAACCTGGTCCCAGCATCATGAATTCCCAGATTCTGGCCCAGTGGGGAATGGTTCCAGCAGTTGTAGGTGTTCAGGATTCCTCTCAGATTCATCAAGGCCTGAAGTCTTCTGGCACAAACCTGAGGATGAGAAAGAAGGGGACGAGGGAAAGGAAACCTCCCCAGGACAGCAGGCAGGTCTTTCATGCCTCGGAGAGATCAATTTACATGTCACCTCGTAGAAGATAATATTCTGGTTAAGAGCAGACTCCCTGTGATTGGGCATTTCATGTGGCCAATTGTGCTTGTGCTTTATGCTCTACTTAAAATCAGGGCATCTGCTCTGCCCTTGGGGAAGTGCTACAAGTCTCCTGCTGGGAATTGCTCAAGGCCTTTTCCCACAGCTATGGGGAAAAAGGAAGTTGAAATCACTGCTTCCTAAATTATAACACACGCCTACACTCTAGGGTCTGAGGTTATATGATAGAAGAGGACATTGTGTGTTTCTATTGTTTTTCCTGCTGGCATTTAAAAACATTTAAACTATACTACAAGGGAATGAGACATAGCAACAATACATTTGGAAACTTATTTTTTGAAGATCTATGTGGAATGTGGCCATAATACTCCTAATTAAAGCCGTACAAGCTCCTTTCTAGTAAGGGTATCCTTGGTACCTTTTTTTTCCTCTTATCACCAGCTTGAGTCTATCTGTATGCTTTTTCATCACTGTCCTAAACTTGAGTCGGTATAGTGAAGTAATTAATGGGCATTTGGCTTTATATCTAAATTTCCACATTTCGGCTTAAAAATATTTGCAAGGCTACATTTTCAAAGTGATCCTTAAGCCTGTTTATAGTCCAGGAGAGTTATGCATTCTGAAATTTGTGTACTGGAAATTTATATTCATTGAGAAAAATATCTATAATAAATATACATTCATAAACATAAATTTTGTTAAAGGGCTCAATGTGTACTGAGAAAACAAATGCTAATATTAAATTTTCATTCTGTTTTAAAAGTTGAAAAATAAGATACTTGTCTTTTTAGGAATTGTTGAATTAATTTTTGAAACAGAAAAATTATTAAAAAGATAATAATGAATAAGACATGGAGGTTATCTGTTGAAAGGAAATGTAGGGGCAGGATATTTAGCAAGTTTCCTTTTGTACTTAAATTAGCTCAGTATTTTGATTGATTGATTGATTGGGATGTAAATTCTCATGCATCTTTGATAACCAGGTGAATATGTTGCTCCTGCCTAAGATAGAGAAGCAGAAATGCAGAGTGTGACCAGCTTTTTAATAAGCCCACAGCAGGGAAAAGAAACTGGCTTTGGAATAAGCCAAGAAGGAAAGAGCTGGAAGGGACCCTTGAGATCATCAAATCCAACCGCTACTAAGCATTTAGCTTTTCTACAAGCAGAATGTCCCTGTCCATCCAATTCCTTTCTCACTTCAGTGCTTTAGGCCTGAACTGACAGAATAGTAGGTAGGGAGCTTACTTCTCCATGTGAAGCAATGTTGTACAAGCACTTGTGACTACAGGAAAGCAGGCAGATTTAGAGAGGCCAGGCCCACCCAGGACAAGAAGCAGGGCTGAGTGTTTTAGTTCATGACAAAAGCTCATTTACTGGCTGCAAGGATGTAAAGAGAAGGCATGCATTGCAGCCTAGCTGCAAGCAGCAAATCAAGATCAACAGATTTTCTGAAGTCAGGCAATGGGATGTGTGTTGTTAACCTCTGAGCAGATGTCAGCTGGGACGCTGTAGTTTGTGTGATGATGAAGATGGAGTCTCATCCATCAGTTGCAGGACAAGGGCTGTCATCATATCACTGGGCCTACTTGGGCCTCGACATGTGATGTAAGAGACATATTGGACAAAAGCATTTCCCCGGGGGAATTCACCAGGAGGAATTCAGCCAATGGAAAGCAGTCTTTCAAGTGGTCTGATCCCATTGGAGACAAGTAAACACACATGCGTGTGTGCCTGTGTGAATGTACACATCCCCAAGATGCTGCACTTTCCTAGAAACAAAGAATGGGAGAGCAAAAAGCTTCACAAGCATCCCATGTAAGATCTTTTCTCTCATTTATTCTTAGGCTTCCTCAGTACAGTGCTGAGAGGGGAAGCAGAGGAAGGGCTCACCCAGATGACAGGGCTTTGCAGTGAGGGTTTGGAGGCTGCGGATTTGCCAAGTGGTTAAAACCCAATGTCTGTGGAAGTCTATAGCACCAAAATAGCTGGCCCTTTTATGCTGAGTAATGCCAGGGAGTTCTCAGCCATTCCAGGGGGAAACAAAGAGGTCCCCCTAAAGCTCCTATGGTTACCTAGAGTGTACCCCTCTTGTCTGAACACATAAACTTTGAACTAGCTCTTGACTTTCCTTCTGACTGTCAAAGATCTCTGCCACTTTGGAGCCAGTTAGCACACTTTGGGAAGGATGAGAGCCTCATCTCTCCACCTCACAGGGGAGAGCATTGCCCAGGAGAAATGAGATTAGGGAAGAAGACAAAGAAAGGAAGAAACAGTGGGCCTTCCATGACCATTAATGAATTCCTTCATCCATCTCACAAATGGCTATGGAACACTTGCTGTTTCCCAAAGCCTGTGCTAGGACCTGAGATACAGACAAATAAGAAACAGCCTTGCTTTTGAGGAGTAGACATTGACTAGTTGGACAAACAAAAAGCTGATAATATAACATGATAATCATACTGATGCACATACACCCTGGGGTCTCATAAGAACACAGAGAGGGCACCAAACCTAGACTGAGGGCATCAACCAGACAGACATGTGCTCTTATTTCTTTGAATCCAATAAGGTGAGTCACTCACAAAGGCAATGTGAAGAAAGACCTCATAGAACAAATAAAAAGGTTGACCAGTGTTACAGTAAGCTTGGCTGATTGATTTCAGTGGCAACAGTTTACGCCAGCAGTCAGCTGCTTGGATGTAAAAGCAGACAATGGATTGTATTTTTTTTATTATTTAACCATGGTTGATTTACAATATTCTGTTAGTTTCCATTACACAGCTTTGGATTCTTTTGCATTATAGGTTATTATAAGATATTGAATAGAGATTCATTCCTGTGCTATACAGCAAGTCCTTGTTGTTTATTTGTTTTATATATAATGATGTGTATCTGTTTATCCTTTACTCCTAATTTATTCCCCCCATTCCTTTCTGCTTTGGTAACCGTAAGTTTGTTTTCTGTGTTTGTGAGTCTGTTTCTGTTTTGTAAATAAGCAGATTTGTATTTTTTAGATCCCACATGTAAGTGATATCATATGATGTTTTCTTTCTCTGACTTACTTTACTTAGTGTAATATTCTCTAGATCCATCCATGATGCTGCAAGTGGCAATATTTCATTCTTTTTCTGGCTGATATCTATGGATTGTAATTTTGATGTGAGTTTTATTGGGTAGGTGCAGCAGAAGGGCTTATTTGGAAGGAAAATTAGATGCTGTTGAGAGAACAGTTCAGATAACCAACCAGAGGTGTGAAATTGGGTAGAGAAAGGAAGAAAGACTGTGAAGAAGCTAAAGAACCAAGGGACGGGAAGAATAGAGTGAGATAAGAAGGATTTGGAATTCTCATGGAAGACTGTGATCTTAAATGGATTTGTCATCACAGCCCTGGTTGAGAAGGTTAGCATTTGAACAAAGACATGAAAGGAGAGAGGGAATGAGCCATGCAAATATGTGAATTAAAATATTCTAGGCATGGCGTTTCCATTATGGTTTAGCAGGTTAAGAACCCAAAGTACTGTCCATGAGCGTGGGGGTTCAATCCCTGGCCTCATTCAGTGGGTTAAGGATCCAGCATTGCCACAAACTGCAGTGTAGGTTGCAGATGCAGCTCAGATCTGGGATTGTTGTGACTGCGGTGCAGGCCAGCAGTTGCAGCTCTGATTTGACCTCTAGCCCAGGAACTCCCACATGACGCAGGTTCAGCCATTAAAAGAAAAAAAATCCAGGCATGATTTGCAGAAACTAGAGATACTCATACTAAGTGAAGTAAGTCAGAAAGAGAAAGGTAAATACCATATGATATCACTTATATCTGGAATCTAAAATATGGCACAAATTAACCTATCTACAAAACAGAAACAGATTCACAGACGTAGAGAACAGACTTGTGGAGAGAGTGGAATGGACTGGGAGTTTGGGGTTCAGAAATGCAAACTATTTATTTATTTAGTTAGTTATTTTAATTTTTTTTGTCTTTTTGTCTTTTCTAGGGCTGCACCCGAGGCCTATGGAGGTTCCCTGGCTAGGGGTCTAATTGGCGCTGCAGCTGCCAGCCTACACCAGAACCACAGCAATGCCAGATGCAAGCCAAGTCTGCAACCTACACCACAGCTCACAGCAATGCCAGATCCTTAACCCACTGAGCAAGGCCAGGGATTAAACCCGCAACCTCATGGTTTTAGTTGGATTATTAACCACTGCGCCACGACGGGAACTCCTGGAGATGCAAACTGTTCAAAATGGATAAGCAATGAGGTCCTACTGTATGGCACAGGAAACTATATCCAATATCTTGGGATAGACCATGATGGAAGATAATATAAGAAAGGGGGTGTGTGGGTGTGTGTGTGTATGTGTGTGTATGTGTGGCTGGGTCACTTTGCTGTACAGCAGAAATTGGCACAACATTGTAAATTAGCTATACTTGAATTGAAAAAAAGAAGATGGCCTAAACAACAACAACAACAAAACATTTTGGACCTCAAAAATAAAAAAGAATGTGTACATGTATGTATAACTGGGTCACCATGCTGTACAGTAGAAAATTGACAAAACACTGTAAACCAGCTATAATGGAAAAAAATAAAAATCATTATATATATATAAAAAAAAATATTCCAGGCATGCATAACAGCCACTTCAAAGCCTTGAAATGTGAGAGTACCTGGTGTTTTCATGAAACAGGAAGGAGGTATGTGGAATGAACTGAGCAAGAGGAAGAAGTAGAAAATGAGTTAGAGAGATAACAGGGACCAAATGTGTAAGCCTTGTAGACCCTGGTAAGGACTTGGGATTTTCCTCCAAGGGAGACGGAAAGCCACTGCAGGCTTTTGAGCAGAGAAGTGACATGATTGCTATGGCTGCTATGTTGAAAATAGACTTAGGGAGAGTCCAGAGTAGAAGCAGGGAGACCAGTCAGGAAGCTAGTGCAATAATCCAAGTAAGAAATGCAAAGTCAGACTTTGATCGAGGTGTTGGCAGCAGAGGTGGTGCAAAATAGTTGGATTCTGGATGCATTTTAAGGATAGAGCCAGTAGGACTTCATGACAGATTGGATGTGGGTGATGAACTAGAGTCAAGTATGACATCAGGATTTTTGGTCCAAGCAAAAAGAAAGATGGGGTTATGTTATCTGAACTGGAGAAGAATGTAAGAACAGGTTGAGGGGAAAGACTGGGAGTTAAATTTTGGATGCATCGAGATTAGGGAATGGGATGTTGTTTAAAATTTCTGAAGTGGAACCGTTCTGAATGATCCTAAGACCAAGGGTGTGGCCCTGGGGATGGGTTTCTGAAAGTGGAATAAAGTGAATTTGTTATGATTAAAGAATTGAAAACTCTAGAGGTTGAAAGGTTAATGAAATTTCCTGGGATGGTCTCCTAGGAAGGTGGCCCAGGCAGGAGAGAAAGAAGCAGGGTCAGGCTGCTAATCACCCTTATAATACAAAGTTGAAATATAAATAATTATTAGGTCATACATATATTAGCCAGAATTTGAATTGGGTTCATATTTTGAACTTGATACATTAGAAATAAGCAAAATGATCACATTTGCTGAAACTTGGTAGACAAAATTATGATAAAGCTGTTTGGAACATACCCAGATGAGTTAGATTTACAGATTTATGATCTCCATGTAGCATGTATTAAAAACAGTGGATTAAAAAAGAAATTCAAAAATTTCACAATTTAATCTAATTTATTTCATTAAAAAGCATTTTGGAAAGATATTCATATTTGCTTTTAAGTGTGTATATATATATATTTTTTTTTTTGGTCCTTTTTTAGGGCTACACTCATGGCATATGGAGGTTCCCAGGCCAGGGGTCTAATTGGAGCTACAGCTGCCAGCCTATACCACAGTCATGCCAGATCCAAGTTGCATCTGTGACCTACACCACAGTTCATGGCAAAGCTGGATCCTTAACTCACTGAGTGATGCCAGGGATCAAACCTGCAACCTCATGGTTCCTAGTCGGATTCGTTTCCTCTGCACCACAACGGGAATTCCTGGTTTTAGATATATTTGAAACTCAATGATACCATTTATATCAACTCACATAGCATTTTGGAAAGCACAGCCTTGTGACATTTTAAGAAAGTTTTCTAATGGTCACAGCAAGCCAAGAAGTACCCTCAGCCCCATTTACAGGCCATGTTTCTAAACTCTGTCCTGTCATTATTACGAAGAAACAACGGGATGGCCAGTCAGCCCTCTATAACTCCAAGTATAATGAAACTGCAAGTTCAGAAACTGATATTTGATAAAGATTTTTAGAACGTCTTACTGTGAGCTGGTGGATGTCACATGCATCTGAAGTCATTAAAGACTATTGAAATAATCTAGGTTTACACAGGTTCTACAGGTGTAGATGGGTATTTATCTCTATGTGCTGAGACCTTACTTGAGAAGAGAGAAATCAAGAAAGCTCTTGCCTTGTATTGCCAATCAATAAATGAAGAAAAAATAATGAGATAGCTATGAAACCCTTTAAAAAACATCCCCACCTTGTTTCCAACTAAGTAACGCAGTCTGGGCTCTTTATCTTTTCATAAACGAGACACAAGTATTCTAGATGGGGCTGGCTATTTCTGAGTATTTACTACTTAAATCATCCTGCTTTGTAGAAATTAGGTCTATGGTTGATTAAAATATTCAGCATATGAAGGTTTCATCTTTTAGTTCAATGGAAACACATAAACGACATTAGTGGTTGAGTTCCTATCAAAGTAGCAAAGACATTTTCCAGACTTACATAATTCATCTGCTGAATTGGAGATGATTCACCTTTCAGTGACTCCACAGGTGTTAACTTGGCCAAACAAAATAGGTAAATTGTCTTCCATTCATTTTTTTTCAGAGGCAAGTTTTCAGTAAAACTGTTTAGGAAAAATATCAAAAATGCATATGTAAGTTTGTAACATGTCCATTTGAAAAATGAAATCTGCATCAGCTTCTGAGATGTGAAGATTATGTCATGTACTTTTTGTACCAAAAAAAAAAAAAACTAAATTGAATTCTTCTTAATTAAATCAGGAGGGAGAAGAATTCTAAAGCGGGATTCATGCAGTACTAAGTTACAAAGGAGATTTGATTGTACAGTGGTGTTCAAATAAAATGGTCCAGAGAGGAGTTAAGAAGGAAATCTTCCCATCAGTGATTTAAGTAATGCAGTGTACAGCTGTGAGACCTGGGCATTTGCTTGATAAGAACCACCTCTTCAGCTACTCATGGCTCATGCCTGGGAGCTTGTGAGAGGCCATGAGGAAGAACAGCCTAAGCTGTCGGTGTTACAGGAGCCCACGCAATTGGGTGTACCACTGCCCAAGTTTAAGCTTTTGACTACACCAAGTGGCCAGTCCCCATTAGAGGCGCCCTCTTTATTAAATCAGTGTCAGCACTGGTCTCTCTAATGTATTAAGTTTTCTTAACAAATGCTTTGTGAAGCTGCTGATTATCATTGTTATTTTGTTAGTCAGTATTCCCCACATATTCCCCCTTCTTATGAGAAGAGACAAAGCAACTAGATGATTACTCTCTTTAAGTCCCCAGTTTGAAGACATGGTGGCTAAGGATGTAAGAATGAATGAATAGTGGATAGATAGCAATGGGCTACATCATACATGTGGATGCAGGAGACTTCAGGTAAACAATAGAAAAGTGTTCTTTTTTATGACTTTTATTTTTGCTATTATAGTTGATTTACAGTGTTCTCTTAATTCCTACAGTACAGTAAAGTGACCCAGTCATACATATATATGTATATATGCGTGTATATGTATATATGTGTATATGTATATATATGTATAAATGTGTGTGTGTGTATATATATATTCTTTTTTTTTTTTTTCATTTTAGGACCACACCCATAGCATATGGAGATTCCCAGGCTAGGGGGCTAATTGGAGCTGTAGCTGCTGGCCTACACCACAGCCACAGCAATGCCAGATCCTTAACCCTCCAGGGATCTAACCCTCATCCTCATGGATCCTAGACGGGTTCGTTAACCACTCGAGACATGAAGGGAACTCCACATATGCATTCTTTTTCTCACATTACCCTCCACCATGTTCCATCACAAGTGACCAGCTATAGTTCCCTGTGCTGTACAGCAGGAGAAAAGTGTCCTTTATCCATGTAGCTCTCTTGCTAAATGATGAAGGTGGTATTTTAAGAAAATCAATGTGAAAGTAATGTACAGGATGTATTAGGACAGGGGGAAGCTGGTGTTACAGAGAGCTGAAGGCTACACCAAAAAGTTAACAATTAAAAGTTTTGCATCATTTTAGAGTTTTCAAAGAGTTTTGGTTGGCACATACCTCTTTTGATCCTCATGCTCCCCTGTGGGTGGATGCGAAAGAGAATATTATCTTCATTTCACAAAGGAGGAAACAGGAACCTAGACTAGCTAAATACCTGGAGGAGAGTCACGCAGCTGGGATTGGCCGAGCCAGGATTCCCATTTGTCCCACCCGACTCCAGTTTCTGACATGACCGTCTCCTGGGTCCATGTGGTTGGTACAGGAATGCAGAGTGAGGGACGGCTCAGAGGGATTTTGAAATAACAAGTGAAAGAAATTGGCAGTTGACGAGGCTAAGGTGAAAAAAAAAAAAAAAAACAGGAGGAAAAGGCAATCCCTAGGTTTCGAAAGCCTGGAAGATGGCAAGATTAATAGTATCAGCCGTATTGGCCACATGCTTACTTCATGCCAGGCCCTGTGCGACATACTTGGCTATATTGCACCATTGAATTCTCGTAACTCTTTGGTTTGGGGTGGGAGGTGTTATTATTTTCCCCTTTTTACAAATACATGAAAGTTGTTCTCACTTTCAGAGGAAGGAAATAAATGGATTTTGCTCCAAGACTAGATAAAGCCCAACTGAACTTACTGGCCCACAGTGGCAGTACTTGGGGCATGAGTCCTGGGCAGAGGTTTGGTGTTCTTGTTTGTTGGATGAAACTACATTGCCAGCTACGAAGTGATCAAGCTGGGCTGATAGTAGTTGTAGTGGTTGTTAAGCCCAGCACTGCCAAACTTTGTTTAGTGCCTCCTAGGTACTTTGCCTGTCATTAAAATAGGATGCACTAAGAAGCTGCTTTTTCCTTGGCTCTGGCCTTTAAGGTGGTCAGCTGGGTAATCCAGGTACATAAATAAGAATGTTTTCCCTGGAGTTCCCGTCGTGTCGCAGTGGTTAACGAATCTGACTAGGAACCATGAGGTTGCGGGTTCGATCCCTGGCCTTGCTCAGTGGGTTAAGGATCCAGCGTTGCTGTGAGCTGTGGTGTAGGTCGAAGACGCAGCTCAGATCCCTTGTTGCTGTGGCTCTGGTGGAGGCCGGCAGCTACAACTCCGATTAGACCCCTAGCCTGGGAACCTCCATATGCTGCAGGAGAACCTCAAGAAAAGGCAAAAAAAAAACCAAAACAAAAGGTTTTTCCTTTTAGTTATTATTAAAAAGTAAAAATATAATTGCCAAATGATTAGTATAAATATTGCATTTATATAGAACACATTAGATTAAAACTCTAAAGAACAATTACATTCCTTCTTAATTGTTACTAGTTACTTTACTTCTTTTATTAACTTTTTAAATTGTAGTTGATCTCCAAAGTTGTATTAATTTCTGCTGTACAACAAAGTGATTAAGTTATACATCTATGTACAATCTTTTCACTTTTACATCTTAATTGCTATCAATCACTGCCAATGGAAGCCTGGTTTACCCCTTAGGTTAATCAGTTCACACGTTTCTACCTTGTCCTGAGCTTTTGTTGGTGCCCAGGGTTTATCTCAGACCCTGATTGTCCATATGTCCCTCTTGTCTTCAGTGTTCCGTAACTTCATTTAAAACCATCTGAGGAGTTCCTGTCATGGCTCAGTGGTTAACGAATCTGACTAGGAACCATGAGGTTGAGGGTTCGATTCCTGGCCTTGCTCAGTGGGTTAAGGATCTGGCATTGCTGTGAGCTGTGGTGTAGGTCGCAGATGTGGCTCAGATCCCGCGCTGCTGTGGCTCTGGCGTAGGCCGGTGGCTACAGCTCCGATTAGACCTCTAAGCTGGGAACCTCCATGTGCCGTGGGAGCGGCCCAAGAAATGGCAAAAAGACAAAATAAAATAATCTGAAAAATGGCCCTTTCCAAATTTCCTGCTTTCAATCCCTGCTTTCTCTTCCTCTCTTGGTCAAACAGAGAGAGAAAAACAATTTACATGTCAAATAAAGTAAAGAGTAGATGAAAAATTCCCCAAACTTTTTTCAGATAGTAGTTTACCTCACAGCTCATTATTGGAGCCTCCAAACTGTATCTCTTTAGGTGTCTATCTGCTAGTTATTTATTCACTAGGCTGCTTACAGCAGTCTCTTAGCAACTGTAAACTTCATGGAAAAATCTTAACTCTTTTCTGTTTCCACCTGTTTTTAGGCAGTTGGCCTTCTTTTAAAAGACTTGGAGTTATACAAGCAAGAACTGCCAGAATGTAGTTCTTTTTGAAAATAAGTTTAACTAAAGCACTGCAGTTTTTCACAGGGCTGTAAAGTGAGTTCTTCCCAGTGGCCTTTTACTCTGAAGCTGCATTGGGGATTATGCTGGTGGGGAAGCTCTGTCCACTCCCAGGGCAAAGGTCCTGACCGTAGGTGTCTTTCTTCCTGGTTTCCTGTAGGATTGTGAAGATGTCTAGTCCCAATCTGAACATTGTAACCTTACTGGGAAGTTGTCTGACTTACAGTAGTGCTTACCTCTTTGGGATTCAAGATAAAGGTTCTTTAGCGGGAAGCTCAATGGAAACTCTCATTCAGGTAGGTGGAGTCTTCAATATTGTTTTGCATATAATGCCACAGTTTTGATAATTTTTAAAATCAGCTGCTCCTGTGGGTAGTGGTTACCTTTATCCTCAGTGTGGGCACTTTCGCAAGGGATCCCTGGAGCGCTGAGTTAGTGAGGTCCACTCTTTGCCTCCGGCCCTCTGTGGACCTTGTGGCCCTCTGTGGCTTTGCAGATCAGAATGTGCAGAGAACCACAAGTTCTTCTCATGCCTCTTGCTTCTGCTTCTTTCCACCTGTAGGTAAGGCTGTCCATGCTGTGCATTGGGACCTCCCTTGTATTTGGGCCCATCCTGGGGAAGAGCTGGCGACTCTACAAGGTGTTTACCCAGAGGGTTCCGGACAAGAGAGTGGTGAGTAGGCAGCAAGTACACGCTGCCTGATCGCAGACAGCAGCTCTAGTATTGATGAAAGGCTAGAGAAGCTTGTGCCGGATTGCTGGTCTGACCCTTTTACAGTGATCTGAAGTTCCTGCCCCTTACTTCAAATCCTAGCATCATGTGGCCTCATAAATTCCAAGGCTGGAAGGCTGTGTATATAAGCCTTTGAATAAAGGCTCTTCTTCATATGCACAGGCCCTGGTACTGCTCTGGGGGGATGTGTGAGCTGGCCAATATCTGGCACTTGTATGAGGGAGAGCAAGATGCCCAGAGAGGCTGTTGCTTGGCACAGGTGTGAGCTGAAAGTGGACAGAGGAGCTATAGCAAGTAAGCAGTTATTTCCCTGGAGCCCAGTTTCATGTAAGAAGGCCATTCTCTGCACTAAGAAGGATGGGCCTGAGCAGTGAGCTCAGAAGAACACACACACTCAGCAGACAGAACCAACCCTAGAAGCTATGTGGCAGCCAGATGATTTACCTGTCCCTGACATCAGGTGTCATTCTCACCACATTCCCCCATTTTATCAGACTTCCTGATGGAGCTGCGCAAAGCTCAAAACCTGATCATCAAACCCTTTGTCTATATAGGCTCTGCCGAGACCCAAGATATCACTCAGAGCTTACTTCTCTGGACTGATGAGACTTTTTTTTTGGCAAACATTATTGAATTGTGGCAAATATTTATCAAAAGCTCAGCTAAAAGTAGCCATACATATGGAAAAGATTGTCTAAAGGACAATAAGTTCATCCACCCCTTTAGAACACTCTTTTTTTTTTAAATACTTTTATTGAGATATAATTGACATGCAATGAATTACACATATTTAAAGTGTATGATTTGATATGTTTTGATATATATATATATATATATACACACTATGAAATGTGGGGTTCAATCTACAAGTTTCCTCATGTACCTTTGTCATCTCCCCCTCCTGTCCAATTCTTACATCCTCTGTCCTTGTCCCCAGGCAAACATTGATCTGTTTTCTGTCCCTATAGATTAGTTTGCATTTTCCAGAATTTTATGTAAATGGAATGATACAGTATGATTTTTTTCTTTCTTCTATGTGGCGTAGATTCATCTATGTTGTTATTCGCATGGATGGGTCTTTCTTTATTATTGCTGAGTGATATTCCAATGCGTAGATGTAACTATAGTTGGTTTATCCATTCTCCTATTGATGGATGTTTCGATTTGTTTACAGGTGGGGGCTATTAAAAATAAAACTGCTCTGAACATTTGTGTATGAATGTTTATATAAACATATGCCTTCATTTCTCTTGGTTAAAAACATTAGTATAGGGCATTTTCTTGTGCAGCAGGTTAAAGATCCAGTGTTGTCACTGCAGTGGCTTGGGTCACTGCTGTGGTACAGGTTGGATCCCTGGCCCAGGAACTTCCACATACCACACAGGTATTGCCAAAAACAAAAACAAAAACCTAAGCATAGAATGATGGGATTGTATGGTAGGTATATATTTAACTTTTTAAGTAATTGCCTGACTGTTTTCCAAAGTGGTTGTACTGTTTTACATTCCCACCAGCCGTGTATGAGTCCCTTTCCTCCACATCCTCTTCAGCATCTGACTCGGTTGTTCCTTTTCCCATTTGTCATTCTAATAGGTATGTGTAGTAGAATCTTATTGTGTTTTAATTTGCATTTCCCTGATGCAGTATTGAGCATCGTTTTATATGCTTATTTGCCATCCGTATACTTTCTTTGGCAAAGTATCTGCTCAAATCTCTCACCTATTTTTTAATTTAGTTGTTTGTTTTCTTGTTGTTGAACTTTGAGAGTTCTTTTTATATTCCCAGTACAGTCCTTTATCAAATATATGATTTGCAAAGATTCTTCCACTTTGTGACTTTTCATTCACTGGAGAATGTCTTTCGATAAGAAGATGTTTCTAATTTAAGTTCGGTTTACTACTGTATTCTTTTATGGATCAGATTAAGAAATTTTTGCCTAACCCAACACCCCAAAAGGTTTTCTCCTAGTTTTAATAGTTTTTGTTTTTACATTTAGGTCTATAATTCATTTTGAGTTAATTTTGAAGTACAGTATGCTCTATGGACTGAAGTTCATTTTTTATGTATGGATATCCTGTTGTTCATCTGTTGAGAACACTGTCCTTTCTTTACTGAATTACCTTTGTAACTTTGTTGAAAATCATTGACTCATAGATGTGTGAATCTATTACTGGATTCTGTCTCTCATTAATGTCATTGTTTATTTTTATACCTATACTGTATTATTGTGGCTTTATATTAAATTAGGAGTCAAGGAGTGTTAGTTCTTCTTTTTCAATATTGTTTGTTGTTTTGGCCAATCTAGGGCCTATGAATTTTTTAATCAGTTTGCCAGTTTCTGCAATTTTTTTTTTTTTTTTTTTTTTTTTTACCATTTCTTGGGCCGCTCCCATGGCATATGGAGGTTCCCAGGCTAGGGGTCTAATCGGAGCTGTAGCCACCAGCCTATGCCAGAGCCACAGCAACGTGGGATCCAAGCCATGTCTGCAATGTACACCACAGCTCATGGCAACGCTGGATCCTTAACCCACTGAGCAAGGCCAGGGATCGAACCCGCAACCTCATGGTTCCTAGTAGGATTCGTTAACCCTGCAACACGACGGGAACTCCCCTCTGCAAATTTTTTACTAAGACTGGTTGCGTTTGTGTTCAATCTATAGATCAAATTGTGGAGATTGACTTCTTAACAAGATTGTGTCTTTTAATCCATGAACACAGCATATTTATTCATTTATTAAGGTCTTCTCTAATTTCTTATAGCACTTTTTTGTAGTTTTCAGTGGAGGCCTTTCATATTTTTTAGTCACATTTATTTCTAAGTATTTTATATTGTTATGTTATTATACATGTTACTAGATATTTTGTTTCACTTTCCAATTTTTTGTTGCTAATATATAGAAGTACAATTGACTTTCGTAGGCCGATCTTACATGCTACAACCTTGCTAAACTACTTATTAGTTCTAGTAGCTTTTTTGTAGATTCCATCAGATTTTCCACATAGATGATCATATCTTTTGTAAAGATAGTTTCTTTCCAATCTCTTATATTCTTTCCAATCTCTTAATAGAAGTGCTGAGAACAGACATTCTTGAGTTGTTCTTGATCATATGGGGAAAACATTCAGTCTTAGTAAGAATTAATATGATGTTAGCTGTAGTTTTATCATAGATGCTCTTTATCTAGTTGGGGAAGATCACTTCCATTCCTATTTTACTGAGGATTCCTATAAAGAATTAATGTTGGGTTTTGTCAAATGCATTTTCCCTGTCTATTAATCATATGGTTTTTCTTCTTTAGTCTTTCACATGATGAATTACACTAAATGATTTTATTTATTTACTTATTTATTTATTTATTTTTACTATTTCTTGGGCCGCTCCTGCGGCATATGGAGGTTCCCGGGCTAGGGGTCTAATCGGAGCTGTAGCCACAGGCCTATGCCAGAGCCACAGCAACGTGGGATCCGAGCCGCGTCTGCAACCTACACCACAGCTCACGGCAACACCGGATCGTTAACCCACTGAGCAAGGGCAGGGATCGAACCCGCAACCTCATGGTTCCTAGTCAGATTCGTTAACCACTGCACCACGACGGGAACTCCACACTAAATGATTTTAGAATGCCAAACCAACCTTGCATTCCTGAGACAAATTCTACTTGGTCATTTGTATTATCCTCTTCTTATATTGTTGGATTCCTTTTTATAACATTTTGTTTATAATATTTGTATTCATGTTCTTAAGGGATGTTGCTCTGTAGCTTTCTCATAAAATCTTTTTCCGATTTTGATAGCAGGGTAATGCTGGCCTTGTAAATGAATTGGAAAGTATTCCCTCCAATTCCATTTCTGGAAAAGTTTGTGCATAATTGACACCCACGTATAGCTTACGTATTTTACAATGGCATGCTTCCATTTCTCTACCTCCCAATCTTTGTGTTGTTTTTACTTTTATCTATGTTACAAGTCCCATACAGTTATTATTAATTTTTGTTTAAACAATCAATTATGTTTTAAAGATATTTAAGTAGTAAATAAAAGTCATATATTTTTCTGTGAAGTTAACATTTCCAGAGCTCTTAGTTTCCTTGTGTAATCTGTATTTTCATCTGGTATCATTTTCCTTTTGCTTCCAGGATATCTACTGTTCTTATACAGCTGTGCTAATGCTGAATACTTTCAGCTTTTGTTTATCTAAAAAAGTCTTTACTTCTCCCTTGTTTTTGAAAGATATTTTTCCTGGATATAGGACTCTTGGTTAAGAGTTTTTTTTTTTTTTTCCTTTAGTACTTTAAGGATTTCCCTCCACTGTTCTCTCACTTTGCCTTGTATCTGATGAGAAATCTGATGTCTTCCTTGTTTTCGTTCCTCTATACATGATGTATCATTTTTTGCTTGTTGATTTGAAGATTTTTCTCCTTATCACTAGTTTGGAACATTTTGATTAAGCAGTTGATGTGTTTTTATCTTACAAACACCATGAATCATGTAACCAATTATGCTTCCTTCTTTTCATTGGTTGTCAAAAATTCAGATCCACATTTCTGCCTTGATTCTTTTTTTTTTTTTCTTTTTAGGGCCACACCTGCAGCAAATTCCTGGTCTAGGGGTCCAATTGGAGCTGCAGCTGCAAGCCTATGCCACAGCTATAGCTCAGAGCACATAGGACACTCTAGCCCCTGTGTTGTATAGCCAGTGTACAATGGAAAGTGATGACCTTGACTCTTTTGCAGATAATCAAAGACCTGCAGCTATTGGGGTTGGTGGCAGCCCTGGTGATAGCTGATGTTATCCTGCTCATGACGTGGGTGCTGACTGATCCCATCCAGTGCCTCCAGATTCTCAGTGTCAGTATGACGGTGAGGGGCCCAATCCCTGGAGAATCTAGTTCCTGAGCTGGAGGGACTGGCCTCTGTGGGTGCATGGGGGTCATTCTCCCAGTAGTGTTCACTGTGTAGACATCTTCCCAACAAGAGAATGAATGACCCAAAGAGGATGGAGGGTCAGGAGCTGTGGCTACTGACAATGCCTGCCCCTTGTCTGCAGAGTGTGCTACCCTTCCACTGTTCCTCCCACCACCAGTTTTTTACAGACACACCCCCTGAGATGTCAGCACACAGGAATCTGCCTGGCAGCTCTCTCTACCTCCACATTATCAATAATGAGAACTTTTAGCCACACAGAGTTGCTTGACCCTAACTTTTGAAAAGTAAATTGAGTATTCTGAGGTATTCTTTGGAGTCAGTCAACCCTGGTTCAAATCCCAGGTCTATCATTTACCAGCCATGTGACCTTGGGAAAGTTATTTAACCTCTCTAAGTCTATTTCCTCATAGGTAAAATGGAGATAATAATACTACCTATTTCATAAAGCTGTAGTGAAGATTAAGTGAAACAATGCAGGTAAAGGACCCACCTGTGCCCAGTACATAGTGTTGACTTAATAGGAGGTATTATATGTCTCCAGCCTTACAAAGGGGCTGAGGAATACAATGGAATCTTGACAGTATAGATCGAATAATTAAGGTTTCAACGATTAACAAAGAGCAGGAACATGATATGAAGTAATTTGTGATTTTGCTGATGCATCAGTTGGAATCCCTGTGGCAGCAAAGCACATAACAGGGGTGAGCCCTGCTGGCATCAAGCATCCACGTGTCAGCCCAACTCATTAGTTAGATTCTAATGGTGTTGCCTAAATGTCGTACTTTCAACGTATTAAGGGGAAAATTATATGCTGTGGAGGAGTTCACAATCCAAAATGTTTACAAAGGTCCTCTGTGTGTGTGTGTATCCCTGGCAATTGTGGGCACTCTCAGTCCTGACCCTGTGTCCCTCCTAGGTGACAGGGAGAGACGTGTCCTGCTCCCTCACCAGCACACACTTCTGTGCGTCCCAGTACTCCGATGTCTGGATTGCTCTCGCTTTGGGATGCAAGGTTGGTAACCACATCGCCACTGTCTCTTTGTTCCCAACAAAATGGATATGAAGAGGAATTGCAGGAATTAACGAGATGATTGCTGCAGAGTATTGAAATCAGAGCTCTCTGTTGACACATAAATCTCAAAGCCATTATTTATTATTTCTAAGATCTTTATTTCTCTACTTTTTAATTGTTTTTGAGGATTACTTTTCCATTTCTTTGGATTCCCTCATTCAGTCTTCCCCCAAATCATGTGGAAATTACCCTCTGCTTCTCCCATTTCCTGCTCTGGTTTTTTTCCTTGATTTGGCAATACTAGCTTTTTCCCTAACTACGTGCAAGGGCAATGATGAGGAGATGGTCTATCCAGCTTAATCTTTTGTCTTAAGTGCCCTTATTACCCCTCTTATGTCTTTTTTCGAAGTTTGGGGCAAGGTAACCTGCTGTCTTCTACCCACCTAGCTTTCTCTCTGCAACTGGAAGCATGGAAGATGGCAACATGGTATTCTTTGAGCCATTTTAGCTGCCACAAAGTATCTCCCATACTGCCCTGAATCTCCCACCATTAGATTCATTTGTCTGTGTTAGATGGCAGAAGGAAGATGTTATTTCCAGGGTGCAGGATACCTATACAGGGCACTAAAGGAAAACCAACTCTCTGATTAGCTGGATTTCAGCTTGAAGGGTCAGAGACTCTGGCTCTGGAGGGCATCAGGCAGGCCTATTTCAATGAACAGGGCAAGCCCTGCACAGCAGGATAGGCCTGTTGGCCACCAGGACAGAGAGGCCTGGTTGACTGATGTTGGCAGACAAAAAGGAGATTTTGTAGAAATAGGTGGCCTTAAAAGTAAAGTTTATTCAGTTCATCATTAGGAAAGTATTCAAGTGGTTGCGTCTGAGAAAGAGGCCTGGGGCTGGGCAGGGCGGGACAGGGACACGAGGCTTTTTAACCATGTGCATGTATTACTTTGATAGAAATACTTTTAAGTGAAAATGGTAGAAAGTGAACAGCTCTTGATTTCTAGTTTCTTACTAGTGGTTAAGAAAATGACCTTTACAATGTGACAGGGAATTCTGACTCCGCCCCTTCCTGGCTGACCCTGAACCTCATTTAACCTCTCAGTAAAATGGGGAGGAGGATAACATCCTCCCAGCACAGTGCTGAGTTTTGAAAGATTTCAGGCATGTTGCATTTTCAGCCACTCCTGACCCATTGCAAGAGATTGATAAATGTTAGATATTATCACTGTCATTTATCGTCCACTGCTCCCCACCCGGACAGTTCTGAAAGCACAGTGCCTCCCTGTTCTTCGAGTCCCCGTAGAAGAAACTCAGCACTTCCCCCATCATAACTCCCTCTGCGACTCAACGTGGTTTATTTTCTCTATTGCCTTTTATATAATCCCATTTCCATTTTATTTCACGGCAGTATCTTGCTGTAGGTCAAAGAAGGAAAAAGAGAAAAGATTACTGAGGGTCAGGAAACTGACTGGCCGACGTCCGCCTGGGCTCCCTGTTGGTTGAACAGTTCCTGAGAAGGCCCCCAAACCTTCGTGTTAAGTCCCAGGATCCACCAGAGCCTGCCAACTGCCCCCTACCCCGTGCTCCTCCGCACATGCACGGAATGTGATTCCCACGAACACGAGTCATGCATGTAGAGAGGCTTTATTCATCCCTAGTTCCCTTTTGGCAAGAATTTTAATGGAGGTAAAACATTTCAATAGAATCAGATTTGAACATTTCAGAATCACAGAATTAATTTTACTTGCCTTGGATTAAATTACTCATAATCTAACTCTGCCAAATGCTACCTGATGGCGTCAGTTATCCAAAAGTCAGGCCCCACTGGCTTCCTGACCTGTGTACCCCCTAGTCATTGGAAGATCTCAGAGTGGCCACATTCGGCCTTCGGACCTCACTTGGGACACTCAGGACCAGACAACATCTCTGCCGTGCTGACTCCTTTACTATAGGCACAGCCAGTCCTCCAAAAACTTGTGTTTAGCGGCATCCCTGCAGCTGGAATTGGGCAGATCATGTGATTTCAGGGTCACTGGCCAGTGGCCTGCTGATACTTGACCTCACTGTTTTTATTAGTTCTCCCTCTGAATCCCCATAGTTCCCACCCTACCTCACCCCTCATGGCATGACATTTTCTGTCATAAAACATGGATATCTATGTGCTTGCTTTAAATCTTCCAGCCAGACTGAGCTTCCTAAAAGCCAGAACCACGACATCCACTGCTTCCTGCCCTACACCTAACCCTAGCACAATACTTTGAACCTAATCAAGTGAACATATGTTGACTCTGCATATTATGTACTATTGATTAAAGCTTTGATGTCTTTGTAAATGCAGCTCCTTCTAGGAGAGGCAGCACTTTAAGATGCTGTGAGCCGTTTTCTCTGGAGTACAAATGAGAAGTCTGAGAGCAGGTTTATATGCAAGACAAAGAGCAAAGAATAGGGCCCTGGGTGCCTGGGGGTAGAGCAGGGAATGTCACAAAGAGAATGCAGGGTATAGATGAGGGTTTTGCCGCCTGTGTCTGTCCCACAGGCCTGTCTGGGTCCTGGCCTGCCTTTGTTCCCTTCTTTTTCCACTCTTCGTGTCCCATAAACACCCACTGGCACAGAGCTGCCGCTCGCCTATAGAGATCTTTTGTTTAAATTAGAAAAAGGCATCCCTTCTGGGCAGATGCAGCCTTGCAGGTGCAGGGCTTGGCAAGCAGATGGTGCCTTTGGGAAAATTAGAAGAAAAAAAGAGTCCCTTCCTCGGTGCGCCCCTGCCATGGCACATGGCTTGACAAGCAGACTGTGGGGCTGTTACAGCTTCTGCACAGCCCTCGGCTCTGGGCAGTGTGCAATCACACAGTGGACAATGCAGAAGTCCTTACCACCAGCACGTGATCCTTTTGCCCTCCTAGTGCCTGGCAGCCCTTTCTGTAGGGTGCTGCCACCCCAACCCATACCATCCTGTCCTGTGCCTCGTCCTGGCAGAGTCCTGTCTGACTTGCTGGCCCCTGATAAACTAATTCTCAGAGAAGGAGAGGAAAATGGCATGTATTAAACACATATAAGGTGTGAGGGGACCACCCTAAGGGTCCTCCCATGTGCTATTTCACTAAATCCTCACAGCAACCCTTTAATAATAGGTATTATTCCCATTTCACAGGTGAGGAAATTGGTCCCAACCCCACTGCTCTTTGACTCTGAGCCTGTATTTCACTTCCCTGAGCCTCTGGTTCTCCTGCCTCCATCTCTAGGGCCTGCTGCTGCTGTACGGTGCCTACCTCGCTGGCCTGACTGACCACGTCAGCTCTCCCCCTGTGAATCAGTCTTTAACCATCATGGTTGGGGTCAACCTCGTGGTGCTGGCTGCTGGGCTTCTCTTTGTGGTCACCAGATACTTGCACTCCTGGCCCAACCTGGTCTTTGGACTCACGTCTGGAGGTATCTTTGTTTGCACAACCACAGTCAACTGCTTCATCTTCATTCCCCAGGTATGCTCTAGAGAGAATTTGGAGGACCAGTCCTCCCCATCATTCCAGAGACATCTCTGGACATGATAAACTGCTTGCTTTATTGCCTGCTGAGACTTTGGGGGGTCATTTATTGGAGAGTCCAAAGGGAGGTGGGGTTCCCAGTGAGCTGGCTCCCTCTGGTCTTCCCTCCTCACTGTCCTGAAGGGGCACTTTGGCTCCCAGTCAGTGAGGAGGTCAGGCCAGTGCGGTGGAGCAGCCCCGCTTTTCCACACACCCTCCAGTCTGCTTTATGGATCCCCAGGCCCCCTTCATCCTGATAATGTCTTTTCTTTTGCTAGCCTAGGGGCAAGGAACCTTTCCTTCTTTTCTGGTTGGGATTACGCATTCACAGGGAAAAACTCATTTGGAACTTTATGCAATTAAAATGCTTTTGATTTCTTTTTCATAGAGGAAACTGTAGAACATTCCTTTCATTTTACAGTAAAGAAAAATAAAAAACTAAATGAATGACATGTTTCTTAGTATGAGGATTGAGAAAAAATTAAATAAATGAGGAAGATAGAAGGAGAAATATCCAGAGAACAAAGAGAGAAAGAAGTAGAGGGAAAGGTAAAGGAATTCATAGGCTCTGGAAGCAAAATGATGTTAAATTATTCACACTATGCCCCAGGGTACCACTGAGCCGCAGACATCCAAGTTACTGAGCGTGGCATTAGGCACTCTTCCTGTGCTCCTTCTAGTTATTTTTTCCTTTCTCCTGAGGCCCCCCTCATCCCATGACTCCCTCAAGACTCCATCCTGATTCCCATTGCAGCTTCCAATTGATCATGAACCACTCTCCATGAGAGGGCTAACTGATAATTAAAGTGTTGGCTGATGGAGGGTGAAGTATATTTATCAATTTATTATTTATTATTTATTTATATTTATCAATATAAATATACACCTCAGGCCACGAGTGTGACACAGGCAGAGGGCCTTTACTCGTCTTCCTTTTTATAAATTCTCATTAAAATGCTCAAGAGAATAAATAAATAAGGAGAAATCTGGAGCAGCAACACTAAAAATCAAGTATGGATATTGCCTCTGTGTCAGAAACTAGAGGAGTTTTTGATAAATCTTAATAAGAACTGGATTTGAAGGGAGCCATTGAGAGCTGAGTCTTATTTGCCTGGGATGTAGCAGAAAAGGGCTATAAAAAGCCAGGGCTGTTCTCCCTGGAAGATGAATAAAAGAGGATAGGGAGGAGATTTGAGGAAGCCCAGCCCTTAGGCCCTGGGGCCAACATTGTTGATTGGTAACCCATTACCCATTGCCAAACCCTTTCTTCCTTGCTCACCTCCACTATATAGATTGAAACAGCTATATACTTCTTTGCCAGCCTCCCTTGTAGCTAAGGGTACCCATATGACCCCATTTTGAACACTAAAGGTTTTCTGAGAGGCTTCTGAGAAAGCTTTTGCTTTCCTAAAAAAGTTATAGGTGTGGCCGGCATCACCTCTTCGGCCTTCTTCCTACCTTGAATGTTTGTGATGCCTGGAGCTATGGCAGCCATCTTGCGACGATAAGGGAAAAACCAAGAGAATGCATGTTCTACCAGGAAACTATAGTTCTTGCCATCTAAAACTATAAATTCAGGAAAAAAGGCCCTATGAAGAGATCTCCACAGTTCATAGGAAGAGGACCACAAGTTCCTAAAGATGTAGAGAAGCTGCCTTTCTTTGAAGTAAATAGAAGAAGATTTTAGAAGACGTCTGATTAGTCTTGTCAATAAGATTCAAAGAATATTGCCTCTCTTCAACTAAGACAAACCGTCATGAAAAAAAAGTAAATATCATGAAAATCATGAAATATAAGAATGAAAAAGATTGTGTTAAATTTAAAACTCCAGTAGACACATTGAATAGGCAATTGGACATGGCAAAATACTAAATTAGTGGATAAATTTAAGGAAACATAAAGCAAGGAGACAGGAAAAAAATGAGAGACTAGATAAGAAAATATGGAGAATAGATCTAGGAATATAAGTTAGAGCTAATAGGAGTCTCTGAAAGAAAGCAAGGTAATTTGGGGCAGAAGTAATCACCAAGGAACTATTAGAAGAAAGCCTTACTTGGAGTTCCCACCGTGGCTCAGCAGAATGGAATCTGACTAGCTTCCACAAGGACACAGGTTCGATCCCTGGCCTTGCTCAGTAGGTTGAGAATCCGTGAGCTGTGTTGTAGGTTGCAGACATGGCTCAGATCCCATGTTGCTGTGGCTGTGGCATAGGCCAGTGGCTGCAGCTCCCATTTGACCCCTAGCCTGGGGTTGAATGTTGACGCCATGTGTCTCTGGTGCAGTGCTAAAAAAAGAGAAGAAGAAAGCCTTCCTCATCTCCATCAGAAAACTGAGTCAATCAGTAACGTCCATGATGCAGCCCTACTCAGGTGTCCTCTCTCCTCCACACTCACCTCTGTCCCAAGCCTCAGACACAAGATTTCCACTTTCCTCAGTGTTTGGATCCTCAGCACCTAGGACAGTAGTGATAGCTAGGTGCACCCCCATCTATACACAGGACATGACAATTCAGGCTGAAGTTCGACTTAGAATCTGACTTCCAGGTTTGAACTAAGCAACAAGCACTTGGTTTGTTGAAGTGGGAGTGGAGATGGAATTATTGGAGGCAGGGGCTCAGGAACTGGGCAGAGAAAGTTGGCCTTTCTCTTTCCTTCTCTCTGCCTCAGTCCTCCTAGCTGTCTTACTCTGTCTTTTCTATTTTCTTTTCTATTTTCTCTCTCATGCTTTTCCTCCTCTTAAACAGACCCCGTGATCTGAAACTAAAAACTGTATTTTTAGTCTATTGTATTTTAGGTGTAGGTTTAGGAGATAAATCCTTTTTCAAAATATAAAAGTAGGAGTTCCTGTTGTGGCCCAGAGGATTAAGAACCTAGGATGTGGGTTCAATCCCTGGCCTTTCTCAGTGGGTTGAGGATCCGGCATTGCTGTGAGCTGTAGTGTAGGTGGCAGATGAGGCTCGGATCTGGCACTGCTGTGGCTGTGATGGAAGCTGGCAGCTGCAGCTCCAATTCAAGCCCTGACCTGGGACTTCCATATGCCATGGGTGCAGCCCTAAAAAGGGGAAAAATATGTGTGTGTGTGTGTGTGTGTGTAACTGAGGTTTGTGGGGGGGTTTTATGTCCCCCTGAATTGATTGTCCCCTCTGGCTTGGTGGGCTTTCGTTGGAGAAAGATTCTCCCTGTGAGACCTGATACTGGACATGCCCAGGACAGTAGGACAGCTGAGCAAATTTGGAAAAGTGTATAAGTGCCACATGGAGAGGGGAGGGAGCAGGGAGGTGGGCTTCCTCCTAGCTACTGAGCCTTCAGACTGGACTGGGATGGGAGGGATTTATGGAAGCAGAGGCACAGATACCTCAAGGGCAGCTAGGCGGGGCTAGAAAGCTGGGCGAAATGAATGACATTACTCAAGAGGTAAGTGGACCAAGTGGCATTCTCCACTGGCCCTCAGGAAATTCCTAAGCGTTTATGCAAACACTGAGGTCATCACCAGCAAGGAGCCAGCCTCTGCTTTTGTGACTTCAATGTGACACCCGCCTCCCCCACACACCCCTCTGATCCCTCCTGTGAGAGGCGGGTGAGTCCTAGGGTGGACATTATATTATCCTCTAAACCCACAGTTAGAGGAGCAGTGTTTCATCTGCCCCTCCGGCAAAGTCCTTAGCACTTTCTACCCGCCTAATAGTTCCCTAAATGTCTCAGCACCCAGTCAGACGATGAGCTTTTTAAAGGAAAGCATCTTTCACTTGTCCGTGTATCTGTCCATCCACGTATTAACTGCCTACAACAGACAGTTAAACACATAGCCTGACTCTAGGTCTAGTTGGGAGCTGACATGAAAGGATTTGTAACACAAGTGTTAAGTGTTTGAGGAAGTTGAATTTCATGATGCTGAGGAAGGTGTGCCCCAGCCTGTCTGGGAACATGATGACACTGTCTCAGAAAATGGGGTGTTTGGGCCCCTCTTGAAGGAGGAGTAAGTGTTCCCAGAGCAGACTGAGGAAGGGTAGTGGGTGGCATTTCAGACCACGGACTCCGTAAGCAGAGGCAGAGAGGTAAAGACGGTGCTTGGAACACCACAGGTATTTGATCTTTTTGAAGCACAAAGCAAACCAAGGGGAGAGTGGGGATTCCCGTTGTAGCTCAGCTGTAATGAACCCGACTAGTATCCATGAGGATGTGTGGGTCCCTGGCCTTGCTCAGTGGGTTAAGGATCCTGCGTTGCTGTGGCTGTGGTGTAGGCTGGCAGCTGTAGCTCCGATTTGCCCCCAATCTGGTAACTTCCATATGCCAAGAGTGCAGCCCTTTAAAAAAAAAAAAAAAAAAAAGCAAATGGGGAGTGACAGGAAGTGAGAGAGACGCATGGGGTGAACTTGGGAGGGTCCTAGTACATTCCATTAAAGATGAGGTTTAATCCCACTGTTTTGATTTCCTGTTGCTACTATAATAAAGTCCCACAAACGGAGTGTCTTAAAACAATGCAAATTCACTATTTCATAGTTCTGGAGGTCAGAGATCTAACAGGGTCTTATTTGGCTAAAATCAAGGTGTTAGTAGGTCTGTTAAGAGGCTTTCAGGGAGAATCTGTTTCCATACCTTCCCCAAAGTCTGGAGGCTGCCTGTGTTCTTTGACTCAGGGCTGCTTCCTCCGATTTCAGAATGAGCAGTGTGGCACCTTCCAATCTCTTTCTCTGACCTCTCTCTCCATTGTCACATCTTTACCTTTTTTTTTTTTTTTTTTTTTTTTGGCTACACCCATGGCGTATGGAAGTTCCCAGGCTAGGGATAGAATCCAAGCCACAGATGCACCCTATGCCACAGCTGCTGCAGCAATGCTGGATCCTGAACCCACCACATCAAAGAGGGAACTCTGTGCTTCCCTCTTATAAAGATGCTGTGGTTACATTGGGCCCACCTGGATGATCCAGAATAGCCTGCCCATCTCAGACTTTCAAACTCAGTAACATTTGCAAAATCCCTTTTGCCATGCGAGCTGACACAACTACAAGTTCCAGGGATTGGAAGGGAAATAGCTTTATGGGGGATGCCTACCACACCCACATAGCCTAGATGCTAAGAAAACAAGAATCTGCCTGTCCTTCTGAGGGAAGGGCCATGGAGAGGCCCTGAAATTGTGACTTAAGGGTCATTTATAGCCATATTCTAGAAATCCTAAAGAGTCCAGTCTTAAGGACCAGGACCTTCACGAATGGGAAATTAAGGGGTGGGAGGAGAGGCAGGGGGCTTTAGACAGGGGCACCCAGGCTCCAGCCAGCCAGCTTAAGGTGAGACAGACCACCTTGGAAGTGCCCTTATACCACTGCTAAGCTGTTCTTCCAGCAGCTCTGCAGAGAGGGCTTGGGCGGGCAGTGCTGGGGGAAAGAAGGGAAAAGCTGTACTGCTAAGGAAATGTGGGGCCCTGAGGGGCTCAGAGATGCTGCCACATCCTAGGGCCAGTGTTAGGAATGCAAGGCTGGAGGTCTGCTCTGACTCCTTCTGGGTCTTTCCTCAGTTTTTCAAGAAAAAAAGACAGATTGCAGAACTTATGTTCTATCATTTTTATTGATTTTTGATGACATCTGCGGTTTTCTCTTTGTCTGGGCCTTGATTACTGATTTCGATTAGAAGTCCTCTGGAAGGAACTGGGTTTTCAATAGCAGTAAGCATTACCATTATTCAACAAATGAGAATAATTAAGAACAGCCCAGGGAGATTCCCGTCGTGGCTCAGTGGTTAATGAATCCAATTAGGAACCATGAGGTTGCAGGTTCGATCCCTGGCCTCACTCAGTGGGTTAAGGATCGGGCATTGCTGTGAGTGGTGGTATAGGTCGCAGACGTGGCTCGGACCCGGCGTTGCTGTGGCTCTGGTGTAGGCCGGCAGCTACAGCTCCAATTCAACCCCTACTGTGGGAACCTCCATATGCTGCAGGTGCGGCCCTAGAAAAGACAAAAAAGACAAAAAAAAAAAAAGAACAGCTCTACCACAACAACAACCAAAAAGAACCACACACAATCCAATTGAAAAATGGACAGAAGACCTAAATAGACATTTCTCCTAAGAAGATATAGGGATGGCCAATAGGCACATGAAAAGATGCTCAACATTGCTAATTATTAGAGAAATGCAAATCAAAACTGCATTGAGGTGCCACCTTGCACCAAGTCTACAAATAACAAATGCTGGAGAGGGTGTGGAGCAAAGGCAACCCTCCTATGCTATTGGTGGGAAGGTAAATTGGTACAACCACTATGGAAAACAGACAGAGGCTCCTCAGAAAACTAAAAATAGAACTACCATATCATCCAGGAATCCCACCCCTGGGAATATATCCAGACAGGACTATAATTCAAAAAGATACATGCCCCCATATGTTCATAGCAGCACTATTCACAATAACCAAGACATGGAAGCAACCAAAATGTCCCTCAACAGAAGAAAGGATAAAGAAGATGTGATACACATACGCAGTGGAATACTCCTCAGCCATAAAAAAAAAAAAAAAATGGAATAATGCCATCTGCAGCAACATGATGCAACCAGAGATAATCATACTAAGTGAAGTAAGTCAGAAATAAAAAGGCAAACACCATATGATATCACTTATATGTGGAATCTAGAATATGGCACAAATGAAGCCATCTACAGAACAGAAACAGCCTCACAGACGTAGAGAGCAGACTTGTAGTTGCCAAGGGGGAGGAGAGACGGGTGGGATGGACTGGGAGTCTGGGGTTGGTAAGTGCAGACTATTACATTTGGAATGGATAAGCAATGTGGTCCTACTATAGCACAAGGAACTGTATCGAATCTCTTGGGATAGACCGTGATGGAAGATGATAGAAGAAAATGAATGTGCGTCTATGTATGATTGGGTCACTTTGCTGTACAGCAGAAATTGGCACAGCATTGTAAATCAACTATATTTTTAAAAAAATTTTTAAATTTTTAAATTTTCATTTTTTTTGAATAACAGCTCTGTACCGCCAAACCCAGTTTCATTTGAAATATACATTGTTTAGATTGCTTAGCCCTGTTATAGCTCCAAAGCTCTGGCTTGAGAATGTGGCTCTAGAAGTACACCTCTACTCTGGTTTTCTTTGACCAGACCAGCAGTGGGTAAGTTGATGGGTCAAGCTGAGGTTGTTCTATTTCATGAACCTGCCATTGTCTTCCTTTGGCATTTTGAAAAACAATATAATCGTAACATTCTCTTAACCTTCTGTCATTGCTGTCCGTGAACGTTCCAGAGTAAAGTACATTTTCAAGGAGAGAATAGTTTGTGCATATGTGTATCTGTGACACTGCCATTCCTTGGTGTTTTTGAGAAAGAATGAAAGAATGTATTTCTGGGTGTGTAATTAAATAAATAACATGTGTTCTTTTATCTAACAGCTGAAGCAGTGGAAGGCATTTGAAGAGGAAAACCAAACAATCAGACGAATGGCCAAATATTTCAGCACTCCCAGCAAAAGCTTGCATACCCAGTACGGTGAGGAACAGAAGTGCCACGTTAGAGGAGAGAAGAACTCCATGGAGAGACTTCTCACAGAAGTAAGCTTGCCCCTCGCCTGGTGGATTCTCTGTAAAGAACTCCAGTCATGCATGGTGGGCCCCAGATGTCTCATTGCTAACATTCTTTCACCCCCTCCCATTTCCCCACTTCCTAGCCATTCCATTTCCCTTAGCAGCAACCAAAACCTCAGCGTTTCCCCAGTGCCCCCCTGTTGCTGATCCTCACCCACTTCATTCCTTCGTTGGACAGACCTGTGCCAGGTTTTGTGCTAAGTGCTGATGGACAAAACACATAGATTCCCTGCCTCCATGGAGCTCACAGTGTAATGGAGGAAATAGACACTGATCCAATAAACAAATGGTTATCCGAGTTCCCGTTGTGGCACAGTGGAAACAAATCCAACTAGGAACCATAAGGTTGTGGGTTCGATCCCTGGCCTTGCTCAGTGGGTTAAGGATCTAGCGTTGCCGTGAGCTGACAGTTGGTCAGACATGGCTCAGATCCGGCATTGCTATGGCTGTGGTGTAGGCTGGCAGCTACAGCTCCGATTCAACCCCTAGCCTGGGAACCTCCACATGCCACAGGTGCAGCCCTAGAAAGGGAAAAAAAAAAAAAAGAACAAATAGTTATCAATGGTGATAGGAATTATGAAGGAAATAATGGGAGTGGCAAGAAAGAGTAATGGATGGTAAGGACAAAGGAACCTAATTTAGAGTGGTCAGGAAAGAGTCGCTGATCTGAGAACTGAAGGTTAACTACAAATCAGCCAGGCAAAGTTCAGGGACAAGCATTCTAAGTAGAGGGAACAGCACTGTAAACATACTGAGTGGTAGTGGATGCTAGCTTCTGTTATGATACATTCTTTCTTTACATAGAGTAGTATCCTCATTTTCAAGATCCTATGGGGCCCTTTACTGTCTTTTCCAGGTACTAACTAGAAATCTCAATCATCCTACCATTTCAGAAAATCAAAAGTGTCTAAAGATGGGGAGGAGGGCTGAATAGAGAGCCTCTGTATATTACAGTAGCACCTAAGGGGGACCAGGGAGCCCCCAGTCCTTCCTTCTTTTGTTCTGGAGCCAGAATTGGCACCTCTCCCAGAAATGAGCAGAGTGGTGTGGGCTTGAAGAAAGCTTGAAGCTGGACTGCCTCAGAGAAAAGGCACAGAGCCCAGAGGAGTTAGTCAGTCTTTTTCACACTAAATTATACTCTGTATTTTTTTCCGGCACAGAACATACCTGAGTGGGTGCTATTTGGGAGACCATGCCTTTCTGTTTTGGATGGACACCTGGGTATCACTAGTTCCTCTGTGAGGATGGTATGATGGGAACCTAAGAAACACAACCAGTGAAGGGATTCAGTTCCCCAGGCACCTGCTGGCATGCCTCTGTACTCTCTCAGCCATTCCCTTAGCTCTGGACCTTTTTATCCATCAGAGTAATACTTCTCCATTTCTTTACTATTTATCAAACATTCAGGACCTTATTTCAAAGCCAAATTTCTTCCCACCTGGCAAGGGAGTAACATTGCCTTTGATACTCTGTGAAGTCTTCAAAGAAGAATTTTTTTTTTTTTCAGCTAAACAGAAGCCCAGAAACTTGGCGAGAACACCCAGGGTAGTTTTCATTCACAATCAGCTAATGTTGGAACAGCCAAATAGCTTGACTCTTTAGCCTTATGGTAATTTGTGACATGCTTTTTGTACTTCTGCCATGCTACCCTGTTTCCCACGCAGTGACTGAATCTGCTCTATCCAAAAAGATGCCTTGAGTCTGCAGAGGAAGGGCCCTAATAGGGGGAAGATGCACAGGCAGTAAAATGCTGGCCTCCTGCCCCCAACGCCCCATACTTAGAGCATCTTTCCCAGAGCAGGCCTGGGAATCAGCAGCCTATCCTGGCACCCTGGGGCAGGCCTAGAGAGGTTCCATCATCTGAATCCCTGGCTCCAGCTCTGCCCAGCATGGGCAAGTATATTTGCCCATAAGAACAAGTATCTCTCCCGCCTCCATATGTGTACAAGCCAGACACTAGCTTCTCAGCTGCACTTCTCTCTTCCACAGCCCCTCTGCCACCCTGGTGTCTTCCTCTTACTTTCCCATGATCTGGGTGGTCCATCGTCTCATTCTTGCCTCCCTTGCCCTATGGCAGGGGTCTCCAGGGGCTGTTTGGCATGGCATCCGTCCCTGACCTCCCAGGCTGTGTGGAGGCTCACAGCTAGAACCTTCCCAGAGCTTGACCCTCCCTTCTGTGCTCTGAAGTGGAGGAAATTCACCTGCTACTGTTCTTCCTTGAAACACAGAAACAAGAGAGTCCATTTCTCCCTGTGGCCTGCATCTTATGAAATGCACCTATGGACATTTTGCATCCCTGGATGTGTCAAAAGTAATCATTAATAAGCTCATTTAAATGCAGCTGCCATGGTCGGTCAGATTTTGGTCTCCCAGTGGCAGTGCCTCACACCACGCCTCTGATTAGTATGTAGCCATGGTAAAAACAGAGCCCCACTTCCTTTTCTGTAAGAAGAGCGATTGACTGATTAGGCTGATGTTTCTAAATCTGTCAGCAGCCAGCTTCAGATGTTTGCTTTGCTGGGAAAACAGTATCCTTCCCACCTCTCTCTATATATACCATTGCCTAGACTCAGAGGAATTGGGGGGTAAAGCTCAAAAAGGCAGTGCTCCGAGCTTACCTGCTGGGGTAGCTGTCATCAGTTGATGCTTTCAGGAGGAGGGGCTGGTGCGGAGGAAGAGGGTTGGGGTCCCTCCAGCACAGCCAGCCGCACCCCCGAGAGAGCCTCAGAGAGATGTCTGGCACCACCCAATATCACGAAGGGCCTGAGTGAACATCTCACTGTTACTCACCCCCTCTGTTCCTGGCGAGTCCTTGCGTCACCTACACTTCCCGGACAACGCCCAGCCCCTGCGGCTCTTCGGCTGAGGAGACGGGACCCAGCAGGCAGATGCTCAGCTGCAAGTCCTTCCACTTATTTGCCAGTTACTCACTGGTCTGAAACACTCTCCGAAAGATAAAAGAAGTAGACTAAACCAGGACGAAACTGGGAGTACCAATAATCAGAAAAATCACCTTCCTGCTTCGAACTGGAGAGCGGTAGATCTGCCTTGGGGTTGCTGCCAGAAGACTATTACTAGACTAGTTTACTTAATTTATTGCTCCCTCAAAGGGTTGCTTCTGGGCAGCTCTCCCATATCTGCTTGAGAAGAAACCACAGGTTCAGTCCATAGGCGACTTGTGTCAAGTATCCCAAAGAAAGGAAGCGCCCTTTTATTTCTAGGGTGTAATAAGTGGAAGTGCACATGCTCATCCCCAGCTTCTAAAGAGGATGGCAACAATGGGGCAGCATTTTGGTATTTGGACAAGCACTTCCTTATTATCTTCTCCAAACTCTTGACCCCATGTCATCTGCCCCAAGACCATCAGTTCCCCAAGATGAGCTCTTTCCTGCTCCACTGCCTTTGAGCATCAGAACCTTCAGAGGATGGACATCAGGTCTGAGCTAGACAGTCAGTTGCCACAGCACCAGAGGAGGTTCAGGGCACACCCACCGCTCATAGTCTTCCTCCTCCTCCATACCCTGAGATCTCACAGTTAGAATGGGCACATCTCTGCAGCTGTCACCTGCCAGGATCCCTGGCACAGCCTATTTATCAGGTAACAGCCATGGAGCAAGGGAGGCAGCTCACTAAAAGAACTGTCCCGCCTCATTTATCTTCTCTGCTCCCTTCTAGTTCTGCTGAATCAAGCTCTTAGGGACCTAGGCCCAATCGTCTTTAAAACAAAACAACAACAACAACAACAACAAAAAAAAAACAGCTTCTCCAAAGATTTTGGTGCCCGCACTTCTTTGGGAGATACTGACAGCTGATGGTACCTCATGGTAGCTTTGGCTTCCCACACCCAAGTTCCAGCCAAGGGAGGTGATCACACCAACCTGAGATTTTCACCGCTGTCCACCCTACACCCCCCAATCTTGTCCCTTTGGCCCAGAAATCTCCACCCTTCTCACTGTCCTTCCCATTTTCTAGGCTGCTTAACAAGAGGCAAAATGCTTGTTTTCCCATTCATTCATCCCCTTCAGAGATGCCTCAAGGTCAGTCCATATTTTGCAAAAGTGATATTCCCAGAGTTGGGCTATTTCAAGCATTGTTTGCCTGCTGTCCTGCAGAGCGACCTGACCCCTCAGTTCTGAGCAGAGTTGAGAGGGTGCTGCCGCAGCCAGCAGACAGCTGGACTATGCCTCTCCCCACCTTCCTTCTCGCAGACAATGCCACTGTCTGGGACAAATTGGGGAATTAAGATCACGCAACGGTAAATGATGGTTAGTTAACCTTTATTGAGCACATATGTCAGTCATTGTGCTAAACACTTGATAAGCATCAACTCACTCCTCCTTATGGAGGTACCACCTTAGAGCCTAAGATCACCAGCTAATACGTGAAGCAACTAGGATTTAAACCAAGGTGTTGTGATGCCACACTTTCTCCGCCATGGGAGTCAGTGTGAAAACCCTCCACAGCATCTTTTGTTGATGGTTTTGCTTTTGTTTCACAGAAAAATGCTGTGATTGAAAGCCTGCAAGAACAAGTAAATAACGCCAAAGAGAAGCTGGTGAGGCTGATGTCAGCTGAGTGTCCCTATGACCCCCCAGAGGGGGCTGTCCCGCCTGCTGCGTCCCACAGCAAAGACGCCCTGGCTGCAGCCTCCCCCCCTGTCCTGGCAGCTCAAGGGCCTTCGGAATGCCCCTCTGACTCTCAGAATGATACCAGAGCGGCCACCCGAGACTCCAGGAGTATCTCAGTGCCCTCTTTGGGTGTACAAAGCTTCAGGGGGCCTGAGAAGGACACCAGCCCCTCTCCAGGGCAGAAGGAGAAAATTTCTGGCTTGAAAGACTTTTCTGATCATTTAAGTTTGGGCTGCAGCCAGAAGCCCCGGGCAGAGCAAAGCCAGGGTGCAGAAAGAAAAGAGCAGGGACCCGTGACCCTCCACCAGAATCGCATGCCCTGTGGGGAAGGCTCTGTCTCTCAGAGACAGGGGCAGCTGGGAAACTCAGAGGAGCCCCAAGAGCCACTGGCAAGGGTCAATGCGGTGATCAGGGAGAAGCTTCAGGAAGTCCTACAAGACCTGGGCCTGAACCCTGAGGCTCCCCTTCCACCGTCTTGTCCCCAGCAGCTCTGGAAGGGCAGTGCTGCTCACAGCCCCCAGAAGATGCCCCTTTCCAAGGAGCTGGGCCTCAGCCCATACTTGGTGAGGAGAAGGCGGGCAGCACAGCGGGCTCGCGCACACTTTCCAGGCTCTGCACCTTCCTATGTGGGGCATCGAGTAAACAGGACCGTTTCTGGGACACACAGTGGGCTGAGTGTGCAGGACAGAGACAGCTCCTGCTTGAACCCCCAAACTGCTGATTCCAGGGTACCAAGACCCTCTTCCGGGAAGCCTTTACTACTCCCAGATCCTCCAGGCAAGCCAGGCTCCCAGGAGGGTAGCAAAAAGCGCCAGACAGAGCCCCCGGGAGCCGAAGGAAGCTGCCCAGCCTTTCCTCACCTGCCTTCTGGTTCTGGCCGGGCACTGTGTCCTGCCACCCCAGGCCTATCCGGAGCTTCACCAGACCTGCCTGAGCAGCGGCAGTGGCAGTCTCCAGGGTCCCCAGGCTGCCTCTCCCTGTCTTCTCCATGCAGCTACCTTGACACAGAATCCAGCAGCTCAGATGAATTCTTCTGCCGCTGCCACCGGCCCTACTGTGAAATCTGCTTCCAGAGCTCCTCTGATTCCAGTGACAGTGGCTCGTCAGACAGTGACCCAGAGCCCACTGAGGGGCTGGCTTCCTGGGAAAAGCTGTGGACCCGCTCGAAGCCTATCGTGAACTTCAAAGATGACTTGAAACCGACACTGGTGTGAATGGCAGAGCAAGTCTGGCCATAGATTTCTGTCCAGGACAAGCCATACCATGGCCTATAAGAGGAAGGCCAGTTGTAGCCTTCGGGGAATAGACTGGTACCCTGCATTTGACCAGCCCTTACCATGTTTCAGCTCTGCTCACTCAAGCACTATGGTACCTTTGAGCCCTTCTCATTCTATACAAAGAGGAGTATTGCCTATCTTTGTTACTACCTCACGGCATTCCTGTAAAGACTCTAGTTGGGTGCCCATGAAAGATATGCTTTGGATAAAAGGTGCTAAATGAGCAGAGAGGGTTTTTTGTCCTGGCCAGCCTGTAATCTACAAAACTCTTCATATAAACCAGGTGGGTGGCTGGTGGACAGAGAGATGGAGAAGTGGAAGGAAAATGTCCACAGAATCAGAGCTGTGGACTATGATCCATCAAACTGGCTTTTTTGGTGGCAGACCTGCTGAGAAGATATCTCCTAAGTCCTAGGGTGGCCCACTGTCAGCAGGGGGTGGTTTTGTTTCTGCTCGAGTTTGTGAACAGCACCACCCTTTGGTTCCAGCTTCCGGCCAGACTCAGCTCAGAGCCACCTGTATACCACTATTTGCTGTTCATGTCTTTACACCATTATGGCCCCTCCCTACTATCTTGGAGATAGTCAGGTGTCCCCGGGGCCACAGGTGACCCAGATCTCTCTCCTGGGCTCGGATGGCACCAGAGCCCACCCCGCCGACTCTGCCAGTGTTTCAGGATTATGGTTTGGGGAGGCACACGCTGTTGAGGTCGAGGAGGCCCTACTGGTCAAGAGGTGCTTTTGGTGCCATTGGGGCTACATGACCACTGCTGGCTGCACAAATCTGGAAATAGAAAAGGGGGAAATAGAAAGGAAGAAATGGAGGAGAAGGGAGGAAAGAAAGCAGGTTTTGAACATTTCCCTTGAGTCTAGCAGGGTACTTGAAATATCAAATATCAAGTAATTCCTTAAAATAACCCCATGAGGTAGACGCTCTCTTTCTCATTTTTGCAGATGGAAATTATGGGGCTTAGAGAACTGAGGTAGCTCCCCCAGCACCGCCCTGCTGGATGAGGAGCCATGGGGGACCTGCCCATAGCTCATGGGACCCCAAGTGGGGAGACTGCCCTGGGGCACAGGGAGCAGCAGGCAGGGCGTGGCGGGCCAGACCGCAGAACCAAGGGTAGGGTAGGAAACTGCAGTCCCGGAAACCAAACTGGGCTCCTAGAGTTCCCGTCGTGGCTTACCCAACTCATATCCATGAGGACACGAGTTCCATCCTTGGCCTCGCTCAGTGTGTTAGGGATCCGGTGTTGCCTTGAGCTGTGGTGTACGTCACAGACGTGGCTCGGATCCCATGTTGCTGTGGCTGTGGCGCAGGCTGGCAGCTGTAGCTCCGATTAGACCCTTAGCCTGGGAACTTCCATATGCTGCAGGAACAGCCCTAAAAAGACAAAACAAAAAACAAAAACTGGACTCCCGACCTTGGGAAGCAGCCCTCTGCTGCCTCACTGTCCCCGGGGCCCACCCGCACCTCCCCAGGGAGCCAGGAAGTTGGTGAAAGATAAGTACCAGCATCTCAGAAGCTGCCAGAGCCACAGGGAAATCACCACTAGCTCCACTTTACTTGTTGCTGAGCTGGTTGTTTACAGGCCGTTCCCTGCCCTACCTGCGTGTGCATCTGTGCTCGTGCACGTTTGTGTGCGGGAGTTGGGGCTTATTCGGTACATCTGGTTGGGGGCATTTGGCTCTAAATGTCTCTCTCAGAAGCTGTGTCACGGACTCTTGGAGGGTGCTGACATCTTGTGAATCTCCAGACACTGGACTGGGAGGCCCTCCTGGTAACACTTCTGTTGTCTACAAATATCATAATTTATTCTGCGTGTGGGTTTGTAGTTTCTGCTTGTGCTGTTTGTAAGCTGTCCAAGTGATGCCTTAATAAAAGAAATGGCTCTCACGGCAACTCTCTTCAGAAATTGTAGTTTGGGGTCGAGGAGGATGGACACAGAGAGGACTGGACCACCCAAAGGGGGAGAAATGCAGCAACCACTAGAGAGTCGCTGCCACCTTATCCTGGGTTCCAAGTGTATCTTCTACCAAACTTCCATTTGTAGCAGATTCTTCTTTGATCTCCCCAGGCAGATTCCTATCCCAGGAACACCTGACCCAGTGGGTAGAGGAACCTTTTGAGACCCTTGACTCTTTCTACCCAATGGGGGTCCTGTGGTTGGGCTTCAGCTCCTTTCCTCCCAGTGTGTCACCACTAGCAGCTACTGTTCAAGCTGTGAAATCTGCAGCTTCTGCAGAAGGACCTGGCGCTCTTTCCAGCCTCTCACCCATTCCCCCTCTGTACTCCCAGTTCCCCCATCCCACCCCTTCCTCATCTCCATCCCTCTTCTATCTAGAATTTCTTTCCCCTCTTTGCACACCTTGTGAATTACTTATCCTTCAAGGCTCAGGTAGAACGGACGTTCTCTCTTCAGCCTTGCCTGAACATCCCCAAATAAGACCGACATCCCCTAGTTAAATGAAGGACGATGTTTGGGGGCTTACTTATGTAGAGGCTTCTGCCATCCATTTTACCTAGAATGATTTTATAACCCTTGCTAGATCTTTGAAAAGATGGAGAATCTACCATCTGTGCATTTTCCTTATTTATCATTTGGTTCAAAAACTATGTGCCAAATACCACAACCGCCTGCCCCAAAATACTGTCTCCAAGTCTGTTGTTTCCTCAGTGCCCCACCCCCATCCCCACCAGCTCCTTCCTACATCTTTTACCCATGACCAGCTGATCCAGTGATGAAATTCTTGAAGGGATGAGTGTGCCATGACTTCTGGCCTGCTCTCGATCGATCGTTACACTCTTGGTTGTTATGCTCTTGAAGAAAGAGCAGAAACTTGGTGCAAAGAAATCCTGGAGAAGTACATATTGCCGCTGCTGCCGTCATCCAGGGTAAGCCTGCCTCTGTTGGTCTGAATGTCTGGCATGGAGCCCAGCCTGATTCTTACCATGTATATGCTGCTCTGCTGATTAAAATTTTGGGATTGGCTGTGTCCATCCTGATCCCAAAGTCTGTCCCTGTCTCTAGCTTGGGTCAAACTCTCTTTCCCTAAAGGATCAACTTAGCTAGAAGCTCAGAAAGGAGAAAAGAGCATCCGACGGAGGAGGCCTGTTTTTAACAAACCATATCACTTCTAAAATGGTAAAGAGAAAAGTCAGTGCAAGTTCCATAAAAATCTCTTGTGCGTCTGTATTTATTTTACTATATTTAGATGTGTCTTCTCCACAGATTGCCAGTTCCTGAAAGCACTGGGTGTGTCTTCTACATCTTTGTATCTTCTAGAGTAGCCATCAGAGAGCTTTGCACAAAGGATGAGTCCAATAAATGTTTAATGGATGGATTTCGGGGCAGATAAGTGGATGAAACAAAGGAAAGGAAGGAAACAAAGAAAGGCAAAGACCCTGTAATGGAGCTAGCAATGCAGCAGAGGGGGAGGCAGAGCCATCTGGCTTCACTGCCTTCCAATGAGTTAAGAGGAAGAAATATCACTAAAAGACCCTGAAGTAACTGAATTCTGAAAATGACAGCACTTTAAGTTTCTTAGAGAGAGGTGAGTTGAGAGTGACAGAGTTAATGGGAAAGAAAAAAGAAGGTTTTTGTGATAAGGTGTTCTCTTAAAGATGTTTTTCTCAAGATTGTAACTAAGTAACAAGCAGTATTAGCAGGAGGACAGTCTGATCATTTTTTCACCATGGCTTTCCTGAGTCCCCTCTTTCAGAGCCCCCAACAAAGCAGTTTCTCTGTTGCCTCCGCCTGCTGCATTTTTCCCAGTAACACCGTCTAAGCTCTGTTAAGGTCTAACACATCTTTGGGGCTGAAAGTAGGAGAGAGGTTACTTTCTCATCTCTGGTACCCACTCTGATCTCTTTCTCCCTGAATTGTATCTGATGTTAGTTTAGCATCCCCAGCCACACTGCATCTGTGGTTTGTTTGTTTGTTTGTTTGGTCTTTTCTTGCCTTTTCTAGGGCCGCTTCCCACATCATATGGAGGTTCAAAGGCTAGGGGTCTAATCGGAGCTGTAGTCTCTGGCCTACGCCAGAGCCACAACAACTCAGGATCCGAGCCGCGTCTGCGACCTACAGCATAGGTCACGGCCACGCCAGATCCCTAACCCCCTGAGCAAGCCAGGGATGGAACCCGCAACCTCATGGTTCCTAGTCAGATTCGTTAACCACTGAGCCACAATGGGAACTCCCACACTGCATTTGAATAAGGGAACACCTTGGGATGTTCAGTTCACTACTGAGGTCACAAAAAGACAGGACATGCCAGTGTCACCACGGACAAGATCTAGGTCAGTGCTTCCCGATCCTTTCCATTCTTTGAGTTACCTTTGCATGTCCTAATATACTAGCAGTCCACATTGGCTTAAAGAATAAGTGCTTGGGAAAAGCCCTGGAAAAGTCTGTAGGTAACTAAGAGAAAAGCAAGAGGGCAGAAAAAAAAGAAGGCAAGGAGGACAAGTCCAAAGAACAGAGGCAGAGAGGGTGGTGTGGTGAAGGAGGGAGGGAGACAAATACAAAAAGCACCTGCTTAGCTTTGTGGACATTGCCTCTCTCCAGTCTGAGCCAAGGGAAGAAGGGCAAGGATACCCTTGCAGAGCCCTTTCTTCATTGTGTACACAACTATTGGTTCATTTCTCTCCTTTCCCCGCTAGACTGAGCTTCTTGAGCCTACAACTTGTTATCATTATCTTGGTGTCTTGAGCACCCAGCACTCTGCCTGGTGCATGGGTTGATGCTCAGCAGACATTTGTCAAAAGAAAAAAGAGGAGTGGCCTGGCCAGAACTGTCTCAAGAGGGACCCCAGAGGGGCTGCTCAAAAGAGCTGAGGTCACCTAGGAAGCAGAGCTTACGCATCTTACCATGGACAATAATGTTGATGGGATTCACTGAAGTTTAAATGCTCTGTGATAGTGCCTGGACCCTTTCTCAAAAGAAGGCATTCTAGGTGGGCTCCCTTCCCCACTAATTCTCCTACTAATTTTCCCCATGCAATTCCAGGGCTTAAAGTCACCCATGTGACTATGTAACTTTTAGCAAGTTGCATAACCTCTTTATGGCTCAGTTTCCCCAACTGTAAATTGGGATAATAACACCTACCTCATGTAGTTAGGAGGGTTCAGTGAATTAATATTAATTATTGGTATGAACTATGCCTGGCCCATGGTAAACAGTATATTAGCATTTATCTTATGAAATTGTTTGGCTTTAGATTTAAAAATCCTCTTCATGTTTTCTTGCCTTATACCAAAATCCCCATTCCTGTGTCCAACTTGTTCTTGATGGAAGGGTCTTCTAAACAGATCTGATAACGTAAGGATGGCCCTTTGGTTTGGCCCACTTCTAGGACAACATAATTTTCTCCCTGAACCCCTTCTAAGTCAGACTCACTTCCTGTGGAGGACACATCTCCTTGCAGGATTCATATCTGGGCAGGCCTAGGGAAAGGTGCAACTGAAAAGTCAGGAAATCTGATTTTTTTTTTTTAGGGTGGAGCCAAAAGACAACTAATTTCCTTTACAGAAATATGATGAACTTTATAACAGAGAAGACAAAATATAGGATACCTATTATCTGCCACTTGATACTTACCTTGTTTAAGACATAACTACCCCCACAAAGTAGTTATATTTCTGTTTTACAGATGAGGAAACTGTACATCGCAGAGGATAGGTAACTTGCCCAAAGTCATACAACTGGTTAGCGGCAGAGCCAGAGTTTGAATTTGATTCCAAAGCCCTTTTTGGACACCTCAATGCTGGTTCTAGAGCATGTGCTACAGGCATGCTACCAGAAGACAGAGGCATTTCAGCCTGACAGGGCAGGCTGAGGTTTTCTTAGGACACCAAGGTTTCCTGAGGAAAAGCAAGCTGGTCTGGTTCTGTAAGCCTATTGCAAAACCCTCTATTGCTGAGTCATTGAACAGTGTCTTGAAGGATGAAAAGGAGCTTTCTAAAGCTACCTGGTCACTCCTGCCCTCTTCAGGAAGTTCAGTGCCAAACATACATGATATTGAAAACAAGCAAGTCCCTTGTTTTGGGGGGGGTTTGTTTTTTTGTTGTTTTTTTGTTTTTTCGCTTTTTAGGGCCACTCCTGCGCCATATGGAAGTTCCCAGGCTAGGGGTGGAATGGGAGCTGCAGCTACCACCCTACACCACAGCCACAGCAACACCAGATCTGGGCCATGTCTGCGACCTGCTCCATAGCTCATAGCAACACTGGATCCTTAACCCACTGAGTGAGACCAGGGATCAAACCCACATACTCATGGATACTCATCAGATTCGTTACATTGAGCCACAACAGGAACTCCAAATCAAGTCCCTTGTTTAGAAAGACCCAAACTAGAGCTCCCTGGTGGTGCTGTGTGGCTAAGGCATTGTCACTGCTGTGGCTTGGGTCACCGGTACAGCTTTGATTTGATCCCTGGTCTCAGAACTTATGGATGCCGAAGGCATGGCCCCCCTCCCTTCCCCGCAAAAAAAGGACCAAGCCCAGTCCTCTGATCTGAAATTTCTTCTCAAGTGGCACGCCCTTGAAGTGGCACAAAAAGATGATGTTGCACAAGGGTCCCAGAAGACACTATGATGACTAGAAGCAGTGCAGACCTTGGGGCTCCTGCCGAGACTGGGGGGAGGGCCATGGAATCGCTTCAACCCAAGTTTCCACTTTGCTGAAAAACTTTCATTGCTCCCACTTCCCACAGGATGCACTCTCACCTTGGTTTCGGGTTGGAGGCCCTCCCTCATGAAGCTCTACCGTCCCTCATTCTCAACTTGCCTAAAACTCCCCTCCTGGCTCCTACTGAATAGGCTTACTATAGCTTAAGCAGGGCGTGCCAGTGCACACTTCAGGCTCTCACTTTTGTTTGCAGCAGCAGCTCTTCTCTTCTCCTTCCTTCTAACTATACCAGCTTGAAGTGACCTTGCTTTCTTCTGACTAGTTCCAAATAGTTTGAGAAAAAAAAATTTTTTTTTTAGGGCCACACCCACAGCATGTGGAAGTTCCCAGGCTAGGGGGCGAATTGGAGCTACAGCTGCCAGCCACAGCCACAGCCACAGCCACAGCCACAGCCACAGCAACGAAGATCCAGGCCGTATCTGCAACCTACACCACAGCTCAGGCAACGCTAGATCCTTAACCCACTGAGCAAGGCCAGGGATCAAACCCACATCTTCATGGATACTAGTCGGATTTGTTTCTGTTGCACCACAACAGAAACTCCCAGGTCTCAGAATTTATTATCTTGGGCTGTTATATAAGTTCTTTATTGTTAACTTCCCACATGCTCATTTCTTGCCTCTCCAACTAGAGGATCAGGAACTGGAGGTCAAAAGCCATGTCTAATTCATCATTGCATGTCCACAGTATCTTGCGTAGTGCCTGCTGCCTCGGAGATCTCAACATTTCTAGGTTTATTTTGAAGACTGACCAACTCTCTGTTTGTTCCCACCTTTCTGTTGTACCAAGTGGCTCTTGAGCAAACAAAAAGGAATTTGGCAGCATTTTTCTTTCAGGCTGTAATTTAAGTTGAGCATTTCAGAGGATTTCTGCTGTCTCATGGGTTGAGAGTCCACTCTATGCAAGGCATTATGATAGGGCTGTAGAGATTAAATGCTGGAAGAAATTAAGCTAACAGGATCCAAGTAGTAAGACCCCCTAAAAGCCTGGATCCAATTTCCCCAACATCCTCAAAACAAACAAATAAAAATCAGCAGTGATGAAAACCACTCCTCTGGATGGTTCCCATCTATGAACACCTACAGGAAGCTGAAGGGTCCTAAAAAAAAGGGAGACCAGGTTGCTTCTGCTGTTGTTGCTACTGCTCCCAGCATAAAATACAGGAAAGAATCAGAAACAGGATACAGGCCTGTCAACACATTCTTCTAATGTCACAAGCAGACACTTTTTCTCTCAGGAAAAGGGGCCCCTGCCAATGGAATGCAGCCAGATGTCTTATTTCCAGCAGTTATCCCTGACACTCTGGAACTTCAGGAGTCTCCTGGTTGGGCCAGAGTGATCTGGGTCCTACATCCAGAATCCACTGCTGTCAGTCCATATCCTAGAAAGGTCTCCTCTCTGAAGCCTTGCCTACAGTTTTCACGATGTCCCAGATCATGGTAGGGTCTTGACACTGGTATTTTAAGTTCTCAAAATGATTTCATGTGCAGCCAAAGTTGAAAGACCCTGGGCTTTGCTTCTGATCTCCAAGGATATCAGAATGAAGCTTCTGGGTCCTGCCGGCATCTCCATCCCTATGCTTAGCCCACCTCCTGAACTGGAACAATCTTACTTCTTCCTAAATGTAGCCTTCGGGTGTTAGGGAAGGTAGGTGGACTCTAAACATTCTCCTCCCCTGTATCCTCTCATTTCCCTCCCATCATCTCAAATGCAGCTCCTCTTCCTCCTCCTCCTCCGTGAGCCTTTCCACACACCTCAGCCTGATGTGCCCCTTTTCCATGACAGCATTGATCCAACCGCTGCCCAGCACACACTCACCCGCTGCCTGCCAGTGGAATGTGGTCCTCACATGGGCATGCTCTCCTGAAATCACAGACTCCTCAGAGACAGGAGCCATTCTTTGAACCTCTTTGTGTTTACGATAGAGATGAGCATGAGATGCTGTGCACACAATAGACGTAAGAGGTGCTTAAATATTAATGGAGGGAGGGGGCAATGGAACAAGAGAGGATCAGTTCTTTTTGGTTTTGTTTTTATTTTATTTGGGGGGGGGGGCCCTCACCCGTGGCATGCGGAAGTTCTCAGGCCAAGGATTGAGCCCAGGCTGCAGATGTTACCAGAGCCACAGCAGTGACAACACCAGATCCTTAACCCACTAAGCCATGAGGGGACTCCAGGACAGGATAAATTCTTATTCAAAAAATATTTATTGGAGTTCTCTGGTGGCTCAGCGAATTAAGGATCTGGCATTGTCACTGCTGTGGCTCAGGTCACTGCTATGGTGCAGTTCAATCCCTGGCCCTGGAATTTCTGCATGACGGGGATGTGGCCAAAAAAAAAATTTTTTTTTTAAATATTCATTGCACATCTATTACAAAGCAGGTGGAGAAACAGTGAACAAGTAGATAAAAGATAAAATTTCCCAGATAGTGGTAAGTGTAATAAAAAAAATAAATAAACCAGGGTAAAGGAACAGGGAATGGATGAATAAACTTATCAACTGTCTAGTAAATCTAAACTCTACAAACATTTAATTTACATCCACCCAGGATTTTTCTCACCAGCTTGTACAAAAGCAGAAGGGAGCCACTGAGTCTCTATATTATTTTTCTAGGGCTATCGTAACAAAGTACCACAGACGGGGTGACCTAAACAACAGAACTTGTCTCCGTTTGGACACTAGAAGTCCAAAATCAAGATATCAGCGAGACTGATTCCTTCTGAGAGCTGTGACAGATCTAGTCCAGGCCTCTCTTCCCAGTATGTACCCTAATGACCTCCCTGTAATTGACTTCCCTCTGTAAAGGCCCCTCCCCAGATAAGGTCACATTTGAGGTATTGGGGGTTAGGACTTCAGTATACAAGTTTCAGAGGAATGCAATTCAACCCATTACAGTGTCCAAACCAAGTTTTCCCCTTCCTATCAAGATCCATGTGGAGTTCCGGTCGTGGCTCAGTGGTTAATGAATCCAACTAGGAACCATGAGGTTGCAGGTTCGATCCCTGGCCTTGCTCAGTGGGTTAAGGATCCAGCGTTGCCGTGAGCTGTGGTGTAGGTCACAGACACAGCTCAGATCCCGAGTCGCTGTGGCTCTGGTGTAGGCTGGTGGCTACAGCTCCGATTAGACCCCTAGCCTGGGAACCTCCATATGCCGAGGTAGCGGCCCTAGAAAAGTCAAAAAGACAGGAAAAAAAAAAAAAAAAAAAAAAGATCCATGTAGCATTCAGTGTTTACCACTTAAAGCTTATTTTGTTCAATTGTAAGCTTCTTGAAGGCAAGGACTCTGTTGTTCATACCTATTTCTTAAGTCACTAGGACCTCTCCTGGCCCCTGCAAGATATTTCACAATTGTCAGTTTGAATTCACTTTTGTTCCAGAAAACTCAGAGCCAAGACGAAGTCATTTCACCCAGGAAATCAAGAAGGATTGATAGCCTGCAGCAATTCCAGGAACCTTCTGAGTCAAAGGAAATTATGTTTCCATGACACAGAATCTGTCTGGATTTCTTAGTGAGGGGTATTTGCATGATGCGGGGAGACTTGTTTCTGAATAGCCGTTGCTTTCCTCCTCTCAAATCAATGTCCGTTTGACATTGTCTGACTGTCCATCAGAATTATCTCTGCAGCACCTACATGAGTCATAGAGAGAAGGTTTGGCTCTCGGTAGGGGTGTGAACAGCAGGAAAGAGGGAAAGCATCTTAAGATAAAGAGCCCTTACCACCATGTTCGGGAGAAAAGGAGGGCCCACAGCTCAGCTTCTTGGTTACCAAATGCAATAGATATGGCAACGTAGCTTTAAGCAAGTATCTCCCCACCTTCAGGATATGCTGCTACTTCCCTTCCAGCTGCTCAGCCAAGGCCTCCTAAGTCCCATACCAACTGGGCTCCCCCAACCCCTCAATCCCCAGACCAGCTGTGGAAATTCACCATCCAACAACCCAGAAAGAAAACACATGGTGTGAGAGGTGTGAACTGTTACCACCATCCTGCTTGATGCTCACTGAGGTCTACTGTGTGCTTACATTGTTTCCTATGGACTTCAGATACACACCTCTGTCTAACCTCCTCAGATTCTCTGAATGGAGGTACTCCAGACCTGAAGACATGCTTTCCACATCTCCTTTCACCACCAAAAATGTTGAGAATCTCAGTAAATCTTTGTCAGAGTGGGTGTCATTTTAAGATCTATTTGTTCAGGAGTTCCCATCATGGCTTGGTGGAAACAAATCTGACTAGCATCCATGAGGATGCAGGTTCAATCCCTGGTCTCACTCAGAGGGTTAAGGATCTGGTGTTGCCGTGAGCTGTGGTGTAGGTCAAAGATGTGGCTTGGATCTGACATTGCTGTGGCTGTGTTGTAGGCCAGAGGCTACATCTCTGATTTGACCCATAGCCTGGAAACCTCCATGTGCCATAGGGGGAGGCCCTAAAAAGCAAAAAAAAAAAAAAAAAAAAATCTGTTCATAAATAGATATTCCTTCAAAGGAGACATACAAATGGCCAAAAAAACACATGAAAAGATGCTCATCATTATTAAAGACATGCAAATCAAAACTACAGTGAGGTAACACCTCACACCAGTCAGAACGGCCATCATCAAAAAATTTACAAACAATAAACACTGGAGAGGGTATGGAAAAAAGGAAACCCTCCTACGTTGTTTTGATATAAGAGTCTATATATATAACAGATTGTTGTAAGTTGTTGGTCTCTTAATTGCAAGTGCATCTCCAGTGTCCTGCATTTGTACCCTCCTCACGATTTCTGATTTTGGTGGCATAATTGTGCATGGATGATTTTGTATATTTACTGTATATATTATACCTTTACTGGTGAGCCTTGTCATTTGTGGTATTTTTGTTTCTGGTTGCAGCCTTTTCTTTTCTGTCTAGAGAAGTTCCTTTAGTATTTGTTGTAAAGGTGGTTTAGTGTTGCTGAATTCTCTTAGCTTTTGCTTATCTGTGAAGCTTTTGATTTCTCCTTCAAATCTGAATGAGAGCCTTGCTGGGTAAAGTAATCTTGGCTGGAGGTTTTTTCCTTTCATCATATTAAGAATATCATGCCACTCCCTTCTGGTTTGCAGAGGTTCTGCTGAAAAATCTGCCGATAACCTTATCAGGGTTCCCTTGTATGTTATTTGTTTCTTTTCCCTAGCTTCTTTCAATATTATCTGTCTTTAATTTTGGTCAGTTTGATTAATAAGTGTCTCGGGGTGTTTCTCCTTGGGTTTATTTTCTTAGCGCTGATGGGTGGGGCCAGTTGTTTGTCCTGGGGCTTCTCAGTACTGATGGGTGGGACCAGATTTTCCCAAAATGGCCACCTCCAGAGAAAGGCACACTGCTGAATATTCCCAAGAGCTTTGCCTCCAATGTCCTTCCCGCACAACAAGCCACATTCACCCCTGTTTTCCCAGGAGGTCCTCCAAGAACTGCAGTCAGGTTTGACCCCGGTTCCTATGGAGACTTTGCTTTGCCCTGGGACCCAGTACATGTGAAGGTCTGTGTGCGCCTTTTAAGAATGGGGTCTCCGTTTCCCCCAGTCCTGTGGAGCTCCTGAGCACAAGCCCCACTGGCCTTCAATGCCAGATGCTCCAGGGGCTCTTTCTCCCAGTGCAAGATCCCCACACGTGAGAGTTTGATGTGGGGTCAGAACTCTCACTCCTGTAGATTAGTCTCTGTGAACCAGTTACTTTCCAGTCTGTGGGGCTTCCCACCAGGGAGGTATGGTTGTTTATATCACGTAATTGCCCCTCCTACCTCTTATGTGGCCTCCTTTTTGTCTTCTGGAGTAGGATATCTATCTTTTTGAAAGTTTCTGGATCATTTGGTTGAAGATTGCTCAGTATTTCCTTGTAAATTTTGTTGTTCTTAGGAGAGAAGTTGAGCTCCAGTCCTTCTCAGAACCCTTCTACATTGTTGATGGGAATGTAAATTGGTGCAGCCACTATGGAGAACAGTATGGAGTTTCCTTAAAAACTGAAACTAAAATTACCATATAACATAGCAATCCCACTCCCAGGCATATATCCAGAGAAAACAATAATTTGAAAAGATACATGCACCCCAATATTCATTGCAGCACTATTTACAACAGCCAAGACATAGAAGCAACCTAAATGTCCATCGACAGAGGAATGGATAAAAAAGGTGTGGTATATACATGTGATGGAACGTTACTCAGCCAAAAAAAAAAAAGAATGAAATAATGCCATGGGCAGCAACATGGATGCAACTAGATATTCTCATACTAAGTGAAGGAAGTCAGACAGAGAAAGAAATATTATATATGACTTATATGTGGAATCTAATTTTAAAAATGACACAAATGAGTTTATTTACAAAACAGAAACAGACTCACAGATTTAAAAAATAAACATGGTTACCAAAGGGGAAACGTGGTGGGGGGAGGGATAAATTAGGAGTTTGGGTGTAACATATACATCCATAAAGTAGATAACCAACAAAGTCTTAGTGTATTGTACAGGGAACTCTACTCAATATTCTGTGGCAACCTATTTAGGAAGAATCTGAAAGAGAATAATATATGCATATTATTAACTGAATCATTTTGCTATACACTTGAAACTAACATAACATTGTAAAGCAACTGTACTCCAATAAAAAAGTAATAAAATAGTTTTAAAAGATCTATTTGTTCAGATAATCAAGGAAGAGAAGTGGGATAGTTAAGTAGGAAAGAGTTCCCACGCTTTCTCTTCCACCTACAGCAGTTATCCAGTCATCCAGTTTGGACACCCAGCAAAACCCTAAGACAGCCTTTGAGAAGATGATCAGCAAAACTAAGGCATATCTGGGGCAGAATATTAACTCAGGTAGTCAGTGTAGGAGCATGGGCTTCAATGCGTTCTTTGATATAGCCGTTGCTTAACATTTGTGGCTTAAGGGCTCTAGGGAGTAACATCCCCACAGGCCATGTTTACTATAAGAAGTGTATCTCCGCCCAGATGGACATTAATCTCTAATCCCCTATGACTCAGTTTACAGGATGAAAAGGACAAAGAAACTATGAGACTTATAGGACATTTTCACCCCTAGGACCCTATTGGACAAGGGCTGATATGGGTAACTGAATAAAGCCAATGGGAGAAGACCACATCTCTCTGGACTTCACGTTGGTAACGCCCCCCACCAAATTTAAGGAATAAACCCCCCTGTAGGACAGTAGAGAAATGAGGGTTCTTCTCCCCCCTCCCAGTAATCCTGGCAGCTATCTGCTTTCCTTTAATAAAAACTTTGCTTGCTTGCTGCCTGCGTGTTCATGGACTTCATTCTTCGACCGCCATGAACAAGAACCCAGATTCTGGTATTATCTTTCCAACATCATATCATCAAAATCCCAGCCAGTAATCAACAAAGGAGAGAATGTTTCCTTACACTGCTGTGAAGAGGCTGCTGAAGCGCCACACTGCAACTGAAAATGGTTCAAAGCAAGTTCCCTATTGTGGCTCAGTTGTAACGAACCCAACTAGTATCCATAAGAACTCAGATTAGATCCCTGGCCTCATCCAGTGGATTAAGGAACCTGCTGTGAGCTGTGGTGTAGGTCGAAGACGTGGTTTGTATCTCACATTGCTATGGGGGTGGCGAAGCAAGAGAAAATGGTTAAAAGCAATGAGGGGCGGTCAGTAGGGTCTCTGAGGGAACAAGAGACCAAATTCTTGAATTCCAACTTCCCCGGTAGCTCTGGGGGGAGGACTCCTGCTGCAAATGCACACAGTTTATGATTACAGGACTTTCAACCTTCTCTCCGGGAAGTTGGACTGGATCATGTAAAGTGGGAGGATATTGTTTTCCCCTGCGGCCTAAGGCTTGGATTAACATTTCTCAAATGGAGAAGTTATTTTCAGAGAACCATAAAAATCTCTTTGATATATATTTTTTTAATTTGGCTTTTAACTTAATAATAAAATAAAAATAAAGTTTAGTTTCTTCTGAATCATCTGGATGACTGTTTTAGAATGCTCCATGAAACTTCAGTACTGAGGGTTGTGTTTGTGGATGTTTTCATTACAAATGAAGCTTAAATGATGTCAAGGCTTGCTGTATAAGTGAGGATTTTGAGGGGTTCCCGTCATGGCACAATGGAAACAAATCTGACTAGGAACCAAGAGGTTGCAGGTTCGATCCCTGGCCTTGCTCAGTGGGTTAAGGATCCGGCGTTGCCATGAGCTGTGGTGAAGGTCACAGACATGGCTCGGATCTGGTGTTGCTGTGGATGTGGCGTAGGCTGGCAGCTACAGCTCCAATTAGACCCCTAGCCTGGGAACCTCCATATGCCGAGGGAGCGGCCTTAAAAAGCCAAAAAAAAAAAAAGGATAAGTGAGGATTTTGAAATGGTTTGAATGTAAAAAACTAGTGTGAGAATTGAATCATCACACAGCAGATGGTAAATGTGGACGACTATATTCTCCAGAAATGGGCTCAGCAGTATTCCTGCTTCCACATGCTCTTCCAGAATTTTGTCCCTGTCCCATCAAGAAGTAATAGTCTGTATTTCCTTCCCTTTCACCTCAATGGGGATTTGTGACTGCTTCAACCAATACAATGTGGTCAAAGTGATGCTGCATAACTTCTCAGGCTAGGACATTGAAAAGATAAGAGCTTCTTCCTGGTTCTTTCTCTCTGAACACTTGCCCTTGGAACAGCTCAGGCCCCATGGAGAGGCCACATGTAGGTATTCTGGCTGGAGGCCCCACATAAGTGTCAGAAGCCAGTGTCAACTGCCAGGCATGTGAGCAAACCAGCTTTTGAGATCAGGGTTGGCCAATTTTTGACCTGTAGGTCAAATCTTAGTGTTTTTATAAGTAAAGTTTTATTGGAACACAACAAGGCCCACTTATTTATCTATGACTTCCTCTGTGCAACAATGGCAGGATTTATTAGTTACAGCAGAAACTGTAAGTTTTGCAAAGGTAAAATAATTTACTGTCTGCTCTTTTACAGAAAAAGTTTACCAACTTCTATGTTAGAAGTTTCCAGACCCTGGTCTTTGAGCCACCCTGGGTAAGTCCTTGTAGAGCAGAAACAAGCTGTCCCCACCAAGCCTCATTAGAAATCAAACATTTTTGAGCAAAATAAATGTCGTTGTCTTCAGCCACTAGTTTTGAGAAGGCTAATTTCATAGCAACAGAGGACTGAATCCATTTTATAAGCATGCTGGCTTTAAGAGAACCTTGCCAGATGATGTCACATTCAGATTCTACTGCTCAGAGCTTATTTTTGTATGTATGAACTTATAACAGTTCATTAACAGCAAGTATAGCAGGTAAGTACAATATCGGATTTTTTCATTTCTAATTCTAATGAGAATTAGATTAGATGCTTCCTTTAATTCTGATTTCAATAATATCATAAGGTGAATCTTATCACTAAGAAAAGATAGTTTTGGAGTTCCTGTTGTGGAGCAGTGGTTAATGAATCCAACTAGGAACCCTGAGGTTGTGGGATTGATCCCTGGCCTTGCTCAGTGGGTTAAGGATCCGCCGTTGCCGTGAGTTGTGGTGTAGGTTGCAGACGTGGCTCGGATCCCATGTTGCTGTGGCTGTGCCATAGGCCGGTGGCTATAGCTCCGGTTAGACCCCTAGCCTTGGAACCTCCATATGCCACGGGAGCAGCCCTAGAAAGGGCAAAAAAAAGAAAAGATAATTTTACATCATTATCTAGCAAAACTTCATTAAAGTTTTCCTTGCTGGCATTGTTATGGTGAAGTGTGTGGTCTGATTATCCAGCACTATCAAACCAACCTTGGATGTTACTGGTGACATTTTCTATAACATATTTATGCAAGCAGTTATTCTCTACATCAAAATAATTGAAGTAGAAAAGCAAACAACCAAACAGAACCAGAACCAAAACTTTTTCTAGTATTAAACAACTTGGAGGTTTTTCTTTTAGTAAAATATCTCTCACATTGTTTAATTACATAGGATTTGGTGGATTTTTACGTTTAGTTTGATGATTTGGTTTTCTAATTGTCTAATCTTAAACAGAGCTGTAGGCATAGGATTTTTTTTTTTTTTGTCTTTTTTGTCTTTTTGCCGTTTTCTTGGGCAGCTCCCATGGCATATGGAGGTTCCCAGGCTAGGGGTCAAATCGGAGCTGTAGCCGCTGGCCTACGCCACAGCCACAGCAACATGGGATCCGAGCCACGTCTGCAACCTACACCACAGCTCACGGCAACACTGAATCCTTAACCCACTGAGCAAGGCCAGGGATCGAACCCGCAACCTCAGGGTTCCTAGTTGGATTCGTTACCGCTGAGCCACAATGGGAACTCCATCGCATAGGATTTTATACCTACATTTTATACGCATGTATGTGTGTGTGTGTGCTTGCAACATCAGTATAGGCAACAGAGTAAATCTGTTATGTATATATTTTTTACCTTTAAAAGAAGCCTGACAGAGAAGGACAAATGTTATGTGATTATACTTATGCAAGCTACCTGGAATAGTCAAATTTATAGAGATAAGAAAGTAGAATAGTGTCAGCAGGGGTAGTGGGAAAAGGGAGATGGGGAGTTACTCTTTAATAGGTATGGAATTTCAGCATGGGATGATGAAAAAGTTCTGGAGATGGATGTGCTGATGGTTGCACAACAATATGAATGCACTTACTGCCACCAAATTTAACCCTTAAAAATGGTTAAAATTAGGGCCACACCTACAGAAATTCCAGGGCTATGGGTCAAACCGGAGCTGCAGCTGCTGGCCTATACCACAGCCACAGCCACGCCAGATCCAAGCCACATCTGTGACCTAATGCCACAGCTTGCAGCAACACCAGATCCTTAACCTGCTGAGTGAGGGCAGGGATCAAGCCTGCATCCTCATGGATACTAGTTGGGTTCTTAACTCACTGAGCCACAACAGGAACTCCAAAGTGGTAGATTTTATGTTATTTCTATTTTACCAAGTTAAAAAGAGGGAGAAAGAGGGAGAGAGAGAAAGAGAAGCCTATAGCATACTTAAATATGCAAAACTGCAGCCCAAACTAAAAGCAGCTGAGGATCTCCTGGGACCTTGCCCTCAAGCCTGGATGCTTAACCTGTACCTCTGAGGTTTTAACATTCAGAAGATGAAAAGAGCCCCTTTGGAAAGGGCACGAAAGAATTAGTGCCCCAGGAAAGACATCTCTTACTCAGACTGAGCCACCTACCCCTAGGCTTTTGGTAAGGGACACTTACAGCCCTGGAGCCTGGGAGGGAGGAAGTGATTCCAGAAAGGAGCCAGGGGATCCGAAAGAAGCCTCACCACCTGGAGGCACTCAGAAGCTTCGACTGTAACACATCCTTTTGCTTTACATCAAATGAGAACTCCTAGAAGACGGTCTTGGGGATCTTGGAGCAGCACTGGAGACTGAGGTACTCTTCCAACAGGAGGTGGGGTGGGGGGCACAGCAAAGGAAACAGGGTGAAGAGAAGGGGGACCTGAAGGTAGGCATTGAAAGGAAGTGATGGAGCACCTGCTAGATGCCAGACTCCGAGGGCACGAAAGAAATTAGTGCCCCAGGAAAGACATCTCTTTAAAATCTTCATAATAGCACCAACTGTCTTTTTTTTTTTTTTTTTTTTTTTTTTTTTTGTCTTTTTGTCTTTTTAGGGTGGCACTTTAAGGAGGTTCCCAGGCTAGGGGTCTAATCAGAGCAGTAGCTGCCAGCCTACACCACAGCCATAACAACACCGGATCCAAGCCCCGTCTGTGACCTACACCACAGCTCACGGCAACGCTGGATCCTTAACCCACTAAGTGAGGCCAGGGATCAAACCCACAACCTCGTGGTTTCTAGTCGGATTCGTTTCTGCTGAGCCACGACGGGAACTCCCCAACTGTCTTTAATCTCTGTTTTATAGAAGAAGAAACTAAGGCCGGAAAGATGAGCTAACGTGCCTAAATGGTTGTGCGGGTCATTAAGAAGCTGGGATGAGATCTGGGTCTGTCTGGCTGTCAAACCCGGGGTCCCTGCCCCTTCTGTCCCCCTGTCCTACCCACCCTGGCCCCTCTCACCTGCTCTGTAATGGCTCTGCCTCTCTGTAGCCTCCTCATCCGAAATTACCTTCTGGGCACTTAGGAGTCCTTGGGCTCTCTCTGAGTAAGAAAAGACTTTGGCACATAGTAAGAGACCCTGGAGAAGTGGAGTCCGGGATGAGACAGTGAAACAGACCACCTCCCGCTGACACCAAAAGAGGGACCTGCCAGAGCCCTTCGTGGAGCCACCCCAAACCCTTCAGCAGCACTGATATGGGATTCTTCCTTCAGAGTGTTTAATTTCACATGCTGGTGCCCCTAGGAACAAAGCCCCTCTATAAGAAAACTAGGCACACTAAACATCCTTCCTAGCCAAACAGCACTGCAGCCCTTTCTAGCCACACTGTTTGAAAATAGCTCTAAAAATAATATCCATGAGCTGCTTCTATTGGCCCCTTCCCAGGAGAAGGTAAACAAGGAAAATCAAAGGCAGCTGCTACTCAGCAGCCTCTTCCTGTATTTGTTTCTTCTCTGGGAGACAACCCGTTCCCCCACCCCCACCCTGCCTTTCCTGCTCTCCGGGTTCCGCCATCAGTTCCTCTCCTCTGTCACATTAGACGTGAGTACAGCATCCCTCACTGACATTTCTTCAGTAATTCTTCACACTTTAGTATGAATTAATTTCTTGTGTGTACTGCCCACTTGACATTTTCATAGTCGGAGCAATAGTCTCCAGTAACCAAACAAAGGAGCTGGCTGGGGCCTGGCGGAGGATAGAGGTAGTTAAGCTAAGTGACGTGTATAGACCGTGCAATTCCACACCTGATGAGACTATAGATGCCTAGAATGCAGCTCACACGTGTGGGTTTAGGCCACTAGATGGCAATTAACGCCCCTCTCCACTGTCGCAGCAAGCCCTGGACAACAGGCCTGACCCTGGAGCAGTGAGGTCTGACTTCCATGTCCTTCTGGGCCAAAGACCTTTGAGAAGCTCATAAATATCTTTTCATTACAGCAGTCAACTCTTTCTCATCAACCTTTAGCTTTACTAGAAATACTTCCTTCTTTAAAAAAAAAATGTATTGATGTATAGTTGACTTACATGCTGTGTTAGTTTCAGGTGTTCAGCAAAGTGAGTCAGTCATATATATACACATATCCATTTTTTTTCAGATTATTTTCCTATAAAGGTGATTATAGAATGTTGATTTCCCTATGCTATACATCAGGTCCTCACTAGTTATCTATTTTATATATAGTAGTGTATATATATTAATTCCTCCCCCTCCCCACACTTCCCCTTTGATTACTGTAAGTTCTAAAATCACTCAGAAACATTAAATATGACGAGAGGGAATTCCCGTTGTGGCACAGCGGAAATGAATCCGACTAGGAACCATGAGGTTGTGGGTTTGATCCCTGGCTTCACTCAGTGGGTTAAGGATCCGGCATTGGCCGTGAGCTGTGGTGTAAGTCGCAGATGTGGCTCGGATCTGGCATGGCTGTGGCTGTGGGGCTGACCGGCAGCTGTAGCTCCTATTTGACCCCTAGCCTGGGAATGAATTTCCATATGCTGTGGGTATGGCCTTAGAAAGCAAAAAAAAAGAATAGAGAAAACCCTTATACCTCAGTAGGAGTTCTATCTGACCAAATATTTATCTAATATTAAGCAAAAGCCATTGCTCCACTTTCAGTCAGCTGCCTTATGTTGTGCACTTTGGAAAACCTTGACCTAGGGATTCTTTGGAGTTGCCCTCTCTCCCCAGCCTTCCTCTCAAGGAGGCCTGTCAGGATACTCTAGTTAGGTTGCTTCCCTGTACCTCCTTCTCCACTGGTAAGAGTCCCAGCTCCCATGCCTCTCTTCTGTGAAGCCTTTTCTGTGTCCTTCCCAAATTTTACCCCACCCTTTCACCAGGTGTGTTCAAAACAGATACTTGCCACAAGTCCTCTAAAGAGTTAACACATTGTTCCATTGTTATTTGTCCACGTGCCTCTTCCTTGCTTAGACAGCAAGCATCTAGAGAGCAGGGACAAAGTTTTCTTTATTTCTGATTCCCAGAGTGTCCAGCCCAGCAAGCTGCCAGCTACCACCTGGACAGCAGGTGGAGACTGAAGAGAAAAGACCCCTGTTCCCTTCTCTGAAAATCCCAGCTGCCAGAACTAACCATCATCCAGTCACTGAGCAATTTCACATCCTCCCTTCTGCCCCAACCTAGGGCCTAATGAGCTTGAATCACTAGGTGGGTGGGTGAGGAATGGGGTGTGTTTAGGTGAGGATTTGAGGAGGTGTGTGTGCGGTGGTGTGGAAATACTGACATATGGCTGGGTTCCTCTTGAACACTAATCAGTTCCCTCATATCTGCTTGCTCACAAAGAAATGTCATCTGTCTAGAAAAGTGGCCAAGTGAATGAAGCCTATTTCCATTTGCCTCGAAGGTGACCTCCTTTCCAGCTGCAAGAAAACTGTTCATAGAAGGACATAATTTGGAATTATGTCCTAGAATATTTTCCATCTGCTCTGCTTCCTTCAGCGTCTTGCTACTCAAAGTGTGGTCCTTGGAGCTGTGGTATTAATATCACCTGGGAACATGCTAAAAATGCAGAATCTAAGGCCCCACCCAGATCTGCTGAATCAGAATCTACATTTCTACAAAATCCCCAGGTGTTTCACAGGCACAGTAAAGTGTAAGACTAATCTACAGCACAACTTGAGGCCACAGCATTTCATAGTGGGTGTGGTGCCTCTGTAACCTCCGGGGGTGCTCTGTCTCATCCTGAAATGTCAGGGCCACAGCGATTGGTCAAATTCTGCACACTTTAGGTGTTTGACAGAAAACCCATTATTTGTCAATGATGGGTGCTAAACAGCCCAACACTTCTTCAATTTCTTGGGAGTTAACCGTAAAGCCCCAGTTGGTGGCAACCTGGACCCCAGACCAGGGTCTCTTTCAAGCTCTTAGAATATTCTTCAACATTAACCAGGCCATGATACCTGTGTATCCGGAGTAGTGTATAGACAAAATGAAGTGTCTCTCACAGGCATTTATTAAAGAACCACTGCCATCCAGGTGAGGTTTCCTTAGTGACTGCTTCAGACGAGTCTGAGAATTCGCAAGCCACTTGGGGTGAGAGTGAGGGAGTCCTGTGAGCTCTGGAGGGCTAGAACCTGGGCTTTCTTGAATGATATTCCTGAAGTCTGAAGAGGCCCTGGCTAAACCGTGGTAAACACCAGGAATCCACCACAGGGCAGTAGCCCCAGCAAGGATGGCCTGGGGCTGACCTCCTTCTGTAATTAGGGCCAGAACTCTGTTCCTAGGCCTTCCTGAGGTCAGATGAGTTATGGGTCAGAGCAGAGCATGTTCTCAGGGATGGTAGGAATGGTGTCCACCTGGGAAGGGAGGCCATGCTATTCTTGAAACTATACAGATTGCCAGGGTGCAAGGTAAAGGGACATCTGTAGGGCAAGACAGCAGGTGGCAGCCTGGGGATTGGACAGCCCGCGTGTTCACAGCTAGCTTCATGAGGAGGAATTGCCAGAGGTCCTGCAAGGCATTGTGCAGGCTTGACAGGAAAGCCAGAAGTGGCCCTCGGGGACAGGCCACAAAGGACCTCCAGTGCTAGGAAAACTCCAAGAAACACAACTAAGGGAGGCGAAGAGAGGAAACACTTTCACAAATGCTAATAAAGATACAGAGAAGAAATGGAAGAAAATGAGGTCCAAGGAGATGAAAAACAGAATGGGATTTGAACTGAAGACCTATTCTGTTTACAACCCAATTTTACCCTGAAGTGACCTTGAGTGTAGAGGCTTGTATCATTTAATTTCTTTTTCTCTTTCTCTTGGTATGCAGGAAATGACTCCTTGCCCCTCTTCTCCCACTCACATCCTAAAAGAACCTTTTCTTCCTAATCTCCAACCGCATTCGCTTTTCTAACAGAATCCGCAGGGGGCCAAACAGTCCCTAGAGTGAAAGCTGTCATCAACCCATGAGGTGTCCAGTCAGAAATTGTTCCTTGAACAACGTGATCAGTGTGCACCTTTAACTATACATTTTACATATATACATATGCAGGTTTATTTTCTATATCTAATTTTATGAAGTTGAGAAACATTTTCATTTTTTAATATCCTGTAACTTTGTGGTAACAGCTTCGTAGTAACTTCATATTTGTTATTAAACTTTTTATACTTTATTTAAACTTTGTTATTATAAGAACCCCAAAAATGACCCATAACCCCTTCACCCAAATACAACTATTTTTATTTCTCTATCATTCTTCTGTGCCTTAAGATGACAAGCACATCTGACTATAAACCCATGTTGTCCCAGGCCAGACATGTCTAAAATAAAATAGAGTCACAGTAATGGTAAAAGTGACATTTCTTTGGCTCTGATGTCACCTTTAATTTTAGGAAATCTGGCCACTCTCAAATTCCACCCACCTATTTCTGGGACTCTCTAAGCAAGGGTGGGGATGGGGGTATTTTTTTCTGGTACAAAGTGATCTTTACCATCCATCCTTCTGCCCCTTTCTGTTCTGAAAGTTTCAGAGTTACCTCCTGCAAGTCTCTACACTGTAAACTAACTCCTGCCTGTCTCTACACCCAAACTGCAACATCTTCCCCATTATCTCTATCCCACTGGTAACCATGCCCATTATAGATTTGGAGTCATCTCAAAGATCCTCCCAGCCCTTTCTCTCTGCCTGAGGCTCTCCCTGTCTTCCAAGCCCCTGGGTCTCCAACGTGTTCTCTAAGTACTGGGCAAAAAGACAGGCCATAAATGATGGAATGCACTTAGACCTGGACAGTGGACGCACTCCTGGGCACCCGTGGTTATATGTGAGCAACAGTGCTGCAGAGGCAGCTTATTAGGACTCAAGCTACAGAGGGTAGTATTAATGTGGGAGAGAATCTTAATATTGCTTCAATTAAGTATTTAAGATTTACAACCTCCTGTTCTAATGCTTAGTGGTAACAAATTGTGACACACCTCACAACCTGACATTACCTTAAGAACTGGAAAGCTGGATTTTTTTTTTTTGGTATAGGAATTCAAAGGATTGACCTAACTAGGCTGAGAGTCAGAAGAGTCTTCGCGCAGAACATGAGATATGAGCCCGTTTTTTTAAGGAAAAGTAAGACTGATAGGGGTAGAAAGGGCTGGTGAAAGCTTGTTATGTGGAAAAGACTGTATGAAGAGGCCCTGAGTCAGGAGAGCACAAGGCTCGTTCAGGGACCCATTTGGCTTTAACGACAGGTTCATGTGGGGAAATAGTGGGAGATGTAGCTGGACAGATAGAGTTGGGGCTGTCACATTGAAGAAAAATCTTGATGCCAGCGCAGGAGTCTGGATTTTTTTCTAAAGGCACAGAGAGATATTGAAAGATTTTGTGCATATGAATGACATGATGAACTTGGCATTTTAAAGAAAATTGTTCTGGCGCTTGTATTCAGAAGGTATAGGAGAGAAAATCTGAAGGAGATAAAAATATACTTATTGTACGTAGGTCTTTGGATTTATTTGAATCCTGCTTTAAGCTGCTTGTTTAAATATAGTCACTGCTGGAGTTTCTGTCATGGCTCAGTGGTAACAAACTCAACTAGTATCCATGAGGATGCGGGTTTGATCCCTGGCCTCACTCAGTGAGTTAATGATCTGGCATTGCTGTGAGCTGTGGTGTATCTAGGTTGTAGACGCTGCTTGGATCTGGTGTTGCTGTGGCTGTGGATGGCTGTAGCTCTGATTTGACCCCTAGCTAGGAACTTCCATATGCCGCAGGTACAGCCCTAAATTACAAAAAAACATATAGATAGATAGGTAGGTAGATAGATATAGTTATTGCTAATTCTAGTGAATATATTGGGTATATATTATTTTTAACAATTTTTAAAATGCCCTTTTTTTTTTTTTTTTTTTTTTGGTCATTTTGCCTTTTCTAGGGCCAGTCCTGCAGCATATGGAGATTCCCAGGCTAGAGGTCTAATCAGAGCTGTAGCTGTCAGCCTACGCCACAGTCACAGCAATGCCAGATCTGAGTTGCATCTGCGACTTACACCACAGCTCATGGCAATGCCGAATCCCCTACCCACTGAGCGAGGCCAGGGATTGAACTCTCAAACTCATGGTTCCTAGTCGGATTCGTTAACCACTGAGCCATCAAAGGAACTCCTAAAATGCTCTTTTTAATTGAAGTAGAGTTGATTTACAATATTATATTAGTTTCAGATGCATGGCATAGTGATTCAATATTTTTACAGCTTATACTCCATTAAAAGTCATTACAAGATAATGGCTACAATTCTCCGCTATACAATATGTCTTGATTGCTTATCTATCCTATACATAGTAGTTTGTATCTCTTAATCCCATACCCCTAATTTTTCCCTCCCCACCTCTCTCTCCCTTTGGTAACCACTAGTTTGTTTTCTATATTGATGAGGCTGTTTCTGTTTTGTTACATAAGTTTGTTCATTTTCTAGATACCACACATAAGTGATATTTTATGATATTTGTCTTTCTTTGTCAGACTAATTTCACTAAACACAATATTCTCTATGTCCATTTTGGTTTTGCTTTATTAATTTTTTTAAAAAATTACAAAAGTGGAGTTCCCTGGTGGCTTAGCAGGTTTAGGATCCCACATTATTGCTGTTGTGGCTCAGGTCACTATTGTGGTATGGGTTAAATCCTTGACCCAGGAACTTCTGCATGCTATAGGCATGGCCAAAAGAAAAAAAAATAAAATAAAATGAAAGAAAAATATCCAAAAAATTTAGAAGAGTAAAGGAAATTTTTCATTTTTATTTTGCCTGTCTACATTTGGAAAACTCCCTACCTATGAGTCTTGATGGGAGCAAATCTTGCCTTCTGCTATAGAAATCGGAAGTGCAGAGTCTCACTTTCCAGCTTCTTTGTCCTTGGGCCTGGGAACGTACCCTAAGCTCAGTCAAACAAATGTGAACTCTCTGAACTCTGAAGCAGGGTGTTGTCGTCACAAAGAGGTAGGTGTCCATTTTGGTGACAAGTGAAGACAAGAGCTTCCAGTCAACAGCAGTGCTATCTAGGACTTAAAGCTAGGCGACCCTGCGAGCTGTTGTGGCCAAGAGTTAGTGGCAGCAACAGCAGTGTCCTTACCACAACAGTTCCAGGTATGGTTTGGGGATCCCTGGTTATTGCCTTCCTTCTAAACTGGTTTTACAGATTGCCAGGTGGTTCTGTGAGTTCCTGATAACTTTTCAATAAGTTCCTTTTCCACTTAAATCATCCTTGGTCAGCTTCTATTGCTTACGAGAACTTTGGCTGATATGTAAATGACAAGTTCATTGTTTAAAACAATGTGTGTGGTGGGGGAAGAGAAGGCAAAAAATAAAATCACTCATCATCTCTTTTATGATGACAACATTTAACATTTTGCTTCTAAATCTATCAGAATTTTTTTATACATCTATACATATTAAAATACACACATGTGCATATGCACACACACACAATTAGTTTAGGGTGCTTTTAGACACAAGTAACAGAAAATTCAGCTCAAGCTGTCTATAACACAGCTGCTGATCTTGGCATCCAGACCTTCAGCCTCACCAAGGCCTCACAGACTGAGGGGTACAGACAGACCTCCTAGCCACCCTTAAGGCTCTTGGTTTACCTGATCTTATTATGAGTCTACCAATATCACTTTGTAGAACCAGGAGATCCTGGACTCCGCTAACCACAGCACCTGCCTCCTGACTGAATGTGGCACCAAAGCTACTACCAAGGCCCAAGCTTTGTGAACTAGCAGAGGCCCACCCCAAGGAGATCCCTGAGGGCCTCCAGTAGAGCTCTACCTTGGCAAATGTTTCCTGGACTATGTCATCTAGATCTATGACACCTACTCTGGTTCTCCTCCATAGTCTCTTTGCAACCCTTCCTGCTCAGTCTAAGAGCTTCCCTGGGATCTTGATTCCCATGCATGTCCTTTTTTGGGCCTGGCATTTTCTATGGTTGTCTTGAATTCTGGCCCTGGACTGCCTTTTTATTTCACCCTTTCCTTGTGGACTTCCACTTTCAATTGTTCCATTGCCTCACCCCAGATACCTTCTGATTTGTGATTTGGTGTTTGGGGTCCCACTCATGGATCCAGGTCAAGATCCTTGATCCCTGAACTGGTGCCAAGAATTGGGTCAAAGTATCATTTTTCCTTGTACCAATGAGTACCCTATAATTCCAGCAAGCCTGGAACAGGAAAGTAGCAGAAAAATCATCAAAATCTGGGTTCTGTATGAACAGAGACAATCTGGGGAGATTATGGACCAATATTTTTTTCCTCTTTGCAATTGTCTATACTAAACATTTATATTTTAAAAATAACTATGACCACAGGCAATCCACTGACAGCTAAATAGGGTTTGTTCATATTAATAAATCCATATTAGCATATTAATTTTTAAAGTCTATTTTACTTTGTCCCCTTTTGCATGTGGCATGAATTATTCCAAATAATATAAGAAGGCTAGAAAGAAAGATCAAAAGGTCAAAATATCTACCAGTTATTGGGTAGAACTGTAGGAAGGACTCTTTCATTTTAGCTTTTAAGGAACTTTAATGAGCCCAAATAAGTACCGATATCTCCCCCACCCACAGACTGAGGGTCCTTGAGTTTTGTTTGGGGAGCTGTGGGGGAGAGGAAAAAGGGATTATAGGATAAGTGGTATCTAATGTCTGTGTAAGCCTCCATTTCACTCCAAGTGTTCAGTGAACTTTCTGCACACTCAGATGTCTCAGGTGAGATTTGAGGAGTGGGGGGAGAAGGAGGGGGGTGGGGCACTGAGCTCCATATTGGGTTGGACAGAACAACACAGGGAAGAAAGAGCTACCAAAGGGCAGACTGGAAACCAGAACTAATGCCAGGTGACCATGACAAAAAGAGCTTTGGGAGCCTGATACCCAAGAACGGCAGAACACAGTGCTGCCTCCTCAGAATGCAGGCAGGAAGTGGAATATGAAACCAGCTATTTCTATTTTTTTTTCTTTTCTTTATTATTTTTTTGGAGGCGCATGTGGGGCATATGTAAGTTCTCAGGCTAGGGGTTGAATCAGAGCTGCAGCTGCTGGCCTATGCCACAGCCACAGCAACGTGGGATCCTTAACCCAATGAGCGAGGCCAGGGATTGGACCTGCATCCTCATGGATTCTAGTCGGGTTCATAACCCACTGAGCCACAATGGAAACTCCCAGAGACCAGCTGTTTCTTAAACCTTGATGTACACAGTCCTCTCTATTGATATTTGGGTTTAGATATTAAATACTTTTACCTCCTACAATCTACGTTCCTTTTTCAAGAGCTTATTATTATTGCTATCTGTATTTTGCTCCTATATGGCAAGTCATCTACCCAACAGAGAAAAATGCACCTGATGAACTTCTTACATGGAACTGACTTTTGAGCACTCTTCGTTGGTCATCAGGGGCCCACTAATACAAAAGTCAAGCAATGTTGTCTGAGGAATTTGCATCTTTAAGTTGTACAAATACCTTACATAACATCCAAAGTTATTGGGACAATATGAAAGCATGTTCACATCTGCCAATGCCTGAGTGAATCAAAGCAGGCATCCCTATCCCTTAGTTAAGTGTGTCCTACACTATAAATGAATGAATGGGTGGGTGCGTGAGTGAATGAGTCAACTTACTCATCAGAACATTATTTCCAAGAATAAAACATGCTTTCCTAAGTGAGAAAAATCCACTAATCTGAACTGGTTTTCAAATCATGATCATATCAACTTGCATATAAACTGTTAACCCAGGAGCTTCCACTGTGGCACAGTGGGTTAGGGATCTGGTGCTGCCATAGCTGTGGTGTAACTTGCAGCTGTGGCTCAGGTTAGATCCCTGGCCCAGGAACTTTCATACGCAGCCCCCCCAAAAAAAATTTAAAAAAAGAATTGTTTACTTGGTATGATCTCCTCATAGGTCCTGAGTCAAATGCCCAGGAGAGGAGTTATGCTTTCAGCTCTAGAAGTCAAGGAATCTTTCTTTCTTTCTTTTTCTTTCTTTCTTTCTTTTTTTTTTTTTTTTTTTTTTTTTGGCTTTTGTCTTTTTAGGCCCGCAGCCATGGCGTATGGAGATGGATGTTCCCAGGTTAGGGGTCTAATCGGAGCTGTAGCTGCCAGCCTACACCACAGCCACAGCAACAGCGACGCGGGATCCAAGCCACATCTGTGACCTACACCACAGTTCATGGCAACGCTGGATCCTTAACCCACTGAGCGAGGGCATGGATTGAACCTGCAACCTCATGGTTCCTAGTCAGATTCATTTCCTTTGTGCCACGATGGGAACTCCAAGGAATCTTTCTTCTTGATCATTTCCTATCTGCCTCTTCCTACCCCAGCACTCTCAGCTATAATCCTAGATGCCCCTCGTCTACAATGCTTACAGTCATCTTTTTCCTGTGCTGATCTTTCCATCATTTTTTTTCTAGCCATGCCAGCAGCATGCAGAAGTGCCAGCACCAGGCATGGGACTGAACCTGAGCTACAGTAGTGACAACACCGGATCCTTAATCCACTGAGCCACTAAGGAACTCTAGAGCTGATCTTGATCAAGGCAGGAGCCCAGCATCAGCTCTTGGGGCCTAGACACAATCTTGCCTTTTGTTGTGAGTTTCAGGTGAGTCTTAGCAACCCAAGTGTCACTATGCTTCCACATACCCCAACATGCCATGTTTAGTCATCTGTACTTGACCTCCTCCTGTCTGACCAGAGTTCTGCCCTTGATTCTGGTCCATTAGGCTAGAGCCCCAGCTCTTTGCATAGATCCGAGCAGCACATTCCCATTTCCCCCCTGCACTCCCAAACTCAGGCTGGGCAGGGGTTTGAATAAACAGAACTTTGAAAGTTATGATCCTATCCCTTCCTGACTTTAACTGCTAGCATTGCCTGGAAACAGTTCCCATCTGACTGGGAAGCCACTCAAGTATCAACATGAAGAGAGCTAATAGTCTTAAAATGATGCCCCTGTTTATCTAGGCAAATGAGGTGTGATTAGGGCTAATGTCAACCTGGTGGACAAGGCGTGGCAGCAGACAGTGATATTCAAAGTCAAGTGGTTGCCATCTGTAACAGCGGTTTAGTCTGAGACCATCTGTTCCTTCTTGGCGGGTATAGTAGCTGGGTCTCAACTCCTGGGAAAAAAATATGGATAAGAACTAGACCTTACTTAATTGGTCTGGGGTTTAAGAGGGGTTTCCAGTTGTAATAGGCTATCAGCTTTCCAAGTAGGGAAACTCAAGTGGGTGCCTGTTTCTAAAGATTGGTTCAATATAAGGTACTGGAGAAGAGGGCAGAGCTTTTCAAACTGTGGGTCTCAATGAGCTAGTGATTTGAAATCCATTTGGAGGGTCTCTCCAAGCATTTTTTTAATGAAAAGAAGTACATAGAATAGAATAGAAATAGAGGGGAACGGGAGTTCCCTTCATGGTTCAGTGGTTAACAAATGCAACTAGGAACCATGAGGATGCAGGTTTAGTCCCTGGCCTCGCTCAGTGGGTTGAGGATCCAGTGTTGCCATGAGCTGTGGTGTAGGTCACAGATGTGGCTCAGATCCTGCGTTGCTATGGCTGTGACTGTGGCTGGCCGCTGTAGCTCCAATAGGACCCCTAGCCTGGGAACCTCCATATGCCACGGGTGCAGCTCTAAAAAGAAAAAAAAAAATCAAATATTCAAGGAGTTCTCTTTGTGGCGCAGTGGGTTAAAACTCTGACTGCAATAGCTTGGTTCACTACAGAGGTGCGGGTTAGATCCCCATCCAGGGCAGTGGGTTAAAGGATCCCACATGGCTGCAGCTGAGGCTCAGATTTAGTCCTTGGCCTGGGAACTTCCATATGCCACAGGTGCAGCCATTAAAAAAAAAAAAAGATAAAATGATCAAGTTGGACATTCTTTCCAACATGTTCCCTTGCTGTACACATTGAGAATTTACTGTATCTCCAACTGTGAATGAGCTTTTTGAGTGTAGAAACTGTTACTGTGTTTTGTTGTATTTACAATTTTATCTCTGGAGTCTAGCGCTGCTCCTGGCGCTCATTGACACCCATAATAGTATCTGTTACATGTTGTGTACCAAATGCTAGGTACGATTCTAAGGGCTGTACTCATTTTATCTCCACAATATGCTTTTAAGTAAGTACCAGTATCATTGCCATTTTTAACATAGAGTACTGAGGTAGAAAGAAACTAAATGGAAGTCATATATCAGAAGAATTTGAACCCAGGAAGTCTAATGCCAAAGTCAACTTAAACCATTATAATGCCTTTTAATAAATATGTTCAATAAATTCATCAGGAATTAGATAAAAATATTTACAAGATTAAAATGAACCAAACCCCTTGCTGAGAGGCAATGGGAAAAAAGAGGCATACCAGTCCATTCCTCAGAACAAAGTGACTTAGAAACTTCTGTAGAGTAGGCCCTACAAACAAAAGTATTAAAACTGTTTACCCTTTGACGTGAAAATTCTTCTTTTAGTAATAATGTATGAGGAAATATTTTAATGATATTTATATCTGCACCATTAATAATGGGGAAAAACAGGGCACAACACAAATGTACTGTTTTTACAACATATAAAGTCACATAATGTTAAAGTGTGTAACTATTAAAATGATACTTTTTGATCTATATTTGTGTATCTACATGTGCATAGGAAATCTAAGTGAAAAAAGAACCAAATCAATATGTACATAGGCATTAAAATTACATATTATACTTCTGTTAAGACAAATGAGGACCAAGAGAGTTATATACCTTTATATATATATGTAAAGTTAGGTCCGTTCATACAATAAAATCTTTGTGCTTTATTTTCATAAAACTTTTAAAATGTGTAGTAACAGAGATGATGTGTATCATCCCTTAATAAGACTGAATTCATGAAGCAAGTTCTATAAAGGTATTCCTCTAAGAACTAACTCTAGAGTGTCGGTACCTGCCAGTATGTATGTGCACATACAAGCCTGGTATGGTAGAGAGGTTCTTTCTACCACAGAAGGAGGTTCTGTGATAGAGAGTTTCTTTCAACCCTGCTTTTAGCTGTAGACAATTTAATTCAGTTTTTCTAAATCAGAATCCCCAGGAAAGTGACCCCAAGCATCATTTATATCTTGAGGAAAAAAAAAAACTAAGGAAAACTCTGATAAACAGCTATTTTTGAGGATAATTGCAATGATACGTGGACAGATATTTTACATATAATACATATTAAAATGTGCATGTGGACTTCCCTTTGTGGTGCAGCTGAAAAAAATCCAACTACGAACCATGAGGTTGCGGGTTCGATCCCTGGCCTCGCTGCATAGGTTAAGGATCTGGCATTGCTATGAGCTGTGGTGTAGGTCACAGACACGGCTCAGACCCCGCGTTACTATGGCTGTGGTGTAGACTGGCAGCTATAGCTCCGATTTGACCCCTAGCCTGGGAACCTTCATATGCTCCAGGGGAAGTCCTTAAAAAAAAAAAAAAAAAATCGGTATATCAGTGTGCTTGTTTTCCATAGCCCCTAAAGTAAAATCTTTTCTTTTAGTTTCTTTGTCAAGTATGATGTGTTATTTCTTAGCTGATATATATATTGAGCATATTCATTAAAAGGCACCATTTAGGTGCATACTTTTTTATAAAGCAACAGAAAAATGCTAGCGAAAGACTAGAAACAAAGTAAATATTCATCATTTTCAGACCTGTCAAATAAATAGTTGTACTTCCACACAACGGAAAACTATGCTGCCATTTAAAAAAATGAAACAGGGAGTTCCCATTGTGGCTCAGCAGTAATGAACCCAACTAGTATCCATGAGGTTGTGGATTTGATCCCTGGCCTCATTCAGTAGGTTAAGGATCTGGTGTTGCCGTGAGCTGTGATGTAGATTGCAGATGTGACTTGGATCTGGCATTGCTGTAGCCGTGGCTTAGGCCGGCACATGAAGCTCTGATTTGACCCCTAGCCTGGGAATTTTCATATGCCACAGGTGTGGCCCTAAAAATAAAAATAAATAAATAAATAAATAAATAAATAAACAAAAATAAAAGAAACAGAACTCTAAGCACAAATAGAAAATACCTCAATGATGTATTATTAAAAGATAAATGTGAGCTACAGAACAATGTGTCCATTGTGTTAGGGTTCTATCTTCCCTGCCTCCCCAGTTTCTATGTTCATAGATTATCTGTGGGAGGAAGCAGCACAGACTGGTAACACAAGTTGCCGCTGGTTATAGGACTCGGTTGATTGACATTGCATGATTAGGTAAAAGAGTAGATTGGCTTTTCTTTATACACTTTTGCATTTATTAATAAAATATAAATGATTAGGTACAGATGGAGTCCCAATCTACCTAAATTTCATGCACTGTTAATTGTTGCCAAATTATCTGGGATGTCAACCCAGATCTAAGTTTGCACTTGCTACAAATCTTTTGCAGGCCTCATTCATGTCACTGCTTTGGTTTCCAGGGTTGTTCTGTTGGTCTTTCTTCCACTGTTCAGTTATTAATTAGTTGTTTGTCCTATTTTCTCTCTGGGAATATATCTGTCCTTGTATTTTGAAGCATTTTCATTTCAACTACCTGGGGTTTCTTGGTGGTGTCATCAGCCAGAGAAGAGGCCTTTGTTCTTTTTTCACTGACCCAACCAGGTCATAGAGACAGTCACAAAAGCAAACAAACACACCCCAAAGTCCAGCATTATCAGAACACTCAGCACCACCTTTTCTTAGGGTCTCATCCAATCAGGAATTTCTTTTGATGGCCAGAATTTCTTCTATAAGCTTCATGTATCCTACCAGGTACAAATCCCTCTGTGAAATTGAACTTCTTTATTGAGCCATGAAGTGTTGGGGGTTTATAATGAATTGACTGCTAAGTATTCCCTAAAAAAGATTTCAAGACGGCATTTAAAACATAATTTGAAGGAGTTCCCATCGTGGCTCAGTGGAAACGCATCTGACTAGTAACCATGAGGACACAGGTTCGATCCCTGGCCTCTCTCGCTGGCTTAAGAATCCACCGTTGCTGTGAGCTGTGGTGTAGGTCACAGACGCTGCTTGGATATGGTATTGCTGTGGCTGTGATGTAGGCCAGTGGCTACAGCTGCATTTCGACCCCTGTCCTGGGAACCTCCATATGCTGTGGGTGTGGTCCTAAAAATAATAATAATTTGAATATAACATAGCCCTGTTAAAAAATAGTGGTATATCTAAACTCATAGAAGGCACAACATCAGAGTGAACCATAGTATAAACCATGGACTTTGATTATTATGATGTGTCAGTGTGGGTTCATCAATTGTAACAAAAGGACTACTCTTGTAGGGGATGCTGATAATGGGGAGGCTATGCATGTGTAGGAGTAGGGAGTGTATGGGCAATCTCTGCACCTTCCTCTCAATTTTGCTGTGAACATAAAACAGCTCCTAAAAAAAATAAAATCCAAAAAAAGAGAGATAAAATCTAGTTAATAAGTTGAGAAACAAAACTGCAGAAAATTTGGGTGTGATAAACTATTTTTAAAAAAGCTTGAAAAAATAGTGATATATTGGATTACCTATATGTAACACTGTCCCTAAGCATTCAAGTACACAGTTTTCTTATAATTTCTCTTTTTTCTTTTTTCTTTTTAGGGCTGCACCTGCAACAAATGGAGGTTCCCAGGCTAGGGATCTAATCAGAGCTACAGCTGCGGGTCTATACCACAGCCACAGCAACGCCAAATCCAAGCTACGTCTGCAACCTAAACCACAGCTCACAGCAATGCCGGATCCTTAACTCACTGAGTGAGGCCAAGGATCAAAACAACAACCTCATGGTTCCTAGTTGGATTCGTTTCCATTGTGCTATGAAGGGAGCTCTTATAATTTCCCTTTTTTGAGGCAACATCCCACAGCCTCAGATTGTTGCAGAATCATCACAGCCATAAGAATACTGAAGGAGTTCCTGTTGTGGCTCACTGGTAATGAACCTGACTAGTATCCATGAGAATGCAGTTTTGTTTTGTTTTGTTTTGTTTGTCTTTTTGCCTTTTCTAGGGCCGCTTCCACGGCACAGGGAGGTTCCCAGGCTAGGGGTTGAATTGGAGCTGTAGCCGCTGGCCTACACCACAGCCACAGCAACTTGGGATCCGAGCCACGTCTGCAATCTACACCACAGCTCACGGCAATGACGGATCCTTAAGCCCCTGAGCAAGGTCAGGGATTGAACCCGCAACCTCATGGTTCCTAGTCGGATTCATTAATCACTGCCCGCCATTCAGGCCACATGACCTCTGGTAAGCAGACCAGATATTAGCTTAGAGTGGTGGTTCTCAAACTGAGATCCTCAGCCCACCAACATCAGCAACACCTGGGAATTTATTAGAAGTGCAAATTTTCAGTTCCTAATTCAGACATACTAGATTAGAAGCTCTGGAGTTGGAACCCAGTAGTCTGTGTTTTAACAAGCCCTCCAGGTAATGCTGATCCACGCTAAAGTTTGGGAACTAACATTGGGGCAAAAATGAAGATGCCACCTGGCTCCTACTGACTGGAACAATTCAGCAATGTTGAAGGAAAATGAAAAGTTCAGAAGAAAATAGGAGTAGGGTGGGGGAAGGGGGACTGAAAAAGGTAAATTGTAAGCTTACAGGGCTTAGAGCCAAAGATCTATCCCTAAAGGGCAGAAAAGAGGATATGAGGTCAGAGGAAAAGGAATAAAGCCCTGGGGATATGGTTGGCATCGCCTTTTTAAAAACAAGAAAGGGAACAACCTCCCTCAGCCAGAAGAATAAGAGTAAGACTCTGAGGTGGTAGTATAGGCAATAACCTCTATAAAGTCTTGAAAAGTTACATTCTTTCTAATATATTTTTGACATTTAAATGTTTCATAGTAAGTTTATAGAGCTCAAAAAGATATAATTTCCAGTATATTATCAGTAAATCTATTTTATAACTTTTAAGTTTTACGAATGATATCTAAATGCCAGAGTATCTCAATACGCACCTAATCCCTTTTGAAAGTTTGTAACAAGTTTGAAATTTTACATGACTTAATTTTCCTCTTTGAAGTTGTATTTTCACCCCATTTCCTCCACAAATTTTATTTTTTTATTTTTTTCATTTACTCAATGAATTTATTACATTTGTAGTTGTACAATGATCATCACAATCCAGTTTTATAGAATTTCCATCCCAGAAACCCAGTGTATTCCCCACCCCTCAAACTGTCTCCTCCAGAGACCATAAGTTTTTCAATGTCTGTGAGTCAGTATCTGTTCTGCAGAGAAGTTCAGTCCGTCTTTTTTTCAGATTCCACATGTCAGTGAAAGCATTTGATGTTGGTGTCTCACTGTATGGCTGACTTCACTTAGCATGATAATTTCTAGGTCCATCCATGTTGCTAAAAATGCCGGTATTTCATTCCTTTTAATGGCTGAGTCATATTCCATTGTGTATGTACCACATCTTCTTGATCCACTCCTCTGTCAATGGACATTTAGGTTGTTTCCATGTCTTGGCTATTGCAAATAGTGCTGCAATGAACATCGGAGTACATATGTCCTTGCAAGTCATGGTTTTCTCTGGATAGATGCCCAGGAGTGGGATTGCTGGATCAAATGGTAGTTCCATTTTTAGTTTTCTGAGGAATCCCCATGCTGGTTTCCACAGTGGTTGCACCAATTTACATTCCTACCAACAGTGTACTAGGGTTCCCTTTTCTCCACACCCTCTCTAGCACTTATTATTTGTAGACTTTTTGATGATGGCCATTCTGGCTGGTGTAAGGTGGTACCTCATAGTAGTTTTGATTTCCATTTCTCTAATAATGAGTGATGTTGAACATCTTTTCATGTGTTTTTTGGCCATCTGTATGTCTTCTTTGGAGAATTGCCTGTTTAGATCTTCTTCCCATTTTTCGATGGAGTTGTTTGTGTTTTTGGTATGGAGCTGCAGAAGGTGTTTATAAATTTTGGAGATTAATCCCTTGTCAGTCAATTCATTTGCAAAGATCTTCTCCCATTCTGTCCTCCACAGATTTTAACCTAGTGTGACATATGTCTATGTTTGGAAGTTTTTTATTGATCATCTTATCATTCTTCAATAAAAATATATACATGTATAAATTGTAAGTTTAAAACATTTTGTGTTACCATAAAGCTCTAAGTGCTGAAAAGTTTCTTTTACACTGAGCACTGAAACAATTGGGAGTACACAATTGAGCAGAATAATCTACAAATGTCAATAATCTTATTAAATCTAAAAAGTAAAACTTCAGTGGAAAGTAACCTTTAAAAATTGTATAAAAATTTGTAATTTTAAAAAGAAGTAGATGAAGGTGAAGAGAGGCACAGAAATAAAAGTGATCATGTAAATATGGCAAAATGCTAACTATTGGTGAATCTAGGTGCTCATGTGCTAGTCTTCCAACATTTCTGAAGGCTTGGTATTTTTCAAAATAAAAAGTTAGTAGATGAGTTGGAAAAAGAAGGTAAAACTTTGTTGGAAGTGCCTCTTTTACTCTTTTAATGAGATTGATTGAGATGCTGTTTATCATACCTTAATTAAAGGAATTATCACAATGTCCTTTTTTGTTGCTTTGGAGGTTTAATACTTTAGGGTGATATACAACTATAAGATTTGCAATGTCTTTCTTTTACAAAGTAGAAGAATCATGGTGACAATGAGGAAAAGAACCTCTCAACTGCAGGGTACATATTCGGATCAATTTTAGGAAAGAGTTCCCATGGATCTTGAGGATTTGGAAGTCAATTCCTTTAAAAAGTGTCTGTGCCCCTGTACCCCTTGGAACATCTTCACAAATGCCCTGGCAGGGGGACCTCAATTTGAAGACACCTGTGTATGAAAAGAATTCTGGCCTGGAAGTCACAAGACCCAGTTTTGTTTTGAGTTTTGTTTCCGTCACATTAGCTATGGAATCTGATGCAAGGGAGAGGGAATCAACATTTTCTGAGTTTCTACCACATGCCAGACACTGACAAGATGCTTCACATGTTATTCACTCACCACACAAGGCAACTATATGAGGCGGGTGTGATGACCCATTTTTAAATGGGAAAACTGAGGGTCAAGAAATGAAAGCCATGCAATTAGGTAATAACGAATCCAGGATTCTATCCCAGTTCTGACTCTAAAGACCATGCTGCAATCACTCTGTAACAATGCTTCCTTGAACAAGTTATTTTCCCACTATGGGCCTTGGTTCATTCACCTATGAAATTGAGGGAGATGAACTAGCAGAAGCATCAAGTCACTTCCAGAGTTGATACCTATGAGTATTTGTGCATTGGAGGCCAGGCTAGAGGTGAAAGGGACTTTCCAGAGACTCATACCCCAAGGGACTAGTCAACTATAAAGGGGAGACCCAGAAACTCACCAGACCTGGTGGTGATTCCAACAGAGTATATGTTGGGCTAAAGTCTAAAGAGCTTTCCCTGACATCAACCCCAGGCAGAATTAGGTGAGGATTCAAAGAAAGTTAGTGGGCATCTAATCACTGGACATCTATGAAGGAACAAGGGAAAAAATAGAAAAATACTTATAGCCCTGTTTAGGTTCAATGAAATCTATCCATTACAGTTTATTTCCATTTTTCTCTTTTATATAATGAGGTCTACTGAATACCTGGTACAGTCATAGGCCTATAAAATGCCTAATTCTAGAGTCAGTTAGAAACTACAGTGAAATAGTAAACTCATATTATATTTTAGAATATGTGGATCATATGAATCTCATATAGATTTGTTTCTTTTTGCTTTACATGTATTAGATAATAGTTTCTCAAAATAGCAGTCTGTATTTACTGTTTGACTTCATTGCTACAATTTACTCCTTATTTTTTAACAGCTTGTAACCTGGGTCCAACCTCACTGGAATTATTTTCTCCAAGGTTATCAAACTACCTCCTCATTCATAAACTCAGTAACATCTTTTTTTTTTTTTTAAACACAGTAACATCTTAAGAATTTTTGTTTTCCAGTGTCCCGCTGCATCTGATGTACCTGATTTATCTTCTCCTTTCTGCAGTAATATCCAGCTTTGGCTGACCCAACATTAAACTCATCAAGTTTTCCTCATACCTTCTGAGCATTCCTCTCTCTCTGGAGAGTCTTTCTCCAAATATTGATTATATATGGCCATTGTTAAAGGTATTGATCCTATCCAAATCTTTTTTCAGCATAGGTGATCTACAACATTCTTACTCTCTGGGGAAAGCTTCTAGCATCTCTGTTGATGATACATTTCAAAATAAAGCTCCAAAGTCAAAGTATTAGAAAATGTTTATCTGCATAAAGAACAGATTTGTGATTGCCAAGGAAGAGGTGAGAGGGAGAGGGGCTGACTGGGAGTTTGAGCTTAGTAGAAGCAAACTATTACATTTAGAATGGATAGACTAATGAGGTCCTATTGCATAGTACAGGGAACTCTATCTGATCTCTTGGAATAAACCATAATGAAAAAGAATATTTTAAAAAATGTATATATGAGCATAACTAAGTCGCTTTGCTGTATAGCAGAAATGAGCACATTATAAGTCAACTGTACTTTAATTTTTTAAAAAGAGCTATAATAGAGACAACAACATAGGTTAATTTTTTAAATCCTGTCTTAATGTACTTTTGATTTGTAACTCCTCTTTGGAAACATTACTACAACTTTTTCAGAAATAAAAAGAATTATAAGACAAAAAAAATGTCTATCAGCTTCTAAGTATCCTCAGGCCTTCAAATTCAACATGTCCCAAACCAAATGTTTCATTATCACCTTAAAGTCAGTCCTTGAATTTTCCTAACTCTGTTAATGGGATCATCATTCTCTTAGTCATCTAGGCTAGAAATCTTGCTGCCATTGACTTTTTCCCATATGCGTCTCTGTAGTAACTAGGAAAAAATATAGTAAGGACTTATAAGGAGTAGTAAGTTTTCCTTAGAGACAGTGAGGTAAGGAGAAACTGGGAATTAATTCCTAATTCATAAGTTGTCTGGAGGGAGAGGCACCCACTGAGAAAGTGTGCTAGCAGTCACTAAATAAGTGAGTGGATTGCGAGTTCTGCTGAGAATGCCTCAAATATGTTCCTCTTTTTGTCTCTTCCTTTCTGGACACACTGCACTAGTTTAGTACCTTGTGTTTTTGTCATGGATTATCATAATCACCTGCTAAATGTAAGGCCTTGGGCATGATTTTCAAAATCTACCTGCGAAAGTTAAAACAGGATTGATGTGAGCAAACAATGGAACATAATAAAGGTAGAAAGAATAGGAAGGAGGGTGCTTAGCTGACAGTTGGAAACATGAGGCAACAGTGTGAGGTGGATCTCAAGAAAATTAGCACTAACTTGGGTTCTACTGTAAGACCTGGAACAAGAGAACTGATCAGACCTCTCTAGTCAGAGGGTGTCACGATGTTGGACTACTGCCTTCTGTTCTTAGAACACATTTAAAAAAAGAAATATGCTGTACACCTGAAAATAACACAACTTTAAGTCAACTATACTCCAATAAAATTTATTTTTTTAAAAAAAGAAAGAGATAAAGTGGAGTTTATCTGAGAGAGCAACTAGGATAGTGAAGGGCCCTAAAGTTAAACTCCTGAGGAATTATTGACCAAGTAGAGTTCTTTAACTTGGAGAAAATACAAAGGCGTTATTGTAGTTGTTTTCACACACGTAAAAACCATCTTGTAGTAATCACTTAAGAACTTTATGAATGTCAAAGTTGTCCTTAAATTGAAGGCATTCATTTCAACAAATGTTTATTGTATGCCTACTCTACTAGGCACTGATAGACAAGACAGCCCCTATTCTGATGGAACTTGAGTTCTAATCTGACAGAAAATAAGTGAATAAACAAATAAATGAGTAATATATAATTTCAGATAGTGATGGGATCAGCTACCTTAGGAGATAATAATGTATATTTTGCTAGGAGCATATGAGCCTAGATTTTATGATCACTTGGCAGAAAGGTTTTAGAAGATATTTAGGCATCAGATGAGTTATTGGATTAGATGACTTCAGGGAACTCTTCAACTCCAGATTTTGTGGTTCTGCCTTTCTACTATCATCTACCAAATTAGGACTTCCTCAGAGATACCCTAAGGCTTAGAAACCCCAAGCTCCTTCCTATTCCAGGAACAAACCCTGCATTGAGGTTACTGAGTCAACAGTGACTCAGTGTGAGTATTTGCCCATGTGGTTCCTTTGCCTGGAATGTCTTTCACTTCTCTGGCTCTCAAAATTCTCCTTGTACATCAAAGCTCAATTCAAAAATAATCTTCATAATCAGGCATTCTGGATACCACTGAAATATGTTGTTCTCCTCTCTGGGCCCAGTGTCTCTTAGCTTTTAGCACTATTAAAGTACTAACTGTATTTACCTGTAATGGAATTCACTATTTCTCAGTCTTCTTTATTAGCTTCTGATTTTCTTCAGGGCAGGGACCATGTATTCCTCCTTTTATAATGTTCCATAATGCAAATGTCTTAGTCATTGCTTTGCACCCAGAAGATATGCAACAAATAAATTGACAGCAGGCAATACATGTGCTTATTGCAGTGAATTGGACTGCTTTAAGTAGAAAAAGAATAATTTATTGATTTAACTAATTAAGTTTCTCTCCCAATCCCTGCTGTATCCTTTGCCACCTACTAGCTATGTTGATCATGTTGCCTAACATCTTCGTGCCTCAGTTTATTCATTTATACAATGGCAATAATAATAGTACCTACTTCTATGATTGTTGTAAGGATAAAGTACAAGAGTCCATGTCAAGTGCCTTGGTGAATACCTACCACATAATCAACCCTTACTAAATATTAGCAATTACTCTTATTATGATTAGACATCCTGCCCTCCAATAGCCTTATAGTTTAAAAGTATGTCTTAAAGCATTTAAATACTGATTTTTATGTTAGGGAAAATTTCAATCATTCTATTGGGCAAAGATAATTTCAGACACAAAATTAAGCCAAAGTGTCTACTTGTATTGAATTGTTAAATAATGTAATAGGAAAACTAAATATAGTTACCAGAAAGAGTACCTGTAGGGGATGGGCACTAGGGACAACATCCTCTTTATGGAAAAGAGAGGTTCAGTGACTTGTCCAGGGTCACACAGCAGAGTCAGAAGGAGACATGCCAGGTCTGCTTGGCTCCTTAGCCACTGCTCTTTCTACCACACCTGCTGCCTCTCTGCTGCATAGTTGAGGCCAAAACAGATTAGAGATGCCATTATCCAAAGCCTCAAAGGCCCTAATTCTTCACTGCTAGCACTCTGCGGATAGCAAGCCTAATTTCAGACTTTTGGGGCTGAGGCTGCTGCTTCTCTTCCAGCCTTAGGGAGAACTGACTCACGGCTCAGGCAGGCTGGAGCCTGCCAGTGAAGGTTATCTAGGGCTCCATCTGTGACAGTCTGGGAGCATGGTGAAGGCAAAGACTCTGAGGCCTGTCTGATGTGCATTTAACCCAGGAGGAAAAAAAGACAGCTCTATACGATCTTGCATCTACTGTATCAGACTAACCCAGCAATGGATCGAGACGTACCCATAATGCCAAAGTCAAGCAAAAAAGAATTTGCATGAACTTATTTACAACAGAAACAGACTCACAGACATAGAAAACAAAGTTACGGTTACCAAAGGGGAATGGGATTGGAGGGAAAAATTAGGAGTTTGGGATTAACATATACACACTACTGTATATAAAATAAATAACAAGCACCTACTGTACGGCACAGAGAACTATGTTCAGTATCTTGTAATAACCTATAATGGAAAAGAATATGAAAAAGAATATAATGTACTGTTAATAAAAAAGCTGAAAAGAGGTAAAGTTAATCTGATCTCTGGCAGGGGGGTGGTGTTCAACCTCAGATTCGAGAATAAACAGACTGAAGCCTGCCTGAGAGGAGCAGTGCTAAAGCACACCTTGATGATTTTCTGAGTCATGAGCTTAAAAGAATTATACACTGAGAGACCGACTCACCAATATTTATCTTTATATTATTAATACATTATATTTAAATAGACTTTTTTCAGCTGCAAAGTTCACATTTCAGTAGTCAGCAATATTTCAGTTAATAAACATCTAGTGAGGTTTTGCTTGGGCAAAGTGTGACCATGTTTCCCTGTTCAAATTAGATGACATGACTTGTAAAATCTTTCCTAAATATAGATCAAGCACACCCTGCTTCTTACCCTGGGTTATGGAGGTTCTTGGTGTACTTCTGCCATGTGCCAGGAAAGAGGGATGCCATGGATGAAATGAAGCATATGCCTGAGGTGTCAGTTACTTGAGGATTTGGGGTGTGTGTGTGAGAGAGAGAGCTCGTGAGCACGAGCAGGGGTGAAGGGTGGGTGCATTTTTGTAGTAAAACCAACAACCACTTTCCATTTTGTGGAGTAGAGGACAGAGTCTGCTCCTTTGAGCTTTGTTGTTGGCAGGTCCTAGTAGAATAGGGTTGTTTTTTTTTTTTTTTTTTTAAAGTGGTAAAACCTGAAAAGTACTAAATCTTGACCTAAACACTCAGAATAAGGCACTTACTTATAGGCATATTAAAACTTTGTTAAAGAGTCTCCATTGTGGCTCAGTGGGTTAAGAGCCTGACTAGCATCCATGAGGATGCACATTTGATCCCTGGTCTTGCTCTGTGGATTAAGGATCTGGTGTTGCCACAGGCTGTGACATAGGTTGTGGATGTGGCTCAGATCTGGCATTGCTGTGGTTGCAGTGTAGGCTGGCAGCTGCAGCTCCAATCCGACACCTAGCCCAGGAATTTCCATATGCTGTAGGTGAAGCCATAAATAGAAAAAAAACTTTGCTAATTCAGGCTCTGTTTATTTGAAATTTTTGATAATCTGAATAAGTACTATAGTCTATGTAAAAATGATGAGAAAAAGTTTATTTCTTTAAGTTCTGTGGTGATGATTTACATACTAAATAAAACTTACAAACACCCTCAAACACTGTATAAGGAGCAATTTATATTCAAATACTTAATACACAAATTACAAGTATTTTTATCTACTCATCAAAGCAGATGTAGAAACTTGATCGGTCTCATTTTGAATTACATTATGTATTTGAACATTTACAAAACTTCCTTTGATTTTCTTGAACAATATTCTTATAATCAAGGCTTTTCCTTCATTTTTTTCCTCTTCCTGCCATTCGTGATAATCAGTAAGATTTAAATCACTAGCAACCTCCCATTTTCTACCACATAAACCTTCTAAAGAAGGTGTGGTTTCCTAGCTTCTAGTTGGGCATGTTGTAACAGGGTCATTGTACTGAGGTTCCTTAATACAGTTACCCTTGGAATGACCTTGTTAGCTTCAATTCAGAGGAAAAACTTGGCAAATAATACTAACCTAATGGGCCATTCCCCAGGAAAACCCTGACATACCTTTAATGATTTCTACCCCTGAACAATTCATTCTATTTAGATAGAAGACAATTGTCACAAATATTCCTTCCAAAGAGGGTAGAACAAAAGTTTGCAGATTAATTTCTAGCTTTAGTGAATTGCCTACTATGAGGGTGGCATATTCTACATAAAGGACATTTGTGGCAACCACAGTATGTTGCAAGCACATTGGGTTTTTAATTCTCAATATTGCTTCATGCATCATTTATCCCATGCCACGCTGCTCCCTGAATACCAGTTCTACCCATCCTGTCCCAGTGCTGAGGACCAGAGGAACAAGTTGTGTGGGGAATGCAAAGTACATTGTCTCGACCACATTGGAAGGCTCTGTGTGGACTTGAAAATATCACTTCCTCTCTCCAGGCTTTAGTTTCCCCACTGTAAAATACAGAGACAGTATGAGCATAATTGAAGTATAGTTGATGTACAATATTATATGTTATAGGTATATAATATAGTGATTCACAATTTTTAAAGGTTATACTCCATTTATAGTTATTATAAAACATTGGCTATATTCCCTGTGTTGTACAATGTATTATGGTTTATTTTAAACATAATAGTTTGTGCCTCTTAATCCCCTACTCCTATATTTCCCCTTCCCCTCTCTCCACTGGTAACCATTAATTTGTTCTCTATGTCTGTGAGTTTGCTTCTGCTTTGTTATGTTTACTAGTTTGTTGTAATTTTTTAGATTCCAGATATAAGTGATATCTTACATTATTTGTCTTTCTCTAGCTTATTTCACTTAGCATAATACCCCAAAGTCCATCCATGTTGTGGCAAATGGAAAAATGTCCTTTTTATGGTTGAGTAGTATTCTTTCTTTCTGTCTGTCTGTCTGTCTATCTATCTATCTATCTATCTATCTATCTATCTATCTATCTCACATTTCCTGGATCCGTTCATCTATTGGTGGACACAGTTTGCTTCCATAGCTTGGCAATTGTAAATAATGCTGCAATGAACATTGGGAATACCATCTTTTTGATAACTGCCAGCTCTAACAGTACCTGCTTCTATAATGTGAAGCAGACAGAGGTGAGACTGGAAAGGTGGTGAATGCTGGTGGGGAAGTAGAAGGGGTGCATAGTTGAAGGAGGGCTTTGAATGCAAGACAGAAGAGCTTACATTTTCTACAACAGGCAGGGGAATCAAGTTAGGTTCCTGAGCAGCTGAAGTGATGACAGTGGGTTGAATGTTAAAGCAAAATGACAAGTGTGTAGGATATGCTGGAGTAGATTTAGGGATGTTACACATACACAATAATAACAAAGTCAAAGCAAACATCTCATTATTATTGCCTCCCAGAGGGAAAAGATTCCACTCCAGTCTTATGGAAAAGAGCTAATTAAATAAGAAATTGTAAGCCTAAGGAAAACTTCTGTGCTTAACTTTTTTTTTTCTTTTTAGGTCCATACCTGTGGCACCTGTGGAGGTTCCCAGGCTAGTGGTCCAACTGAAGTTACCGCTGCCGGCCTACACCACAGCCACAACAACACCAAATCTGAGCCACATCTTCAATCTACACCACAGCTCACCGCAACGCTGTATCCTTAACCCACTGACTGAGGCCAGGGATCAAACCCATGTCCTCATGGATACTAGTTGGATTTGTTTCCACTGAGCCACAATGGGAACTCCTGTGCTTAACTTTTTAATAATCATCCTCCCAAGAATCATGCTCATCCATATACCTTACATTATATAGGGCTTGGCAGTTTTCAAACAATTTTCACATATATTGTCTCATTTCATCCCATCAAAAACCATGTATTTTCCAACAGCAGAGAGTCCTAAGCCAATGCCAGGAAGTAACAAACCACAGACTCTTTTAGGCAACCTGGCTGCTTTAGCTATGGAAAGTTTGTTCACCTGATGTCTACTCAGAGCAGGTATTCTTGGGCAGTGGTCCATGAGTAATGAGGCATAGAAGTCCTCCTCCTGGGGTCACCTGAATGCAAATGGATCCCTGAGCTTCTGGACACCCTCATGAGTGGCCGCTGGCTTAGTTGTGCTGCCCAACAACTTGGGAGATGAGAGCCCCTCGCACAGCCGAGTGCCTTCCAAGACATTATCCCTTCATCTAAGAGTAGACAGGGCATCTGTCATATGGGAGCAATCCACAGACAGGGAAATAGGTTTCAAATGACCGGACAGTTCCCGCTGTTAGGCAGTGCCTACTTAAAGCACAGTGTTGATTGAGAAGGACCCTGAGGCCGATTTATCTGTTATCCATGTCTGTCTAGAGTATAGAAATGGAATAAACGTGTACAGAAATGGATAAATGGAAAAAAGGCATAGCATTTTTGCCATGCCTGCCCTAAGCCTTAACACTTAGGGCTTAAAACCCCTACCCAGTGATTTACATTTACCAAGGTGTTTTCTGATTTGGCAGGTCATTAAGTTAGCACCATGCCCAGGTACAACTATTTTGCTTTTGGCACAGCCTTCAGCAGGTCCCTCATCAACTACATCAACTATGAGGGAGACCATCCCTAACACCCTCTCTCTTCTGGGTTATACGAGGCTCCTTTGCAATCCACAATGGAGTTTGATATTTTTGGCAAATCATCATTTGGCTGATATAATCACCCTTTTCCTATAGGTAATCCTAATTTTGGCAGGAAATAAGTTGTTTCTTTAGGGAGCGTGCTGAGGCCTCTTTCATAAGTTGTTCTTTGAATGCCAATAGGTTATAGCCTCAACATTAAAGTTCAAAGAGAGGGGTCAGTGTTTTTTAATGGGCACCTGGCAGAAGTACAAAAGTTTGTCACCAGATTCACTGGGGCCTGAGCCACTTTCCAAAGGAAAACAAGAGTCTGTCAGATTGCCTTGATGAAGCTTTAGCTGGTCTCTAAAATTTTCAACTTTTGACTCACTCACTTTGGAGATAAATTTTAGTGTGTCTTTTCCAAAATTATATAGATTACCACGGTCCCTGAAAATGTACAAAATATCAGTATGGATTATCTCAAATTAAATTACGCTTTCTCTATGCAGGAGACTCCAAACTCTGCTCAGTTTTCCATTGTATTAGCAGGTAATGCAAATCTTAGAAAGAAGAACACCTGTCTCTCTGACGACTCTTGGCTTCTACAGTGATCACCATACTGATCTCAAGTTGCTCCTCCAAGACAATACTGGTATCAGGACAATTTCTGTTTTGCTTCCAGGGTAACTACTAGTATCCTTATGTCTTCTTACTATGCTTTTACTTACCTCTGGCTCCTAACTCGCTTAGCTGAATTATTCTTTTATGTATTCAAAATTGCTCTGCATCCTGACCTTACCGTCATAATTCTGACTCTATATTGTTATAGAATACTCTAATGACTTTCTAAGGATAAATATACAATCACTTTGCAACATTTAAAAAAAGTTGTTATAATAGCCTACTGCTTACCTTCTTGAACCATTCTTCTATTTCCATACTTTCATAATCCTTAAAAATTAGTGTGTCTCTAATTGCACTCTATTTCTCAGATGTTTTATTTATCCTACAGAGTTTAATGGATAATCTCTTGTTCTTTTTACCTTTTTTTTTTGGTCTTTTTTTCAGAGCTGCCCCTGTGGCATATGGAGGTTCCCAGGCTAGGCGTCGAATTGGAACTGTAGCCACTGGCTTACACCACAGCCACAGCAATGCCAGATCCAAGCTGCGTCTGGGACCTACACCACAGCTCACAGCAACTCCGGATCCTTAACCCACTGAGCAAGGCCAGGGATCAAACCAGTGTCCTCATAGATACTAGTCAGATTCATTTCCACTGAGCCATAATGGGAACTCCTCTCTTGTTTTTTTTAAAACAACTTTTTATTATAGTTGATTTACAATGTTCTGTCAATTTCTTCTGTACAGCAAAGTGACCCAGTTATACATACATACATATATATATTCTTTTTCTCACAGTATCTTCCATCGTGTTCCATCACAAATGATTAGTTATTGTTCCCTGTGCTATATGGCAGGATCTCATTGCTTATCCACTCCAAAGGCAATAGTTTGCTTCTACTAACCCCAAACTCCCAGGCCATTCCACTTCCTCCCCTTCCTCCCCCTCCTCCTGACAACCACAAGTCTGTTCTCCATGTACATGAGTTTGCTTCTTTTTTGTTCTTTTGGTATATAGCTCCAGTCTCCTTCTAGGCACTGGCCTTGCACTTCTGCTGCTTTCTGAGTATGACAAATACCCTATTGAAACATTTTAACTAAATAGGTTTATAGTGGCCAGGGTTAACTGTAGTTTTGTTCTTCCCTGTGTGCTGTCCCAGCCTTTCATCTTAAAAAAATTTTCTAATAGTATTCCTCTTTCTTGGGGGGATGTTACTCTATCCACAGGAGTAGGCAAGATGAGTTTGACAGAGTAGAGTCTTCCGTTCTTTATTTCAACTGTTGCCTGAACACACACACACACACACACACACACACACACACACACACACACACACACACTTCCTCATTTTCTTGGCATTTATCACCTGCTATCTTGGACCAATAATGAACTTTTAGAGTCATCCATCTATTCATTCACAAGAGGTCTTTTTTTTTCCATTTTTTTTATTTATTTATGTTTTTTTTCCATTATAGCTGGTTTACAGTGTTCTGTCACTTTTCTGTTCACGTACAGAAATGTGATCCAGTCATACACACATGTATACATTCTTTTTCTCACATTATCATGCTCCATCATAAGTGACAAGAGTTCCCAGTGTTGGATTATTTTTGAAGAAAACTCAGGTCTTCCTCCAATTGTTGATTCTACCAGGGCAGCTTTTAACGCTATACTTTTTTTTTTTTTTTGCTTTTTTAGGGCTGCACCCTCGGCATATGGAGATTCCCAGGCTAGGGATCAAATCAAAGCTACAGCTGCCGGCCTACAACAGAGCCACAGCAATGTGGGATCCGAGCTGCATCTGTGACCTACACCACAGCTCATGGCATCGCCGGATACTTAACCCACTGAGCAAGGCCAGGGATCGAACCTGAGTCCTCATGGTTCCTAATGGTTTTTGTTTTTTTAATTAATTAATTCCCCCCCCCCCCACTGTACAGCATGGGGATCAAGTTACACTTACATGTATACATTTTTTCCCCCACCTTTTGTTCTGTTGCAATGTAAGTATCTAGACATAGTTCTCAATGCTATTCAGCAAGATCTCCTTGTAAATCCATTCCAAGTTGTATCTGATAACCCCAAGCTCCCGATCCCTCCCACTCCCTCCCTCTCCCTCTGGGCGGCCACAAGTCTATTCTCCAAGTCCATGATTTTCTTTTCTGTGGAGATGTTCATTTGTGAATATTAGATTCCAGTTATAAGTGCTATCATAAGGTATTTGTCTTTGTCTTTCTGACTCATTTCACTCATTCACTCATTTCATGGATGGAACTGGAGAGTCTCCAGTTCCATCCATGTTGCTGTAAATGGCATTATGTCATTCTTCTTTATGGCTGAGTAGTATTCCATTGTGTATATATACCACATGTTCCTAATCCAGTCATCTGTCGATGGACATTTGGGTTGTTTCCATGTCTTGGCTATTGTGAGTAGTGCTACAGTGAACACGCGGGTGCATGTGTCTCTTTTAAGTAGAGTTTTGTCCGGATATATGCCCAAGAGTGGGACTGCAGGGTCATATGGAAATTCTATGTATAGATTTCTAAGGTATCTCCAAACTGTTCTCCATAGTTGCTGTACCAGTTTACATTCCCACCAGCAGTGAAGGAGAGTTCTCTTTTCTCCACAATCCTTCCAGCACTTGTTATTTGTGGACTTATTAATGAGCATTCTGACTGGTGTGAGGTGGTATCTTGTGGTAGTTTTGATTTGCATTTCTCTTATAATCAGCGATGTTGAGCATTTTTTCATGTGTTTTCTGGCCATCTGTATATCTTCCTTGGAGAACAGTCTATTCAGGTCTTTTGCCCATTTTTCCATTGGTCGATTGGCTTTTTTGCTGTTGAGTTGTATAAATTGCTTCTATATTCTAGAGATTAAGCCCTTGTCAGTTGCATCATTTGAAACTATTTTCTCCCATTCTGTAAGTTGTCTTTTTGTTTTTTGGTTTTGGTTTTGGTATTGGTTTCCTTTGCTGTGCAAAAGCTTTTCAGTTTGATTAGGTCCCATTGGTTTATTTTTGCTCTTATTTCTGTTGCTTTGGGAGACTGACCACAACAGGTCTTTTTTTTTTTTTTTTTTTTTTTTGTCCTTTTAGGGCCCCACCTGCAGCATATGAAAGTTCCCAGGCTAGGGGTTGGATGGGAGCTATAGCTGCTTGTCTATGGCACAGCCACAGCAATGTGGGATCTGAGCTATGTCTGTGACCAACATCACAACTCACGGCAATGCCGTATCCTTAACCCACTGAGCAAGGCCAGGGATCGAACCCATTTGCTCATGGATACTACTTGTGTTTGTTACCACTGAGCCACAATAGGAACTCTCATTCAACAAATATTTATTGGGGCTTTTTTTGTGTTAGTTTCCGTGGAAAGTGATTCATATATTATATGATTCACACACACATATAATTTTTCATACTCTCTTCCATTATACAGGATATTGAATTTCCCATGCTGTACAGTAGGACCTTATTGTTTATACCTATTTATTTTCAACAGGCTTTTCAATATATCTAGTTTATGTCTTATCCTTTTCTAGCCACATTAAAAACTACTAAGGGCAGTGATCGTGTCTTAGATTCTTTTTTGATTCACTCTCATTGAGAACAGTACTTTGCACATAATAAGTATTCATTTTGTTCAATAGTTATAATCTAATTGTAATCATGTTTAAAATCTGGTGGGACTCTATATGTACATCTTTCCTTTAAAAAATCTCCCATTCTTGTAGATTCTATGCGTATTGTTCTATACTTCAAGAGTATTGCTTTTCAAGTCCTGTTTCTTTTTATGCAGTTATGAAACACTAATTACTGTAATATATAAAGTGAGTAAATAGACCAATGAGAAAAAAACAGTCTCATGGAAAAAAATGTTTTAAGGGTATCATATTATAAACTACTCTCATTTTACGAGAGGCTTTTCTTGCCTGCTCAGAGCATACCTTCATGCCTTTATTTTTTTTTTCCTTTTTGGCCACCCATGGCCTATGGAGTTCCTAGGACAGGGAGTGGCAACACAAGATCCTTAATCCACTGTGCTAGGATGGGGGTTAAACCTGCATCCCAGAGCTCCAGAGATGCTGCTGATTCTAATGCGCCACAGTGGGAATTCCTTATGCCTTAAAAAGTTATTCCAAGAACATAGTGGAATGCCACATACCTATGGGTGCTCAATAAATATTTATATATGCATAAGTATATATACTTATACTTATATATATATATATATTTTTTTTTTTTGGTCTTTTTGCCATTTCTTGGGCTGCTCCAGCGGCATATGGAGGTTCCCAGGCTAGGGGTCCAATCGGAGCTGTAGCCACCAGCCTACACCAGAGCCACCACAACCAGGGATCTGAACCGCGTCTGCAACCTACACCACAGCTCACGGCAATGGCGGATCATTAACCCACTGAGCAAGGCCAGGGATTGAACCCGCAACCGCATGATTCTTAGATTCGTTAACCACTGCACCACGGCGGGAACTCCAATAAATATTTATATTAAATAACTGTGGTAAAGTTGAGCCAGAGAAGCTAATTATATTTCTCTTTGCCTCCTTTTCTTTTTTCTTTTTTATCCTTTTTTAGGGCTGCACCCCCAGCATTTGGAAGTTCCCAGGCTAGGGGTTGAATTGAAGCTACAGCTGCTGGCCTATACCACAGCCACAGCAAGGCGGGATCCGAGCCATGTCTGTGACCTACACCACAGCTCACAGCAACACTCGATCCCCGACGCAATGAGCGAGGCCAGGGATCGAACCCACATCTTCATGTATACTAATCAGATCCATTTCCACTGCACCGCAATGGGAACTCCTCTTTGCCTCCATTCTTAATGTGTAAAATGGGAATAATAGTACCTGTTTTATCTTCCTTAAAGGTTTTGGTACATGTCCAATATTATAATGTTCATTATAGACTATTAAGCACTATACGAAAGTTAAACCCCTGTAGTTGCCTCTTTGGCAAGATTTACGTTCTAAAAACAGCATTTTTGTATGTATACATCCAAAATTACTCTTTAAAAGTCCTTAAATAACAATAATTTCAGTTCAACTAGCTTTTTCCTAATATTGGAATATATCACTCTTTCTTTGGTTGAACACCAAATGAAGAATTGTATTTAACTTGTATATGGATGATGTTGTAAGAAAAACATGCCCTGTATTTTGAAAACTATCAGCACCCTTAGTTCCATGAAATACTCACACAAATAAGCATGTGGGAATGGGGAATACTGCGTGAGACTGTTCACTTCTCACACCTCATATTATTTATGGACTAAAAACCATAATTATGAACTTAGTACTAATAGTTTTATGATCCATATTTCACTGGTTCCTGCCTTTCCCTTCTGATGCAAGACCAGCTCCTTACAAAGTTCCCTGCCCATAATTTCTAAGAGCCCTTTGACAGTATTTTACATGAACTCAAGAACAAGCTTTGTCTGTGGCCACATGGATATGTGCTGCTGAGTTTTCTGTTGCCTTTGAACCCTTCTGGCACTCACTGCTGAGCCAGTCCTGGTGAGCCAGGTCACCACCACCTTCTACTGGGTATTTGCATGATCTCCAATATGGTCCTCAAGGAATCAGAATGCTTCTGTGTTTTCTGGGGTCTTCATTACTGCAAAATTATATCACATTTCCTGCAGAAGTGTAAATAAGCTCCAATCACTCACCTTTGGATAATATTTTTTGATGTAAGGTAGATTTTAGTGCACTTCTATTTCTGGTATGGTGCTTTCCAAGAGGAGTCTGTGAGTCAGCATAAGAGTGTGAATCTTCAAGATAGGTAAGCATTGTCCCCTCAATCCAAGAGTAGCACTCAAAATAGTTCTAGCTGGCATAATATGGGGACTGACCAATTGGAATACTACCTAGTACCTTGTGGCAGTACAAATTGATTGAAAAGTAGCCTGGTCAAAACCCCTCCTTGATGGCACCCAGACTTGGCAGTCTTTCTCCCCAAACCCCTACGTAAATCACCCTATTGGCTGCCTAAATCCACCAATTTGCCAGGTATGCCAAGATATGTTTGAACCCCAGTGGTGGACAGAGATTTGTCCTAAGCTGTGATTCTGTTATATTTGAATGCATCCAATTTTTAAAATTTGATAATCAAATTATATTGTAGCAGCAATAATGGAAAGATTTTAATGGAAGAAAAAACTTTCAGAAAACCAACAAATGAATAAATCAAATGTTTTTATTCTTGGGCATCTCCTTGGAGTCCTCCTCCATATGCAAATATTTTATAAGTAATTTTAATTTTCACCTTTTCTATTGTAATCATATTGCTCATCTTGCCAGAATTTACTGAGTTCCTGTTATGTGCACACCATCAACTGAGATCAAGAGAAATGCTTTATATCTCCATGTAATTCCATTTAAGCAGGAAGAAAGGGTGTCTTTTGGCAACTCCTGTTGATAAATTTTTCACTCAATGATTTCTTTGGTACTTAGAAGTACTTTGGAACTTTAACTCCTTACGTGCTAGATTAAAAGCTTAACCTCCATAGAATACTTTACTTACACAGAGTTCCAGCTGATTTGGTTCTGTAGGAGATTTGTTTTTAATTCTGAAAGAGCCCATACCCTTTTGACCTTGAAAATACTTTTAAAATGCAATTGAACAAACCATAGTTAGGTTTTAAAACATATACAGTAGTTCCTCCAGTTTGCTCTAAGCATATATAGCACAGTCCTGGGCACGCAGTAGACACATAAACATTTCATAATCAAATCAGGATATTAAATATTGTGTCTTCATGTATTTTCCAACACAAATTAGCAAGATTCATGAAATTGTATAGAATGATGGCCAAAGCATTTAAAAATAAATATTAGAGTAACTATATTACTTTTGATAAGAAGACTAAATGTGAAAACTGTATTCAAATTGTCAAGAAATAATTAGAGAAGGTAGAAGGGTACTGACAGGAAGATGTGCTCAGCTGTCTCAGACATGCTGATTCCTAAAAAAGAACAACAACAAAAAAATCTGAGTTATTATTTTCCTGAAACTTTTAAATTCTCCTTAAAAAGTAGTAAGAATTTAGGGCTTTTTCCTAAATTATTACTTTTATCTTGAAGTACTGAGTATTACCAATGTATATACAATATAAATTATAAAAATAATAATAGACATGGCAAAATATTAATGGGTTTACAAAACTGAGCTATAAACCCTCTGCCCTGAGAATCCTTTTTGGTCTGATATCTGGTACTTCCAACTACTATGGGTGTTAAACTGGAACACAAGTTCCTTGGGGCCTTGTGCATTCTCTCCCATTTCCTTTCAGAATTCCATCCCACAGGGCACAGGAATGATGTCAGAGCAATGATGCATCTTGATGGCCACAATCCAAATGAAACTGTCCTGACAGAGGAGGACAGGCCCTCTCTGCATTCTGGAATTCCTTCTTGGATAATCTACAGGACTTAATTTTTTTTCAAGTGTCCCCCCTTCCCCCCAGGTTAGAGCTATTCAGTAGCCAAGAAACAGAATGACAGTTTTCTTGTAGCTTGCACATTCTCTATCAACCAAATATAAATTAAAAACCTAGAGACTTCTATTCTGAGATGTGAGACCTATTTCCATGTGAACAAGAAAATATGACCATTTCTGATTTACTGCTGATTAATGAGTTCCTAAAGTATTTATTCCAACTGAGAATTTTGCAGGCCTATATTTAACATATTTAATGCACATAAAATAAGGCTGAATTACCTAGAATCTTGTAAAGAATATACTTAAAGTATTCAATCAGCACATACTTATTGTTTTGAATTCATGTGAATTCATTTATTCAATTCAATGTAGAAATATTTATACTCTTGTCTAAAGAAGCTCTTTCTTAAAAATGTGAATAGAGATGGAGTAAATGAAATAAAAATGAAACAGCTCAGATGAATATAATCAGTTACAATGTATTAACAACATGATTTTACCCTCTTTGGAGCAAATAGATGACAAGCATAAACAACTAGAAGGATTCATTGAAGGTTTGTTTTCTTTTTATCTTAGATGGTATACTCCTTTAGATGTTAAAATTAGGGTATTTAAGTGATGTGGGGCTTGATATGAAGCTTTTTTTTTTTTGGTTGCACCCACGGCATATAGAAGTTCCTTGGCTAGGGATTGAACTGGCGCTACAGCTGTAACCTAAGCCACTGCAGTGACAACGCCAGATCCTTAACCCACCGTGCCACAAGAGAACTCTGATGGGAAACTTTTAATACAATCAGAGTCTACTTCATAGTAGCAATGTTTCAAACAATGTCCCTCTTCTTTTTGGGTTGTTATCCATCATTTTCCCATGTGGGCACACCTCATTGGTTATACGAAGCATGACCAAATATGCTGTCTTGTTACCCTGGGCACATTTTCAGCAATAGGAAAAACCAGTGAATGTTACCTCAGAGACTCTCTTACAGTGACAATGTCTTAAATCTGCTAAAATACCTCCCATAATTCTCCATTATCGACAAGGCAAAGTCCAGATTTCTTGGTGTAACATCCAAAGGTTTTTAAAGTTGGACTCCAAACTACTTTTTAAGCTTTATCTTCTATTAGTTTCCCCTATCAGCTTTCTGTTCTAGCAGAACTGGTTTCCCTAAAGTCAAATAAACAGACTCACAATGTCCTTAATTCCTCTGACAGTTCAACCCCCACGGAAGAGTTTGCTAAGAAGGGAGTTTTTCTGGCGAGTTGGAAATGAAGTGGTGAAAAATAATTTATTTCCTCTCTCCTTTCTTCATTTCCAAATCCTACTACTCATCCTTTATGATCCACTTTAGTCTGAAATGTTCTCCATTTACCTATTATAAACAGGGCAGAATAAGCAATTCGTTTGAGCATGAGTAACAACCATATTAGCAAATTATGTTCTGCTTTATAACGTTTTTATGGATTCAAAATGTGATCTTACATAATAGTTTAGCTTTTCATGAAGTTGTTTCCCAGAGGATAAGCTCTCAAAGGGCACAGAGCCACTGAGGTGGCACATGTACTTCTTTATATCAGATGCCTAGCAGATGTCTTACATTAATAAACATTGGCTAATTGCATTAATACATATAGCTCATATTACAAAAGACTGTCAGTAAAAATGTGTTAGAAGGCTTTGTTGAGAAACTTGGGGGGTTCGTTAAGAATTCCATGCAATGAGAGACTTTCTGAGGAGTATGTGAATCAGAATGAAGAAATTAGTTATTTTGGGGCACAATTCCCTTTTAAAACCAAGCAAACATTAATTTATTATGAAAATATGACATGAAAATATTTAAAGTATTTATCTATAATTAAATATGCCAATATATTAGCAAGATTATTCAAATTTGTTTCCCTTTTCAATCTTGATCCAAATGTTCAAATATTTTGCAGAATTGGAACTATGGTCATATTCAATCTAAAGTTCTATATTTTAAAATTAGTATTGTTTCTCAATTGTTGTTAGTCTTTGCACATATTCTTTTAATTTAACTACACCTTTATTACCCGATACTGTTTTCCTTTAGTTTCTCTAGGTCCAGATCTTATGCTACATGATTTCAAACTACCTCCAGCTGCCTGAACATTTTGTTTCACACATTTCTGCCACTGTATAACCTCTTCTTTTTGCCTGGAATGTTCTTCCCTTCCATCATCTAAAAAACTAATCTTTGTTTAAAATAGAGGTCTACAAACTTGTTTGTTCTTATACTCTACTACCAAAAAAATTTTGAACATCAGCTCCAAAATGCTCTGCATATTTCTTTCTTTCTTTTTTTTTTTCCTATTTCTTGGGCCGCTCCCGCGGCATATGGAGGTTCCCAGGCTAGGGGTCTAATCAGAGCTGTAGCCACCGGCCTACACCACAGCCACAGCAACGCGGGATCTGAGCTGGGTCTGCAACCTACACCACAGCTCACGGCAACGCCGGATTGTTAACCCACTGAGCAAGGGCAGGGACCGAACCCGCAACCTCATGGTTCCTAGTCAGATTCCTTAACCACTGCGCTACGACCAGAACTCCTGCATATTTATTTCTAAAACATACTCTTGAACTAATATGATATGCACATATAAGATATATACAAGAATAAAAGACGGTAAGAGGCATAATAAACAATATTTTAAAATAATTTTTAAAGGCCCCCAATTTTTTGTTACTTAAGGCCCAAAACTTTATTCTCATCCCTAAATCCCTAATCCCCCAAATCAATAACTGTCCCAGGTGCTTTGTCTTTAAATATTTTGGTAATTGTGAGGTCTTCACACTGGCATTAACTACATCTCAATCATATTTAAATTTGGGGTGACCTCTGACTGAAAAATAGGGGATGGTAACTTCATATGTCAAAAATTCCTGAGAATTCCAAAAATTTCAGGCCTAGTTCTGGTCAAATTTGATTAGCTTATTATTGTTTTTACCTATTGATGTGACTGATGAAGAGTTCCTACCAAGAGTAGAATATCAGCTTCGCTATTTTGTTTGTTCTTTTCTCTACACTTTATTTACAGGAATCAGTTTCAGTCTGTGAGGATCAAGTAAGTTAAAAATCAAATAATATGATTGGAAATCCACTTAAGCACAAGTAAAATGTCATATGCTGCTGAACATTTTTAACAGCAGGAGGGTACCTTGTATTCACAATCTCTTCTAGATTCTGGATTCATCTGTTCCTTCAGAAGAGAAGGACTGTGAACCATGTGACACCTCTTCCAGGTGTCAGGAACCGAGGGCACCAGTGTCTAGTGTCTAGCAGTAAATTAACCATTGGAAAGATAACTTCTTACTTTTTAAGATAAACATAAGATCTAGTAGTTCTAGCATTACAGAGGGTCACCCTATACAGTCTCTGGGTATATACACTCAACTCTGGAGACCTGTAGTTTAAATACAACTTGGAAAAATCATCTCTGGCATACTTCTTCTCCATAGCTGCCCAGATGACATTATGGTGTTCTCTGTTTACATGTCCCCATTATAAGAGAGCTTCCCTGAGACTGGAGCGAAACAGTCACTTCTGAAAGACTTTTATTCATCTTTATACTCCTGTATTCCTAAGACCTGGCACAGTGTTCTATAAATCAAACTGAATAGTTTCACACTTTTACTTCTTTTGATTCTTCTGCAGTCTTATCTTTGTTTTCCCTTTTTAAGTGTTTTGTTTCTTATGCAAAAGTACAAAAGGAAGACAATACTGGAAAGCATGCTATAATAAATATCATCCAAAATGCCATCAAAATTAACATTTCCATACTCCTATGTGTGGGTATGCAAGTATACCCACATAAATTTTTTTTTTTTTTTTTTTTGCCTTTTCTTGGGCCACTCCCGCAGCATATGGAGGTTCCCAGGCTAGGGGTCCAACAGAGCTGCAGCCACCAGCCTACGCCAGAGCCACAGCAACGCGGGATCTGAGCCGCGTCTGCAACCTACACCACAGCTCACAGCAATGCCAGAGCCTTAACCCACTGAGCAAGGCCAGGGATCGAACCCACAACCTCATGGTTCCTAGTCGGATTCGTTAACCACTGCGCCACGATGGGAACGCCTACTCACATAATTTTATACAGATTTTAATTTGTTTTAATATAATTTTACATACATGGGATAAACAATGTTAATTTTTGATGGAAGGCAGAGTGATCTAGAAGAAAGTCTGGATCAAATAGACATGGCTGTAGATTCCATCCCAGCTAATGCCATTTTCTAATTGTGTGACCATGAGCAATCTACTTACTGCTAATTTTCCCCCCATCTATTAAAAAAAGGGTTAATTGGAGCTCCTGCTGTGGTGCAAGGGAATTGGTGGCGTCTTGGGAGCGTTGGGACTCAGGTTTGAATCTCAGCCTGGCACAGTGGGTTAAGAATCTGGAGTAGCTAAGTAGCTACGGCTTAGGTCAAGATTGTAGCTCAGATCTGATCCCTGGCCTGGGAGCTCCATGCACTCCAGGGTAGCCAAAAGAAAATTAAATAAGCAAATAAATAATAAAGGGTTGGAGTTCCTGCTGTGGCTCAGTGGTAATGAACCCAACTAGTATCCATGAGGATGTGGGTTCAATCCCTGGTCTTGTTCAGTGGGTTAAGGATCCAGCATTGATGTGAGCTGTGGTGTAGGTCACAGACAAGGCTTTAACCAACACTGCTATGGCTGTGGTGTAGGCCAGCAGCTGCAGTTCTGATTTGACACCTAGCCCGGGAACTTCTATATGCCATGGGTGTGGCCCTAAAAAGACAAAAAAAAAAAAAAAAAAAAAGAAAAAAGAAAAGGGTTATTAATGCCCTTCTCTTGAGTGTTTACGGAAGGATTGAATAGGCACTCAATAAATGTAAATTCATTTTTCCTTCTTCTTAATCTTCACATTGACCTTCATATTGGAGGGCTTTCCTAGGGTTCATTACTAAACAACTCTTTCATCCCATAGTACCTAACTGCAAGTATCTGGAGCAGAGGCCATATCTTATTAAATTTTGAAGCCCAGCACCAAACAACATTTAGGTATTTAATATACATATTGGCTAAGTAAATGAGGTCCTAGGCAGAGCTTGCTCATGAACTTCTATTTGCACTGACTGACTCTTGAGTTCATCTATTTTTCTGACTGTGCCTATGGCACATGGAAGTTCCTGGGCCACAGCCTGAACCTTTCACCCAAGCTGCTGCAGTGAAAATGCCAGATTCTTCACCCACTGTGCCACAAGAGAACTCCTGGGTTCATCTAAATAAACAGTATCTCATATTTTATTTGCTGTCTTCATTATTTAACCTGCATGTATTTTCTTCTAGTTTCAATTAAAAATGCAGTTAAATGATTTTGTGTAGTTTCCGCATATGTAAAAAGAGTAATAGTTTCATGATAGTACTTCGTAAACTTCATTAATATAATAGTATTTCCTAACTGCAAAGTACTATACAAATACTTGTGATTACTACAGAAGCCAGATCATTGTGTATTTTCATTTATAACTGTTATCTTGTGGACAGGCTCACCAACCTCTTTTATCCACCCCCCCTTACTGCACTACTTACTTGTTCTGTATCATCTGTATCACCCAGCTTTCCTACATTTATCTTTTTCTGATCCTCTGGTTAATTGTTACTATGGGTCAGGATCCCTGATCTCTGTAAGGGACTGCCTCATGAGCCATAAAGAAAAATAAATCACTATAAACCAAACCAGGCACACACTGTTGAAGACAAATGCTTAGACTTTAAGATGAAGCAAGGTCAGAAGGAGTAGGGACTCTATTTCAGAGAGAAGTACAGGGAATCTGAATTCTGTTTCTACTTACTTTAGCTCTGTGGACCTTAGGTAACTTAGTACAACTTTCTGCCTCTCAGTTTCCCTATCTTTAAAGTGGAGGTGAGAATAGTAGTTCATCACAGGATTATAACTTGAGATAGCATGTGTGAAGCACTTAAGAACAGTGTCTGACACTTTATAGACACTTAGTAAACATTATTAAAATTATTATAAACTGATAAGTGGTTAACAGCAGGCAGGAAAGTAGAGTTTGAAAGGTTAGAGAAACAATCACTGAATGTTAATTTCAGCGGTTCTATATTTTCTCATAACCTTCTCCCTCCTTAAATCCTAATTCTGGCCCGAACTGTTTTGTTTTGTTTTGTTTTGTTTTTGTCTTTTTAGGGCTGCACCCACGGCATATGGAGATTCCCAGGCTAGGGGTTGAATCTGAGTTGCAGTTGCTGGTCCACACCACAGCCTCAACAATGCAGGATTCGAGCGTCCTCTGCGACCTATACCACAGCTTATGGCAACGCTGGATCCTTAACCCACTGAGCAGGGCCAAGGATTGAGCTGGCGTCCTCATGGATACTAGTCAGGTTTGTTAACCACTGAGTCACAAAGGGAACTTCTAGAATGAACTTTTTTTCCCTATAAATACTGCCCCGTCTCGGTCAGATTTTTAAAATTAGTTAATTTATTAATAATTTTGTCTTTTTAGGGCCACACTGGTGGCATATGTAAGTTCCCAGGCTAGAGGCCCAATCAGAGCTGCAGCTGCTGGCCTCACCAGATCCCACTGAGTCTTTGACCTACATCAAAACTCACAGCAACACTGGATCCTTTAACCCACTGAGATATTTAACCAGCATCCTCATGGATACCAGTCAGATTCTTAACCCACTGAGCCACAACAGGAACTCCAAAATTTTTTATTTTAAACAGTATTAGGTCAAAATATTTGAAGGCAGAAACAGTAAAGCTACTCATCATAACCTTAAGGTAGATCATTTTCGCACTTTATTATATACAAAATAACAGCCACAGCTTCAATTTGTATAACCTAAACATTTGTTATTAACTTTCCTGCTGGTATAATTTGGGGAGTAAAGAGGAAGGCAGGATTTCAAGATTTGCCTCAGTATTTTAGGGAGTAGTGGCAAAGGTCTTTCATAATCGCTCGCATGGAGAGGCAACAGTCATTTGACAAAGTTATCATGCACTGAGTTTGCTTTTAACATTTTTTACCCTTATCCATGGCATCCAAAGACCTTCTGTTCTGTGTTCACTGCAAAGAACAAGAGCTTCTACTGCTCCTGAGCTATAAAACCTCTGACCAGGTTTGAGATTACAAATTGATCGCATGCTGGCCACATCTACCCTGGGATGTTCTTAGTTGGCCTGCAGGGTTTGGAAATATGGATTTAAAAACTGACAGATTTCATACAAAAATCCTACTTTAGGGTTTCTCTTGGGGCAAAAAAAGTACAGAATATCTCAGAACACTGGATCCACATTCCTCAGGGCAACAATCTGCTACAGCTGAACAGCTGCTCCCTTCAGTTACAGCACCGACACTCCAGTTCGCCACATTTCTTATCACTCGCCATTGTCTTACACCAGGCTAGTTTCACTGATTTGCATTAATTTCCTGGTCCCAGTAGATATTTAAGTTTGCAAATCCTATGCAGACCGTTCCTGTCCCCCATTAAAGCCTACTTTAGTCCCAAGTTCCTCAACAGTTTTCCAAAGCAATAGCTGGTTAATCTGATCAAGTATGGGTATTTTCACATGTGCTCTCTAGTGACAGCATCTTAACAGAAAGGGATGACTCTGCAGGTGGAAACTACAGGGACCACGGAATTAAATAAGGATGGCAACTGTCCAGTCTACCTTTTTTGCTATCCTGACGTAGCCATACCTCACTGTCCTTAGGCAAACTATAGCAATCTGAACACTGGTCCACGTGTGAAGACCGCTTAGTTTATAGATCACCCTACTTCCAAAGAACCCAAACTGTGGAGGGCTATTCTGACTCCCCGTTTCCTCAGGGACTTCAGGATATCCGGCCTGACTGCACTTCCCCTCACCTGCTCTCGGGCCCATTTCGCTGAGGGCAGTCGCGCCCGAGGAGCGCGCGCAGCCACCATGAGCTCATTTCTCAGGGGCGTTTCTGGAAGGTCGGGCCTGGGCGCGCCCGCGCGCGGGGCTGTCGGCCTCACTCCTATCACTGGCCTTCGCGTTTGGGCGGGGCGCGGCCGCGCAGAGGTGGAAGCTTTGTTCTCAATTTAGCGTTTGAGAACTCGCACCCCTGCCTGGAAGCACACTGAATCCGTCCGGGCCTTTCGGGGAAGTAGCTGGCACTGGAGACGCGCTCTCCCCAGCGGAGGGAAACCTTGTGCGCACATGAGCCCCGCCCCGCCGGGAGCCTGTAGTCGGGAGGGGGAGAGAGCCCTTAAACCCTCAGTTCGCTTGAGCGCTCCGAGCCCCGACCGGCTGACTGCAGCAGTTTCCCACTGGCGGGCGAAGGGCTCGCGCTATCTGCGGTTTTCACACAGGCTGCGAGTAGCCACAGGCAAGCCTGTCTGACCATCCACCACAACCCCAGACGCGCTTCTCCCGGCTGCCGGGACCGCCGCCGAGGCCGAAGGCCAATCACACTGCAGCTAGGTCTCGCGATTGGAGGGCAGTGAGTGCCGATTGGCTACTGCTACCGCTTTCGGTCTCCCTCCTTTTCCCTTTTGCCCCCACTCCAGCTCCAAAGCTTGAGACCAATGAGAAGGCGCTTTATAGAGCCCTCCCTTCGCTTTCTACTTCTCCCCACCTTGGCCAGGGAGGAGACGTCCTGACTGGTCAGACTGTCCTCGGAAGCCCCATTCTCTTCACCAATCACCAAGGGAGGTACACTCCCAGCGGAGTTTTGGCCAATTACAAAGCGGTTGCAGCTCCCAGCCTTGCGGTTTCACCAGCAACTCCCGGCTTCACAGTTCTTAACTCTTCAAGCTTTTTCGTGAGAGCCGGCGACTCTGATTGGCCGCTGCTGCCATTGTCGAATTTCTCCTCCAGCCAGCCACAGTATCACTCCAACCCATCTTCTTCTCGGTCGGCTATCTTCGGCACTTTCCGCCCTTGGGCGTGATTTCCAGTGGTACTTTCTAATTGGCTCCTCTGGCCGATCGGCTTTTTCCGGGAGGAGCCGCAAACAAACGACGTCCGTGATTGGCTCCGCTCGGGCTTCGGCTCCCCTGCCGAAGGGGGCGGGCGCCGGGCTCGGCCGGCAATTCTCAGACGCCTGTTACGCGGGCGGAGGGGCGCTGGGCGGTGTAAGGCTGGGTGGGGGAGGAAGGAGGCGGAGGACGAGTAGGAGGGGGGAGGGGTTGGGGAAGAGCTAGGCGGCTGCGCAGACGGCACTCCTCACACAGAACAGCCCCCGACCCGGGCGAATGCGGGCTTTCGCTGCTGCTGCCGCCGCCGCTGCCGCCGCCGCCGCCGCCGCCGCCGCCGCCGCCCGGGCCCGAGTGACAAAGGAAGGAAGGAAGCGAGGAGGAGCCGGCCCCGCAGCCACTGACAGGGCTTCGGGCTGGGGGCAAAGCGCGGACACTTCCTGAGCGAGACCGAGCAGAGGCGAGGGGCGGGAGGGAGGGCGGTCGCGCCGGTGCCGTGGACGGGGGAGGGGGCCCCGAGGGACGGAAGCGGTTGCCGGGTTCCCATGTCCCCGGCGTATGGGGAGCAGTCGAGGAGCCGCTGCCTGGGGTCTGAAGGGAGCTGCCTCCGCCACCGCCGCCGCCATGGCCGCTGGATCCAGCCGCCGCCTGCAGCTGCTCCTGGCGCAATGAGGAGAGGAGCCGCCGCCACCGCCCGCCTCTGACTGACTCGCGACTCCGCCGCCTTCCAGTTCGCCGGGCCCCAGCCGTCAGCCCGCCGGATCCCGCCGCTGCCGGAGCCGCAGCGTTTCCCGTCGCATCTCCGAGCCACCCCCTCCCGCTCCCTCCCTCCTTCCCATCCCCCCTTCTTTTCAAGCGTGAGACTCGTGATCCTTCCGCCGCTTCCCTTCTTCATTGACTCGGAAAAAAAATCCCTGAGGAAAATATAATATTCAAAGTACTTATTTTCAATCAAGTATTTGCCCCCGTTTCACGTGATACATATTTTTTAGGACCTCCCACCCATTTCTACCCTCCAAGGAAAGGGAGGGGAGAGAATTGTATTTTTTTTTTCCCCAGTCCCAGATCATCTATATGTTAAATATCCGTACTGATCTGTCTTCAAGGAGAAATACATCGCTCGCATTTTTTTGTCGCTATACAAAAGGAGTGAAGAGCCAAGAGGACGAAGTCTTTTTTTTTTTCCTGTGGGAGAACTTAATGCTGCGTTTATCATTAACCTAACACCCCAACATAAAACAAAAGGAAGAAGAGGAGGAAGGAAGGAAAAGAAGGTGATTCGGGAAGACAGTGATCATGTCAGGGCGGCCCAGAACCACCTCCTTTGCGGAGAGCTGCAAGCCAGTGCAGCAGCCTTCAGCTTTTGGCAGCATGAAAGTTAGCAGTGAGTATTGATTTTATTTTACACTCTTTCTCCACCTCACCCTTTAAATAAGAGACTTTGAAATACCAGGATCTTAAAATATGATGTCTGATATAACAATCAGAGATAATGGAAAAGGGCAGAAACCTGTCTTCTGTCAAGGATGAGGCAGCTCCCTCTTTTCTCCTCCCATACTCCCTCCCCCGGTCTCATTAACCTTGAATAGAGGGAATATGATTTTTATTTGGATGATTTGACTTGAAATATTTCTTATAGTTTTCTTGCCAGCTTTATCAAGCGGTTGACTTATTTCCATCTTAAAATAGTGATGGAAGTGTTTACTTGGCTCATTCTCATGAATAAAGCGAAGGACAAGATTCATAAACCATTATGTGCTTTTGCAGTGTGTCTTTAGGAACAAGGGATAGTTAGCTCAGATCTCAGGGGTTATCATAGTTTTGTACACTTAATAGAGGAGCTAAATGTCACAGTCTCTTAACAGTTCTTTCTTGCCTTTGTGACTGTACAACGCATTTGTTCTTAATCCAGAGATGAACTTGCTCAGTGACCACTTTCACATTTCCAGGCAAGCATTGATTCCTCCTCTTAGAAGGGACCCGTGAGGTTGATACTCAGTAGCAGTAGTATCTCAACATGCATTGTTTTAAGTCTACCACTATAGAGTTAATATTTAATCAAAAGGTAACTTGGAAGTAGGTCCTGGTTTTGATCGAGATTTGTATTGTCATGTTGTCAGATACTGAGTTGAATGTTAACTGTCACTGACCCTCCATATATCAGTTTTGGGGATGCCATTGCATTCCATACATGCTAAATGATGTAAAGTTCAGGGGTCCCTTCTTAAGACTGTTTAAAATACTCTTGCATTGGTTTTCTTTAGGTAAGACTATCCAGTTAGAGGAATATGGATTTAGACCTTTTCATCATAGGTTTTGCAGAATGCTGTGGTCCTGGATATAATAGGGTATAATTTGGGCTCTGTTCAGGGTTATTACTAGACTGGACCCTCTTGCTAGATTTGTGCAGAAAAGTCTAGTTGAGTGGTACACTAAGTGTCAGATGTTCCTGTGTATCTCTGTTTATGTGGAATTTAAAGAGTTTATTTAAACGTACTTTCAGAATTTGACAAAAATATCTATTCTGTTTCCTTATTTCTCAAGAAAGGGGCATGATGAGGACAACGAAAAACTATTTGGTTGCCTAGAAGAAGGAGAGAATTGAACTGAGATTTTTTTTTTTAAAGTATATGCTGTTATGTGAAATTGATTATATCCTTAAACAGCATAATATAATCACTCTTAATTGAACCCAGGATTTGATTCATGTTGGCCTTTGGAGCTTGCCTAAGACAGTGTAGTCCAAGGTAATAGCTGAATGGTAGATTTTTTTTTTTTTTTTTTTTTGAGAGTTAAATTTTTTTTTGGTGACTAGCTAGTTGAGAATGCAGGGTATGTGAAGAGGGAAGCTGATGATGCATCTTTCAGGGAATGGTCAAGCTTTCTAAGCACTTCATGGGGTCATTTGAGAGGAATATTTTAAAATTCTGGGGTAGTTTTCAGCTATGATGAAGCAAATCTTTTAATAGCTACTTAAGAGCCTATTGTGGTACTGGAGTGTTAGTATGTTTTTCATCTTAGTTAAAAAACTCCTCATAATCAATTTTAGGTAATTAATTTATTAGATCTATTTCAGAGAGCAAAACAATAGCTTATAATATTAAAATTTGGGACTTCATTTTGTTTCCAGGATTCTCTTTGAAAATGACGCTTTAATTCTTGATAGTGTGGGTGTTGATTGAGAATGGAGTAATTCTTGCAAAGTGTGTGAGTTAAAGTGTCTTTTTTATTACTTCATGCAGCAACTTAACATTTAAAAAGTTGGAGTTCAGTGCTAATTATGTGTTTTTGACAATCTTAATTTTAAAGATGTTTTAGAAGAAAGGGGAGTAGTTAAGCATTAGAGTGCTGGTGTTCCAAAAGACTCCTGTTCAAAAGAGGGATACATAAAAAATTATAGACGTTAACCTGAAAAGCTTATCATTTAGTTGTTGAGGTAGTTGTTTAGTTTGTATGGGACAAAATGTGAAAACAGTATCATGATGACTACAAGATTATGTAAATACAAATAGAAAGCTTTGTACATAGGGATTAAAAAAAATAAAGGGTTGAGGTAAATGGGTTGGAGAGGATAGACTTCCTGTAGAGGTGTCTTTTAAGACAGGGGTTAAAGGAGGCTGTAACTTGAATTGACAGAGAAGCATAAAGGATTCTAGATGGAAGGAATGAAGAGAGGCACAGAGGTGGTGATTTTTGTATGACAGATCAACAAGTTTTGATTAATTTCAATTAATTTATAAAAGCGGATTGTTAAATCTGAATTTAAAGGGGCCTAAATAGGAAAATAAGAGAATTTGAGAAATGTGTTAACATTCATTGATGGAGGTCAGAGGGAGCCTCTAAAAGTTTGGAATTTACTGGAGGTTGCTGAATAAAATATTTGAAGATGGGGAGTTCCTGTCGCTGTGCAGCAGAAACCAATCCGACTAGGAACCATGAGGTTGCAGGTTTGATCCTTGGCCTCGATCAGGGGGTTAAGTATCTGGTGACGTCGTGAGCTGTGGTGTAGGTCTCAGATGAGGCTCGGATCTGGTGTGGCTGTGGCTGTGGTGTAGGCTGGCAGCTGTAGCTCGGATTGGACCCCTAGCCTGGGAACCTCCATCTGCTGCGGGTGCCGCCCTAAAAAGCAGGGAAAAACAATTGAGGATGATTTGGGCAGCTGAGTTGTTGGATTAGAGTAGAGATATAAGAGCCTTTTTAGGGAGTAGTAGGAGTAGTGGGGTATGTTGTGAATAATGAGAGAATATAAAGTAAAATGTGAAAATGTGATGAAAAGAACGCATTTGAGAAACAATGTGAATGAAGAACTGGCAGAACTTTCGATTGGTTTGAAGGGGAATATTTGGGAAGGAGTCAGGAGTTAAAAATAAATTCTGATGTTATTTGTCTGGGAGACTTGACCGCCGAGTTATATTGTTGATTGTAATGGGAAAGCTGAGAAAGTGATGAGATGAGAGGGTAGATGAGTTCACTTTTTAAAAATTTAATATACAATAGGTTTCCTTGAAATTCAACAGACAGCAGTTACTGGCAACGACATTTAAATTTCCAGTCTATTGACTGCACTGTTTCTAATTTTTCTTCACCTAAAAATGTCAGATTTATTTTTGGGAGTAGTAAACTAAAGGTTTTTATTTAAATGCTTTCTATTTAAAGTCCTAAAAAAGAAAATAATTCTTTATGTAGATTGAAAAGTCTCACACTTGAAACCTAAGTTATGCCTAGGTTGGTATACCTGATGGTAATTTATTCGAAAACGAAGAAAATACTTTTTGGACTAAACTGTGACATGAAAAATTTAGATATTTTATACAGCCTTTAATCTTTTAAACTTGTTTTGCAGAAATAATTGTCATTCTTAGGTAAACCTTGCATTTAAAATAATGGTAATATGCAGACTTTACCAGAAATTAAAAGTTGATTTTGTAAGTATTTTTTTGCCTTTTTTTGTTGAGTTAAGCATTCATCCCAGTTTAAATCAGTATATTTGAATTTTTTTTTTTTTCCTTTGGTGAAACCTGTTTTTGGATCCACTTCCAGATTCAAGTGTTAGTAAATAAGTGTTAATAGCTATACAGTTCTTCTGTAGAATCATATGGTATTTTACTCAAAATAAAGATAGTAAGGGATGGTCTTTGGTTAAACCATTAGTAATAATCCTTTTGGTAAACTATTAGTGGAAATTTAACTAGTTGTCCAGCTAAGACAATGAGTATCACTTACTTCCTCATGAAACCTTTATAGATCAAGATTTTTTTTTTAGTGAAGAGAGAATAATTGATAGTAGTTGCACCTTAACTGTGCAGTACTTAGCTGTATGGTGACTAAAATCAAAGAGCAGGTGTCAACCTAGAGTTTCTTTATTCTTAAGGGAGTTTAATCTCTTTGTGACACATATAAAAATTAGGTTATTAGAATTTAGCCTATTTCTGGATTGTCCATGTTAATGTGGAAGAGAGCTCATGTGTGAAACTGAAAACCAGAACTTTATTTTCATTCCTTTCCCCATCAGACCTTTCCAGAGTTGTTAAAACACTAAACCTTCATAGGTTCAATTGCATGCTCTCTTGTCACTTGCACTTCTAGAATGCTGATTGTGAAATAACTCTAAATTGCAGGTACTAGGCAAAAACTTCAAGGCACCTCAGAGAGTCACATATCGATTTATGATTGGGAATTGCATTTAGAAAATAGGTGACATTTCTCATTTCACTGGAATAGTTCAGCTGAAAATCAGTGTATACTTGTACCTTGTGCTGGCTGCCCCTTGTTTTGGACTTGGGTTGCAGGTGTGAGATACTGTTTTGAAGAGGCATCAATACTGGGGACTCTAGAGTTTTTTGTGTCAGCAGCAGATGTTGAGACCATCGAGCTCTACTTTTGTGTGTGCTTTATGTTTAGAGAAGGCAGTGAAATGCCTGTGCTGACGCTGGTGCCACAGTTCCATACTTGTTGGAAGTGTTCCACACTTGCCTGTGCTGACCCTGGTGCCACAGTTCCATACACTCTTGGGATTGTTGCACAGGGATGGGATGGGGCAAGCTGTGGGACTGCTGTGTCTCTTGTGATGCTCCACCCTGCAACAGAGAATAGAGGGGCAGAGCACGTGAGTGTGATGGAATTATATGCTGGTATTAACAGGACCAACCTGATTTCCTAAATATTGTTCTACTAAGGACATAATCACCATGAATAAATGAATTTGTTGGAATGTTTAGCATCATTTTCTAGCCTTTTTTTGTGTGTGGGGGGGTGGAGAGGGAATCTTGTGTGATATTTAAAGATAGAAGTATTTTCATGGTTCATTGGTTTTAAAGTAGAGGTTGCAATTTTTGCTTCTATCTTGGGTAATATAGATCTTTCTTGTTATATAAATTATCTTTGAAAATGATTGAGTGCGATGTAGAAATTATTTGAAGACCTGTGTGAATAGAGCAGCAAGGAAAAACTGACAGTGGAGTTAAAGGAGAATAATTTGTTTTCCCAAGAGTTCCTGCTATTATGATAAAGGATAAAGAGATATTTATTCTTTTTTTTTTTGGCCATTCCTGGGCCAGGGATCAAACTCTTGCCACAATAGTGGCCCAAGCTATGGCAGTGGCAATACCAGATCCTTAACTGCTAGGCCACCAGGCAATTCCAAGGGATATATATTCTGTCTATTTATTATTTTTTTATTCTAGTTTTAAAAAATAAGTTAATATTTAGCACGTAATGGACATTCAGTAAATTATTTCAGTTTGTACCCGTGTTTGTAATATGCTTGGTCTGGCACAAGATATAAAGACACAGCTTTTTAGATTTGGATTTTTAGTTTGCAGTTTCCTTTGTCACTTTTGCTCATGTTTTGGGAAGAAAGGTTTACTTTCAAAGGGTATGCAGGTTGAAATTCTGATGATTATAAAATCATCCTTTTATAATGATTTTTTTCCATTATTGCTGGTTTGCAGTTGAAGTTTCCTTAGATCAGATTGAAGCAGTGATATTTGCTTATTTTGAAACAAATTCTGCCAAACCAACTTTTCCTTTTGTGTCTATGATACCATGGCCAACAATGGCACAAATGTGAGCCTTTAACGTATTCCCTTGTTGACATAGTCTGCAGTTGTTAATTTCTTGAATGTCCTTTCAAATCATTTTAATAATAAAAAGTAAACATTTGTGACAAAGGAGGCACTATTTTTCTACAAACTCGTATTTTCAATAATGGTATAATTTAAATGAATTTACAGACTGAGGATTGAATGAGCATGCTCTAAAGCCAGAGAGATGTTAGGTAAACAGGCAAAAATATTAGTAACATTGGTGAAAAGCATAACATTAATACTTCATTTTTCCATTACTATTAATTGTATCCTGTTGAATTTCTTGGCTTAGGAAGCTTAGGTTGCTTTAATAGAAAGGGGCCATGAATAATGAGATTGACATGTGATATACCCATTGCATGTTTACTACATGCTAATAAGAACTCTGCCGAATTCTTTACCTGCAACAGGTCTTTTTTTTTTTTTTTTGGTCTTTTTAGGGCTGCACCCTTGGCATATGGAGGTTCCCAGGTTAGGGGTTTAATTGGAGCTGCGGCTGCCGACCTACACCACAACCACAGCAATGAGGGATCCAAGCCACATCTGCGACCTACACCACCGCTCATGGCAATGCTAGATCCTTAACCCACTGAACAAGGTCAGGGATGAACGGAAACGTCATGGTTCCTAATTAGATTCGTTTTTGCTGTGCCACAATGGGAACTCCCATGCAACAGCTCTTTTAATCATTACACCTCTACAAAGTGGCTAATACTATTATCCCTACTTTATAGATATGTAAATGAGATTTAGAGAGGTGAAACAACTTGAGTAAGATTGCCTGACCAGAAAGTTACTTTGCTAGAATTGAAACCCATGCATTCTGATTCTAGAGCTCTTGCTCTTTGTTATAAATGTTGCAAAGAATGGATTGCTGTTACCTTAACACTTGGATTCCAGAGATAAGCTAAAGTGCCCTTTGCTTCTAGGATAGTTTTTCATTGATAATTTGGCAGTGCCTGCGTAAGACTTTCATGATTAGTACTACTTTTTAAATTAGTTTCAGGCATGCCTGTTAGCAAATACTTAAATTACTTAAATACTTATTTTGGAAAAAAATGCTCAGTTCTTTTAAGATTTCAGAGGAAACATATTAATTTGAACATTGAAAATGAAAATATTAGAGCTTCTGCCATCACAAAAGGAAAAATAAGTAATATATGGTATTTTTTTGTTTCATATTTGGTTGGAGCTGATTTTTATTGAAAAGCATTGATTGTTCATAAGTAAATTTTTATTGAATGGTATTGATTGTTCATAAGTAAAATTGATTGTTCATAAGTAAATTCTTTCCAGGTAATATTAGAATGTGATTCTCCAAATTAGCCATTATTAAGGATTATTATTTCTATCCATCTCTTCCTATAGGTTGTGAAGTGTTCAAAGTGTTCTACTCTTCCTTTCAGTATTTGACAGCAAAGTTCATGAAAGTTTTTAAAATTATTATTTTTATATGTATATAGGCAATCAGTTAAGTATCTTTTGGCTACTTGTTATGTCTGAAACTGTGAGCCTTCACAGTTTAGTTTTTGATTTTCTTTTTTTCGTTAAAGGATAATAGTGTGCATCAGTGTGCATTTGGGTTATTTGGAACTTCGTCTTTCTGGAATTGGTTAGTATTTGACAATCAGGAAGTAAATCAGAAAGTAAACCAGAAAGGCTTCTGAGCAGCTGAAATCCTCACACAAATGGTGTATCCACTTTTCTCTATTTTTTGGCTTTTATTTAGAGTTCTTTTTTCTTTTTTGGCCACATCTATGGCATGCAGAAGTTCCCAGGCAAGGGATCAAAACTGAGCCACAGGGAGTTCCTGTCGTGGCTCAGTGGTTAACAAATCCAACTAAGAACCATGAGGTTGTGGGTTCCATCCCTGGCCTTGCACAGTGGGTTAAGGATCCGGCGTTGCCGTGGGCTGTGGTGCAGATTGCAGATGTGGCTTGGATCCCGAGTTGCTATGGCATAGGCCTGCAGCTGTACCTCTGATTGGACCCCTAGCCTGGGAACCTCCATATGCCGAGGGAGTGGCCCAAGAAAATGGCAAAAAGACAAAAAAAAAAAAGCAAAAAAACTGAGCCACAGCAGTGACAAATCTGGGTCCTTAACTGCTAGGCCAACAGGGAACTCCCTGGAGTTCTTTTTTTTTTTTTTTTTTAATTTAATACATAATTCTAAATCATTCAGTTGCCTTTTAAAGTTAAAAAAAAATTTTTTTTTCTTTCTTTTTAAGGCCGCACCTGTGGCATATGGGAGTTCCCAGGCTAGGAGTCAGATTGGAGCTGCAGCTGAGGCCTACCCCACAGCCACAGCAACACCGTCCTAGCTGCATCTGTGACCTATGCTGCAGTTTGTGGCAACACCAGATCCTTAACCTACTGAGTGAGGCCAGAGATTGAACCTGCATCCTCATGGAGACTATGTTGGGTCCTTAATCCGCTGAGCCACAAAGGAAGCTCCTAGTTGTCTTTTTTTTTTTTTTTTTTTTTTTTTTTTTAACTGTAAATTAGAAGGGAATGAATGTACACTGATACTAAGCATTACACCTTCTAAAAAGTATAGGCAGACAATTCAGGAAAATAGGCATATTGGGATTACTTAGTGTAGGCTTACACTGCTCCAGGGGACATCACTCTGATAATTGTTCAAAATGTTGACCTAGAAAAAGTTAAATTATACTAACTTCACTCTCTTTTAAAAGGACAGGGGGCGGGCAGGAAAGTCTCTTCTGAATAGCTGAGGTTCTGTAGTAACTCTTCACTGCATCAGACAGTCTCTAATTTCTTGGGTACTGAAGTGATGAGGAAGAAAACTGGGTCATCTCTGTCTGGTTGACCAACTCTAGTTGGCTTTCAGTGATAACAGATAAAGGTACTAAAAGACTTCAGTATGCTAGCCCAGAGTATCATTTCCAACTCTTTCTTCCATAGTTCATCTGTATATATTATTCAGCAACAGTCATCTCAGCAACTCAGCAACAGTTGTCTTTTTGTTTTTTTTTTTGTGCTTTACATGGAGTTGGTGTTTGGATTTTGACATGCCCTTCACTTCTGTTTGCAGAATGCTTAGAAGGCACTGCGTGAAGTCATTTAAGCTTTCTTTTGAATTGTGATTAACTGTTAGAGAGTAACCACCAAATACACTTATGGCCTCTGTAACGAGAATTGAAAAGGTAGGTATATTAATTGTTGATCTGAAGGACAGTCATGACAAAGTACTTTTTTCTTTTTTGGAAGTCTAAGAAATTCTTAGGGGTTTATTTGACTAATATAAGAGAAAAGATGATTCAGATTCTTTTCCAAGGAAGGCTAACCTATTTTTTTTTTTTTAGATGTGACTCCCTCTACTTCCCCTTATTTCATAAAATCAGTTAATTCTTCTTATTTCATTAACCACTTTCTTCATAATCTGTGTTGAAATTATTCAGCTGAGTTAAATTTCTCCTCCTAAACTTTTGAGTTCCTAAAGGCAGCACCTGGAAAATTGGAGTGCTAGAGTTATGCCTGCCATCAGACTGACAGTATTGTAGGTGCATTTACTGTCTTACTAGAATTTTAGAGCTTTTGCACTTCACACATTATTTAAACTCTGAAGGGAAGGGGGAATCTTTGAGTTGGTAGGGCTCCCATAATGATACATAGTTATATGTGTATCGCATTTACATAACATACAGTGACAACCACAATTATTAATTGGATGTTGTATGATGAACAATTCCATACTTGTCTTATTTACATATTTTGCTTTAAAAAATGGAATTTACTTACATTCAGAAGTTAAAAGCATTCATCAATCTCCGTTTCTGCCTGTAGCTACTGGTTCTCTTTCTTGGAGACAGCTAGGATTCTCATTTCTTAGGTATCATTCCATAGATATTCTGAATCTTTACGGTAATTTCTGTTGTGGAGTTACATTTTGTGTATACAGACCTATATTAATCCTGGCTTTAGCATAAGAGTGTTAGAATTAAAACAAAATTTAAATCAGTTATTCCAGAAAATTGCTATTGTTTTTCATCCTAGTAGATTACTAAACCCTTATTTTTCCAAATGTGAGTTAGATGAGAAGTACAAAGATGAGAGAGTGCTTCTCTTGTCATTAAGAGGTAAAGTGATAATAATCATAACCAATGAACTTTTGGTGGCACATTTAAAATATTTGCCACGGTTTGTGTAGTTGAGAAATCGTATATAGTATCAAATAGATATTGTGTGTTCTTGCAGGAAATAGTTGTTTATTTTATGGTAAAGAAAAAGACAAAGATAATTGATATTTTACCTTAACTTTCTATTTTTCTAACATCTTAGATGAGAGAACCTGTTCTCTTGAGAGATCAGAGGCGCAGAGTGCGTCAATGTCAGTGAAGCCTGTGCCTTTTACCTCTTTAAGAGCGCACGGTTTCATTCTGCTCCTAAACCAAGCATTCCTTAGTCTTTAACATTTAAAAAAAATTGTTTTATTAAGTAATTCATTCAGTCTTATGATTAAAGAAATTAAAGAATGTGGAAAGTCTTATTATGGAAACTAAACTTTTGTCCCTCATTTCTGTTTCTCAGGCAGCTTTAGTTATGACAGCTATTTTCTTTAGTAGTTTTGTCATAATTTTAATTAGTATGTTGTTTGTCGGTTTCTTAAAATTATTTTTAGTTATTACTTACTGTCATTCCCACCTCCCTTTTACTATTTTACTAATATAATTATATCATTATTTTTAAATAATTTATTATTATTAATGATTAATATTCAATGTGTAGACATTACACAGTATTTGCAGAAGTGAGTAGTATACAGTGATTATATTTATTTTTAAAAACTGCATTATTGATACATAATTCACATACCATAAAATTCATTAATTTAAGGTATATGGCTCAGTGGTTTTCAGTATTCACAGAGTCAGGCAACCATTTAGAACATTTTTATCAACCCTAAAAGAAACCCTCTATCCATTAGTAATCATTCCTTACGTTTCCCTTCCTCTCAGCTCTAGGCAACCGCTAATCTATTCTCTGTCTCTATGGATTTGCCTATTCTCGACATTTCATATAAATGAAATCATACAATATGTGGCCTTTTGTGACAGGGTTCTTCTTTTACTTCACATGCTGTCTTCTAGGTTCATCCATGTTATAACATTTATCAGTACCTCATTACTTTTTATTGTTGAATAATATTCCATTATATGGAAATGCTACCCATTTGTTTATCTCTTCATCAGTCAGTGGACACTGGATACTTACCTTTTTGTCTGTCATCAGTGATGATGCTATGAGCATTTGCAAGCAGATTTTTGTGTAGACGTATTTTCAGATTTTCAAGGTATTTACTTAGGAGTGGAATTGCTAGGTCATATGGTAACTCCCTTTAATGTTTTAAAGAATTATCAAATTGTTTCCAAAATAGCGATCACATTTCCTTTCCTTTTTTTTTACACTTTTTTGTTGCCATTTTCTTTATCTTGCACAACTTGCAATGATCACCATCTTGTTTTTACTCAAATTCTATTAAGCATTCTCTAGACTCTGCTTACCCTCTGTTCTTTTCCCGGAGTATCCTTTTTCCTAGAGTCCTGTCCTGCTGGGATCTGACTTGGTTCTTCTCCAGGCCCTTGCTGTCCAGCTGTCATCCTTTGACTTCCTTCATTGCTCTTCAGGGTTCACTCTCCTATTTCCTTGTCCCCTTGTCTTTGCATCACTGAGTACTTATCTAACATAATCTCAGGACATCAGCCAGCAGTGCCTGGAGTATACACTGTTTGGTAGATGTTTCTGGAAAAGTTTGTAGTTGGTTGTGTTTTCCACATTTGCTCCAAAAGGATAATTAAGAGGTTGACATACTTTTTTGGCAGGTATCTCACCTTTTCAGTATCTAGATACTGAGGCATAGACGTTTGGGAAATTTGTATTGTTATGATCAAGTAATTACCATGCCAACGTGAAACAACAACATGAAGCAATTATACAAATACAAACAATATAAATATTAAGCAGTTATTTAAACCAGAGTGTTCAATAGAAATATAATGTAAGCCACAAATGTGAGTCTTTTTTGTAATTTAAATTTTCTAGGAGCCACATTAAAAAGAGTAAAGAGACAGTTGAACTTAATTTTAAGAATATGTTTTATTTAAGGCAGCATATCTGAAATATTATTCCAATATGTAATCAATATAAAATTTACTAATGATAAAATTTGCATTTTGGGGTACTAAATCTTCACAACCTCTAGTGGGTATTTTATTCTCATAGCACATCCTAATTTGGAGTAGCCACATTTTAAGGTAGCCACTGGTTGCTGGTTATTATACTGAACAGTAGTGGTGCAGGTTTAGAATTTTCCAGGAATTGTGTTATTATGTAATATTGTTGTCAGTCTGTCTAATCACATACGTATAGTCTATTTATTCTCACGGAACAGATAAAGTGTAGTTTAAAAACACTTCATTGATTTGTCTCATTGCTTTGTTTTGTTTTTAGTCATGTCTTCAGTTTATTTTGAAATTATATACCACATTAAAGGAGATTGAGAGATTTATGTTCTTCAGAAAGGTGCTTGGTGTAGGAGGTAATGACTTTTTTCCCCATATTTTAGTACATCTGTTAAAAATATATATTAAAATTCTTATTGTTACACTTGTTAGATGTTGTCATTACCATGATTGTCCTGGTCCCAATGGAATCTTATTAGCCTAAAGTCATAAATTTTCTCCCCTTGCTATCTGAAAGACCTACCCAGCTTTTAGAATTGCACATGCCACACAACTACTTAGTCTTCCATGCCTTTTTTCCAAGGCATGAGATGCATTTATTTGCATGTTAACTCCTTTAGCACAATCACTCTCATATTCTGCATTGTATTCTATAGTTAACTTGTCTTATCTCTCCCTAGATGATTATAAATTATAGTGTGGCAAAAACAGTATTTTACTCACCTTTGTATTTCCTGCAGTGTGGAACACAGTGCTTTCTATAGTGGGTTACTTTAATGCATATTTGAGTTGAAAGCAATTTTTTATGCTAGTTACATGTATACTATATGTGATAGTTACATGGTGTTAGAGTTTCCAGGTTATCAAACTATCATTGATGTTTCTAGGAACACTTAAGTCTTGATAAAGAAATTAATTTATAAAGCTAGACCTGGGCTTTTCTTTAAACATGAAGGAGTAGTAGTAGTGAAAGCAAAGAGACAAAGAAATATAGACACTTACGTTATACTGCGGATTAGCGCAGAGTGGCTGTGAACTCTGAAAGGATAGCTGAATGAAAGAACTAACTTGGGTGCAAGGTTGCACTGGTTGGTAAGCACAATATCTTTGAAATGTTGAGTCTGTCCAGCTACTACAATATCCCCAAGCCTTCTAGGAGTTTATTTGGAGTGGATGAAGGTAGAAGAGAGATTTAGAATAACGAAAAGTGACAAATCAGTTCATTTATTTTCACCAAGTAGCTTATTCTGCAGGAGACATAAATAGGCTATTTTAATATGAACAAGCTCTTTCACCATTGATGTATTTAGACATGGAATTATATTGTGGGGGTTTATGAAAACTAATTTTTACAGGTTCTCTCTTTTTTTTAAATCTCTCAGATAGTATTTGTCTGATATAGTGTATATTAGTATGTCAATTCAAGAGCTTTCCCAGAGAAAGTAAGAACTATTAATAAACAATATAGATTCTCTTGCTAAATAAGACGGCTTCTTAAATAGTGTAAAATTTGGCTGCCTGTATTGGGTTTTGAGAAATCATGTCGTCAGGCTAATAATTTGGTTTTTACTGATCAACGTGGTATCTGCTTCTCTGACTAAATGTGTACATTGTAAGATGTTTGGCTGGCCTAGGGCATGATTCTTAGATGAAGAGAGTTATTTTCTCTGTAAGTAGCAAATGCTTGCTGTGCCCTTGAATCTGAGAAGAGTACTAAAGAACAAAGTACTTCTGTTTAAATTCAGTTGAACATCAGGGATAACCTTTATTGAGAAGCTTTTGAGACTTTAGAATTACAGTATATCTTTACCTCCTGTCATTTTCTAGAAAATTAAAGAATGGCTGTGTACTCTCAAAGGATAGAGGACATATTCTAGTATTATATTTTTGCTGTAGTGGAGAATGAGTACGTAGTAAGAAACAAAGAGCCTGTGCGTAGTGACTTCTGAAGTAGGAGTAGGTGGGCCAGTTCCTGGGGTCCTTAGAAAAGAAAGATCCCCCAGAGCCAGAGATTTTCTGCCTCTACCATCTCGTATGTGGCATTGGTATAAATTATAGAGCTTGTCAGCTGTCATTTGTTTAGGAGTGAGGTATTGTTTAAAAATGCTACTTTATGTTCCAATTAAAAATGACATATTTTTGTTTCTTACATATACTTAAGAAAGGCTGTGTACTTTCTAAAGTTTAGGGAAGAGGTAAGAAATGCTGCTATTGGAGTGCCCATTGCGGCTTAGCAATAGGGAACCTGACTAGTATCCGTGAAGATGTGGGCTCAATCCCTGCCCTTGCTCAGTGGGTTAAAAATCTGGTGTTGCGGTAGGCTGAGGTATAGGTCATGGATGTGACTTGGATCTCGTGTTGCTGTGGCTGTGGTGTCAGCTGGCAGCTGCAGCTCTGATTCGACCCCTAGCCTGGGAGCCTCCATATGCCTTGTGTGTGACCCTAAAAAGACAAAGGATAAAAGAAAAAAAAGAAAGAAATGCTGTTGTTGACCATAGGCTTGAGGGTTGGGAAAGAAGTTAATTAGAAAAAAGGTAATGATTGTGATGAGTATTGAGTTTCCCTGGATGCTAATGATGGGAGCCCAGATCTCAGAACTAGAATCATTCAAATTCAGCTATCTTTGAGTGTTTACTGTGTGCCAAGCACTGTTGTTTCATTTAACTTTAACAAGGCTTTATCTAATCGATGCTTAATAAATGTTGGCTGTTGAAAAGTAAACCAGAAATTTTTAAAGTGTTGAATCTTGAACAAAGAGACCAAATTTTAACACATCAGTTCATAAGCATGTTTCTCTAAGTAGTGTTTTTTTTTTTTTAGTTTTTGGGGGTAGTTAAGTATTAATTTAAAAGGTTGATTTATGGCACTCATGACTTGGAGAAAATTTTCTGTGCTTCTGAGGAACTTTTCTTAGTTTTCTTAAGTTTAAGATCACAGTAAAAATCTGTGATGATACAAAATTCAGATGAAGTATAATTGGCTCCTATCCTCTGTACTGCCTTTTTCTCTACAGGTGAGGCCAGGTACACATTCTGTTTTTAATAATTTGGTTTATTTCCTACAGTTCTGGTAAATGAAAACTGATACACAAACATTTTCTTCTGTCTCCTCTACTTTGTAACTGGCAGGCTAGTAGAAAAATACTGTTTTCTGTCAATGTTGCAATAACAAGCCCTGCTGGATTTTTGAGACCACACTTATAAGAGGATATCTGGGTTTTAATGTATAATTGTTTATAAACAGAGTATTTATATATCCCCAAGGCATTTATTTGCTAGCTTAGCCATCCAGAATGCAGGCAGGAACTAGATAGTGGATAAAAATGAACACTGAAGAGCCAAAAGAGCTATCAAAGACTCTGAAGCAAGATATTTTTTAACCAATGTGAAAGTCCTTTGGTTAGCATTTTCTACCTATTCACTCTAAGCAATGTTATATTGTATTAAATACTCTATAGCCAAACAAGTTTAGGAAATGATGCTTATAGGATCCCTCTAAGGATTGTTTTACACTTGGATCACACTTTGGTGTCTACCTTAGGTATTCTGACCTTGCTTTTAGAAGAGAAGGGAGGGGAGCCAACATTTAAAGAACTTGCACCTGGTTGATATCTCCATTTTACAGACAAAGAACCTGAGGCCCTTCTGGAGTGTAAAGAACACAAAACTAGCAAAAGGGCAGAACTGGGAATGGATCCCAATCTCTCTGATGCCTAAATCTTTGCTCTTTGACCTTACTATCCTACTGTGTGATTGTAATGAACTGTCCATTTGGATTTTACATTTTAGAAACAACAATTTAGTAGTAATGCTAGAGAAGAGACAGAGCTGCCCCACTTAGGGAAGAAGGAGAAGATAATAAATTTACTCCCTGACACATGTCCTGTATCCTTGCTCTGTGTAGATGAATTCCATGTTTCAGAGGGGAAGGTTTTGGAGGATACTCTGTAAATTAAATTTCTTTTGGAGTGAGATTTTGTAGTATCTTTAGGTAGATATAGCTTTATGTCTATTTTTGACATAAGGCCAGAACCCCCTCTTTGATTAGATATAGTGGGCTTAGACAAGTTGGTTTTTGTAGTTTCAGTGTGCTCATCTGGATATGATAATCATACCTACTTTTCTGGGTGATTGTAACGCATAAAGGAGGTAATTATGCATGTGAGGTACTTGGCATAGTGTCTGGCAGAGTAATCTTAGTGCTGTTATTAGTAGTATTAATAAAAATAATTAAGGCTTAGGTGTAGGTTGTTATCTCTTTGTTTCCTAGTTTTTTATTTTGTTTTGTTTTTGAATGGGCATGTGTAGGATGGTCGTAAGGAAAGCTCCAAATTTTTTTTTTTAAGTTATGTGACGAAAAATCATTACCAGATGCCTTTTTAAAGTACAGTCATACCTTGTCTTACTGTGCTTTTCTTTATTATGTTTAGCTTTATTGTGCTTTGCAAATACTTGTTTTCTACAGATTGTAGCACTTTTAGCGATAAAGAATTTTAAAATTAAGGTATATACATTGGGTTTTTTTTAGACATGATGCTGTTGCATGCTTAATAGACTACCATGTAGTATAAACATAACTTTTATGTATATTGGGAAACCAGAAAATTTGTGTCACTCATTTTATTGTGATATTCACTTTATTGCGATCATCTGAAACCAAACCTGCAGTGTCTCTGAGGCATGCCTATAAGGGAAATTCTATCTTGAATATGTTTTACAGGGCGTTAAGAAAGTTACAGTTCCTGTTAGGGATCTGTCACCTTTTCAGTGAGTACTGTTTGTAATAAGCAGATGTTGGCCTAGTGCCCATAAAGTTTTTGTTTGTTTTTTTGTATCTGTATTTTTTTTATTTTTTAAGGGAGAATTGCAATGATTTTTAATAATTTATTTTGCTTTTTTTCTTAGGGCTGCACCCACAGCATGTGGAGGTTCCCAGGCTAGGGGTCGAATTGGAGCTACAGCTGCTGGCCTACTCCACAGCCACAGCAACGCAGGATCCGAGCTACGTCTGTAGACGTACACCACAGCTCATGGCAATGCTAGATTCTTAGTCCATTGAGAGAGGTCAGGGATCGAACCTGCAAACTTATGCTTCCTAGTCGGATTCGTTTCTGCTGCACCATGACAGAAACTCCTGTTTGTTTTTAATGTGAGAAGTGTATTTTAAGTAGATTTGATGTCTCTGTAGTCAGTCATTTTTACACTGCATATTTTTCTCTGGAAAACTATTTTCAGGCTAGTCTATGTGTAGTGACAGTTTGTTTTATATTTGACCATTAGGTATTAAATGTTTTAACTATCATGGGCAGACGAGATTACTGTGGAATGTAAAGATCTTTTTTTCCCCCAACTTGGATGTCTACATTCTTGTTCAGTAGAGTTAAATAGTCTGAGGAGTCTTCCAAAAATTTGAAGAACTCTTTATACCGTTCCAAATCATTGAAGGCCATTAACTGTGAATTGAGTTATGTAGAGTACACTATTTTTTTTCCTTCAGTTTTTAATCTTCCTTTTCAATTCTGAGGAAGTGGGGAAGAGAGTCTTTTTCCCCTGCTCTCTGAAAAATATTTTTCTTTTCTTAACTTTTTATTTCCTGCTTTGAAGAAGCCACAATCCTTGGAGGTTCTAAGAACATCGCTTGGTTTTCACAGCTTGAGGCAGAGTGATTTTCATGGGAGACCTTTTCCTATAAAATAAAATACTCTTTGTCCTTGCCAGGACATTTTTAAAGGAGCAGCTTGTTGCAGCACCTCACTGCTTTGTTACTAACTGAGCTGAGGAAAGGGAAGAATGAGGGAAGAATGAGTCACGGTTTCCTTTTTTCTCCTTTCTCGATTCTTTTTATTTCTCTTTTCACTTGGCTCTCTAATGGCACTGAAATTGGCTTCTGGTAGAATGGAGTAATTTTCATTAATATATTTATATGTTTTTTAAGGAACCTAGTAGTTCCAAACAGATGGTTGAATGTTTTTTCCATTTGGAGTGTTTATTTTTAAATGATTCATAATTAAAAAGCTTTCAATTATATAAAAGTGGAGAGAGTTGGGTAATGAACCACCATATGTCCATGTGTCCATCTCCAATTACTGTAATTATCTATATGTGGTCAATTTTGTTTCATCTATACCTTCACCACTATTCCAAATATTTTTCAACAGGTTTCAGACATTATATGATTTGGGGAGAAAATATATCTAAGAATGCTTAAAATAAACAAACGTAACTGCAGCATCATGATTCTACCTTTCATGGACTATTCAAAAAATTCCTTGACATCAGATATCCAGTCAGTGTTCACACTTCCCAGTTGTATTTTTTTTTCTCAAAAAAAAAAGGTGGTTTCTTTTGAATTAGGGTCCAAAACAGGTCCATATGTTGCATTTGGTTGCTGTTTTAAAATCTAATTGCTATTGATATTTTCCCCTCTTTTCCTTGTCATTTATTTATTGAAGCAATCAGATCATTTATCTTTTGGAATTTCCCACATTATGGATTTTGGTGATCTTATCTCTGTGGTTATTTAATAGAGTGGTATATTCCTTTATCCCCCCTTATTTCCTATATTTCACCTGCAAACTGTTTTAGAGTCTTTTAGATTTATTAGGTGGTGCTGAGTATTGCATAATATTGGGCGGAAAATACCGTTTGTCTTTTTTGTGATGTTATGGTTGATTGCTGGGTTTATTCTTGTCAACCTGATTCACCCTCCACTACAGAGTTCTCCACCATTCTTTCATCTACATTGATGACTAGTGTGTAGATTAAGGCAAACTGCAGTCCACAGACCAAATCAGATTCACTCCATATTTTGGAAATAAAGTTTTATTAGAACGTAGTCACGCTTTGCTTAATATACTGTCTAGAGCTGCTTTTGTGCTGCAGTGGCAAAGTAGGGTAGTTAAGACAGATGCTATATGACCTGTAAAGTCTAAAATATTTATTATCTGGCTCTTTGTAGAAAAAGTTTGCTGACCTTGATCTAGATTATTATATCTGATGGTAGTGATATTCTGTCATTCCTTCTGTTTTATTTACTGGAGTCCTTATGTAAAAAAGAACTTCTTTACCTCAGTCAATTATGATTTTTCCAGGAACAGCAGGAATGCCTGATTCTTTTCCTAGTATTTGATTGAGGTGGCCAGTGAGGTTTTTAAATTTTTTTAGTATGATTATTTAAATGAGAAAATACACCACGAAGTCCTACCAGTATTTCCCAGTATGATTTTATTTCAAGTTTAAGGGTTTAGGATTATAAGATTTTCCCTTTAACTTTTTTACGATTTATGTTTTAGCTCTTTTCAGTTACACTGAAAGCCTTGAGAGTAGTGAATTACTTGCTGTGTTATTTATATATACATATTAGAATTACTTTGAGCTTATTTTAGAAAATGGCTGCTGAAAACAATTTAAGAATTCTACAATTAATAATAATCAATAAATTCTTCCAGAAATTTACAGTCAAATTATTGTTTTAAAATCATTTAAAATGATTTCTCTTAAGTGTAAACCACTACTTGATGTATAGTTTGGTTCATTTGTTCATTTTGCTGTCACTTTTGGGGAATAACCTGTTTGCATTTTGATTTACTCTTGTTTTATAACTATAATTACAAATATTATATATATTATAAATTTCATGGTTCCAAATCTACAATATGAAGTATAGTCAGAAAAATCTAGTTTTTATCCTCTCCTTCCCCCATAGGTGACCAGTTTATTAGTTTTTGGTTATTATTAATTATATATGTGTGTGTGTGTTAGTGTGTATACACACACACATATATATTTTATATATATATATATACTTAGTCATAGTTCTCATTCTTTAAATAAACCTTACATTTTGTTTTGCACCTATTTTTTTTAAACATAACCAAAAATCTTGGAAATCACTCATCATAGAGGGTACTCTGTTACTGCTTTTTATATCTATATAACACTGATTTTTTTATTTCAAAAAGTTCCATATTGATTATATTAAAGTATTACATGGGAAATTTTTTTTTTTTACTTTAAAATGTTTTTCATTTTTATTTTTACTTTTTAAATCTTTTTAAGATCTCGCCTGTGGCACACGGAAGTTCCCAGGTTAGGGGTTGATTCAGCAACTCAGGATCTCAGCCGCTTCTGTGACCTATGCCCCAGCTTGCAGCAATACTGGATCCTTAACCCACTGAGCAGGATCAGGAATCAAACCCCTCATTCTTATGGATTCTAGTCGGGTTCTTAACCTGCTGAGCCACAAGAATTCCTACACAGGAAGATTTTAATGGAACCAAGTTCCTGATTCTTCTGCCCCTGAAACTTTTATTTTATTTATATCTTAAGGATATTATTTTACCTTAATAGATACTCAAAACAATATAAAAGTGTACAAAATAAAATATGTAAAATATTCTCTGATTTACTGCTCACTTTATTCCTGTCTCCAGAAATTACTACTAGTAAGTTCAAAGTATTTTTCTAGGCGTGTACAGTATTTAATATGCTACAAATAATTTTTAAACAAAATTGGGATCATATTAATATTTCGTAACTTGATTTCTTTAGTGTAATATTATCAATTGAGCTTTAAATTTGGATAATAAAAAATTCTTGAGTGTAACTAAAATTTAAAAAATGACTTTGAGACTTTTTTTCTTTCATTAACACTAGGCAACATATTGTGTGTATGTATAACTTTCTAGATTTCCTGTATTGTAATTTCTGCTGTAAAATTGAGAAAGTGGTTTGTGTGGCTATATTCGTCTTTCTTATGTTCAAACTTATATTTGGGAATAAATTGAGAAAAATTTTATTGTATTCTGTTGTGGCTTAATGCTAAAAGCAAATTCAAATAAAGGATACCTGTTAACTAGCAAGCTCCATAAAAACAAGAAAAGAACCTGCTTATCTTGATCATCACTAGGTCTCTAGCACCTAGGACAGCGACTGGTTCCCTATTCTCACTCTGTATTTGTTTTACTTTAGCCATAGTTATAAATGGATCATGTGTGTATCCCTTTTTCATTTGTTAATATGTCATGGTCATTTTCCATGATAATACTTAAGGATTCTACTTCATTCTTTTAAATGAATGTATTAATGGGAATACCATATGTTACATAATTAGGTAGTTTTGGAGACTTTAGTTTGAATCCCTCTGCCCCTTAGACTTTGATACCAGTGTTCTGTTTTTAAAATATTAGTGGTGATGAAGTTCCCGTTGTGGCAGAGTGAAAATGAATCTGACTAGGAATCATGAGGTTGTGGGTTCGATCCCTGGCCTTGCTCAGTGGGTTGAGGATCCTGCGTTGCCGTGAGCTGTGGTGTGGGTTGCAGACGTGGCTCGGATCAGGTGTTGCTATGGCTGTGGTATAGGCTGGCGGCTGTAGTTCCGATTAGACCCCTAGCCTGGGAACCTCCATATGCTGTGGGTACGGCCCTAAAAAGACAAAAAAAAAAAAAAAAAAAAAAAAAAAATTAGTGGTGAAACGTATTAAGTTGAGGATTATGATGGAATGAACACTTATTACTCCCTTAAAGTGTATATAACATAAGCACATGTTTATGTAGAATGGCAGTACATATGACATGCTTTAAACAAATCTAATGTATGACTATACTGATCATTAACATTAGAGTAATTCACTTTAAATAATTAAATATTTAAATTTAAAATATCTTTTTTTCCTTTGGCTTCATCCCTGGCATGTGGAAGTTCCATGACCAGGGGTTGAACCTCTGCTACAGTTGCAACCTGCGTTACAGCTGTGGCAGCGCTGAATCCTTAATCTGCTGTACCACAGGGGAGCTTCCTAAAATAGCTTTTTTTTTTTTTTCCGTTTTTAGGGCTGTACCTGCCGCATATGGAAGTTCCCAGGCTAGAGGCGAATCAGAGCTACAGCTGCCAGCCTACACCACAGTCGTAACAGTGTGGGATCTCAGCTGCATCTGCAGCCCACACCACAGCTCATGGGAATGCCGGATCCCTGATCACTGAGCAAGGCCAGGGATCGAACCCACATCCTCATGGATACTAGTTGGATTCATTTCTGCAGCGCCACAATGGGAACTCCCCAAAAATATCTTAATAAGCAATTCACATAAAGGTAAATGAAAATAGTCAACATGTGAAAAGAGTATTCAATTTGGTATAGTTGATGAAACATAAAAGTAGAATGAAACAAAATTACACTACTTCTTCCACAATGAAATTGGCAAAGATTAGAAATACAGTACTTAGTTGGTGACAAGGGTTTGGGCAGATGTGTTGTTGAAGAAAAGTAAATTTATATAGGCTTTCTGGAGGGCAGTGTGGCAGAGTTTCAGAAGTTCTACTTCTGGGACTTTAAGGAAAAAAAATAAGGATATGTTCATAAATTTACATATACATGAATGTTCATGAAAAATTTAATCCTGGGACTAATAACAGTAATACTGCTTAAATAGTGCTTGTCCATCCCCTACATTTATTTAATCCTTTCAGCAGTCTTGTGGTATTCATGTAATAGGATTAAAAATGGTGATATACAGTAATATTTACAGAAATAAGTTCATAATAAGAATAAGTTGCATGCATTGCAAAGGAGTATGTACAGTGTGATTGCATTGACTGCAACAAAATAGAGAAAACTGAAAATATTCTCCAAATATTTATACTCATGTTTATAATCCTTTATTACACTTACAATACAGCTATAATCCTGTTGTTCAAATATGTTAATTTTACTCTTTTCCTATCTTTTGGTGAACACATAAAACAGGAATTAATGGATAATCTTTGATTTGTTAATTCTTTGGTGTTTCTGGGAAATAGAAATAGAAAGAGTTGGAAGTTAAGCTTAAGTAGCTAAAGATTGAAGCCTGACAATGGCAAAATGACAGTATTGTAAATGTTAATTTTATGGTTGATGGCATTGAAGCTTTATCATAAATGAAAGAAAGGGAGGGAGAGAAAGAAGAAAGGAAGGAATGAAATAAAAAAGGACTTGCTATATTTTTACTTGCTATATTTTCATGACTTTTCTTGCTACAATCAGATATTTTCTCTTTTACAGTAGAAATTTAGTAATTCCCTTAATTATTGTTTCTTCTTAAGAATTGGTTTCTTTCAAATCTTCTAAGTCTTAAACTTTGTCTTGTACCAGCCCTTTTCAGGAATTGAGAAAATTAGTTCACCAGGTTCCCATTAATGAATCTGATCTATGTAGGACTAGAACTTGTGCTAGTTTTACTTAGTTTCATCTTTAAGACCTTGTTAAAATGTTTTTCTCAGAAAGGCCTTCTTTGACCCGTATTTTTAAAATTGTAGCTGTTCCTGGATCCTGTGCTTTTCATTTCCCTCTGTACTTAAAATAAAACAACAGCAAAAACATTGATCACTTTGTTATATACAATTTACTTATTTTGTTTATATCTAACTCTTTCCTCCTCCTTTGTTGAAAATTTAAGTTACAGTGAGTGCAAGGAGTTTTCTGTAGAGCCTTGTGTATTTCCAGAGCTAAGAGCAATGCCTGGATAATAGGATTTCAGTAAATATTTTTTTTGATAATGAATAGTGGATACTCAGTATTTGTGGAATGATTGGATATTGTCTTTAGTTGATGGAGGTGAAACTTCAAGTGTTTACAGAAGATTAGGATTCTGTAGTTGTTTTGTAGTGTGGTTGTTTCATTGTCAGTCTAGTAATAGAGTTAAATTTATAGACAAGTTGAAATTTCTAAATTTATTTCTGTTTAATTCCAGAACAGGGATTATTTTTAATTAGTAATTTAACTTTTATGATACTGTTTATGAACTATTGCTAAACGAATGCCAGTAAGGCTAATAAAATGAATACAGGGAAGACCTTTTAGCTTGCTGTGAGAGTCTGACTCTTTTGGTTCCTGTGAGGGAACTGGACTAAGGTTTAAGAACACTCTTGCTCACCCTCTCTGTCTCTCTGATTTTAAGATTATTCCCAGAACTTTGTGTTTGAGTGATATTTCTTTGGAAATTACAAGTTTTCAGGAAATTAAGTTGGATGAAAGTGCTGCATGATTGCTTTTTGCAATCAAAACTGTTGTTGAATGTTAATTAGCACCACAGCTTCTTGTGAAGGCTTTTAGACTTGAGTGATAATGAGTCTCATTAGGGGAGAGAGAGAGTGTAAGGTGTTCCAAGATCTTCACATTTATTCATCCACCATTTAAGGCCAACTGTATGCTAGACTATTGTACACACAAAAGTCGGCAGGACAGATTCAATAGTAAGGAGACAGTAAAAATGCTTGTTTCACATTGCTTCTCCCAGGTGTGGAGTTTCCCAAAAGCAGGAGAATTTATTTTCCTGGCTATTTCTGGTTTTGATTTAAATTAAATTGAAATAGAAAATGAGCCATTAATTAGTATTGAGGAGATGTGTAATCATGGTGTAATTTATATCAGTTTACTATTGAGCTAGGATAGGTATGAATGTATATAAATCTTGAGAGACAGGAGTTATAATTAGTGTTTTACAAATAAGAAAATAGAATTTCAGAGAGGTTAAGCCATTTGCTTAAGGTTCATAGCTTATAAGTTGTGGATTTTATTTTTTTTAATTTTTCAAAATTTTAATTTAATTTTTTTTGGATTGTTTTTTAGGGCTGCATCTGCAGCATATGAAAATTACCAGGCTGGGGTCAGATCGGAGCTGCAGCTGCCAGCTGATGCCACAGCCACAGTCACGCTGGATCTGAGCCTTGCCTGTGACCTATACCACAGGTCACGCAAGGCCAGACCCTTTAACCTGCTAAGTGAGGCCAGGGATTGAATTTGCATCCTCATGAATACTAGTTGGGTTCATAACGCACTGAGCCACAGTGGGAACTCTTTAAGTTGCAGATTTTAAACCAGGCCTATTGATGCTAAAGTCCATAAACTTTCTGTGGCACTTCAGAGGAAGCTGCCTTTTTTTTGTTCTGTAGATAATGGTGAATTACAAGAGATAGTGAATTTGTAAGTTGTGCTGCAAATGTTTTTCTTCCCAAAATTGAGTCTCTGGCTTTTGAGCCAGAGAATGTATGTTTATATCTATTTAATTAATTAGTTAATTTCTTGTTTGTTTGTTTAGGGCCATACCTGCAGCATGTGAAAGTTCCCAGGCTAGGGGTCAAATTGAAGCTGTAGCTGCTGGCCTACACCACAGCCACAGCAACGTGGGATCTGAGCCATGTCTATGACCTACACCACAGCTCACAGAAATGCTGACTTCTTAAAAACCACTGAGTGAAGTCAGGGATCAAACCCGAAACCTCATGATTACTGGTCCTATTTGTTTCCGCTGTCTGCAACGGGAACTCCGAGCCAGAGTATTTAAAAACAAAATTCTCTCTTTTTTTTTTTTTTCTGTTGAAAAAAATAAAATGCATTCGTCATGGCAAGAAATAGATAAAAAAAAAAGATAAAGGTAGGAGTGGCTCAGTGGTTAACGAATCTGACTAGGAACCATGAGGTTGCAGGTTCGATCCCTGGCCTCGCTCATTGGTTTAAGGATTCAGCTTTGCTGTGAGCTGTGGTGTAGGTCAGACACAGCTCGGATACCACGTTGCTGTGGCTCTGGCGTAGGCTGGTGGCTATCGCTCTGATTTGACCCCTAGCTTGGGAACCTCCATATGCCGCAGGAGTGGCCCAAGAAATCGCAAAAAGACAAAAAAAAAAAAAAGGTAGCTGGAATGGGGAGAGCAATAGTCCTGTTGATACACTGTTAACCTTTTGGTGTATAGGTGATATTTAATGTAATATAGTTTGGGTTCTAGGATTCCGAAGACCTGAAATCAAATCTGGGCTCCACCATTTAATAGTTTTGTGATTTGGGCTTTTGGGGCAGATTATTTTTTTCAGTTTTGCAGATGAAAGATCTGAGGTTTAGAGAAGGCAGCCTATATCATAAAGTTTTGATGATTAAATGTAATAAAGCATATTAGATGCTTATTAACGCATACCTAAAATTGCAGGCACAGCTTAGTTCTTTTACAGATAGGTATCTTTTATCTTTTACTGAAATGATTTATCAAAAATTATAGCTGCTTTTTTTTAAACCTAATATATCAAAGATATCTTTTCATTTAAAACACAGCATTTTAAGTCATCAAATAATAATTAATCCACACAATAGGATGCCGTAGTATATTCAACCACCGCTTCTTGGTGGATATTTGTTTCTAGCTTTTTTCTTTTGCAGTTACTAACAAATAATGCCTCAACAAATATTCATGTAGCATACCTTTGGATATGTTTTTATCCCGTTTGGGTATAATTGGAGGTTGAGAAGTATGTACACTTTTAAGATTTCATGGAGTTCCCATTGTGGCACGGTGGAAACGAATCCGACTAATATCCATGAGGATGCTGGTTCTATCCCTGCCCTCTCCCAGTGGGTCAGGGATTGCCACGAGCCGTGGTGTAGCTCACAGCAGGCAGCTGTAGCTTCTATTCAACCCCTATCCGGGGGAAGTACCACATGACTCAGGTGCAGCCCTAAAAAAGAAAAAAGAAAAAAGATTTCTGATCCATGTTGCTGTATAGCCTTTTGGAGAGGTTGTAATTATTTATATTCTTACTATACTGACCCCTGTTTCCCTGCACTCTTCCTGAATTATGTATTATAAATTTAAAATATCATTGTTGATTTGGTGAGTTTTAATTTCCATTGTTTTGGTGATTAATAAGTTTGAGGGTTATTTTTCTACATGTATATTGGCTCCATATACTGTTTTCCCATTAGTTTTCATGTCCTTATGCCAATTTTGGAGGGTAGCTGTCTCTTCCTTAGTGATGTAAAAGAGCTCCTCATATATGAATACTGTGAACTCATTGTATGTTGTATTGCCCCTAAATTGTCAATTTTTCTTGTAATTTTGCTTATGTTTATTTTTGGTTGTATAGAAGTTTAAAATACTTATATCTGGAATTCCCATTGTGGCGCAGTGGTTAACGAATCTGACTAGGAACCATGAGGTTGCAGGTTCGATCCCTGGCCTTGCTCAGTGGGTTAAGGATCTGGCGTTGCCGTGAGCTTCGGTGTAGGTTGCAGATGTGGCTCGGATCCTGCATTGCTGTGGCTCTGGTGTTGACTAGTGGCTACAGCTCCGATTGGACCCCTAGCCTGGAAACCTCCATATGCCGTGGGAGCGGCCCTAGAAAAGGCAAAAATTATTAACATATGTGTTGGTCTTCTAGATTTGGGGTCATGCTTAGTAAAGCTTGCCCTTCCCCAGAATAGACAATTCTTATATTTATTGGTCTCAGAACCCCCTTATACTCTTAAAAACTATTAACAGCCTTAAAGAGCTCTTGTTCATGTGAGTTAAATCTATAGATATTTGCCACATTAGAAGTTAAAATTGAGAAATTTATAAAATAACAGGAACATGTATATGTTAAACAACATATCTAATAAAAAACAATTATATTTTTCCAAATAAAAATCTTTTTAAAAAATCTCTTTGCAAAAAGAATGAGAGTGAATAGCATTGTTAATGTTATGTGAAATATTATTGTTATGAAAATAGTTTTGGCCCCATGGACCCTTTGGAAGGATCTGCAGATGGACTCTCTTTTGAGAACTGCTAATATTGATATATCAGTTATATTTTCTTGTATTTTTATGGCTGAATTTAAATATGGAATGAATTTGAATATAACTCACCCTCCCTCATTAGCCAACATTTTTTGAATGTTCCATTTTCTTGTAAATTGTTGACTGGATGCCTAGAATGAAGCTATAAGCCTGTACACCTTTTTTCAATTGTTATTGCCTGCCTTAACTGTTCACTGAAAGTAGTAGTCTTAGCAATCTTTGCTTAATGTCATATCCCTGTTATGGTATATTCTCTTAGGTTCCTGATGCATTCCCCCCAATCCCAGCTTTCAGTTTCACATATTTATGTTGCAAATTGTGGCGTATTGCTCTAAAAAATTGTCACCAGTTTTGAAATTTTTTTTGGCATATGGAGCTTCCCAGGCTAGGGGTCTCATTGGAGCTGTAGCCACCGCAACGCCAAATCCAAGCTGCATCTGCGACCTACACCACAGCTCATGGCAACACCGGATCCTTAACCCACTGAGCAGGGCCAGGGATCGAACCCACAACCTGATGGTTCCTAGTCAGATTTGTTTCCTCTGTGCCACGACAGGAACTCCCAATTATGAAAATGTTGTATAGTATTGTAGGAAATCTAAAATGTGTGTAGAAGCATAACAAAAAAGGAATATTTTGTTACTTCCAATATCAGAGTGCCGCAGATATGTTATTATTGCTGTCCTCTAATGGGGTTACTTCAGTATTAAAAATACTAGCAAGTTGAACATGTAAATTCCTTCTCCACTCTTAGTAAATTGTACATCTTTGATGGGCTGCTTAGCTTCTTGGGATCCCTTGCTCAGCAGTCCTATGTTTGTTATTTTTTGTGTGTTCCTAGGTGCTTTGGATACAAAGAACAAGACACCATTTCCCCTGTCACTAAGTTTTCAGGTTAATGAAGAAATAATAAACATGTTATGTGATAGGTATTATAGCTATAAGCAGTTATGAATATTATGGGAGAGTCTAAGGAGGCTATTATTGAAAAATGATGAGGGAGTGAAGAGAAGGGAGTAGTCTTAAAAAGATTGAGGTTGTATAGTCTTCCTTAGTATGTGATGACTTATTTGTCTATCTAGGTCAAGGGAATCTAGGAGTCAAGAATGACTCCCCGCTATTTGGCTTGGAAGATAGTATGGATAATGATGTTTATAGGGAATATACTCTACTCCCAACAAAATAAAACTCTCTGCACAGCTGTATTTTCTCAGGCTCTATTCTTTTGTTTTTCCAAGATGAGTTCAGTTATGGCCCTGTTGAGTTTGGATGGGCCTGGAAATATTCAGGTGTAGATGAATGAGAGGCATTGAAAAGCTTCTAGGAGGGTTGTATGGACTAGAGAGTTAGCACTGTAACTTAAGTGGTTGAATGGAGATTAATATCCTTTGAGAATTCTTAACAGGAGGAGAGAAGAAAGATCCGGACCCTCCAACATTTGAGAGACAGGCAGAGGAAAATGAATCCTGCAGAAAGTAGTCAGAAGAAGCCACAGAGACAAGGCTGGACCCCCAACCCACCACATGACAGTGGGAGCTCCTCTTTTCCCTTTTTGCAAAAATTGTGTAAAATATATATTTTAGGTAATGCTGTCTATGATTTTTGATACCTTTTTGTGATACTTCAGTTGTCATGAATATCAGTTATTCTCTTGTTCCACGGAAGGACGTAAAAACAGTCCCATTATAAAGTATAACAGTTTAGGGCTATTTAATATAATTATGTAGCTTTAAGATGGTCAGTTTCATCTTTTCCTTGCATATGCATGTGTCCCCCACAACCACCTCCCAACTCATTAAAGTGGTTAATGCTAACAATATAATACCACCTGTTCCTACAAATGTGCTAAGTAACTGTGAACTGGAAAATACATTCATCAGTTGTTAGAATTGTGCTCTGAGAGTACTGATTTCAACTAGTAATGGTAAGGAAAATCTGGGGGGTTGCTTCCGTAAACTTTAGTCTGTGAGGGGTATGTGTGTGTATACATATGCTACACCCACACACAGATATACACATATCATGTATGTATGGTTTTCTACTACTATTTTACTTAAAGGGTGTAGAGCTCTATAGTTAGATTGCTCTGGAGTACCAACTCCAACACTTACTAACTCTGAACTTGAACACGACTTACTTTCAAAAGTTGACTTTATTTATTTTTAAAATGATGAGTTCTCATCATGGCTAAGTGGAAATGAATCTGACTAGCATCCATGAGGACACAGGTTTGATCCCTGGCCTTGCTCAGTGGGTTAAGGATCTGGTATTGCCAAGAGCAGTGGTGTAGGCTCCTACGTTGCTGTGGCATGGCGTAGGCCATTGGCTGCAGCTCTGATTCTACTTCTCACCTGGGAACCTCCATATTCCATGATTGTGGCCCTAAAAAGACCAAAAAATAAATAAATTAAAAAAATTTAAAAATGATGCTAGTACTTAACCTCGTAGAACTATTATAGAGGGTAAATGATACAAACCATGAAAAACACAACTTGGTAAAGAGTAGGTTGATTTAATAATTTAGCTGTTAATAATTGTTTTCTGACTTTAGGGTTTTGATTTCCTAAGCTTGGTTTCTGGACTTCTTGATTTGTATTTCAAAAGAGAGTAGATTTTGTGTTTACGGGAGGGCAATGAGAATTTGCAGCGTATGTGAACAAGGAGATTTATTTCCTAAGGTTGGTTTGTTAGAGCTGTTTAGGGAAAGTTTTTCTTAGAGGCATTTGAAACACAACATGCCTCTTTACTTTTGGATTGAATACTAAAAAGTATTTTAAAATAAGAGATGGATTTAAAATGACCTGTGATACAGGATATTTTACTTAGAGAGTGTGTGTGTGTAGGAGAATAAAGGTTGTTGTAGACTACTATTTTGGGACAGGAAATTAATGTAACCCGGTGAGGCTCATGAATATTGCAGGCTTAGTATCAGAACTACTGGGTAGCTTGTAATTTAACCCAGGGCAGTACTTGGAGGGCAGGAAGTTAAGAGTTGATCTAAGAAAGCTCATATTCATCTTTTTATGTGAGGCCTGAACTCTTAGAGGAGACAAAGAATGAAATTACCTAGTATTTGATAACCATCAGTTTAGTCCTTCTTCTATCAAATAAATTATACTATTCTCTTAAATATTTTCATTTTATTTTTTACTATGTCCTTTTTTTATTATTTTTAATAGTTATTTCCCCAATACAATTTTTTTCCTACTGTACAGCATGGTGACCCAGTTATACATACATGTACACATTCTGTTTTTGCACATTATCATGCTCCAGAATAAGTGATTTTAAACATTTTAGAGTCTTAATACCATACATTTTTTTGGTATAGGAGAACATTAAAGGATGGGAAAATCTTGTAGTTTTGTAAATGTACAAATACATATGTAAGGTAGTCCTCATCATTGAACTACTCTGGAACACCCACAGTCCCCCCGTATAAAAGACAGGAGCATTAAAAAAATTTTTTTTAATTATTTTTTTTTTCTTACTCAAATGAATTTATCACATCCATCTGTAGTTGTATAAAGATCATCACAATTCAGTTTCACAGGATTTCCATCCCACAACCCAAGCACATCCCCGCACCCCCCAAACTGTCTCCTCCGGAGACCATAAGTTTTTCAATGTCTGTGAGTCAGCGTCTGTTCTGCAAAGAAGTTCAGTCTGTCCTTTTTTCAGATTCCACATGTCAGTGAAAGCATTTGATGTTGGTGTCTCATTGTCTGACTGACTTCACTTAGCATGATAGTTTCTAGGTCCATCCATGTTGCTAAGAATGCCGGTACTTCGTTCCTTTTAATGGCTGAGTCATATTCCATTGTGTATATGTACCACATCTTCTGGATCCACACCTCTGGCGATGGACACTGAGGTTGTTTCCATGTCTTGGCTATTGAAAATAGTGCTGCAATGAACATCGGAGTACATGTGTCCTTGCAAGTCGTGGTTTTCTCTGGATAGATGCCCAGGAGTGGGATTGCTGGATCAAATGATAGTTCTACATTTAGTTTTCTGAGGAAATCTCCATACTGCTTTCCACAGTGGTTGCACCAGTTTACAATCCCACCAACAGTGTACTAGGGTTCTTTTTCTCCACACCCTCTCCAGCACTTATTGTTTGTAGACTTTTTTCTGGCCGGTGTCAGGTGGTACCTCATAGTGGGTTTGATTTGCATTTCTCTAATAATGAGTGATGTTGAACATCTTTTCATGTGTTTCTCAGCCATCTGTATGTCTTCTTTGGAGAACAGTCTGTTTAGATCTTCTTCCCATTTTTTGATGGGGTTGTTTGTGTTTTTGGTATGGAGCTGCGAAGGTGTTTATAAATTTTGGAGATGAATCCCTTGTCCGTCGATTCACTTGCAAAGATTTTCTCCCATTCTGTGGGTTGTCTTTTCGTGTTGTTTAGGGTTTCCTTTGCTGTGCAGAAACTTTTCAGTTTGAGTAGGTCCCATTTGTTTATTTTCCTTTTTATTGTCAATACTCTAAGAGGTGGATCTGAGAAGATGTTGCTGTCGTTTATGTCAGGGAGTGTTTGGCCTATGTTTTCCTCTAGGAGTTTGGTAGTGTCTGGTCTTATATGTAGGTCTTCAATCCATCTGGAGTTTATTTTTACGTATGGTGTTATGGAGTGTTCTACTTTCATTCTTTTCCCTGTGGCTGTCCAGTTTTCCCAGCACCACTTATTGAACAAGCTGTCCTTTCTCCATTGTATATTCTTGCCTCCTTTGTCATAGATGAGTTGGCTGTAGGTGCGTGGCTTTAATTCTGGGCTTTCTATCCTGTTCCACTGATCTACACGTCTGTCTTTGTGCCAGTACCGTACAGTTTTGATGACTGTTGCTTTGTAGTATAGTCTGAAGTCCGGGAGCCTGATTCCTCGAGCTCCATTTTTCTTTCTCAGGATGTCTTTGGCTATTCTGGGTCTTTTGTGCTTCCAAACAAACTTTAACATATTTTGTTCGAGTTCTGTGAAAAATGTCCTTGGTAGGTAATTTGATAAGGATTGCATTGAATCTGTAGATTGCCTTAGGTAGTACAGTCATTTTGATCATATGAACTCTTCCAATCCATGAGCATGGTATATCTTTCCATCTGTTTGTGTCATCTTTGATTTCTTTCATCAGTGGCTTGTAGTTTTCAGAGTACAGGTCCTTTGTTTCTTTAGGTAGGTTTACTCCTAGGTATTTTATTCTTTTGGATGCGATGGTAAATGGGATTGCTTCCCTCATTTCTCTTTCTGCTCTTTCATTATTAGTGTATAGACATGCCGTTGATTTCTGTGTATTAATTTTGTATCCTGTGATTTTGCCAAATTCATGGATGAGCTCTAACAGTTTTCTGGTAGAGTCTTTAGGATTCTCTAGGTATAGTATCCTGTCATCTGCAGATAGTGATAGTTTTCCGTCTTCCTTTGCAATGTGGATTCCTTTTATTTCTTTTACTTCTCTGATTGCTCTGGCTAGAACTTCCAGAACTATGTTGAAGAGTAGTGGTGAGAGCAGACATCCTTGTCTTGTTCCTGATCTCAGTGGGAATTCTGTCAGCTTTTCACCACTGAGAATGATGTTCGCTGTGGGTTTGTCATATATGGCCTTTATCATGTTGAGGTAGGTTCCCGATATGCCCACTTTCTGAAGGGTTTTTATCAGAAACGGGTGTTGGATTTTGCCAAAGGCTTTTCCCGCTTCTATTGAGAGGATCATACGGTTTTTATTCTTCAGTTTGTTAATGTGGTGTATCACACTGATGGATTTGCGGATATTGAAGAACCCTTGCATCCTTGGGAGAAATCCCACTTGATCATGATGTACAATCCTTTTGATGTACTGTTGGATGCGGTTTGCTAGTATTTTGTTGAGGATTTTTGCATTGATGTTCATCAGTGAAAATGGTCTGTAGTTTTCTTTTTTGGTGGTATCTCTGTCTGGTTTTGGTACCAGGGTGACGGTGGCCTGATAGAATGAGTTTGGGAGTATCCCTTCCTCTGCAATTTTTTGAAATAGTTTCAGAAGGACAGGTGTTAGCTCTTCTCTGAATGTTTGATAGAATTCACCTGTGAAGCCATCTGGTCCTGGACTTCTGTTTGTTGGATGTTTTTTAATCAGTTTCAGTTTCAGTTGTTGTGATGGGTCCATTCATCTTTCCTATTTCACCTTGGTTTAGTCTTGGAAGATTGTACTTTTCTAAGAATTTTTCCATTTCTTCTAGGTTCTCCATTTTATTGGCATATAGTTGCATATGGTAGTCTCTTATGATCCTTTGTATTTCTGTGATGTCCGTTGTTACTTCTCCTTTTTTGTTCCTAATTTTATTGATTTGAGTCCTCTCTCTTTTTTCCTTGATAAGTCTGGCTAGGGGTTTATCAATTTTGTTGATCTTTTCAAAGAACCAGCTTTTCGTTTCATTGATCTTTTCTGTGGTTTTCTTCGTTTCTATTTCATTGATTTCTGCTCTGATCTTTATGATTTCTTTCCTTCTACTAACTTTAGGTCTTGTCTGTTCTTCTCTCTCCAGCTGCTTTAGATGTAAAGTTAGCTTGTTTATTTGAGCTTTTTCTTGTTTCCTGAGGTGGGCTTGTATTACTATAAACTTTCCTTTTAGAACAGCTTTTGCTGCATCCCATGGTATTTTTTAATTTCCTCTTTGATTTCTTCAGTGATCCATTGGTTGTTTAGTAGCATGTTGTTTAGTCTCCACTTGTTTGTGTTTTTTGCAGTTTTTTTCTTGTTGTTGATTTCCAATCATATAACGTTGTGGTCAGAAAAGATGCTTGATAGGATTTCAATTTTCTTAAAGTTACTGAGGTTGGATTTGTAGCCCAGGACATGATCAATCTTAGAGAATGTTCCACGTGCACTTGAGAAGAATGTGTATTCTGTTGCTTTTGGACGGAATGTACTATGAAGTCCATCTGGTCTAATGCATCATTCAGGGCCTGAGCTTCCTTATTGATTTTCTGTCTGGTTGATATGTCCATTGCTGTAAGTGGGGTGTTTTAGTCCCCCACTATTATTGTGTTATTGGCAATTTCTCCTTTTAAGGTTGTTGGCAGTTGCCTTATATATTGTGGTGAACCTATGTTGGGTGTGTAGATATTTAAAATTGTTATATCTTCTTCTTGGATTGATCCTTTGATCGTTATGTAATGACCTTCTTTGTCCCTTAAAATATTCTTCATTTTAAAGTCTATTTGGTTTGATACGAGTATTGCTACTCCAGCTTTCCCTGTTTACATGAAATATTTTCTTCCATCCTCTCACTTTCAATTTGTATGTGTCCCTAGAAGTGAAGTGGGTCTCTTGAAGGCAGCATATATATGGGCCTTGTTTTTGCATCCATTCAGCCAGTCTGTGTCTTTTGGTTGGGGCGTTTAGTCCAGTAACATTTAAGGTAATTATTGATATGTATGTTCTTACTGCCATTAATTGCTTTGGATTTGTTTTTGTTGCTCTTCTTTCTTTCCTTCTCCTCTTCTCTCCTCTTCTGGTTTGATGACTATCTTTAGTGTTGTATTTGAGTTGATTTTTCTTTGTTTATGTATCAGTTGTAGATTTTTTGTTTGCAGTTACTCTGAAGTTTTGATATAAGACTTTATATGTATATGAGATTGTTTTAAGTTGTTGGTCTCTTAATTGCAGGTTCATCTCCAGTGTCCTCCATTTGTACCCACCTCTTCTCATGACTTCTGATTTTGGTGGCGTAATTGTGCATGGATGATTTTGTATATTTACTGTATATACAGCTTTACTGGTGAGCCTTGTCATTTGTGGAAGTTTTGTTTCCTCTTGCTGTCTTTTCTGCCTAGAGAAATTCCTTTAGTATTTGTTGTAAGGCTGGTTTAGTGTGGCTGAATTCTCTCAGCTTTTGCTTATCTGTGAAGCTTTTGATTTCTCCTTCAAATCTGAATGAGAGCCTTGCTGGGTAATCTTTTTTGGAGGTTTTTTCCTTTTATCACAGTAAGTATATCATGCCACTCCCTTCTGGCCTGCAGAGTTTCTGCTGAAACATCTGCAGATAACTTTATCAGGGTTCCCTTGTATGTTACTTGTTTCTTTTCCCTAGCTGCTTTCAAGATTTTCTCTTTGTCTTCACTTATGGTCTGTTTGATTAATATGTGACTCAGTGTATTCCTCCTTGGGTTTATTGTATATGGTACTCGTTGTGCTTCCTGGATTTGAGTGAGTGATTCCTTTCCCATGTGAGGGAAGTTTTTGGCTATTATCTCTTCAAATATTTTTTCTGTCCCCTTCTCGCTCTCTTCTTCTCGCACCCCTATCATGTGGATGTTGGTGCGTTTAACGTTGTCCCAGAGTTCTCTGAGACACTCTTCATTTGTTTTCAATCTTTTTTCTCTTTTCTGTTCTCCCTCCGTAATTTCCACTAATCTGTCCTCCACTTTGCTTATTCGTTCTTCTGCCTCCTGTATTCTGCTGTTAGCTGCTTCTAGTGAATTTTTTATTTCAGTTATTGTATTTTGCATCTCTTCTTGTTTAAGTTTTATATCTTGTATGTCTTTGCTCAGTGTTTCCTGTAAGTTATCCATCTTTGCCTCCAGTTTATTTCCAATGTCTTACATCATCTTCAGTATCAGCAGTCTAAATAAAGTCTTTTTCCTGGAGGCTGAGAATCTCCTCATTACTTAGCTGATTTTCTGGGGTTTTTCCTTTCTCCCTCATCTGAGTTATAGTCCTCTGTCTTTTCATTTTTATAGGTTTTTGGTGTGGTGACCTTTTTACAGGTAATAGAGTTGTAACCTCTCTTACTTCTGGTGTCTGCTCCCCTTATGGCTGAAGTTGGTATGGGGGCTTGGTGTAGGCTTCCTGATGGGAGGGGCTGGTGATTCCAATCCCTCCTGTGGGTGGGGGTTAGTCTCTGGATGGGATTAGAGGCAGCTGTGTGCCTGAGGGATCTTTAGGTGGGCTGTTTACTGAGGGGCAGGACTGTGATCCCACCTGGGTTGTTGTTTGGCCTGGGGCTTCTCAGTACTGATGGGTGGGGCCAGATTTTCCCAAAATGGCCACCTCCAGAGAAAGAAACACTGCTGAATATTCCTGAGAGCTTTGCCTCCAATGTCCTTCCCTCACAACAAGCCACATTCACCCCTGTTTTCCCAAGAACTGCAGTCAGGTTTGACCCAGATTCCTATGGAGACTTTGCTTTGCCTTGGGACCCAGTGCATGTGAAAGTCTGTGTGTGCCTTTTAAGAATGGGGTCTCCGTTTTCCCCAGTCCCATGGAGCTCCTGCACACAAGCCCCACTGGCCTTCAATGCCAGATGCTCCAGGGGCTCTTTCTCCCAGTGCCAGATCCCCACACGTGAGAGTTTGATGTGGGGCTCAGAACTCACTCCTGTAGGTGAGTTTCTGTGAACCAGTTAGTTTTCAGTCTGTGGAGCTTCTCACCCGGGAGGTATGGGGTTGTATTTATCATGAAATCACCCGAGAGGAGCATTTAGTTATGTATAAAAATAGTAAACTAAAATTGTTTCCTTCTGAGAATTTCTCTGGATGTGTTGAAGTGTTTAAAGCTGCTAAATCCACATGTGAATTTTCATCATTTTAAGTGCCATAAAAACAGGTTTTACTTTTATTGATACCTGGCTTAATAGTAAGACCATGTTAAATTCAGGAATGATTTAAGAAATTATTGAATGTTTCATTGCCTTAATAAAAAAAGGTACTTTCTATTTGCAAATATTGCTGTGTCTGCAGTCATACCAAATGAATCATGAGTGTCTTGGTTCTTGCCTTGCATAAAGAATTACTCTTTCAGCAATAGGTAGAGCTTTTTGGCAATTGGCAGTGATAGGTCGGTGACAGGTCTGTGACTTGACTGTTAAAGCAGTGCTAGTTTTTTATTGAAGGGGAGATGAGCTCTCTGTCCCCCTGTTGAAAAATGTTAGATACTTGCCTGTTGTACCATTTATGGGATGCATTGAGTTAATAAGTCTTATTAGTATGTTTGACTTGTTGAAGTAAGATTTGATTGTCTTGTATTAAAGAGTTGTTTGATGATAACAGTTCTTATGAAAATTAAAAGTCTCAGTAGTGACACCTGGAAAATTGAAAATTTAGGAACTCCTGGAAAATTCTCATACTTAAACAAAAGGAAAAAAACCCTAAAAACTCCAATTTTAGTTAGTCATATAAATATCTCCCCTCTAAGTATAGTCAGTGGATATTATGTGGTAGTTATTTCCTAAAGACATGTCATGTTATCAGAAATTGCATTTATGCTGCTAATGGATTTAAGTTGCTAAATTTTTAGAAAAAAGGGTAGTGGGTGGCTTAGTAGACTGGTTTTTCAGATTCCCAATTACAGAGTAATTGCAGGAATTTAGTAGGTGCGTTTTCTTTTTTCTCCTTAAGGTATAGATTGTATGTCTATAAAACCTAAACCACACCAAATAAATGAGGATTTATAAATCTAACTTTTACACCAGATTAATGGCTTTTAGTTGTCATCACTACTATCATTAGTATATGTTAGCTATTGACATATAACAATTCACTGAAAACTTGACCTAAAACAGCCACCATTTGTTATTGGCCATGAGCCTTTGAATCATCTCAGAAGTTCTGCTGATCTGGGTCTGACTTGAGAGATTTTACAAAGGTTTACTTGTATTTCTCATGGCGTAGCCAGTAGATTCACTAAGACTAAGTTGTCTGCTGTGGTCTCACTCATGTCTGTCTGGTGGTTGGCTGCATGTCAGCTGGGGTAACAGGGTGATTGGGCCACATGTCTTTAGATATCTAGCAGGCTGGCTTGTTGCAGAGCATATTTTCAAGAGAGAGATATGGAAGCATGCAGGAGTTCTTGAGTCCTAGGCTTAAAACTGGCAAACTGTCATTTTTACTGCCTTCTATTGGTCAAACCATGTATTCAGTCCAATTCGGATTTAAGAGTTGTGGAAACACTGCAAAGTTGTGCTACAGAGCCTTTAAATATAGGGAGTTCTGAAAAATTGGGGAAACTTTTGCCATCAACATTCCACATTTCGTATAGTGGTCTTCTCTTTTCTCTTTACTTTCCTCTCCTCTCCTCTTCTCTTTTTACCTTACCTGTAGCATATGGAAGTTCTCAGGCCAGGGACTGGCTAGGGATCAGCTGGGGATTGAAACTTTGTAGTCACAGAGACAACACCAGATCTTTAACCTCTTGTACCACAGTGGGAGCTCCTAGTATAGTACTTTTTTTGTCTTTTTAGGGCTACACCTGCGGCATATGGAGGTTCCCATGCTAGGGCTCGAATTGGAGTTGTAGTTGCTAGCCTACTCCTCAGCCACAGCAATGCCAGATCTAAGCTGTGTCTGCCACTTACACCACAGCTCATGGCAATGCCAGATCCTTAACTCACTGAGTGATGCCAGGGATCGAACCTGCGTCCTCATGGATGCTAGTCAGATTCGTTTCTGTTGAGCCATGACAGGAACTCCTAGTATAGTGCTTTTTTCAATTACCCAATCATATGCTTTTTTAAAAACATTTATTAGTGACAAAGCACATATCCACTCCACTGAGTATTGATGTTGTGCCTATAATGGCTTTTATCTTATTTCCTTCACAGTTACAAGTTTTCCCATATAATACACTTGGGTTCTCTAAACAGTTGAGCTATGTCCCATTTTAGTTAAGAAAACTGAGAGAGATGCCCAAAATTGTCTTCTGTTGTCTATTTTAATCTGATTAATTTTTCTTCCTTTCTTTGAAGGCTTTTAATCTGGTTTCTCATAGTCTAGCCAGTTTTATTTACCAGTGTGCTGTTCTCTGGCTTGCCCAGTGACTTTCTCCCTGTCTTTTTTTTTTTTAAAACGAGGTGAAATTGACACAACAAAAAATAAAATACTTTAAAGTGTACATGCATTTATTTTCACAGTATACAGCCACCACCTTTATCAAGTTTCATCACCTTAAAAGGAAAAGTTTATCCACTAGCAGTCACCTGCTCAATCCTATAAACTGCTGGCGACAACCAATCTTCTTTCTGTTCCTATGGATTTATCTTTTCTGAGCTGTCATTTGTTTTTAACCACTGTGCATCTGTTTTTGTTCTTTTGTTTCTTTCTGCCTAAGTCCTATTAGACCTCTTTAGTATTTGGCTCACTAATTTCTTCCTCACAAAGATTGTTATCCTGTAGTTTAATTTAGCTACAGTGAACCTTAGCACTCCACTCTGCAGGAACTGCTCTTCCATTTCTTCAATTTTTCCCTCTGAGTCTTTCTTGCAAGGTGCTTTTCTTGCAGGAAGGGTGGGGGAGGGCCCTCCCCCTAATGTTTATATTTTGACCATAGCCCTTTGTTCTTACTCTACCTACTGCTTTCTCCTTGGGAGGTTGAAATTACTTTCTTTCTTTATCCTTTCTCCTTCCTTAAACAAAATGAAACCTTAGTATTACTCTTCCTTCTATTCTATATCTTGGTAAATGGCACCACCATCCATGGAGACCCCTGGGTTTGTTCTCAGATATCAGAGTTGTTTCCTCCTTATATGCATACCTAATACTCTGCCCCTAGTCAATCTTCCAGTCCACTCCACCCCTTAAATATTTCTGGAATCTATTCCTGTTCATTTTTATAGCCCTCACTTGAGTTTAGGACCTTATCTCTTTTTGCCTAGACAAAGGTTCACAAACTACAGCCCAAAGACCATATATGGCCAGCTGCTGCCAGTTTTTGTAGAATCAAGTTTTATGGGAATGCAGCCTTTCTCATTAGTTTAGGTATTCATCATCTTTGGTTATTTTTATGCTACAGAGACAGAATTGTATAGTTGTAACAGAGACCACATTGCCCGCAAAGCCGATAATATTTACTGTCAGACCTTTTGCAGAAAAGATTTGCCTCCCCTTGGATTTTCCGTCTCTAGCATGTCTACCTTTCTCTCCCACCCTAGGCAAATATTCAGAAGTCTGACCATACATCCCTTTGCATTAGTCTTTTATTTACTCTTCATTCCTTATAGAATAAAGTTTAGGACCCTTATGTCATAACATCCCTTCCTACCTCTTTGGCTTATTTTCTCATTCGGAAGGTATCTCAGTTTCTCTGGTGTGTATCTGAAGTATTCTCTCCTCTCTTTCTGGTAAGTTTATATGTCTCAAAATCTAGCACAGATGTTATTTTCCTAAAGAAGTCTATTGACATTCGAGATTATTTCCTCTTCTTGCTTCCTTTATACCTTTTACAACTTTTATCATATTTAACATACCCATTGTGAAGTTTTATGCATTTCATTCCTCTGGTAGACTTTAAAACCAATCCTCAACCAGGCTTGGAGCTGGATATTGAACTGCTCCTTTAAGAAGCTTGTTGACTAAATTGATTGCTTTTGTGCTAAAATTTTCCTAACTGGTCTGTTATGGCAGGAATTATGTTCTAAACGACTTTTATGTCCTCAGATTATATCTAGGGAAATGTTAGATCCATAGTAGGTATAGTTACTGGTTAAATTCTTGATTTGAATTATCATCTTCAGGAGGTGAAGAAGCAAAATATTTGTTTTGGAGAGAATGGACATTTATCAAAGAGAGGCTCTCTAGCTAAGCCCATTAAAAGAGGCTTTCATTTGCTTTAATTACTAACTCCCCCCCCTTTGTCATATATAGGCTTTTTTTTTCCTCTTCTGTACTGGGAAATTTAATTGGTTTTAGTTGAATATTTTGTTCTGTTAACTAGGCATCATATAATCTGTTCTGTGTAGTGAAGATATAAGGAATGAGTTAGATGGAATGATGTGATAATAAGTTGCTGCGTTGTTATAGGATAGAGTCATTCTAAAAGTACCAACAGTCTGAGTGTAAATGGGAACAGAATTGAATTGTATTACTGTTACCGTTAGCTGTTAGCTGTCTATACTTTTTTCTTTACTAGAGTAATAGCCTGTTTGTGGGACCTAGGTGCTGGCCATGGTAAAGATTTCTACCAGTAGGAATTGACACCTGTCTAGTGCTTGTTAAGTGCTAGTGACTATTCTTAGGCACAATACATAAATTAACTCATTTATAATCTATGAGGTAGATTCTGTTATCCTTATTTTACAGATGAGGGGCCTGTACTGGTATAGGGAAATGTACTGATATAGGGAAATGATATAAATAAACTTGCTAAAATAATATAGCTACTATGTGCTGGAGCCAGAATTTAACCCCAGCTGTCTGGCCCTAGACTAGGTGCTCTTGGTCAGTACACCAGACTTTATGGAATGATGTGAGTGCACAGTTTTTGTTTTCATTGCCTTCCTCTTTAAAACAAAACTCTGAGATTTGGGGTCAGTGGGGAAAGGAGGAATTATTATGTGGTTAAAGACAGTTATTTTTAAAAAGGCATATATAGGAGTTCCCGCTGTAGGGCAGTGGGTTAATGATCTGGCTTGTCTCTGTGGAGGCGCAGGTTTGATCCCCTGCCTGGCACAGTGGGTTAAAGATGCAGTGTTGTTGCAGCTGTGGCATAGTTTGCATCTCTGGCTTGGATTTGATCGCTGGCCCAGTAACTTCTATATGCCATAGGTGTGGCCAAAAAAGAAAGAAAAAAAGACATATATCCCATTTTATATTTATCATGCCCAGTAACTTCTATATGCCATAGGTGTGGCCAAAAAAGAAAGAAAAAAAGACATATATCCCATTTTATATTTATCATGATCAGTGTAGAATTCCTTTTTAGCACCATTCTGTTTTTATCTGTTACTGGAAGTCGAGGCAAGAGTTTGGTTTTCTTTTGGCTTAACTTGTGTGTACACAGTAAGTGCTTACTTAATGATTGGCTTTCAGCAAAGAACTGTGGGGCAGTAGAGGCAGGTGCATTACACTTCAGAAGTTAAATATATTTAATGAAACAAATTCATGCATGCTGCTGTAGAAGGTATATATATTTTTTAATCTATGAGGATATATAGTCCCTAAACCTTGGAGTGTATTAATAATTGTGGTAATCAAGAGGAAATCATCATTGGAGCTGAGGTGGCGTTAGGCCTCTGGGTGTTGCTGTTTTTAGCCAGCTCAAAAAAGCACTTGGAGAACAACTTATATAAAGCAAATTACTGAAAACCTAAGTGCACAGTTCAGTGAGTAGACTACCATGCAGATCAAGTGAAGTATAGAACATTTTCATCATCATTCCAGAAGGCTCTCTTCCAGAATGTCTTACCCCTTACTTTTGTTTATTTTTTAAAATCGTGGTTATTACCACTTGGTATATATTACTTTGTCTTTCCTACTAGAGTGTAAACTTCATGAGGATGGTGACTTCGTTTTGCTCACTGTTCTATTCCATTGCTCAGTGTAGTGCCTGATGTATAGTAAATATTCAACAATTATTTGGTAACTATAAACTAAGTGAAAAAGGAGTTCCCTTCGTGGCGCAGTGGTTAACGAATCCGACTAGGAGCCATGAGGTTGTGGATTTGATCCTTGGCCTTGCTCAGTGGGTTAAGGATCCGGTGTTGCCATGACCTGTGGTATAGGTCGCAGATGCAGCTCGGATCCCGCGTTGCTGTGGCTCTGGCGTAGGCCAGCAGCAACAGCTCCGATTAGACCCCTCACCTGGGAACCTCCATGTGCCTTGGGAGTGGCCCTAGGAAAGGCAAAAAGACAAAAAAAAAAAAAAAAAGATAACTGGTTAATATCAATAAATTTTTTAAAAATTTGACTGTACACTACATATAATGTGGTATACAGGTGTTGCTTAATGTACTAGGTGCTGAGAGTAGAGGTAAATTTTAGTTTTTTTAGGATGAGACTTTTGACATTCAGCATGATACTTGGACCAATTTTAAAGCAAGGAAATTGAACCATTGAGTTTAGTTGTGTGCCGGTCTTTGTTCACATGAACGTTAGGAAATACGAGAAATTTGCTACCAATTAGAGATAATGGCACTCTATCTATTGGACTGCCTTCTTGATAGTATCTGATTTCTTAGTTATCTTGAATTCTTAACTTAGACTCTTGATGGTCTTTTTGAATACCTCAAACAGTTGCAGAAGACTTGATTGAATACTCTTGTTCTTGGGTGGGGTGGGGTGGGGAAATTGTTATAGAAAAAGCATTAATTTATCTGATGAGGTAAGACAATTTAGGTATAGTTTATAGGTCTTCTGTATCACTTTAGTTAAAACAATGAATTTTGTCTAAAGTTTAAGATAAATAAAGGAGGATGTACTTTAGAAATTGTTTTGGTTCAAACTTAAATTCATGTAGAGGAGAAGAAAATTTTGAGCTGAGGTGATCCTAGTATTCTTTTTTTAAATTTTTTTTCTTTGATTTTTATTTTCTTCCATTATAGCTGGTTTACAGTGTTCTGTCAATTTTCTGCTATACACCAAGGTGACCCAGTCACACATACATATACACATTCTTTTTTCTCACATTATCATGCTCCATTATAAGTGACTATGTATAGTTCCCAGTGCTATGCAGCAGATCTCATTGCTTATCCATTCCAACGGCAATAGTTTGCATCTATTAATCCCAAATTCTCAGTCCATCCCACTCCCTCCCCTTTGGCAACCACAAGTCTGTATGTCCATGATTTTCTTTTCTGTGGAAAGGTTCATTTGTGCCATATATCAGATTCTACAAATAAGTGATATCATATGGTATTTGTCTTTCTGTTTTTTTTGTTTTTGTTTTTTTTAAGGACCGCACCCATAGCATATGGAGCTTCCCAGGCTAGGGGTCTAATCAGAGCTGTAGCAACTTGGGATCCAAGCCACATCTGCAACCTACACCACAGCTCATGTCAATACCAGATGCTTAACCCACTGAGCAAGGCCAGCGATCGAACCCACAACCTCATGGTTCCTAGTTGGATTCATTTCCATTGCACCATAATGGGAACTCCTGTCCCTTTTTTAAAAATTAATAGATTTTATTTCTTAGAACAGTGTAAGGTTTACAGAAATATTGAACAGGAAGTACAGAGAAGTCTCCTGTACTCCCTCACGCCACACCCAGTTTCCCTTGTTATTAACATCTTGCATTTATTTATTTATTTATTTATTTATTTCTGAAGTATAATTGATTTACAGTGTTGTGTTAGGTTCAGGTGTATAGCTATAGTATGGTGATTCAGTTTCTTTTCCCTTTTATGTTACTACAAAATATTAAGTATAGTTACCTGTGTTTTACAGTAGGTCCTTGTTGGTTATAGATTTTATACGTAGTAGTGTATATATTTTAATCCTAACTTCCTAATTTATCCGTCTCCTTCTTTCCCCTTTGGTAACCATAGGGTTTGTTTTCTGTATCTGTGGGTCTGTTTCTGTTTTGTAAATAGGTTTACTTATTTTGTTTTTTTGTTGTGTTTTTTCTTTTTGGATTCCACATATAAGCAATATGATACGAAATTTGTCTGGCTTACTTCATGTAGTATGATAATGTCTAGGTCCATCCATGTTGCTGCAAATGACATTATTTCGTTTCTTTTTATGTATTCAGTAACAATCCATTCTGTATATGTACATAACATCTTCTTTATCCATTCTGCTGTCAGTGAACATTTAGGTTGCTTCCATGTCTTGGCTATTGTAAATAGTGCTGCAGTAAACATTGGGTGGGATACATGTCTATTTTTGAATTAAAGTTTTCTCCAGGTATATGCCCAGGAGTAGGATTGCTGGATCATATGGTAACTCTTAATTTTTTAAGGAACCTTCATACTGTTCTCCGTAGTGGTTGTACCAATTTACGTTCCCACCAACAGTAGGAGGGTTCCTTTTCTCCACGCTCTCTCTAGCATTTTCTATATGTAGGTTTTTTTGATTGTGGTCATTCCAACCATAGTGAGGTGATAATCTTACTGTAGTTTTAATCTTATTGCAGTTTCTCTAATAAGTAGTGATGTTGACAGTTCTTTCATGTGCCTTTTGGCCATCTGTGTGTCTTCTTTGACGGTCTGTTTAGATTATCTACCCATTTTTTGAGTGAGGTTTTTTTTTTTTATATTGAGCTTATGATCTGTTGATATGTGTATTTTGGAGATTAATTCCTTGTCAGTTGCATCATTTGCACATATTTCCTTCCATTACTCTAGGTTGTCTTTTTGTTTTGTTGGTTTCCTTTGCTGTGCAAAGGCTTTTAAGTTTAACTATGCCCCACTTGTTTGTTTTTATTTCTGTTACTCTAGGAGATAAATCCAAAAAGATGGGGCTGTGATTTATGTGAGTGTTCTGCCTATGTTTTCCTCTTGGTGTTTTATAGCATCTGTTCTTACATTTAGGTCTTTAAATTCATTTTGAGCTTATTTTTGTGTATGGTGTTAGAGAATGTTCTAATTTCATTCTTTTACATGTAGCCATGTAGTTTTCCTAGCACTGTTTATTGAAGAGACTGTCTTCTCTCCATTGTTTATTCTTGTCTTATCATAGATTAATTGACCAGAGGATCATGGGTTTATTTCTGGGCTTTCTGTCCTGTTCCATTGATCTATATTTCTGTTTTTGTGCTGGCACCATACTGTTTTGAATACTGTAGCTTTGTAGTACAGCCTGAAGTCAGGGAGGGTGATACCTCCAGCTCCATTTTTCTTTCTCAAGATTGCATTGACTGTTGTTTTTTAAGTCTATATTTCCTTTATTTCTGCTCCCATCTTTATGATTTCTCTTCTAATAACTTTGGGTTTTGTTCTTCTTTCTCTAGTTGCCTTAGGTATAAGGTTAGGTTGTTTGAGATTTTTCTTGTTTCCTAAAATAAGCTTGTATTGCTATAAACTTCCTTGTTAGAACTGCTCTTGCTGTGTCCAGTACGTTTTGTATTGTTGTGTTTTCATTTTCATTTGTCTCTAGGTATTTATTTCCTCTTTGATTTCTTAAGCAATCCATTGCTTGTTTAGTAGCATATTGTTTAACCTCCACATGTGTATGGGTTTTGTGCAGTTTTTTTCTTGTAGTTGATTTCTAGTCACATAGCATTGTGGTCAGAAAAGATGCTTGATATTTATGGAAGCTTGCTTTGTGGCCCAGCATGTGATCTATCCTGGAGAATGTTCTATGTGCACTTAAAAAGAATGTGTACTCTGCTGCTTTCAGATGGAATGTTCTATAAATATCAGATAAATCCTTCTGGCCTAATGCATCACTTAAAGTCTGTGTTTCCTTGTTGATTTTCTGTCTAGATAATCTGTCCATTTATGTCTAAGTGGGGTGTGAAAGTCCCTGACTATTACTTTGTTACTGTCAATTTCTCCTTTTATGTCTGTTAACATTTGCCTTTTATATATTGAGATGCTCCTATGTTGGGTGCACATATATTTATAATTGTTCTGTCTTCTTGGATTGATCTCTTGGCCATTCAGTGTCCTTCTCTGTCTCTTGTAACAGTGTTTATTTTAAAGTTTATTTTGTCTGATATGAGAACTGCTACTTCAGCTTTCTTTCAATTTCCATTTGCATGAAATACCTTTTTCCATCACCTCTTTTTCTGTCTCTTTCTGTCTCTAGATCTGAAGTGAGTCTGCAAGAGTAGACAGTGTGTATATGGGTCTTTTTTTTTTGTATCCATTCAGCCAGTCTATGTTTTTTGGTTGGAGCATTTAATCCATTTACATTTAAGGTACTTATTGATATGTATGTTCTTATTGCCATTTTGGTAATTGTTTTGTTTGGAAATTGCCATTTTGGTCATTGTTTGGTAATTTTTGTCTTTTTGTCTTTTTAGTGCCACACCTGTGGCATATGGAAGTTCCCAGGCTAGGGGTGTAATTGGAGCTGTAGCCGCCAGCTTACGCCAGAGCCACAGCAATGCAAGATCTGGCTGCATCTGTGACCTACACCATATAGCTCAAGGCAACGCCAGATCCTTAACCCACTGAACGAGGCCAGGGATTGAACCCACAATGGAATTCGTTAACCACTGAGCCACGACGAGAACTCCTGTTTTGGTAATTGTTTTGGGTTTGTTTTTTTAGGTCTTTTTTCTTCCTTAACACCTTTGTTCTCTTTTATTATGATTTGATGACTTTCATTTTTAATTCATATTTATTCATATTTATTATTTTATTCATATTATTATTTAATATCTTATTATTATTTGATGACTTTAGTATTGTGTTTTTTTTTTTTTTTTTTTTGTCTTTTGTCTTTTGTCTTTTTGTTGTTGTTGTTGCTATTTCTTGGGCTGCTCCCGCGGCATATGAAGGTTCCCAGGCTAGGGGTCTAATCGGAGCTGTAGCCACCGGCCTACGCCAGAGCCACAGCAACGCGGGTTCCGAGCCGCGTCTGCAACCTACACCACAGCTCACGGCAACGCCGGATTGTTAACCCACTGAGCAAGGGCAGGGACCAAACCCGCAACCTCATGGTTCCTAGTCGGATTCGTTAACCACTGCGCCACGACGGGAACTCCCTGTTTTTCTTTTTTTGTGTAAATATCTGTTATAGATTTTGGTCTTCAGTTACTATGAGGTTTGGGTATAGCAGTCAGTATATTAACGTGATTGTTTTAAGGTGATGTCTTCAAATGCATTTTTAATAACTTGCATTTGTATTCTCTTTTCATGCTTAACTGGTTTTGATATCATATTTGGGTGTGGATTATTTCCTACCTGTACTGTATGTTTACCCTTGAGCTTTTCCTATTTTGTAATTTTCTTGATTTTAATTGTGGCTGCTTTTATTCACCTCTGAGAGAAGTTCCTTAAACATTTGCTGTAAAATTGGTTTGGTGGTGTTGAATTCTGTTAGCTTTTGCTTGTCTGTAAAGCTTTTGATTCTCCTTCAAATCAGAATAAGAGTGGAGTATTGGTTTAGGTTTTCCCCTTTCATCACTTTAATTATTTCATGTCCCTTCCTTCTGGCCTGCAGAGTTTCTGCTAAAAAAATCAACTGGAAGTCTTACACGAATGCCCATGTATATTATTTGTTGCTTTTAATATTTTTTCTTTTCCTTTTGTTTTTGTTAGTTCATTTGCCATGTGTCTTGACATACTCCTTCTTGGGGTAATCCTATATGGGACTCTCTGTGCTTCTTAGACTTGAGTCACTGTTTCCTTTCCCATATTAGGTAAGTTTTCAGCTATCATCTCTTCAGATATTTTTTCAGGCCCTTTTTTCTATCCTCTTCTCCTTCTAGGACCCCTGTAATGCAACACTGGTGTGTTTTTCTCAGAGATCTTTTAAACTGACCTCATTTGTTTTCATTCTTTCATCTGTATTCCTTTCCATGGCAGTGAGTTCCACCACTGTCTTCCAGCTCAATGATTTATTCTTCTTCCTCATTTTTTGTCTGACTCCTTCTAGTGTGTTTTTCATTTCAGTTATTGTTAAACTTCTGTAGTTTTTTACATTTTAAAATTCTTTAGTAAAAATTTGGGGTTCCCGTTGTGGCTCAGAGGTAAACGAACCCGACCAGTATCCATGAGGATGTGGGTTTGATCCCTGGCCCCGCTCAGTGAGTTAAGGATCTGTCGTTGCTGTGAGCTGTGGTGTAGGTCACAGATGTGGCTCAGATCTTCCGTTGCTGTGGCTGTGGTGTAGGCCGGCAGCTGTAGCTTCAGTTTGACCCCTTAGCCTGGGAACTTCCATATGCTGTGGGTGCAGCCCTAAAAAGACAAACAAACAAAATCTTCTTGTAATTTCTCTCTCTGAGCCTTCATTCTTTTCCTGAGTTCTTGGATCATCTTTACCATCATTACCCTGAAGTCTTTGTGTGGTAGATTGGATATTTCCATTTAGCTTATATGTTCTTCTGAAGTTTTTTATCTGGTGCATATTCCTTTGCCATCTCATTTTGTTTAAATTTCTGTTTGTATTTTTATGTATGTAGTAGGTTAGTTATGTTTCTCACCTTCTGAAGGGTTTGCCCTGTGTGTCCCAGGGTTTGGATTTTAGCCCTCCTAATTAGATTTGCAGTAGAAGCTTGTTTTAGTTTGAACTTCCCTGATGACAGATAACTTTGAGCATTTTTTCATATGTTTATGTGCCATCTGTATGGCTACTTTTGAGGGAAGTATCTGTTCAAGTCTTTTTCTTTATAATTGGGTAGTTTGTTTTCTTGTTGAGTTTTAAGAGCTCTTCATATATTTTTTATACAAATCCTTTGTTAGATATGTTTTGCAAATATTTTCTCCCAGTTTGTGGTTTATCTTTTCATTCTCTTTTGTAGAGCAGAGTCTCAACTTATTTTTCTTTCATAGAATGTGATTTTAGTGTTGAATCTAAAAAGTCATCACCAAACCCGTGGCCATCTAGATTTTCTCCTGTTAGCTCTATCATTTTGCATTTTACTTTGGATCTGTGATCTATTTTAGTTAACATTTGTGAAATACGTAGGCTCAGCTTCTATATATATATATATATATATATATATATATATATTTTTTTTTTTTTTTTTTTTTTGGCATGTAGATGTCCAGTTGGTCTAACACAGTTTTTTGAAAACCTGTCATGCCTTTTTTTTTAGGGCTGCACCCATTGCATGTGGAAGTTCCCAGGCTAGGGGTCTAATCGGAGCCACAGCTGCTGGCCTACGCCACAGCAACACCAGATCCGAGCCGCGTCTTGCAACCTACACCACAGCTCATGGCAACATTGGATCCTTAACCCACTGATGAAGGCCAGGGATCGAACCTGAAACCTCATGGTTCCTAATTGGATTTGTTTCTACTGTGTCACGATGGGAATTCCCTGTCATGCCTTTTTGATATCCTTTTTCTTTTTTTTTTTTTTTTAAAGGACCATCCCCGCAGCATATGGAGGTTCCCAGGCTAGGGGTTGAATTGGAGCTGTAGCTGCTGGCCTATGCCACAGCCACAGCCATGCCAGATCTGAGCTGTGTCTGCGCCCTACAGTGCAGCTTACAGCAATGCTGGATCTTTAGCCAACTGAACGAGGCCAGGGATTGAACCCGTGTCCTCATATATACTAGTCAGATTCCTTTCCGCTGAACCACGAAGGGAACTCCTTGATATCCTTTTCCATTGGAGCCATGCTGAAGTGTAAATTATGAAATAAGAAATAAGAAACCCAAGATTATTGAAATATTGAAACCTAAGATTATTGAAATAAGAAACCTAAGATTATCATTATTATTGACTCATAGAGTTTAAAAATAGTTAAGGAGTGAAGTTCCCATTGTGACTCAGCAGGTTAAGAACCTGACATAGTGTCCATGAGGATGTGGGTTCTATCCCTGGACTTGCTTAGTGAGTTAAGGATCTGGCATTGCTGAAGCTGCAGTGTAGGTTGCAGATATGGCTTGGATCCAGCATTGCTGTGGCTGTGGTGTAGGCCGGTGGCTTAGGCTCCGATTTGACCCCTAGCCTGGAAACTTTCATATGCCATAGGAACAGCCCTAAAAAGAAAAGAGAAAAAAAAAAGTTAAGGAAGTAGTAAAAAAAAAAGTTAAGGAAGTAGTAGCATATTGAATAAGAGCTTGGGCTTTAGGACAAGTCAGTTCTTTTATTTAGATTCTGAATTTGCGATCTACTAGCTGTGACCTTGGACAAGTTATTTAACTATGTCTCAGTCTCCTCATTTATAAAAACTGTTCTTATGCTAAATGAAAACTATGCAATATAAAGCAGTACAGTTTATTGTTTGTATTATAGTTACAAAAGGTTATTATTAATAATAAAGAACCCCCAGGTGTTTTATATGCTTTTGATTTACCTGTTACTTTATTCCCTACACTGTGTTCTAGGGAAATAATGTGTTACTCTAAACAAGAATAAACAATACAATTTGATTGTTTATATTGTTATTGATGAATTTCTGGGAGAAACATTTACATAAGGGAGTTTAATGACTGACGTAACATAATCATCATTTAAAGAGTATAAAGTGTAAAAAATGGAGTGCTTATTTCTTCATTCTATGTGCTCAGTGTTTTCTAGCCTCATTAAATACTGAATAGTTTAGTTTTACATCTGTATCTAAAAGGCGATGGTAGAAGAGCTGTTGTGTTTATAAAAACATTTCATTTCTTTGCATACAATGTATTAACACTATCTGCTTGCTTCTATGTTTAGAATAGTTTATTTTAGGTTATCTTTGAGTTTTAACTGTAAGTTTTAAAGTAATGTGTCTTCAGTTCTTCAGTGTTAAAAAACTTCAGATAGGAGTTCCCATCGTGGCGCAGTGGTTAATGAATCCGACTAGGAACCATGAGGTTGTGGGTTCGATCCCTGGCCTTGCTCAGTGGGTTAAGGATCCGATGTTGCCATGAGCTGTGGTGTAGGTTGCAGATGTGGCTCGGATCCTGCATTGCTATGGCTGTGGTGTAGGCCAGCGGCTACAGCTCCGATTCAACCCCTAGCCTGGGAACTTCCATATGCCGCAGGAGTGGCCCTAGAAAAGGCAGAAAGACAAAAAAAAATTAATAAATAAAAAGTAAGTAAGTAAATAAATAAATAACTTCAGGTAGAGAAGTGTGTTTCTTAATTGCTATGGATAAACTATTACTTTAAAAATATTCTTTTACTTTATCTTACTACTTGATCCTCTTTTCCGAAGAGTTGGTGAAGGAACCATTTACAATATAATTTAAGAAATGTTTGTGTGTTTTTAAAGTTAGGGCTGGGTAAGATAGAGGGATAGAAAAGGATTCTTTAGGGCAATTCCATGAGTGAAAAACTAGGCATATTTTTTATTTGCTTTAATATTAGCAACTGTTTAATTGCTAGTGAATAAAGGTTACTTCTTCTCTATTGAGTGTTTGTGTATGTCTAGTAAACAAGATATTGGAATGGTAATTGTTTAATGGGCTGATAGAAATTGCTATCCTACTGAGCTAAAAAGTTTGTTTTGTCAATTAAAAATTTGATTTTTAGGCTAACTCAGTTTCTATGGTAAGGAATTTGTAAATGTGTCTTAACAGTGATTCTGAAACTTTTATGGAGACATAGTATTATTTTGATTTTTGTGTAACCAGCCTCTTTCCTAAACTGAAACATGGCATAGATTTGTTATTTTAATTAAATCTTTATTCTCAGAGTTATTTGGGAATTGAATTTGTCATGGTACTCCTCACCTTAGAATAATTGGTGATTCTGTGAGGATATTTTAAAAGATAAAACCCACAAAATAAGAAAAAGAAAAATTAATTATTGAAATTAATAACATAAATATTCTTAATGAGGATAGCTTCTGAATTATTAGGATAAGCTTATTTTTATTTTTCCAACATATATATACAGAAGGTTTTTTTTTGTTTGTTTTGTTTTTTGTAAGTTGTACCTGTTACTAGTTTCAGTCATTCAACACATCATAGAGTATCAATGAGTTACATTTTGTGTGGCATACAGAGACTTTTAAAAGGTACATTTTATTCATGATACAAATATTCAACAAATGAGGATTGGGAAGAAACTTCTCCAACCTGGCAAAGAGTATGTGTGAAAAAACCATGAGTTAATGTGATACTTAACGGTGAAAGACTGAATGCTTTCTCCTGAGATCAGGAGCAAGATAAGGATGTCTGCTCCTGCCCTTTCTCTTCAGCCTTATATTGGAGGGTCTAGCCGGGCAGTTTGGCAAGAAAAACAATTCAGAGGCATCTATATTGGTAAGGAGGAAGTAAAACTATCTCTCTTTGCAGATGTGTATAGAAAGTCCAAGAAATTCGCTAATTCACTATTACAGTTAATAAAAAGTTAGTTGTATTTCTGTGCAATAGAAATGAGCAAACCAAAAATGAAATTAAGAAAACAGTTCCATTTACAGTAGGATCAAAAGAAATAAAATACTTATAAATTTAACAATAAATTCAATAAATTGTTTAATACATTTATCAAAAGAAGTACAAAACTTACATTCTGGAAATGACAAAACATTATTGAAAGAAATTAAAGGAGACCTAAATAAATGGAAAGATGTTCATGTTCATGGATTGGAAGACTTAATATTGTCTAGATGGCAGTCCTCCTGATTGATTTGCAGATTCAATACGGTCTATCAAAACAGCCTTTTTGCAGAAATTGATGAGCTGATCCTGAAATTCACATGGAAATACAAGGGATTTTGTATTAGTTTTCTAGGGCTTCCATAACAGAGTACCCAACACTAGGTGGCTTAAAGCAACAGAAATTTGTTGTCTTACAGTTCCAGAAGGTTTAAGTCCAAAGTCAAGATGTGGGCTGGGCCATGCGCTCTCTGACAGCTCTAGGAACAAATCTTCCCTTGCCTCCTCTAGTTACTGATGTTTGCTGACAGTCCTCTGTGTTCCTTGGCTTGCAGATGCATTACTCTCTTTACCTGGATATCATTTCCATGTGTGTCTTCATGTTATCTGCTTCTATGCGTTTGTCTCCAAAATTCCCTTTTTTATAAGGACACTGGTCATACTGGATTAGGGGCCACTAGAATTACTTCACTGTAACTTGATTACATTGGCAAAGACCCTCTTTCCAAATAAAGTCACATTCTGAAGTACTTAAGGTTGGAACTTGTTTTTTTAAATTTATTTTTTGCTTTTTAGGGCCACACCTGTGGCATATGAAAGTTACCAGGCTAGAGGTTGAATCAGAGCTACAGCTGCCAGCCTACACCATATCCACAGCAACATGGGATCCAAGCCACATCTGTGACCTATACCACAGCTCACTGCAACGCTGGATCCTAACCCACTGAGCAAGGCCAGGGATCAAACCCACATGCATCCAAGTGGATGCTAGTTGGGGTCGTTAACCACTGAGCCATGAGGGAGCTCCAGGGGTGGAACTTCTGCATGTCCTTTTTGGGGAACCCAATTCAATCTGTAATAGCCCTTGAATAGCTAAACAAACAAAAACTTGAAAAAGAACAGAGTTCAAAGACTTAGGCATCCCAATTTTAAAACTTACTAAAAAGCCACAATAATCAAAACAGTGTGGTACTACCATAAGGGTAGAAATATTGATCAATGGAATAGATTTGAGCGTTTAGAAATAAACTCCTACATTTATGGTCAGTTGGTTTTGAAAGGAATAATCTTTTCTACAAATGGTCTGAGACAACTCAGAAACTACATGCAGAAAGAGTAAAGTTGAGTTCCTACCTCACACTATATATATATAAAAAAAAAAAAAAACGACGGAGTTCCTGTTGCGGCACAGCAGTTAACGAATCTGACCAGGAACCATGAGGTTGCGGGTTCGGTCCCTGCCCTCGCTCAGTTGCTGTGAGCTGTGGTGTAGGTCGCAGATGCAGCTCAGATCCCATGTTGCTGTGGCTCTGGCATAGGCTGGCAGCTACAGCTCCGATTAGACCCCTCACCTGGGAACCTCCATATGCCGTGGGAGCAGCCCTAGAAAACGCAAAAAGACAAAAAAAATTTAAAAAAATACTACTACTAATAATTGTCTCAAAATAGATGAAAGACCTACATGCAAGAGCTAAAACTGTAAAACTCTTAGGATAACAATACAGGAGTAAATCTTTGTGACCTTAGATTGGGAAGTGGCTTCTTAGATATAATATCAAGAACACAAGTAACAAAAGGAAAAATAATTAAACATTTAAAAAAATAAAACATTTATGCTTCAAAACATCAAGAAAGAGAAAAGATGGTCTATAGAGAGGAGAAGATAATTGCGTATACTTTATCTGATAAGGAACTTGTATCTAGAATGTATAAAGACCTCTTATAGCTCAATAATAAGAAAGATGAGGAACCCAAATTGGTATAGATATTTCTACAGAGAAGCTATCTATGTATATGCTTCATAAACATGTGAAGAATTACTCATCATCTTTAGCTATCAGGGAACTCTAAATAAAAACTACAATAAAATACTACTTCACCTCCACTAGGATGTCTAGAATAAAAAATTCAGATAATGTCAAGTGTTTGTGGGGATGTGGATAAATCGGAATCCTCATGCACTGTAGGTGGGAATGTAAAATAGTGCATCCACTTTGGAAAAATATCTGGTAATACCTTTAATGGCTATACATAGAGTTACTGTAAGTTCCTGCAACCCCAGTCCTAGATGTATACACATATGTTCATGTACATGAATATTCATAGCTCATTATTCATAAAAGCCAAAAAAGAAACACCCAAGTGTTTATCAACTGATGAGAAACAAAATGGGAGATATCCATACATGGAAATATTATTCAGTAATTTAAAAAATCATATGTAAAGAAATCAAAGTACCTCAGTGTGGATGAACCTGGAGAACTTTATTCTAAGAGAAAAAAGCCAATCACAAAAGACCACATAATTCCATTTTATCGAGTGTCTAGAATAGGCAAATCTGTAGAGACAGAAGGTAGATTAATATTTCCCTAGGGCTAGTAAGAATGGAGGGATGCGGGGGTGACAGTTAAGGGATGTAGAGTTTCTTTTTGGTATAATGAAAATGTCCTGAAATTGATTGTGATGATGGATGCACAAGCCTGTGAATATGCTAAAAGTCACTGAACTGTACACTTTGAGTAAATTATAACTTAAGCTGTTTATTTATTTATTTATTTTTTATTTTTTTGTCTTTCTGCTATTTCTTTGGGCTGCTCCCGTGGCATATGGAGGTTCCCAGGCTAGGGGTCTAATTGGAGCTGTAGCCACTGGCCTACGCCAGAGCCACAGCAACGCGGGATCCGAGCCGTGTCTGCAACCTACACCACAGCTCACGGCAACGCCGGATTGTTAACCCACTGAGCAAGGGCAGGGACCGAACCCGCAACCTCATGGTTCCTAGTCAGATTCGTTAACCTCTGCGCCACAACGGGAACTCCTTTTTTTTTTTTTTAAGCTGTTTTTTTAAAGTTCATTCCAATTCATATTGTCATTTTATATGGCTGGGGACACTTCCTTATAGGGAAACATCATGTATGAATATTTAAATAATGCGAGATGCTATAAGATAGAAATAACATAACTTATAGACCAGGGTGGCTTAGTAAAAATATATTGTAAGGCACATGTGATTAAAAATTCTAATGGTTGGTCACCTTAAAAATGAAATGGATTGAATTAATTTTAGTAATATTTAACCCAGTGTATAAAAATATTAAAACTTTAACATATATTAGACATAGAAGATTTTTACATTCAATTCTTTATACTAAATTTTCAAAATCTGTTATATATTAATAGCATGTCTCAATTCAAACTGACCACTCTCAGGTGTTCAGTAGCCTCAGGTAGTTGGTGACCATTGTATTGGATGCACAGGTAGAGTCAGTGTGGCTCCAGAGGAGTAATAATCATAGTAGTTTAGGATGGTTAGAACAGGTCACAGAAGAGATGAAACTTTAGTTGATTTTGCTTATTCTTTTATTGATTCAGTCACTCACCCAAGAAATTTTGAGCTGTCGCTGTTTATGAAAAGTGGTGTAAAATGTCTTATTTCCTTGTGGATAGTACATTAAACAGGTAATTATATAATTATTTAATTAGAATAGGTTGCTTAAGAAGTAGTGGAAAGAGTACAGGCTTAGAGTTAAGCATTCTCTGTGAAACAGAGGATCATATGTGAAGTTGGTGGAAGTAAGTGAAATATGACCAACACTGTACTTGTCAAGTATTTAATAAATACTACTTTTCTACTCCCACTTCATCCTCTGTTCGTTTTGAATGCATGCATCAGGGCATGGGGAAAAGAAGCTTAGGACATGGCAGAGTCAAAAAACAAGCCAGGCTGCCCAGGGATTCAGATGAACTCTAACAGTATTCTTTTATCCTCACCCTTCTTTCACTACAGGGCCCTGCTTCCTGGACCCAGAACTCAGAACTTTGTACTATTAGTACTAAGGCCTATTTAACCAGAGTTAAATAGGTTTTTGTGGGCTGGATTAAGAATATAAATTATTGGGAGTTCCCGTCGTGGCGCAGTGGTTAACGAATCCGACTAGGAACCATGAGGTTGCGGGTTTGGTCCCTGCCCTTGCTCAGTGGGTTAAGGATCCGGCGTTGCCGTGAGCTGTGGTGTAGGTCACAGACGTGGCTCGGATCCCGCGTTGCTGTGGCTGTGGTGTAGGCCGGTGGCTATAGCTCTGATTGGACCCCTAGCCTGGGAACCTCCATATGCCGCGGAACCGGCCCTAAGAAATAGCAAAAAGACCAAAAAAAAAAAAAAAAAAAAAAAAGGTATAAATTACTGCTTTTTCTGGAACATTTGTTCTATTAGTGAAAATTTGGAACTCTGCTGAACTAGTTACTGTCTCTTGTTTATTCTGATAAGAAAATGTTTTAGAAATATTTTGAGAAGTGTTGAAATAAAATTATTTTATTTTTCAAAAATTCAGACCTCCCATTACATTTCTGAGCACTCTGGTCCTTGTGATTTTTATATGCTAGAATGTCTTGAAACTTTACCGTATTTTTTTTTACAGTAAATTATTAAATCTGGTTAAATATTAAAGTTACATTAAGTTTGAGATGGGGAGTCATAGGGTTATTATTGTATATTGAACACTGGATTTATATTGGGCAGATCTTGCTTTTCTCTGTGTTACCTGTGGTTGTGGGTAAGCCCGTTCATTCACTGATTTTTGATTTATGTGAAAGATAAAAGTTTGAACACTTAATGTGGTCATGACATTATTTGTGTCCTCACTTATAAATTATGACAGATAAGTGCTTTGAAGAAAAAGAACTGGGTAGTGAGAGGATAATAACAGAGGAAAATTACTTTGTTAGAATGATCATAGTAGGATTCTCTGAGGAAGTGATATTTAAGCTGAGACCTAAAGGATAAAACGAGTCAGCTGATAGGCTAGAAAAAGTACATTCTTGGCACAGGGATGTATCATGTAAAAGAGTCCTGTGGAAGCTAAAAACTTTGTGTATCCAGTAAATTGAAAGATGCCTAGTGTGACTGAATGATAGTGAGCAAAGGGAACACTGGCACGAGATGAGACTCAAACTAGACTTTGCATTCTTACAGAATATATTAAATTGTTTCAGGTATTTTAATCAGAGGTATGAGCTAGGCAAGTGTAATGCTGAAGTGGGAGGGATAAAGAGGTGTCTAAAGATTGAAAGAGTGGTCTGAGCTACAGAAATAAATTTGAGAACTGACAGTTCTCAAGTGATGATAATTTAAATACCATGTGTTAAAGTTCTGGGAATATATAAGATAAATTTGGGGAGAGTATAGAGGCAGAAGATAAAAGGTCTAGGCCCAAGCCCAGAAAAACTATAGCATTTAGAAGTTTGTAGAAGAAGAACCAGAATAGACAGGAATGCCTCAATAATAAGTAGGACTTTTTTGTTTGTTTTAGATAACTACAGGTCCTGAAATGATGATAGTGAACAAGAAGGACATTATTTTGAGATATGTAGAAGAATTGACTAATCTCAGCCTCTATGGGTTTATGAAAGTAGTGTCCTTGGGTGAAGTTATATTTTCCTTAAGGACAGAAGGTGGAATTTGCTGATCAGAGTGAGAATTCAGAGGACATTGTGGAATAGGTAAGGTTGAGGAATTGACTCAGATGAGAAAGATATATTGAGTAGATGGGGGGGTGGGGTGGAGAGAGAGTTAATAGCAAATGAGAGAGGCTTGCATTTTTAGTGGAGACTTTGGTAAACAAGGGTATAAGGTGTGATAGATTTAGTCCCTAAAGTTTCTTGTGGGCTGGAGGGATCTATGGCCTTAGTGGTATATTCTGGACAATTTCAAATAGTTTGATGGAAGAGGAACAGGTTTTTGTGAGGTAAATTGGCTTTAGTAGGTTCTAGTTGTGATATGGCGAGGCTCTGAGCTGACTTGTTGAATTTTTTATCTGTTAAATAGTAACAATACATTATTGATTGTTTTATGATTTAAATGAACAGTCACAGAATGGTTAATAAAAATTGAATCTGAATACAGATAGTACAGATATCACCCTTTAGGAAATCTTTTTTTATTTTTGGCTGCTCCCATGACATGCAGACTCCCAGGCCAGGGATCCAGCTTGTGCACACTGTGATGCCTGATCCTTAACCCACTGAACCACCAGGGAACTCCAGGAAATCTTAAATATACATCATAATAAGTTGTGATTTATCCAGCTTATTTTCTTGTGTTCTGTATTGAATATAAGAATCACGCTTAATTGAAAAAGAAATATTGGCTAGGAGTTCCCATTGTGGCTTAGTGGAAACAAATCTTACTAGTATCCATGAGGACACAAGTTCAATCCCTGGCCTAGCACAGTGGGTTAAGGATCCGGTGTTGTGTGGTCACAGGAGCTGTGGTGTAGGTTGCGGATGCAGCTCAGATCCCATGTTGCTGTGGCTGTGGTATAGGCCTGCAGCTGTAGCTTCTATTTGACCCCTAGCCTGTGAACCTCCATGTGCCGTGGGTACAGCCCTAAAATGACAAAAAAAAAAAAAAAAACCCAGGAAATATTGACTATGAGGCACTCAATCCATCTCTTCCTCATGCTGATTATACTCAGTTTTAGACCTATAGATAAATCATTTAAAAAGTAGACATTTGTTCTTTTTTATTTTTAAAAGTTCCTTTTATCATATCTAGGTAATGTGTTAGATTATAACAATACTTCTGTGAAAAGAATATCTTTTGCAAACTTTAAGAAAATTCACCTTTAAAAATTTACATGCTCAATAGTAGAGACCTTGAAAATTTACAGAGGTCCAAAAAAGAAAATAAAAATTTAGCTATATTCTCCTTCAGAGAAAAACTGTTTACTTTTTGATGTGTTTGAGTAACATTTTTTTCAAAAATGGAAAAATTAGAATTACACAATATGTAATATGTACAATAGGCCATTTGTAATCTGTTTCTTCATGTAATCTTGTATCTTGAATATCTTCTTATAAATATGTATTATAAATATTTTTAGAAATCAGTTTTAGTGTCTGGTAATATTCTGTTCACTGTGAGCCTTATATATACTTAGTGATTCTGTTATTTTGGAGCATCTCATTGGTTCCAATTTAGTGATAGATATGTTGCTTCAACTAATATGAATGTCTACATAAATCAGCCATTTTTTTCTCAGTTTCTAATGACTTTTTTCCCACCATATTCCTAGAAAGGGAAGCACTGGGTCAGAGGGTAAGGCCTTGTTCTTTGTCATTGTTGATGCTTATAAGGAAAAATATGCTTAATCAAAATAGGATTTCATATTTAAGAATCAGTATATATGTGTATATTTGTGGTTGTGACATTATTTATCACTCACTTTCAACCGTGGTTGGTTTGTATATGGATTTGGAGGCCTCTTTGCATTAACAAATTCTTAAAGGTTCTCTTTGGCTCAAATGTTAACTACTACTGGAGATTATATATAAACTTTCATTTTTCTTCCACACCTTATCTTTCTCCAGTAGATACCTTCTCACTGCCCCATCAAGTACTCTTATATTCTTATCCAGTGACTTTTTTTTTCCTTTTCCCTAACATTCTCACTTGATATTTGGGGACAATTTTAAGGCATTTTTAACAGTTTTAAGATACTAATTTCTCAAACACTGAGAGTAAGAGTGTAAACTCATGAAACCTTTCTAAAATTCCTTAAGAGTTAATTGCGTTTGAGGATGCCTAGTTTTATTGTATCCTCGTTAACCTTGAGTATTTACTTTTTATTTTTTAATATTTGCTAATTTGCTGGGTAAAAATGGTAGGTATATTTTGGGGTGGGAGGAGTGACTGAGGTAAGTTTTTTCTTGCCCAGCCTGTAACTGAGTAAAAACTGGAAGGTGAGAATTATGCTATAAAACCTAGTGTTTGAAATGTATCCTTTCGTCTTTTTATCATGAAATCATATACTTTCAGAGCTGAAAAGGATCTAAAAGCTTTTATTCACTTATTTCAGTTTATAGATAGGGAAAGTGAGGTCTCAAAAGGAAATTCCTTGGCTTAGTCATAAGCCAAACAGTGATATTATAAAAAAAGCTTGGTTTATTTTTTCATAACTAGTCTGTTGGCTTTTCCACAGACATCCCCTGGCCCCTCTCCTCTTGCAGATGACTGATTCTCCTTCTGTTTGGATGCCTGATAGATTTTTTTTTTTTTTTTCTTTTTTGTCTTTTTAGGGCCACACCCGAGGCACATGGAGGTTCCCAGGCTAGGGGTCACATCAGAGCTGTAGCTGCCAGCCTAAGCCATAGCCACAGCAATGCGGGATCTGAGCCACATCTGTGGCCTGCACCACAGCTCACAGCAACGCTAGATCCTTAACCCACTGAGTAAGGCCAGGGATCAAACCTGTGTCCTCATGGATAGTAGTCGGGTTTGTTAACCACTGAGCCACAACGGGAACTCCTGATAGATTCTTTTTTTAATCCTTTAGTTTAACCAGGATACTTCAGTCATTCTGAGTCAATTTTTTGTGGTACACACTGTAACTTTTTGTGGGGGAAGATATAGTTTGCTCAATTTCAAGGAAATTTGTATTTTTGAATACTTTTTCTGTTCATGTGTCAGAATCGATTCTTGGAGCAAAATTAGCGTTTTTGTATTTCACATTTATCATTTCCTCCAGAATTGCCTAACTTCATTAATTCCCTCTGCATTACTGTGATATCCTTCCTCCCTGCATTAATTTTTCACCAAGTCTCTTCCATTCTTTGCTGTTTCTAGTTTATGAGATCTGTGGTTGTTTTGATGAGCTAAGGAGCAAATTGAGAACTGTGATAGGCTGAAAAATGAACTCCAAAGATATCCATGTCCAATTCTAGCAACTTGCGAATGTTACCTTATTTGGAAAAAAGGTTTTTTTTGCAGATTGCAGGTAAATTAAGGACCTTGAAATGAAATCATCCTAGAATATCCTGGTGCGATCTAAATCCAAATGACAGATGTCCTTTTGAGATACACAGAAGAGAACAGACACACAGAAGAGGAGGCTATGTGACTGTGGAGACACAGATTGGAATCACGTGTCCATGAGGCCCCAGTTCAAGTAATATGGACAGATACCTGAAGCCAGAAAATGCAAGGAATGGATTCTCTCCTACAGCCTATGGAGGGAGCGCAGCCTTGCTGATGACATTCTGATTTCAGACTTGTGGTCTCTAGGACTGTGAGAATAATTTCTGTGCTTTTAAGCATCCCAGTTTGTGGTAATTTGTTAGTGCAGCTGCAGGAAACTAATACAAGGACCAAACCAATTTTTCTTTTGTATCTTTCAGTTGTTTTATGATTTTATCTTCGGACTCTTGTTTTATTTATGTTCTGAAGCTCTCACTGTTGGAAGGAATTTTTTCCTGTCTTCCAGATAAGTTCTTGGTTTGGCTTTTGCATGTTTTTCCTGTAGTGTGTTTTTGTCAGTTTTTTCAACTTTCTTCTGGTTAAATTGGGCAGCTCTTTCTAGATCTTTTGTTTTGATATAATGTCTATCAGTGAATTCTCTTTTTCACCTTATTTTGGATATCTTTTTCTTCTGATAAAATGTGGCTGTTATTTTTAAATGACTCTTATATAGCCTGAAGATATAGTAGGTAAACAGAGAAGTCTCCTAGCCAGCATAGTCCTTTCTGAACATTTTTTCCACCACCAATCCATGGGTACAGTCTCCTTTTGTGGAACTTCTGTTTTTTCTGTCAATTTAGTACCATAACCTGTAAGACCTTGGCCTTTCTGCCTTTGCTGAGGTTTATAGGTAATGTTTAGGGTGAAAAATGTTAGCTGCAGACTTGCCACCCCCACTCTGTAGCTGCCTATGGCATTTTCATGTTACTTTTTACTGTATTGAAGACAATCATAGTGAATTCTTAGTATGTTGTCTTTTTATCATTTTCCTTCAGAATTGCTTTTAGAAGTATGAGCAGTGTTAGGAGCCATGACTTACTGCTTGGGCCCTCAGTATTTTCTGTTTCGTTACTTGGCCTCCCCTCTTACATAGTTTTATTTCTTTTTATCATTTTCCTTCAGAATTGCTTTTAGAAGTATGAGCAGTGTTAGGAGCCATGACTTACTGCTTGGGCCCTCAGTATTTTCTGTTTCGTTACTTGGCCTTCCCTCTTACATAGTTTTATTTCTCTTATTGTTTGGTTACTGGTGGTCTTTTTGATAATTAAGAAAATCATTTTTTTCCCTGAAGGAGAAATAGTGGTTTTACCAATTCATTTCACTTTCTCAACCTAGATGATAAAAATTTTAATCAGAGTAATGCAGGTGTTTTATTTTCACTAATGGTCATTGTTTTTCTAAATATGCCATACAAAGATGGGTCTAATTTTATAAATAATCTGCTTAATTAGAAAGCATTTCTCAATGATATCAGTTTCATTTAAAATATCTAAGAGGGAGTTCCTGCCGTGGTGTATTGGGTTAAAGATCTGGTGTTGTCTCTGAGGCAGCCTGGGGTTGATACCTGGCCCAGTGCAGTGGGTTTAGGATCTGGAATTGCTGCATATGTGGTGGCAGCTTTGGCTTGGATTTGATCCCTGGGAACTTACGTATCCTGCAGGTGTGGCCAAAAAAGAGAGAGAGAAAAAATCTAATAGCTAAAAGAGTCAAATTATTTATCTGATTTTGCTGTAAAGCAAGTGTGGGTGAGATGGTGGATCTGTTCTTCAAGTAAGTGGATCTGTTTTTAGTTGTAGTGAATGGATACTGAGGTATCAGATCAGAAGTTTGTTGATCTTAAAATGGTCTACAAAACTGCATAATAATATAGCTCCTGGCCCTCTTCAATCCTTCTCTCCATTCTTTTTTTCTCACCGTGATTTAACCATAATGCCTTGGGCTTCATATGACTCCACTTTTAGGGAGTACGTATTTTCATGCCGTAAAGTTCACTCATTTAAATAATACAACCCAGTTATTTCTGGTGTATTTACAGGGTTATGCAATTCTCACCATAGTCTTAGGTGATAGACTAATTTGGGGATATTTTCCTCATCCACCAAAGAAATCTCTAACCCATTACCAGTCATTCCCTATCTCCTTCCCATCTCCCTCCCCAGCCCTAGGCAGCCACTAATGTGCCTTATGCCTCCATAGATTTGCCTGTTCTGGACATTGCATATAAACAGGATCATACAGTATATTGTCTTTTGCAACTGACTACCCTCTTTTTTAATGCTCATGTTTTCCTGAACTCCTTAATGCCTTTTCTTTTCCTATTCCACTGCCCCCTTCCCGTTTCACTCTTTTTCAACCAAAGTATATCACTTTTCTAGGTGAGCCAATCCTAATTAATTCTAGATCCACCATTATGGGCTTTATTGCATCCTCTTAAGTTCTCTTTTATATACCCTTACCTGAGTTACTGTATAACTTTGCTCACACTAGGTTCTAGGTCCATGAAGGCAAGGAGTTTTCTATTTATAGTTGATTTTTCACTGTCTAGTCTAGGAAGAAATAAGTACTTGGATGGATATATTCAAGTGCTCAGCCTAGTATGAGAGGGAAGTTTTTAGAGAAGAGAGGGGAGAGAGTATTAATTGTGTGTATTAACTCTTACTGAAGCAACACTATTCATAGTTGAAAATGTAATTTAAAAAATTAGAAAATTAATGGTTAATTAGACTTTGTGTATGTGTATTCACATACACGTTGGACATAAGTATAAATTACACTCTCTCGGAAATACGAATGTGGAAAATTTATTGTTAAAGGAAAACTTGAGATGTCAGTACTGGGCTAATTTCTGGAGTCCATTTATGTTGTTGGCTAGATTATCTGGAATATTTGTCCTACCCAAAAGTAGAATGACCCAACTAAAATATTCTCTTTTTAAAAGAATTTGGAATCAAACATTTCAGTTTTCGAAGGACATTTGTAAGTTATGGGTCCTATTATCTACTTGGGACACAGTTTATTGCAGGAAGGTGTTGCTTCCTTTGCTTTGATAGATGGATTATTGAAACTGGCAAGTTCACCTGCTGTTGTTACTGGCCTCTGAGGTCCACCATTTTTTCTGTAATTTTCATGGTACCTAGATTGTTTGGAACGTTTGTTCTTTTCTGCCTTAATGTTTATTTGCTCATTTTTGGGTAATGCAAGTACCTGGGACAAAGATACATGACTGTGGATTGTGTGTATGGGTGTCTCAAATATAGGAGAAGTATATTTCTTCTTAAGATTTAAAGGGATATTTTAAGAGTAGTAGTTCAGACCTATTGATCTATAAGATGATATAGCACAGGACTATTTACCAAATCAGATCTCTGAAGCTTTAAACTTTATCTATTGTTGAGCTCTTCAGTGGGTACATAGTTTCATTTTTTTTGTAATGGAAACTGGTGAGAAAGTATGATGACTCTACAGATAATTTATTTTATAACTAACTTTTTCAACAGTGTATTTTGTCTGTGAAGCATGAATGTACACAAACTGGGGAGCTGTGCTGAATGCAGTCTCGGAGGGAATTAACTCAGAAAAGTCTTGAGTACCGTCTTAGTCTGTTATGTGTATATATTTACACTAGAGTGTTTTTTTTGAAGATTTTTGCAATTTTATTTCTAGTTAATTTCATAATCTGGGCATCCAGGGGTACCTTTTCCTATTTTGCCTTTTTTTAGAAGCAGATTGCTATATTTGTAATAGACCTATCACTTGGAGTTAGAATAGCTGTTTTGTTTCTGTTTTTTTTTTCCCCCTGCTGTACAGCATGGGGACCAAGTTACACCTACATGTATACATACTTTTTCCTCCCATTGTTGTGTTGTGATGTAAGTATCTAGACATAGTTCTCAATGCTACACAGCAGGATCTCGTAAATCCATTCCAAGAGCAATAGTTTGCAGAATAGCTGTTTTAATGTGGCTCCTTTTAATAGTTTATGATGTCCAATAAGTCACTTAACTTCTTAAAGTCTCAGTTTTCTCATCTGTGAGGTGAAAGTAATTTCATGCACTTCAAAGGATTGTTAAAATTAAGTGGGGTATTGGTAAGGTACCTGACTCTACTATGTTATGGAAAATACTGAACCCAGATTTTGAATAAATACTGAGTCCAGATTTCATTAATAAATAAATAAATAATTTTTAGAAAGCTCCATGAAAGAAGGGGCCTTGTTTATCTTATTCATTTTTGGGGACCCCAGTTCTTACCACAATACATGTTTATTAGTACACTGTTAATGCTTATCAAGCATATGATTAGTCAGTGACAATGTATTTGAACCAAAAATTCTGCTGTCTCTTCTTTCTTTTTCTGTTCTCAAGATTTTTGAAACTTTCTTTCAGTTAGCCTACTGTGTGCCATTAATATGAGAGAATACTTACAAAATAAAAAGGATGTACATAGCATAAACACATGTGAGAATTAATACTTTATAAAGCCATACACAGATAATTTATCAAAATATAAGTATTTGAAGTGTAGGGTTGAATTTCTCTCTTACTTTCACTTTAACTGGAACTCATGTTTCCACTGATGTTAGCGTATGTATTCCAATGCTTCTGCAGACTGGCGGTATGGTATAAAAAGGACCTTAGCCAGCTGTTACCGTTAGCTGACTTATGCTAGTCCTGTCCTGGTTTATTATTGGATCAAGTAAGTAACAGTAGGAGGTGACAAAGACCGTCTGAAAAGGCAGGGTTCGGAAGGAAGGTCTATCCCAAGAATTAGAGCTCTTTTCCAAGAGAAAGTATTCCCTACCTTTAAGTCTTCTTAGGCTTCTTACATTATAAGTTATGAATTGGCATGGCAGTGTGGGAATTACTCTACTCTGGCATGTGGGGATCCCAGCATGCTCTTCTGTGACCATTAGCAAGAGGATCAGCCATACTTCTTAGGCAGTGGCAATTGGAGCCAAGTCTTATTATAGTCCCACTGTGAGTGTAGGACTGTGTCATTCCAGTGGTCTTTATTTAACAGAGCCCAGTTAGCTTCTCTTATTGCAGAGGTTTGTGGGGAGAAATGCAAAGTGGACTTTGCTTTGTGAATTGGCCCAGTTGATCTGTCAGTACTCTTTCTCCATGGAGAGATGGACCTGTGACTTGCCTTATTTGAATGGCATTATTAAGTTCTCTAAAGTCCATTTTTGTGGGAAGAGTGGTAAGTATTAGAGGAAGGAAGAAAGGGACAAATATAAAAATTGATATTTTTATATGGATTTGATTCCATATAATTAGAATCAGTTGGGACAATGTTATTTTTTTCCTTATAGTCTTTATTAACTATAACATCATTACTCATGTAGTTATAAATATACACTAAAAATTAATTCCTATTTGAAGGTGTGTGGTATTCCCTGCAGAATTGGATTTGACAGAACTCTTATTACCTGATTATTTTATTTTTCATAGTTAAAGAGATTCTTGCAAAGCTCTTAGAAGGTACACTATCTCATTTCTACTTTAGTTAAACTGTAATATTTTAAGTTTATTTTCCCTTCAGATTATACAGTTTATTTTCCCCCCAGATTGTATAGCCTGTAAACAGACCATGTTCTAAAAGTTCATCAGTTGTTTTGGAACTTAGGACAACAGTTTCCCTCTGAAAGTTTGTAAATATGTAAAATAAAAATACTTAGGTTTCCTAGGCTGTTCTCCCAAAGCCCAAGCCATAATTAGTTCAGGTATCTACATACTACAGTGAAAAATAATACAGAATAATAATATTTTCTACATTATTTTATATTATTATTGAATAGTAAGTAAAACTAAAACCCCCTTAAAAATTAGCTTTGAAAAACTCTTCTGAATGTTAGTACTACTGGATTTGTAAAGGGATTAAATTTGAGGGAGATAGATGGAGTTTGTGAGAGGCTGGGAGATCTTTCTGTGTACTTTTAGGAGTTTGATAGGTTGAGGGCATTGGCTTCTCTGTTTCTGGCTTCACTTTCTCTTGATACTGGTGTAAGAACAGAATTAGTATCCTTTTGCTCACCAGCTGTGGTTAAGGTGGTTAGCTCTCTAGTGGAAACAAGTGATAGGGAAAAAAGGTGGTTAGGGAAAAAAGGTGGTTAGCTCTCTAGTGGAAACAAGTGATAGGGAAAAGAAAGAAAAAGTTTCTTCTGGTAACTAAGATTTGGGGGGTGGGGCAGCCACAGAAGGTGGAGTAACATAGGATAGCTGTCCTCTGAGGTGGATTTAATTGACATAAGAATAATGCATGTTTAAAGGAGTCAGGGGAGAGCTTAACAATGTGAATGATTCCTTTGAGGGGAGAGAGATGGTGATAATAAGTATGTTGGGGTAGACCTCCCTGAGTTGGTCCGTAACTGGTGCAGAGTATTTTTGGAAGCAGTTTAGAACTGGAAATGAGGAACAATGCATTTATATATGCACATATTTCAGAGTGGATTTTTCATGATGTGGGACAGCAGCTACCACCCAAATACTATATACATTTGGAATATTTAAAAAAAATAAATTACTATTATTAAGCAAATATGCTGATGTTTTAAAATTTATGGAAAGTAAAATATTGTAGCTCATCCACGTCAGCAGGAGATTCCTAAAACTGTGTAATGTAGAGAGATTGTGTTCATATTCTTTTTGGTTTCTTGATTAGAAAAATCATTCTCTGTCTTTTACATCTCCAGTAGGCTTCTTGTTTAGAATAAACCAGGCACCCTGCCCCCCCTCGGGGAAAAAACAAAAACAGAAAATGAAACACAAGAAGTGTTCCTTCAGTTCCTGCAGAAGTAACAGCTGTTGTTACCAGTGGATTATTACTTTGTTCAAGTGCTTAAATGTTTTCCTATCAGTTCAACAATTTGATTTTCCTCAGAAGAATTCTCTCGTTTTAGATGATTTGTCTCTCAGGTAACCTTATAACGCTGGCAAAATGAAGCAATTTTTTATTAAAAGTATTTTTGCAGTTTATATTAAAACATGTGAGGATGCTTATTTAAAATGTGCAGTTCTTTTGGCTGAGTTATTTTTATGGATTTACTTTGGAATAGGAATAAATAGCTTGGCTTGCTTCCGTTTTTATAGGCATCATAAAGTGTACTAAACTTGGAAATCGGATGGTCTGGGTTGTAGTTTTCAGTATTACTGTATAACCTTCAGCAGTTTTGCTTATCTTGTAAGTTTCAGTTTTACAGTTCACTATTGGTTTTATCTCCCTTATAAGACTGTTGCCTGGATAAAGTGAGGCAGTGGGTCTAAACATATTTGTAAACTCTAAAGTCCTCTATGGAAATGTTGGTGATGATGTGTGGTGATGAGGGTTGGTCCCAGGGAAAATTGTCAAATCACTGAATTTTGTCTTTGCATTTTCTTTTCAGTCTACTGAGTGACTCAATCCTTTTGAGAGATTACAGGGTCTTGTATCATTTTAGAGGAGGAGTTATTACTTCTTTTAGTGACTTTAAGACTTGTAGCAGTTTCCAAAGTGTAGTGGAATTCTCTAGGAATTTGTTCACTTATAATTGAGCCAATATTTTATAGCCTTTGCACATTGGTGTAAAATGGGTACAGTAATCATGTAATAAACATGTGATCCTTATCCTCATTGACTGGATATTCGTTGTTAAATTGTAGTTTAAAAAACATATAGGACCAGCCTAACATATAAGTCTTCTGGGAAAAAAACCAGATTCTATCCTTCTCCTCTCCCTTCCACTACTGTTTGAAACATAACAAAAATTTAGGTTAATAACCTCCATTTAAAATGTATACAGATTTGTATGCTGTGCTGTAGGAAAAGCAGTTTGAATTTAGGGGTGAAGATAACTTTGGTGCATAGTTAAGAGGAAAGCAAAACTGTGAATGAGCTTTTTCCGTTGTGGAGATTTGAATTTGTCAGAAGGTAATATTGAGGATCAAGGGGATTGTGTCAGGCCAAGAGAAATCCATTTAAAAAAATTGTGGAGTGCTGAAATCATATTATACTCACTAAGACTAGAGTAAATTGTCAAGTTTGTGAGAGCTATTTTTTGTCCTTCTGGTTTCATGGCTGCTCAAGATTGAAGTTGCCAGAAATGTGAGCCCTGGATCAGTGGGTCATTGTGTTTTTTGAAGTAATTATTTGTTTCTTTAATCTAAATGTTTACCATTTACTCTTTCCACTCATGTATTTGATAATATGGTAAATGTCCTCATTAAGAAAAAAGTTATTGTCTACTCTCTCCTTGCCTCAAATTGGGCAGCTTGTAAATCAGATAAGAATGTTTAAGATTTAAAGATTATAATGTTAATTCCTAAAAGGAAAAGAAAGCTCTTTTCACATATGTTGCAAGCCTTTTAGGCTTTCATGGGAAGTAAACCTGTTTCTAAAATACATCTTGATATTGTTTCAAGTGAGAGCTTAATACAAAGTAAAATATTTATTCATTTGGGGTTTGGTTTGATTTTTATTACAGTTCACTTGAGTTAGAAAAAAGGGGGCTGTGCTTGATTCCAGTTCATGGTTCATGAGTGAAATAATGTTTAAGTTCAGGCTGTTGAAAGTTAGCACGGTTAATTTGGGGTTTTGGTTGGTTTAAAGTAAAGTTTGGGTTTCAAGAGAAGATTAAAAAATTGAGTCAGTTAAAATTGATTCAAAAGGGAGTTCCCGTCGTGGCGCAGTGGTTAACGAATCCGACTAGGAACCATGAGGTGGCGGGTTCGGTCCCTGCCCTTGCTCAGTGGGTTAACAATCCGGCGTTGCCATGAGCTGTGGTGTAGGTTGCAGACGCGGCTCAGATCCCGCGTTGCTGTGGCTCTGGCGTAGGCCGGTGGCTATAGCTCCGATTCAACCCCTAGCCTGGGAACCTCCATATGCCGTGGGAGCAGCCCAAGAAATAGCAACAACAAAAAAGACAAAAGACAAAAAAAAAAAATTGATTCAAAAGGAGTATAAATATTTTGAAGTAAGATTTTTGGTATCTGGTAGATGCTTGCATCAGAACCTTCTGTGAAATATTTGAAACATAGGAGTTCCTGTCGTGGCTCAGTGGTTAACAGATCCGACTAGGAACCATGAGGTTGTGGGTTCGATCCCTGGCCTTGCTCAGTGGGTTAAGAATATGGTGTTACCGTGAGCTGTGAGGTAGGTCGCAGACGCAGCTCGGATCCCGCGTTGCTATGGCTGTTAGGCCGGTGGCTACAGCTCCGATCAGACCCCTAGCCTGGGAACCTCCATATGCCGCAGGAGCGGCCCAGGAAACGGCAAAAAGACAACACTTTTTTTTGAAATATTTGGTTTTGCTGAAAAGAGAAAGTTGATATTAGGACGTTGACTCCTCTGTGTTATTTTCATGGCATGGTCTTAAGCAAAGTAGTGTAGTAGGGTACAGATTTTACAGTAAGTCAATAGGTCTGAATCTTGTGGGTACACTTTATTGAAGGGGTTACTTTGGGCAAATTACCAATAAACCTTGCAGACATCTTAGTTTCTCCCATTTGGTAAATGATTATCATGAGTACATCACAAAGTTATAGGAATTAAATTGTGTTATGGTTCTTTCTCAAAGTATGGTAGTTGGAACTGCATTCAAAAACATTTGGGGTTACTTATTAAAAATGCAGTTTCCTGAGCCCTATTGCAGATCTCATGAACCTTTTTAGGGGTGAAATTCTAGAATCTTCACTTGTAGTAAGCTCTCTCAAGTGGCTCTTTAAGTCGACTGTCAGTGGTACATGCAAACTCTAATATGGTACTCAAGGAATATACTTATGTATGTATTGATGTAACTTGAACTTCAGACCTCAGAGATGTCCCGAGTTGTTATCCATTGCTACATATTGATGCTCTCAAAAAACCAGAATTATTTGGAAAAGGGTTATGAAGCAAAGTAATTCTCCTACCTTTAAATAAATACACTTGTGGCAAATTGAGTTATTTGTTTTGGCTGGTTGTTGCAATTTTTTGGGTAACCCCTCCATTCTGTCTTACTATTTGTAAGGCTTCTATATACCTTATCCCTGGGGATTTGTATCTGATCAATGGCAAGCAAAAGAAGTAAAAGCACTGCTTAATGTTTAGCAGGAAGTAGTTAGTTCCCAAATCCTAACAATTCTGCTTGAGTGATTTTTATATAAATTCAAGAGCAAATATTTGCTGAGCACCTACCTTGTGCTGAACCCTGGGCTAATAATAATAAGCCCTAGGGAAATGTAAGTAATTTAGATAATGTCTATCTTTTCTAAGAGCTCTAATCAGGTGAGGGGCTCAGCCTCTTAATAATTACAGAACATCATGATAAGAATTGTACTAGGGCATGTACCAGTTGGTGAAAGAGCATAGCAGAACAGAATAATAATTTTTTTTTCTATTGCCACTGCCAATAATTCAGAGTTCAGAGAAACTGTAATTTATTGAGCACTCACTATATGCCAGGCACTTTAAAAACAAAACAGAACACAACTGCTTAACCTATGTTATTTAATCATCACAACAACACTATAACATAGCAGCTATATACATTTTATAGATATTAAGTGGTAGAATATGTAATTCTAACCTTGGCCTGACTTTAGAGCCCATATTAACACCATTGTGCCTCTCTCTAAGGACAAAAATTTGACTTTTTTTTTTTTAAGGAGGAATTTTATAGTTCTTCAGAATTGATGCCCGTTAATCCCATTGACATGGTATCTTCCTGTGATTGAAAGTGTGGTATTATTGTACAGTCAAGGACTTTTGAGTCTTTTCTGTCTCATTTTTATCCTTTGTCATCCTATGTTTTCCTTTCATTTCCAGAAGTGATGTACAGGAAAACATCTCCAAAAGCCAGCTCATATATGACATCTGTCCATTTTGTTTTCCCTGACTCTCCTTTTGTTTACTCTTCTTATCCCCAAAGGAAATTTAGTAATTGTTGTGTTTTGTTTTTCCTGTTATTTAGATAGATTCATGTGGAGATGAATCATGTATAAGGAAAAAGGCCCTGCTAGAAAAATTTTTATCACAGCAAATTTGACATAGAAATTGGCCTAAAATTTTTACACTGTTGACCATTAGGGTTGAATTCACTTGATTCAGCTGCTTAGTTGTCATTCCTCTTCTCTCTTCGTAGTTTTGCTTCAAGGTATGTGAGCGGTTGTACTCTGGCTAAAGCTTCTGCATCATAGAGTGGAACCCCAGTTTCATGACAATAAGTTTATTTTAGAATTTGTCTGATTTACTGTGGACTTCAGTTCCTTTTATTTCTTTTGCTTATTAATTTCTATGTTGTTTTCATGTTTCTAAGTTGTTGGGCTTATTTTGGGGAGAACATCTTGCTTTATTAGAAGTTCCTCCATTTACTTAAGATTAAGAGTTGTTTGAACTTTAATTTAAAAACCCGGAGAGTTTGCGTCATGACTCAGTGGACACGAATCTGACTAGTATCCATGAGGACGCAGGATAAATCCCTGGCCTTGCTCAGCATTGCCTGAGCTGTGGTGTAGGCCGGCAGCTGCTATTCCAATTCAACCCCTAGCCTAGGAACCTCCATATGCCATGGTCCTAGAAAGACAAAAAACAATAAAAGAACCTGGAAAGTTGGTATGGTCATTGTTTCCTTTTCAGACTATCTTAACCATATCTGGAAATAAGGTTCCTTTGGTTCTTTTGAGTACTTTATATAGTGCTATTTTTCAAAAGAGTGTTTGTCATATTGTTGAACATCCATAAAAAAACAGCTATTATTTCTCTTTGTAAGAAACAAGAGGCAGAGCTAATGTTCCTACTAATCCTACAGTTAGGTTAAAAAACTTCATTCAGGACAGTGTTATTCTTAAGGTAAAGGAAAGTTTTATAGAGACAGTCATTGCTGACCTAGTTCTGTTTATTCTAGTAGTATGATTTATGACCATCTCTAAAAGCCTCCTAGTTAAAAAATGTCCCAGTTGTTGCTTTTTCTCAGCTCTGAATATTAACAACAGAATTAGATTGTCAGGGAGTTCCCTTCTGGCTCAGTGGGTTAAGGATCTGGTGTTGCCACTGCAGCATTTGGGTCGCTGCTGTGATGCGGTTTGATCCCTGGCCTGAGAACTTCCATACGTCGTGGGTGAAGCCGAAAAAAAAAATAAATAAATAAAATAAAATAAAATCAGATTGTCGTGTCAGATACCTCCTAAATATTTTCATATGGCTGAAGTGGCTTTTTAAGTTTTGGATGCACTGTCCACAATTTGGATGTGATTCCTATTACCCTGTAACATTTGTTCATCTCAGAGTGAATTGTTCTGTGGAGTGACCTCAGAAAACTTAAAAAAGTGAATCTGCAAGGTGTTGCTTACAGGTATGAACCTGTGTTTGAGAGATTGAGAACTAGGCTGCACATATCATTTTGAGATATGCCTAAGGCTTTTGTAAAATTGTATTCTATATTTAACAGCTTACAATGGAAAGTGGTTCTTCTGCTGTTGCATAACATCTAAGGAGTCTTTTGTGGTTTGTATATTTAGGATTTATCCATTGTGGTAAAGAGTAGGGAATTTAATTCTTTGTTCTAGCTATAATAGGAAATTCATACCACCTGAGTGATAATACTGCTGTTAATTGTAATAGTGGATCCCAGGAGTCCTCTGGCAAGAGAAAGGACCTGGAACTGAGCTGTTCCCTATGCTTTGCTATTATTGCTCCTGACAGTGGCATTTTTTAGAGATGAATTTTGTTGTGCATTTTGGGGAGTTTAATATTGGGCAAAGTGGTAACCTTTTTTTTTTTTTTTTTAAATGAGGAACATTTGTTGTGAATTCTGGCTTTTCATGAGGATTTTAGTTTCTTGGTAGCAGTGTTTAAAATGCTACTCTGTTAAGATCCAGAGTTATCCAGTGTCTAGGTAGCAAAAGTTAAGTTGTTTGAACATCACAGAATTAATTATTTCACATTTTTGTTTTTCATGTGCTTTTTGCTTTGGAATAAGTTTCACAATCTAGTATTGCCAAAATATTTTTGGAAATAGCTCTTTAGCTATTAATAAATGAATAATTGAGAACTGAAAAAGAAAACTGCCAAAGATTACTCATTTGTTCTCCTTTATTACTCTGGAGCTATTCTTTTTTTTGTTTGTTTGTTTTGTTTTGTCCTTTTTAGGGCCACACCTGCAGCATATGGAGGTTCCCAGGCTAGGGGTCTAATTGGAACTGTTGCTGCCAGTCTATGCCAGAGCCACAGCAATGTGGGATCCTACCTGTGTCTGCAGCCTACACCACAGCTCATGGCAACGCCAGATCCTTAACCCACTGAGTGAGGCCAGGGATTGAACCCGCAACCTCATGGTTCCTAGTCAGATTCGTTTCTGCTGCGCCATGATGGGAACTCCTGGAGCTATTCTTTTTACATTATATCTTCAGAAACATTATCTGTTTCTTTGGGGGTGGGGTAATGGTATATGAAGTTGTTCCTTGAGCTGCAGTGGGGTGTAAAATACAGCAGAGGCAGCATGAGGCGAGTGAAGAGTTTTTGCTACTTAAAGCTTTATTATATTGGACAGTTTAGTCTCTCTTATTTTTCTTATTTACATAGTAAACATAATAAATATGTCCCATTTATTTTAAGTATTAGAGTAGATGAAACAAGGAATCGGAAAGTTCTTTGTACAGTGAAATTTTATACAGCTGGTTTTTTATTGCTGAGTCAGCAGATTGCAGGGCCAAATGGTGACACGCTTTTCCTTGGCACACTAGCTGCTCACTGTCCCATGCACTATTAATGCTTATGTCAACTCACCCCCAGTGTTATCATTCTTTACAGCTATGCTATTTCAGATCTCTGATGGAAAGTCTGAAGAGCTTGATGATTTTTGAATCAAAATTCCAGCATGCTTGAGGCAGAAATCCTGAGAACCATTGTTCCTTATATACCCAGAATTTTCTACTAGTAAAGAGTATAGTCTTAGCAGTTTTTCTAACTGCTTGAAAGAGAATGAACGTTTGAATTTCTGTTAAGATAGTAAGTAGGGTTTTGTTATTGTTTTTACTAGATCTGCAAGAGAGTGAAAAGATTGGTCTTTGCCCATATCCCATCACAGTTTAAAATTGAGGCCTCAAGAGTCTCTCTCAGCTATAGCATCTGCAGGACCTGTTTATTTTTCTACTCTACTTTTAATACTTTTGTGGAATTACCTTGTTTATACCTTATTTATGTTGGGATAGACATTCACAGGCTTAATGGTTAAAGTTGAAGAGACACTAAATCCCAGGTTTTTGATGTATATCTTTCATAGCTGTTTCTAAGCTGTAAAAAGTATTTTTTTTTCCTGAAATATGAAGGTTTTTTAGAAATACAGTCTGAGGAAGCAATTGGGGAAAATCATTACACATGCTTATATTGCTAAAATTCTCTTATGGGAGCAAGTACAAAGCTGTAGCTACTGTTTTCTTTATCGAAATATGGTTATACAGTAGAAGAGCACAATTTTTTATACCCCAGATGGTTTTTCTTTTCAACTAAAATTATGGAGTGCAACAGTTGTTCTTACTGTCTGTTACTATAATTTAAAAATGATGGTGCTTTATTTTGTGAATTAGACCTGTGAGATTTTGCAAGCAACTTGTTCAGTGGAATTGGAATTATTAATTCATAGTTCTTGAAATATATGTGTGTGTGTGTATATATATATATGTATATACACACAAACACGTGTGTTTGATATGGTTTTGACTTGGATGATCTAGGGAAGAGTCAAACTGTTTGAAATCACTTTTGCTTTTTATTTTCTTTGACAAATATATTCAATACTTTAGATTTTAATCTTTCTGGAATCTAATCTTTTTAGAGTTTAAATTAAAAATACTGATTCTGTCTTTAGGAGTGCTATAATACAAGTAAAGATAAGTTTATTTTACAAATTAAGAAGAAAACATAGTAAGATTTATACTCAAAAGTTGTAGTTAATGTCACAAATGAAAGTTACATGAAATATTTTTGGGGGAGTGAGGCATGATAATTTAAAACTCAGATTAGATTAGCCTGGGTTTTTGGCAGATATGTTTAAGATTTATTTTACTACGTAGTGAGATGTGAAGGGAACATTTGAAAGCTTTGGGAACGGCTTTATACGTGAAAGCTTGTGCTGGGGTTTGTGTGCATTTAAAGCGTATGTAATAGTTTTGGAAATAAAAATGATGGTGTTGACAAGATTTGATTTGTTCTTTCTACAGGTGATGTTGGAATTGTGCTAAGTCATATCTGTTTGGGAGTTTCATCTTAAAACTAAAGACATGTTTAAGATAGCTGGTAGTAATATAGTATAGACTGCCTATAATCCACCCATCTATCTGATATGGTAATATAGTATAGACTGCCTGTAATCCACCCATCTATCTGATATTTGTTGCTTTTTTATCTGTCATGAAGACTGCCTTATAAGCAAGAAAGTTCATCAATTACAGATACTTCTTTTTGGCTTTTGTCTATATTAATACCTCTGTAAACTTAAATGGTTATAAAAATATTGTTTACAATATGCCCCTAACATTTGGATATTCATTTATCTGGCAGTCTTATATTTGGTAGGTTGGAAACTCAAACCATTGAAGAATTAGTTTGTTATATTTTTTCTTTTTTAAATGTGAGCTACAGATAAACACATTTCATAATTTTGGTTCGATGTCTAGGCTTAAATACTAGTTTTCTTTTTATGAGGTTAGTGTGAATTCATTTAACATTTTAAAAATAAAATTACTATAATAGAGGCGTAGAAGAGAAAAACAAGTATAGTTTAGCCAGTGAGCCTAAAGACACATTGTACTGAGAATTGATTTTAGATTTGTCAGGAAAGAGAGAAGAAGCACAAGTCATAATGGCTGCTTCATAAAGGCTGTAGTCGCTAGAATCTGTGTATTCTGAAACCACTAAAAAGACTAATTGAAAGCTTTTTAAAATTAGGTGCTAGGTAGTATAGAATGGTTTACAATAGTTTAAGGATTCAGAGAACAAGATGATTGTGAACTGTACCAAATTAAGGAGGTGGCTCTTGGGCTGATTGAAGAGAGTCTTCAGATTGTTACTGGTGGGGAGGAAAGGCAGAAGAGGTAAAGAGAAGACCATGAATGGGCAGAGATCCCAGAGCTGGTGAGCTAGTTATGAATGAGGTTCAGCTCAGCATGGATTTCATTTTTCTTTTAGGTTTTGCATCTCTTATCCTCAAACTAACATTCCCTTATTTCTTTTACCTATCTGACCTTTCTTGGAGAGATATTATAGTTTTCTTAAAGATAAATAATATATGGAGAAGCAAAAGCTCAAAGCCTTACATTCCTAAAGGCAGAGTGGCCTGAATAGATTCAGCATATTTAGATGTTTTCAGTAGTACATATCTTATTTTCAAGTAAAATAAGAAAGCCTTGAAGAAAAAATTAGGACCTTTAGAGTACAGATAAGGATTCTTTGGTGGGTCCATCATTCAACTTTTGACTGGACAATTTAACATTCTTATGCTTTGTATAGGAACAGTACTGTCTACTTTATGGGGTTGTTTTCATTAAATGAAACCATGTATATTAAACTAAGCCATGTGCCTGGTCTATAGAAAGACTAGATAAATAGTGGTTAAATTATTACTTATAATTGAAACAAGGAGTTGAAGTAATTCTATGTGATAACTAAGATGAGAACTTAAAAATAATTTATAGTAAGGAATATAGTTTACTTGGTGTAATAGGCAGTTTTCTCTGTTTAATTCTTTGCAATTCTCATTTTTCTATCCCTTCTTTCTTTTAGGAGACAAGGATGGCAGCAAGGTGACCACAGTGGTGGCAACTCCTGGGCAGGGTCCAGACAGGCCACAAGAAGTCAGCTATACAGACACTAAAGTGATTGGAAATGGGTCATTTGGTGTGGTGTATCAAGCCAAGCTTTGTGATTCAGGAGAACTGGTTGCCATCAAGAAAGTATTGCAGGACAAGAGATTTAAGGTAAGAACTTCAATATTTCATTTATTTTGTTACTGTCAATACATGAAAATGAGGAGTTTCCGTTGTGTGCAGTGGTTAACGAATCCTACTAGAAACCATGAGGTTGCAGGTTCGATCCCTGGCCTTGCTCAGTGGGTTAAGGATCTGGTGTTGCCGTGAGCTGTGGTGTAGGTCTCCGACATGGCTCAGATCCTGTGTTGCTATGGCTCTGGCGTAGGCCTGTGGCTACGGCCAAGGCTCCGATTAGACCCCTCTCCTGGGAACTTCCATATGCCGTGGGAGCGGCCCTAGAAAAGGCAAAAAGACCCCCCCAAAAAATAAATAAATAAATAAAAATACATGAAAATGATTTAATAGTTTCTCTTTGCTTCAGATTTCATTTATTGCTCAAATTTTTGTTCAGCTCAGCTTTTGTAGTGACTATCTTCTGTTGTGTATTTTATAGATATAAAATTTATTGAAGATTGCACTTTTTTTTGAACTGCTGCTAAGAGTGATAGATGTATTTAAAATGTTGTTGCGGAGTTTCCGTTGTGGCGCAGTGGAAACCAATCTGACTAGTAACCATGAGGTTGCTGGTTTGATTCCTGTCCTTGTTCAGTGGGTTAAGGATCTGGCCTTGCCATGAGCTGTGGTGTAGGTTGCAGCCCGTCTTAGATCCAGCATTGCTGTGGCTGTGGTATAGGTCAGCACCTGTAGCTCTGATTCAACCCCTAGCCTGGGAATCTCCATATGCCAAGGGTGCCCCCCCCAAAAAAAATGTTGGGAGTTCCCCTTATGGCTCAGCGGTAATGAACCCAACTAGTGTCCATGAGGATGCAGATTTGATTGCTGGCCTCTCAGTGAGTGGATTAAAGATCTGGAGTTGCCTTGAGCTGTGGTGTAGGTCACAGATTCGGCTCGGATCCCACATTGCTGAGGTTGTCGCCTAGGCCCTCAGCAGCAGCTCCAATTCAACCCCTAGCCTGGGAACTTTAATATGCTGTGGGTGCGGTCCTAAAAAGACCAAAAAAAACAAACAAACAAAAAAAAACCCCTCTTTCTATGACCCTGTAAAGCAGTACTCCCCACAGTCCAGTTTATTTTTATTTCTTACCTGATCTTTTTAGGGTATCCTGTGGACAATGGTTGGAGGTTGTCTTTACATTATGGTACAGGGGAGAATAAAGAGACCTAGGCTCTGCCATTAACAGGCCATGCAGCTCTGTTTCCTTTCTTACTCTTCCCACTCTGTAACATTTTGCTGAGAGTCTCCTGTGTACTAGGAACTGAACTAAGTATTAAGGAACATAAAAATAAGAGGTGATCACTGCTCTGAAATAGCACACAGTCCAGTCTGTATGCTTCAGAATGTCTTGAGCATTCTAAAGAGGTTTAAAAAAATAAAAGGTCTAAAGTTTTTGTCTTCAGTTCTCTCTCTCCCAAGCACTAGTCTTATGTTGCCCAGTGCCCACTGGATCTTGATACCTGAAGATAACTGTTATGTCATTAGCAAGGCTTACCTAACCCTGAGTTAATTGCAGTCTTAAAGGAAATCCTTTCTATTGGTTCCCATTCCTTTTTGCTTTTCCATACTAATGGTTTTATCATTCACCTATCATTCAGACTGTTATTATTCAGATAGGGAAACCTACACACAAAGAGATAATAAATTTACTTGTCCAGAGTCATATAATTAGCATGTGGATAGATGGGCAGGTATTTGAATCCAAGCACTCTGACTCCAGAGTGTTTTATTATAGGTTATCATTGCTGTATTGAACCACTATATTTGTTCAGAAGGTACTTGGGTTCTTAGTTCTTCTTTTTCTTGATTTAAAAATTTTTTTAAATTTTTCCCTCAGAACTCACTCATTTGAAGAGTTTGGTTCATTTGTTTCTGTATCCTTTTTTTTACATAAATGGCTGCACCTGTAGCATATGGCAGTTCCTGAGCTAGGGGTTGAATCTGAGCTACAGCTGCTGACTAACACCACAGCCGCAGCAGGAGACAGCAACACTGGATCTGAGCCACAACAGTAGCCTACACAGCTTGTAGCAACCCGGGATCCTTAACCCACTGAGCAAGGCCAGGGATTGAACCTGCATCCTCACAATACCTCCTGAGCCATGATGGAAACTCTTGTCTGTATCCTTTCATAGAACTTTATCCCCATTCTTTTTGACTTTTTAAATTTTTCTAAAAAATTTTTTTATGTTTTCAGTTTATGAAACACTACCATGGTTTCAGAAGTCAGAAATTCTTACACAAATGTCATTCCCTCTGTCGTGTTGCCACTCACTCCCTGTAGATAGCTAGTCTCATTATGTGCTGGGGTTTTTTTGGTTTTTTTTTTTGTCTTTTTACCATTTCCTGGGCCGCGCCCATGGCATATGGAGGTTCCCAGGCTATGGGTTGAATCGGAGCTGTGCCCACCGGCCTACGCCAGAGCCACAGCAACCTGGGATCTGAGCCACGTCTGCAGCCTACACCACAGCTCACAGCAGCGCCGAATCCTCAACCCACTGAGCAAGGCCAGGGATCGAACCTGCAACCTCATGGTTCCTAGTCGGATTTGTTAACCACTGAACCACGACAGGAACTCCTGTGCTGGGTTTTTTTTCCTGGTTTTCTTTTGCACAGATGAGCAGTAAGTGTACAGTCATTCCTTGGTATCCACAGGGGACTGGTTCCAGGGCCCTCAGTGGATATCAAAATCTACAAATGCTCAAGTCCCTCATATAAAATGATGGGTATTTCCATATAAACTAATAAGCATATCCTCCCATATACTTTATATCATCTCAAAATTACTTATAATACTTAATACAATGTGTAGGTACTGTGTAAATAGTTTCAGATACAATGTAAATTTATATAAGTAGTTGCTAATGCAGCAAATTCAAGTTTTGACTTTTAGAACTTTCTGGAGCCCCCTCCCTCACCCCCCCCCCCAGAGTATTTTGATCTTAGCTTGGTTGAATCCTTGGGTTTGGAACCCATGGAGGCAGAGCTCTGACTGTAATTTTCTGGTTGCTTTCTTACCAAAATGTAATATATTAAAGGTGCTCTTTTGTACTTTGCTTTCTATGTTAACTGTAGTTTCTGCAAGTCATTGCCTTTATCAGTTCAGAAACTTTTCTAGAGCTTCATAGTAGTGCAGAGTTGATTTCAACCATTCTTCTATATATGGATACTGAATTTCTTTTCATCCTTTTGTAATCTCCAAGGGGGCTGTTATGAAAAACTTGGTGCATTTTTTTTTTTTAATTAAGTGTGTATCTTCAGGGTAAATTAAGAGAACTAGGGTCATGGAAGCAAAATAAACACATATATAGTTTTGTATGATACTGCTAAATTCCCCTGCATAAGAGATTGTACAGATTTGCATTCTCTTCAGTAGTATACAAATGCCTATTTACCCACAGCTTTGACAACACACATTGATTTACTCTTTCTTTTTTTTTTTTTTTTTTCACGTTTTGCCAGTCCGATAGGTAAGAAATGGTATCTTGTAGTTTTTTCTTTTTAGAGCGGTACCTATGACATATGAAAGTTCCTGGGCTAGGCATTGGATAGGAACTGCAGCTGCCTGCCTATGCCACAGCCATAGCAACACCAGATCCAAGCTGCATCTGCGATTTACACTGTGGCTCACAGCAATGCCGGATCCTTTTTACCCACTGAGTGAGGCTAGGGATTGAATCACATCCTCAAGGATACTAGTCAGGTTCTTAATCTGCTGAACCACAATGGGAACTCCCTTATTGTAGTTAATTTACAATATTATGAATGTAGTTTAACATCCTTTCATATGTTCACTGTCCACTTGTATCATATCTGGATTTTAGTTGTAATTAGAAAGCCTTTTCTTATGTCTTGGCCTTTTCATCAAGTTAAAGAGAAATTCATCCATACTTTCAACAGTTGTAATATTTCACTTTTTGCATTGAGATCCCTGATCCATTTGAAGTTTATTCTTGTATACGGAGTTTATTCCTAAGTATGGTATGAGTTATTGATCTAATATTATCCTTTCTAAATCACTAATCATTGTGTTAGTACAGTTTTATTAAAAGGTCTGTCTGTGTTCCAGTGATTTGAGATGCTATTGTAATTATATGCTAAATTTCCACATGTAATTTGGTCTGTTTCTGGACTTTCTATTCTGTTCTACTTGGTTGTTTGCATATTTGTATGTCAATACCAGATTCCTTTTATTATAGAGCTTTTAAGTTTCAGTGTCTTATTAGAGTTAATCTGCCTTTATATTGTAGCCTTTCTTTTCATGTTTTTCTAGCTACTTTTAGTTTTGTTTTTTTTTCATTCCATATAAACTTTGGTATCAGTTTAGCTACCTTAATGAAAGAGCTTGTTGATACTTTTAATTGGAATTTATTAACTCTATAAATTGCCTTAGGGAGTTAAATTACTTACCATGATGTTGAATTATCTTATCCAAGAATAAGAGATAGCATTCTATCAGTTCAAGTTAACGTTTTGGCTTTCAAGAGTTGTAGTTATATAGGCTTTTGACATTTCTTGTTAAGCTTATTCATAAGTGTTTTATTGCTTTTGTTGCTATTGTCTAATTCTTTTATTTTTATTTTTTTCTCCTAAATACTAAAAAGTAGTAGACCGTCTTAAACCAAGCTCATTTCCTTCCAGTGTATCATCTTTTCTTTGTGGAACTTAAGTATTCTTTGTTCTCCTTGCTAAATGTTTCAAAAATATACATAAAATATTTTGTGTTATACTGACCAATTCATTTTTCTTTACTAGTGGAATATAGGAATTTTTCTGATAACTTAAAATTCTGTGATTTTACATAGCTGCTCTAGGATTGGATAATCATATATTTTTCATTAAATAATTATATATTTTCAGAAAAAGATTGGAATACGGTCTTCTTGCACAGTTATATGAACCAATGTCAAGAATGCTGGTGTCAGTGAGAGGAGATAGTTTGTTTCAGTGAAAAAACAAAAAGAGAAAGAATGCGCAACCATTCAAAGTTTATGGGATATGGCAAAAGCAGTCCTTAGACGGAAGTTCATAGCGATATAGGCATTCCTCAGAAAAGAAAAAAATCTCAAATCAACAACTTAACCTGCCGCCTAAAAGAATTAGAAAAAGAAGAAACAAAACCTAAAGTCGATTTTAAAAAATAAACAAAAGTAAGGGGTAAGACATTCTGGAAGAGAGCCTTCTGGAATGATGATGAAAATGTTCTATACTTCACTTGATCTGCATGGTAGTCTACTCACTGAACTGTGCACTTAGGTTTTCAGTAATTTGCTTTATATAAGTTGTTCTCCAAGTGCTTTTTTGAGCTGGCTAAAAACAGCAACACCAGAGGCCTAACGCCACCTCAGGTCCAATGATGATTTCCTCTTGATTACCACAATTATTAATACACTCCAAGGTTTAGGGACTATATATCCTCATAGATTTAAAAAAAAAAATATTCCATCTACAGCCACATGCTGTTCTAAAAGGAAAGTTTATAGTAATACAAGCCCACCTCAGGAAACAAGAAAAAGCTCAAATAAACAAGCTAACTTTACATCTAAAGCAGCTGGAGAGAGAAGAACAGACAAGACCTAAAGTTAGTAGAAGGAAAGAAATCATAAAGATCAGAGCAGAAATCAATGAAATAGAAACGAAGAAAACCACAGAAAAGATCAATGAAACGAAAAGCTGGTTCTTTGAAAAGATCAACAAAATTGATAAACCCCTAGCCAGACTTATCAAGGAAAAAAGAGAGAGGACTCAAATCAATAAAATTAGGAACAAAAAAGGAGAAGTAACAACGGACATCACAGAAATACAAAGGATCATAAGAGACTACCATATGCAACTATATGCCAATAAAATGGAGAACCTAGAAGAAATGGAAAAATTCTTAGAAAAGTACAATCTTCCAAGACTAAACCAAGGTGAAATAGGAAAGATGAATGGACCCATCACAACAACTGAAACTGAAACTGATTAAAAAACATCCAACAAACAGAAGTCCAGGACCAGATGGCTTCACAGGTGAATTCTATCAAACATTCAGAGAAGAGCTAACACCTGTCCTTCTGAAACTATTTCAAAAAATTGCAGAGGAAGGGATACTCCCAAACTCATTCTATCAGGCCACCGTCACCCTGGTACCAAAACCAGACAGAGATACCACCAAAAAAGAAAACTACAGACCATTTTCACTGATGAACATCAATGCAAAAATCCTCAACAAAATACTAGCAAACCGCATCCAACAGTACATCAAAAGGATTGTACATCATGATCAAGTGGGATTTCTCCCAAGGATGCAAGGGTTCTTCAATATCCGCAAATCCATCAGTGTGATACACCACATTAACAAACTGAAGAATAAAAACCGTATGATCCTCTCAATAGAAGCGGGAAAAGCCTTTGGCAAAATCCAACACCCGTTTCTGATAAAAACCCTTCAGAAAGTGGGCATATCGGGAACCTACCTCAACATGATAAAGGCCATATATGACAAACCCACAGCGAACATCATTCTCAGTGGTGAAAAGCTGACAGAATTCCCACTGAGATCAGGAACAAGACAAGGATGTCTGCTCTCACCACTACTCTTCAACATAGTTCTGGAAGTTCTAGCCAGAGCAATCAGAGAAGTAAAAGAAATAAAAGGAATCCACATTGCAAAGGAAGACGGAAAACTATCACTATCTGCAGATGACAGGATACTATACCTAGAGAATCCTAAAGACTCTACCAGAAAACTGTTAGAGCTCATCCATGAATTTGGCAAAATCACAGGATACAAAATTAATACACAGAAATCAACGGCATGTCTATACACTAATAATGAAAGAGCAGAAAGAGAAATGAGGGAAGCAATCCCATTTACCATCGCATCCAAAAGAATAAAATACCTAGGAGTAAACCTACCTAAAGAAACAAAGGACCTGTACTCTGAAAACTACAAGCCACTGATGAAAGAAATCAAAGATGACACAAACAGATGGAAAGATATACCATGCTCATGGATTGGAAGAGTTCATATGATCAAAATGACTGTACTACCTAAGGCAATCTACAGATTCAATGCAATCCTTATCAAATTACCTACCAAGGACATTTTTCACAGAACTCGAACAAAATATGTTAAAGTTTGTTTGGAAGCACAAAAGACCCAGAATAGCCAAAGACATCCTGAGAAAGAAAAATGGAGCTCGAGGAATCAGGCTCCCGGACTTCAGACTATACTACAAAGCAACAGTCATCAAAACTGTACGGTACTGGCACAAAGACAGACGTGTAGATCAGTGGAACAGGATAGAAAGCCCAGAATTAAAGCCACGCACCTACAGCCAACTCATCTATGACAAAGGAGGCAAGAATATACAATGGAGAAAGGACAGCTTGTTCAATAAGTGGTGCTGGGAAAACTGGACAGCCACAGGGAAAAGAATGAAAGTAGAACACTCCATAACACCATACGTAAAAATAAACTCCAGATGGATTGAAGACCTACATATAAGACCAGACACTACCAAACTCCTAGAGGAAAACATAGGCCAAACACTCCCTGACATAAACGACAGCAACATCTTCTCAGATCCACCTCTTAGAGTATTGACAATAAAAAGGAAAATAAACAAATGGGACCTACTCAAACTGAAAAGTTTCTGCACAGCAAAGGAAACCCTAAACAACACGAAAAGACAACCCACAGAATGGGAGAAAATCTTTGCAAGTGAATCGACGGACAAGGGATTCATCTCCAAAATTTATAAACACCTTCGCAGCTCCATACCAAAAACACAAACAACCCCATCAAAAAATGGGAAGAAGATCTAAACAGACTGTTCTCCAAAGAAGACATACAGATGGCTGAGAAACACATGAAAAGATGTTCAACATCACTCATTATTAGAGAAATGCAAATCAAACCCACTATGAGGTACCACCTGACACCGGCCAGAAAAAAGTCTACAAACAATAAGTGCTGGAGAGGGTGTGGAGAAAAAGAACCCTAGTACACTGTTGGTGGGATTGTAAACTGGTGCAACCACTGTGGAAAGCAGTATGGAGATTTCCTCAGAAAACTAAATGTAGAACTATCATTTGATCCAGCAATCCCACTCCTGGGCATCTATCCAGAGAAAACCACGACTTGCAAGGACACATGTACTCCGATGTTCATTGCAGCACTATTTTCAATAGCCAAGACATGGAAACAACCTCAGTGTCCATCGCCAGAGGTGTGGATCCAGAAGATGTGGTACATATACACAATGGAATATGACTCAGCCATTAAAAGGAACGAAGTACCGGCATTCTTAGCAACATGGATGGACCTAGAAATTATCATGCTAAGTGAAGTCAGTCAGACAATGAGACACCAACATCAAATGCTTTCACTGACATGTGGAATCTGAAAAAAGGACAGACTGAACTTCTTTGCAGAACAGACGCTGACTCACAGACATTGAAAAACTTATGGTCTCCGGAGGAGACAGTTTGGGGGGTGGGGGGATGTGCTTGGGTTGTGGGATGGAAATCCTGTGAAACTGGATTGTGATGATCTTTATACAACTATAGATTTGATAAATTCATTTGAGTAAGAAAAATAAATAAATAAAAAATCAAAATAAAATATCAAAATAAAATAGGCGAAAATGGAGAAATCTCAACAAATATTGCAGAAGTACAATAAACCATAAGAGAATATTGCAGACAACCATATGCCAACAGATATGATAACCTAGAAGTAATAGACATCTTTGTAGAGACATATCCTGCCAAAACTGAATCAAGAAATAAATAGGTCAACTGAACAGACTGATCCACTAGAAATTAAATTGAATATGTAATAAAAACACTCCCTACAAACAAAAGTCCAGGAACACATGGCTTCATAGGTGAACATACAAGGAACACACAAACACAGAAGGAAGAACTTAAACCCGTCCTTTTATAGTTTTTCCAAAAGATTGAAGTACGAACTCTCCCAAAGATATTCTATGAAGCCATCCTCACCCTAATACGAAAACCAGACAAAGATTCCACCAAAAAAGAAAATCATAGGCCAATATCTTTGACAAATATAGACAAAAAAATTGTCAACAAAATTTTAGCCAACTGAATCCAGCAACATATAACAAAGATTATATACCACAACCAAGTGGGACTCATCCCAAGTTCACAAGCTTGTTTCAGTATACACAAATCAATCAATGTCATACGCCACGTTAACATAATTTGGAAAAGTCAAAAACCACAAGATCATCTGAATAGATGCAGAAAAAGCATTTGACAAAATCCAACATCCATTCATGATAAAAACTCTTACCAACGTGGGTATAGAGGGAAGATAGCTTAACATAATAAAAGCCATGTATGACAAACTCACAGCCAGTATAGTACTCACTAGTGTAAAACTGAAGCCTTACCAGTAAAATTTGGAGGAAGACAGGATGCCCACTTTCACCATATTTATTCAACATAGTATTGGAAGTCCTAAGCACAGCGATCAAATGAAAGAAATAAAAGATATCCACATTGCAAGAGAAGAGGTAAAATTGTCACTCTGTGCAGATGATATGATACTAAATATAGAAGACGCAAAGGACTCTCCACGCAAAAACTACTCAAACTGATCAATGAACTCATCAGAGTAGTAGGATACACCATTAACATTCAGAAGCCATAGCTTTCAGGTGTCATGTTTGGTTTCACTTGTTCCGTGGTTAAGATGTGGGAGTGGAGAAATGAAGTGTCTTTTTTTTTTCTGTTGTGAATGGAGAGTGATTTGAGCCCTACTTTTTTTGGGGGGGTGTCATTCCAATAGCATGTGGAAGATCTTGGTCCAGGGATTAAACCCTTGCCACAGATTGACCCCAGCCACAGCAGTAACAATGGTGGATCCTTAACCAGTAGCCACCAGGGACTTCTGAGCCCTACTTTTTTTTTTTTTTCTTCTGTTTTAGGGCCACACCCACAGCATATGGATGTTCTCAGGCTAGGGGTCGAATCAGAGCTACAGCTGCTGGCCTACACCACAGCCACAGCAACACCTGCTCCTTAACCCGCTGAGCGAGGCCAGGGATTGAACCCGTATCCTCATAGATCCTAGTTGGGTTCATTAACTACTGAGCTATGAAGGGAACTCCCTGAGCCCTACTTTTAAAATATATACCATTTTCAAGAGTGAGGAGAGAGTCAGTATTTAGGGATGTGATTATTCTCTGTATGATATTCTGGAGACAACAAAGGAATATAAGACCTGGTCCACTGTTAGTAGTTCTGTAAGCTTGAGCATACCCACTAACTTTATGAGCCTCAGTTTCATCATCCGTAAAATAGTAATGCTGTTATTAGGGCCATGCCCCAGTCTAATGTTTAGTGCATAAAAAGAAGTGAGTAAATGTTGTGCTCTGCTTTTATTCTGATGTTGTGTGAATTAAGTGAAACGATGTATTATGAGAACATTGACTGAATTTTAAAACCCGTTATAGTTAAGTTGTCTTGTATTACAGAGCTCTCTGGTGGCCTAATAGTTAAGGATCTGGTATTGTCAGTGCTCTGGTGTGGGTTTGATTCCTGGTCCAGGAACTTCCTTAAAACCCATGGGCGTAACCAAAAGAATTAACTTCTGTTGTTTTTATTTTTAGGCTTCTGCATTACTACAAACTACTATTTTCTTAGGATTTTTTTTTCCCTCTTTATGTTCTCTAAAATTTGGTAATCCTATTCTTAGGCATTTATAATTATATAGCTATTTTAAGTCATTTGTGGAAATCTATTTCTTTATAAAATTGATAGATAACTAAAAGAAATAGTACTCTCTAGTTATGCTATGTGGAATTGTGTTCTTTGTGTCATAAAAACTAGTGGTTATCAGTGGGAAATAAAAACCAGGTCTTAACCTCTGTGGAGGAGAGAGGGAAAGACAATGACAAGCTAGGTAAGAAAAATCTAACAGTGCAGTTCAGCTCTAAGAAAATTACAGCAAAACCAATATAGAATCATCATTTTGAGGTTGAACCATCAGACGAATCCAGTGTCTCCTGGGAAAATGGCTTCATTAAATATCTCTGCTGTGCCAAGTCATTGCTTGGGAACAGCTCATAGGAAGCTTAGTTTGGGCTGCCCTCAAACAAGAGAGTAAGAGAAAAGCTTTGAGAGCTTAGCAGCTGGGACCACTGGGGAAAATGTCTCCTGCAGTGGGCTATCTGAGAGGCACATTTTCACAGTTGACATACCACACCTCCTAAGGATACAGACTGTTTTGTGCTGTTTTCCCAAATGCCTGTGTAGGTGACTGGTAATATATATATTTTTAATTGAGTTGAATTTTCAGAGATTGTACAAAGGTTGATGGATAAGGATTCTGTTGATTTTGCTTTAGAGATTATTGCCTCTATTATTCCAGAGAGAAAATAATGGAGCCATGATACTTATGTTCCTGAATGTCTTTCTGTCTTTGAATGACTTGAGAGAAAGAGAAATATAACTTAATAAAAGGCAGCCATAGCAAGTAGACAAGAGGAATAAATAAAAGGCATACAAGTTGAAAGGGAATAATAAAACTGTCACTATTTACAGATGACATGATATTATGTAGAAAAATTCCCAAAGACTCCATTAAAAAATACCATTAGAATAAACCAGTTTGGTAAAGTTGCAGGATACTAATCAGTGCACACACATTGCTTGCATTTCTGTACATTAATAGCAGACTATCAGCAAAAGAAATAGAGAAGATAATCTCAGTAACAATTGCACTGAAAAGTTGGGAGTTCCCTTCATGGCTCAGTGGTTAACAAACCCAGTTAGTATCCATGAGGATGCAGGTTCGATCCCTGGCCTCACTCAGTGGGTTAAGGATCTGGCATTGCTGTGAGCTATGGTGTAGGTCGAGGACGCAGCTCAGCTCCCATGTTGCTGTAGCTCCAATTTGACCCCTGGCCTGGGAACCTCCATATGCCTCAGGTATGACCCTAAGAAAAAAAAGAAAAAAGCGAAAGAAGAAAAATTGCACTGAAAAGAATAAAATACCTAGGAATAGATTTAACCAAGGAAGTAAAGACCTGTATATTGAAAACTGCAAGACATTAATGAAAGAAATTGATGAAGACACAAATAAATGGAATGGTATTATGTACTTATGGATTGAAAGAATCAGTAATTATTAAAATATCCATTCTACCAAAAGCAATCTATGACTTAATGCAATCACTGTCAAAATTCCACTGGCATTTTTTCAAGGAAATAGAACAAATTGTCCTAAAATTTGTATGAAACCACAGGACCCCATATAGTCAAAGCAGTCTTGAGAAAGAGCAAAGCCAGAGACATAATGCTTCATGGTTTCAAACTATATTATTAAGCTACAGTAACTAAAACAGTCTGGCATTGGCACAAAACAGATGTAGAATGGTTGGACAGAATAGAGAGCCCAGAAATAAACTCATGCATATATGGTCAAATAATTTATGACATAGGAGACAAGAATTTACGGTGGAAAAGAGCAGCCTCTTCAAAAAAGGGTGTTGGGAAAACTGCACGGCCACATGCAAAAGAATGAAACTCGACTGCTGTTTTACACCATACACAAAAGTTAACTCAGAATGGATTAAACACCTCAGTGTAAGACCTAAAACCATAGAATTCCTGGAAGAAAATATAAGTAGTAAACTCCTTGATATAGGTCTTCTCTATGATTTTTTTTTTTTTTAAATCTGACACCAAAAGCAGAGGTAACAAAAGCAAAAATGAACAAGTGGGACTCCACTGAACTAAAAAACTTTTGCACAGCAGAGGGAACCATCAACAAAATGAAAAGGCAGCCCGTTAAATGGGATAAAATACTTCCAGAATCATATATCCGATAAAGGCTAATATCCAAACTATGTAAAGAACTCATACAACTCAATAGCAGAGAAACCCCCAACAATCCACTTAAAAAATGGGCAAAGGACCTGAGTAGACATTTTTCCAAAGAAGATGTACAGATGGCCAACAGCTACAGGAAGAGATGCTCAACATCACTAATCATCAGGGAATGCAAATAAAAACCACACCTGTTAGAATGGCTATTATCATCAAGAAGGCAAGAAATATGCAATGTTGGTGAGGATATGGATAAAGGGAACCCTTGTGCACTGTGGGAAAGTAGATTGGTGCAGATACTGTGGAAAACAGTATGGAGGTTCCTCAAAGTATTAAAAATAGAACTACCATAGGATTCAACACTTCCACTTTTGGGCATTTATCTGAAGAAAATGAAAGTACTCAACAGGAAAACATTCATTGCAGCATTATTTACAATAACCAAGATATGGAGACAACCCAGTGTCAGTCGATGGAATGATGAAGTTGTGGTCTGTTTGTGCTATATATGATGAAACGTTGTTCAGCCATAAGAAGAAGGAGGTCTTGACATTGTGAAGTGAAATAACTCAGAAAAATACCATGTACTCTCTCTTATGTGTGAAATCTTAAAAGATGAACAGCAGCAACAACAACAAAAATCAAGCTTGTAGATATAGAGAACAGATTGGTGGTTGCCAGAGGAAGGAAGTTGGTGAAGAGGGTCAAAAGGTAAATAATAATAATAAAAAAAAAAAACTTCAGGAGTTCTCTTGTGGCACAGTAGATTAAGGATCCAGCGTTGTCATTGCAGTGGCTTGGGTAGCTGCGGGACAGGTTCAATCCCTGGCCCAGGAATCTCCACATGCAATGGTTGAAGTAAAAAAAAAAAAAAAAAAACCCAAATTTTAACGGGCTAGTATGCGTCTAAGTTTTCTCACTTTATTCTTTTAAAATTTTACTATTCTTTAGTGTTTACAGAATTCACATTCCTATACATCTGTGCAAAGTGTTTAGCAATAGGAGTTAGATTTACTTTTTTGACTAGTGTTACTAAAGCCTTTGCAATTTTAGTGAATGACCAGCTGCTTGATTATTTTTTTATTACAGCTTTATTGAAATATAATTCCTGTACCATAAATTTATTTTAAAGTAGTCAGTCCACTGGTTTCAATATAGTCACAAAGTTGTACAACTGTCATTAGTCTATAATTCCAGTATTTTGGGTTTTTTTTTTTTTTTTTTTTTTTTTTTTTTTTGTATTTCAAGGGCTGCACCCATGGCATATGGAGGTTCTGAGGCTAGGGGTTGAATCAGGGCTGTAGCCACTTGGCTACATCACAGCCACAGCCACGCCAGATCCAAGCCACATCTGCGACCTATGCCACAGCTCACGGCAACGCCAGATTCTTAACCCACTGAGCGAGGCCAGGAGTGGAACCTGCGTCCTCATGGATACTAGTTGGATTCGTTTTCTGCTGAGCCGCAACTAATTCCAGAATATTTTCGTCACCTCAGAAAGGAACTCTGGGGAGTTCCTGTCATGGCGCAGTGGTTAATGAATCTGACTAGGAACCAAGAGGTTGCAGGTTTGATCTCTGGCTTCACTCAGTGGATTAAGGATCTGGTGTTGCCATGAGCTGTGGTGTAGGTCGCAGACGCGGCTCGGATCCCGAGTTGCTGTGGCTCTGGCGTAGGCTACAGCTCTGATTAGACCCCTAGCCTGGTAACCTCCATAAGCCACGGGTACCGCCCTAGAAAAGACAAAAAGACAAAAAAAGAAAGAAAGGAACTCTTCTTACCAATGGTCTTTCCCCATACTCCTCTTCCCCCAGGCCCTGGCAACCAGTAATTTACCTTCCTGTCTCCATGGATTTGCCCATTCTGGCCATTTCATGTAAATGGAATCATAATTGTGACATTTTTGTTTCTGTCTTCTTTCACCAGAATAATGTTTTTGAGATTATCCATATTGTACCATGTCTCAATATTTAAGTTCCTTTCGTGGATGAATAATACTCCATTTTGTGATATGCCGTGTTTGATGAACATTTGAGTTGTCTCCACTTTTGGCTATTATGAGTGATGCTGCTCTGAACATTTGCATAAAAATTTTTTGGATACTTTTTTTTTCACACAGTTCTTTTCGGTATATACTTAGTATTATGGTGGATCATATGGGACTCCGTGGTTAACATTTTAGGGAAGAGTTAACCTGTTTTCCAAAGCCAGTCTACCATTTTACAATCCAGTGAGCACTGTATAAATGTTACAGTTTCTCCACATCATTGCCAGTTTTTGTTATTGTCTGGTTTTCGGAGATATCTTAAATTGATATATCCTTGTCTTGATTTGCATTTCCTGATGACTAATGAGGTTGAGCCTCTTTTCATGTGTTTATTGGCAATTAGTATGGGTTCTTTGAGAAATGTCTCTTGAATTCCTTTGCCCACTAAATTTTTTAATTAAAAAAATTTAATAGATAACTTTATAAAATATTAAGTCTTAATTTTACAGAAAAAATGAATGGAAAGTATAGTGTTCTTATATGCACGCTTGTCTTCCTCAGTTTTCTCTGGTATTAACCTTGTGCATTAATGTAGATTTGTTGCAGTTGAAACAATATTAATATATTAGTAGTAATTAAAGACTTTTCACTTAGCAATATACTTTTAATAGGCTTGCACTGCTTTTCATGACATGATAGTTCATTTTTGTTTCACACTGAAAAATACCATTGTATGCATATATTGCACCATTGTATGCATATATTTATTCATTTGCTTATTGCAGGACATCTTGGTTACTTCCAGGTTTTTGCAGTTGTGAATAAAGTCACTCTAAACATTTATGTACAAGTTTTTGTGTGGATGTAAGTTTTCATTCAATTAGGTAAATACCAGGTAGCATAATTGCTAGATTGCATAGTCAAAATATAGTTCATTTTTTTCAGGAAACTGCCCAACTGTCTTCCAAAGTGGCTGTGAAAACTAGTTTTGTATTCCCACCAGCAATAAGATTTCCTGTTGCCTCACCAGCCTTTGGTGTTGTCAGTGTTTTGGATTTTAGCCATTCTCATAGGAGTACAGTAGTATTTCATTATTATTTTAATATTCAATTCCTTGATTATATGATGTTGAGCATCTTTTCATATGCTTGTTTGCCATCTGTATATTTTCTTGTGAAGTTTCCAAGTCTTTTGTCCATTTCTAACAGTTGGGTGTTTTCTTGCTATTGAGTTTTAAGAGTTCTTTATATATCTCAGATAACATTGCTTTATCAGTTAAGTGTTGTATCTGATAAGAAATTTTCTCTCATCTGTGACTTTTGTTTACATTACTATCTTTAGCAAAATTTTTTAATTTTAATGAAAAGTTCAGCTTACATCTTTTTTCTTTCATGAATTGTGCTTTTGTTGTTGCATCTAAAAAGTCACTGCCAAAGCCAAGGACACCTAAATTTTCTCCCATGTTATCTTGTAGGTGTTTTATAGTTTTGCCCTTTACATTTAGGTCTGTGATACATTTTGAGTTCATTTTTTGTGAGAGGTTAAGATCTGTGTCCAGCTTCATTTCTTTGCTGTTGAGTTATGCCAATGCCAAACATTTGTTGAAAAGACTATCCTTTCTCCTTTGAAATGCCTTTGTTCCTTTGTCAAAGTTCAGCTGATTATATCTGGTGACTATTTCTGGGCTCTCTGTACTGTTCCAGTGTTCTATTTGTTTGTTCCTTCTGAGGTATCACATTGTCTTTTTTTGTTTTTCAGCTGTAGCTTTATAGTAAGTCTTGAAGTCAGTGTCAGTCTTTTGATTGTTCTTTAATATTGAGTATTTCATTTCCACAAAATAACTCACTTTTGATTGGGATTACATTAAATCTATAGATCATGTTAGGAAAAATGACGTCTTGTCAATATTAAATCTCCATGTACATGAAATATGTTTCCATTTATTTAGATCTTTGATTTCTTTCCTCAGAGTTTTATAGTTTTCTTCATATAAATCTTGTACATAGTTTGTTCCCTTTGTACCTGAGTATTTCTTTTTTGTTGGGTAGGGAGTGCTAATATAAATTTATTATGGTTTTAATTTCATATTTCAATTTTTTGACATAGAGAATAGATTTGTGATTACCAAGGGGGAGTGGAGAGAGAGTTCAGTGGACTGGGAGTTTGGAGTTAGTAGATGCAAACTGTTACATTTAGAATGGTTAAGCAGTGAAGTCCTGCTGTATAGCACAGGAAACTTGATCCATTCTCTGGGGTAGACCACGATGGAAGATAATATAAGAAAGGGAGTGTGTGGGGGGTGTGTGTGTGTATGTGTGTGTATGAGTTACTTTCCTGTAAAGCAGAAATTAGCACAACATTGTAAATCAACTGTACTTTAATAAAAATTTTCAGTTGTTCATTGCTAGTCTATTATAAATCAGTTGTCTTTTGCACCTTAATCTTGTATCCAGCAACTTTGCGGTAGTTGCTCATTAGTTCCAGGGTCATTTTTGTTTGTGTTTTGTTTTATTTTGTGTTATTATTGCCTTGGGATCTTTTTCATGAACAGTCATGTGATCTGTGAACAAAAATAGTTTTACTTCTTTCCCAATCTATATATACCCTTTATCTTCTATATATACCCTTTATCTTTTTGATGGGAGGGAGGTAGAGATGACTTACTGCATTCTATGAAATATTGACTAGGAGTGATCAGAATCTTAAGTTTTTCTTGCCTTGTTCCTGATCTGAGCAGGAAAACATACCGTATAAAGTTAGTTATAAAATTTTTGTAGATGTTCTTGATCAGATTGAGAATGTTTCCCTCTGTTCCTCATTTGCTAAGAGGTTTTTTTTTTTTTAAATCATGAATGAATGTTCAATTTTATCAAGTACATTTTCTGCATCTGTAGATATGATCATGTAATTTTTTAGCCATGCCCATGGCATGTGGGAGCCAGGGATCAAACCTGCCCACAACAACACCCAGAGCTGCTGCAGTGACAATACCAGATCCATAACCCGCTGCACCACAAAGGAACCCCAGATAATTTTTCTTCTTTAGCCAATTGATGTTATGGATTATATAAATTAGTTTTAAATGTTCAACCAGCCTTTCATATCTAGAATAAATCCTACTTGGTCTTGGTGTATATATCTTTTTATACATTGTTGGAATTAGTTTGCTGATATTTTGTTGAGAACTTTTGCATCTATGTTTATATGAGATATTGGTCTGTAATTTTCCTTTCTTATAATGTTATTTATTTTTGGTATTACAGTAATGCTGGTCTCATAGAATGAATTGGGATATATTCCCTTTGCTTCTGTCTTTTGGAAGAGACTGTAGAGAATTGATAGAATTTCTTCCTTAAGTGTTTTGTGGAATTCACCAGTAAACCCATCCGGATGTGGTGCCTTCTGTTTTGGAAGGTGGTTAATTATATGTCAAATTGTTTTGGTATCCATGAGGTATGTGGTGATGGCATCTTTTTGCTTTTGATATTAAGTAATTTGTCTTTCCTCATTTTTCCTCAGTTAACCTGACTAGTTTTATTGACCTTTTCAAACAACTGTTTTTTGATTTTGTTCATTTTTCTCTATTGATTTCCTGTTACCAATTTCATCTTTATATTCTTTTCTTCTGCTTACTTTGATTCAGTTTGTTCTTTTTCTGGTTTTCTAAGTTGCAAACTTAGATTATTTATTTTGGATTTTCCTCTTATTTAATACAAATTTCCCTCTAAGCACTGATTTCACTGCAACCACAAATTTTGATTTAGCTTAGAATACTTTTGATTTTCTCTTGAGACTTCCTTGACCCATATGTTATTTAGAAGTATGTTGTTTACACTCCAGGTGTTTTGTTTTTTTTTCTGACTGTTTTTATGTTACTAATTTCTAGTTTCATTGTGGTCTGAGAGCATACTTTGATATTTATTCTTTTTGATTTGCTAAGGTATGTTGTATGGTTTAGAATTTGGTCTCGATGAATGTTCTATATGAGCTTGAGAAGACTGTGTATTCAACTGTTGGATAAAGTTTTCTATGAATATGTTAATTAGATCCAGTTGATTAATGGTGTCATGCACTATTGATTTTATGCATGCTCAATTAATCAGTAACTGATAACTGATGAAAATGTGTTTGAATTCTCTAAATTTAATAATGGATTTACCTGTTCCTCCTTACAATTCTATTAGTTTTTGCCTCAAATATTTTGCTCCTCTACTGGAGCAAAAAAAAGCATTAAAAGTCGTTATGTCTCTTTGAAGAATTTGACCCCTTTTTCATTATGTAATACTCCTTTTTTTTTTTTTTTTTTTTTTTGTCTTTTTGCCATTTTCTTGGGCCGCTCTCGCGGCATATGGAGGTTCCCAGGCTAGGGGTCGAATCGGAGCTGTAGCCACCAGCCTACGCCAGAGCCACAGCAATGCTGTATCCAAGCCGAGTCTGCAACCTACACCACAGCTCACGGCAACGCCAGATCCTTAACCCACTGAGCAAGGGCAGGGATCGAACTCGCAACCTCATGGTTCCTAGTCGGGTTCGTTAACCACTGCGCCACGACGGGAACTCCTGTAATGCTCCTTTTTTTAATCCCTGATTAGTCTTGCTGTGTAGTCTGCTTTGTCCAAAATTAATGTAACTACTTTTGTCTTTTGATTAGTATTAGTGTGGTATATTATTCTCCATCCCTTTACTTTTCTCTATTTTATAAAAAACATAAACTTACCAACTTAACTTTTTTAAAAAAACTGGACTCTTTCCCCCTCCTCCTCCCAGTTTTATTGCGGTATAAATGACAAAGTTACATGTATTTAAAGTCTACAGCATGATAATATGTAATATGTATACATTGTGAAATGATTGCCCTAATAAGTTAATTAACATATTCATAACCTCACATAATTACCTTTCTTGTGTATGCATGGTGAGAACACTTGAGATCTACTCTCTTAGCAGATTTTAAGTTTACAATACAGTACTATTAACTATAGGTACCATGTAGTACATTAGATCCCCAGAACTTTGTCATCTCATGGCTGAAGGCATGTACCCTCTGACCAGCATCTTTCCATTTCTCCCACTTCTCCCACCCATTGTAATCATTCTTCTATTCTTTTTCTATGAGTTTGACTTTTTTTTAAAAAAAGGATTTCACATCCAAGTTAGCTTATGCTTTAATTTCCTTTGACACTCATAAGTTTTTAAGGTTGATGTAGTCCCATTTGTCTATCTTTGCTTTAGTCACTTGTACTTTTTGATGTCATCAAAAGAAATTCTGTCACTTGCCACAACATGATGAACCTCAAAGACATTATGTTAAGCAAAAGAAACTAGTCCCCAGAGGCCAAATATGTTACCAACTTTAATAACCTGAAGTGTTTCCCTTGTTTTCTTCTAGGATTTTTGTAGTTTTGGTCTCATGTTTAGGTCTTTGATCCATTTTGAGTTAATTTTTGTGCATGGTGTAAGGTTGGGGTCCATTTTTTTTTTTCCTTTTGCTTATGAATATCCTGTTTTCACAATACCATTTTCTTAAGAGATTATTCTTTCTTTTGTGTGGCCTTGGCACCTTTGAAATTATTTGTTCATATTTGTAAGTGTTTATTTCTGGTTTCTCTATTCTGTTCCATTGGTCTGTGTATCTCTATTTATGCGAGCTCTATACTGTTTTGATTACTGTTGCTTTGAGCTTATTTTCAAATCAGGAAGTGTTGAGACCTCCAACTTTGTCCTCCTTTTTCAAGATTGCTTTGGCTCTTTGGGGTATTTTGAGAGTCTGTAGAGATGTTAGGATTGTGTTTTTCTATTACTGCAAAAGATGACATTGGAATTTTTTTTTTTTTTCTGTCTTTTTTGCTATTTCTTTGGGCCGCTCCCACAGCATATGGAGGTTCCCAGGCTAGAGGTCGAATCGGAGCTGTAGCTGCCAGCCTATGCCAGAGCCATAGTAACGCAGGATCCAAGCCGCATCTGCGACCTACACCAGATGCGACCTACACCACAGCTCACAGCAATGCCGGATTGTTAACCCACTGAGCAAGGGCAGGGACCGAACCTGCAACCTCATGGTTCCTAGTCGGATTCGTTAACCACTGCGCCATGACGGGAACTCCGACATTGGGATTTTAATAGCAATTGGATTGAATCTTTAGATGGTTTTGAGTGTTATGGACATTTTAATGATACTGTGTCTTGCAGTCTATGCGCATGAAATGTCTTTCCAATTCTTTGATTTCTTTTGACAGTGTTTTACATTTTTTGGTGTACAAGTCTTACCTCCTTGGTTCGCATTTTTTTCTAAGTATTATTTTTCTTTTGTAAGTACTCTGGCTAGAGTTTCAAATACAGTGTCATTGTAGTTGCAAGAGTGGACATTGTTGCCTAGTTCCTGATTTTAGAGGGAAAACTTTGAGGTTGATGTTAACTATGGCCTTTCCACATATAGCTTACTATGTTGAGGCAGTTTCCTTCCATTTCTGGTTTGTTGAACATTCTTATGATGAAAGTGCTAAATTTTGTGAAATGCTTTTCCTGTATCAGTTGAAATGATCATTTGATTTTTGTCCTTTATGTTGCTAAAGTGGTGTATTACATTGATCGATTTTTGTATGTAGAATCATCCTTATATTCCAGATATAAAAGTTGGTATATAAACCTTTTAATGTGCTGTTGAATTTGGTTTGCTATTATTTTGCTGAGGGTTTTTGCATCAGTATCCATCAGAAATAACGGTCTCAGTTGTGTCCATCCCTACATTTAATGTATCTGTATCTTTGAATTTAAAGTGTGTGTGTGTCTGTAGTTGGGTCTTTTAAAAACTTATTTTTTAAAAAAAATTTTATGTTTTTATTTATTTTAATTAAAAAACATTTTTTTAGCTTTTTAGGGCTGCACCCATGGCATATGGGCATTCCCAGGCTAGGAGTCCAGTCAGAGCTGTAGCTGCTAGCCTATACCACATCCACAGCAATTCCAGATCTGAGCCATGTCTGTGGAAATATCTTCTCCCATTCTGTGGGTTGTCTTTTCATTTTGTTTATGGTTTTCTTTGCTGTGCAAAAGCTTTTAAGTTTAATCAGGTCCCATTTAAAAATTTTTGTTTTTATTTTTATTAGTCTAGGAGGTGGATCTGAGAGGATATTGCTGTAGTTTATTTTGGAGAATGTTTTGCCTATATTTTCCTGTAAGAGCTTTATAGTATCCACTCTTATATTTAGGTCTTTAATCTGTTTTGAGTTTATTTTTGTGTATATTGTTAGAGAGTGTTTTAATTTCATTCTTTTACATGTAGCTGTCCAGTTTTCCCAGCACCACTTGTTGAAGAGACTGTCTTTTCTCCATTGTATATTCTTGCCTCCTTTTTCATAGATTAATTGACTGTAGGTGCTTGGGTTTATTTCTGGACTTTCTGTCCTGCTTCATTGATCTATATGTCTGTTTCTGCACCAGTCCAATACTGTTTTGATAACTGTAGCTTTGTAGTGTAATCTGACGTCAGGGAGCCTAATTCCTCCAGCTCCATTTTTCTTTCTCAGGATTGCTTTGGCTATTCAGGGTGTTTCGTGTTTCCATACAAATTTAAAAATTTTCTTGTTCTAGTTCTGTGAAAAATGCTATCAGTAATTTGATAGACATTGCATTGAATACATAGATTGCCTTTGATTGTATAGTCATTTTGACAATATTTTTTCTTCCATTGCAAGTGCATGGTATATCTTTACATCTCTTTTGTCATTTTCAGTTTCTTTCATTCAGCGTCTTATACTTTTCAGAGTACAGATCTTCTGCCTCCTTGGGTAGGTTTATTCCTGGGTATTTTACTATTTTTGATGCCCTAGTAAATGGGATTGGTTTCTTAATTTCTCTTTCTGATCTTTCGTTGTTACATTGTTTTTGATTTCTATTGTTTCCTTTTGACTCTTAGAGTTTCCATCTCTTTTTGTGTACATTACCCATCAGTTCTTGAATGTTATCTACTTTTCCCAATAAAACCCTTAGCATATTAATAGTTGTTTTAAATTCCCATTCTGATAATTCCAGCATCTCTACTGCGTTTGGTTCTGATACCTGCTCTCTGTAGTCACACTGAGTTTTGTTGTTTGGTATTCCTTGTAGTTTTATGTTTAAAGCTGGATATGATATACCAAGTTAAAGTTACTTAAGTAAATAGGCCTTTCATGTCAGATTTTTGTTTATCTGATAGGAGTTAGGCTGTGTTTATCATTTTCTTTAGTTGTAGGTATCAGAAGTTAACATTTCCTCTGGTGTCTTTTTATTTTGTCTCTCCTGTTCTCTTGTGTTTCTTGAGCGAACCCTTCTAAAATAAAGTCCAAGACTTGCATTTCTTGCCATTGTAGTCTCCTGTTGTTATAGAGGTTATATAAGGTGTGGAGGGATGGCAGTTGTTCTATATTCCTAAAATTAAGTCTCAGTCTCTTAGCCTGTGTTCTGGGCTTGACCTTTATAAATATACCTCAACCTTTTGTTCCTCCCACCTTTAGTAGGTTAGACAAGAAGGCTAGAGGGGGCTGGAGTTTTTATTTCCCTTCGTTCACATGGAAAGCTAGATGAGGTTAGAATTGGTTATTTCCCTTCTCCCATTTTGGAAGTCTAGAGAAGGCTGGAGTTGTGCATTTATTTTTCCCCCAGTTCATTTAGCTCTGATAAAATAGTTTTTCTTGAGAGAAGTTGTAAGAATGCTCTAGACCTATTTTTAAATAGCTACTTTTTTGTTCTTCCTGCTTCCAGGAGATTTTTCTTAGATCTTTATTGTGAAAACCTGGTAGGGCTCCTGGAGGTAAAGATGAGAAAAGTGTGGCTCATTCACTGGTGTTTTTAACTCTCAGATTTGTTCATATTTGCACCTCTGTCAGTTACAGTTTTAGTTTTCCTTATACTGGTACTGGCTTCACAGGCGATTTTCTGTTCCTTGGCTTCTCCAGTAAGCTGTGATTCTCAGTCTTCAGGGTAGCAGTTAATCCTGTGACCTAAGTTCTCTGATGGACTTAAGAAGTGGGTTGGTTTTCAGTTTGTTGAGCTCTTTTCTTCTTGTGAAGATGGGAAGGATGATTTCCAAGCTCCTTCTATGCCAGACTGGAGACCAGAAGTCCTTCCTTTGCTCATTTAAAAATAGATTTACTTATCTTTTTATTTTTGAATAGAGTCCTTATCAGATTTATAATTTATAAGCATTCTCTTCAATCTTGTTATCTTTTCACTTTCTTGATAATATCCTTTGAAGCACAAGTGTTTTTAATTTCAATGAAGCTAAATTTATGTATTTTTTCTTTTTTGTGTGTGCTCTACTGTTTTATCTAAGAATCTTTGCCTAAGCCAAGTTCACAAAGATGTGTAATTACTTCTAAGAGTTCTGTAATTCTTTTTAATGAGTGGATATTCTGTTGTTTAGGCTGCATTTGTTGAAAATGGTATTTTTTTCCAATTGAATTGTCTTGACATTCTTATCAAATACCTGTTGGCTGTAAATGTAGGCATTTCTAGACTCTCAATTTAAGTCCATTGATTTATCTCTGTCTGTGCCACTACCATACTCACTTGATTACTTACTTTAGCTTTGTAGTAAGATGTGAAATCTGGAAGTGTGAATTCTCCAACTTTTTTCTTTAGCAAGATTATTTTGGCTCTTATAAGCCCCCTGCCTTTTTTTTTTTTTTTTTTTTTTTGTCTTTTGTCTTTTTAATGCCACACCCGAGGCATATGGAGGTTCCCAGACCAGGGGTCTAATCAGAGCTACAGCTGCTGGTTTACGCCAAAGCCACAACAAACTCAGATCCAAGCCTCACCTGAGACCTACATCACAGCTCACGGCAACGTCAGATCCTTAACCCACTGGGCGAGGCCAGGGATCGAACCCGCAACATCATCGTTCCTAGTCAGATTTGTTTCCTCTGCACCATGACAGGAACTCCACCCTCTGCCTTTTTATATGAATTTTAGGGTCATCTTCTCATCTTTTTTTTTTTTTTTTTTTTTAAAGGCTGGTGGAATTTATAGGATTATACTAAATTTGGAGAGCATTGCCATCTTAACATTGTCTTCTTGTCCATGATTATGGCGTGTGTTTCTCTTTATTTAGATTTCTTAATTTCCTCAATATACAAATCTTGCACTCTTGCCAAATTTATTCTTAAGTATTGTTTCTAATGCTATGTTAAGTGGAACTTTTTTCTTAAATTTATCTTCGAAGTACTCTTTGGTAGTGCTGTTTATTTTGACACTTTTTCAGTATGCCTTTTTTTATCTGTGTTTAGAGTTTTGGTTTTTGGGTGGTTTTTTTGGGATTTTTCTTTTCTTTCTTTTTTTTCGCTTTTCAGGGCCACACCTGGTGCATATGGAAGTTCCCAGGGTAGGGATCAAATTGGAGCTGTAGCTGCCATCCTGCACCACAGCACAGCAACTCAGGTTCCAAGCTATGTCTGTGACCTACACCATAGCTCATGGCAACGCCAGATCCCTAACCCAGTGAGCAAAGCCAAGGATCGAATCTGCATCCTCATGGACACTAGTTGGGTTTGTAACCTGCTGAGCCACAACAGGAATTCCTAGAGTTCATTTTTATAGTAGGCTAAGTTTTATAAATGGTCACCCTAAGATAAAAATCTATAAACCAGATAAAGAGTGGTGGTGGGATAGAGCAATTCCTGAATCATGGGGTATGATTTTTGTTTTACTTAAATTATTTGAGAAAGACTTCATTGTTAACCCCCAGTTAATTTGTCTCTTGTGATTTCCTTAATGTGCTTGATGATTATAATATCTGTACTTGTTTATGCCTCTTTACCACCATTTTTCATTTTCCTAATATTCAAAAAATGTTGAATAGAGCTCTTTATTAAATAAATTGTACAGAGTTCCCATCGTGGCCCAGCGGAAACGAATCCAAGTAGGAACCATGAGGTTGCAGGTTCAATCCCTGGCCTTGCTAAGTGGGTTAAGGATCTGGTGTTACCATGAGCTGTGGTGTAGGTTGCAAATGCGGTTTGGATCTGGCATGGCTATGGCTGTGGAGTAGGCTAGCAGATGTAGCTCCATTTGGACCCCTAGCCTGAGAATCCCCATATGCCTCTAGTGTGACCCTAAAAAGCCAAAAAAAAAAAAAGATAATAAAAATAAATTGGACAAATTATTTCATTTCTCTGAATTTGTTTTCTGGAAAAATATAGGAGATAATATTTAATACTTAGAAGGTTTTTTCTTCAGAATCATGTGAGGGAAGTTATATAAAATGTTTTTTTAAAACTGTGAAACAGTATCCATATATCAGGTGCCTTTTCTTTTCAAATTAGATTTTTCCATCTTTAGCATGGGATAACCTAGTCAGATTTATCTCAATAAGCTTTTTTACTTTATCCTTCCACTAAAAAACCTTTAGTGACTTTTGAGTTACAGGATCAAGTGTAACCTAAGGCTGGTCAGCTCAGTCTCTATATACTATGTGGAGAGGAGTAAATTATATGTTGTATAGGTCTCAAGAAGGGATAAAGTACAATCTGAACAGTCAAAAAGTTTACAGTGCATGTAGGATGACAAGAAAACATTTGAAATGTGAAGGATTAATACGGGAGTTCATGATTTGTATGATGGAATATCTTCCTGTGGATTCCTCTCAGATTTGTGGTTATATAAAATCCTAGAGAACCTGCATTATTATATTCATAGTCACTGAGGTAGATAACAACTAAGCCGAATTTTAAGTCTTATTGAGGACAGTTTTATCTGGTCATTGCCACAGAGTACCTGGCTATTGACAATGCTTCAATATTGAATATTAAAACATTGGGTCAGTTTCAGGGGAGTGGGTGAGTGAGGGTAGAGAATTAGGCATGGGGGGGACTTTACAGTTGGATTGGTAGGTTCACATCATTGCATCTTACAAGGCTTTATTAAGGGAATCATCTTTCTGAGTTCTTTGATTGACATGCTCTCATTGACATAAATTCTTAAGGATATTCTTTCATTGACATATAAGTATATTCTTTAACTGACCTATGTGAGTATATATCAGTGAAAGAATATGTATATACCTTTTCATGAGCTAGAGCATGGCTGAAGGAGAGATATTTTCAGGCCTGCATCATTGCCTCTTGAGTATAAGGCCCTTGACTAGGTCTTAATCTTAAATGGAAAATTGGAGAGAGATTAGAGAGAAATTAGACATCACAGCTCTCCTGAATGGGAAGTAGTGTTTCATGTATGTTGCGAAGCATTGGAGTTCATGATTTGGGAACTTGTCTCTGTAGTTCCTCCTTTATTTTTCTGACTGGCAGTGACATTTCTTACAATGAAGTGCATTATTGTAATGTGTCATTTTTGTCAATAGGGCTATTATTTTCTGTCAGCAAGTTAAATCATTCAGAAGTTGATTATTGAGTACTTCCTCTGAGCTGGGCCTTGTTGTAGGTTTGGGGGATAATACAACAATGGACAAAACAAACAAAAAACTATGCCATTTTAGAGCTTATATTTTAATGAATAGAGATGGACAAAATGAAAAAAAAATCTGGAATAGATGTAATATGCTTGATGACTCGTTGCTCTGTATAAAAAGAAACAAAAGCAGAGTTCCCATTGTGGCTCAGCGGAAACATTCTGACTGGGAACTATAAGGTTGCGGGTTCTATCCCTGGCTTCGCTTAGTGGGTTAAGGATCCGGTGTTGCCATGAGCTGTGGTGTAGGTCGCAGACACGGCTTGTATCTGGCCTTGCTGTGCCTGTGGCAGCTACAGCTCCAACTCTACCACTAGCCTGGGAACCTCCATATGCCAAGAGTGCAGCCCTAAAAATAAAAAAAGCAAAGAAAAGGGGCAGGGAAAGGAATGCTAGGAATGAGTGTCAGGGTGTTACAGTGTGGCATCTGAGGAAACAGGTAAAGTAGGTGAGAGGGGGACTAGATATTTAGATATTTAGGAGAAGATGGTTCCAGATAGAGAAAATAGCAAATACAAATCCCTGTCTGAAGTGTATGAGGAACAGCTGGATGGTTACTATGGTAGGTAAGGAGGAAAGGAGCAGCAAGTGGTGAGGTCACTGAGTAAGGATAGTAGGGGTGGTGGTAGGTAGGGCAGTTGGTAGAAGCCTTGCTAGCTGTAGTAAAAATTTTGGCTTTAACTCTGTTCAAAATGGGATAACACTGGAGGTTTTGAGCAGAGAAATGTCATGATCTGACTTACATTTTTATTTGTTTTTTAGTGAATTTTATCGTATTTATAGTTGTACAACAATCATCACAACCCAGTTTTACAGCATTTCCATCCCAAACTCCCAGCCCTTCCTCCCCCACCTCCACCCAGACTTATATTTTTAAATGCAAGATGACTCCGCCTGCTTTGTTGAGCATATGGAAGGTAAACAAGGGAAGCTAAAAGATCATTTCATAAGTTACTTAGTAATTTAGGCAAAAGACTCCTAAAAGACTTGTACCTAGAAGGTGGTGAGAAAGGATCAAATCCTGGAGATAAATGCACTTGCACAGACACACAATACACACACACATATGTTTTTATATTGAGATAATTGTAGATAACTATGCAATTGTAGGAAATAATACAGGGAGATCTGATTTACCCCTTTATCCAGTTTCCCTCAGTAATAACATCTTGCAAAATTATAGTAGAATGTCAACCAGGATATTGACATTAATATGATCCACCAGTCTTGTTCAGATATCCCCAGATTTACTTGTATTACCTTGTGTGTATGTGTTTGTATGTATGTGTATTTATTTCTAGCCAATTTTATAATATGTGCAAGCTTGTGTGTTTATTATTACCACAATCAAGATATCAAACAGATTCATCTTGAAAGGACCTTCTTATGGACCTTTTATAACCACACTCATTTAATCTCCCCACCATCCCTCCACTTCTAACCTCTAGTTTAACCCCTTGCAACAAGTTAATCTGTTCCCTGTTTCTGTAATATTTTTATTTCAAGAGTGCTCTAAAAATGGAATCATACACAGTATGTAACCTTTTGAGATTGACTTTATTTACCTAGCATAATTCTCTGGAGATTCATCGAAGTCGTTTTATGTTTCAAAATTAGTCCTTTTTTAAAGTACCAGCTAGGATTCCATAGTATGGATGTACCACAGTTTGTTTATCTGCTTACCCATTAAAAGATATCTGGTAGCTATTCTGAATAAAGCAGTAAATATTCATCTACAGGTTTTTGTTTAAACATAAACTTCCATTTCTAGTAAATGCTCCAGTATACAATTGATGAAGTCATGCATATATTTTGAAGGTGGAGCCAATCATATTCCTTAACAGACTGAAGGTGAGGTCAGAATGAAAGAGGAACCAAGACTTCAAAATTTTTGGCCCATGCAACTGAAATGATGGAATTGCCAACAATTGAGACAGGAAAGCTGTGGGTAGAACAGGTTTAAGGAAGATCAGAAACTGCTCATGACATGATATATGTTAGACAAAAAAATTGTCAAGTAGGCAATTGGCTAAAAGATTCTGGAGTACATAGGAGAGATTTGGTCTGGCAATACAATATTAGGAGTCATCACTCTTTAAAGCACCAAGACTGGAAGAGAGAATTTAGGTGAAAAGAGGAAAGATAACAAGCCCTGCCTGGCTATTCCACTGTCTAGAAAATGGGGAGATGAGGATGAATTAGCAAACTAAACTATTGATTTGGCCAAGGAGGGAAACCAAGAGAATTTTTTGTCCTAGAAGCTATTTGGAGAAAGCCAACTGCAGAAACTGTAATTATAGCATATAGGCATATTCTCTGTAGTAGCCTGAGATTTTAGTTGGGCTTTATTCTAGCAGTATTTACAATGAAATCCCCCCTTTCTAGTTTCTTCTTAGTAAGGAAAAAGGGAATTTTCAAGTTTTGGTTTATGTATTTTGGAAACCTAATGGTCCCAGAGAGAGATTAAATCTTGCTAGTTAAGATTCAACTCAGGTTTGTACTCTTTCATGAAAAATGTTTTAAATCTCAAACAAGAACGATTTTTTTCCCTTTTCAAAACCCTCATGTTATTGGAGTTCCCTCATGGCTCAGCATGTTAAGGATCTGGTGTGGCTTGGGTTACAGCTGTGATGCAGATTTAGTCTCTGGGCTGGGAACTTCTGTATGCCGCAGACATGACCAAAAAAAAAAAAAAAAAAAAAGCCCCCAAAAAACCTCTTGCATAATTTTTTGGATACCTCTGTAAACTGTTTATATTTTCTGTCAGTTGGTATCCTTATTTGCACACTTGTATATTTGTCTTATTGTGAATTATAAGTACTTTCAATACTGAGGTTTTGCTTTATTTTCATTGTGTTCTGCAAGCTTACAATAATAATGAAAGTTGGTGGAATTGATTTACATTTCATTGTGGTAGTTAAGAACATGAGCTTAGGAATCTGACGCACATGGTTTAAATTTGCCTCTGTTCTTTGCTACTAATTCCATAACCTTTCGATGCCTTTACCTCCTCTGTAATTAGGGATAATAATTTTAACTATGGAGAGAATCAAATGAAGTCACAAAGGTAAAGCTCTTAGCATAGTGCTCTTTGACTCCTGATTCACAATCTGTTTTTGTTGGCACTATCATTGTTTTGCTAATATTAATACACTATTACAGGTATACTTCATTTGATTGTGCTTTGCTTAAACTTCCCGGTTGCATTTTTTACAAATTGAAGTTTGAGGCAGCCCTACCCTGAGCAAGTCTATTGGTGACATTTTCCCAACAACACTTGCTTACTTTGTATCTCTTTCATATTTTAGTAATTCTCAAAATATTTCAGCCTTTATTATTGTTATTAATATTTGTTATGGTGATCTGTGATCAGTGATCTTTGATGGTACTGTTTTTTTCTTTTTATTTATTTATCTATTTATTTATTTTTTCCCGCTGTACAGCATGGGGATCAAGTTACTCTTACATGTAACATTTTTTTTCCCCACCCTTTGTTCTGTTGCAATATGAGAATCTAGACAGAGTTCTCAATGTTACTCAGCAGAATCTCCTTGTAAATCTATTCTAAATTGTATCTGATAACCCCAAGCTCCTGATCCCTCCCACTCCCTCCCTCTCCCGCAGGGCAGCTGTAAGTCTATTCTTCAAGTCCAGGATTTTCTTTTCTGTGGAGAAGTTCATTTGTGCTGGATATTAGATTCCAGTTATAAGTGCTATCATATGGTATTTGTCTTTGTCTTTCTGACTCGTTTCACTCAGTATGAGGGTCTCTGGTTCCATCCATGTTGCTACAAATGGCATTACGTCATTCTTTTTTATGGCTGAGTAGTATTCCATGTTCCTAATCCAATCATCTATTGATGGACATTTGGATTGTTTCCATGTCTTGGCTATTGTGAATAGTGCTGCAATGAATATGCGGGTGCATGTGTCTCTTTTAAGTAGAGTTTTGTCCGGATAGATGCCCAGGAGTGGGATTGCGGGGTCATATGGAAGGTCTATGCATAGATTTCTAAGATATCTCCAAATTGTTCTCCATAGTGGCTGTACCAGTTTACATTCCCACCAACAGTGCAGGAGGGTTCCTTTTTCTCCACAGCCCCTCCAGCACTTGTTATTTGTGGACTTATTAATGATGGCCATTCTGACTGGTGTGAGGTGGTATCTTGTGGTAGTTTTGATTTGCATTTCTCTTATAACCAGCGATGTTGAGCATTTTTTCATGTGTTTGTTGGCCATCTGTATATCTTCCTTGGAGAACAGTCTATTCAGGTCTTTTGCCTGATGGTACTATTGTAAAAAGATTACAGCTAGCAGAAGGCTCAGATGATGGTTAGGTTTTTTTAGCAACAAATATTTTTTTAAATTATGTACATTGTTTTGTTTTATTTTTACCGTAATGCTGTTACACACGTCATAGACTACAGTATAGTATAAATGTAACTTATATGTACTGTGAAGCCAAAAAATTCGTGATTTGCTTTACTGCAGTGAATGGCAATAGAACTGAATGGCAGTATCTCCATGGTATGACTTTCAAAGATACAGGCCTAGAGGAGTGTTGCGTTTAAGTTAGAGTTGACTTACATGCTGGGGCCTCTGAAAACTAAGGGCTTTAAGAACTGGTTTCTATTTACCTCATCAGTCCTTAGTAGCTGAGAAGCTTCTAGGCATTCTTTCTTTTGGGCTCTCTAAGCATTCTTTCTTTTGCTTCCCTTTCCTTTTCTGTGCTGGGCAAGTTGTGTGGCTGATTGAGAAAGTTAGCATGAATGTTTATTCTTTCTGTAAAACTGAGGTTTCTCTGTAAAAAATTTTAAGCCCACCTGAGCAATATATATTTTATAACTGTAACTTAACAGTTTAGATTTTTGTTTGCATACTAATTATAGTAATGTTTACATTACCAGAAATTCTACCAGATATTACCAGAAATTCCTATGTTAGTCAACAAGTTAATATTAGAAAGTCTACTGTGTATATGATTTATATTTATATATACTAAGTGCAAAAGAGGTTTGTCTTTCCTTGGCTTCTAAAGGAGGGTATGGTAAACTGTGGGCCTGTTACCTGTTTTTGTAAATAAAGTTTTATTGAAACACAGCCACTCCCATTCCCTTTACTTTATTGGTGTTGACTGCTTTTCTGCTGTAACTTCAGAATTGAGTAATTGTAGCAGAGACTATGGCCTTGCAAACCTAAAGCATCTGTTGTCTGGTTCTTTTCAGAAAATGTTTGCCACTCCCTGTTCTAGGGTATTATTTTTGTGGCTCTTCTTTTCCAGCTTTACTCATTTTCAGTCTTTTATAATTCCTTTTCATCTCTCTGCTTAAACGGTTTGTATTCTCCAGGTTCCTCTCTTGAACATCTTGTCTTGGGGCTTATGTGACACCACTGTCTAGGTTATACTGCCTGACCAGTTTCTTTTTAGTGTCTTTAATAGACTTGCCTGGTACTGGAGACTCTGGCCACTTCTTTTCTTATTTTACAGGCAGTTTTATCTACTCCTGTGGTGGCTTCAAGAACCATCCATACCTCTTGCTAGAGGATAAGATGAACATAACAAATTTCTTTCTGGACCTTTCCACTTGAGTGACCCTCAGTCATTTCAAACTGAATGTGTCCCAAACTGAACTCATTCCTTCCTGCTTCCAAAACAGGTTCCTGGGCCAGTGAACTCTACTGACATGTTAATAATCACATAGTTACCACTCCCCTCCTTCCATTTCCCAAATCTGTAGAGGTAGGTGATCAACAGCTGTTGATCTGCCTCTCAGAGCCATTCTCTTTCTTCCATTTTCACTTTTTCTACCTCATTGCAAGTTGTAGTTTGTCTTCCCCCTTCTTTAGTAATCTTTTTTTTCATAGTCCGTGATCTTCCTAAAACAAATCTCCTTCTCAAAACACATCATTGGTTCTTTGTGGCTAATATTCACATGTTTTAGCACTGTTTTTAAGATTTTACTCCTGACGCCTTTTTAGAATTTTCAAAGTAGTAAGCAGATTTTTCTTAGTTGCATTCATTTACCTATAGCACTTTTTGAGTGAGCTAGACTTTTCACATGACACTGTAGTTGTTGGGTTCGGTTGCCCATTAGAATATGAAACCTATAAGGAATATAAATTTGTGTAAACGCAGAACTCTGGCTCTGACACTTTAAAATATTTGTTGTTCACATGGAGTTACTATGATGTGATATTATAGTCAACTGTGGGGTCTTTGGGGGCATCTGAATTTACTGTGGGGTCAGTGATTTAGAGATGAATAGAGATGGATTAAATAAACACTTTTCAGTTCTCATGTGATTACTAAGGATGAATGGAAGGAGGAACTTTGGATAAATCTTTATATTTTGAAAAAGATGTATTCTGGGAAAATAGTCTTTGGAGCAAAACTTTTTTTTTTTTTTTTTTTTTAAAGGGCCACACCCACAGCCTATAGAAGTTCCCAGGCTAGGGGTTGAATCAGAACTGCAGCTCCTGGTCTATGTCACAGCCACAGCAACACCAGATCTAAGCCAGTCTGTGACATACACTGCAGCTTACAGCAGTGCAGGATCCTTAACCCACTGAGCTGGGCCAGAGATCAAACCTGCGTCCTCATGGGTACCAGTCAGGTTTGTTACTGCCAAGCCACAGTGGAAACTCCCTGGAGCAAAACTTTTGAAATGAATCCAGTTTTACTAGATTTTATGAAAGTGAAGTATACTAAGGTGGGAAAAAAGATCTGGTAAAATGAAATTTGCTAAAGAAGAAAAGATGACAGCCATGTGCTGCCTACTGTACACCCACCCAGTTTTAAACTTGCTGGCTGTTATTTCACCTGAAAGTCCACATTTCCTTTATTACAGTTTATATAAGGTTTCACAAAAAGTACCCTTTTGGGGATCCTTTGACTCCGTCTTTTATTCTGCCAGAAGTCTTTTTTGGTGTCCTCTTTTTTCTTAAAGTGTGAGATGTCAAATGATATAAAAGTGAACAAAAAACCCTCTCTCTATTTCTAGTTTAGAGGTGGATATATGTTAGTGGTTATTGGTTAAAACAAAAGGATGATTTTTTTTCCTTTAAATGAACCTTTCCGGGTTTTTTTTACAGTGGTGTGATATTTTTTCCATTTTTATTAACTGATTTTTTTGGGGGGTGGGAGGGCGTGTAGGGCTGCACCTGCAGCATATGTAAGTTCTGAGGCTAGGGGTTGAGTCAGAGCTGCAGCTACCAGCCTATGCCATATCCACAGCAATGCCAGATCGAAGCCATGTCTGTGACCTATATTATATTTAACAGCAACGCTGGATCCTTAACCTACTGAGCAAGGCCAGGGATCGAACCCACATCCCCATGGATATTAGTCGGGGTTCATTGCTGCTGAGCCACAATGGGAATTCCTGATTTTTTCCATTTTGAGTAGTCATTTTGATTTGTTTGTTAGATGGGAATGATTAATAAGAATGTAGTTTACATACAACTTTAAATCTTTTCTATATTGGAAACAAATTACCCTTATAAACAAGTTGTTTACTACATTGGATTTCATATTTTCAATTATGATCCTGTAATAAGAAATACATTTTGCATTGCAGCCCTGTGCACAGAAAAATAACTAAAGTTTAATGAAAGAATTCTTATTCTTCCTATGTTTAAAATTCTGTGCTGTTTGACTCAAGTGATTTTCCTCCTCCATTCCCTTCTCATGGCTAATTGCTGGGACCCATAGTTTGGAAAATACTGGTCTACAGCATTTTTAAGGTAGAAGTTATTACAGGAACAGGGAGTTTACTCTGTAAGAGAGTAGCCTGCTTTGAGAGTTCTGTGAGTGATATAGAAAAATACAAAACTCATATTTTGCACAAAAGGTACTTATGTAGTAAGCTGATTGGGCAAGTTGTGTGTGTGTGTGTGTGTGTGTATCTACAGTGGTATAATACCTGATTTTCATAAGCCACTTTTTGCAAAGCAGAATTCTGTATAACACCATTGAACCATAGTTGTAAAAATAAAATAAAGAGAATATATAATTCTAGAATAATTCTTAAGTGCCGCAGGAATTGGAAAAAATTAGTGTGAGTGGGGCAGCTGGGGATGGATGGCCTTGTGAAAGAGGTAGCAGTGAAAAGGAACTTAAAGGATAGGTAGAATGTGTATTGGGGGGGGGGAGAGTTGAGACATTCCAGTGTTGGTAAGTGTGATCAGTGCTTAGAATTAGGAATGAAATAATATATTCAAAAGAGTAAAAATAGGATCTAATTATTATCACATTGGCCTTGAGTGGAGCATAAGATTAAGTTTGTAAAGAGGGATTAGATTATGAAGTGATTGAGACTTTATCTGGTAGGAAAAAATGATTATTTCTATTTATCTCTTAAAATTTACTTTGTCTGATATTAACCATCCCAGTCCAGATTTCTTTTGTTGCTATTTAACATGGTCTTTCTCCATCATTTTGCTCTCAAGCTATTGTCTTTGAATCTAAATCTAAAGCATGCCTGTTGTAGAAGGAATATAGTTGGAGCTTGCTTTCTTATCCAGTCAATCTCCGCCTTTGTGTGCTTAATCACATTTTATATAGATTTTCATATAATTGAAATTACCTGTGCCCTGTTGCTCTTTGTTTTCTGTATCTCTCATCTTGTTTTTGTTCCTCTCCTCTCCTTTATTACCTCCTTTTGTGTCGAGCAAGTTTTTTAGTGTACCATTTTAGGTCCAGTATTGATTTTTAACATTAAAAAAATTATTTTTGGAGTTCCCATTGTGGCTCAGCAGTAATGAACCCAACTAGAATCCACGAGGATGCAGGTTCGATCCCTGGCCTCACTCAGTGGGTTGAAGATCTGGTGTTGCCCTGAGCTGTGGTGTAGGTTGCAAACAAGGCTCAGATCCCATGGTGCTGTGGCTGTGGGTGTGTAGTCCAGCAGCTGTAGCTCCGATTCTACTCCTAGCCTGGGAATTTCCATATGCCACAGGTGTGGCTCTAAAAAAAAGGGGCTGTTTTCTTAGTGGCTGTTTTAGGAATTAACAGTGTGCATTTCAGTTTACCACAATCTGCTTCAAGTTAGTTACTGACTTAATTCCAGTAAAATAATAGCACCTTGTTTTCTAACATATTTTATTTTCTTTTCTCTCCTGCTTGCTGTTATTGTCATATGTATTATATCTATTTCTGTTTTAAACCTAAAAACATGCTATTATCATAATTGTTTTATATTATTTCTATCTTTAATGAAATTAAGAAAAGAAAAAATATGTAGTTTTTTTTCTATTTTCCCATTTATATTTATCATTTCTGGTGGTCTTATTTCTCCTTGTGTGGTTGACTTTCCTTTGCCGAAAATTTCCTTTCAGCCTGAGAGACTTCTTTCAGTAGTATTTCTAAAGATAGGCCTTCTGCCATAGAATATTTTCTATTTTAAAAAAATCTGAGAATGTCTTTTTTATATATTTTTTAATAAAGTATAGTTGATTTACAGTGTGTGAGAATGTCTTTATTTTTCCATTCATGTTTGAAGAATAGTAATTCTGTATATAGCATTATTAATTGGCAGGGTTGTTATTTTTTTCTTTCAGTAGTTTGAAAGAAAATTTTTTTATTGCCTTCTGGCCTCCATTAGTCTGATGGTTAGTTAGCTGATAATTATGTTGTTTTCTTGTGTATGTGATGAATCATTTTTCTGTTATTGCTCTCATTATTTTTCCTTTGTGGCTTCAGTTCAAAAGTGATGTGCCTCCATGTAAATCTCTTTGTGTTTATCATTTTGGGGGTTCATTAAGCTTTATGGTCACAGATTGGTGTTTTTCATCAAATTTGGGAAGTTTTCAGCAATTACTTTTTCAAATTTTTTTTCTCTTTTCTTTTTCCTCTTTCCTAATACTGCCTTTATTAATATTTTGATAGGTCTTTTTTCTGATTGCGTTTATGCATATTTCTAGTATGTTTGGTAGATGCGATACTAACCTATAGTAGGTCTCTGAGGCTGTGTTCCTTTTTCTTGCTATCTTTTTCTCTTTTGTTTTTCACTTGAAGGATTTCTATTTCTGTTTTCAAATTCATTGAAATTTTTTTTAATGTCATCTCAGATCTTATCTTGAGCCCATTGTCATTCTTTCACTTCTGTTATGTTTTTCAGCTCTAGTATTTCCAGATTTTAGATGTTAATATCTCTGTATTGAAATTTTCTTCTTACGTAATTGTCATTGTATTTTTCTTTAACTTTATTTTTATTTATTTATTTGTTTGTTTGTTTATGTATTTATTTATTTATTTATTTATTTATTTTGGTCTTTTTGCTATTTCTTTGGGCCGCTCTCACGGCATATGGAGGTTCCCAGGCTAGGGGTCGAATCAGAGCTGTAGCCACCGGCCTATGCCACAGCCACAGCAACGCGGAATCCGAGCTGCGTCTGCAACTTACACCACAGCACACGGCAATGCCGAATCGTTAACCCACTGAGCAAGGGCAGGGACTGAACCCGCAACCTCATGGTTCCTAGTCGGATTTGTTAACCACTGCGCCATGACGGGAACTCCCTTTCTTTAATTTTAAAAATAGGATTTCTTTAAGTGGTTTTTTTTTTTTTTTTTTTTTTTTGGTCTTTTTGCCTTTTCTAGGGCTGCTCCTACAGCATATGGAGGTTCCTAGGCTAAGGGTCGAATCGGAGCTGTAGCCACCAGCCTACACCAGAGCCACAGCAATGCGGGATCTAAACCTTGTCTGTGACTTACACCACAGCTCACAGCAATGCCGGATCCTTAACCCACTGAGCAAGGCCAGGGATCGAACCCACAACCTCATGGTTCCTAGTCGGATTCGTTAACCACTGCGCCACAACCGGAACTCCACCACCCCCCTTTTCTTAACCTCCAGCCTCTGGTAGCCACCTTTCTAGTCTGTTTGCATAAGTTTGACATTTTTAGAGTCTACAGTAAGTGTTATAATATAGAATTTGTCTTTCTCTGACTTATTTCACTTAGCATAACACCCTCAAAATCCATCCATGTTGTTGCAAATGGCAGGATGTCCTTTTTCATTGTTGAATAATATTCCCCTATGTCTGTCTGTCTGTCTGTCTCTCTCTCTCTCTCTCTCTCTCTCTCTCACACACACACACACACACACACACACACACACACACATACACATACCACATTTTCTTTATCCATTAAACTGTTGATGGTCACCTAGATTGTTTCCATGTTGTGGCTATTGAAAATAGTGCTCAAATGTACATGGGGTATAGGTATCTCTTTGAGATAGTCATTTCACTTTAGATGTATACCCAGAAGTGGAATTGCTAGATTCTGTGTAGTTCTATTTTTAATATTTTGGGGAACCTTCATACTGTTTACCATGTCTGCACCAATCTCCATTTCCACCAACAGTGCACAAAGGTTCCCTTTCTCCACATCCTTGCCAACACTGTTTATTTCTTGTCTTTTCAATAATAGCCATTCTAATAGGTGCGGTTTTTATTTGCATTCCGTGATGATTAGTAATGTTGAGCATCTTTTCAGCTGGTATTCCATCCTCAGAGTAGCAGAGCTGTGAGCTGATCTAGGAGGTGATTATAAAGGATGGTAGTATTTCCTAGTGAGAAGTTCACCACCCCTACTATCCTAACTCCATTATCTAGCTGTGTTTTCTGAGTAAATGCTGCTTGATTTGTTGTTACCTGAGGTTGATTTCCAGAGCCCTGAAATGATTTGTCTTCTGTAGCGCAGTTCTTTTTATAGGTGTTTTGGGGAAATGAATTTGCTGATCTACTTCATTCAACTGGGGCTGAAAATCTCATCTTTTTGAACTATCTGGCTTCTTAGTTAGTTCCCTATGTCTCCCAGTCCCAATTTAATTCACTCTATTTGACTTTTGTCACCACTGAAATCATTCTTGTAAGAGTCACTAACATCCTACATTAGCCATATCCAGTTGTCAGTTTTCTGTTTTCATCTTAATCAGCCATTTAGCAGCTTTTGACATAAAATGGTCACTGCCTTTTTTCTGAAAACTTATTTTTCAGTAACTTTCTCTTTTAGTTTTCATCCTGCTTCATTGATCACTCTACTTAATTTACTTCTTTTTATATCTTTCATGTGATTTTTATACCCCAGTGATATGATTAGGTTCCCTTGCTTTGAGTCACTTATACTGATGGCTCCCAAATATGTGTTGCTAGCCCCAACTTCTACCTTGAGTCTCAGTGTTTTCACTCGGATGTCTAATAAGGACAAAAATTTAATGAATGGAAAGCAGAACTCTTGATCCACTTTCTCCCTCAAACTTATTTTAGTTTCTGGAATGATGATTTAAAAAGGTAAATCAAGTTATGTCATTTTCTTGGTTTCATTGGCTCTACTTCATATTTATGGTGAAATTGAGTTTCTTGCTGTGATTAGTGAGTGTTTATATGACATATCCCCTGCCTATCTCTCTGTGCTTGTCTCCCACCTCTTCCTTTATTCAACATGTTGCAATCACATTATTCTTCTAGCTACTTTTGAATATGCCAAACCCACCTCTAGACATTTTCATTTGAAATTCCCTGTCTATAGTGCTCTTCCCCCTATATCCTCGTGTGGTTCTCATTTTCATATCATTTGAGTTTGTGTTCAAGTTTACCTTCTTTGTGAAGTGTCTAACTTCCTTATCTAAAATATAACCCTTTTTCTTTATAATAATCTGTTCTCTTACTTTACATGAAAATGTATTGTTCATTCCTCCCTGTCCTCTATAGACTATAAGTTTCATAAGGATAGGAACTTGATTAATCTTATTCACTGCCATATCCTTAGCACTGTGAATGATCCTTAACCTGGCACAGAATAGGTACACTCTATTTGTAGAATAACAGTTTTTTTCCTCATGGAATTAGTATGTCATTAGTGAACCAATAAAGAATGACTCTATAAAAATGGTTAGACCTGGGATAGTTGTATATTAAATGTATCTGAGTCATGAATTTTGTCTAATATTGGTTTGATTAATACTTAAAATATTACTCCGTGAAATTTATATTTTGAATCTTTTAGGGAATTTTAAAATGAGAAAATTTAAGCCTCCTTTCATAAATAATAGAATATGAACAGAAAGTAAGGGTAGATGAATATTTAGGTCCATGTACTTAAGTTATGCATTCTTTTTGATAAAAGATCATATGCATAATCTAACACAACCAGGAATTTAATAGTTCTCTGTTATCTTAGTTAATGAGTCTGGAAAAATAGCTTATTTTAACGTAGTTGGCTATGCTAAAAGACAGTCTTAGTATTTGAGAGGAGTGAGTCTTAGCTTACTAGCAGTTCTTCAACAAAACTAGCTACCTGGATGTGAATTGGCATAGTATAGACAGACTTCAGATAATTGCTTCAGTATGGAATGGAAATAGATATACAATTTTGAAATTTGAAAGTTTTCTATGCCCTTCTTTGTAATAGTCAAAACCAGAGATAAACTGTCTTGAGTTTCTGTTGCTTCAGCTATAAACATTTTATACCAAGTAGTGGAATGAAAGATTAATGTTTTATAAAAGGATTTTAAATATCACTGTGTACATAAGCCCAGCTCTCACAGTCAGTTTAAAGGGACAAAAGGAAAGTCATTTTGAGTTTCCTATTTCCTTTCAGAGGACGTTAGACCCATCAGAGTCTCTTGGAAGTTTCTAGAGGATAAAGACGATTTGCTTATTTCTGCTACCTTTTCCAAGAGCTGGAGCCCATTCTGCTCTAGGACAGTTCTGCTCATTATGCTCTTCATCTGCTGTATACCACCCATCCCGCTTTTTTTTTTTGGCCTTGTTTTCTAACCATAACAGAATTTCCTTTCCAAATTACCAGGTATATACTTTTATGTTTGTAGCTCTTCTAAATCATCATTTTAACTGAAATTTTGTCTTTTCTGTGCACTTAGCAGCTATTCTTTCTCTTTGTTGTATAATTGGGACTTTATTAACTGGATTTCTGACAGCCAACGTTGTTGTTGGAATTTGTCTTCTTAATATATATGTACGCCTCAAATTTATTACTGCAAAATTTGTAGTGTTAGGAAGTCATATTATTTAATGTTCTATTTTCTTAAAGCATAATCATGAAACTCCACAGAGGGAAAATTATTTGTGTAATATATAAATTTATCAAGACTATACAGTTTCTAGTATATCATATTTTAACTCTGAAACTTAACAATTGAGCCTTTATAATGGGGCTAACTCTCCGATTTTTTCACTGTATCTTGGAAAACAATAGGGTTTGTGAGTTTTCTTTGCACCCAAATTCATTTGTTTGGTGAGAAATTTGATTTTTACTGTGATTGCAAAAAATTGCAATAATAATAGCTCATTTCAGTTATCTCTTACATACTGTAGACCAGTGCTTCTCAAGCTATTTGTAGTGAAATACCAGTTTTAAAAATTTCCAATTCATTGAAGATTGACATTTTTATAAAATGAATTATGAGAAAAGTGAAATTTAAGAAAAGATAAAATGTAGGCCTTACTTTTAATTATAAAATTCATCAATATAGTTGTTCTGTCAGATTGCAGTAAAAGATTCTAAATACTTATTCTCAATTTCTGTGTGTATCTTATTGTAGAGCAGTAATAAATAGTTCATAGACCAATAACAAATAGCTTATGGTTTAGCACTGGTCTGCAGATGATACTTTTTGGTATCATATATTATAGCCTGCTCTTTGTAGTGCTTAATGTTACTTCTGAAGCATCTTAGTTAATATGATGAATTAGCAGTTATCCTTTAAAAAGTATTTTCATTTGTTTCCTTTTCAGAACCGAGAGCTCCAAATCATGAGAAAGCTAGATCACTGTAACATAGTCCGATTGCGTTATTTCTTCTACTCAAGTGGTGAAAAGGTAGGTCTTGTAGAAAGTGTGTACTGAATATTGTAATAGACTTGTTATTCTCCTAGAAATAGTCCTTTTGCCGCCCCCCCCAAACAGTTTTGCTGATTGAATGGAAGAATTTCAAAACACATGCCCTAATGATTCTGACCTCAAGATATGATTATTGAATATCATTAGTTATGTCAAGAAGAAAATGTTAATGAAATGATAGAGGGAATTAATTTTTTGAGAATTTTCTTCTATTTTAAACACTTGTCTTCAGTTCTAAAGCAAATTTGTGTATATATTAAAACTTTTATGTTTCATATGTGCTTCTGGAGCCCCATGATAGTTCACCTGTTTGTTGGAGGGAGGAAATGATGTCATTTTGTTAAGGGGGAAAGGGAAGCAGGAGGATTTTGGTAGGTTCAGAATGAGACTTACAAAACTTACTCTTGGTGAGGGAAAATGTTGGAAAAGATAATATTACCCAGCTTCTCTTAAGTGATAACTATTTATGATCACATTTAATTCTGTAAAAGTAAAGGATATTTTAAGATTTCATGTCTTGAATCCCCCTTACCCCCCTGCCCCAAACTCCTTGGTTTTTCTCTTTAGAAGATATAATAACTAATGTCTTTGTACTCACTGGAGTTGCAAGCATAGAAAAGCAGTTTCTTCTGTTTTACCATGGTCTTTTTTCTTTCTATCTATTCACTGTCCCTTCTCCCCAGATTCAGTCTTTTTTTTTTTTATGTTCTTCTTTCACTGGTTTAGGGTAAGGGGGGGGCAAGTAATAAATACTTTATCTTTTTTGACCAAATAAATGTCACTTTGGATAAGTTCATTTGATAATTTGGACCTCACATACCATATATATACTATCCTAAAGTCCTTAGTCATCTTGATTCCTAACCAAGTTCTTTTTACTTCGCATATTTCCCAGGGTCCCACTGTTGAAGCATTTTCTATTAAATTTTATTTAGATTATTTCCTTAGAATTATTTTTTCATGGAGTTCCTGTTGTGGCTCAGCAGTGATGAAGCCAACTAGTATCCATGAGGATGCACGTTCAATCCCTGGCCTTGCTCGGTGGGTTAAGTATCAGCTGTTGCCATGAGCTGTGGTGTAGGTCACAGATACACCTCAGATCCTGCCGTGGTTATGGCATAGGTTGGCAGCTACAGCTCTGATCTGATACCCATAGGCTGGGAACTTCCATATGCCGCAAAAAAAAAAGTAGAAGAAAGAAAGAAAAAGAAATTCTTTTTTCATAACAGAACCTGTAATATGGAAAAGTATGTATGAAGCCAGAATTTTGATATACAGATATATAATTGGTTTGGGGGGAGAACTAATGTTTTAACAATTGCAAGTAGCAATTGGCTCTTTAGTGACTCTTATTTGTTAGGTGCCCTTTTTGTTTGTTTGTTTAAATGATGCCTCTACTTGTTTTAGGGACTGTAAACTCTCATAAGTATTTGAGCTCTTTTGTTTCTCAGGCCCATTACTTGGGTTCATGCTACCTTTTTTTAAAGAGCAAACTGCCTATTATGTCTTTGATCTTATCTCTTTTGATATGTCTTTACTTTTTCCTGTCCTTTCTCAGATAAAATTATGGAGCATCTGTTATGTTCACAGCACTCTTATAATGGAATTTTGCATCCCTGTGGCTTTTTGTTATTAGATGCTAGACATTATAATACCCCAGGGAGGAAAGTAAAGGTCAGAATTATTTGTTCCATGAACCACTGAATTCCATGTAGATTTGTTTGTGAAGGCCTCCTTACAAAGCCTGTTAAACATCTTCTCTAGCTTACTGAATTTATATAGCTTTCCCTATATTCCAGACATTGTTTTAGTGTTTTACAGTTACTGACTCATTTTACTCCTTGAATAATAAAGAGCAGAAAGGGAAGAACAAACCTTTTAAATAGCAGGTTCTACTTGCAGTGGCAACCTGTAGGCTCACCTGCCTGGCTTTGGTTTGGTGGAAGCTGCCATCATGGTCTGCCCTTACTCTCACTTAATCCTGTCTAAGGAGTGACAGTGAACCAATCTATGTACCGCAGAGGATGATTTTCCTCCCTGCTGCTGTTCAAAGCTGCTTGTTTATCTTAAATGGTCTTATGGATAAAGAGTGATTGAGAAGTCATTGAGGGAAGTTAACCAGAAGGGCAGTGTACCTCTGTCTATTATAAAACAGAAATATACTGTCTAGTATTTCATTTATCTTAGAGCTTTCTCTTGAGTGTATTGTTTTATAAATTGAGAAAAAGGCCCCCTTTAATTTTCCATTAAAAGAACAGAAAGAATGAGAGAGAGAGAGAAAGAAAAGGAAGAAAAGTTGTGATATATTGCTAAAATAATGATGCTCCCTTGTCAAAAAAAAAAAAAAAACAAAAAAAGGTTTCCTAAAGATTGGTAGAAGTACATAGGTTCAGAAACTTTCATAATCTTCCAGCCACCAAAAAGGTAACTTCTTGCCCTACTCATCACCTCCATTTTCTTGCTTCTGAATTGTTCTGGCAGGACTAACATATCACTCAAGAGACTAAGTAGTAAACTAATACGTCCCATGTGAGAAGATGGATTCTGTGTTAGGATTGAGAGCACAGGTCTGTTATTATCAGTCTAACTCTCCAAGGTATATTACTGAGAGTAAACTGAGGGCTGATGTTTAGAAAATGATCTGAATGTCTTATAAATCCTTAAAGATGATTTCTTTCTGAATGTGGCAGTCCTATATTAGGTAGGCATTTTTCTAATATAAACATTATGTATTGTCTCTGTACATATATTAGAAGAGTTTAGGGGGAGGAAATAACAAATCAGTAGTTTGAAATGCCTCTCATCTATTACAAGTAAAGTAACTGAATTAGTAATTTAAAATTTACCACAAAAAAGTGTCGTCGTATATAGATGGCTTCAATAGAGAAATCTATCAAACCTACAAAGAAGAACCAACACCATTTCTTTACAAATTTTTTCAAAAAAAATAGTAGAGGAAAACACTTCCTAACTCTTTTTATGAGAACAGTATTATCCCTCTTGATCAGGGAGAAATGGAATTTTTTTTTCATTTTGAAAATCTAGGCTTATAATACGTTTGTGAATTCCAAGTATCCTATATAATAGTATTTTTTCAGTATCAAAATTTAGCAGTAGAAACCCCCTTCCCCCAAATGAAATTTTACAAAGAACTCCTATTCTACAGATAGAACAGATAAAAAACAAAGTTGCTCTAGTTGAAGCTAGGATGTAGGATGAGCTGATTTTGCCTTTCATGAGTTGCAGCTTGCCTTTGTAGAACCCTAGCTCTTTGAAGGACCTAATATGTAAACCATATTTTATCTTTATAGGAGCCTTAAACTTTATTTAAATCAATTAATAGTTTTCTTTGAGAAATATTTCTCTGAGTAGCCTTACATATAAAAATGTTTTTACTTGTGGTTCATCATAGATTGATTACTTAATAGAGGCAGTCTTCCTTGTTAGTAAATAAAACTCCCCCTATTTGTATGAGAGTTTAAACAGGAAGAATAGCAAATTGATTTTTTTCCTCATACCAGTTTTTCTATCAGTAGTAACTGTGGAAGGGTGTTTAGAAAGGGAAAATTGTACCACTGCTTCTGGAATGAGGGAGAAGAATGCTGTGCTTGCTTATGTCTTTCTGTCATTAGCCCTGGAGAGGAAAAGGTAGGAGTGAATCCATTCTGAAAAGTAAAGATCTCTGGCTTTGTATCCAGAAATATTTGGATGTGCATTGCATCCCTGCCACTTGATAGCAGTATAGGCAAGATACATACCTTGGTAAGCCCTTTTCTCTTTGTCATCTGTACAGTAGGGATTTTGTAAGAAAAAAATGTAATAATGTTTATTAAGCACTTATAGCACCTGGCATATAATTAACACATAAATGTTTTACAAATGATTATTTAATAACAGCAAATGTATATTTTACTTGCTGTGCATCAGACATTGCTCTAAGCCCTTTACATGTATTTTACAACTCCCTTCATGCTAACATCATACTAACTCAGTGAAGAGTATGTATACTGTCATTACTCCATTTTATAGAAGAAGAAACTGAGGCAGTCACAATTAAGTTATGTGAGAATCATATAGCTACAGAGTGGCAAAGTTAGGAGTCAGCTCTAGGTAGTCTGTCTCCAGAGTCTGTATAGTATTTCTCTACCATTTAGTGTAGAATGTAGATTTTCCTGGAAGCAGCAATGTATTAGAAATGTAACACTTAAAAGTATCTTAGTAATGAATGTTGAACAAGGAAGAGATTGTACAGTGTCTACTTTGGGGAACTTTTTTTTAACGGTTGTACCTCCGGCATATGGAAGTTTCTAGGCAGGGACTGAATCTGAGCCACAGCTGAGGCAATGCCAGATCCTTTAAGCCACTGTGCCTGGCCAGGAATCGAACCCTCACCTCTACAGTGACCAGACTGCTGGAGTCAGATTCTGAACCCATAGTGCCACAGCAGGAACTCCTGGAGAACTTTTAGAAGAGAATAAATAGCTTTTTGCTATATGACAGTAATAGTAAATAGTAATAATAATAGCCCAAACTTACATGGTGCTTATATGCCAGACATTAATCTAAACACTTAACTTTTTTTTAAATAGTTCTTGTTCTTCTCCTCCTCCTTCCTCTTCCTATTCTTGGAAGAGCTTGAGAGGATTGTTGTTACTTATTTAAATGTTTGTTAGAATTTACTATTGAAACCATCTGGTTCTGTACTTTTTGGAAAGTTTTTAATTACTGATTTAATCTCTACTTGTTACATGGGTTTGTTGAGGTTTTGTAATTTCATCTTGAATCTTTTTTTTTTTTTTTTTTTTTTTTAATCTTTTTGTCTTTTTAGGGCCATACCCGTTGGCATATGGAGGTTCCCAGGCGAGGGGTCTAATCGAAGTTGTAGCCACTGGCCTACACCACAGCCACAGCAATATCAGATCCAAGCCCAGTCTGCAACCTACACCATAGCTCATGGCAACACTGGATCCTTAACCCGCTGATCGAGGCCAGGGATTGAACTTGCATTCTCATGGATGCTAGTCAGATTCCTTTCTGCTGAGCCACGACAGGAACGCCAAGATCTTCTTTGTTAATGTGGGCATTTACAGCTGTAGATTTCTGAGTGCTGCCTTCACTGCCTCACCTAAGTTTTGGTGTATTTTATTTTTGTTTTCATTTATTTCTTGAGTATTTCTAAATTTTCTTGTTTAAGAGTGTGTTGTTTAATTTCCTCTTTGACCTGTTGGTTTTTTAGAGTGTGTTGTTTCATTTCCACACATTTGTCATTTTTTTGGTTGATTTCTACTTTTGTTTCATTGTGATTAGAGAAGTTACTTTATATAATTTTAGTTTGTTTGTTTTTAATGGCTGCACCCACAGCATATGGAAGTTCCTGGGCCAAGGATCAAACCCAAGCCATATCAATGCCAGATATATATCTGTTAGATCCAGTTGGCTTACAGTGTTGTTGAAGTCCTGTATTTTTTTTATTGCTCTTCTGTGTGGATGTCTTATCCATTATTGAAAGAAATATATTAAAGTTTCCCAACTATTGTAGAATTAATGTATTTCTTCCTTCAGACCTATCAGTATTTGCTTTATTTATTTGGGACTCTTTTGTTTATGGCATATATGTATATAATAGTTATATCTTCTTGATGAATTTACTCTTTTATCAAAATATAGTGTCTTGGATGCCTTTTATTTCTTTTTCTTACAATTGACCTGGCTAGAACCTCCAGTACAATGTGGAGAAGAATGAAAACAAACATCCTTGTCTTGGTTCCAATTTTAGGTAGAAAAAGTATTTAGTCTTTTATTTTTAAGTATAATTTTAGTGGTGGGTTTTTTGTAGATGTCATTATCAAGTTGAGGAAGTTCCTTTCTATTCCTCATTGTTGATCACTTTTGTAATGAAAAGTTGTTGCATTTTGTCAAATGCTTTTCCTCTGTCAGAGTTTTTGTCTTTTATTAATAAGATGTTTTGTATAATTTTTTTGAATGCTAAACCTTTCCTGCATTTCTGGAACTAATCACATTTGGTCATGATATATAATTTTAGTGTTTCTGGATAATATTTTCAGAGAATTTTTACATCTATATTCATAAGGAATATAAATTAGTCGTCTGTCTTCCTTCTCTCCTTCCTTCCTTTTCACCTCCCACACATCCCCTTCTTGTGATGACTTTGGTTTAGGTTTCAGGATAATACTGTCCTCATAAAATGAGTTAGAAAGTGTTTTCTTCTTTTTTTTTTTTTTTTTGAAGAAATTTATAAAGAAATGGTATTGATTCTTCTTTGGAGGTTTGATAGATTTCTCCAGTGAAGCCATCTATACCATGGTACTTTCTGTGGTAAATTTTAAATTACTGGTTCAGTTACTTTACTTGTAATAGGTGTACTTTGATTTTCTATTTTTTCTTTTGTCCATTTTGGTGATTTGTTCATTTCATCTAAGTTATCTTATTTATTGAACAGCATAAAGTTATTCATACTTTTTCCTCAAAATTATTTTTGTTTCTGTTAGGTCAGCTGTGATGTTCGCTCTTTATTCCTGGTTTTGATAATTTGAGTCTTCTTTTTTGTTTCTTGGTCAGTCTGACTAAAGCCTTGTCAGTTTTGTTAATTTTTTTTTTTCCCCAATGAACCAACATTTGGTTTCATTATTATTATTATTATTACATATTATCATCATCATCATCATTTTTTCTTTTTAGGGCTACACCCATGGCATATGGATGTTCCCAGGCTAGGGGTCAAATCAGAACCTTAGCTGCTGGCCTGTGCCACAGCCACAGCAATGACAGATCCAAGCTGCATCTGCAACCTACACCACGGTTCACAGCAGTGCCGGATCCTTGACCCACTGAGTGAGGCCAGGGATCGACCTTGTGAACTCGTGGATACTATTTCTGCTGAGCTACAATGGGAACTCCAGTTTCATTAATTTTTAAAATTGCTTTTCTATTCTCTAATTTTTAAATTTCTGTTGTAGTCTTCATCATTTCCTTCCTGCATCTTGCTGTGGGTTTATTTTGCTTTTTCTTTTTTTCTTCTAGTATCTTAGGGTAGAAGTTAAGGTTATTGATTAGAGCTTTCTTTTTTTAACTGTCGCTTATTGGTCAAAGACGGTGCTTAAAGCCCCATTAGCTAGTTATAGTTTTATCCTTTACCATTGAATGCACGAGTGGCTTGGATGCTATTGTCGTAGATTAGGAGTTAATATTTATTTGCCACATGTTGAACCAGGGACTAGTAGTTTGGAATTTCCTCTCTGATTGCTCCTAAGAGGGTATAGCCTTGGGGTTTCAAGTCTTCCGGACTGCCAGAATGAATGTGATTTTACTTCCCAGGAGTTGCTCTGAGGCGTCAGAGTAGTTTATTGTTTAGTCAAGGCTTTTGTTAGAGGTTTTTTGTAAGCCCCTTGTACCAGTGATACTTCTACTATATGTTGATGCATTTTTATGCAACTTGGGAATGCTTCAGGTTGGTCCTGCATCCTGCCCAGCTAGCACCTGTCCTTATTGACCTTCAACGATGACTGTAATCCCAAGTAGAGCTCTTCTTGGCTACCTCTTTCCTTGCACCTTTCTATTAAACTTCTGGTGCCTTGCCTTGCCTTGTTTGTGTCATGGAACTAGCAGCCTCCTAGTTGGTCTCCACAAAGATCTCCACTGTTTTTAGGCAATGCCTATAGGCTAGAGTAATTCCTACTGTGTAGCAAATAGTCTCTCTCAGCAGAATATTTAGCCTACCTTTGCCTCTGGACAGAACCCCTGTTATGCCCCTCAACTTGGGTGAGGACTCACTTTTCCTAGATTAACACTTACACTTTTTTTTTTTTTTTCCTGCACCTGTGTCATGTAGAATTTCCCTTCCAGGGATCAAACCCATGTCACAGCAGCAACCTTGGCCACTGCAGTGACAACACCAGATCCTTAATCTTCTGTGCCACAGTGAACTCCACACCTCTATTTTATGAGAGAGCACTGGAGGAGGGATAGTGGCATTTGGCAGCACCTGGCCTACACAACTTGGCCTTCCCAGAGTAGTAGCTCTGCCCTATGAGCAAATTGAGAGGACTACAGAATACTCTACCTGAAGTAGAACTTCTCTGACTTGCTAAGGGGAGCTGAGTGGGGGAAGGGAGACACAGTTCTCTTTGCTGTGCCCACCTGGGAAAAGTGTGTTACAACTTGGGACACAGCTTGTTCCTCCTGTGGTGAAATCATAGCCCCTGATTAGAAGCTGAGGGGAGAGAGCTTTCCAAACATGAAGATAAATGGCAGGGTAAAGGAGCAAGTCCTGACTAAAATGCAGTAGACTCTTGTAGTTCTTACTATTTGATGTGTGCCCTTAGAGCAATTTCCAAATACTTTACACGATTGTTTGCTAATCCTTTTACCATTTTGCTTTGCTGACAAGACCTGACCTTCTTGCTCTGCTGTTCCTTATTATTTTCTACACTTTGTGGACTGCTTAGTGAGATTGTTATGCTAGTTAGAAATGGTGAATAAAATAGGCCTCTACTGTAGTGTAGAGGGATAGGTTAAAAAATAATTTAGATTGAGCATATGCAAATTGTCTTAAATATCTTTTTACCTCATCAGCTTAAAAAGTTTTAAGCAAACACTAATTATTGTTACCACTGTACCAATACTTCATAAAACATATACCAAATAAATATTTTAAAACATCAAATAGGAGTTCCCTTTGTAGCTCAGCATGTTAAGAACCCAACATAATGTCTGTGAGGACTGGTCCTGGCCTTGCTCAGTGGGTTAAGGATCTGACATTGCCACAGGCTACAGTGTAGGTCACAGATGCAGTTTGGATCTGGCGTGGCTGTGGCATAGGCATAGGCTGAAGCACCAATTCGACCCTTTGCCCAGGAACTTCCATGTGCCACAGGTGTATCTGATTCACATTCTTAGGAGCTATTCTTTTGATTAACTGTAGAATTACATAATGTTTTAAATCATGAACAGAAATGCAATTAAAATTTTTTATGATTTATAAAGTGCTTTTTAAATGCATCTTTCTCACTTAACCATCATAAATGTACTAGATAGATAATACTGTTGTGCTACTTTACATTGGGAAAATCAAAGTCTTGTGTGATTAAATTAGAATTTGCCCAATGTTGTATAGTTAGTAACCACAGGAACCAATTTCAAATGTAGGTCCTTCAGCTATAAAGTCTGTGTTCTTTCCATCCACCTGTTCTCTTCTAATTTGTAAAGTTTATTTCAATTTAACGACACTATGTGTTGTTTTAGGTACAAAGACTGTACAAATTATAAGATCTGTCTAAATGAGAAGGAAAATATACTGCAAAATGACACATGGAATGACAATTATTTGTACTATGAACAGAAATAGTATGAAGGAAAGTAATAAATTATCCAGAGGGATCAGCAAAGAATTGCATAGGAGAGGCGATGCTTATGCAGGGTTTTGAAGGCCAGATGAGAGCTCTCTTGAAACATAATACAGAATAGGTATGTGTCAGGGTAGAAGTACAGGATGTTTGAATGGTTTGTTGAAGATTAAACAGCATAGTCTGGGAGTTCCCGTCATGGCTCAGTGGTTAACAAATCCAACTAGGAGCCATGAGGTTGCAGGTTCGGTTCCTGGCCTTGCTCAGTGGGTTAAGGATCCGGCGTTGCCATGAGCTGTGGTGTAGGTCACAGATGCGGCTCGGATCCCGTGTTGCTGTGGCTCTGGTGTAGGCCAGTGGCTACAGCTCCAATTAGACCCCTAGCCTGGGAACCTCCATATGCCATGGGTGCGGCCCTAGAAAAGACAAAAGCTAAAAAAAAAAAGCATAGTCTGTATAGAGGACATATAGGAATTTTGAAATTTCTGGTGTATGAAGTATGGAAGTTTGGGGACAGTAGTGTGAAGTGAGGTTGAGGAAGAAGAAGTGGGTTCATAATTGTTTGGGTCAAGGTCAGCCTCCTTATAGGAATAGGATTTTTTTGTTGTGTTATTGTTTTTAATTAAATGAAACCCCAAGTTATAGAAATGATGTACAGATAGAAATGCTTTACAAAGTTATCGTTAAGTGTATACATGGCCAAGTTTACAAAATAAACCCCCCTTGATTTTTTTTTCTCTCTTTCACCTGTCTTACTGTGTGAAAATTACTGATAGCAAGGAATTTTATTCACTGAAATTAAGAGGTTGCCTAAATAAGCCAAGTTTTGTCTTCTTTAAAATTTTTGTTGATTTCGGAGTTCCTGTGGTGGCGCAGTGGTTAACGAATCTGACTAGGAACCATGAGGTTGCAGGTTCGGTCCCTTCCCTTGCTCAGTGGGTTAACGATCCGGCGTTGCCGTGAGCTGTGGTGTAGGTTGCAGACGCGGCTCAGATCCCACGTTGCTGTGGCTCTGGTGTAGGCCAGTGGCTACAGCTCCGATTCGACCCCTAGCCTGGGAACCTCCATATGCCGCGGGAGCGGCCCAAGAAATAGCAAAAAGACAAAAAAAAAAAAAAAAATTTTGTTGATTTCTATTAAAGTTGTACGTTGATAATCTAGAATGAACTTATACTGGTGAAATGTTGACGTTTTTATTGGACTGTGACCTAGAGAACAAATATATAGGTATGTGAAACTCTCAAGGTAGATGAATTATCAAGATCTCCTCATAAGTTATAAGTGTTACAGCAGTACGATACTATCATCTTGAAAATGTGAATCTAGGAATTTCTTTTGAATATCAGTCATTACTTTGTTTTCATGTTATTTTACTATTTTAGTGAAATGAAAATATTATTACATGAATACTGTAAAAAAAATAAAGTAACCCAAAAGGGTGGTAGACAAGAGTAGAATTTTCTTTACCCTAATTCCCATATCCCTTTCATAGAGGTAAATTTTCTGTGTGCATTTATGAGCACATATTTTATGTACTAACATAACAGCATAATAATTTGGCTTTTTGTGTCTGTATGCATAGACAGTACACTCTGTCTGCTTCTATATTAGGGGCATATATATTGACAAGAGTAGTATCCTCTTCTTGAATTGATCCTTTTATTATTAAATAGTGCCCCTCATTGCCTTTCTTTGTGGTCTTTGTTTTAAAGTCTGTATTGCAACTCCTGCTTTCCTGTCTTTTCCATTCACATAGAAATTTCTTTTTCCATCCTCTCACTTTCAATTTATATGTGTCCTTTGCCCTTAGGTGAGTCTCTTGTACGAAGCATATGGTAGGGTTTTGTTCTTAATCTATTTTGCCACTCTATGTCTTTGGATGGGAGCATTCAGTCCATTGAAATTAAGGGTAACTATTGATAAATACCTATTTATTGCCATTTTAAACCTTTTTTTCCAGTTGATTCTATGTTTCTCCTTTGTTCCTTGATTTTTTTGTTTGGATGATTTTCTTTTATTCTACACTTGTGTCCTCTTCTTTTTGGTTTTTGTGAATGTATTGTTTGGTTTTGATTTGTGGTTGCCCTATTTTTTCAAGTATGTTAACCCCTTCCTGTATCTGCTTGCTTTTAGCCCGATGGTTATATAGGCTCAAACACATTCTAGAAAAAAAGAGTAGATTTACTTAGTTTCCTTGCTCATGTTTTATGTTTTTGAAGTCCTTTTTAAACATCTTCATGTTTATCCCTTTGATGTGCCCTGTTTATTGTCGCTTTTACAAATAGTTATTTTTTCCTTTTAGATCTGTATACTGGTTTAAGTGATTACTTTCCAATTGTGATTTCCTCCATCCCATGTCTTTTTACTTCTTTCCTATTTAGAGAAGCTGTTTCAGTATTTCTTTTAGAATGGGTTTAGTATTGCTGTATTCTTTTAGTTTTTGTTGGAAAAATTCTTTATTTCTCCTATTTTAAATGATATTCTTGCTGGGTAGAGTATTCTAGGCTGCAACTTTTTTCCTTTTCAAAGAACTTTGAATATATCTTGCCACTCTTTTCTGTCCTGTAGTGTTTCTGTAGAGAAATCAACTAATAGCCTTTTGGGTGTTCCTTCATAATTAACTCTTTGGTTTTTTTTTTTCTCGCTGCCTTTAGAATCCTTTCCTTATCTTTAACTTTTGCCGTTTTTATTATAATATGTCTTGGTGTGGGTCTGTTTGGGTTCAACTTGTTTGGGACCCTCTGTGCTGCTTGTATCTTGATATCTGTTTCCTTTAAATTTAGAAAGTTTTCAGCCATAATTTCTTCAAATAAATTTTCAATCCCCTTTTCCTTTTCTTCTCCTTCTGGAATCCCTATTATGTGTGGATTGGCCTGCTTTATATTATCCCATAGGTCTCATATTGCTTTCATGTTTTTTTTTTTTTGTTTTTTTTTTTCCATTTGGTTTTCTGTCTGCTGTCCTGATTGGGTAATTTCCAGTATTTTACCTTCCAAGTCACTTATTCATTCCTCTGCATTATTCATTCTGCTCTTCAGTGCCTTTAACTCAGCTTGCATCTCTGCAAATGAATTTTCTAACTTATCTTGGCTCCTCCTTACATTTTCTAGTTCCTTTCTAAAGTGATCTGCATTACTGTTCGTATCTGCTCTTAATAGACTGCAGAGGTCCATTTCATTGTTAGCTCCTTCAGGGGAATCCTCCTGTCCTTTTAAATGGGAATGGTTCCTGACCTTCTTCATTTTGCTTATATTTTTCTTATTCTGTGAGTTTCAAGAAAACAACTATTCTGAGAGGTCTGTTTATATGTGAGAGCGCCCCGGGTAGTTTTTGGGGGCTTACTTTTTTTCTTTCTTTTTTTTTTTTGGCGTGAGGCTTTGATTTGATTGTTTGCTTGCTGTCTCTTTTCTCAGTGTGTGCAGGCTGTTATCCCTTGATAAGGGGGTGTGCTGGTGTATGGTCTGCACGTACTTCCAGGGAGATGGAAGCAAAGGACAGGGCTAGTAGCAGTGCCTGGTTGCTGGGCCATTGACAGTGGTGAGGCTCTGTGGGGAGAGGCATAGGCTGCTCTTGTTTACAGGGCCCTGGGAAGTGGCAGTGACCCTCAGGCAGGTGTAGGTGGCACCCAGAGTGTTTGGCAGTGGTAGCAGTAGTGTGCGTTCTCAGGGCAGTGAGAACAACAATGGGTGGTGCTTGGTTGCAGGGCTCTCCTGTCTGCAGACCACTGATGTGACTGGCATCAAAGGTGGTACCTGTTCACAGACCCCTAGTGGTGGTGGGCCATGCCTACTTCTGGAGTCTGAGATGGCTATGGCAGTTTGCCCCCACCTCCCTGTAGTTCATGCAAGAAGTGCCCCACCACCTGAGAGCCCACACATGCTAGAGAAAGATACTCCTATGGTGGTCCTGCCCCTCCTTCTCTTGCCTTCCTCAGCAATGTCTCCTTGCTTTTCCTGCGGAGCCAGGCCTCCTCCTGAGTCCCCTTGGCTGTGGCTCACCACTCCCTAGCCCTTCAGGCTGTCTCCACACAACCAACCCCAGTCCTCTCCCTGAAACTGGACTCTGGAGCCTGAGTCTCAGGACCCAGCCCCAACCCTAGTGTCTCAGGCTGTGTTGTCCAGGGGTGGTGGTACTAATGGTTTATGTGACTGTCTTTCTGCTTGGCCTCCTCAGTCTGGCTGCTCCACTTTTTTTCTGAGGCTTTGAGGTTGGCCATCTTAGCTGATTACCCCATCAGTTAGGTGGCCTCCCAGGGTGCAGGGTGTTGCTTTACTCTTTCACAGCTCCCTCTCAGGAGTTCAGGTCCCATCATGATCTCCTTTTTTTTTTTTTTTTTCCTCTTCTCTCTCTCTCTGTTCTTTTTTTTTTTCCCTTTTGTTCTTCCCAGTTATGTGGAGGGTTTCTTGCCCTTTTGGGAGGTTTAAGGTCATCTGCCAGCGTTCAGTAGATGCTCTATGTGAATTGTTCTGCATGTAGATGGTTTTTTTGATGTGTTTGTGGGAGAAAGTGAGAACTATGTCTTTCTCTTCCACCATCTTGATCTCACTCCCAATTTTTATGTCTTTTAGGTTCCTGTTAGCTGTGGCAATTTCTCAGACTCTTTGTTTGTTTGTATTTTAGGGCTACACATATAGCATATGGAAGTTCCCAGGGTAGGGATCGAATTGGAATTGCACTGCTGGCCTATGCCACAGCCACAGCAACACTGGATCTAAGCCACATCTGCAACCTTCACTGCAGCTTGTGGCAGTGCTGGGTCCTTAGCCTATTGATTGAGGCCAGGGATTGAACCTGCATCCTCATGGATACTAGTTAGTTCTTAACCTGCTGAGCCACAATGGGAACTCCCTCTCAGACTTTCTTTGTTTTAGTATTGAGGAGTACTAAATAGATATCTTGTAGACTGCCTCACTATTGGAATTTGTCTCTTGTTTATTTCATCATCAACTAGAGCTGTAAGTTACCACAGAATGCCATCTTCATCACATCTCATCAAGGGTATATGTTGTCGACATGATTTGCAATTAAGCTTGATCGCCTGACAGACCTAGTATCTTTGTGTTTTCGCCATTGTAAAGTTACTATTTCCCCCCATTTTCCATGCTGTATCCTTTGGAAGGAAATCACTATGCACAGCCCACAGTTAACAAGAGGGGACTTACTCTGCTTAAGGGCAAAATGGCTATGTAGACTATTTGTATTTCTTTTGTATGAAAGATTGTCTCAGAGTTCCTGTCATGGCTCAGCGGTTAACGAACCCACTTAGTATCCATGAGGATGCCAGTTCAGTCCCTGGCCTCGCTCCAGCATTGCCTTGAGCCATGGTGTAGGTAGCAGGGGCAGCTCAGATCCTGCATTGCTGTGACATGGTGTAGGCCGGCAACTACATCCCCCCAATTCGACCGCTAGGAGGGGGGTATGCCACTGGTGCATCCCTAGAAAACCAAAAGAAAGATTGTCTCATTGTCTCTTCTCCCCCATTTGTTAATCTGTTATTTATACATATATCAGTGTGGACTTGTGCCTATTTATTTTATGCTCATAACCTACTACTGCTTTATTTTACTGATCAAATGGTTCCTGATTTGGTCATTGAGAGCTCTTTGCAGTTAGCATCTATGCTCCTTTGACACATCTCCATTAACGTGGGCTTTAGTTTTGATTTTGAGCATGTCTTTACTTTCTGACATGTAGATTATTTTAAGTTTCTTTTTACAAATTTTCATTAGTCTTTGCAGCACATACGCATACACACAAGCACACACTTAGAATTGTTTTCATAGACTTAGTTCCTAGAAATGATATCACTGAGTCCAGTTGGCTGTCTGTTGATCTTCCCTTTGGGAGGAATGAACCATTGATTTCCCAAAAGATGGCAAGAGTTTGGGCTTTCACCAGAAGTATATAATGGTGCATTTTGGACAGTGACACAGTTCTGATACTTAGTTTTCTCATATTGAATTTTTTTCTCCAATTTGATACATTAAAAATGGTAGCTCATTGCTATTTTTCTTTAATTATAAATGAGATTGAGCATTTTTCTACATTTTTATTGGCCATTTGTATGGCCATCTCTTCATGTCCTTTTCTATTAGAATGTTAGTCTTTTCTTACTGACTTTAAGAGAGCTATTTGTATTTTAAACAAAAACAAATTATCTCTTGGTCATGTGTAAGCATAGGTTTTTTTTGCCAAATTGTTGTATTTTCATTTGGTTTATTCTTTTTAATAAGTAGTATAAAACTATTACATTTTTATGTGATCAGATTGGCATTATTTTACTTAACAACTTAAAAATGTTTTGTCTTGCAATATTTTCAAACACATAATTTCTTCTGGTACATTTATATAATTGTTTTACCTTTACATAATTTTGGTATTTATTTTCTTTGAAGGTGTGAGATAAGGATCAAGCTTGCTATAATCATTGTATCATGCTAGGTACACATCTCTCTCTCCTCATTTCCTCCCCAGGTCTCTCAAGCAAAAGAATATTTTTTGCTTAATCCGCATCCACATTACTGTCGGGATTATTCCCATCTTTGCCAGCCTGGCACACTCATCCAAAAAAAAGGCATCTGCTTAGAAGGTTTTCCTGCTCATGCAGGTTCCCCAAACCCAATTTTGAGGCGAATCCTGGGCTACCATGATACTTGTGTTGAATATCTTTATTATTGAATTCTCTGATATCCTGGTTTGCATCCCATCAGATTTTTAGAATGATAGCATGATTCTACCTAAAAACTACAGCTTTAAGCAATTCTGTTTTCTTGACTTGAAAAATTATCTGAGAGTAAGAGCAGCATAGTAAGTAGTGTCTGTTTTCCAAGGGATAGAATTATCTCAGGTTTTGCTGAATTTTTGTTAGGTATGGTCAAACTTTTGTCATTTGAATTTTTTAACTCAGTGAATGGGTTTAGAATGGAGTTCATAGAGGCGGGAGATTATCAACAGAGAGTAGGTTGTTGAAAATGATAGCTAGGAAAACGGAACCATAGAGAGAAATATTCCCCAAACTGTATGTCATATAATTTGGAAGCCAGGTTAACTGTTCTTTGAAATTAGCACTTTCTCACTGAAATTAGCAATTTCTCTTAGTAATCTGTTTTCAGTATCTCTATCTAAATGATATACTCTTTATACGTTGTGGTTTTGTACTTGGCTTTTTAAAACTTACTGCTACTCTTTCTAAAAAGGAGAGATTACATTGAGAAAACAGCAAACCTGAAGTTTTCCAGAGAATTACAAGTGGTAGAAATGCTGAATCCTGTCCTTATTTCATCTTGAAATATTAGTATCCCCAGTCTCATGAATTATCTTTTGCATAACTCTCCAAACAAAACTACTTTGGGAACATGAAAATGTTAGTATTTTCTCTACTGTGATGTTTCCTTGGAATGGACACTCTCCCCTCAGGGATTATTCCTGAGGCTATTTAGTTTACAGCAGAACATTTGTAGGTTTAACAAGAGAATTTAAAGAATATGATGTTGTTGAATCCATTTATTTCAAATCAGTGTTGGTGATAGTATTATTGGTGATTTTGGGTATTAGTCTTAGGAACCAATTAGATTTTTTTTAAGGTGAATTTAATTTGAATACAAGCACAGAGCCATGAAGTAAAAGGTAGTTTACAGTACCTTTGAGTGTAATGAGACACCTCCAGTGTCTCAGAAAATGAATAGTTGAAATGACAGCTTTTAAATGTCAGAGACAGTTAACACTATACCTACAAAATGGATAGACCTCTTCTATAGTAAAAAAAATTGGCAAGTTTTAATTTTTTAATTTTTATTTTTTTGTCTTTTTGTCTTTTTAGGGCGCACCCGTGGCATGTGGAGGTTCCCAGTCTAGGGGTCTAATCGGAGCTGTTGCCGCTGGCCTACGCTAGAGCCACAGCCACACCAGATCCGAGCCGCCTCTGCAACCTTCACCACAGCTCATGGCAATGCCAGATCCTTAACCCACTGAGCAAGGCCAGGGATTGAACCCACAACCTCATGGTTCCTAGTCAGATTCATTTCCACTGCACCATGACAGGAACTCCAGAAAATTGGCAAGTTTTTGATAACTAATGAGGTGAATAAATATTATTTGAGCAAAAAGATGTTAATCTGAAAAATACTAGTCTAAATATAATTTGAGCTTCCGTATTTCTCATAGTGCAGTAATTTAGGACATTCGACCTATAGCAGACATGGTTTCATTAACCTTCCTTTAATGTATTCTGCTTTGTTAACATTATGAATCAAATATACTGCCTAAAAATGGATAGTATCTGTCTTGTCAAATGAAGCCTGAACTGTGCAAAGTAGAGTGGAATTATCTTTGTTGATCTGAACACAATACTGCTACTGTAACCTAATACTGTATCAAATTTTTTCATTAGCTGTGTCTCATTATTGATTCCTTTTGAGCTCTGGTTAGTTATACCTATCATTTATTTTCCAGATGAATTACTGTCAAGTCTTATCTGTCATTCTACATAATAAATTAATTCTTTGGGAGTTCCCGTCGTGGCGCAGTGGTTAATGAATCTGACTAGGAACCATGAGGTGGCGGGTTCGGTCCCTGCCCTTGCTCAGTGGGTTAACGATCCAGCGTTGCCGTGAGCTGTGTGTGGTGTAGGTTGCAGACACGGCTCGGATCCCGTGTTGCTGTGGCTCTGGCGTAGGCCGGTGGCTACAGCTCCGATTCAACCCCTAGCCTGGGAACCTCCATATGCCGCGGGAGCGGCCCAAGAAATAGCAACAACACAACAACAAAAAGACAAAAGACAAAAATTAATTAATTAATTAATTCTTTGATTTTAAAGAATTAAGATTTGTTAAATTTTGTACTGTGGGTTTGGCTTAGCATTCCAGACTTAACTAGTCCTTTAAATTCTTATTTGGTCTTTTAAGCTATTTTTTTCTAGGTTTGTGTCAATATTAGGTGGTGTGTTAAAGTCAGAAAATTGTAAACTGACTGCCAAACCCATCCCTTCATGCATTTTATTTCGGTAGAACACTGTTAATTTAAAAAAAAAAATTAGAATGCTTTTAGGTAAGTCTTGTACTGATTTACCAATTTCTGCCTCTTTACTGCATCACACATTTACATCTGTTGTTTAGCCATCGAGGGCATTTGCTTTTGCACCTTCTAATAAATGAAATCATTTATGAAAATTTGACTAGAACAAGGGAAGGAGAGTTTGTAGTCCTACAACCAGAAATAGCCCTTGAACTTTGTATTCATATTTTTTGGTCTTTTTATTTACTTTTGGTATGATTATTTAGCAAATGAATTAAATTGCCGTACATATCTCCAGGTCACTTATAAATATATTATGATTAACCTTGTCAAACAATTTATTAAAATCAAGAAACCTTGTAATCAAATAATAATTTGAACATCTGTATTAATGACCTTTCCAAAACCTTAAGACTTACCATTCCTTGGATTCTACTTACACAGCAATCCCTTTGACACCAGTTTAGCATTCTGTTTTATTCTCTTTTATCAGACCTCCCTCACTTTAACTTGGAATTAATTTTTTGTCTAAATTTTGGTCTTTGAAATTTTCACCTTTTAGTCTTCAACATACTTTTGCTACATTTTGCTACACTCACTTTTATACATAACCTTATCTCTTATTTTAAAAGAAATAAGGGTTATTAGACATATTTAAACATTCATTCACCAGACATACATTCAATTTTTTTTTTTTTTGTCTTTTTTTTTTGTCTTTTCTAGAGCCGCACCCACGGCATATGGAGGTTCCCAGGCTAGGGGTCTAATTTGAGCTGTAGCCACCAGCCTATACCATAGCCACAGCAACGTAGGATCCAGGCCACGTCTGTGACCTACACCACAGTTCACGGCAACGCCGGATCCTTAACCCACTGAGTGAGGTCAGGGATCGAACCTGTAACCTCATGGTTCCTGGTTGGATTCATTAACCAATGAGCCACGACGGGAACTGCCTGTACATTCATTTTTACTTAAAATTATCACTAACACCTAATCACTTATTTTAGAGGTATGAGAGGAAAAAAATGTGATGTCATTTCTTTTTAAAGATGATAATAGTTAAAATTGAGTTTTTATTATATGCCAGGTAATATACTTAAAGAGCTTGGTATATATTATTTTTTTATAATCTTACGACAATCTTTTAAAGTAGATATCATCATTAGCACTCCCTTACAGGAAACTGGCTTAGAAAGGTTAACTTACTATGGTCACATAACCTATGTAGCAGAGTTGGCACTTCTGTGTAGTTTGTATGACTCTTGCTAACCTTGCCTCTTAATTACTACACGGTATCGCTCCTCTGTATTCTTGTTTTCCTCTCCTTGAGATATTTTAGAACTTTGTTTTATCAGTTACCCCTTTTCTTTCCTTTTTTATAACTTTATCTTTATCCAGTGAGCCTCAAATAAAGTTGGGACTTTTAGCCATTAAAAAATACAAACAAAAAGCACATCAACAATTTATCATTGGCTTTGTTTCCCTCAAGTTACCAGCTCCCAGCTTTCTCCATACTTTCACCATCTAGGGATTTTGTAAAAACAAACTAAGTTAACTGCCTCCTATTCCTTGTCTGCCATCTGCTCACTCATGAACTCACTGTAGGTTGGTTGCTACTGGCACCATCATCTGAAACTGCTCTAACGCCATCACTGAACCATGATGTACCAGATCCAACAACCTTTTCAGTGCCATCCTTCCTATCATTGAAACACTTTGCTGCTCCACAACTCATCATTACTAAAATTCAGCTTTGAGGGGATTTCCTGTTGTGGCTCAGTGGAAGTGAATCTGACCAGTATCCAAAATTCAGCTTTGGATCTCTTGGTGCTAGTCTTTCCTTTCTCTTTTATGCCTCTTAGTTCTCTTTCCTAGTCATTGCTAAGCTGTCCCCTGATGTTACCTACTTTTTAAGTTTCAAAGATCTTATACTTAGAATCACTCACCTATAACGAATGTGTATGTAAGAGAGTGAGGATAAAGAACTGTTTTCATAGTTATTACCTAACTCTCTTAACTCTACTTTATTCTTATTGTCTGAGTTTGACTTGACCAACCAACTGTATTTTCAACCACTTATAAAACGTAGTTGCTTAAAATATTCTAAGATTCATTCAATAAAAGTTCAACTACCTTTTCCCCTTGCACCTTTTTGCTCTTTATCTATCCTTGTCTAATTACCTACCTAGTTGTCCAAATTTAAAGACTATTTAAGTAATCCAAACTTGCTGCAAAACAGAAAAGAATAAAACTTTTTCCCTCAATGGAGTTTAGTCCAGTGGGGGAAAGCAGACGATAAAAAATAAACTGTGTGCCTAGAAAGTGGTAAGTTTCATGGGGAAGGCCTATGGGAGTATGGAGTGGAGGAATAGGTTACAATTTTAAATGGGGAGATTAGGGAAAGCCGCGCTAAGAGGTAACACTTAAGCAAAGATTTGAAGGAGTTGAGGCAAGTGAGCCTCGCGTTTATATTGGAGGACATTCCAAACCGAGGGGCTAATCAGTTCAGAGGCCCCGAATGCCAAAGCCTGCCAGATGTGATCAAGAAACAGCAGCAAGCTCTCATCTTTAGAGATGGGAGAGGAGTAGAGTTAGAGGACAGAGAAATAAGGAAGTGTGTGTGTAGGACCTTGTACACCACTAATTTGTGAGAACAAATCTTAATTAAGTGGAGTGGAAGAGATACAGTCTACCTTATATTTTGTTGATATTAGATTGTAAAGGGCTAGAAGGTGGAAGCAGGGAGACTATCTAGGAGGATGGTGCAATAATCTAGGTGAGAGATGATAGTGGATCAGACTAGGGTTGTAGCAGTGAAGATGGTCAAGAAAGTGGCTGGATCCTGGATAAATTTTATAGGTGGAACCATTAGTATTCTTTTGATATATGGATATGGGGAATGTATTATATATTTAAGAGAAAGAAGGGAGGAGGGGAATTAATAATGATGTTAAGGATTTTAGCCTGAACAGTTTAAAGTATACAGTTGGGTATACTTGCTTGGATTTAAAGGCAGAGGTCCAAGAGATACATGAATTTAGGTTATCAGTGTATAGTAGTATTGAGCCATTAGACTGGTTGAATGAGTTTACAGAGATCTGAGGACTGAACCTTAGGATCCTCTATTCCTTAAGAGATAAAGGAGAATACAGGGAACCAGAAATGAAGAGCCAGAAGAGCTATCCTAAAGACAGGATGAAAACCAGAAGAGTATTGTTCTAAAACCCAAGTGAAGGACTTCCCTTCGTGGCTAAGTGGTTAACGAATCCGACTAGAAACCATGAGCTTGCAGGTTCGATCACTGGCCTTGCTCAGTGGGTTAAGGATCCGGCGTTGCTGTGAGCTGTGGTTAGGTTACAGACGCAGCTCAGATCCCGAGTTGCTGTGGCTCTGGCGTAGGCCAGTGGCTATAGCTCTGATTCAACCCCTAGCCTGGGAACCTCCATATGCCGTGGAAGCAACCCAAGAAATGGCAAAAAAAAAAAAAAAAAAAGTGAAGCAGGTGTTTCAAAGTAGGAAACATCATCAGCTATGTCAGATGGTAGTCTTAAGTCAAGTATTAGGAAGGGGAAAGATGATGCCTGAAAATTTGCATTGGATACAACAAGATTATTGATCTTGATGAATAATTCTGACGTGATAGTGGTGGTAAAATTCTGTTGGAGTCAGTTTTAGAGAGATTGCGAAGAGCCAGCTATTGGAGAAAGTCATTATAAATACCTCTTTTGAAGAAGCCTAGAAAATAGGATGGCAATGATAAGTGCCGTTAAAATATTTTAGTGATGGGAGAAATAACAGTAGGTTTGTGTGCTAATTGTAATGCTCTCACAGGAAAAAAAGTAATTGATGGAGAAAGAAAAATTATGAAAGTAATGAGTGTGAATAGGAAAAGCAGAAGTTTGTTGTTTCTTTACCTGTAGCAGAGTTTACCTTAGAAAAGAGCCTGGTCACCTTATCTCCAGTTAGAGTAGTGAAAGAAAAGCATATGGTGACGGATGCTGGTAAATGGGTACATGTAGTGGTGTAAGCAAAGTCATCAGCAGAGGTTGGGGATGGGAGAAGAGATATTGGAGGTTGAAGACAAGGAGAGAAAAAATTAAGTGGCTCGAAAATGTGAATGGACTAGACTAATGCAATAGGGGCAGATTAAATTTCTTGATGATGAATTTAATGTGAGATCAGTCAGGCCAATCTTAAGTTTCTTTGCAGCCGTGTTCAGTTCTGTGGGTACATGCATAGAATGGGTAGAAAAGTGGTTCTAACCCGGGTTATAGTTTATGAAACAAGTATGTTATAAGAAAAGGGTTTATGTGAGAGCAGACTTGACTAACTTTTTAATAAAGGGCCAGATAGTAAATATTTTGGGGTTTGCAGGCTATATGATCTCTGTCAAAACTATTCAGCTCTGCTATTGCAGTCCAAAAGCAGCCATGGACAATACTTAAGTGAATGAGCATATCTGTGTTCCTATAAAACTTTATAAATACAGGTAGCAGCCCTTTGCTACTGTTTACTGCTTCCCTTGTTCCAGAGTGAGGGTAATGATAGACCATGGAGTTTTAAGCTAGATATGGAAGGAAGAGAGGAAAACATGAAAAAGTGAGGAAAAGTGAAGGGTAAAGGGTCAGTGGCATGTTGTCTCACTAAACTGTTTCCTGAGCTCTACTGTGTTCTTCAACTCCACATCTTGAATATATTTTTCTCTGCCTTAAATGTCCCTCCATACTCAATTTAGATGCATCTCTTTTACCTGAACCTTTACGTCCTCTGCAATGGCTACTGACATAGAAAATGCTCAATAAATGCTGAAAATTGAAATTTTTTATTTCATTTTAATAGGTAAGATGATTTCAAACTGTGAAGGTTGTGAAAATTTACCTGCAGGTTTTCCCATTCAGTAGCCAGTAGCCACTTCTGTACTTGAAACAGTGATTCTCAACTTTGTTTTCTGCTTCAGTTTGCTTATCTGACATTATTCACCTGAATAAAGTGAAGGTAGCACTCTGTTCCTCATATCTACTTAGTATTTAGTTGGAATTCCCTTCTTTCTTTCCACTGATCTTGGATTGGTGTCTTTATGCTGCTGGGAATGGATGTTTAAGTATAGGGCCAGCAATAAACTTGTGAGTATAGTAACTTGCTGCCTTATAAGATACTCTTTTTCTTCCCCCAGTTAATCGTAGAAGACATGTGGTTGTTCTATTAATTATAGATTATCAGACAACCAGAGAATCTTTTTGTAGAGGTTAGAGAAATTTTGAAGTCCAACTTTTCATGTCACAGTTGAAGAAGCCTAGAGAAATAAAGTGACTTGTATCAGTTAGCAGAGTTAGGGCCAGAAATGCATATTTCTTAGCTCCTAGTTAAGTATTCATTCTACTACGATGTAATCTTTCCTGGTAGGATATAAGGCAATGATTCTCAAATTAGAAAACACAAAATTTTGTGGACAGATGGTATCCTCTAAAATCATGTAACCAAAATAAAATAGTAGTTTAAATGTGATTAGGAATCTTAACAGTATTGAAATGGCTGTGTTTTTGCCATGAAATTGTTAGTTAAAAAAAAAAAAGTGTGGTAGACTTGTTTTTACTATTATGGTTATATTCTGAATTGATTTTGTGTAATTGAAATTGAGTAAATGAATCTTTTACTTAAAATTCCGAATATGTGAATGTCTCAAGAATTTACTCTAATTTGAATATTTAAAGACTGTTTCTTAATCTTGTTCTTTTGGTTTGTATGTTTTTAATAAACTCTTTCAGAAAGATGAGGTCTATCTTAATCTGGTGCTGGACTATGTTCCGGAAACAGTATACAGAGTTGCCAGACACTATAGTCGAGCCAAACAGACGCTCCCTGTGATCTATGTCAAGGTAGGTAAAAATGGAGCCATTTCCCATTTTAAAGCTAACTTAATATGAGCAAGAGAGAGTGCTAGGTGTGTTTTAACTTATTATTGCATCTCATACTGAGGGAGAAAAGCTGCAAAATAGGTATTGCTAGAACTTCGTTAAATTTTTGTACAGTTTGAAAGTTTTAAAGCCATCACCTTTTAAACTTTCATGACTCAGGTAATAAAGGTATCTGTTATCTTTCTGACAAGTGAAATTCTTCACAGGTAGTTACTGACTTTAATTTTATTAGCCAGGGCATCTTTTTATTTAATTTCTTATTACCCTTTTTCTGCCATAGACTGAGATAGGAGCAAGTATATCATATAAAATTATAAAATATGGTTGCAATGTTTTATTGCTATTTATATTTATATATATACATCATGTGTCTGTAGCTGAAGTTTTAACTTTTGACAATTTTAAATATGCCCAGACTCTTTAACTTGGTACTTAATTTTTGGTACCTGATATCAGTGTCATTTGTTTGTTTATTTGTTTGTTTTGATCGTACCCACACCATATGGAAGTTCCAGGGATCAAACCCATATTGTAGTCGCAACCTGTGCCACAGCTGCAGCAGTGTTGGATCCTTAACCCATTATACCACAGGGGAATTTCTTTATCTTGTTTGTTTGAAAGAACTCATGACAGAGTGACTAGCAGTTTATCCAGCATAATGATGACTAAAGTTGTGGTAGAATATTAGACATGGTCATTTGTTTAACTATGACATTGTAAAAACTATGAGTTAAGTTTTAAAGTTCAGGTATCAAAGTATAATTTCTTGCATTGATCTTTTATACAAATAACTCTAGAAAGTAAAATGGCATTGACTCTAAATGTTTTGAGTATTGAAGCTTTACTTAATTGTTGCAATTTTATAGTAGTAAAATGGGTACCGAAGCAGGACTTCGGTAGCTAGATTTTGGCAAGGGGTCCAGGAGTCCTGTTGAATTCGGTGCTAGGAATTAAAAAATCTAATTATGGTGTAATTTTATTTGGGCTTATCAAAACTTGGTTGAGGAGTTCCCGTCGTGGCGCAGTGGTTAACGAATCCGACTAGGAACCATGAGGTTGCGGGTTCGGTCCCTGCCCTTGCTCAGTGGGTTAACGATCCGGCGTTGCCGTGAGCTGTGGTGTAGGTTGCAGACGCGGCTCGGATCCTGTGTTGCTGTGGCTCTGGCGTAGGCCGGTGGCTACAGCTCCGATTCAGCCCCTAGCCTGGGAACCTCCATATGCCGCGGGAGCGGCCCAAGAAATAGCAACAACAACAACAACAAAAAGACAAAAGACGAAAGACAAAAAAAAAACTTGGTTGAGGTTGTGGCTCAGTAGATAAAAGCAGGAACTAAAAGACATAGTTTTTCTACTATAAATTTACTTTAGTACTTTATTGTTTTTTTTTAATTATCAGGTCCTGTTTAAGATAAGCAGTGTAATAGTATGTCTTTTTGAGCTCCCTAAATCTAGGATAATCTTTGAGCTTCTTAATTTAGAATGGTAATGGTTTCTATCTACCTTGTGATTTTCTTTATTGGCAGTGCACAGCACTGGCACATTTATGAAGCAGAAGAAACCCTCGATTTAGTTCCTGAAGACCTAGTTTTGAGGCCCAACTTTGCTGCTTAGTTAAGTGCTTTAGGACAAGTTACTGATCCATTCTCTCCTTAGCTTCATGTTGGTAAAAATGATGAGAGCATTTAATAAGAGGTGCACAGCAGTTAGACCAGTTTTTATTCCACCTCTTTAATTCAGATAAATGATAAATGCTTGAAGGATAATATGAAACCTAATAAAAAAATTTTTCCTTCTCTAAAAGGGAGAAAATCAGACTGTACAAAACAAAAATGTATAGTGTTATGAAAGTGGTTAAAGGAGCTAGAAAAGTCATATATTTTGAATTGATGAAATTTACTTGGAAAAGAGAAGGTTATAGTAATACTTCTGCTGAATCTGCCCTCTAAATTTATTTACCTCTTAGCAGATTTATATGTTCCCCAACTAAGCAACACCTATTTTCCCACCACTTCATAACATATAATATGCCAAATAATTTTTTTCGTGTATCTGTCTACAGAAATTTTATAGATTTAAATATCTTTTCTTTAGTCACCATAAACTTTTGTTTCTGTTAATGAAGAGTTCAAATAGGAGTAGAGAAAATGGAATAGTGACCCCCAGTTGTGCCCATGACACAACTTCAACAGTTATTAATTCATGGCCACCCTTGTTTCATCTATACCATCCTCTGCTCTCTACTTCCTTTTAAACAAATCATAGTTATTATTTTCATCTGCAAGTATTTCTCTGTGTTTGTGTATAATAAATAAATTAACAAGTAAAAGAGACTTTTTAAAATATAATTACAATACCATTTTCTTAACTATACAAATAATATTTCGTTAGTATCATTAAATATTCAATTACTATTTATATTCCCAATATGATAACATATTGTTACAAGTTTCTTTATTAGAGTTGAGATCCAAGTAAGATCCATATGTTATAATTGGCTAATGTGCCTCTAATGTTTCTAATGTTTAACAACTTTATTGTTAAAGAAATTGGGCCTGGGAGTTCCCACTGTGTTATAGTGAGTTAATGATCCAGCTTCTCCCTATGGCGTTACCAGTTCCATCCCTAACCTGACACAGTGGGTTAAGGATCCTGCATTGCCACGGCTGTGGCTTAACGTGCACATGCAGCTCAGGTTTGATCCCTAGCCCAGGAACTTCCATGTGCCACAGGTACAGCCAAGAATGGGGGCACGGAGAAACTGGGCTGTTTGACCTACAATTTTGAGTCTGGATTTTGCTGATAGGATTATGATAATGTTGTTAACATGTTTCTCTGTCCTCAGTATTTCCTATAAATTGGTGCTTAGATTTATTTTTATAGGCATCAAGACCACTTCATATGTACATGATAGCTTATGTCAATGCTTTACCTGACCTTTAACTGTCTTTATTGTTGTTGTTTTACCAAGAGACTGGTATCTTTGTTTTGAATCATTTCAAAAGTTCTTTTATTGGTATATAACTGGGGTAAAGTCAGAAGGTGAGTAGTCAAAATCATTTATAAGTGAACACTGACCTTGGAAGAAATAGAAGATTGAAGATGTATTTACTTTCTTCATAAAGACACTCTCTTCCCCAGTCAAGAGTCATTTCTTTCTTCCATGCAGACCCAGTTTCACAGTGTATCTTGATTTGTAATAAAACTAAGTAAATATTCTTTGAAATTGATGGCAGTAGTCATCTAGGATCTGTTTATAAATGGCATTTTAAAGTCTACTTATTTCTGAAGGATATTAACAGGAGTGTTGATGCTATTAATAGATTACCTGGTGCCTTGATAAATCGTTGATTATAGATTTTCTCAGTTTACATGTGAGGTTTCCCAGACCCCTGTATCAGTAACCCTGGGGCTGATAAAGGATGATGAACTTAAAAAAACAGAAAACTTGGATTTTGATCTAAGTAAACTGTTACTTGTTAGGCATATGATTTGGACTATCCTCTGATATTTTTAATCTGTGTTTAGAAAAAAATAGGTTTGTGGTAGGATGTTGGTAAAATAAAAAATTATAAAAGCACATTGTAAAATTTCCTTTTTTAAATTATTAAGCAATGGTACAGATACAGTATTGGTTAATGAAACTATACTTAGATAATTAATACAGAAATTACATGAAAATTGTTAAAGGAAGATTGAGTGAACAGTCCCCAGCATTTTGCTTGTTCTTTCTGAAAATGTTATTTTGTTCCTGATTAATTGTTTGGGATAGAAAGCGTTCAGTTGATTTTTACTCTTTATTCCAGTTGTATATGTATCAGCTGTTCCGAAGTTTAGCCTATATCCATTCCTTTGGAATCTGCCATCGGGATATTAAACCACAGAACCTCTTGTTGGATCCTGATACAGCTGTCTTAAAACTCTGTGACTTTGGAAGGTAAGCTAGCTCTCAATTCACCTCCCTTCTCTTCTCTCCTTCCCCACCCTCCCACCCTATGTACTCTTTTAAAATATGTTCATTTGCATTATCAGTCTAAGAATTTTGTTACCCTTATTTGAGTATATAAACTGGTGTAATTTCTTGTGAGGGTAGTTTTGGTAAATTCTGTTAGAATTGTAAATGTGTGTAGTCTTTTATCCAGCAGTTTAACTCCTAGGAATTATTCTCTTGCATATATTCACATTTTTACAAAATGCTATATATACACTAGGATTTTTATCATAGAATTGTTTATAAATGTCTATCAGGAAAATGACCAAATAAATTATGATACATAATATATGTAGTATATAATACATATAACATAATACACACAAGTGGCTTTCTATGAATTGAAAAGGAATGATCTCTAAGAAATACTAAATTCAGAAAGCAAGGCCAAGACTCTATATAGTATGTTCCCTTTTGTACTTTAAAAACATGCAGTGTGGCCATGTGTATACAGATACATACATGGTTTATTTCTGGAATGATATATAATAAATTCAAAACATTGATTGCTTCTAGGAAGGGAAACTGGGAGTGTAGTGTAGTTGAAACATTTGTTCCTTGATTGTGCTTTCATATTGTTTGAATTTTTATTAGATGCATATGACCCCTTTTCAGTAACAACTATTTTTTTAAATATTGGTTATTATACATTACTGTGTATCATCTTAACTTTACAGTTAACATTAATTTAGAGATGAGGTAAAAGGTCTAGTAGCAGCAATACCCCTATAATTTAGCCTCATTTCCCTCTTTGTTTTTTTCAAATTCCTTTGTATTTTCTGTCTTCTTAATAAACCCATTCCTTGGTAATATATACTGTAATAAGACTTAATCCTATCCATCTTTGTAGTATCCAGCATCTTGTGCCTTTCTGATCTAACCTTTCAGCATGAAATCAACTTTGTATTCCTATGTATCTCAGGCAGTTAACCTTTTATTTCCGCTCTAGTGTAATCACCCAGAGTCATCTCTGTCTTCATAGTCCTAATCTCTATGTAACTTGGATTCTCTCCATTTTTTTCATCCTCAGCTCTATAGATATTGACTCACATCTGCTAATAATCTGTATTTCTTCTTCTTTGTAAGACTTTTATACCAACCCACAGTTTAAATTTTAGATTTAATATAGGGTATATTTTCCACAGGCCATCTCTTGGGAAAGAGTCTTAAAAAAATAAGAACTTCAATTTTGTCATGAATTAATTCTTAGTCTCATAAGGGCGTCCTTTTAGATCATCCCCTTCTTAGAGTTGCCTGATTTCAGACATCAGTCATAGGATCCAGATCATTTTGCAGGCTGTAACTCTGTCCTTTCAACTCTAAGAAAAGGTAAAGGATATTAAATCAAAAAACTCTTACTTGACGCTTGAAACAAAGTGCTACTGCATATTATTTTTTGGACAAACTGCCCAAATCAGATGAATTTTATTGTTATAGGATGTCTTCCCCACTGAGAGTGACTGACTGGTGTGGACTGTAAAAAATACTTAGAAGACATCAACTTAGTGGGATTTCTGTTCTCACCATAGTGTCAAAACTCTGTTGCTGTGGGCCGTTCTGTTGGAACATAGAAATTGCTTTGTTCTAACATATTTGGATTTCACTTGTATGATGATAGTTCATTTTTAAGAGCTCTGATAACAAACTCTGCCTTTTTTGTTGTTGTTTTAACCATTGATTTGGGCAAGTGGAGTTTGAGATACACTCTAGATTCTTAGTGTCAATGTGGTAGTGATTTGAACAAAACAGTATTGTCCTCTTGTTAATAATTCTTTATTGAATGAAATAGGGTGAAGAGCTAGTTGGGTTTTCTTAGGACTGTATGTGACCACTGTATTGGAGGCTCTCAACCCTCAAAGGGCAGGAAGCTATATTAGCCTCACCTGAAGAGAAGGAAGGTAGATCCATCAAGTAGTGGAGAAATCTACAGGCTGTGGCGTTTTCTAATCTTAGCCTTTTTTATCTTAGAGTGAATTTGCTGACTATATAACTAGAATCTATCTTGTTAATTTAAAAAATCCTCTATAAAGTAGAAAGCTTTTATGTTATTCTAGAAAAGTGTCTTTTTTTGTAGTCTAAAAATAGGGATTAATATTTATTAATTCATGAAATGATTGCTGTGTGTCAATCTTGGGGAGAATGTTTAAAAAATAAACTGCCTTACGCCTTCTCAACTTGTACAACTTGTAACGAAGGAAGAACAGGTTAAGGTCAGAATTACCGTTGACCAGAAACAAATGGAAAAAAAAGAAAGTTCAGGAACCCCTCCCTGGCCCGTCTTAGTGGGTCAAAGGTCTGTGTTGCCACAGCTGTGGCGTAGAGGCTTGGATTTGATCCCTGGCCCGGGAACTTCCATGTGCTATGGGTGTGGCAAAGGAAGCGGGGGCGGGAGGCGTGCAGGAAAGACCAAATTGAAACCTTTGTGATTGCTTTCATCTATCTCTACTCTGATTTTCCTATACCTTTGCTTACGTTCTCTTATTACTTACTTTTTTATGATTAGGATTCCATTGCTTGTATTTATTTTCTGTATTTATCTTTCTTATATTGTATGTCAAAATGATTAGCTTCTATAGCATTTTTTATTTCAGTTTGTCTTCAAGTTATATTGAGAAACATTGCAAAAAATTTTAATTTACTTTAATATTTAAAATGCATGCCATAAAATATTTGGGAAGGAAAGTTGGATTAAAAGAAGGTGTGATTAATCTTTATAGACAACAGAATTAGAATTCATAGACTGTGCTTTCTATCTGTCCTACAGGAAAGGGTCTTTTTAATTGGGTAATGAATGTTTAGACAGTTAATAAATTGGTCAAATGGTGGAAAAATAAAATAGATTGGGTCTGTAAGCCTTGAAGTACCGAGTCAGAAGTCAAATTATAAGAGAGTGCTGATTTCTTAACCTTTTAAAAAACATATTACTTAAGCATTCTTGTGTGTGTGTGTGTGTCTTTTAGGGCCCACCTGCGTCATATGGAGGTTCTCAGGCTAGGGGTCAGCCACGGCAATGCCAGATCCTTAACCCACTGAGCGAGGTCAGGAATCAAACCTTTGTCCTCCTGGATGCTAGTCAGGTTCGTTAACCGCTGAACCACAATGGGAACTCCTACTTAAGCATTCTTATATTAAAAATCTATTACGGAGTTCCCGTCGTGGCGCAGTGGTTAACGAATCCGACTAGGAACCATGAGGTTGCGGGTTTGATCCCTGCCCTTGCTCAGTGGGTTAACGATCCGGCGTTGCCGTGAGCTGTGGTGTAGGTTGCAGACGCGGCTCAGATCCTGCGTTGCTGTGGCTCTGGTGTAGGCCAGTGGCTACAGCTCCGATTCGACCCCTAGCCTGGGAACCTCCATATGCTGCGGGAGCGGCCCAAGAAATAGCAAAAAGACAAAAAAAAAAAAAAAATCTATTACTATGCTTTTTGGTGAGAGGCGGTACCTCTTATTTGTCTGCTTTTCTTTCTCTGTATTTTAGAGGTGAAATTCAGGGAACAAGAGCAGAAGATACATAGTGTTTATCCTTTGTGATTTTTAAAATCTTTCCATGGTAACAATTGTCAGATGCACTCTTTAAAAGTAACTGTTGTTTTTTGTTTTTTGTTTTTTGTTTTCAGAGTGGTGTGTTAAAATTATAAGTTTCTTTTGTCAGAGATAGTTATGGTTCATATTTTCTTTTTCCTGTATGTTGCATGACAGGAATTATGGGAATCTTAGATAAACATTCGGTGTTGCAAATGATAGCAGTTTTGTTTCATTTACAGTTTAGATTTAATTTAAAGAATTTCTGCTTTTGATCTTTTATTAGTGCAAAGCAGCTGGTCCGAGGAGAACCCAATGTTTCGTATATCTGTTCTCGGTACTATAGGGCACCAGAGTTGATCTTTGGAGCCACTGATTATACCTCTAGTATAGGTAAGTACTGATTCTGAATATAATGGGTTGTAGTTATTAATTGCATCTTGTTTTTAGAAATATGTTTCTTCTCAAAGATTGATATACAAAAATGTATATAATTTTTAGAATTTCATCTCTTAGAATTTAATTTATATTTACTATTCTACTTTGAGGTTTCTTGGATTATAAGAAAAAGTAATAAAGTTATTCCTTTGTGATTGTATGATTTCTCTAGGATTACAGTTATTTTTAACTTAAAATTTTAAATAAATTCTAAGTATACTTTTTCTTCACTTAAAAGAAAAATTACCCTGAAATACCCACTTTTGAGCTTGATTATTAGTTGGAGAATTTACATTCATTAAGTTCGTGAGTAAAGTGGTAGGATTACCATTTTACTGAGTCTTACTGTGCTGTTTCAATTGGTTATTTAAGTCAGCTCAAAAGGAACAGTTTTGACTTTTTCAATTAGTAGTTTGGATAGACCCATTAATTCTGTAGAAGTTGCCACTAAAGATCTTTAATGATAGAAGCAATTGAATAGAGACAATTTTCTTCATTCTTCATTGACCTCTTCTACTCTATTTTTGCTCACTAGTAGGGGTGCACAAGTATTTTCAGTGGGCATGAATAGGAAGCTGGAGCAACCTTAGGGTGACATGCAGATGGAGGTCAAAATTATTTTATTGTTATATATTGTTTCTGAAGAGTATTCCTTAGTTCAGAAACAAACAAAAGCATGCAAATACCAAACAAACAAAAACTAAAATAAAAAGCTCACAGTAACAAGAACTTGGACACTTTTTCTCTTTTGATAACATGTAAAAATTCTCTAGTATGAATGAAGACCTTTAAACAGAAACACATTACTGTTATTTTTATTTTGCCAAAGGGCAAAGTGCCAAAGAACATTTTGATTTGTGCCATGAGGCCAGTAGTTTAACTCACCATTTCTCTTGCACCGTCAGTGCAAATGTCAACATAGTGAAAAATGAAGCTTATGAAAATAACTTTGCCCTCAGCACCTCTGAAAAGGTCTAGGAGACCCAGTGCTCTGCAGATCATACCTTGAGACCTGCCGCCCTGGAAGATAGAGAGTATAATAATGTGTGTGTGTGTGTGTGTGTGTGTGTGTCTGTGTCTGTGTGTGTAAAATGCTCAAAAGTTTCACTATGGCTATGTTATAAGGCATATGTTCAGGGACAGATGAGAACTAGTATAATGGATGTTTTGGTTGAATAGACCAAAATTTGAGGTCCAGGTTTACTGCTACTCAGCTAAGCTATAAAGTGGAGATTACAAACCATTCTGTTTACCTTTCTGAGTGGCTGTAAGGATTAAATAAAATGTTAGTGAAAGTACTATAGAAATATGAAGTGGGAGTTCCTGTCGTGGCTCAGCAGAAAGGAATCTGACTAGCATCCATGAGGATGAAGTTTCGATCCCTGGCCTTCCTCAGTGGGTTAAGGATCTGGCATTGCTGTGAGCTATGGTGTGGTTTGCAGACATGGCTCGGATTGCACATTGCTGTGGCTATGGGGTAGGCTGGCAGCTGCAGCTCTGATTCAACCCCAAGCCTGGGAACTTCCACATGCCTCGGGGTCTGGCCCTAAAAAGACAAAAAAAAAAAAGAAATATGAAGTGGTGTTCTTTTTGTGGTATTTGTTAACTTGACTCTATCCCAAGAGCAAATTTCAACACTTTTTATCTTTGGAGAGTTTGGGTTTTCTAGCTGCTTTCTGTTTTATTCACATATATGAAACTAATCATGTGCATACCAGGATGAGATGCATACTGGGATGAGTTTTGCCAGGGGCACCTAAAATAAATGCAGTTTGCTTCTTTTTAAAAGTCATGCACTGACATATTAAGGCATGTTTATATAAACCTTTGACCCTCTTAAGAGTACATTACTTCTGTAAATGTCCATGTGCCCAGCAGTTCTTTGGGAATCCTTTCTCAAAAAGAAGGTCAAGTGTAGTCTGTTTTCTCTATTAAGAATCGATTTTCTGGATGTTATGAGTACTGACTCTCTAGTAGCCTTCTTTGCATGACTAAGATCAGATTCAAAAGTTGCTGATTCAACAGGAGCCTTTTGAACCCTACAAGCCTATATTTGACCTTCCTTTTTAGATTTAGGATATGTGCATCTTAATACTGTGGAAGATTTGTAAACAAAAATAAAGATATTTAAAAGAGTAATAAAATACACTTTAGAGATATTTTTAACAATGGTATGTCAAGTGAAAGAGTTGCTGGACAAAATTAACTTGGATTTCTTAAGTGAATTTTGTGTCATCATTTTTCTAGGTCAATAAAAAATAGTCATTGAAGCAGGGATTTCCAGTTCATCTTGATAGTGCATCTCACCACATCATACTAATTAAATTATTTGTTGTTCTCCTGCCATTCGTCATTCTTTTCCTTCCCTGCTTGTAGATGGAAAGCCCAGCAGTGATATATGTTCATCTCCCTAAAGCAACTTGTTTGTTGCTTCATACAAAAACCAAGAATTTACAAACTGAAAATTAGCTTTTTCTTGCAAGAAGTCTTTTTTTTTTTTTTTTTTTTTTTGTCTTTTTAGGACTGTAACGGAGGCATACGGAAGTTCCCAGGCTAGGTGGTATCAGATCAGAGCTACAGCTGCCTCTCTATGCCACAGCCAGGGCAATTCGGGATCCCAGCTGTGTCTGCCACCTATACCACAACTCACAGCAGCATGGGATCCTTAACCCACTGAGCAAGGCCAGGGCTCAAACCTGCATCCTCATGGATGCTAGGCAGATTCGTTTTTCACTGAGCCTCAACGGGAACTCCCATTGCAAGAAGTCTTAAATAGTGGTCTATAAATAGAATGCCCATATAATTTATCTTTCCATTTGTAGTACTTTTAAGGGAAAGGGCATCTTCTTCATAATTATCCCAGGACAATAGGTCTAAACCAGGACTATCTTGGGTAAGTCAGGATGTATGCGTTTTTAAAAAATTAAATTTAGCTATAAATTATTTAAATTTAAGTTTTCTCAAGGTTGAGGTTTCTGCTTTGACTTAAAAGTGAATTATTTTGTATTTGTAAAATAAAATGTATTCTACCGTTGCATTTAAAAATGTTTTTTAAGAACATTTTACTGTCAGTCATATTACAAGGCAAAAGTCAGCCATTGAAAGTATCAAAAATTTTCCCCAAAATTTTCACTGACTTAGAACCCTGTGTATAGGGGATTGAACTCTTATTTGCTGCTACTCTGTATAAGCACCTACTAATGTGCAGAAATTGTGTCACTTTGACTTAAATATGGAATAAATGATCATACTCTGTGTTTTCATACTATAATCCCTGTCTTGGTTGTTGAAGACTTAAACATCTGATATTTGATAGCTAAATAGACTTTACCCTTTATTGGAATATTCTTATTCCAATATGTTTGCTCTAATGAACATAAACTTAGAAAATGTATACAAACAGTTTTTAATGCAACTTAAGCCACAAAGTGTTAATAATTTAATAAGCCTTTGTTTTCTCTTCAGATGTGTGGTCTGCAGGCTGTGTGTTGGCTGAACTGTTGCTAGGACAACCTATATTTCCAGGGGATAGTGGTGTGGATCAATTGGTGGAAATAATCAAGGTGAGAAGATTGGATCAGAATTTTTGAAGGAATCTTGTTGCTATTCTCTTAAGAATCCATATCTCTCATACACCCATGAAAAATTTAGGAAATGGACAAATGGGATCTAAGATCACAGAGCAAGTTCAGCTATAAAAGAAATATAAGAACCCAGCCTTTTGCTATCTAATTGAATTATTCTTCTCTTGTGTGATACTGGAAAAGCTATTTTGGCTATCTGATGCAAAAAAGAAATATATCTGTTATTGAAGATACTTAAAAGCCATAGATCACTAAAATGTATATAAACCGAATAAAAACACAAGCTGTGTCTATTTTTGCTCACCGTGTGCTCTCTGCTTGTAATATTCTACCGAGCACATAGGAGATGCTTGTATTTATTCAATATTTAAATATTTATAAAATGAAAGTATGATATGTACTAGTAGAACGCTTGATAGAAGCATAATTTTGACTTATGGGTTTAATACAATTTTATTTATTAGGTCTGTCAATACCTTTATTAAAAACACCAGATCCAAAGAATTATTATCTTAGAATTAATATTGTCTCTTAAGGAAAGCAGCACTGCAATTTTAAAGTTTTTAACACTTGAGATCTTAAATAAGTTCTCACCCCCATTAAAAATACCTGATGTCTCTGTATTTAGACCACTAGATTGGTTGAAAGGTTATAGTTTGTCCAAAGCAATAACACCAACTGCCTGTTGGGCTTTATTCTTGATTTTCCAAATGTCTCATAGAAGTGAAAAATTAAAAATCTCCATAAAGGTTAAGTAGTCCAGTTCTCCATCAAATGAAAGAACCTTCTTAGTTACATTCCTGACAGTGGTCTTCAACTGTTTTCTTAAATACTTCCAGCATCGGATACTTTGGAATACAGCCTTTTCTGTATCTGGACAGCTTCAATTTAGTTTTTATTGCACTGAGGGCTTGACTCCTCAGTAGCTAGTTGTATCCTGGACTAAGGAGTAACTTATGATTAAGTTATTTTAGAATCCTTGTACTGTATTTTATAAAAATATGTTACTTTTGATAAGATGATTTTCCTAGGTATCAGTGTATGCAAGTGTAGTTGAAAACACCAACATGTGAGCAAGAATCTATGTAATGTCTTAAGATATTTACCTGAGACCATTGGTATTTGCTGTCTTTTTTTTTTTTGTAACCATCGTTTAGTTTCAGATTGAACCCTTAATTTTAGATCAACAGATCTACTTCCTTCCTGATTCTCACACTAAATTCAAATCTAAGTTCAGATAGTTTGATTTCCTTGTTTCTTAAAAGGCCTGTGTATATTCCTTATTATTATTAAAATTAGTATTCTAATACAGGAGTTGGCAAACTTTCTGTAAAAGGCTAGGTAAAATATTAAAACACTTGTGGGCTAAAATGCAAATTAAGGATATCAGATATATAACAAAAGAAAATATTCCACAAATTTTTCATTGATGAAATTCAAACTAATATAATAATTGAATAAAATGAGCCTACTAATTAGAGGAATGGAATTTTTGGGGGGAGATGCTATAACATTTCTCTTAACTGGAGTTCAAAGTCAGTGTTTTGTATCATCAAAGTGATTGCAAATGGTTATCTTTAAAGTCCAACCATAGTTCATGAACCCTGCAAAAAACAGAGATTGGGCCATAGTTTGCTGATCATTATTTAGTACAACCAGTCAGCATTTCTTCTATCCCTGGGTTTTCAGTTACATAGTTCTTTGAGCATATTGCCATTCTATTTATCATATATGTTTGGAATATTAGAACTGTGTCATTTCTCTAGGATTATAGTTTAGAATTTTGTAATGATTTATTACTTGTCATTACTTTTAACGAATTCATACATGATACAAATGAAATTGCTCAGGAAGCTAAGGTAGATATCTGTGGTAAGTATATATCTCATCCTTGCCATCATATCTTATAAACCTTTAAGTCCAGAGATTATATTACCACTTTTTGTCCTTGTAATTCAACTTTCTGCTCATATTGTTTTGTGCTTATTTAATTTTAGTAGAAACTGTTGGTTATTAATGGCTTAAGACTTTGTTTTTCTTTAGGGCTTATTTGTTGCAAGTTGGTCCATGATCAACTTGTCATAGTACGCCAACTCTAAAATAAAACACTCTTTTCGTTTATATGTTATCTTGCTATCTTGTATTTATACATAGTCATCACCCTACTGAGGATGATATAGTAGAACTAACATCCCGGGGCAGTTTGGAATATCAAGCTTCTCAGTCCCTTTTACACTCTTAAGTAGTACTGCCCAGGATATATGAAATATCAGTATTAGTTTACCACCTATTTGGTGACCTGAAGTTATACATTACATTGAGGTTAATAGACATGGGTGGGGGCGGTGTGCGCATACACACGCACTCGAGGTAAAGCTCTGAATCCTATTGATCCTGTCTATAGGTTAACTTTCAAAGTTAAACGTTATTAGGACATTTTATATTTTAAACAAACATTGTCATTTCTGCTAATTAGGACTTCAAAATAGATTTGAGTTTTCCATGAAAGGTGGTCTTACATGTGCCCAATTTGTCTCAATTTTTTTTGAAATGTTAGTCAATGTTTGGTAACTAGGGACTCTATGTTAGTCTGTTTTTCTCTGCCCAATAAAATAGATGCACTTCTCTCTGAATTTGAATGTATGCAAAAAATGAACAATTGTACAGCAAACTTCATAAATTTTATATGTGGTAGTCTTGCCTAATTATTTTATAAACTTTCTGAGGAGGGACTTTGTTTTATTGGTATGTTTTAATATCTGAGGGCACCAAAATAGTTTTCAGTAAATATTTAAATTGAACTAAGCTGCTAGATCATTGTTCATTCATGAATTTGGATTACCTGTGAATTAATAAGAAAAGTTAGTGATTGTTGTAATTGTTGTTTATTAAATTTCATTGGCGTAAATGTCCATGCCAATAATTTACAGAATGAGTAACACAAGAATTTTATAAACTGAGCTAACTCCCTACCTATTCTCTAATAAAAGTTTTACAAAATATTTAGAATAAAATTAGAATTTATATCATCTGCAGAGTAAGTTGAAAGTATAAGGCAGAATGGAATTAAAAGTGATGAAAAATCATTTTTAAGCTTGACAAACATTTAGCTTTCTGAGGTTGATTTCATATGTAAGATTATCAGAACAGAATCTCATTATGCCAGTTAACCCCTGAGTATCAAAAACTGCTTGGATTTTCAAAGCATTTGTAAAAAGGGACTTAAAATAAGATTTATTTTTTCTTACATTCTTCCTTAACATCCTAGTTAAAATAACCTTAAGAAATATCTGATGGGGTTTCAGACATCTAGATAAAAATAAAATATTTTGGGAGACCTTCTATCAAGAATTCACAAACATAGATTCCATTACATAGCATGGTCCTTTGCCACTTCTACCATAGCAGTAGGGTTATTTAGAAAAAGAGTCTTCTGAAGGCTTGGAGAAGGTAGCATTTTTTAATAATGATAACTTTTTATAATTGTATACACTATAATTTTTTATGCTCAGTGCAGAAAACATACCCAGACACAAATACAAAGAACAAAAGCAATCATTTTCTGTTCTGGCATGTCATGAAAAATAGCTTCTATGAATATTTTGATATGCTTTTCCTTGCATATGTATGTTAAAACAAAAATGCCATCTTTTTTTCCTAAATAATTAATTGTATTTTTCATGTGAAGCAGTGTATGTCGATTAAGTGATGTATTTAATAACTGTATAGATTCTGTTGTATGATTATATTCTGAATTACATAATTGATTCTGAGAATAATATCATAAAGGTGAGGTGATATATTATTACCTTTGAAAACCTGATATATTTGGCTTCTCAAAGATTTGATAATTAACTTCCTTATATAAATGACAGATGTCCCCAAAATTTCCCAGATGAATCAACAGCAGTCTAGAAGTTCTGGACCTGAGAATGCTGTAGGTTTTACTAATAATTTTTTTTCTCCCTCCAAATTTTAAAACATAAATTTCAAGTAAGGAAAGGTGAACTTTAGAGTTCAATTTTTAGATTAAAATATCATAAAACTGGAGTTTCTGGTGTGGCTCAGTGGAAATGAATCTGACTAGCATCCATGAGGATGCAGATTCAATCCGTGGCCTTGCTCAGTGGGTTAAGGATCTGGCATTACTGTGAGCTATGGTATAGGTCGCAGACGTGGCTCGGATCCCAAGTTGCTGTGGCTGTGGCATAGGCTGGCAGTTATAGGTCCGATTTGACCCCTAGCCTGGGAGCCTCCATATGCTGTGGATATGACCCTAAAAAGACGAAAACAAAAAATGGCAAAAAAAACTCACCAAATCCTGTGAGGAGGGGGAGACACAATTTAAAATATCATAAAACTGACTGAAAGAAATCAACCGTTCTGTAGAATTTAAGTTTTAAATGTATTAATATTCCTAGAGATATTCTTTGATTTACTCTATAAACATTTATTTATGCTTAGCAATAATTTGATCATTTCTTTCTGGCAGAATTAGAATCCACCTCTTCATGATAGAATTCCTCTAGAGCTTCCAAAGTTTTAGTAACTACCCTTTTAAATCTGGATATATCTCTTTTAGGAAAACATGACACTAAACATATACTTGTTAAAAAAATTTTTATTGGAGTATAGTTGATTTACAGTGTATTAGTTTCTGGTATGTTAGCAAAGTGATTCACTTATACATATACATATATATTATTTTTCATTTGCTTCTCCATTATGGTCTACCACAGGCTATATAGTGGTTTGTATTTGCTAAGTCCACACTCTCAGTCTTCCCCCCCACCTTCCCCCTTGGCAAGCACAAATTGTTCTCTATGCCTGAGTCTGTTTCTATTTTGCAGGTAAGTTCTTTTGTATCATTTTTTATTAGATTCCGCATATAAGTTATATCATATGGTATTTGTCTATTTCTGATCTACTTTGTATGATAATGTCTGGGTCCATCCATTGTTTCTGCATATGGCATTTTATTTTTTATGATTGAGTAGTATTTGTGTGTGTGTGTGTGTGTGTGTATTCATTCTGCATCTTCTTTATCCGTGTGTGTGTGTGTGTGTATTCTCTCCACATCTTCTTTATCCGTGTGTGTGTGTATTCTCTCCACATCTTCTTTATCCGTGTGTGTGTGTATGTGTGTGTGTATGTTCTTTCCACATCTTCTTTACCCATTAATCTTCCCCATGTCTTGGGGAATTTGGGGGACATTTATTATTTATATAAAGAAGTTAATTATCAAGTCTTTGAGAACCCAAATATATAATTTCTTTTCAAAGGCAATAATATCACTTCACCCTTATGATGAATCTAATTTCAAGACCTGTGTTTTACTAAAGAATCTGCTTCCTTTTTTTGCAAAAGATTACAAATTGGAGAGCACTGATTGTTAACAGTTGAATGCTGTCAAAAGTAAACACTGGGAGTTCCCGTCGTGGCGCAGTGGTTAACGAATCCGACTAGGAACCATGAGGTGGCGGGTTTGGTCCCTGCCCTTGCTCAGTGGGTTAACGATCCGGCGTTGCCGTGAGCTGTGGTGTAGGTTGCAGATGCGGCTCGGATCCCGCGTTGCTGTGGCTGTGGTGTAGGCCGGTGGCTACAGCTCCGATTCAACCCCTAGCTTGGGAATCTCCATATGCCGCGGGAGCGGCCCAAGAAATAGCAACAACAACAACAACAAAAGACAAAAAGACAAAAAAAAAAAAAAAAAAAAAAGTAAACACTGGAACCTTGTACAAGGACATTTATTTTGTTAAAAGGATACTGAATATTTCATATTTATAAAACAATTTTTAATTGTTTTACTGATACATATAATAGAAGGAAAATGTGAAGAAAATCTTGGCTTGTGGTACTGCAGAGAACTATGTTAGTGATCCTCAAAGAAGCAAGATTTGCATGATGTGTGTATAAAATATTTGCTTTTCTTGGGGGTGGGGTAATAATGTTTTTAAAGTTTGGGAAATGTGGTGAGAATTTTTTTTAACTCAAGAGCTCTGATTCCATACACAGCCCCCCACGCTTTCTGTATTATACTGCTAGTTTGAGCATACCATTGTGGCTGAGATTCACCTAGGAAAAAAACTTCTTTGACCTCAGTGAATATGTTTTAACCAAGAATGACCTTTTCACTTTATGCTGAATATTTTGCATAATGAAAATAATAGTCACTTATTGAGAGGGGAGGAGGGGACTTGTTGCCAGTAAAAAATTTTATTCAGGAAGAAAAAATGAGAGTCAAAACAGTCTTAAAAAAGAAGAGTAAAGTTAAACTTCCGATTTTTTAAACTTTTTACACAGCTGCAGTAATCAAGACAGTGCATATACAATGGAATATTATTCAGCCATGAGAAAGAAAGACATCCTGCCATTTGTAACAACATGAATGGACGTTATAGAAGTTTGCTAAATGAAATAAGCCAGACAGAGAAAGGCAGCTACTTGTATGTAGGGTCTAAAAAGAAGAGTCAAGTTACAGAAACAGAATGGAAGAGTGGTTGCCAAGGGCTTGAGGTTGGGGTGGAGGAAATGAGAGGAAAGGTTGGCAAAGAGCACACAGACTTTAGTAGATGAATAAGTTCTCTGAGGATGTAATGTGAAACGTGATGGCTGTGGTTGACAACACTATTAACTTCAGTGTTTTCACCAAAAAAGAAAAGGGAATAAAGAAAAGTTTGAGGTGATGAATGTAGTAATTAATTAGATGGGAGAATCTTTTTTAAAATTTTTTTAAATTTCTCAAATGAATTTATCACATCTGTAGTTGTATAATGATCATAACAATCTGATTTCACAGGATTTCCATCCCACAGCCCAAGCACATCCCCCAACCCCCCAAACTGTCTCCTCCGGAGACCATAAGTTTTTCAATGTCTGTCAGTCAGCATCTGTTCTGCAAAGAAGTTCAGTCTGTCCTTTTTTCAGATTCCACATGTCAGTGAAAGCATTGGTATTGGTGTCTCATTGTATGGCTGATTTCACTTAGCATGATAATTTTTAGGTCCATCCATGTTGCTAAAAATGCCAGTATTTCATTCTTTTTAATGGCCGAGTAATATTCCATTGTGTATATGTACCACATCTTCTGGATCCACTCCTCTGTTGATGGACATTTAGGTTGTTTCCATGTTTTGGCTATTGTAAATAGTGCTGCTGTGAACATGTGTCTTTGCGAGTCATGGTTTTCTCTGGATAGATGCCCAGGAGTGGGATTGCTGGATCAAATGGTAGTTCTATTTTTAGTTTTCTGAGGAATCTCCACACTGCTTTCCACAGTGGTTACACCAATTTACAATCCCAGCAACAGTGTAATAGGGTTCCTTTTTCTCCACACCCTCTCTAGCTCTTATTGTTGGGAGAATCTTTTCTTAATGCATATGCATATAAAATCATCACTGTGTACATTTTGTGTATCTTATAATTTTGTTAGTTAAATTTCAAGAAAGGGGAGGTGGGAGAGTATAGTCCTGGCACGAGCCCAGGCATATAGATCAATGGAGTAGAATTGAGAGTCTTAGAAATAAACATTTCCATTTATGATCCCTTTGACAAGGGTTCCAAGGCAAATTCAACAGGAAAAAAAAATTGTCTTTTTAACATGTGATGCTTGTGCAACGAGATATCCATATGCAAAAGAATTAAGTTGGACCCCTACTTCTCACACCATATAAAAAATTAACTCAAAATGGATAGACCTAAACATAAGAACAAAACTATAAAACTCTCGGAAAGAAACAGGTATAAATCTTTGTGACCTTCAGTTAGGTGATGGCTTCTTAGATGTGACATGAAAAGCATTAAGTGACAATTGGAGTTCCTGTTGTGGCGCAGCAGAAACAAATCCAACTAGGAACCATGAGGTTGTGGGTTCGATCCCTGGCCTTGCTCAGTGGGTTGGGGATCTGGTGTTGCTGTGAGCTGTGGTATAGGTTGCAGACGGGGCTCAGATCTGGCATTGCTGTGCAGGCCGGCAGCTGTAGCTCTGATTTGACCCCTATTCTGGGAATCTTCATAAGCCACGTGTCCAGCCCTTAAAAAAAAAAAAAAAAAAAAAAAAGGCATTAAGTGACAATAGAAAAAACAGATACTTTGAACTTTAAAACTACAAAATCAGAAAATTTGTGCCTCAAAGGATACCATCCAGAAAATTAAAAGACAACACGTAGAATGAGAAAATTTTACAAATCATCTATGTGATAAGGGACTTGTATCCAGAATAAGGAACTCTTAAAACTCAACAATAAAAAGACACCCCAGTTAAAAAATGGACAAAGGAGAGTTCCTTTTGTGGCACAGCAGAAACAAATCCGACTAGGAACCATGAGGTTGCGGGTTCAATCCCTAGCCTCTCTCAGTGGGTTAAGGATCCCGTGATGCTATGTCTGTGGTGAAGGCCGGCAACTGTAACTCTGATTGGACCCCTAGCCTGGGAACCTCCGTATGCCACAGGTGTGGCCCTAAAAAACAACAACAACAAAAAAAAAACAAAAAAACAAAATGGACAAAGGATCTAAATTGACAGTTCTCCAAAGAAAACATACAAGTAACAGTAAGAAGAAAAAAAAAAGCTCAGCCATGTCAGTCATTAGAGAAATGCAAACTAGTGAATACTCCATCACATTCATTAGAATGGCTAAAAAAAGACAGCAGCTACTGTTGGTAAGGATGTGGAGAAATTGAAACAAAAAAATAGTTCTGCACTTCCTCAAAACATTAAACATAGTTACCATATGACCCAGTAATATGGAATGAATAGAAATAGAAATGAATTGAAAACTATCCACACAAAAACTTGTACATGAATGTTCATAGCAGAATTCTTTATAGCCAAAAAGTAGAAACATTTCAGATGCCCATTAGCTGATGAATGGATAAGGAAAATATCAGACACAGAAGACCAGGTTACATGATTCCATTTATGTGAAATGTCCCGAATAAGCAGATCTGTAGTGGTCATTAGGAATTGGGAAGAGTGGAAATGGGAGTGACTGTTCATGGGTCTAGGGTTTCATTTTGAGGTGATAAACATGTTTTAAAATTATATAGCAGTTGATGGTTGTACACCTCTGTGGATATACTTTTAAAAAATCAGTTGTATGTTTAAAGGGATGCATTTCATGATTATATGAAGTATATCAATTTTTTTTTAAGTCAAAGAATGAGAACATTTACCTACAGGACTTTTGATAAGGTTTTGTTGTTTCTACTGTATTTTAAGCAAGGCAGTAAACTCTGACCATAGTTTTGCACAGGACCCACATCAAGTTAAGTGACAGATGGAGGAGAACACAGACACACAAAGGGGTCCTCCTGCACTAGTTCATCCTCCCAGGCTGAGTAAATCCTTTTCCAAGTTGTTCAATTGTGTTCAAATAACATGACTATTTGGTGCTTTTTCCTTCACTGATGTTCCTAATGGGATTTAAAGATTTGTGCTGCTATTGCTATAGCCTTTTTTTCCTCCCAGGGGAGAGAAGGGTAAGAGGATTTTGCCTTTTGGAAATCAGAAGAAAACCCTGAGGTGGAAACATTGCATACACCCCCTCCCCCCAACACAAAGTTTCCTTATACCAGAACTTCACTCATATATATATATAGGAAAGAGGTAGATAGAAACTGGATAAAACTGCATGTGTTGAGAATTAAGTATTTTAGCTGCCTACATCCAATGGATTTAAAAAAGGAAAACTTGTAAATTATAGGGGTATACAAAAGGGAATACATTTTATATCAATCCTCTGAAGGTAAAAATGTATGGTAATGATTCCATTATCAGTAGAGTACTGATATTTTGAAAAAGAATAACTCAGTGACATGTTTTCTAGTTTTCTAATTAGAGAAATTTGTCAGGTTTATGATATATGCAGTCAACCTGACAGTTATCCAATTTGAATAGATAGTTCTTTTATGCAGAAAAGAAGTGAAGATGTTTAATTATCCAGCCATACTATGTATAATCTCTCTTGGCCTGTGTTGTACAATTTTCATCTACTTACTTTAAAAGTTTTGATTAAATCCATTATGTATAGTCCTGGCCATGTATCCCTTTAGCCTTTCAGGGTGCATCTATATTAACAACATGTTGATTTATTAACCATCTGGGCTAGAACATAAAGAATCTTTGCCCTCAAGTTCAGAAACTCATTGAGAGGAGGAAGGGAAAAACTGAGATCAGTGGAGTAAGGCAGGTATGATCCCAGAAGCCTGAGCAGGGTACAAAGGCAGAAGCATCCTGTTTGGAGGTAGTGCTATCTGAAAAGGCTTCTTAGAAGAGGTAACTCTTCAGCTGAATCTTGAAACATGGAGATGTATTCTATTTAGAGAAAGGAAGGGACTGGAGGACATACATGCTAATTTGGATGAAGATACTTAACGTTGTCAGGTCTGTTGTGTCTTGTCTGTTGTGTAGTGCTTTATGGTTTGAGCCTAAGGTTCTGAATGGTGGGAACAGGGTATAAGTTTACCAGGAGAGAGAAGGCTGGAGCTGTGGGCATTGGCCTAAACATATTAGACTGTAGACAGTTAAAAGTCACTGCAAGATTTCAAGCAGAGGATTAACAGATTTCTAATAGGATCTCATTAACTTGGCATTTGCTTTAAAGGCTACATGTACAACTCTATTGTTGAAGTTTGGCGACCTCTGGTGTTGAGCAAGGCTCAACGCAAGGCTGGGAAAGAAATTGATTTCAATGCTTTTGTCAGATGATTTTTGGCTTTATTTCTTTGAAGACACAAATCATAATTCCTGGCTTGTTATTATTTGTGTCTAGCTAAATTTGCAACTAGGTGAATGAAAAAATATTAAACATGATGGGATTGGGTACAGATTAAAAGGGATGAACAGCATCCCCAAAATCTTATGCCATGAATCTCTGGTTGAGTCTTTCTGCCTCGGTGATGTTTTAGGATTACGATGATGCACTTGACAAGTGCTTTTTTGCAATAAATGGAAAGATCTTATTCTAATAACAGATAACTGAGAGTGCATACTCTTCCCAATAGTGTGATAATTTTGAAAATCCCCCCTTTTATTCAGTGAAATATCATACTTTAAAAAATGTGCATATAACATTATGTGCATTTTCTTTTCCTTTAAGTCATGGAGGGACTCCGTTTTTAGGAAATTCATAAATAATTACTATTTTTAAGTGTATCTTTAAAAGTTTGGGTGAAAAATTGCTTTTCTATCTCTTAAAATTCAGGGAAGCCCTAAGACTTGTTTTGTGTCTGAATAATAAAATCCATGTCAAACATACTTTTTAAAAATCTGTAAAATGTAAAGCTTAAGTATATGATTTCAGAGTTTCCAAATATAAATCAGCTGAAATAAATCAGCTGATAGAGAAATTTTCTCAAAACCTAATAGAAACAACATAAAACTAAGATAAACTCAGAAGTGGCAATCAAATAGTTGATTTATTGAAATGCTTTATTTTTGTTGTATTGCTTGTAGATGTTGATGCATTCAGAATCTTAGGTTTTCATAAACAGTCTCTTGTTTGCCTTTCAGCCTGTAATGTTGCCACCTATCCACTTCTCATCCTTATTCTCTCAGATTAGTTATCCAAATCATGCTGTTTTCCACTTCATACCTAGAGCAGATAAAATGTGCATCTGACTCATTTGCTTCCTATATTCCTTAAGTAAAATAACCTCTTATCTCTCCCTCCAGAATCCTTTCTTGAATCTCTTCCTTACTCCAGTGGATTGTAGCACTTCACCTCGCACATCATCTGTGTTCATTTTGGTGTATTGATCTTCATTATAGTTGATTTATAATGTACAGGTCTCTCTGCCCTAGAGCTCTGTGAAAGTAGGACCTCAATAAAAGTGTTTTAGGGAGTTCCCTGGTGGCCTGGCAGGTTAAGTGTTGCTGTGGCTTGAGTCATTGCTCTCGTGGGTTTGATCCCTGGCCCAATAACTTGTGCCTGCCTCAGGCGAGGCCAAAAAAAGAATGAAGAAGGATTTAATGTCTCTCAATTATGTCTTACCTTAGCGTTCTTATATTCCTTTGTATCTTAACTCATACCTTTGCTTTCTTAAAGACTACGCATACTGTATATAAAACAATTCTGATTTTAGAATTTAACAGATTGATACTTTTAATGGTAGCCTTAAAATAGCAACAGAATAAGGTTAAACATACCGTTGTATTTAGTGTAGTAATAGCATCACCCAAAAAATGTTCTTGTGTACAGCCTAGGGTAACCAAATGTCCCAGTTTGCCCGGGGCTGAGGGTTTCACCAGGTTAATCCCAGTGGGCTGAGACAGGTGATAATATTGTTCATGTCTCTTTGCAGTCTCCCATCTTCTGTTTCAGGTTATCATTGGTATTTCCGTCACTACAGATTTGTTTTTCCTATTCTAGAATTTCATATGAATGGAGTCATGTAGTATATTTCTTTTGTATCTGGCTTTTTTGTCTCAACGTTATGTTTTTGAGATTCATCCATGTTTTGTTTTTTTAATTTACTTATTCTTTATACTGAGCTGTATTCTATGAATATACCACAATTTGTTTATCCATTCATCTGCATATGGACGTTTGACTTGTTTTTTAGTTTTGACAACTATGAGTAAAGCTTCTTTGTTTGTTTATAGGTATTTTTGCAAACATATGTATATATTTCTCTTCATTAAATAACTAGCACTGAAATTGCTGGTCATATAAGTGTATGTTAACTTTATAAAAAAAAAAAATCAAACTTTTCCAAAGCAGTTACACTACTTTTCACTCCCACCAGCAGTGTATGAGAATTCTAGCATTTTACATTATCATCAATACATTGTATTCATAATAATTTTAAATTTAGTCTTAAAATTGTTTTTATCTTTAGAAAATGTCTCCCTTTATTTTTGTTTAATTTCCTTGTCCTAAATTCTACAATCTTCCAATATTAATGAAGGCATCCCATCTTTCTTATCATTAGTATTTGCATGGTATATCTTTTTTGCATCCTTTTACTTTTTAACTATGTTTTTATAATTCATGTTATATGTTCATTTCTTACAGACAATATATACTTAGGTCTTTTTAATTGAGTCTGATAATTTCTGACTTTTAATGAGTATTTAGACCATTTACATTCAATGTAATTACCAATATGGTTGGGTTTAAGTATTCTACCTTGATAATTTATTTTCTTTTTATTGTTCCTTTTTTCTCTCTTTTACAGTTAACTTGTGGCTACAGAGAGTACTTTTTAAGCTAAACCTCCATGTTGCATTTTTTTATAGAGTTTGTTCTAAGATTGAAAATAGGCTTCCTACTCTATCACCATCTGCAAGTAATAATGTACCACTTTGCATTTAAAGTAAGAACCTTACAACAGTGTGTTTCCATTTCCCCTTCCTATCTTTTGTGCTGTTGTTGTCATACATTTCATTTCTACAGTGCTTTATTATTTTGCTTTAAACACTGCTTTCTTCTAAGAAACGAAAAAGCAAGGGGGAATATCATACATATAGCTACATATTTACCATTTTTATGCTCTTTATTCCTTTGTATAGATAGAAATTTCCATTTGGCATTGCTTTCTTTCCTCCCGAAGTATTTTCTTGTAGTGAAAATCTCCTGGTAATAAACTCTCAGCTTTTGTTTGCCTAATAATGACTTTTGAAGGATATTTTCACTGGATATAGAATTTTTTGTTTTCCACTTTTTTATTTCTTTGGAAAAAATCTCTGTTTTCCTCTGACTTGAATTGTTTCTGATAAATCAGCTGTCATTCTTATTGTTGACTGTACAAAATGTCTCTTTGTTTTGGGAAATATTTTCCCCTTTATTAGTGGCTTTTATTAGTTGATCGTGACTTGTAATGTTTTTTATGTTTATACTACTTGGATTTCCTTGAGATTTTCATTGAATTTTCATCAAATTTGGAAAAATGTTGGCCACTATTTCTTCAGGTAGTTTTTCTACATCTGTTTCCCCAACCCCCTTTTCTAACTCCAATCACATATACATGTTTTTATAGTCTTTTTTAACCTTCATGCTTCATGCTTCACCTTTGATAGCTTCTACTGTTTTTTGTTTGTTTGTTTCTTGAAGTTCACCATTTTCTGTGGTGTCCAATCTGCTGTTAAATCTCCAGGGAAGTTTTCATTTCACATATCATTTTTTTTTTTTTTTTCTGTCTTTTTGCTATTTATTGGGCCGCTTCTGCGGCATATGGAGATTCCCAGGCTAGGGGTTGAATCGGAGCTGTAGCCACTGGCCTACGCCAGAGCCACAGCAACGCGGGATCCGAGCCACGTCTGCAACCTACACCACAGCTCATGGCAACGCTGGATCGTTAACCCACTGAGCAAGGGCAGGGACCGAACCCGCCACCTCATGGTTCCTAGTCGGATTCGTTAACCACTGCACCACGACGGGAACTCCTTTTTTTTCTTTTTAGATCCGCACCCAAGGCATATGGAAGTTCCCAGGCCTAGGGGTTAAATTGGAGCTATAGCTGCCTGCCTGCCTACACCACAGCCACAGCAACATGGGATCCAACTTGCATCTGCGACCTACACCACAGCTCACAGCAACGCTGGATCCCTGACACACTGAGTGAGACCAGGAATCAAACCCACTTCCTCATGGATGCTAGTCGGATTCGTTTTTGCTGTGCCACATTAAGAACTCCCACACCTCATATTTTTCTCTTTTTTTTAAGATTTTTATTTTTTCTATTATAGTGGATTTACAGTGTTCTGTCAGTTTCTGCTGTAGAGCACAGTGACCCAGTCATACATACTACATTCTTTTTCTCACATTATCCTCTATTATGTTCCATCATAAGTGACTAGATATCCCTGTGCTATACAGCAGGATAACAATGCTTATCCACTCCAAATGCAATAGTTTGCATCTACTAACCCCAGACTCCCAGACCCTCCCACTCCCTCCCCCTCTTCCTTGGCAACCAGTCTGTTCTCCAAGTCCATGAGTTTGTTTCTTTTCTGTAGATAGGTTCATTTGTGCCATATATTAGACGTCAGATATAAGTGATAGAGTATTTGTCTTTCTCTTTCTGACTTACTTCACTTAGTATTAGAGTCTCTAGACATCCGTATCATATTTATCAACTGTACAATTAATTACTCTGATTCTTTTGTCTTCTCATTATAATTGTTTTATAGTCTTTATTTGTCAATTCTATCATCTCTGTCATTTTTGGATCCATGACTATTGACTCATTTCCCTGTGCCCCCCCCCCCACACGCTTGGGTCATATTTACCTTCTTTTTTAAGGAGTATTTAGTCAGTTTTCTATTTGTTTATACTTGGAGGGCAATTCTGGTATCGGTTACTTAGTAACGATTAGAAGCAGAAGTCCATAATACTGTCTTTTTTTTTTTTTTTTAAGTAGTACAAGCCTATGCATGACATTCCAAAAGTATTGAACTACTGATGCAAAGTTTTACAGAATTGCACTGTGTTATATAAGGCTTTTAGTTTACATTAGAACACCTTAAAGTAGTTATGCCTCTCTTTTAGATAAGCATGATATTTATACCCAAAGCAGTTCTCTAACAATGGTTTCTGTTACTCAGGCCTTGAGATTAAAAATTCTAGGCAATAAAATTACTTACAATGTGCACATCCAAAGAACTTGCCCATCATTTAACAGTCCAGTCAAAGTTTTATAAATGTGGAACAACCACTAGGAAAATACTAAACTCATGTATTTGGTATTGCAGATATACTTAGGCATGAGTAAACATGGGACTTATAGTGAAAATCTACAGATAAAGGAACCTGAATGTGATTTATCAAAATTTCTAAGTTATTAAAAGAATTTTTATAAAAATTTATAAAACAGGTTTGGTATTTGTTGCACTTTTTGATCTTGTTTAGCCAGTTAGATGCCTATATTTCTTCGTATTGTTCTATTCTTGCCTAAGATCTATAATTCTTGATAATAACAGTTCAAGATACTTTTATTTAGTTGAATTACCCATGGTATGGGGATATTTTATTTAAATCATTTTTTTTTAAGTTGTCAAGAAGAGTAACTTTTTTGGTTTAACATTTAACTATACCCTTGTGATTTTTTTTTTTTTTTCTGTCTTTTGAGGGCTGCGCCTGCAACATATGGAGGTTCCCATGCTAGGGGTCATTGAATTGGAGGTGTAGCCGCCGGCCTACGCCACAGCCATAGCAACTCAGGACCCGAACCACTTCTGTGACCTACACCACAGCTCACAGCAATGCCAGATCCTTAACCCCTGAGCAAGACCAAGGATTGAACCCATGTCCTCAGGGATACTAGTCAGGTTCATTAACCACTGAGCCACAAAGGGAACTCCTACCCTTGTGATCTTATAAAATCTGAATATATCCTGCACAACGCTAAAGGATTCAGATTTTATTTTGTGGTACAACCAATAGAGTGTAAGAAAGTGATTTTTCTTTTTCTTTTCTTTTTGTTTTTTTGGCCACACCTGCAGCATGTAGAAGTTCCTGGGCCAGGGAGCCAATCATAGCCACAGCTGCAGCAATACCAGATCCTTTAACCCACTGCCCCAGGCTGGGCATCAAACCTGCACCTCCATAGTCAGATTCCTTACTTGCTGCACCACAGCAAGAACTCCAGAGTATCTATAAATTTTAAGTGAGAAAATTAATATACTTAGCACAGAATTTTTTCATACTCGTTAGTCAAATATTTTTTTTGTTTTCTTCTTTCCCTCACTGATGTGCTTCTTAAAAAGAGACTTATATGTGCTATCTTTACTTACTCATTTCAGATGATTATGGTCTGCTTGCTCTTCTCATGACTGATCTCACCAGGGTCAGAAAGAAAGTCTTCATGGCCAACATTAGCAAGCACTTCTGGGGCTTTATTTTACTTAGGCTTGTTGTGTCAGATTTGTACCTCTCTGTCCTTTAAATGTTTACTTTCCTAGTCCTCCCTGGTATCATCGTCTGTGGGACCTCTTCCAATCTCTCAGACTTTTGTCACAGCCTTCTTTTAAAACTTCCCTTTTTCCATGTGTTTGTGTCTTTTGAGTCCCCATCTGTGGCACTCTTCTTCTGTTATTCTCACAGCTGCCCAGCACCTCTGCAGCAGGTGTTTCTCTACCCTCAAACTCTCTTCTAAATGACATGCTTAATATCCACCACTTGGTAGACAACTCCCCCAGGTTCTTCTTGAATATCTTAAATGCTGTTTTCTCTTATAGCTCTATTCCTTCTTACTTAATAGCAACATTTTTCACAACTGCCAAAGTAAAAAAACTTAAATTGTTTGTCCTCCAAGTCAGTAAACAGATACCTCAAAACCATCTACTGAAATTGGGTTGCCAGTGATGAGATTGAAATTATGTTCTAGCACTGCTTCTGATTAGCCCTGACCTCTGAAAAGTTGCTCTTTCTGGGCATTAGTTTTTCTCATCCCTAAAAATGTTTAGACTATATCAACAGTTGCCACTAGGATCTAGGGACCAAATGAAGTCTGCTGCCTATTTTTGCAAATAAAACTTTATTATGTCTGATTTGCGTAACAGTTGTACAGTTGACTAGTGGCAGAGGATCTGTGGGCCACAAAGTCTAACATATATACTCTATGGCCCTTAAAAAAAAAAGTTTGCTGACCTCTGGACTGGTGGCTCTCCCATCTACTTTACATCTCTATTAGCCAGCCTTGGGAGAATGTAGTTTTAAGATTTAAAAATGAGAAGAAAAAATATTGGAGAAATTATTATAGTAGTTGAATGCTTGGCAAGAGAAATTAAATATAGAACAGACTGTGACATTAGAATCCTTGTTTCCCCATCTTAGTGGTTCAAGGTCATGTGTAACAAAGGAATAAGATTTCCGTTGCCACTTTGTGATGACATGCTAGATTATTTGGTTAATTGCTTTTTACTGATTGATAATGCAAGGATGGACCTAGAAATTATCATACTAAGTGAAGTTAGTGAAAGACAAACATCATAATGATACCACTTGCATGTAGAATCTAAAAAATGTATACAAAGAACTTACTTGCAGAATGAAACAGATTCACAGACTTTGAAAAACTTGTGGTTACCAAAAGAAAGAGGTGGTGAGGGCAGAGATGGACCAGGGGTTTAGAACTGACATAGGCACACTGAAGTATATGGAATGATTGGCCGGTGGGGACCTGCTATATAGCACAGAGGACTCTACCCAATATTCTCTGATAATCTGTGTGGGAAAAGAATCCGAAAGAGAATTGATGTGTGGGTATGTATAACAAGATCACTTTGTTGCACAGCAGACATTATCACAACCTTGTAAATCAACTATACTTAATAAAACATTGAAAAAATGAAAAAAAAAATATGGAGTTCTTGTTGTGGCTTAGCGGTAATAAACCCAACTGGTATCCATGAGGACGTGGGTGTGATCCCTGACCTTGTTCAGTGGGTTAAATATCTGGCGTTGCTGTGAGCTGTGGTATAGGCCAGCAGCTGCAGCTCCAATTCAGTCCCTAGCCTGGAAACTTCCGTATGCTGCATGTGCAGCCCTAAAAAGCAAAAAAAAAGAAAAAAAATAATTGATAATGATTATGTTATTGATTCCATTTGCTACTTAGTAATTAAGTTTCTTAAAAGTCACAAATATCCACATTTTGACAGTAAGGAACACAGTTAAATCCTGACCACCCATTATAAGTATAATTAAGAATCTTTTTATATTATAAATATTCATCAGAGTGATTATGTGACACAGTGGGTTAAGGATCCAGCATTGTCTCTGTGGCAGTGTGGATTTAATCCCCAATGCTACACAATGAGTTAAGATCTGGCATTGCTGCAGCTGTTGTATAGGTTGCATATGTGACTCGGATTTTATCCCTGGCCCAGGAACTTCCATATGCTGTGGGTACAAACAAAAAGTATGTTGGGGGGGGATTATTTCCCATTGTAGTAAAAAAATTTTTCGTATCCATGCAATAGTATATATTGAAGGAGGATTCTAGATGTGTAAAAAATGCTTAGATTAAAAGGTCATAAATATTGAATCTTAGTTAACTGTATGTATGTGGACATGTACTCATGTCTGTAACTGACTTTCAGATGCATCAAAAAATAAGGTAGATCCATATATAGATAGAAGGATAGAAATGTGATGTACCAAATATGGTAAAATATTAATCATAGAATTGAGGTAGTTGGTATAAGAGGAGGTGTTTTCCACCATTAAGAAAAAAGACAACTTTTCTCCTGTTTGAAATTTTTCATGTATAAAATTTTGGATAAATGTTTAGCTCCAAGTGGCTGTGAGAAAATGAGTTCAGGGAGAATATGGGAGTGAATACACATATGCACACATAGTATATACCTTCTTGCTTTCATGTAAAATTATTAAAATTTGTATATTTATCAGACCTTATGTATATGTCGTATGTTTCCCAGTTGTTTTATTGTATATTTCACAAATTTACTTCCACTGGGAATAGTCTTAGGTTATAATAAAAAACATATAAGAATTAGAACATTCACTTCAAGGAGCATCCTACCTTTTCATTACACAGTGTGTAATTATGGGAAAATCAGCAAAATGGCTAAGTTCACATGATATCCATTCACCCATGCAGTAAAAAGATGCATTTACTAATGGACAGCATACAGTCCTCATTTCTTTTGGCATTCTTACTAGTTTGTAAGGAGTTAGGACCATGCCTTGTATTAACAAAGTAATGAATAAATATAAGAAGACGGCACACACACAAAAATATTTGAGTGGGCATTTCTTAAGCATCATTTTGTTTATTGTGAAACATACTGTAATACAAAAAGATATTGAAATGTATTGTTTTAAGCATAATAATAAAGTGAATATCCATGTAACTACCATTCCTGCTAAGAATTACAATTTGGAGTTCTCTTGTGGCACAGTGGGTTAAGGATCCGGCATTGTCTCTGTAGCAGCCACGGTTGTTGCTGTGGCGCGAGTTGGATCCCTGGCCCAGGAACTTCCACATGCCACGTTTGCAGCCAAAAAAAAGAATTAGAGGAACTACTTACACTCATCCCACTCACTCTTGCTACATCCACTTTATTAAGCTAAATAATCTGCTTGATTTTTCTAGTGAATATACCCTTGCTTTTGATTTAGTTTTTCTATCTAAACTAAAATGTAAGTTTAGTGTTGCTTGTTTTTAAACTTTATGTAAGACAGTTATAATGTATGTATTCATTATTGAATGAAAACTTAACCGCTGCATGAGATTCATCCATAAGCTATGTGTTGCCCTAGTTCATTTATTTTCCTTGCCAATTAGTTTACCATTGTATGACTATATCACTATTTATTTATTAATTCTATTTTTGAATTTGTGCTTTTGTCTACAATGTTGTATATATACTCCTTAAAATGGGATTAGTGGATTGTATCATCATTGAAGGTATGCATTTTTAGATACTTTTTTCCACATCATTGCTGTTATTTTTCTTTCTTTCTTTCTTTCTTTTTTTTTTTTTTTTTTTTTTTTTTTTTTTTTTTGTCTTTTGTCTTTTTGTCTGTTGTTGTTGTTGTTGCTGTTGTTGCTATTTCTTGGGCCGCTCCCGCGGCATATGGAGGTTCCCAGGCTAGGGGTTGAATCGGAGCTGTAACCACCGGCCTACGCCAGAGCCACAGCAACTCGGGATCCGAGCCGCGTCTGCGACCTACACCACAGCTCACGGCAACGCCGGATCGTTAACCCACTGAGCAAGGGCAGGGACCGAACCCGCGACCTCATGGTTCCTAGTCGGATTCGTTAACCACTGCGCCACGACGGGAACTCCTTTCTTTCTTTCTTTATTTTATTTTTTTATTTTTTTCCCTGCTGTACAGCATGGGGATCAAGTTACTCTTACATGTATACATTTTTTTTTCCCACCCTTTGTTCTGTTGCAATATGAGTATCTAGACATAGTTCTCAATGGATCTCCTTGTAAATCTATCCTAAGTTGTATCTGATAACCCCAAGCTCCTGATCCCTCCCACTCCCTCCCTCTCCTGTTGGGCAGTCACAAGTCTATTCTCCAAGTCCATGATTTTCTTTTCTGTGGAGAAGTTCATTTGTGCTGGATATTAGATTCCAGTTATAAGTGCTATCATATGGTATTTGTCTTTGTCTTTCTGACTCATTTCACTCAGTATGAGAGTCTCTAGTTCCATCCATGTTGCTGCAAATGGCATTATGTCATTCTTTTTTATGGCTGAGTAGTATTCCATTTTGTATATATACCACATGTTCCGAATCCAATCATCTGTTGATGGACATTTGGGTTGTTTCCATATCCTGGCTATTGTGAATAGTGCTGCAATGAACATGCAGGTGCATGTGTCTCTTTTGAGTAGAGTTTTGTCCGGACATATGCCCAAGAGTGGGACTGCAGGGTCATATGGAAGTTCTATGTATAGATTTCTAAGGTATCTCCAAACTGTTCTCCATAGTGGCTGTACCAGTTTACATTCCCACCAACAGTGCAGGAGGGTTCCCTTTTCTCCACAGCCCCTCCAGCACTTGTTATTTGTGGACTTATTAATGATGGCCATTCTGACTGGTGTGAGGTGGTATCTCGTGGTAGTTTGATTTGCATTTCTCTAATAATCAGAGATGTTGAGCATTTTTTCATGTGTTTGTTGGCCATCTGTATATCTTCCTTGGAGAACAGTCTATTCAGGTCTTTTGCCCATTTTTCCATTGGTCGATTGGCTTTTTTGCTGTTGGGTTGTGTAAGTTGTTTATATATTCTAGAGATTAAGCCCTTGTCCATTGCATCGTTTGAAACTATTTTCTCCCATTCTGTAAGTTGTCTTTTTGTTTTCTTTTGGGTTTCCTTTGCTGTGCAAAAGCTTTTCAGTTTGATGAGGTCCCATGGGTTTATTTTTGCTCTAATTTCTATTGCTTTGGAAGACTGACCTGAGAAAATATTCATGATGTTGATGTCAGAGAGTGTTTTGCCTATGTTTTCTTCTAGGAGTTTGATGGTGTCCTGTCTTTATTTAAGTCTTTCAGCCATTTTGAGTTTATTTTTGTGCACGGTGTGAGGGTGTGTTCTAATTTAATTGCTTTGCATGCAGCTGTCCAGGTTTCCCAGCAATGCCTGCTGAATAGACTTTCTTTTTCACATTTTATGTTCTTGCCTCCCTTGTCAAAGATTAATTGACCATAGGTGTCAGGGTTTATTTCCGAGTTCTCTATTCTGTTCCATTGGTCTGTCCGTCTGTTCTGATATCAGTACCACACTGTTTTGATGACTGTGGCTTTGTAGTATTTCTTGAAGTCTGGGAGAGTGATGCCTCCTGCTTGGTTTTTGTTTCCCAGGATTGCTTTGGCGATTCTGGGTCTTTTGTTGTTCCCTATAAATGTTTGGATTGTTTGTTCTAGTTCTGTGAAAAATGTCCTGGGTAATTTGATAGGGATTGCATTGAATCTGTAGATTGCTTTGGGTAGTATGGCCATTTTTACAATGTTGATTTTTCTAATCCATGAATATGGAATATCTTTCCATTTCTTTACATCTTCTTTGATTTCTTTGATTAAAGTTTTATAGTTCTTGGCATATAAGTCCTTTACCTCCTTGGTCAGGTGTACTCCAAGGTATTTGATTTTGTGAGGTGCAATTTTGAAAGGTATTGTATTTTTGTATTTCTTTTCTAATATTTCATTGTTAGGATACTGAAATGTGACTGATTTCTGAATGTTAATCTTATATCCTGCTACTTTGCTGAACTTATTAATCAGTTCAAGTATTTTTGGGGTTGAGTCCTTCGGGTTTTCTATGTATAGTATCATGTCATCTGCATACAGTGACAGTTTGATCTCTTCTCTTCCTATATGGATGCCTTTGATTTCTTGTGTTTGTCTAATTGCTGTGGCTAGGACTTCCAAATCTATGTTGAATAGCAGTGGAGAGAGTGGGCATCCCTGTCTTGTTCCAGATTTGAGTGAGAAGGCTTTCAGTTTTTCCCCATTGAGGATTATATTTGCTGTGGGTTTGTCAGAAATGGCTTTGGTTAGGTTGTTATTTTTCTTTAGCACTTAAAAGAATCAAATGGGAGTTCCTGTCGTGGCTCAGTGGTTAACGAATCCGACTAGGAACGATGAGGTTACGGGTTCGATCCCTGATCTTGCTCAGTGGGTTAAGGATCCGGCGTTGCTGTGACCTGTGGTGTAGGTCACGGACGCAGCTTGGATCCCGCATTGCTCTGGTTCTGGCATAGGCCAGTGGCTCCAGCTCTGATTTGACCACTAGCCTGGGAACTTCTACATGCCTCAGGTGCCTCCCTAGAAAAGACAAAAAGACAAAAGAAAAAAAAAAGAATCAAATGGCGTTGCATTTAGGGGGCAGAAGTATCAAAAATTTCACTCTCTTTTTTTTCCCACTCCTTTCCCTTTTTCCCAATATTTTCACACATACACACTTCATCAAGGGTCTAGTACAGAATGTAAGGGCTTGCTTTATTATTTAAAAATAAAAGCTAAGATTCCTTTTAGCCTTCATATTTTTTTAAGTATAGATAATTCCTGAATTATAAATGTCTGATAGCTACATCCATAGAGACCAGAGATTTCCCTTCCTAATTACACCTTCTCTCTGTAAAGCTGAAGTTTGACTACAAGAAGGAAAGAAAGTTGTATAGCTGGAAATATAACTGGAAAATTTCCTAGTACCTCTTTATAATGCTTTCCTCCACTCCCTCAGAACCTTTTATCTTCTTTCTGTCACTATAGGCACAAAATTTTCTAGAATTCCATATGAATTAAGCTATACAATAGATACTTTTTTTGGTCTGGCTTCATTTGCTCTGTATAATTATTCATTTTCTTTTTAACTGAGTAGTATTCCATTGTATGAATATACTACCATTTGTTCGTGGACATTTGAGTTATACCCATTTACTGGCAGTTGCAAAAAGATACTATGCACATTAGTATCCAAGTCTTTGTATGGACACATTCTTTTGGTTCTCTTGGGTAAATACCTAGGAGTGAGAATGATGAGTATATATTTAACTCTTTAACAATTCCACCAGAACTGGATGAGAGTTTCAGTTGCTCTACATTCTCACCAACACTTATTATGTATATAAAATCAGTCCTTTTCATTTTAGATTTTTAGTAGGTGGTTATCTTATAGTTTCAATTAGCATTTCCATAATGGTCAGTAATGTTGATCATCTTTTCATATGCTTATTTGCCATCTCTGTGTCTTTGGTGAAGTGTCAGGTCATATCTTTTGCCCATTTTATTGCATTGTCTTTATTGTCTGTAATTCAAACCTTTTTTGAATTATAAAGAGTCTTAGTGTATTCAAGATACAAGTCCTTTGAATATGTTTTGCAAATGTTTTCTCAGTCTTGACTTTTGTTTTCTTAAAAGTGTCTTTTGAGAAATAGAACTTAATATTTTAAGTTCTGAAGTTGTAATGAAGTCTAGAGAATTAGAAACAACTCTTACTTTGCCCTGATTATTCACCACAAATCAAGTACTTAATCATTACATTCTATTCCTTCTGTGAAGTTATGCTTGAATCGTAAATGACTTGATATTTTATTTCAACAAACTTGTTTTATACCAGGCCCTAGAGTTATAAAGATGGGTCATAAATGCCATCTTTCTTTAAAGTGCTCCTTTTATTTTTTGATATTTCTTCCCAACACCTGTTTTGTGCAGCCACATCCATATATTTTCCTTGTCTAGTGCCTAATACAGCTCTGGAGTCAATGAAGTATTTGATATTTTCATCTTGTATTATAGTTAAACTTTTTGCCGCACACAAATATGTAAGTTTTTCATAGAGGAAACCTCTTGTTCTTTGTATCCTTCATACTTCATGGTGTGGTTCCTGGTACATGGAGATACTCACTTATTATTCAGTGATTGAATGGGATTATTGATGACCATGTTTGAATAAGAGTCTCATATTTATTCATTGCTAATAAAACTTTTGGCTTACTTTACTAAATGGATAAAAGATATTTTCATTTCACATGCCGTCATTGCAATGAATTGTTTTTCTAGACAAAATGAAGATACCTGATTTTTACTTGAATATTTTGGAGTTATCTTTATTTTACAACCCTGATTTAACACTATTATTATCGTAAAAGTCTAGAGGATAGTGTAGCATGGGTTCTGTAGTCAGAAATTAAAATATTTTGTAACGTTTGCTTTATTTAATGAGTTAACATATTTTACAACTTTGGAATTCCTTTTTCCAGAGAATCCAATACATTAAAACATAAAGACTATTTGAAAGTGTGAAGAAAAATATGACAATAACATGCTTTCTTTATGCAGGTCCTAGGGACACCAACAAGGGAGCAAATTAGAGAAATGAACCCAAACTACACAGAATTCAAATTCCCTCAAATTAAGGCACATCCTTGGACTAAGGTAAGTCAAAAAGAGTTTTTTAAAAGCGCATTAACCAGTAGTTAACTAGTATTTGGTTTTCTCCTTGTTCTTAAATTAAACTATTTTGAGACTAGATAGCTGCCAGAGTAAAAAGTGCAATAGCACTTCTGCAAATAAAAGTAGTTGTGTAGTTGTACTTCAGTTTTTCTTTGACTGCATATAGTTTCATCCTCATTGACTTCCTGTAGAAAGTTTCCAGCTTGGGTTTTTATTTATAGGGCGGGGGTAGTACATATATGTAGCAGTCAAATAAAGAATTTGATTAGGAGCAGGATCCTGTATATAAATTTTGGCTACTTAAAATTCAGAAGTAATTTCTTTACATAGAGGTGCTTATACCTTTACATAGTTAGGGGTTCAATACCATATGGCATATGAAGATGTACATTTTATATATATTTTTTATTCTCTTTTTAAACTATTAATACAGAGATCTTATTGTAGATGGTTTTTTTGCTTTTTAAGGCTGTATGTATGGCATATGGCAACGCCAGATCCTTAATCCACTGAGTGATACCAGGAATCAAATCCTCGTCCTCATGAATACTAGTTGGGTTCGTTACCACTGAGCTACAACAGGACTCCCTATAGATGGCATTTTGTGTTTTTCTTCTCATTTACTTTCCTGTTTGTGTTTTGGGAACAGGAATAAAATAATGACTTGATCTTACTAAGAGTATACATTGAAAGCAATTGATAGGTCAACAGGATGTACTAGTCATTGGAAATGCCTAACCTCAGCATTTAGATGGAATCAATTCTAAGAGCATAAGTACTAACTTAGAAGAAAACTTTTTATTTTTTGCTTTGATACTTAATTGAAATGATTTTAGAGAGATTTTATGAAAAAGATGTTTTCGTATCAGTTTAAAAGAATCTCAATAGGGTTTATACTAGAGTGGATCACTCATTTTACAGATTCCCATACTCTAGCTAAACATACCAAATGACTTATACACGATTCCATAGGTAGCTGTGACAAAGCCAATAAGAGGTGAAGTAGTTTATAGCCATAGGTGCAATAATTTACATCCCAGATTCGAAGTATCTCTCTCTCTAACTTGTATTATGATGCAAGTTACTTTCCTTCAAGTTATCACTATATTCACTTCTCTTCACCTCACCTTCAGATAATCCTCTTCTTACTAATAATTTATTATTTAGAATCAAAGACCTTAGTAGTATTTTGGGTGCCAGAATTATAGATTGTAGCTTTCTCTGATCAAGATAGTTTCCTCTTTGATCTTTTTAATTACAGTTTGTTTTGACTCTGGATCAGAAGATATTTAGGGTCTCTCACTGGTTCTAAACTCAGAGAATCCTACATGGTCTATTTGGATTTAGAGGCTGCGTTGCAGTTTGCATCCAGCAAAGTTACTCCAAGTTGAAGTGTTTACAGTAAGTGATTTGTAGTATACTATGATTTCAGCCATGTTAAAGGGAAACAAAAAGCAAAGAAAATTCGGTGTATTGAATTAATACAGGGAAATACTCCAAAATGCCAACAGTAGGTTGGGTAAGAAGAGTGTAGGTGATTTTATTTTCTTTTTCTCCTTTTCCATATTTCCCTATTTTCTTTAATAAAGCATGTTATTTGTTATGAAGAAAGAAAAGTAAAGAGTTCCTGTTGTGGCTCAGCAGTGATGAACCTGGCTAATATCCATGATGCAGGTTCAATCTCTGGCCTCGCTCAGTGGGTTAAGGAACCAGCATTGCCGGGAGGTATGGTGTAGGTCGCAGACATGGCTCAGATCCTGCATGACTGTGGCTGTGGTTATTGCCAGCAGCTGCAGCTCCAATTTGACCTCTAGCCCAGGAACTTCATATGTCATGGGTACAGCTCTAAAAAGTGGAGGGGGTGGGGGGAAGAAAAAGAAAAGAAAAGCTCTTTTGGGTTTAATCTAATCTAAGTGTTCATCACATGACCCCCTGATACAGAGTTTCTGAGCAACATAATGCTGAAATGAAGGCATGAGATCTTATTTAGCAGCCCTTATCCTTTTTTTTTTTTAAATCAAGACTGCCACCATTATTAGTTTGTGTCATATTCTGCATTTTCCTCAAGGAATGATCTATTATAATTACCAGGCAACAGAAGATTTGTGATGAATTTGCATACTTTGTACCTTTCTTTTCTCTTGTGTGTTCTTGATGTTTCTATATCACATGTTAATGTTTTTCAAACTTGAATAATCTATACAAAGCCCTTTTATTTGGAGTTCCTATTGTGGTGTGGTGGAAACGAACCCAACTAGTATCCATGATTAGTGTCCATGAGGATGTAGGTTCCATTCCAGTCCTCGCTCAGTGGGTCAAGGATCTGGCATTGCCATGAGCTGTGGTGTAAGTCACAGACACAGCTCGGATCCTGAGTTGCTGTGTCTGTGGCCTAGGCTGGCAGCTCTAGCTCTGATTCTACTCCTCAGCCTGGGAACTTCCATATGCCTCAGGTATGCCCTCCCAAAAAAAAAAAAATCCCTTTTATTTGTTTTACGTGGGTTTCCATTCCTGTACCATGTGTAGAATAATAACTCAAATTCTCCCACCTTCTTTGTCTCTTCAAATGCCTGTGAATTCTTCATTCATATATGTGACGTAATTTGGTTCTCACTTGGTACAAATGCATTTATTGTATAATTGTACATTTATATCACTTTCTCAGTGCACAAATATAGGTTGGTGTTATTGTGGTTGTAAACACAAAACCAAATTTAGACTCAGAAATTCCAAACCACTACTTTGTCATCTAGATGATCCAGAATATACTCATATTGATTTTAAAAAATTAGTTACTATCAAAATGAAAATAAATTTTAAATTACTAGAAGGATCTTGTTCCCCTCTCCCTCTGTTATGATAGTGGACACCAAGTTGAGAAAAGCTTTCTTTTGCTAGGCAGCCAGTGGAGTTATTTTTAAACATACAAAATGTTGTTCTCTGGAGAACTTTTTTCCTTTGATGGGCAGGTAAATGGCAGTTGGAGACAAAAAGCTACTTTGTTTTTATTGAGGTCTTTTGTTAAAACCCACTTTAGCCCTGTTTCCTGAAGCTGTGAGCATGTAAACCTTTGTTACCTGTGCTGTAGTGTATGTAGTACAACTATTTCCCCAGAACTAGGAGTTTTAGTCTCAAAAAAGTAGGCAGACATAAAAATCAAGAACAAAAATGTTTTCTGTGGAAACATTGAGGTGAGAGTATTCAGATATGTAAGATAGAAAGCAGAAGAACAAAAAAATGAAATGGTCTCAGTGTGATTTGTGGCAGAAGTCTTGAGAATTTAGAAATCCAGTAAAATGCCCTTGACTATTACTTAATGGCCAGCACAACCAAATTCATTGAAAAAGCATTTGTGGGAGTTCGTGTCATGGCTCAATGGTAACGAACCCGACTAGTATCCGTGAGGATGTGGGTTCAATCCCTGGCCTCGCTCAGTGGATTAAGGATTTGGCATCACAGACACTGGTGTAGGTCACAGACACTGCTCAGATCCCACGTCGCTGTGGCTGTGGCATAGGCCAGCAGCTGCAGCTCCAATTAGACCCCTAGCCTGGGAACTTCCATGTTCCTCAGGTGCAGCCCTGGAGAACAAAACAAGAAAAGAAAAAGCATTTGTGGTTTAAGTTGTAATGGAAATATGTATTAATGTTTTGAAACAGGGACCAATACTGTGAGTGAGTGTGGGGAGAAAAAATACCTCCCCTTTGGTGAATGCTGTATGCCTAAAAGAAAAAAGCCTGATGGGAAGCAAAATGAAGTGATAACAAAAGTAAATTGAGATTGGAGATTGGTTGGAAGAAGAGAGGAAGCTTAAATTCTGCATTTAGTACTTGAAGATTTGGTTAAATACAGTTTGTTAGGCATGAAATAAGGATCCAGTTTAAGCACTGCTCCCACTGTTTGTGACTTAAGATTTTTTCTTTTGTAAGGTAACAGTTAGCCATTGTGTCTTTTTCTCCAGATCCTTTTGAAAATAAGGTATGCATATAAAAGATTATTTCATTTTAGTTTAGAATAAATGTAAAGATTGTACTTCCAGTGTAGTTCTATGATTTGTCCTTTCTATATCCACTGCCCTGACTTTAGTTTAGACCATCATCATATTGTAGAATTGTTAAAAACAACCTCCTACCTCCTAACTGATTGCCCTCCTTCCTATCTTTCACATCCCTATTACTGTCAAAGTTAGCTTTCTTAAAACGTCCTCTTGGAGTTCTCTTGTGATGCAGCAGTTTAAGGATCTAGCGTTGTCCCTGCTGTGGGACAGGTTCAATCCCTGGCCCAGAAACTTCTGTATGCAACAGGTGCAGCCAAAAAAAAAGCACATGTGATACTGTTACTCCTGTTAAGTTTTTTTCTCTGATTCCTCATTGCCTTTAAGAATATTTGATGTACTACTATGCCCATGGCAAGAGTCCCAACTGCATGTTCCTTCACACTCTTTACTGTCTGGGTTTGGATGACAGATTATCCTATCACTCTATTCCTAATCATTTCTGCTTTTTCTTTCCAGGAAAGCAAGAGATTTAGTTCTTTGTCCTGCTTTTAGTTTTTCTTGAGGCATCTAGTCAGTTAACCAGTCTTTCCCAAGGTCTTCAGCTCTTCCACCCATAAATGCATATATTTAGGCAATGAATTTAAAAGCTTAGTATTCAGGGAATTCCCATTGTGCTCAGTGGCTTAAGAACCAAACTAGAATCACTGAGGATGCAGGTTCAGTATCTGGCCTCACTCAGTAAATTAAGGTGTTGCCACAAGTTGTGGCATAGGTCAAAGATGCACTTGGATCCAGTGTTGCTGTGGCTATGGCTTAGGCCTGCAGCTTCAGCTCCAATTTGACCCCTAGCCCAATAACTTGGATATGCTGCAGGTGCAGCCCTATTAGTGCTTAGGTAGGGTGGATTATGGGTTTCTAATAAGGTTATATTGTAATAAGTATATAATAAATATATGTTCATTCTCTATTTTGAACCTGATTCTGTTAACATTTTGTTTAAAAGTTAAAACAAGTATTCCCCCTTTATTCCAGTAACAGACAATCCTGTGAAGTTGGGTAACACAGATATCTACATATTCTTTTAGAGTAATGGAATTCATAAATGATATCTGGTTAGTGGAAGGAAGTAGAGAAGAATCCAAAGGGTCCTGTCTCTTTGAACTGAACTATGGCTATTTAATATGTTAGGTACATATGAGAGAGGTGTCCTGTTCAGTTTGAAGGGATCATGCAGTCATGCTGAATTTTTTGGTCTAATCAAACTGTTCACTTAACTGTTCCCTAGAGAAGCCACATTCATTTCTGCCTCTTGCTAGTGTCTTTTTTTCATTTAGAATGTTCTTCTTTTCTCCTTACCAAGTCTTGACCTTTTCTCAAGACCTCAAATCTCACTTCTCCTGTGAAAAATTGTCTAATTATACAAGCTCTACACGATTATTCCCAGTGCATAACTCTAGTAGTACCAACCACATCATACAATATGTATTATAGAAGCTTCTGATTTCTCTTTTGTAATAGTAATAATAAAATGAATTTCATTTGCCTCAAAATGTTTGTTGCTAATTTTTTGGCCTACATGATAGTCTGCTTAATAGTTAAGTGTCTGTAGTATATGTGAGGACCATGACTCTTTGGTTAAGTACCCCAAAAAGCATTATCTTCAAAAATCCATCCTTACATGATTTCTTAGAACATGCTATAAAACAAACAAATACTAGTATTTCCAACTAGCTAATCAAATAAGCAGGAAATTGACTTCTGAGGACATTTCAGCCATCAAAGGAATCAGACCAACTGAACTAGTTATTATTTTCTATTATCCTCTATGCTTAAAGCTAAACAACAGCAACAACAAAAAATATATATGTATGTATGTATTTTTTTAAGACTCTCTTCATAATCCTTTTTTTTTTTTTTTTTTTTGCTTAAGCCTTTGAATACAAGATTTTTCACTTGGTAAATGTACCTATTTTTACTATAGTTTCACACATTACCAAAAATGCCTTTAGAAGGGCTTAGAAAGCACAAAACAAAAATTGCTGTTCAACTTTTTTTTTTTCAGGTCCACTCTACTTTTTCTGGTCTTTCTTACCTTACTTGTTTTGCTCACATGTATTGTAGAAAACATTAAGCTGTGTTGGCAATTTCTCTTGGTTCCTAAGCTTGCCATCCATTTTGTTCAATTGCTTAGGTAATCAATTTCTGTATTATTACTCAACCCCCTCTGCCTACTATTCTCCACTAATACATTATCAAGTGTCTCATAAATATACTGTGTTCTCTAGCATCTTTGTTAGTACTGGAATAATCACTGCTTCTCTAACATCCATTTTCCTTTGTGAATAGATCTCACTTTTCTATTTATGCTGTTTTACTCTCATTTCTTTGAAAACTCTTGCACATTAAAATCCAGGTACTAGAGGAGTTCCCATCGTGGCTCAGAGGTTAATGAACCCGACTAGGACTTGGGTTTGATCCCTAACCTCCATCAGTGAGTTAAGGATCCAGTGTTGCCAGGAGCTGTGGTGCAGGTCACAGACATGGCTTGGATCCCATGTTGCTGTGACTGTGATATAGGCTGGCAGCTATAGCTTGGATTGGACCCTTAGCCTGGGAACCTCCATATGCCATGGGTGTGGCCCTAAAAAGACAAAAAAATAAAATAATAAAATCCAGGTACTAGAGTGGTTAATTCATATGTGAGAAGAAAAATACAAAAAAGAAAAAATACTAAGACATAAGTTTCAAGATGAGTTGTGGGGAGCAGAGGATGGAGTTGAGGGTATATTGAAAAATAAGACAAAAATCCATCTTTGACTTAACCATTTGTTTTTTTTTTTTTGTTTTTTTTTAGGACTCAACCTGTGGCATATATAAGTTCCCAACTAGGGGTCGAATCAGAGCTACAGTTGCAGGCCTACACCACAGCTCACGGCAATGCCGGTTCCTTAACCCACTTACGAGGCCAGGGATTGAACCCTTAACCTCATGGATATTAGTCGGGTTCATTTCTGCTGAGCTACAGCGGGAACTCCCTATCATTTGTTCTTTAAAACACTTATATATAATTATTACTGTGCTGGATGCCATGAAGAATGCAAAAGAACTAAAATATATAGTCCTCTTTGAAAAACTTAGAAGTGAACTAACTGACTCAATTGATAAAAGTATTGAAAAGTGTATAACCATATATTAACTATGTGCTGTGGGTGTTCAAAGGTGTTTCACATGCCGTAGGTATTATAAGGAAGATCTCCATTGTGGGTGATGGAAGGGAAAGGAAGCATCCTTTAAAGGTGATAGGGACTGGGGAGAATGGCAGGGTTGAGACTGTTGAAGGAGGATTTGGATTTGCTTCAATGTTGATAAAGTTAGGAATTGTTGTAGCTCTAGGGGACTGTCCCTTAAGATAATAATGTATGAATGAAGGGAAATATTCCTGTCTTCTTAGGTCAACCTGACTATAGTAACCATTTTATGAACAATGAAAGATTAAATTGGATAGTGGATATTTGGTAAATCATACTTCTATAGAATAGTTTTATCAGTAAATGAGGTTAGAGGGACAAATGATGTTGCATAGTTAAATGCTGATATCAACACACATATGATATTCCTGTGTGTATTAGAGCTCAGGAAAACACCATAAAAGCCTATTAGGTGATGCAGGTAAAATTTATTGAATGCTGGCTCTGTCATGGCTAAGGAAAGGATGTCTGTGTTTCTTATGAATTATGTACTGCACATGAGCACTTTAGTAAACTTAAGTTCTTTTCTTGGTTAATTAATGCTAATCAACAAATCCATGGCATTGTCTCACTTTTAGTCCTGTATTTAGGTTTACAAATTGCAAATAATCTTAGGTGACTAATAGATTACTTAAGAGCCAGTAGTGGGGCTGCCCTTCATGAGTGTTCATGGTTTATCGGTTTTTAACATTGGATGCTAGTGTATTTTGTGTATGTATTGTACATTTATCACAATGAAAACTTGGGAGGAGTGGCTCTTTGAAACAGGCACAGCACTTGTTCTACATTCTACTTAGATTAATTATCATTGCCTGTAGGCATTTTTCTGTTACTCTTTTTGGCCGTTTAATACAGTGGAATTGTTGAGAGCTGATGTTATGAGATTCAGCCATAGGCCGTGACGTGGTACATATGACCATTTATAAATGGTAATTTTAAGGGGCTTAAGATTCAGTCATAATAATTAGTTCCAGGTTGAAATTTGATGTTTGATAGCAAAAATTTCTTCTAGGACATGTTAAGGAGAAAATTGCCTCTGTTCTTTTTAAGTTATCCAAATGCAAATTTATTTTGAGTAGTTCTTCAGTTAAGGACTTATTTGCATTTGTTCAGTACCACAGAGACTTTTTTTTAAATGAGGGTTTTTTTTTTTTTTTCTTAGTTTCTTCTATAGACTAGTATTTGTGATGAGAGTTTGTTTCAATTTAAGAAAATGAGTTGCTGCATAGGTGAGGTAGTATTTGAATCGCTTAAAAGTTCATGTCAGTGTTTTGGTTCTTTTCAGTTTTTCCTTTCTCTTTTGTTTTCCTTCTTTTTAAAATTTCTTTATTTTTTGCTTTGTTCTGTTTTGTTTTGTTTATTTACTTTTGGTTTTAGTTTTTACAGAGGGTGTTTTGGGCTCTTCATGGCCTTGCTAACATTCTTGGCTGGCCATATTTAGTCTGCGCACTAATTGTTAGTTGGCCCAGTCCAGTCTAACTCTGTGCTCTCAGTTTTTTTAGTCTGGTTTTCTATTTTTGTCCACTTGGTTGTGTTTTAGCTCAGAGAGATTTTTATCCTGATGGGCCGGATTTTAATCCGTGTACTAAATTTTAGTCTGCAGACTAAAAGTAATCCGCGGATTATTTATTTTTGCAAAACATTTAATTCCCCCACTGGAAACTATCCTAAAAGAATGTTAAATTCTCTTAGAATAGCCAAGGGAATTCACAGCTACTGGTGAGTTCTGCCATTTTTTGTTCTCAATACCTAGACATAATAGACCCTACTACCCCCTTTTGCATATTTGGCTCCGTTGTGCCTAGGTGTTGGTGTACTTTACTATGCATGTCACCTATAACTGTGACTGTCCCTTAGTTGTATCGTTTATTGTATATATTTTTGTTTAGCTTTTGGTGGGTGAATTGGGCATATTTGCAGATGGAACTGTGTTGAATTTGTAGTGTTCAAAGATAAAGAATTTTTTCAGTGAGTTTTTCCAAAAAGCAAAGAATGGTCTTTATTTTTCCTAAGTAATGGGTGCAAGGGTATGAGGGGGCGAAGCCCACAATAGAAAAAGTAAGTTTATACCCGCACTCCTGAGGTGATATGTCAATTTCCTGAAGAGTCCTAAGATAATGAGAAATGTCAGTAAATATCTTTTAGCAGGGAAGTCAATCCAAAATGAAGAATAATCCGCGGTGGCCTGATCCTTCTTAGCTCACACAAATTGAAAATATCTGGCTTAAAATCTATAGTAACATGAATTAAATATATTTATTACTTTTCCTCTCATCACTAATAATTTAGCAGTAAAATGTTTATACTGTATACTGGAATCCATTAATAGAGAAAATTAGCATATTGGGAACTCATGTCTTTAAAAGCAGGCTAATATGCCCTCTCCCAGCCATGTCAATGGATGATGAATCCAGGTCGTAGAAGACCAAACACTTTACTTTGGGAACTTTACTTCTAGATTTCATTTTGATTTTAACTTTTTTTGGTTTTGTATTTTTTTAATAAATGCACTGGCATTGGAACATAATAAACTAAAATTGAAATGTTTCTTTACTGTGCCTCACCATTGCGCAATCAAAATTTTTTTGCATACACTGTGGTGAAATAATTTTTAAAACTTGGACTTGAAACTGTGGAGACTGATGTTTAAAGTTTATAACTGTATAAACATTTTCTATGTCCCCCCCCACACCATGAATTATAACATTGGATATATTTTTCCTTGCTGGACTATTCTCTTTTGGATTGACTTCCCCTGTTTGGATTATTTCACTGCATTCTCATCTTTAGGATTCGTCAGGAACAGGACATTTCACCTCAGGAGTGCGGGTATGTATTTAAATTTTTTTTCCCAAAATTTCAGGGCAGGTCTGAAAAACTGGGGGGAAAAACTTTTTGAAATACTAAATAGTTACTCATTCTTGAAATGTAACAGTAAAAAAACAATGTAGGTAGCTGTGCTTTCTGTTTTCACTCACTGTATATGGTATAGGTTTTGCTTATGGTCTGTTTAGATTGTCAGTTTCCTGGGTGACTTATTGATATCTAAGCTGAAGTTTAGGAATTGTGGGGTTTGGAAATTATTATTTTTTCAATAATAAATATTGACAAAGATCCACAGGAACAAAGATTCTTGAGTATTAGGCAATTTAAATGAGTAAGGAATGAAATGGCCTCAGAAACTTAACTGTGAAAAGCCAAATCTTAATAGGTACTGGTTTCCTTTTCTTCAGATGCAATAATAATTCAGAAGAGCAATTTCTAGTTTGGCTTGTAATTTTTGGACATTGCATGCTACCACACCCTGTTTTATATGGTCAGAAATCCGAACTTCTGGGGATGCTGAGTTTTGACCCCACATAATTTTCCACTTAATCTTTATCCTTAGAGTACTCTCATCAGTAATCTCTCAGAGTTTAAAGTAGTAATGGATACATTTTTTTAAAGGTAGATTGTCTTGATTTTAATGTAGGCTCTTGGAATCAATTCTTTCTTTATTGTTTCTATCTCTTTGATTCCATGAGTTAGGATTCCCTGGCAAAACAAGCTAATGTGTGTCTTAATACCAACATGGATGGTCACTTGTAGCCAGTAAGAAACCAAAAAGATACGGATGACATTTTTTTTTAAATAATCGATAATAACCTTACAATTGGCTTTTTAATAGGCTTAACACAAAGTGTTCATTAATATAACATGAAATGTTTTCATTTAAAATATACTCACTGTCTAGCTATCCTACATTTCAATGTTAGAAGTTATTCATTTCTACTTTTGGTAGTAGTACTTGTAATTCTACTTATATACTTCCATATTGGGGCAGAAGCATTTTTTATTAGACAAGTTAGCGAAATAAAACCATATACGTCAAATAAATGCAAACTGCCCTCAGGGATAAAATCAGTAGTGCTTAATATTTTTATGAAAAATTTTCTGAATGTTTATACTGATTATTTTCTTTTACATTGAGTTTGATATGGATCTGGCTGGGGAGCAAGAGAAGGGGAAATAACCAAGAACAGTAGAGGATCAAAATAATACAATAACTTAATTCTTTGAAGAATATTCAAGAATTTCTCCTAATTATTCAGAACAATAAAGATTAAGCAGTTTTTGACCTTACAGAGAGGGTTTTCTAACATAGCCAGATAAATTAACTAAGGGCTCTAATGTTCATAACCTTTACGTAAAAACCAAAAGAAAAAAAAAGATTTTCAATGTGAAACATACTCTTAGAAATAAGACTCTTAAAATCTAATGAGTTCTATAGTAGTAGTCAGTTCTCCTACTTCCAGCCTAGGTGAATAGCCAGTTAACCTTTCTTACTGAATAACTTATATTGAGTAACTTATATTAATAGCCAGTTTAGCCTTTCTTATTGAGGAACTTTGTTCTTTCAGGCTTCTCCGCGCCTTGTCACTGTCTATATATGTCCTTTCCTTACTTGTTGGTCTGTTTCCCTCCATTTTTACACATCTGTTTCCTTAATGTGTTTGACAACCTTCACCACCACCATTACTACACCTTCTCTTTGATTCTATTTCCTGCCTATCGAGGGATATATGTTTTATTTTTCTTCAGCTTCAAAGGCTGTTGGTCCATCTGCTTATGTTTATTTCTGTTTTTCCTCTTCTGCTTTTAGTCTTTAACTGTCCATAATTTAGAGCACACTATATTTTTCATGGCTTTATGTATTTATTAGGAGTTTTAAGACACAAGTAGTAAGCTTTCTATTTCTTAAGCAAATGTATTTATTTGCATTTTGCTTCAGTATAGTTTTCAGTTTTCTCTTTCTGTGAGTTAATGGCTCTTAAGGGATCTCTTCCTGATTAAAATCCTAGAATATTTATTCAAATGAGAGTAAATTGGCTTTGTTCATGATAACAACTACATACATGGTAAAACAGTTTTGGACATTTTGTGAAGTTCTGGGTATTCAAGAATTTCTTCAAATAATGATAGGCTTTGTTTATTCAAGAGTTAATACCAAAGCATTAACATTTATAGGCCAAGAGTAAACAGCTTTTCTTTTTTAAAAGGTATTAATTGCCAAATTCGAACAGTGCCATCCATTATCAACAATTGTTCTGCTAAAAAAAAAAAATCACACAAAAGAGGCAACCTTTTATCTGTTGCAAATTTTCAAAACTTGAAAATTAATTTTATATCCTTCTAGTTGTGCTTACCTCCAGAGCCCAGACTTTTCTTTAGTGATGGTCATATTTTGTGTACATTTGATTGTACTGCTTTTATGATTAGCATATGTAGATTTTTTTTTCTATTTCCCCTAGTTTTTTCTCTGAGCTTTTCTCATATAATCTTCAGTTAGCAGTTCCCCCCAGTGTGGTAAATAGCATGCAGTTAACCCCTTTATTCTAAAACATTCCATTCACAGATGCAGGCATGTTTTTCTATGTAGTTTAACTCAGTACTCAGAGGATAACTTGCTAAGATTCTTACAATAAAATATCAATTTTACTTTCTGGGAGTTCCCTTGTGACACAGCGGTTAAGGATCTGGTGTTGTCACTGCAGTGGCTTGGGTTGCTGCTCTGGCCCAGGTTCAGTCTCTGGACTGGGGACTTCTATATATCCTGCTGGCGCAGCCAAAATAATAATCATAATCGTAATAATTGTACTTTCTCTTTTTTTATACTATAGGTCTTCCGGCCCCGAACTCCCCCAGAGGCCATTGCACTATGTAGCCGTCTGTTGGAGTACACACCAACTGCCCGATTGACACCACTGGAAGCTTGTGCGCATTCATTTTTTGATGAATTACGGGACCCAAATGTCAAATTACCAAATGGGCGAGACACACCTGCACTCTTCAACTTCACCACTCAAGGTAACTCCTAACCCTGAGCTCTTTCACCAGTTCTAGGAAGGTTACATATGTGTGTAAAGTGATACTCTTTTAAAATCCGTGTAGGATGAAAGTGGGCATATTAAGTACTTATATAGGTAGGAAGCATCCTATCTAATTACTTTATTAGTCCACCACTTGTTTGGTTTTCAACAAAATAGTGGCAGGTAAAATTTTTCAAATAGTCATAGCTTCTCTAATTTTTATCAGATTGTGATAAATCTTGGCTTTGGAAAGATTACAGAGATTTCAGTGGGTGAGGTTTATCACTAATTAGACTCTTGTACAGTTTAATCCTCAGATTTGTATCTGAAACTTAGAATATTAAAATTTCTTGCTTCCAAAAGGTTTATATCAAGTTTTTCAACCTGGAAATAAATTAGTGCCTATATTTGTATAACTTGAATTAACATACAAATGGGAAAAACTAGAGTCCTCTAAACTCCTTAGAACTTATGTAAGGGATGTAGAAGAAAAATTCTCAGCCCTTCTGGAACTTGGCATCATTGCGGCTGAGAAAACATTAATAGGACAACTGAGTTTGTGCATTGGTGGTTTCTAAGAAGCTCCAGTATAGTCGTTTCTTCACCATTTCTGTTTTTGTTTTTCATTCATTCATCAGCCACACTGCCTCTGACGATACGATTTTCTTCTTAAACTGAACATTAAAAGTGTACAATCCCCTATAGATAAAATAAGGAATAAATAGCTTGCTTGTTTTGACTGATCGATTAGTCATAGACCTATAGAAGGGAGATAGAGAGCTTTCTTTTATGAGAAAATAAATATATTTCCTTTGTTATAAAGTGGGATTTTCCCCCATGTTTAAACTTTTCTAAAATTGTGGAAAAGTGCACTGCTTAAACTGTCAATTTGGAAAATATGAGTTGCTAGTAAAATAGATTTGGATGATTCAGTTGACTATAATCTTAAACTGTCAATATTATATAACTACTAGCAATGCTGATGCAGTCTATAGTCATAAAATAAAAATGTTCATATATCCTGGAACTATTAATTTTGATTGTTTAGGGCTGATCAAAGATCATTTAGAATGTTGGTTTAGGTCCTGGCTATGCCTCTTTAAGAAGAATGTTAATGAATGACAGGTAGGATATATAAAGGAGCAGAATTGAATGTAGAGCCTGGAAAAGTAAAGACTTAAGATACTCCTGAGAGCTATCTAAAAATACCTCCAAGACTATCTTCTAAAGAAAAGAATAGACATATGTTCTTTCTCCATATTATAAAATTGAAAATAGCAATAAAATTAGAGGGCAGTACCTATTTGGACCTAATAGCTCCTGGCATACATAGAACCTAAATAAAAATACTGAAGAATCAATGAGTAAGTTTTCAGTTGATAACAATGGAACTGTTTCAAATATTTCAAAATATTGATCTCATTATCAGGAAAAAGCTGAATGATGTCAAATATTGTAGATAAGATTATTCCAATTTGGCAGCAGATTTGGCCCCTTCCAGAGCAGAGATTTTTTTTTTTATTCCATGTCATATAAGTTTTGGACCTCTTGAGAAAGTAAATTTTATTTTTAATTCTTACTGCTTTTGTTTTAATCAAGAGTAATACATGTAGATGGAAGAAGATGTTGAAAACGCAGAGGAAATATAAAGAAAATTAAAATCACAATTCCAAGATAATTACTTTTAGCATTCAAAATAATTAGCTTTTAGCATTTTATGATGTAGCTTTTTTTTAGTCTTTTTTCTTATGCTGACGCTGATAATGTTTGAATATAAAATGATGCTCTATTTTCTCATTTAGAAGATCCCCAAAGGGTTCTTTTTGTTAACTCGAATATATTTAAAATTATATATTATGTAAAGTTAATATTAATTTAGGAATTTTATTTTTTTACACCTCAAATTTCATAGTGATTTTATTCAGATTATATGCATCTTTTATTTTACATCTTTGTCTTTGAAATCAGTAGAGCTACTTTTTGAACTATCTATATGGTTTTTTAGGTGATATCACCTAAAGTTTTTGATATGAAGTACCTTTTTAAAAATTTTATTGTGAATCAGTTATATATGTACACATACCCATTTTCTTCCCCTATATGGGAAAAGAATATTGACTACAATATTATAGAATATTGAGTAGAGTTACCTGTGTTATTCAGCAGATCCTGGTTAGTTACCTATTTTATATAAGTAGTGTGCATGTGTTAATCCCAACTTCCTAATTTATCCCTCTCCCCACCTTTCCCCTTTGGTAATCATAAGTTTGATTTTGAAATCTGAGTCTCTTTTCTGTTTTGTAGTTAGGTTCTTTTGTATCATTTTTTCTTAGATTCCGCATGTAAGTGATCTCTTATATTTGTCTTTCTCTTACTTATTACTTGGTTTAGTGTGATAATTTCTAGGTCCATCCATGTTGCTATATAGAAATGGCATTATTTTGTTCTTTTTATGACTAAGTAATATTCCATTGTATATGTGTCACATCTTCTTTATCCATTCCTCTGTTGATGAACATTTTGGTTATGAAGGACTATTTGAAGACTCTGTAAGAGGCTGCCATTGGAAGTTCTTCATGCACCCATTTATGTAACATGATACTTTTTTCCTTTTGTACAGTAGATATATGTTTATTGTCTGCACAATATAATGATTTACTGAAAGGCTTTTGTATACAGTGACATCCAGCATTTTCAACTGTGGGGTCTTGGCACCAGAAACTACTAAATCAGTGCCAAATTTCTTTGCCTCTTTTTTTTTTTCATCACTTCTGTCAGGTAACTTTAAAATTTTCCAAACTTTGAAGGGAACTTTGATTGAGGTTTTTTTTCACACTAAGTATCATCTCCAGCAAGTGCTTTGTTTCTCAAAATACACAAATCAAGAAAGGCTTCTGTCAACTGAGCAAGTTGGTAGAAACCCAAATGTGTATAAGATAACTACGTTTTGGAGAGTAATTCTCTTTAAATTGAGGCATATTTTGATAGATACTCTTCAGATGTGTTCACAAAATAATGCCATTTCTATATAGCAACATGTATGGACCTAGAAATTATCACACTAAACAAAGTAATAAGTAAGAGAAAGACAAATATATAAGATCACTTACATGCGGAATCTAAGAAATGTGTTGATCAAAACTGAGATACTACTTAAGCCTTTTATTTGATCAGATTTTAAAATCCAGGATTGTTTCACTATTGACATGCACCATTTTTGAAGTAATTGCATTTGATTCTTCAGTCACTGGCTAATAATTTTCCATTATTACTAAAGAAAATAAAATTCAAAACTAAATTTGTTATTTTATGAATTCTTAAGCTTAAAAAAAAGGAGATAAAATTCACATAGCATAAGATGAATCATTTTAAAGTGAGCAGTTCAGGAGTTCCCGTCGTGGCTCAGTGGTTAACGAATCCGACTAGGAACCATGAGGTTGCGGTTTCGATCCCTGGCCTTGCTCAGTGGGTTAAGGATCCAGCATTGCCGTGAGCTGTGGTGTAGGTTACAGAATCGGCTCGGATCTGGTGTTGCTGTGGCTCTGGCGTAGACCAGCAGCTACAGCTCTGGTTAGACCCCTAGCCTGGGAACCTCCATATGCCACAGGAGCAGCCCTAGAAAAGGCAAAAAGACCAAAAATAAATAAATAAATAAATAAAGTGAACAGTTCAGTGGTATTTATAAAGTACATTTACAGTGTTGTACAGCTATCACCTCTCCCAATTCTAAAACATTTCCATTGTTCCTAAAGAAAACTCCATATCCCATTAAGCACTCAGTCTCCATTAATCCCTCCCTCTCCCTGGCAACCACCTACTTTCTGTCTCTGTTTACTTATTTTGGATGTTTTATATAATGGATTCACATAATATGTGACCTTTTGTGTCTGGCTTCTTTCACTTGTGCATTTTCGAGGTTCATCCATGTAGTAGCATTTATGAGAATTTCATTCCTTTTTATGGCAGTGTAATATTTCACTGTATCATGTCTTAATCTCTGGCAACCATAACAGAATACTGTGAACTGGGTGGCTTAAACAGCAAGTGTTTATTTCTCAACAGTTTTTGAAACTGGGACTCAAGATCAAGATGCTGGCAAATTCCGTGTTTGGTGAGGGTCCACTTTCTGGTTTGCAGGTGGTCACTTTCTTGCTCCTATGGTGGAGAGAGATCACCTCTCTTGTTTCCCTTCTTATCAATATGGGATCCCCCTGTACCAACATTCTGGGGAGTCCTTTCACCTCTCTCCTGTGTCATACCCCTGCACCTCTCTCCTGTGTTATATCCCTGTTTCCTAGGTCCTAGTTCTTCCTATATCTTAGATTGTGACCACCTAGTAGTACTTTCTCCCTGTCCTTCTAGATCACTGTTACTCTCGTACAGTGTTTTTGTATAAGGGAAGAGGTGTTGTTTGATGTTACTCTGTTTGATCCTCCAAGATTTTGGAGCAGTTTTTGCAAATGGTGATCTTACTTACTAAGCAAAGATGTAACTTTTCTAGATGGAGATTCATAACACATACTAATTAATAGCAATTAATGGATGATTAGAATAAAACTGGGTAATTCAAGAGGTTGAAAAAAGAGAACCAACTTTTCAGTTGGTTGTGTAGCTAGAGAGCATTGAAGCATTGCTGCCCGGGGTGGTGTGGCAGGGTACAGGAGGGAAAGGGGGTTGGTCATTAGTGAGGTTCAGTGGTAGGCAGAATAAAACCCTCCTCCATCTTCACAACAAATATTTTTTTCTTTTTTCTTTTTGTCTTTTTTTTTTTTTTTTTTTTTTTTTTTTTTTTTTTTTTGGTCTTTTTAGGGCCACATCCGCCACTTATGGAGGTTCCCAGCTAGGGTCGAATCAGAGATGTAGCCACTGACCTACACCACAGCTCACAGCAACACCAGAGCCTTAACTTACTGAACAAGGCCAGGGATCCAACCTTCATCCTCATGGATGCTAGTCAGATTTGTTTCTGCTCAGCCACAATGGGAACTCCCTCACAACAAATTTTCAATGAAGTCTATACTACTTCCCTCAAATGAACTAAAGATAATCCCTGATCTGCATATAGTAGAGTGAGTAATACATGCCACATTAAATATATACAATATTTATTAAGCCATACAACCAGTACGTATTGGGCTTTTCTAATGTTCCCTCTAGTTGGTACTGTTGTTTTCATTAGTAAGGTAAACCTACCTTACGAATGGAACTATGGAGATTTTACACTTGAGTAAAATATAGTAAAGCTTATAGCTAACTGCAATTTGCTGTTTGTTTCTGTACCATGAGTAAATAGCCATAGATGGTAATTACTGTTACTTTCATGTAATCAAAACAAGTATTTCTGTAGTCAGCTATAGGGAGAAGAGAGAGAACAGATATGGGACAGAAAACTTTAAAATCCTTCAGACCTTTTGGATCCATATTCAGCAGACTATTACACTTCTCCTTTTTTCTGGTCCTGGGGCCTCAGTGTTCTAGGATCCCCAGACTGACAGTATTGTCTGCATCAAGGCATTGGAAGCAAGGGCAGACCTTTGGCAGACCTTCACCTCTCCCTTTCCACCAGTCATGAAATCCCAAAGGTTGGACAGAATTGACCTTAGGAAGCAGGTAGAATCAGGAAATTCAGCAGAGATCAGTTTCTCTTTATTTACAAATTCCTGTATTCCAAGACTTGAATATATTTGGAAGTAGGTGGTTTTGCATGTTTAAAGATGAGTCGTCTTTAGCGAATTCCACCACACACATTCCCATTCCCAATTTCCTATCCAATTTGTATGAGATTTTACCAAGTAAGATTATTTTGGTAAGCATTGTCCCCCTGATGTGGGTTGAGCAGCTGTGAGTTAAGATTATCAACCATTTACATTAATGTGACTTAGTTTGAAGAGTCTACTGCTGTACCCCTTAGCTGGGTTGTCTGAGGGAATGATGGTTTTGTGGGGAGGTAAGGAGAATTGGTGGCTTATTGGTTAGACAAAAAGTAGGAGAGACTGCTCAAATGAGAGTTAAAACGGGATATTTGGGACATCCAGAGAGCAACATGCCAACTCAGGCAGACTGTAGACACTTTGGGGTACCAGGACAAGAATACCTGGACATGGGGAAAGCAGTGATGAGATAGAAAAGGGGCTCCAGAAAGCAAGTGAAAACAGGACAGTCAAAGGAAGGCTAAGAGAAAACAAAAGGAAATGGAGAAAGGATCAGAGAAAGATTTTGTATAGGATTGTATTAAAGAAAAGGAAGTGGTGGAAAATAGGAGATTGAGAATAAATTGGGTGGGCAGCAAAAGCAGGTGTTAAAGACTACTTATTTATAAAATGTATTGTAATTCATTGTTTACAATAATTAGGAGATTCCATATCTTTGTAGCAATGATTTTTAAACCAGTTTCTCTCTCTCTCTTTTTTTTTTTTTTTTTTTTTTTCCTTAGGGCTGCACTTGCAGCATATGGAAGTTCCCAGGTTAGGGGTTGAATCAGAATTGCAGCTGCTGGCCTGTGCCACAGCCACAGCAACTCGGAATCTGAGCCATATCTGCACCTACACCACAGCTCGTTGGCAATGCCAGATCCTTAACCTACTGAGTGAGGCCAGAGACTGAACCTGCATCTTCATGGATACTAGTTGTGTTCTTAACCTGCTGAGCTACGATGGGGACTCCTGGTTTTCCTTTTTTAAAATTGTCATACACATGAATCAGGAGTTCCCTGGTGGCCTAGCAGTTAAGGATCTGGCATTATCACTGCTGTGGTGCAGATTTAGCCCCTGGCCTGGGAACTTCTGCATGCTGCAGATGCAGTCTAAATAAATAAATAAGGTCAGTCCACATGCTTATCTGACTTTCTATATTCTCAGCATCTTCTAGTCTGCCTTGTCCTCAGCCATATCTAAAGTAGGAATAGTATTTCAGCCACCTGCCTGAGGTAATGAAGTGTCTTCTAATATTCTTAAATTATAATAAACCTTGAGTTGGGGCTTTCGGTTTTAGACTTAGTATAATTTACAATAGCAGTAATAAATTTACATGAAATAGGAACTCCTGATTTATATGTAGGGTATGAATCAAAACCTATAGTGAAGCTCATAAACAGCTTGACTTTTCAGTGCCCCTCAATTTTTTTTTTTTTTTAACAAAGCTGATAAACCTTTTATGTGACTGTCCCTGTTTTTCTTTTGGATTATTTTGGGTGAAAAATATATAAAAGATCTTTATAAGTGGACTTAATGAAATCTGGGTATAAGTAGATTATTCTGGTAAATAAATGAGAGGTGGAGCTCTTTGTACTCATCAAAGGAATTGGTGTCAGAATATTCTTCAACATTTTATAAATAATTTAGAAGAGTAGAATTTCTAAGTAAGCTGTATTCTTCTAGGTATTTGAAAGCTAACCCAAGGAACATTTCAGAGAGAGGTTGGGGAAATTAATGAGTGCTACTGAGAGGGGGACAGGTTAGTTTAAGTTCAGGCAACTAGAATACTAATGGCAAATAATGTTGACCATATTTAGAATTTGGGATCTAAATTATGAATTATTTTCACTTTTCCCTGAGATTATTTGATTGGCTCTGTTGCTTTGGCCATACTACTGGAGAGAATGGTGGAGTAGTATAGGAACAGTCAGTCAGAAAGTAGTATCATGGCTTAAAGTTCTCCATGTAGTTTGGACAGATAACACTTCTTGGAAGACCAGAACACAGGCAGTAAAGATAAGCAGTGTCACATATGGAAAGAGTAAGTCATACCTAAAGTCTCGTTCCCAGTCTCTTTTTTTTTTTTTTTTTTGTCTTTTGTCTTTTGTTGTTTTTGTTGTTGTTGTTGCTATTTCTTGGGCCGCTCCCGCGGCATATGGAGGTTCCCAGGCTAGGGGCTGAATCGGAGCTGTAGCCACCGGCCTACACCACAGCCACAGCAACGCGGGATCCGAGCCGCGTCTGCAACCTACACCACAGCTCACGGCAACGCCGGATCGTTAACCCACTGAGCAAGGGCAGGGACCGAACCCGCAACCTCATGGTTCCTAGTCGGATTCGTTAACCACTGCGCCACGACGGGAACTCCCCCAGTCTCTTTTAACTAGTTGCAGACCTTGCCCGAGGAACTATCTCTGAGTTTCCTAATTTAAAAAAATGAAGTAGTTGGATTAAAGGATACTCACTTCCAGCTCCAGAATTCCAGTTATAAAAATGAGTTGATTCCGGAAAGACAAAGAAAAAAATGAAAAACACAACTAAACGGAGCATGAAAGAGTAAGGGATGTAAAATCATGGTATAAATGGATATTGAAAACCACAGACTGGTTCTTCCAGAACTCAACATACATACAGTGTGTATTATTTTTTAGTGCTCAGAAAGTTTACATAGTAATGCTACATTTATTGCATTTCATCAGGAATGGAGTTCTAAGTTTACAAGTTACTAAAGTTTACTCTTAAAAAGAAAGGAAAAAAAAAGGAGCTCCTATCATGGTGCAGCAAAAACAAATCCTACTGAGAACCATGAGGTTGTGGGTTCGATCCCTGGGCTCGCTTAGTAGGTTAAGGATCTGCCCTTGCTGTAGCTGTGGTGTAGGTCACAGACATGGTTCAGATCTGATGTTGCTATGGCTGTCGCGTAGGCTGGCAGCTATAGCTCCAATTGGACCCCTAGCCTGGGAACCTCCATATGCTGTGGGTGGGGCCCTAAAAAGCATTAAAAAAGTTTATTCTTTTTCATCACTAGGACTTTTAAAATAGTAGTATTTTGCTAGGTGATTATCATTACTATGATTTTAGTACACGAAATGCATTCACACATTTTGGGGTGACTAGTATAAATTATAATGCTCCTTCTTGGGCAGTTTCAAGGCAAAGTATTCAGAGGTTTGTATAGATATTATGTAGTCCATACATGAAACATTGCCAATATTACCAAACAGTAGGAGCGAGCCTTGTAATTTGTTTACTATTCCTCTGATCTTCTGATTAGTGTTTGTTTACTTTCCAGAATGAATATAGAAAATGTAGTCAATGTTAGGAACTTAGAGATTTCCTGGGCACTTGGAAATTGTTAGGAGAGGAGCAATTATGGGGTTACTTGTTTGTTTATATATCTCCAAATGAGCAACATTAGAATTCAGTGTATAAGGAGTTCCCGTTGTGGCACAGCAGAGACGAATCCAACTGGTATCCATGAAGACAGATTCTGTGTTGCTGCAGCAGTGGCATAGGCCTCAGCTGTAGCTCCTAGTAGACCCCTAGCCTGGGAACTTCCATATGCCACGGGTGCAGCCCTAAAAAGCAAAAAAAAGAAAGAATTCAGTGTACATAAGATCAAGGTGCACCATACTAGCATTTGAATTACTGCTCAAAAAAAAAAAAAGTACACAAATCAAATGGGCATGCCATTGTTAAGTCACTTAAACCTTTTTGTCAATTTTAGAAAAAAATAGCAATTTTAACTAAGTAGACCACCACTGGCGATTTTCTTTTATACTTTCCTTGATATACACATGAACACCTCAGACTATTTGTAGAAGAAAAAGTCTGCCTCTTTGTGACTACTTTCTGGTGGATCTGCAGGGTAAGCCCTTTCAAAGCTCACAAAGAAAGACTCCCTTCCTTCTGATGACTGGTATTTTATTTTCACTGTAAGAGTAGTTCTAGTTAATAAAGGGTTGATTTCTTCCCTCTGATTTTGTACATTGATTTAAATTACTGTTTTCAATTTTATCGTCAGCTTCACACAACACAGCTTGGACAAACTTAACATACCTCTTCCCACTCCTACCCCAAACCCCAATCCCTGCAAATTAAAAAAAAAAAAAAAAAAAAAAACTAGGAAAGTTTCTTACCTGCCCTTTTTTATCAGTAAACTTGGAAATCTTTTATTTGGAAGAAGAGAAACTTTAGGGGAAACTTCAGGTTTTGCCAACAATTATATTTAGGTGGTGGTGTTTTTGATATTTAAAAAGATTGCTTAACTGTCGTGGGTCTTTTTATGGGAATTTTTCTTCTCTAGTTTTTAGTGTAAACAACAGTACAGCAAAATTTAGTTAAATGAGTTTGACCTTTTGATCGGTTAGTGTCTGTCTTGGTTGTCTTATTGATACCTATTTTTAACTTTATTTTGCTTTTATTCAAATTGTGCTTTATGTTTTGAGGGTGGACCACATGATGACTGATACGTTATCAAAACATTTATAATGTTTCCCAATTACTGTATGATTTTTTTATGAATAGTTTTATAGCATCTTCAAATAGTGAAGAAATCCTTATCATACATTAAATTTTGAAAAACATTTTAGAACCTGTTGCCATTTTGTTTTGAACCATATCTCTAAGGTAACAGTCTATCTCTTAATCTTTCCACCTCTTTTTTTTTTTTTTTTTTTTCCCTCCCACTACTTTTTAGGGCTGTACTCAAAGCATATGGAGGTTCCCAGGCTAGGGGTCAAACTGGAGCTGTAGCCACTGGCCAGATCCACTCCAGATCCGAGCCTCATCTGTGACCTACACCGCAGCTCAAGGCAGTGCCAGATCCTTAACCCTCTAGTTAATAAAGGGTTGATCCTAAGCAAGGCCAGGGATCAAATCCACAACCTCATGGTTCCTAGTTGGATTTGTTTCTGCTGCGCCACAACGAGAACTCCTAATCTTCCCAACTCTTAACTTTTTCTAAAGCTAGACCTACTTCAGTATTATGGGATTCCTTATTTCCTTAATTATCTCCCTGCTGGCAAGCCTCACACACATGCTTAGTAAATCAGTTTTAACTTTTCATTTTCAGATTCTTCTGCACTCCTTAATTCTCTTATTCAAGAGTACATACACTTTGCCTGATTCTGAAAGAGAGTGTATTGCTTTTCTGTTTCTGTCCTTCTACATGTTTTTTTTTTTGCTTTCTTTCGCTGCATTTTGTAACCACACTCATTATCTCCATTTCCTTACTATTCAGTGCTGTGGATAGTCAGAGAAATTGGGAGTAGGTTGTAATAGTTGTATGCGAAAAAAAAAAAATTACAAACATGTCACACCCTACAGTTGTGACCACCCTACAGAAGTGACCATAGTCTCCCTGTACAAAAGGGACAGGCTTGTAGTGTAGAAAACAGGACTATAGTACATGGAGGCTTCCTTATTCACAAGCAAAAACTGTGATAGTTTGTAAGCTCTTTGGAGTAGAGATGAGCTAATGGATGGAAAAAAGAGAATCTTAAGGAATGCCCTTAATTAGGAGGAAAAGGACAGTGGTGTATAGAAATTGATGAGATGTAGAACTATATGTGGTTATCTAGTTTAGAATTTCTCAAGGTTTTGGATGTTTGACTCAAAAATTTCACAGAAGTCCTTCTTACCCCCAAAGCTATCCACTGACCACTCTAGGTTGAGAACCTTTTTAGTTTTTTCGTGGACTTTACTTACCTCTCCCCAGTGTCTAGATGTGGCAAAGCCTCTAGGATCCTCCAGTCCAGCTTCTCTCTCTCTCTCTCTCTTTTTTTTTTTTTTTTTTTTTTTTTTGGTCTTGTTTCCTTTACTCTTTCCCATCCTTCACTTTCATTAGTTAGCTTTCTACATGCACACATACACCTTTATCCAGAATAAGACACAAAACCACCATGGCCCTCAATGAGACATGCGTATACATATATAGAAGGGTAGGTGATCAGGTAAAAGCAAGTACGTGAATGAGAGAAAATGAGCAGCATTTTAAGTAGTGACCACAGACCACAAATGTTGAGTTTATTTTAATTACCTCATTAGTAACTCTGTCAAAATGTCTTTTTGAAATATTTGGGAGTTCCCATTGTGGTGCAGCAGAAATGAATCCATGAAGTTGCAGGTTCTATCCCTGGCCTTGCTCAGTAAGTTCGGGATCCTGAGTTGCTATAGCTGTGTTGTAGGTTGGCAGCTGCAGTTCCGATTCCACTCCTAGCCTGGGAACTTTCATATGCCACTAGTGTGGCCCTAAAAAGCAAAAAAAAAAAAAAAAAAAGACTCTAGTCATCTTTTCCTTTTTAAGATTTTCTTTTAGATGTTGGGCACATGGTCATAGAGATCTTTTCATTTAAAATTGCCCTTGTCCTAAATCTAGTGAATGCCTTTCTTGCCAGCATATTGTATAAATTGTCCTTCCGTTTTCTATTTTCGTTGAATAGAAAAAAGCAACTATCTTTTTATCTGTCTGTCCTGGAACTAGCACACTCTTTCACACTCAGTATTGTTAGATGGATGAGGGTGTGTGTGGGTAGATGGATGGATGTATTTTAAAGAAGCTTTTCTATTTTAGGAGATTTTAAGCTTATTTGGGATGTTGAGTCTGACTTTCTTTTCTGAAGAATAACTACCACATCTTGCATTAATTTTTATTCCTAGAACCATAAAGTCATCAGCCATGGCAATTAGTCAGGGATTCTTTTGTTTTCTAAGGTGTAAGCTTGTGGGTTAAAATTGGGGTGACTTGACATGAAACTACATAGGCTCTTTCTGTACCTCAGAACCAAAATAGCTACTAAAGCTGATTATGAGAAAACAGCATGTCTTCAAACTTGATCATTAGGGCAGTGGTTTTCCAGCTATCTTCTCTGGGAGGATTGTTATTTGATGAGCTGATCTAAGTTTTCTCATTTAAGGGGGAAAAAAAATGAAGAGTCTTCTCTTAGTTTTGAGGTTTTCCTCCCATTTATTTTTCATATATCTTGACATCAGCATGTTGGTTCTTTTTACCAGAATCTGGTTATCATTTAGTATGTTATCTTTAGTACAAAATTTAGATATTTAGGCACTAAGTTGAATAAATCAGTATTTCCAGGGGCTTTGTACCAGAAAATATTTTTAAAATACTGCATTATCAAAATGCTATTTCCTTGCTGGCGTGGGTGAGAGGGATGAATGGAGAGGATTTGCTTAAAGGTATTTCCCTTTGTGGTGGGGAAAAGGTTTTGAAACTAGGTAGAGGTAATGATTGTACAACATGGTGAATGTACTAAATGCCACAAAATTATACACTTTAAAACAATTTTATATTATGTGAATTTTACTTTATAAAGTTTTTTGGTTTTGTTTGTCTTTTTAGAGCCGCACCTGAAGCATATGGAGGTTCCCAGGCTATGGAGTCGAATTGGAGCTGTAGCTGCTGGCCTACGCCACAGCAACAGTAACATGGGATCCGAGCCACGCCTGCAACCTACACCACAGTTCACAGCAACGCTGAATCCTTAACCCACTGAACAAGGCCAGGGATCGAACCTGGATTCTCATGGATCCTAGTTAGATTCATTTCCACTGAGCTGCAATGGGAACTCCATAAAGATTTTTAAACAACACTGTTTGCTGACTTTGTTTAGTCCATGTCATAACTGTGAATTGCTCATAGCTCAGAGGATGTCTTCCTATGATCATATAATTATTCCTTCAAACTGTGACACTAATGGGGTGGAAATGAGCACTCACTAGTTAAATGCCAGAACTAGAAGAATAAGCCAGGGTTATCCCAGGCAGACTGGAAGAACAGTCACATTATCTAAAGTTAACACCAAATGTTTTTATATGCAAGCTCACTACCATGTCTTGCTAGTTCTTTACATTATTACATTCCATGTAATTTTTTTTATGGCCACACCCTTGGCATATGGAAGTTCCCGAGCCAGGGATTAAATCCTAGCAGCTTTTGCAACGCCAAATCCTTTAACCCACTGTGCTTTGGCAGATTGAACCTGCACCTCAGTGACCCAAGCCACTGCAGTCGGAGTCTTAACCCACTGTGCCACAGCAGGAACTCCAACATCCAGTATCATCTAAAAATTATTTTTCGAGAGTTCCTATTGTGGCTCAGCAGTTAACGAATCTTACTAGCATCCATGAGGACGCAGGTTTGATCCCTGGCCTCACTCAGTGGGTTAAGGATCTGGCATTGCCATGAGCTGTGGTAGGTTGCAGACGCGGCTCAGATCCTGGGTTGCTGTGACTGTGGCGTAGGCCAGCAGTTACAGCTCCGATTCGACACCTAGCCTGGGAACCTCCATATGCCACAGGTGCAGCCCTAAAATAATAGTAATAAATAAAAAATAAAATTAAAAATATAAAAATATCTCAAGATTCATATACAGTACTTGATTCTTTAAAGAAAGCCAGTTTGTGGAGTTCCCGTTGTGGCATAGTGGAAATGAATCTGACTAGGAACCATGAGGTTGTGGGTTTGATCCCCGTCCTCATTCAGTGGGTTAAGGATCTGGCGTTGCTGTGAGCTGTGGTGTAGGTCACAGACGTGGCTCGGATTTGGTGAGGCTGTGACTGTGGCCTGCAGCTGTAGCTCCAATTCAACCCCTAGCCTGGGAACCTCCATATGCAGCAGGTAGGGCCCTAAAAAGCTTATTTCAGACTTTTAAAAGTAATTATCTTACTAAATTAAAAAGCAGAATAGGGAGTTCCCACCCAGTACAGTAGGTTAAAGAAACCAGGGTTGCTGCAGCTGTGGCTCAGATTCCATTTCTGGCCCAGGAACTTCCATATGCCATTGGGTGCAGCCATAAAATTTAAAAAAAAAAAAAAAAAGCAAAGTAGAATTGAACAAAGACATTCTTGTTCTTAATAAAAGCAATGAGACTTTAAGCAGATGTTCCTTAAATCCTGTTTACACTAGCATTTGGATACATCTTACCTGCCCTTGAGTAAGTTGGTTTGTGCATGCTGACATACAGACTACAGTTGTACTCTCTTTTCTGTGACACCATCACCCTCAGTTCCTGCAGTCAGTTACTGTCAGAGTAGTAAGGGGAAACTGAGTATATTTAAGTTAATGCAAGATGGAAATTTATCTTATCAATTAATATGTTTGCCCTCAAACTTTTGGTGAATACCTTTCCCAGGGTCTTTAGTTCTCAAACATATCCTAAGTTTAGCAGGTAGTGCCTTTGCTATGTATCACAATATTTCTGTAGACTTTGACTATAGGTTAATTAATAGCTCATTGATTTAGTTTCAGATGTAGGTTTATCATGTCTGCTTTTCTCTTCAACCAGTGTGTTAATACATGTCTTCTGTTTAGTGTTACCAATAAAATAGTTTCACATAAAAGCTAAGAGTGGGCTCTAACGTAAGTGTCTTACCTTTTCTCTAGAATTGTCAAGTAATCCACCTCTAGCTACCATCCTTATTCCTCCTCATGCTCGGATTCAAGCAGCTGCTTCAACCCCTTCAAATGCCACAGCAGCCTCAGGTGAGAACACATAAATCTCCACTATAAAGACATATTCTGGTTTTTTTTCTCCATTTTATCTCATTTGAACATTTAATACTTTCCAAGCATCAAAAACATAGCAAAACCAAATGATTAAATGCAAATAAAATGTTACTTTAATTTCCAAAAAGCACAAAAGGACCCCATAAATACTTTTTATATATGGTATAAGTGATGTCACCTTAGTTATTTTAAAAGTAATGCTTTCTGTATAATTTCTTGATTAATATATATCAAATGAGATGCTAACAGTAGAAAGCAATCTATATAAATGTAATGTTATTGAAGATAATTCATTTTAGTTCCATCACTTTGAATATAAGTTTTATTAATATACTGGAACAGATTTTCAAGAAGTATGAAATATAGATTGGTATAACTTAATCATTTGAAATGGCTAAAACTGCAGTGCAAATACATTTAGCGAAGATGTAGATCAGGATACGACTGAATCTTGTCTACCCCTCTACCTCTTCACCTCCCACCCCTCCCATACACACACCAGAAAAATTCCCACATAGTCTCTCAGGTTAGAGTTTGGGAACACTGCTGGTCCCTTAGCTAGCTAATGTTGGGGCCTGATTTAGTAAGAATCACAGTCATTACAGATGTTTTGAAAATACTCAACCCTTGAGTGAATTGAGGATCCTCAAAGACAGCTAAAATGAAGTTAGAAATATATAGGTAGCACAACTGGGCTTAAAATTTGGTACTTTCCCGCCCCAGACACACACATACAGAAAACATATCAGGAGCGGACTCCATTACTATTAAATCATCTATTGCATTGAACTGAATGGGATCAAACCAGTTTTTGCCCAAGGGTATTTATGCTATAAGAGAATATCTCTCATTACTAGTCCTAGACATTCAACGGTAAGGTCAAAAGCTGTCTCCTGTTGTCTGTCACAGAGTTGTTTATTCCTGTCCAATCTTAATCTTTTAGGAAGTTGCTAGTAAACACTTCATTCTAATCCATGCCCTCTCTTCATTTTCATTCCACAAAAAGTTTGGAAAGAAGGATTAGATCTCTTCTGGTTTTAGTTTCTTCAGCACATGCTACCTTGAGAAAGTCATTTGAACTTTATTAGTCTTAGTAGTATCTTATTAGTTTTCTCAATCTGTAAAATGAGTGGCAGTGCTCTCCTGGAGTAATATGGCACAAATCAAATATGTACTGAATGTGCTCTGAATTTTTTAAGTGTAAAAATATAGGGGATCTTTTTTGGGTTTTTTTTAACTATGATATTTTTAGAAGGAAGACACACTTGCTTAGATGAGCTATTAATAAACTTAATAAATCACTGGCCCAAGTTAGATTACATTGATTGTTCAAAATGTTACCTATTTAATGTACCCTGCACTAGTACATTTGCTTGTTGAGCTACTTTCTAGGATTTGTTTTAGACTCTGAATAGCAATGAGAATTATGATCGATACGTTTGGGGTAATTTTAAATGATTTTCTTAACGTGAAATACTGAAACTAGTTAATGATTGCAACTAGGGTTTTGGGCAAATTGTCTGCCTGGTAGAAACTTAGTATAGCCTGATTTTTCTGTTGCTTTGATACATGTTACAGCAGTCAGTCATCAAAAAAATATTTTATTGGGAGTTCCCATCATGGTGCAGTGGAAATGAATCCAACTAGGAACCATGAGGTTGCGGATTCGATTCCTGGCCTCGCTCAGTGGGTTAAGGATCTGGCGTTGCCGTGAGCTGTGGTGTAGGTTGCAGACTCGGCTCGGATCTGGCATTACTGTGCCTCTGGTGTAGGCCGGCAGCAGCAGCTCTGATTTGACCCTTAGCCCGGGAACCTCCATATGCTGCAGGCATATGTATACATAGCAATAAATATATATGTAGCAATAAAATATATATGTGTGTGTGTATATTTTTGTGTATATATATGCTATGTATACATTTTTATAGCTTTTGAAATCAGATTTCAACATAAATAGGGAAACTGACATTGGACTTTGATCTTGAGAATTTACTTCAGTGCTGAAGTAAATCTGGGTATGAGGAATTTAGTAGAGGAATAGTAGGCTAAGGGCAGAGCTAAAATTAGTTTAGAGAAATGCGTGCCTTGTATCTTAATAGTTACCAAAAAAGATCTCAGGTATTTCTCTGAGTTTCCTAGTGGCTAAGTTAAAGAAATAGTATCTGTTAAAAATTTCACATTATCTATTAGACAAAAAGCAAACTGGTAGCTTAGGAGAAGCAAAGTGTTTCTGACCTTGCTGTTTGAAAAGTATTTCTCCTTTAGCTTCAGATTTGGTACTGTAAAAGATAGAATAAATGAAGTTGTCATCAGCATTTCAACAATAAATGTAATAGTGAGTTTCATATGAATTCTTTTTTAAGTGCCCTTCTGCATAAGCCAAAGGGTATAATAACACCACAGTATAATTAAAGGAAAACAGTTTTCTTTGGGGCCTAAGTTGTAAGAGCCAAATAATGTCACCAGACATACCTCAGGAAATGTAGATGAAGGGATTGATTGTATGACCTTTATGGCTGCCTCTCTTTAAGTAAATATATGTACATATGTGCACATGTACATACTTTAAATAAGAATTTAATGTTACATTCTTTAGCAAGACCTTAAAATATACATGCTCTCAGGAATTCCCTCTGTACAAATGCTTAACATATTTTGCCTGGTTGCATGATAGGCCTTGAGTGAAAGGAAACTGCTACACTCTTTTAATTGTTACTGACAAGAAAGGATAGATTTGGAGATCTTAAAAACCAGCCATCCTCTTACAAAAAAAAGAATATGTGGCTAACCTGAGTAAATAGAAACCCCATTTTTCCACCTAGGCAGTGAGGGACTGAATGCCTGCAGAAAGACTGAAACTTTACTCACAGCATTTCTGGGTCTGCTCCAAGGTACAAAGAAGTAAACTGTTAAGCTGCAAAGCCTTAGACTTTGATGATGTAAACCTGGAAATTTTTCACATTCAAAATTTTCAAAATTAGATTTTCTAATCACTCACCCTAGCTGCTGCACCATAGTAATATAACCCAATATGCTTTGGGTGAATTAATTGCAATATATGTACCTCTAACTAACTTATTTAGAGGTTATTTAAACTGACTTATTTAGTTATGTCAGAATATATGTCAAAATAATGTTTTAGAGCTAGAGCCGCTTTTAGTTTTTGACAAAACCGTAGCAACAAGAAGCAGAATACCTACTTTGCCTAGCCTGAAAATGTTCCTCCTCATCGTCTAAAATTGGATCTAGATCACTAAGATCACAAATTCAGAAGAGAAGCATAACCCTGAAATTATCTTCTGATCTGTTAAAATCCCACTTCTACTAATGCCCAGTACCACTGAAGTTCAGGTTCTCTCAGCATGTTTGTATCTTGAGGAAGATCGTTAGAATACAGAGGCTCCAAGATGACTGCCTGAGAAGCTTTTATGTAGTAGCTGGCTTAAATAAGGATGGACATTTATGTTGATGTGGGAGCAAAAGCTAAATCCTAAAATAGGATAAAAGCAAAAAAAGAACAAAGTAAAATGATGAAGATACCATCAACTATGATCATACTGACTATATCAGCATGGAATAAGCTTTGGTTTTTAGTTTCTGTTAGTAGCCAAAGCTATTAAATGGCATTCAGATATGAGGTCTAATTAAACATTAAATTCATTGTAGGCAGAAATCTCCATTTATTCTCTATATTGCTACTTCTAGAAAAAGCAAAGAAAATAGACCTTTTCTTGGCCTAATTGTGACTTAAATGTTGTTATTTTGTGGCCTAAATGTGAGATTATTCTGAGACTATATGGTTAATTGTTATACTCTAGCCTCGCCAAAAGAATTTTGATCGATAGAATAGAAAATCACAGGGGGTTCCCTTCATGACTCAGCGGAAATGAATCACTGAATCCGACTAGGAACCATAAGATTGTAGGTTCAGGATCTGGCGTTGCCGTGAGTTGTGGTGTAGGTCACAGACACAGCTTGGATCTGACGTTGCTGCGCTGTGGTATAGGCTGGCAGCTACAGCTCCAATTCAGCCCCTAGCTTGGGAACCACCATATGCTTGTGGGTGCAGCCCTAAAAAGCAAAAACAAAAGAAAAAGAAAATCACAGTAGTAGTTCTTTTTCTCACCTCTTTTGAAAATGGTAAAGATAGCTTCTATCAATTTAATGACATTAATACTAAGGACACTATCTTTGCAGATATTTTAACTACTCTTTCCATGTGTTATGTTAAAAGTTCAGGTAGTTACTGCAGATGAATGGATAAATATCTGTTGGAAAGTATTATTGTGTATAACAAGCATTCCAAGTAGGGTTCATACCTTTTTATTCACTAATCCCACTTTAGGAATCTTAACTTCAGGACACATCTAATAGGAAAAAAAAAAAGAAAAGCTACCATGTACAGAGAAATGAATAGGAATAATTATAACAAAAAGAACCAATATGATCTGAATGATCAACAGTAAGAAAATTTTTCAATACATTATGAAATCTCCATTTTTATATAACCATAAAATATAATTATCATGGAACTTACATTTGTAGAAATAATCATCTTAATTTCACGGAGAAAATCTAAAAACGTTAGGTACCATGTTGGCAACTGCCAAAATGTGTGTTTGCATTTGGATAGGAACTGGATACAAATAGACAAAAATGTTAACAGTTGTGTTAATTAGTGGGTATAGGTGATGTTTTTCTCAAAAACTTTCACATTCTTTTAAATTGTTTTTAAAAATACCTCAGTATATGGGCCATTGTAGCTGATGGCTGACCTGGATTGACATGAGAAACTCTTGAAAAGTACACTCTAAAAAGTACTACTGGAACTCCTGAAAAGTACTATTCTCAGTCCATGAGTACAGTTTTTTTGTTTGTGGGGGGGAGTGTTGTTTTTTTGGTTTTTGGGCTTTTTAGGGCTGCATCCTGTGGCATATGGAAGTTCCTAGGCTAGGGGTCAAATTGGAGTGGCAGCTGCTAGTATGTGCCACAGCCACAGCCATGCAGGATCCGAGCTGGGTCTATGACCTACACCACAGCTCACAGCAAGGCCAGATCCCCAACCCACTTAGCAAGGCCAGGGATCAAACCCACATCCTCATGGATACCAGTCTGATTCATTACCACTGAGCCACAATAGGAACTCCTATAGTTTCTTTTTTCTTTTTTTTTTGTTTTTATTGTTATTTGCCCAATACAGTTTTTTTTCTACCGTACAACATGGTGACCCAGTTACACATACATGTTTCTTATTTCAATATTTATATCTGATTTTTCTCCAGACCCTCTCATTCATTCCATTTGGGAGGCCATTCATTCGGACCATTCAGAGTAAAAAATCTTGAGAAGTTATAGTTTTATTAATCATAAGATGAATCACTTTAGAGATGGTCTGATCCAATGCCGCATGAGTTAAGTGTGAGATGAGTTTGGGAATTTCAGCTAGAGCAGTTTTCTCTGTTTGTATGTTAGTCTTCTGGGTAAAGTTTCTTCTAGTGCAGTGATTCTGCTATTAAAGCAAATTTGAAAACCACTGATCTCATGTCACCTTTCTTACTATCTACTGAGAACTAGTGTCCCATGCTTGTGTATATTCAGTAACTGGAATCTTCAGTAAATTCCCATCTTTGTATCACCCTGTTAGAAATGTATCTGCCTATACCTCTTTGACTCAGTGATCCTGCTGTGGTGTTTTATAGAACCAACCCCATTCTCACATGCACAGGTCCTTCACATTTTAATGATGGCTAGCATCCTCTCCCTACTAATGAGGATTTTAAATCCTAATTCTGAATATGTTCTAAAGATCAGGATGTTGGATTTTCTGTACAATTATCTGTCATCTGCACATTTCATAAACACATTAATTTTTTACCTCTTTTCCAAGCAGCTAATAAAATACATCCAACAGGACAAGGCAGGACCTACTAGATTTTTTTTCCCTTTTACCGAAGTAATTGATAAAATAAATAAAATGGGACTAGGCAAGGTTTATTAGGGATTATTCTGATGATGATCTCTAAATGACGGGTTACCTTTTTGTTGTTTGCTTATATAATAATGTTATGAAAAACTTTGTAAAATGCTTTGCTGTTGTCGAGAAAACTTTCAGATTTTTCCATCAAAAAAGTGACTATCAAAGATGGAAATTAAATCTTTTTTTTTTTTAAAAGACTCAAATTTCTGGTACCTAAGTATTTGTAAATTGAATTTCTGTAATCCATTCTAGAATGTGTTTAGGACTGTAGATTCTGGGTTTAAAGACATTTAAAATATGTAAAAAAATTTAATTAAAAAAATATGTAGATTGCCCTCACCTTCCTTGGGCTGCATTTTGTTTATTAGGATTTTTGTTATATCCTTTTCAGGTTGAAAACCCTTCTAACAGAAAAGGGAATCATGATAAGAGTTGGACAAGGTCTGTCTTCTCTGTCTTTTTACCTGGTCAGGGGGCTTAACTTTTCTTGATCTTGCTTTGAAAACCTTTTGCTATTACCTCATTTAAACCAAATCTGGCCTATTCTTACAGGTTCATGTTGTTATTTTCTATTTTTCCTAGAATATGTGTCCTACATCTTAAAGTTACATATATTTAAATTAGGAGCTCATCAAAGAAAACCCTTTTAAGTTGGTTTCTTTGGTACTTCTTCTTTTACTTTGCATTGAGCTTATGTGCAATTTGGTTAAAATTTTGCTTTTTATACATTTCTATTTCTTTTCAGTTATTAGCCCACCCTTCTTTTTGTTGAAGACTCTTAACCACAAAATCATACCTATTTGTTCCCTAATCTTTTTGAAATACATTTTGCTAAAGTCATGGTTCAGCTTTAGCCAGGGCTAGGGATCCCTTTTTCTCGCTATTTCAGTTATTTTTATCCCAGAATTCCTGTCATCTTGTCACCTTGTATATTACTAGCCAATTTTCTTTAACCAGACATAGTTAAACCCAGAATAATTTTTCCCATTATTTGTTTCAGCTGATTTTGAAAAATAAAATGTTAAATTAAGTCAGTGTATCAATACTTTTCTAAAATGAAAGTTGCCATCCCTACATTCCCTCCCCAAGCATGGTTATCCTTAGCCTCTATGCCACTTTTAGAGTATGCATTGGGAAAGCTGCCTCCATATACTGTCTAGTTGTAGAATCTGTAGTGTATGCCCTCAGGTGTTCCTCTTCTCTCCTTTCTATTTTCTATCTTAACCCAAACATATGCAGAATTTCCTAAAAATATATGGCTTTTAAAAACAGGGATTTGGAGTTCCTGTCGTGGAGCAGTGGTTAACAAACCCGACTAGGAACCATGAGGTTGCAGGTTCAATCCCTGGCCTTGCTCAGGGGGTTAAGGATCCTCCATTGCCGTTGGCTGTGGTGTAGGTCACAGACGCAGCTTGGATCCCGCATTACTGTGGCTCTGGCATAGGCTGGCGGCTATAGCTCCGATTAGACCCCTAGCCTGGGAACCTCCGTATGCCACAGGAGCGGCCCTAGAAAAGGCAAAAAGACAAAAAAAAATTTTTTAATTTTTTTAATAAAAATAAATAAAAACGGATTTTTCTCTACTAAATTGCTTCTTTTTATGTAAAACATGTCATCTTGTATTGTCAGAAATTTTAGGGAGTTCCCATTGTGGCTCAGTGGGTTAAGAATCCGACTAGTATCCATGAGAATGGATGCGAGTTCAGTCCCTGGCCTTGCTCAGTAGGTTAAAAGATCCAGTGTTGGCGAGAGCTGCGGTACAGGTTGCAGATGCAGCTCTCATCTGGTGTTGCTATGGCTGTGGTGTAGGCCAGCAGCTACAGCTCCAATTTGACCCCTAGTAAAATCTTGATTAAGTTAGCGAATGTGCTGAGACATTGTTCTGGGTATAAGTGTTCTTTAGTTCCCTACCTGAAGTCACCTGTTTATATTCATATGCCTTTTCTTATTCTTTACTCCTAAATTAAGTTTTTTTTAACTTCAGAGATGAAAATAAATCCTATGTCCCTGTGGCCTTCAGTTTCCTACCTTGAAAAACCGAGCCTCTTAATTAAAATGTACTTTGCTCCTGAGTTCACAGCAGCTAAGACCTCTGTGCTGCTGGTCAATCAAGTATAAACAATCTTCTTGATAAGCCTTCCATCTGCGTTTCAGTTCTGTTTTTTTAAATGACTGAAGCTACTGTGGTGTCTTGTGCCACACCTTCTCCTTTGAATAACATGACAAAGATAGTGATACTTTGCTGAGGACTGTCCCCCTCCCCATTATGACACACAAAAAATTGTCAATCATGGTAACATTATAAAGGAAAAACTGAAAATTGAATCTTTTTCCTTACTGGTGATAGTTTGATTTCATTAGTGTAGATTATGATTTTGGTTGAAATAGAATCTTAGGGTATGCCTTTAATTCTCTGTGAGTAATGCCATTGTTTGTTCATTTGTCAGTTAATAACACTAATGTCTGAGACATAGTTTTCTGGTAGAGGCATTTCCACTTGGAACACCTTGAATAGAAACATCCTGAGTTAGCTACATAGTACAAACAAGGAAACACAGGAGTTCATGATGTAGTTAAGCCTGTTAAGAACCCAGCTAGTATCCATGAAGATGTAGGTTCTATCTCTGGCCAGTGGGTTAAAGGATCCGGCGTTGTCGAGAGCTATGGTATACGTTGCAGACACAGCTCGGATTTGGTATCTGCAGCTCCCAGTTGACCGCTAGCTTGAGAACTTCCATGTGCCACAGATGCAGCCCTAAAAAGAGCCCCCTCCCCCAAAAAAAACAAGGTAACACAGATCTCCAAAACGTTATCTTTTAGAAGAGTTGACCTGTCATGAGACATTACTGTCATAAAAAGAGGATACCTGGGAATAGAAATATATAAAATGGGCTTGGTGAATAGAAATACATAAAATATATAATAAAGGAAATAAGAAAATAAAAAGTATACTTAAAGTTCCCAAATATAAAGTACATGTAAAACACAAAAAGTGTTTTATATGTCTGAAATAAGCTCTTTTACTAATATACCAATAAGATTTTACAGCTTTTTGAGAACCTAAAAACATTTATGGAATAAATAACTAAATTTTTATTTAATTTCAATTAAATTTAAATAACCATATATAGTTAGCAGGAATCCTATTAGAGAGTACAGAGAACATTTCCATTATTGCTGCTGGGCTAAGACAGTGAACACTTTTATCAATTAGAAGATATTAGCTTTTATGGACCCATAGTTCTGGAATACTGATTCATGGTGGCAGAGCCTTTGGAACTCCAACCCCTTTATTTATTCTCTGTCCTTTCCTCCTAGCCTGTTCCCTTGTTTTTTTACTTTTTCATTTAAACACTTTGGCAACAGTTTATAAATGGGAGGGGCTTCCATTCACCCCCCCCCCATTTATACATTTGATCAGACACATTTGGAGGGAGAATGGATGGGACTTGCTGATGTGTTGGAGAGGGTGGGGGAGTAAGGAATCAAGATGAGAACTCGTGGTTTACCACATGAGCGACCAGGTGGAACAGTTTCCTCAGTATTGAGACAGCTGCCCATGAAATCCATGGCTTGATTATATAGTAACTCTTATGGATTTCTGAGAATCTGAAAATAAAACTAGATGCTCTCCTAAAAAATATATGTGTATCGTTTACTCTAAAATCATTTATATAAAATTTTATATAAAATCATTTACATAAAAATTTAGGACAAAAGTCACAGCCTGAAGGACTCTGTTGGGAACTTAATGTCTTAGAGTTTCACCCTTAGTTTCACTAGAGGATTGCCCAACTAGTCATTTTTACCTCTGAGGTCACACAGAATAAAATTGGTCTTAATAAATGCACAAATTCCCTTTGCCATATCCAATACAAAAACCATAGACTCTTCTTAGCATTAGGGAAAAAACCATAGACTCTTCTTAGCATTAGGGAAAAAACAGATTAACATCCAATGCAATTCTTTCTTGTCTTATATAGCTTATTAGGAGCATACCTAGTTTTGTCGAGGGACTTGGTCAATAGTGCTCTGATGGGCTTTTGAACCCAAACCTTAAGTGGCATTTAAGTTATTGATATATACACATGTATTGGTATCTGTTGCTACATATCAGGATACTCCAAAATTGAGCAACCTAAGAATAAACATGTGTTGGGAGTTCCCGTCATGGCTCAGTGGTTAACGAATCTGACTAGGAACCATGAGGTTGCAGGTTCGATCCCTGCCCTTGCTCAGTGGGTTAAGGACCCAGCATTGCTGTGAGCTGTGGTGTAGGTTGCAGATGCAGCTCAGATCCCGTGTTGCTGTGGCTCTGGCATAGGCAGGCAGCTACAGCTCCGATCAGACCCCTAGCCTGGGAACCTCCATATGCCTCGGGAGCAGCCCTAGAAGAGACCAAAAAAAAAAGGAAGAATAAACATGTTATCTCACAGTGACTGCTGGTCAGAAATTCAGGAGCAGCCTAAGCTATATAATTCTGAGTCAGGATTTCTCTTGAGATTGTAGTCAAAATGTCAGGGCTGAGGCATCTGAAGGTTTGTTGTCTAGGGCTGGAAGATCTACTTCCAGGATGGCTCATTCATGAGGTTAGTGAATCTGTGCTGGCTGTGTGCAGGAGGCCCAGTCTTTCACCATGTGGACCTCTCCATAGTGCTGCTTGATTGTCTCACAGTGTGACAGCTGGCTTCCCCTAGAGCAGATGATACAAGGAGAGGAAAGTAGAAGCCACAGTGTTGAAAGTTAGAATGTTCTAACTTTTGAAGTCACACACCATTAATTCTCCAGTGTCCTGGTGCTTACATAGATCAGCCCTATTTACTAGGGGACTACACAAGGGCATGAACATCAAGAGGCATGACTCATTGAAACGATCTTGGAAGGTGGCTACCAAAATGTAAAAGAATGACCTCATACCTTTCCTTCCCCCAAAGCTGATTATTCTTTCCTTTCTCCCTCAAGTCTATCCTTGGTTTGCTGGTCGGGTGGTTGATTTTGTAACAATACCAGAAGGGTGGTAACAAGCACTGGTTTCTAGGAATGTTAGAAGTCAGTGAAATATCAGCTCTGTAACTGTTTCCCAAACAGGTGTATCTCTGTATATGCCATACAGACTGTTTGAAAATTGGATAATAAAATAACTACATCCTTTTTTTTTTTTTTTTCCTTTTTACAGCAGTACCTGTGGCTTATCGAAGTTTCTGGGGCTAGGGGTCGAATCAGAACTGCAGCTACAGGCCAGCTCCTTAACCCACTGAGCAAGGCCAGGGATCAAACCTGCATCCTCAGAGACACTCTGTCAGGCTCTCAACCCACTGAGCCACAACAGGAACTCCAATACTCTTAATTCTTCTTATTATAAATTTACTGATCTGTTTTAATGTAATAACCTTTTAGTTAATAGAAATAGGCTTGGTAGAAGTCACATTGGATTATGAATGAAATCCAATGTGTCTGAATGAAAGCCCTCTTTCCTCCCTTTACTAGGAAGTCTTTTCTGCTTGTCCCCTACAACCCATAAAGGTAATCACTCTCTTTCTCTCTTCCCTCTGTGCTCAGCTCTCCCACTTGTTAGCTCTATGACCTTGGGCACATTACCTAATCTCTGCGCATCCATTTTCCCACTTACAAAGTAGGTGCAATTAATTGTACATATTTCTTGCTATGTGTGCTAAATGGCACACCTGCAACATATGATATGTGGCAGCTTGGTAAGCACACAGATGTTAACAACTGCCGCCACTGATATTCACTGTGGTGGTGGTGCTGAATGCAGTCACATTAAACATGTATTTTTAGATGTCTCTTTTACCTTTCCATTCATTGGACAATTACTAAGCACTTTTTTTTATTACTTAATGTATTTTATTACATTTGTAGGTGTACAACAATCATCACAACCAAATTTTACAGCATGTCCATCCCAAATCCTCATTGCATCCCACCACCCCGCAACCTGTCTCATTTGGAAACCATAAGTTTTTCAAAGTCTGCGAGTCAGTATCTGTTCTGCAGAGAAGTTCATTTCTGTCCTTTTTTTTTTTTTTTTTTTTTTTTTTTGTAATTTTTATTGTTGTTGTTGTTGTTGTTGTTGCTATTTCTTGGGCCGCTCCCGCGGCATATGGAGGTTCCCAGGCTAGGGGTCTAATCGGAGCTGTAGCCACTGGCCTACGCCAGAGCCACAGCAACGCGGGATCCGAGCCGCGTCTGCAGCCTACACCACAGCTCACGGCAACGCCGGATCGTTAACCCACTGAGCAAGGGCAGGGACCGAACCCGCAACCTCATGGTTCCCAGTCGGATTCGTTAACCACTGCGCCACGACGGGAACTCCCTCATTCTGTCCTTTTTTTAGTTTCCACTTGTAAGTGATAGCATTTGATGTTGGTGTCTCATTGTCTGACTGACTTCACTTAGCTTGATAATTTCTGGGTCCATACATGTTGCTGCAAATGCCGTTGTTTCTTTCCTTTTAATGGCTGAGTAATATTCCACTGTGTATATGTACCACATCTTCTTTATCTACTCCTTTGTCAATGGCCATTTAGGTTGTTTCTATGTCTTGGCTGTTGTATATAGTGCTGCAGTGAACATTGGAGTACATGTGTCTTTTCTTTTTTTTTTTTTTTTTTTTTTGTCTTTTTGCCTTTTTGCCTTTTTCTAGGGCCGCTTCCCATGGCATATGGAGGTTCCCAGGCTGGGGGTCGAATCGGAGCTGTAGCTGATGGCCTACACCAGAGCCACAGCAACTCTGGATCTGAGCCGCGTCTGCTACCTACACCACAGCTCAGGGCAATGCCGGATCTTTAACCCCTGAGCAAGGCCAGGGATCGAACCTGCAACCTCATGGTTCCTAGTCGAATTCGTTAACCACTGTGCCATGACTGGAACTCCTCTGCATGTCTTTTTGAATCATGGTTTTCTCTGGATAGATGCCCAGGAGTGGGATTGCTGGATCAAATGGTAATTCTGTTTTTAGTTTTCTGAGGAATCTCCATACTGCTTTCCACAGTGGTTGTACCAATTTACATTCCCACCAACAGTGTAATAGGGTTCCCTTTTCTCCACACCCTCTCCAGCACTTATTGTTTGTAGACTTTTTGATGATGGCCTTTCTGGCGGTGTAAGATGGTACCTCATAGTGGTTTTGATTTGCATTTCTGTAATAATGAGTGATGTTGAACATCTCTTCATGTGTTTTTTGGCCGTCTGTATGTCTTCCTCGGAGTTTTGTCTATTTAGATCTTCTGCCCATTTTTTGACGGGGTTGTTTGTTTTGAGCTGCAGAAGGTGTTTATAAATTTTGGAGATGAATCCCTTGTCAGTCGCTTCATTTGCAAAGATTTTCTCCCATTCTGTGGGTTGTCTATTCGTTTTGTTTAGGGTTTCCTTTGCTGCACAGAGACTTTTTAAGTCCCATTTGTTTATTTTTGTTTTTACTGTCATTAAGAGGTAGATCTGAGAAGATGTTCCTGTGGTTTATGTTGGAGAATGTTTGGCCTATGTTTTCCTCTAAGAGTTTTATAGTATCTGGTCTTACATCTAGGTCTTTAATCCATTTTGAGTTTATTTTTGTGTGTAGTGTTAGGAAGTGTTCTAATTTCATTCTTTTACCAGTGGCCATCCAGTTTTCCCAGCACTGCTTATTGAAGGGGCTATCTTTTCTCCATTGTATATTCTTGCCCCCTTTGTCATAGGTGAGTTGACTATAGGTGCATGGGTTTAATTCTGGGCTTTCTGTCCTGTTCCACAGATCTATATTTCTGTCTTTGTGCAGCACCATATGGTCTTGATGACTGTTGCTTTGTAGTATAGTCTGAAGGCAGGGAGCCTGATTCCTCCAGCTCCATTTTTCTTTCTTAGGCCTTATTTCATAGATGAGTGGTATTATCACCATTGTACAAATGAGGAAATTGAGAGTAGAAAGGTTAAATAACTTGTTCCAAAATCACCTAGATATTAAGTTGTAAAACTAGGTAGTCTGTTGGAGGCACGATAGAGTTTATGGAATTTCACTTTTTTGTTTCTTTGTTTTGCTTTTCTCTTCCCTGTGCTTTGTCTCCCTCTGAGAAACAAATTTTGTTCTTTTTCTCAGCAAGGACATGTATAATTTGATTTTAAGTAGAGTTCATTGCACTAATCAAAGGTTTTTTGTTTTTAATAAATGAGTCCAGTGCTGTGACTTTTAGATATCAAGGATATTTGTAATCAAAATAATTAGCTATTAAAATTTTACTTATCAAGTGATTTGGAAAGAACACAAAAATAAGAGATCATTAAATTACAAACCTGAGGAATATGAATGTCATTTCAAATTTTATTATTCAGAAAGTGAATTCGTTTCTGGTTATATGCACGCTTAAAAGGCTTGTGCCTTTTATGATAATAGTAGAAGCAGCCTTCGAATTTATCGGAGGAGGAAACTAGTTTTCGGAATGTTATAAGCTCACAGGTAGTAGCCAGTGAAGGACATCTACAAGTTAGTAATTAAATAGTTTGTTGCCAAAGAGCAAATTACTATAATGGGCTTGGTGGGTGCTGGCCAACAGCTAATGGCTGCCATGGCCAGAGCTGCTAATAGTGATGGTATGTGTGCTGATGAATTCTTGATGATCAAGGAATCTTAAGTCCTGAGGAAGGCCAGAATGTGAGTTTTTACCTGTCATCTTCACATGTTGAAAATGAGAAGTGCTGTTTGATGATGTTCATGCATAGATTCTGAGTGTCATCCGAAACATGGGAAATGCTGCAATAAGCATGGGTTTATGAGAAACATTACAATTCTAAAATATCTCTGTGCCTTCCAGGATTTTGCAGGAGTGTTGGTTTTAATGCAGCTTGTGCCTAAATTATGAAAATGAACATTTTTCCTGGCCTGTCAGGAACCTGTGGCCCAGACAGGAATTGATGTTAGATTATGGATGTGCAGAATTTGGATGGGCAATGAGAGTAAAACTCCTAATAAGAAGAACATGTCCATGAAAAACCGGGACTTGGGAAGTATTAGATTTAGTTACTTGCTGATTATTAGGAAAGACTGTTTTCCTGCCTTTGGAGAGTAGGTTATATATTATATATCATGTACCTTCTCTTGTCACCTGTCCATATGCCATATCAATAAGTTAATGTGATTCCATGCTTTGGCCAATATGAACTTAATGCATGGCCCCCAGTGTCATAATGTCCACGCTTACTTCCATGAAAACAGGATTAGAAGCAGCTATGGGTGTTATAAAGGAAATTAAGTGAACTAAACACAATCATTCATATTAAGAGATACAAAGATTTCTTTCCTCAAAGGCTGAGTTAAATGTATATAAGGGCAGATTGTTTTGAGGAACAGTCAGGAATTTAGAAAGGAAGTACAGTTTTAAGAGTGGCTTTCAAGATGGTAAACTGAATGGCTAATCTTTTAAGAGTTCCTTAAGTTAGAATTACTCTGTATCCTTGAGGTTTGTTCTTTTCCTGCTCAGTTAAAAAATTCAAGGTAGGAGTTCCCGCTGTGGCACAGTAAATTAAGACTGCTGTTGAAGTGGCTCACTTCACTTCTGTGGGAAGCATGGATTTGTTCCCTGGCCACACAGTGGGTTAAGGGATCTGGTGTTGTCACAGCTGTCGTTCAAATTCAACGCAGGAACTTCCATGTGCTGCACATATGGCCATAAAAAGAAAAAAAAAAATCAAAGTAGAAAGATCCAAGGAAGTACCAAATGTTGCATTCTGCCATGACATCTACTCTACCCATCATAGGATATAGGAGAGATGAAACTTCTGGGTCCATTTTTTGGTGTCACCAGCCTTGATGGGCAAGGATGGTGTGACTTCTAGAGCAGTGGCTCTTAGAAGTTCTCCATCTCAGTCAAGCCACCTGTCTTCTTGCTCAGGGCTTAATATGAAGGTTTTGAGAGAAAATTTGCTAGCCGTATATTCTCAGTTTCTCAGTCATGTATGTAATGACAGAGATGTAGCCACTGAAACAGCATGTTGCCTACCTGAGATGGACAGCCAGTATAGACACAATTAAATGCCTGTTTAAATGATAATAGAGGCTGTGAAATAATAACATACCTTAAAAATTGTGGGAGTTAAGTTAGTTGTAAAATTGTACGCATTTCCAAAGGATTAGACAAAGTAAGCTCAGTGCTAAGACATTTGACTATAAGATGCTTTATTGAATAAGGGAATTGGTACAACAATGGCTATTTCTTTTTTGCTGGGTTGTATCTTCCATTTCTAGGAATAACGAAGAGAGACTGTACTTAGAAAGCAAGCAGCTGAGTTTGATTTACACTTAGTGCTTCTGTCAGCATTGACCCATATTACTTTCCTTGCCTCTGCTCTTTCACCCACTTAGGCAGATGGTATATTGTAACACTGTTCAGAATTTTTAGCAAGTTTTCCCAGCTGTGCACTGTTCATTTATTTTCAAAAGAGCTAGAATCCAACTGAGTATTTGTGCTCTGCTAATCCCAGCTGTGGCAAGAGTTTGACAGAAATGGTCTCTGGCTCCCTGGGTCTGTAATCTATTCAGGGACAGTCTTCCCTGCACCAAGTCCAGGCCAAGTCCCAGAGTTAACGCCAAGCAGAAAGAAATTAAGATTTCATAGTGTTGGCTGTATTTAAAACATTTCAGCTATACCTCAGAGTCTGTAGTTGAGGCAGCATACTTTTCTCTCTGGGTTGTGAAAGTGTTGCTCATGCTCTCTTTTGGGGCTTTTGATTTGCAGATACTAATGCCGGAGATCGTGGGCAGACCAATAACACCGCTTCTGCGTCAGCTTCCAATTCCACCTGAACAGTCCCGAGCAGCCAGCTGCACAGGAAGAACCACCAGTTACTTGAGTGTCACTCAGCAACACTGGTCACGTTTGGAAAGAAAATTAAAAAGAGAAAAAAAACCTGTTCATTTTAGTGTTCAGTTTTTTTATTGTTGTTCTTATTTAACCTTGTAAAATATCTATAAATACAAACCAATTTCATTGTATTCTCACTTTGAGGGAGATCCAGAGGGTGGGAGGGGTTGTGGGAGGGCAAACCGGAACACTAGAACACACAATCTCTCCCACGACAATCTTTTTTTTATCGAAAGTCTGCTGTTGTATACTTTAAAAACAGGACTCCTGCCTCATGCCCCTTCCACAAAAGAAGAAAACTTTGTTCTGTGCTGAAGTTTTTTTGAACTTTGTTTTCTTTTAAAGTCAAGTGTAAGACTTTAGTGTATAGTGCACAGCTTGAAATTGGTTGGGAGCTTAGCAGGTATAATAACACAATGGGGACTTAAATGTCACTTGTAAAATTAATCCATATCCTCGGGTGTTTGAAGATTTGCCTTTGGCATATTGGTGGCAGGTGCGGCAGACAAAAAAAGGAAATGTGTATCATTTGTAACCCAGAAGGTCAATAAAGTTGGAACCTTTAAGGGGAAGATTCTTAATTGATTTGTTAAGGTTTTGTTTTGCCCTTAATCAGTGCCAGTGATAAAGAAACTTATGTAGGAAGCTATCAAAGGAAGAGCATGTGTGCTCTCTGTGTGGATCTTTGCTGACCAAAGGTTCTCTGTAAATCAGTACAGTTTTAAACTAGTGACCTAGGAGAAGACTGAAAAGGGTGTTGAGCTGGCCACTCTGGCTGCAGAGGTCAAAAGCTGATGAACCTGGAGGAAGGGGATGAGCCAGGGGCAGGTCTCACCACTGAAAGTTGAATTTGTCCAGATTTTTTTTTCTCTAAAGTTGTTTCCCTTGGAAAGATACACTTGAGAGACATTATAGTTAAATAATGTGAACTGTAACAGTCTACTGGTTTATTTTTCATATTTTTAACTGCAAATTGAGCTTGTAGAAATTGCCACATTCTGCGCATAGTTCTAATTAAATCCAAATCTAGAATCTGTATTTAATTTCAGCTTTTTTAACCTCATGCTTTCAAATTTTTATTTATTGATGCATGCATGTTGGATGGGCCATTATGATTTTAGATGGTAGGAATATTAAAAACTACACATCAAAATGATATAAATAGTCATTTGTACCTGCTGACTTTATAGGAAAGCTGATTATATAAATGTGTGTATATATGTTATATACATAGATTCAATACTGCCTTTTGTTTTTGTTTTTTGTCCACAGTATCAAAATTGACTGGTTGAAGCATGAGAAGAATGTTTCCCCCACACTCAGTTAAGAGTTTTTGTTTCTGTTTTTTGTGTGATAAGTGAATAATATGAGAATCAGTCTCTGTTTTTGAAGAAAAAGCAATATTCCTTGGAAAGCAAGGAGGATTGAAGGATTATGTTGGCAGTGAGGAAATAGATTTTCACAACTAGTTTGTTTTATACTTTTAAGGTTGACATCTATGTGGGCCTTATATACTCTAAAATGAACCTTAGTCACCTTGGTGCTTATGGGCCATTACTTGACCTATGAATCTTTAAGGCACAATCAGTTGTACTTTACATTTAAAGATCACTTGAGTGATGGCCACCTTTCCCACCTACCTTCCTTCCTTCCGTCCCCACATACCTTCCAAGGTTAGCTCATAACTGCAGGGCTGCAGAGCTGAGCCCTAGACTGTGCGTAACCTCCCTTCACCCTCCTCGTCGCCACCTTAGGTCATGTTAGGGGTCTCGCCCTCCGGGTGATTTGGAAGTGGAGTTTCTTGGCAGCCCTCATACAGGTCCCAGCACCCTGTCCTGCTTCCTAACCAAGGGTGTGTGACTCTCCAAGAGAGCCGTACTGCCTGCTGACGTGAACCAGTACCCAGAGAGGCAACTGTGAGCCATCCTCGCTTTCACTTACTGTTTAGCTAAGCTCTTACACCACAGAAGGGTTTCTCAAACCTCTGGTTATATCAGAGTTCATGAGAAAGGTAACAGTCAAACCAAATCAAACAAATTGAACTTTACATTTCTTAATGAGCTTCTGAGAGCAAATTAAGATTGAAAAGAAGTTTGAAAGTATTTGGCAGCATAATTCCTAAAAGGAATGGCTTTGATCGACAATTTTCAGAAAGGATTATAAAGAAGCTGGACAGCAGGTCTGTGGCAGAGATATGGACCTACTTCAGACCAGACTGCCCAGCTGAACATTTGGATACAGACCCTATTCTGGACTTGGTATACCTGCTAGAGTCCATAAAAATCTGTGCTTGTTTTAGGAAACAATTCCCCCACCCCCCATAAATGGGGTAAGAGAAGAGAGAAAAGTTGATGCTTTTCTCTCATTTTATTGTGTATGTGTGAGGGCTGAGGTGTGTGATTTTTCTTTCTCAAGGATCATGGCAGGATCACAGAACTCTTTTATACAAGTGAGATCCAGGTCTCTGAATATCTTTTTGTAAATAATAATAATAATAATAATGATAATAATAAAAAGCTCCTCACCAAATTCAAGCTTGTACATTATATTTTCTTTCAATGTTTTTTAAATTTTAAGTTTTATTGTTTTGTATGTAAATATGTGGACCCAGGAACTGTTATTAATGAGCAAAAAGTTACTGTTCAGGGCAGTGATTCTGTTTAATAATCAGACAAATTGTAGACGAGCTTTTTAAAGCCATATAGTTTTAACTCTGTACAGTAGGTACCGGCCTGTATTATTGTAACAATAACTCTAGCAATGTATAGTGTATCTATATAGTTTGGAGTGCCTTCGCTTCCATGTGTTTTTTTGTTTTTCATCTTGCAAAATTGAAATTTTGCAAAATTGGTTTCTCTATCCATGTCTCCCTGTCCCACCCTTTTGCCCTTTGAAATAACTCACTCATAACACAGTGTCTTTGCCCCTTCCACAGTTAATTTCGGTGATGCCATGCTCAGGAGTAGGAAGAGGAAACCATGTTCATAACCTCACTTCATTCAAGCCCTGCCTTTGTTTCAGTTCTGAACATCTGTTTCCTCAGTAGCAGTGACCGGTTTCATTTCGAACTTAGTCCATCCAGAGACTTAGTGTAGTGCCAGGGAGCCCTGGAGCTGGAGGATATCAAATAGATTAGATTTTGCTCGTCTTTTTCCCCAAACCCTAACCATGAGAGTTACAAACAGCAGATTCCAGGAGCCTCCCACCCTCTCTCTCTCTTTATCAACTTCCCTCCCAAATGAGAGAAAGAACTAGAGAGAGAGTTGGTTTTTATAAATCAGAGTTTCCTAATTGTATTGGGTTTTGATACACGAGTGGTCTAAAATGCTATTGTGCAGTTACCAGCAGCTGCTGCACAGATTGCCACCTGTGCCATGAAGGACTGTTGTTTTCACAAGGGAACATCCCTCCCTCCTGCCACCTCTACCCCCGTTCAATGAAACGTCATTTTAATTTCTCTTTTAAAAAACCAGTTTAATTCTTACTGTGCCCATCATGAAGGCCTTTTTTGAAAGAAAAAAAAAATCAAAATTACTCGTTTTGCCTCTAAGTACTCTGTATAAGATGTCTTGAGTAGAAGAAAAAAACTTTACCAAACCAAAGGTTGCTATTTTTGGAATATCATATGTTCATTCCAGCAAGGCAGAAGACTGCACCTTCTTTCCAGTGACATGTTGTGTCATTTTTTTAAGTCCTCTTAATTTTTAGACACATTTTTGATTTGTGTTTTAACAAAGCCTGCCTAACCAGTCATCTTGTCTGCACCAATGCAAAGGTTTCTGAGAGGACTGTTGTATTCTCTATCCCTGTGGATATAAAGACACTGGCATTTCATTTCTCTTTCCCTTTCCTTTTTAAGGGATTTAACTTTGGAATCTTCCAAAGGAAGTTTGGCCAATGCCAGCTCCCCAGGAGTTTGGGGGTTTTTTCTTTGTTTTAAACCAAAATTGTATCTGATTCCTCTTGTTCATGTTAGTGATCATCTAATCACAGAGTCAAACACTTTCTCCCCTATATAGAAAAATAAACTAAGCATGCTTTATAAGAAAATCTGTTTTCTGATAGAAGCCTGAGCCACTGAAAATAAGAGAGACAACTAGAAGCAGAGTAGAGTCTCAGACGAAGGTCTATGTTTGCAAGGCTTTGAAAGTAATCCCTGGGGTTTGGATTATTTTCACAAGGGTTATGACGTTTTATTCAAGTTTGTTGCTCCGTTTTGCACCTCTGCAATAAAAGCAAAATGACAACCAGTACATAAGGGGTTAGCTTGACAAAGTAGACTTCCTTGTGTTAATTTTTAAGTTCTTTTTCTTATTATATCTGTCTACAGGCAGATACAGATAGGTGTATGAAAATGTGCTTGCCTGTAAAATTTGCATTCATAAATGTGTTGCCGATGGATCACTTGGGCCTGTACACATACCAATTAGCGTGACCACTTCCATCTTAAAAACAAATCTAAAAAACAAAATTTATTATATATATATATATATATAAAGGACTGTGGGTTGTATACAAACTATTGCAAACACTTGTGCAAATCTGTCTTGATATAAAGGAAAAGCAAAATCTGTATAACATTACTACTTGAATGCCTCTGTGACTGATTTTTTTTTCATTTTAAATATAAACTTTTTTGTGAAAAGTATGCTCAATGTTTTTTTTTCCCTTTCCCCATTCCCTTGTAAATACATTTCGTTCTATGTGACTTGGTTTGGAAATAGTTAACTGGTACTGTAATTTGCATTAAATAAAAAGTAGGTTAGCCTGGAAATGAAATTAAAATTCACAAGTGTGTGGTCTTTATTTCAGTACCCAACCTTTTCTTTGCCCTATTTTGTCACTGCAATATGTAGTCACATCACCACTTCTTTCCTCCAATTAGAAAAACATGGATCTTTGTTATAAAAGTCAAGATGTGAACACTAGCTCTCGTTCTTTCAAATGATCTTCCACTGTATAGCCCCAAGAGGTGCAGCTTCCATCTTGGAAACCTTTGGATTTGATGTCAAGGAAGCTTTGCAGACACTGCTTTGAAAAGAATGAAAACATCCCTGAAAGGGACAAATTTTTAAAATGTGTATAAGCTGCTGTCTTTGATTACTGTGTTCATGGTTTGGTGTAGCTGTATTTTCTTTTAACCTCATCCCATTAGTAATGGTCTTTGGGAGTATCTGTGAATTATATGAACACCACAAACAGTGGGGCTGTACCTCCAGGTAACCAACATATGTTGTGTTTGAGTCTGCTCATTTCCAATACTGGATGATGTATGTAAACATGTTATGTCTCTTAGTGCAAAAAGAAACATCATTTTTTTAGGGCTGGCTCACTCTGTCAGACCTAATCTAAAGGCTAGATATCAAGTCATGTGACTGCTGCTTCAATAAAAACAAATTTATATTGGATAAAGTGTCCTCCATTTATTTACTTACTTTTGGTGATGGGTTTGGCTAACATTTGTAAAATAGATCTGTCTACCAGTTGTGGGGCTTGTGGGGGAAGGGTGGGAATCAGCACAAATGTGCAAGATGCCATTTTGGGATGGACCTCCTGATGACACTGAGGTGCATTTGTTTGGAATTTATTACTATCTTATTTCCTGTCCTGTTTGAACTGGGATTAAGCAAAATATCTTTTTAATTTAAAAAATCCATGGAGTTCCCATCGTGGCTCAGTGGTTAACGAATCCAACTAGGAACCATGAGGTTGAGGGTTCGGTCCCTGGCCTCGCTCAGTGGGTTAAGGATCTGGTGTTGCCGTGAGCTGTGGTGTAGGTTGCAGATTCGGCTCAGATCCCGCATTGCTGTGGCTCTGGCATAGGCCAGTGGCTACAGCTCCGATTAGACCCCTAGCATGGGAACCTCCATGTGCTGTAGGAGTGGCCCTAGAAATGGCAAAAAGACAAAAAAATTAAAAATCCCGAAAGACTGAATTTTTAACTTCTGAAGTCTTTCAAAAAGCAGTGGCCAACTTGTCTTTTTTGCAATCATATTTCAGGAGAGCAATGATGCTGGGTGACAGTTTAGAAGGTGTTCTAGAAGGGAATGAGGAAAAGGAGGAGTTATTGTTGTGGCTCAGCAGCTTAAGAACTCAACAGTGTACATGAGGATGCGGGTTCGATCCCTGGCCTTGCTCAGTGGGTTAAGGATCTGGAGTTGCAGCACGCTGTGGCATAGATCACAGATGTGGCTCAGATCTGGTTTTGTGGCTGTGGCATAGTCAGCAGCTGCAGCTCCAATTCAATCCCTAGCCCCTGGAAACTTTCATGTGTCGCCATTAAAAAAAAGGGGAGGGGTGGAGCAATCAGGTTGCATATCCCCTTGGTAGAGAAGTCTCTGAAAGGAAGTGAACAAAACCACTGGTGGTCAGCCCTCTCTCAGGTGCAGGAATATTTCACCCACCCACTAGCACCTTCAGGTTTAGGAGAGCTGTGCTTATGCTGAGGGGACAAAACAAACTGAAGCTGTTGTAGATAATGGCATGATGAGGCAAACAAGATGTCAGAAGCTGGGAAGGGATGGTCCATTAAATGCATGTTCCTCTTTTTTTCTCCAGAAAGGAGAAGCCACCTTGAGCCTTGCCCTAAAACTTGTTGATGTCAAGGCTTTAACTGGATCCTTAAAGTCTAGGCCAGGTAAAGACTGGTGGTAGAGTGGCTCCAATGGGGGATCCAGAAGGTAAGCACGGCTTTTCTCCTGAGCTTTGGAGTCTGACACCATCTTCACCTGACTGAGGCAAGACATAGAAAAATACTGGGGGCCACAGGGATGCCTGGAAACTGATGCCTAGTTCCACTACTCAAAAGCACAGGGAAGGGAGTGACAGGGAAATTCAAATGTTTGAGAGTAAGAAAGTTGAATCTGGCCCCTAACCTATAAACAAGATCCACATAGTTGCTGAAAGGAAGTGTCCTTTACAAGCTCTTTGGTGCACTTAACCTTGAATCTTTTTTTCCTTTTATGGTCACATCCATGGCATATGGAAATCCCCAGGGCAGGGACTGAATCTGAGCCGCAGTTGCAAACTACAGCATCTACAGCAACACTGGATCCTTTAAGCCATTGCACTGGGCCATACCACTGCAGAGTCTTAACCCACTGCACCACAGTGGGAACTCCTTAACCTTGAATCTTAACAGCACCTGGACTGTAAACCATATGTACATATCAATTAAATGTTTGGGAAATGCACAGGTATTTTTTCCCTTTTTTTAATTAATTAATTTATTTATTTATTTATTTTACAGCCACATCTGCAGCATATGGAAGTTTCTGGGCCAGGGGTCAAATCAGAACTGCATCTGAGGCCTATGCCACATCCACAGCAACACCAGATGCAAGCCACATCTGCAACCTATGCTGCAACTCACGGCAGCACCAAAGCCTTAACGCACTGAGTGAGGCCAGGGATCAAATCCCCATCCTCACGGAGACAATGCCATGTCCTTAACCCACTTATCGGCAGTGGAAATTCCTATCCAGGTATTTTTAAAATCAATACTGGGAGATGGGAGTTTAAATCTCATTTTAAGCTCACCTTGCCCTCACCTTACTGTAGTGTACATTAAACAACTATTTCTGGCTCTTGAATGAATAGCTCACCTAAAATTACCTCAGGGGAAAAGAAGAGATATGTATGCTTCATGAATACAATTGAATGAAATTTATATTTCCAAATGAGTATAACTAGACATAATTCCTGGGGGCAAAATCTGCATTCATCGTTTTTGGGAAAAGCTGCTCTTTTCTCAATTTCTTTTCTAAAAAATGAGTACTTTCTATGTCCCTTTGATGCAGAAGAGGCTGGTAAATCTGGAGGGATGGCAGAGAATATGTTCTCACTTTGATTTACAATGTCAATGATTTACTTTCTCCAAGTTTAGCCTCCTTGCTATGTGAATATCTGCCTCTTTTTTTTCTTCTCTTTTTTCTTTTTCAGCCACCCTGCAGCATATGGGTTCCTGGTCCAGAAATCAGATCATAGCCTCAGTTGCAACCTAGGCCCAGCTGCAGCAATGCCAGATCCTTTAACTCACTGTGCCGGGCCAGGGATTGAACCAGTATCCTGGCCCTACAAAGATGCTGCTGATCCTGCTTCTGTGCTATGCCACAGAAGGAACTCCCTTTTCCTTCAAATTCAATTAACTTGCAGCTTCATTTGCATCAAAATATCAGACATTTAAAATTAATTACTGAAGTTCCCATTGTGGCTCAGCAGTAATGAACCCAACTAGTATCCATGAGGATGTGGATTTGATCCCTGGCCCAGCTCAGTGGGTTAAGGATCTGGCATTGTCATGGGCTGTGGTGTAGGTCACAGATTTGGCTCCGATCCTGTGTTGCTGCGTCTGTGGCATAGGCCAGCAGCTGTAGCTCTGATTCGACCCCTAGCCTGGGGACTTCCATATGCTGCGAGTGTGGCCATAAAAGAAAAAAAATAAATTATTATATTTTAAATCATATATATATATAATTTTTTTTACCTTTTTTTTCTTCTTATGGCCACACCCATGGCATATGGATATTCCCAGGCTAGGGGTCGAATCAGAGCTACAGCTGCCAGCCTGCACCACAGCCACAGCAACAAGAGATCTGAGCCACAACTGCAACCTACACCACAGGTCATGGCAACGCCAGATCCTTAACCCACTGAGCGAGGCCAGGTATCAAACCCGCATCCTCATGGATCCTAGCTGGGTTCATTAACCCCTAAGCCATGAAGGGAACTCTGTATATGTTAATTTTTTATATGTAATAATCATCTTATGGGCAAACCAAGTTAAATAATGCATTTATTAGAAGAACTGTTGGTTCACACATCAACAGTCTTCAGATATGTAGAGGGCAAAAGTAAAACAAGTATTAAAAATTAGAAATATATATGTATATATGATATTTCTATTTACCCACCCCACATTTCTTTTTTCCCCAGAAAGGAAGGTAAAAAAAATTTTTTTTTAAATCTCTAGCCAAAAGTTAACTAAGTCTTCTTGTCTTGATTCGATGTTAACCACTGAAACGTATTTGCTAGGTCTAGTTCTTATGGGATGCCCAGGTAAAGTTAGTTAAAATGTAATTTGTGAAAAATGCAAAAACATTTTTACTCAAAATAGCAACAAACAAAACAGATGCTTTCATACTCTTTAGCTTTGAAAATAGATGTGTAAACAGGAACATGTTTATTAACTGTGGACTGTGTAGTCCCAGTATTCCAGCCTCGTGAGCAACCCAGCCCCAGTTCAGTTGTGGAGCAGACCTGCACCAAGGAACACACATGCACACAGCAGCTAGTACCCTTCCTCCCACGAGCCATGTTCTAGGGATCCCTCACTTGTGTCCCGGTGCATGCAGAAGCCTAGCACAGTTCAGCATCCACGCAAATCAATTTCTTGGGCTCCTTATGTCATACATCACTTTTCCTTTTGATCAAATTATTCGTGTTTCTGCTTTGTTTTCTTTACTGAACTACAGACCTTGCAGGTCAGGATCCATGTCTGAGTCAGCGTTTATTACGCACAGCAGGTTGCATATGGTTGGTGCTTAATGATGTGTTTTAATGGATGCAGAGACAGAATGAAATGCCCAGAAGGTAGGAAGGACAGACATGGAGAAAGGTAATGACAAGCTTTTGACATTTGGTGTGGGCCTTCTGGCCTCTCTCTAGAAGGCTATCTTAGACATTAATGCACCTGCTGGTGGAAAAAGGCCCGGAGTTCATGGAGCAGCTCAGGGCAGGAGGCTGTGGCTGGGAATGGGGAGCAAGTGGGAGACAGGGGTACTAGGCATAGCAGTGAAAATACCCAAGAAGCTAATGAACTTGGATGTGAGCACAGACCCTCAAATGGCCCAGCCCCAGGTGCCCTTTCCCCTCTTCCACCAGGACACTAAATCTCCAGACCCAGGGCTTTTTCTAAGGGGAAGGTGGCCTTGCCGCTCCTGGAACTGACCTATGGGCCAGTATACTCTCCACGTAGTGGTCTAGGGCTTGGCTTTCCACATACTGAACTGGGGGCTGAGGGGACCTATGGCCCCTTCCTGAGTAATGCTAGCCAGCCATCATCATGGCTGAGTTTCCTGGGGAGGCAGGACCTTTGGGCATTGTCAGTTGCTTCCATCTGTTTAGATCCAGGAGTGGCGACTCCGAGGGCCCTGGTTCAGCTTTCTGTGATGCTGAATAACTCCTGCATGAGTGGGGTGGCGAAGGGGTGTATGTCCTGGATTCGCAGCAGCCGCTGGGTGTGTTGGGCGTTGATGCTGCGGAGCTCAGTGAGCATAGCCATGATCTTCAGGAACAGGAATCTGCAGTCCAGCCAGAGGAAAGGTTGGGGGTGCAGCCCACCCTGCCCCACCCACCAGTGGGGGCCCCTCTGTAACTGCACAAGTTTGAGGGGACTCATCTCAAGACCTCTCAGGTCAACCCAAGAGATAAGGCTCAGCTGAATTCCTTAAGCTTCTCTCTCAGCCTGAGGACAACAGGTGCAGAATAGCTGGGGGCCCTTGAGAAGTGGATCCATTCTTCCCACTCGCACCTCTTCCTCTGGGTGAGGGAAAATTAAGGTGTTGCAGGCACCAGGGGAATAGGTCAATTTGATGAAGGGACATCACTGGCTAATGAAAAGGGGTCAGGACTGGGTGGAATAGTTGTGGAGGCAGGGACTGCAGGCAGCAATTCCTTCCTGGATCTACCCTGGGATCTAGTGTCTGAGACACACTTCATCCCCATGATGTCTCCTGGCTCAATAAGGAAGAGGACCGAGTAAAGCAAGACATGCCTGCCTCCAGCATCCCAGGATACTGAACACAAAAGCAAGCTGCAGAAAACCAAGTAAGGACTTGAGGTTTTACATTCTCAGTGGCATGGCCAGCACTGACCTTCCCCATCACAGCACAGGCCTGTGGGCACCAGGTCACAGGGACTGCTGAGGCCCAGTGAAGGGGTGGGAGCCCCTGTCTGCCTGAGCCCTGAGCTGCCGTCCTCCTCTGGGTTGTGACCAGAACCAACAAGGAGTTTTCTACCAGGTTAGCTGGTGTTGGTCCAGGAGGTAGCTAGGTACTCAGTGCTCAAGGGTCTGGGCTGTGGACTTGGTCTGTCAGGATTCATCTCCAGACCCCACCTGCCTGGCTGTGGGACCTGAATCAGTCACCCTGAGCCTAGAGTCCCTTGCAGGATGATGGGGGCACCCATGGCATGGGGCTATTTTCAAGGTTAAAGGTGATAATGCATGTAAACTGCTTGGCACCGGAGCTGACACTTCTCAATAAACAGGAGCTGTTCTAAGTTTACTGTGCAGAGAGGGCCTCAGTGGAGGTCACAGAGCAGGGCCCAAAGCCCTGGTAATCAGAGACTGCCCAAGGAGTGGCTCTGGTCTGCTCCCCTAGAAAGGCTCAGAACAGGCGGGGGCCTGGGTACAGCCCCCCCTCACACCCTCCCTGCTTGCTGCTCACCGGTGGGCAGGCTGGGGCCGGTTGCACTCGATGTAGGCCTTCAGGGTAATGGCAAACCTCTCCTGCAGCTGGTCCACCACTTGGCGTTGCACCACACCCGGGCGGTCTGGTGTGAAGGGGAAGGTGATACAGTGCCATGAAGGCCACGACAAGGTGGGTCTGTCCCAGAGCAGGCAGACTGCCAGCCGACCACCTTCCAGAGCCAGGGATTCCCAGACAAGGAAGTGAGGGTGGCACTAAGAGGGCTTGGCATCAGCCCTCCAACCCTAGGAGAAAACAGCCAGAGTCCCCATCCTGGCTGTGCGGTGAGTGGAGGGCAGGGCCATCATTTGGGACCTTCCCTGGGAGGGCAGAGGAAGGGGCTGTTGCCTCCCATGGCTGAAGCTGATGGGTTGCAAGCAGACCTGATGGGGTGGGGGTGGGCACAGGAAGCCAGGTTGGACAGGTGGGACTCTCACCTGGAGAGAAAAGGGAGATGGCCTGCATCAGCACATACTCCTCCTTATGCAGCTGCAGCTTCTTCAGCATGTAGTGGAATTTCAGCATGGGCTGCAGGAGAAGCTGCTGGAAGCCACCTGTGGGTGGGCATAGGCTGGAAGGGTAAACTCCTCAGGAAGCTGACCCAACACCCAGACTTGTCTCACCAGGGTCTCTTTTCCCATCGCCCAGTCTTCTGCCCTGCAATCCCAGGACGTGCACATCCTGACCTGGCTCCTTTCCTCCCGCCATGGCTGTTCCCCTCCCTCTGCCAGGGCACCTGAGGGGTCTTCCAAGCTGTAGGACAGCCGACCACACTCCCAGGTCCCCGTCTCTGCGTTGAACACCGTGTTGAATCTCAGCTGGCACAGCTCAAAGGTGGCCCCCTTCAGCAGAGAGATCTGGTCCTCAATGGGCAAGTCCCTGGCAAAGATGAGGAGGGGATGCCAGCTTCCTGGGAAGCCGCCACAGGCCTGCACCCACTCCCATAATCCAGAAAACAGTCGGAGGTGGCAAAGAGAAGAGGCAGGATGGGCCCCTACCCCTGAGATCACTGCAGTTGCTTTCAAATTGCCTCCAATCTCTCCCCCTCACAATCCAGCAGGCAGATTCCTCCTCTCTGCCACCTTCTTCTGGCCTCCTGCTGCCTTCACGGCCTCTCCACTGCTGAGGTTGCCATGGTCCCATCTTACAGCCTGGTCCCATCTCCTCCAGCTCCCTGCATGACCCCCAGCCCATGCCTTGGCTCCTGGTCCTTGGCCTCATACTTTCCACCTCAATTTCCCCACTTAGAATGATTACCCCTTTAGCTTTGCTTAGTGATTCTGCTAGTCCTTTGGGCCAAGCTGTCCTCATGCCTCCTAAAGGGCTTTCCAGAGTGCAGGCTTTCTGCAGGGGCCAATTCTTCGGCGTGAGTTCCACGCTATTTGCTTCTTGCTGCCTATTCTGGATTTCTACTTCTACCGTTTCTCTCCAGATGTCAGGATACCCTGAGCCCCACCCCCAGCACTGAGCACAGGCCCAGCCACAGCCGCTGCCTCTGGTATTCACAGTTAGATTGACACCCCTTCCCAGCTGAGAGAGGCCCCCACTCCTTGTGGACAAAGGCATTCCGACTAAAAGCCCAGAGGGAGGTCTTTCATGCTGGCTCTTGAGGAGGACTTCTGCCTGGCTTTGGTCTCCTCGGGAGTTTAGTCCCTTCTTTTAGATCCGCAACGTTGATCTAATGCTGTGAAACTGATCTTTTCTTCCTGTGTCCCCCTACCCCAGCACCCAGCTCAGGACCTGGCAGAAGCTGGCTCTGAAGGCTGTACTCTGCTTCCAAAGCTGGCCACTCTGATTAACTGCAACCCTGTGCACGTGCCTTAACCTCAGTGAACCTCAGTTTTCTATCTGTGGAATGAAGATAGGAGGAACTCCTGCTTCCTGGGGTGACTGCTCAGAACTGTGGTCTCGAGGAACAGCAAGGGACCTCCTACTCTGGTGGTAAATCCTGGGTCATTGAATGCCCATGGGGATCTGCCAGGTCCAAGTGTGTAAGGGGACCTCTCTCCTGCTCCCTTGACCTAATCTGCCACAACATGACCCTCACTCCAGCCTGTGGCCACCCTTACCCCCAATAAATAAGTCCTGTGTGTCACCCACAGGACCAGAGGGGAACCTGTGGGCTCCTGGAAGAGAACCTGCCCTCTGCCTGCAGATAAAATCAGGGCTCCTCGTGTGTGACGCAGATCCACCTGTCCAGGCCCGGCAAGGCCAGTGCCGACCCCAGATAAGTCGTGCCTGGTGTGCCTCCAGCCCTGATGGGCTCCATGTAATGGGCTGGTGGTTGCCACCACATCAGTAGGTTCCAGGGATTCTCACTCACCCCGGTTACTCGTTGGTTGTTGCCTCCACGCCTAACTATGGGGAGTCCCAGCCCTTTGTCTCTCGGGACCACCCATCTTCCTTCTCAGCCTTCTCTAGGCAGCAGACTGCCAGTGACCCAGCACCTGTTCCACAGGCCCTCTCCCTCTTCTCCCTCTGGACTTCCTTCCCTTTCCTGCCAACTCCTCGTTTGCTCTGGAATTCTCAACTTGTGATTCCTGCCCCTTTGTGGGGAAATAGGAGAATTACTATCTGAATGTCCACCATGTATGTGCTGAAGGCTCTTCAAAATGTTTTCTTATTTCACACAACAGCTGTGCAAAGTAGGCATTACTAGTCCCTGCCTAGCAGACAAGGAGGCTGAGATGCATATTAAATGGGAGGCTGCAGTCACAAAGCTAATGAACCATACTCATAATGGTCCAGGGAGGGCTGCATTCCCCAACAGGACCAGGTGCCCTGGAGATAGAGGTAAAGGAGGGTCTTTCGGCACCAACATTCCCCAAATTCAGAGAAATCTACCCCAGGCCTTTGAATCTGCTGGCCATTTCCTGCTCCTTTCCATACCATCCACTCAGCCACTGTGTCCTACCTGAAGTAGGAGATGACTTTGGCAAAGTTGATAATGCCTTTGAACATGTAGGTTGACATGTCAGCTATGTGGGGCAGCAGGGAAAAGATCTCTTTCCCACTGTTGTCTGCTGGGGGTTTGTAGTTCCAGACGCTACCATCTTCCCCCCTTAGCTGCAGAGAGAGTTTCACTGAGCACAGATCTTCCCTGAGCTTGCTCCACTTGGCAGCTTCTTCCCTTGACGACGGAGTCTGCAGACACTCTGGAATCTCGAGGCTACTGCTAAGCACCTCTGGTAACTGGGACAGGAGCCAAAAGTGGAAGAGAAGAGAGGAAAAACAATATATTCTCCCAAACAGGTTACCACAAAGGCTTCCAGACACACCCACACAGCCACACCTGCATCCTGAAAGGATGCACAATGGCAGGTGCGTGTACACACACACACACACACACACACACACACACACACACACACACACACAACATGTTTCTTTTCTCTGGCCTTCTCCTATCAGGTGGATCTATGAATCTATGAATTCATGGTCCTTCATCCCTGCCTAGACAGAGATGGGTCTGCTCCCTGCCCCAGTGGAAGTGAGGGGGGTCTCCTCCCAAGGGTGTATCTCGAGCATCTCTGACCTTGTGTCAAGAGACTCAGAGGAAAAGGTCTGAGGGTAAAGTCTGGAAAGAAGAGACTTTGGGAGCTATTGGCTACCAGTTCTCTGAGCTGGACAGATCACTAAGCTACCTGTGAGCACAGGTGGAGAAGACATGGCTCAGGGCCTTGAGATTGGACATGGCTACCCTTGCTGAGTAATGGTGCTGAGCTCACTAGCATTTCTTGGATCAGGAAAACAAGTTCACAAATGTTGTGCCCCGAACAGGTCCTGACTCTGTCCTCATAAAGCCATGAATGCCAGCCACCCTAGGGCAACTCAGCTTTCCAAAACTACATCTATGGCTCAGACTGAATTTCTGCCTGATGCAGAAGGAGAGAGCCAAGAGTCTCAGACTGAGTGTCCGTCAAAATCACCTGAGGGGTCTTGTCGCAGCACAGACTGCTGAGCCCCACCCTCAGTTTCTGATTCAGGAGGTCAAGGGTGGTCTGAGAATTTGCATTTCTAACAGGTTCATAGGTGATGCTTCTGTGCTGGTCCAGAGGCCAGTCTTTGAGAACCCCTGGGAATGAGATTGGGGTTTTGAGGAGCTAGCACAGGAGCTAAGCCAGCTCTAAAACCTCATACCCGAAAATTCTTGAAATGTGTGAAGGTGGTGTCAAAGGTTTTCATCTGAGCGTTCATCAGCTCACTGATCATTGTCCGCTGCTCTTCAGTGAGACCCTTGGCTCCTGGGGGCTGAGCCCCGATCTGTTCTCGTTTCTTCCTCCTGATCAAGGCCCGCCTCTGCTCCACAGCTGCATCTGACATGATCACTGCAGGGAAAGCCAGAAGCAGGCTCAGGAATCCTTGGCAGCACAGGCAGCAGAAGTTAACAGGGATGTGCTAGTGACAAGAAACCCGTCCTTCTCCAGACTCTGGAGGACTCTGGGCTCCTCTGGAAAAACACTTGGGTAAAGACAGGTGTGCTACCACTGACAGTGGGGTTTGCAACAACTTTTTGGAGCAGTGAGACTTGCCCCAGCTTCAGAATCTAAAGGCACTGGGCTTGAGTGACAGCTTTGCTGCTTTCTCCTGGTGACCTTGAGAAGCTTCTTGCCCTCTCTGGCCTTCAGTTTCCTTCTTGATAATCCGAGTGACAGTGCTGACTTTACACTGCTGTTACGGTGAGACCCTGGACAGAAAGTACCTAATACAGCTCCTAGTACATAGTAATTGCTTGATAAATGTACCTGGTTATTCTTTTCTGGTGGATCAGATACCAACAAGACTCCTTGGAGGGCCCCCAAATCTCCAGGTCTCCAAGACCTCAGAGAGCTGGGGCTCCTACTTAGCAAGAAATATCAGCCCAGCCACTTCCTACCTAGCCTGGAGCCTTAGAGTCTCCTAAGGATTTCTGGAGCCCACTTGTGAGCGCAGAGCAAAACTGTGGAGGTCCTTGTGGGGAGGGGACAGCAGGGACAGCTGGAAAGGCTCTCTGCCCAACCTCCCAGGGAACCTGGGCCCGGAAAGGCTGCCCCAGGCCTAGGGTCCCTTGTGACTGATGGAGATAAACAGGCTCTGGAAGCTTACAGGCTTTTCCCCATGTGCTTTCATCTCCAAGTGCTGCCCCCAGCCCCGCCACCCCCGGGAGCACAATTATACCAAAGCTAGACAGGGGCAATGAGACTCTCTCTGTCACTGGCCACACACAGTTCCTCTGGAGGATGCCGGCTCTGGGCAGCAGGTAGAAGGTGGGCTGACATCATACATACCATGGGTCTCCAGTTTCCTGCCCCCAATTCACCTCCCCTAGTTTGACTAAAACAACTATGAAAGAACAAAATGAATGTCGCAAGGGTAACTGAAGGAAGGGAGAGACACGACCCTGGCCAGAGAGAACGAGGCCTCCCAGGGGAGAGAAGGAAGGTGGTCCACCCCTCCAGCAGCTCAAAGACAGCGCGGTGCAGACAACGCCTGAACCGCAAGCTGACGCCTGCTCCTGTGCGCACGCGCACGTGGATGCAGCGGGGCTGCACATGCGCACACGCACCCCCCCACGCACCCCCCCCCCCGCCCACCCAGTATTGCGGCTCTGGAGCCCACGCCTGTCCATGTCGTATGCTGCTCACTTTCCTTCCTCATGCCGCTTTCCAGACACTTGCGGAGGCGGCAGGCCTGGCACTGCCGCCGAGTCTTCCGGGTGATCTCGCAGGCGCCCTTCCGGAAGAGGCACCGGGGCCGGGCATTGCGTTTGATGGCCCTCCTGCCAGAGGACAAAGAGCAAAAGGTAGGCCGCGTGGGGCACCCTAGTTCCCTGTTCCCTCTACACATGGATGCTAGTCACATCCTCTGTGTGCCCTGCCCTTGCCTCTGAGTTGGGTCAGGGTCACCCAAAAGGTACAGGCAGGGGCTCTTGAGACTTCTGTTGGTGCTGGGCTTTCCCAGAGGCCCAGGTGCCTGCTGGAGGCAAGGGGAGGGGGTGGGGGAAGGAGACATTCACCCCTGGGAAGTGGACCCTGCTTCCAATAGGGCTTGCACTTTTCGGGGATGCTTCAGCTCCAGGCCCAGCCCAGCTCCTCTCCGCATCCTGTCCCCTTCCCCTCACCCCCAGGCACTCTCAGGAGGACCTGGGCCATGTTTCCATGGAGGTGGATTTCCCCCTCTTGGAGGAGGGAGCCAGGGGAAACCTGGCCCCTGGAGTATAACAAACATAAGAATCCCTTTGCCTTCCCCATCCGCAATCTAGACTGGGGGCCAAGGTGGACTACGGGAAGCTTTTTAGCTCACTAGACAAAGGCTTCCCCATTGGAAAAGTGGATTTTCAAGGTTGATACAGGGGAAGGTGGGTTTTCAAGGTTGTGCCAGGAGGGGCAGATGCCTTTTAGAGACTCCAGCACACCCACCCTCCCTTGCAGCCCAGGTGTCTAGAACTTCTGCAACAGACCCAGTCAGTGCAGCCCTAACTTTATCCTTCTGCCCTCCATTTTCACAGCTGAATAGAAACAAATTCTTCTCTGGCTCTGGCCTCAGACTCTGGGCCAGCAGTGTGGAAAATGAAGAACAAGAGAGGTATGGCTGCCGAGTAAACCCTGGGGGCTGAACCAGGAGGCCTGAGGTCTTAAACCTAAGGCTAGCAACCAGCCCAGGGGTTATCTTTCACAAATGTCACCCCCTCCCCTGCAGGCCTGGGTAGGAGATACCTTACCTTGTAAGAGCCCACCCAGAAAAGCATAGAGGGGAGGGACCCCATATTTATCAGCATTTGCTGTGGATCAGATGCAGGGCTACAGATTATGCAAAGCTTTGAAAATTTAATTCTTAGAACCCTGTAAAATTCATCATGTCATCTGCCTAGCAGAAATGAGTCCTTGAGAAGACAGATCGCTCCCTGTCCTCTACATAAATGATAAGCTGAAGTCTGAATCCAGGTCTGCCTAATGCCAGGATCCAAGCTCTGACTACTACAGAATGCTGCCTCCCTTGGGGTTGGCCCAGGACTGCACCGGAGTGGTCCCCACACCTCAGGGCAGTCAGCATGGATGCTGTTGGCAGCATCCAGGTCTGGCTCAGAAGTCCATGTGGCCACATTGGCATATGCCCAGCTCACTGATCTATCAGCGTGCTAGTAGCCACTTTGGGAGTAGGCTGGGGCCCAGTTCTAGCTGACATGAGGTGAGGGGAAAGATTTCCTTGCTCTTAGAGAGGTGAGGAGAGGGGCCTCTCTGTTCCTTCACTGAGCCTTGTCATTCTTGCCTGAGCCCCTGGCACTTTGCTGCCCCAGGGGAGCAGGCAAGGTCAGCGTACTCTGATGGCAGAAGAGAAAAAGGACTGACTGCTGAGCTCACCAACCATTTGAAGGCCTCAGACCTGTAGATATGAGAGGTGACATGTTTTCCTTATTGTTAAACACTTTGAGTGGAGAGTTGTTGCTTGGAGCTGAGAGCAAGCTGACAGCACCATTGTGTCCACTTCTGTTTAAGACCCATAGACATGAATGTTCATTTCTCCCTGGGACTCAGGTGCCTTTGGACCTGCCCGGACCTAATGCTTGGGGCCTGCCAACAGCTCAAACTTGACCACCTCAGCCCTGGATTTTTTTACTCTGGGGGGACACTGGGCTGCTGCAGTGCCTCCCTGAGATGATTCTGGGCTGGATGCCCCCCTGTGTGTTCTGCCCCCCACCCAACTGACCAGCAGCCCAGCTTTGGTAGGACTGCAAGATGGGCCTTGGCACTAGGGCCCATTTCCATTTAAATGTCCAGCCAGCAGGAAATTGGCAGAGGCCAAGTCAGGCTGGCTGTCTGAGATGCACAGGGGCCCAAATGTGTCCCTGCGGTGGGAACCACCCTCCACACACCTACCCCTCCCTGAAGACAGCCCCTTCCTGTCCTGGTTGCTGCCTCTTCCTATTGGTCCTGAGCCTGCACTGAATTGTGCTCTTTCTCTTTCTTCATTTGAACAATGTGAGCCTTCTGTGTAGGCCTCTCTTGCTGTGAGCTGGGACTTTTCAGTCCTTCATTTTTTGGACCTCTCCATTACTAGGTGAGCTGGTTTGTTATAGTCTTCACTTATTTAATGCCAGCCCACACTCTGAACCTGGAAGAGAGGTCAAGCTGAGGCCCTAAGGCAGTGCCCAGGGGTCTAATGGCAGAACCCCAGTTAGATGTTACCCAGTGTGTCAGGGATGGCAGGTGGGTTAAAGTTGACAGATAACTCTACCTGAAAAAGCCCTTGCATCCTTCACATGTCATAACATTGAAATGATAACCAGTGGCCTTGTCCCCACATACACGGCAGATCTGGGGACCCTCATCTTCCTCATCTGCATTGGTGGTGGAATTTCCAGAAGTGGAGTCTGTTTCATTGCATTGCATGAGGTCAGCATGGTCCCAGCTTTCTTCAGGTCTCACCTCCAGCTTTGCTTGTGAGTCTCTTGGACTAGAAGTGAAAAAACCACAGGGAATGAGAGGGCTGGACAGGGGTGTGCTGAGGCAGCCTGCTGTGCCTCACTCACGCTTGGTTCTGTAGACACAAAAGCTGATTTCTCATGGAAGAAATGGGAGTATTGGGGGAAGTGCACTAGAATTGTTTTAAAGAGAGGTGTGACCAGGACATTTTTTAAACAGTGATAGGGCCCTGGAATAAAACACATCAACAAGAACACAGGAGAGAGAAAGAAATGAGAAAGGCCAAGACTATCTGGGTTGGACCATAGAAGTAGTACTTGGTTGGACTAAGCTTAGGAGGCCACGAGCTGGTCAAAGGCCTTAACAGGGAGCAGCCCATGGAACTGGACACTTATTCAAGGTAATTTCTGGAACTGGGAGACCAGAGGTATGGCTCCTCAGGTGTGTCATGGCCCAAGCTCCCAGAAAGAGTTGAAAAGGCTGAGCAGAAGGAGATTTTTTAATTGAGTAACCAAGTCGATGAGGATAGAGAGTATCCAAGCTTAAGATGCAGGGAGAAAATGGCATAAGTCCTGGTTGAGCTGGGGTGGAAGTGAGTAATCAAAGAGCTTGTACCCATTACTAGAGCTGTACCCAAGTGTCTTCCCCAGGCAACTTTCACCTGGAGGATATGACTTGGAATGGGTACTAAGGGCGCTGAGCGGAAATTAGAAGCTGTCCTGTTTACTCTTTCCCAGAGTCTCTTTAGGCCATCACACCATAGATGATGTTGCTTTTTCTAAAAGCAAAATAAAAATTTAAATAAAATCAGCATGCAAATGACTGTTTGTAACAGCATGACAAATAACAGCCAACAGTTTCACCTGTAAGGATGAAGTAGAAATTTACCTGCCCCCCCCCGAACACTGCACATAAAATCAGCTGACGAAACTAGGACCAATGAGGTGTGTGTAGGAATATCCTCTGATTTTTCAAATCATAATCCTGACCTCGTATAGGCTTCCCCTGCAAAAAAAATGTACGTAAGTGTTTACAAAAGCCACACACAAAAAAATTTATTTAGAGTGGTCTTGGATTGGTAGTACTCCCAGACACCCACAGAAGCAGATGCTGTTCCTCCTTTCTAGAAGAACTCACTTTCCACCTAGACACACAGAATCACATAAGTAATTTTCAAGAAATAAGAGTAAAACTCATAAATCTTGAATCAAAGACTGACATGGCACCATGAGCAAGCGCCAGCAAAAACAACTTACAGCAGAATTAGACATGCAAAGAGCCTCTGAATTAGCAGACACAGAATGTGTTTAAGTAAGTACTAGAAGAGGTTGAAGATACAAGGAAAGCAAAATACTATAAAATTGACCAGATTTGCAAAATGAATAAAAGTTGCCCATAAATCCCAGAATGGCCATCATTAATAATTCTACAAATAACAAATGCTGGAGAGGGTGTAGAGAAAAGAGAACTCACCTACACTGTTGGTGGGAATGTAAATTGGAGAATCATTGTGGAGAAGAGTATGGAGGTTCCTCAGAAAACTAAGTATAGAACTACCATATGATTCAGCAGTCCCACTCCTGGGCATATATCCAGACAAAATTACAATTCAGAAAGATATATACATGCCTCGTGTTCATAGCAGCACTATTCACAATAGCCAAGACATAGAGACACCTAAATGTCCATCCACAGATGAATGGATTAAGAAGATGTGGTAAATATATGCAATGGAATACTATTCAGCCATAAAAAAGAATGAAATAATCCCATTTGCAACAACATGGATGCAACTAGTGATTCTCATACTAAGTGAAGTAAGTCAAAGAGAAAGGCAAATATCATGTGATATCACTTATATGTGGAATCTAAAAATAAGGCACAAATGAATCTAAAACAAACAGACTCACAGACAGAGAATAGACTTGTGGTTGCCAGGGGGGAGGGAATGGGATGGACTGGGAGTTTGGGATTAATAGATCCAAACTATCATATTTAGAATGGATAAGCAGTGAGGTCTTACTGTATAGCACAGGGAACTATACCCATTCTCTTGGGATAGACCATGATGGAAGATAATAATAAAAAATATGACTGGGTCACTTTGCTGTATATCAGAAATTGGCACAACACTATAAACCAACTATACTTAAAAGCAAAGGAGAAAGGGACTATAGTCTGGCTGTGGGAATTTGGGAGTAAGAAAGAGGACTGCAAAAAATTTTTAATTAAATTTAAAAATTGACCATAAATCCTAAAAACAGCAACTATATAAGCCAGTTTTAACATTGTCTTGGAAATTAAAGCAAAACACAAATGTGCAAAAACAAGTTAGAATATGGGTGATCACAGTGAAAATTTTCTAAGGATCTGTATTGTTGAAGGAAGAGAAAGATAATAACTCAAATTCCAATTGGTAAAGTGTGTTTGTTAAGATTTCTAGGTAACCCCTAAAAGTCTAGAAGTAGAATTCATGACTTGGAAGCTAATAGAAAAGAAGAAATGGAAGAAGAAAAAAATCTAACTAGAGAGACAAAAAGAAACTGAAAAGATGATACAAAAGCATAAGATGAGATGGTGGGAAATAACAAATATATTGATAATTAAATGTAAATACAGGGAGTTCCCGTCATGGCGCAGTGGTTAACGAATCCGACTAGGAACCATGAGGTTGCGGGTTCGGTCCCTGCCCTTGCTCAGTGGGTTGACGATCCGGCGTTGCCGTGAGCTGTGGTGTAGGTTGCAGACGCGGCTCGGATCCCGCGTTGCTGTGGCTCTGGCGTAGGCTGGTGGCTATGGCTCCGATTGGACCCCTAGCCTGGGAACCTCCATATGCCGCGGGAGCGGCCCAAGAAATAGCAAAAAAAAAAAAAAAAAAAAAAAAAAAAAAATGTAAATACAGTTGACCATTGAAACAAAACAGGTTTGAACTGAGTACATCCACTTATATGCCAATTTTTTGAATAAAAATATTGGAAAGTTTTTTGTAGATGTGCAATAATTTGAAAAAACTGTCAGACAAACTACATAGCCTAAAGATATTCCCCCAAATTAAGAAAGTTGGATGTGCCACGCACCCATGATATATATGTAGATACCTGTCTATCCTTGCATAAGCATAAGGTAAATGATTTTTAATATAAAATTAATAATATGTTTTCTTAACTGTTTATTCTGTCGCTTACATTGCTGTACAGTGGACCTCACTCTCTCGTAATTGGAAAACTACATATCATCCTATCACAGGTAGGTTTTTTTTAAAAAAATTTTTTTCCAGTACTACATTATGAATATGACTGTAATTCGTGTGCCATAAATATTTTATAATAATTCATTCATTAGTGTATAGACTAGGTTATGTGAAGTAATCTTATATCGATCATATGAAACTACTGTAAAGCAATCGTATTGTTTCTTTATCAGTGGACAAATCATTATACCTGTAAATAAACATGAACTTCTTTCTCACATTATCTTTTCATTTTCAGTGTCTAATGTTAGTAACAAACGTAGCATCTACAGTCTTTTTTATTGTATAAGACAATCCTGGATGTAGGTATTGACAGATGATTCATCTTGTAAACAGATGATGTCAACGTATGGTATTGATAAACAGCACAGCACTGAAAATGTAGTTCTCTTTCTTATGATTTTCTTAACTGCATTTTCTTTTCACTAGTTTACTTTAAAAATAACACATACAATAGACAGAATACATGTTAATCTGCTGTTCATGTTGTTGGTAAGGCTTCAGGTCCAATAGTAAGCTCGGTAGTTAAGTTTTGGGGGATTCAAAAGTTTTACATGGATTTTTGACTGAACAAGGGGTGTCGGCACCCCTCAGCCTGGCCTTGTTCAAGTGTCGACTGTATGGGAAACGTTCCTGTTAGAAGACCAAGGCAGATGTTTTCAGCTGATAGCTGGGGCAGCCTAAGGTTCAGAGTTAGTGTTAGAGAATAAGTGATGGTGATGGTGATCATTTCACAGTGTGTACAAATACCAAATCATTTCTCTGTACACCTAAAAGTGATAGAATACGATCTATCAATTGTATCAATAATTTAAAAAAAATTTTAAAGGGGTGGGGCAGATACTAAAATGGCAACTAACAATTACCGAACCCCAGTGTTCCAGGTCTTTTGAAAAATCATTTATTCATAATAGCATTTATCATTTCACTCAATAGGCATGTGTTGAGCATCCACCAGATACTTGTTATGTTGGCCCTTTTTCAGTTTCTATAAAAGCCAGAAGTCACTGTTTTAGCCCAAGGCTTGCTATGAAACCCTCTCCCGGTTCACAGGCACAAAAAGTGTTCCAAAATCAAAGAGTATCACTGGAAGGGAAATTTTGATATGTACGATATTGTTTCAGAGTATTAATTGGAGAACAATCCTCTAAGTTTTCAGCTTCATTCAGGAGCTATTAGGAATCATATAATCTGGGATTATGGGGATAGTGGCAGGGATTCTGCACATAAATTACCATAAACTTCAAACAATCAGAGATAGTGAGATGATGCTCCCTCAGCCATTGATATAAATGCCCTTCCCCCAAAGAGAAGTGACAATTAGAACATGATGCATGAGTCACAGGAGAGGCTCAATAGATGACAAAGACCAAGAAGAAAGAAATGTCTCCAAAAGGACAGAGGGGAGATATTGACTTGCTCTGTGTCTGATAAATACATTCCCTATTTTCTTAATGATGGGGTGTTAGAATTAGTGCCAGGATCTCACTCCATAGCATTTGTATAACTTTTGCTTTGTTTGAATCCAGAAATTTATATGGAACCACAAAAGACTCAGAATTGCCAAAGCAATCCCGAGGAAGAAAAACTAAGCAGGAGGCATAACTCTTCCAGACTTTAGGCAATATTACAGAGCCACAGTAATCAAGACAGTGTGGTATTGGTACTAAAATAGACATACAGACCAATGGAACAGAATAGAGAGCTCAGAAATAAACCCAGACATCTATGGTCAATTAGTCTTTGACAAAGGAGGCAAGAACATAGAGTGGGAAAAAGACAGTCTTTAAAGCAAGTATTGCTGGGAATCCTGGACAGCTGCATGCAAAGCAATTAAATTAGAACACACCCTCACATCATGCACCAAAATAAACTCAAAATGGCTTAAAGACTTAAATGTAAGACAAGACACCATCAAACTCCTAGAAGAGGACATAGGCAAAACATTCTCTGATATCAGTCTTACAAATGTTTTCTCAGGTCAGTCTCCCAAAGCATCAGAACTAAAAGCAGAAATAAACCAATGGGACCTAATCAAACTGGCAAGTTTTGCACAGCAAAAGAAACCATAAAAACAAAAAGACAACTTACAGAATGGGAGAAAATAGTTTCAAACGATGCAACTGACAAGGGCTTCATCTCTAAAATATACAAGCAACTTATACAACTCAACAGCAAAAAAGCCAACAACCCAAAGGAAAAATGGTCAAAAGACCTGAATAGACATTTCTCCAAAGAAGATATACAGATAGCCAACAAGCACATGAAAAAATGCTCAACGTCACTGATTATTAGAGAAATGCAAATCAAAACTACTATTAGCTACCACCTCACACCATTCAGAATGGCCATCATTAGTAAGTCCAAAAGTAGCAAATGCTGGAGAGGGTGTGGAGAAAAGGGAACCCTCCTTCACTGTTGGTGGGAATGTAAATTGGTACAACCACTGTGGAAAACAGTATGGAGTTACCTTAGAAAACTATACATAGAACTACCATATGACCCAGCAGTCCCACTCTTGGGCATATATCTGGACAAAACTTTCCTTAAAAAAGACATGCACCCACATGTTCATTGCAGTGTTATTCACAATAGCCACGACATGGAACCAACCTAAATGTCCATCGACAGGCGTTTGGATTAAGAAGGTGTGGAATATATACACAATGAAATACTACTAAGCCATAAAAAAGAACAAAATAATGCCGTTTGCAGCAACATGGATGAAACTAGAGACTCTAACACTGAATGAAGTAAGTCAGAAAGAGAAGGACAAATACAATATGATTTCACTTATATCTGGAATCTAATATAGGGCACAAATGAACTTTTCCACAGAAAATAAAAGCATGGACATGGAGAACAGACCTGTGGTTGCCAAGAGGGAGAGGGAGGGAATTTGGGGTTAACAGATGCAAACTATAGCCTTTGGAATGGATGGGTAATGGGATCCTGCTGTGTAGAACTGGGAAATATGTCTGGTCACATGTGATGGAGCATGCTAATGTGAGAAAAAAGAATGTATACGTGTATGTGTGACTGTGTCACCTTGCTATGCAGCGAAAAATTGACAGAACACTGTAAATCAGCTATAATGGAAAAAAATAAAAATCATAAAAAAAAAGCCACAACATGAGATCCTGCATATCTGCAACCTACACCACAGCTCACAGCAATGCCAGATCTTTAACCCACTGAGCGAGGCAAGGGATAGAACCCACGTCCTCATGGATGCTGGTTGGGTTCATTAACCACTGAGCCACAATGGGAGCTCCCATTCTCTCATATTCTTATGAAGTCCCATTTGTGATGGCTCTTCTCCAAAGATGGCCCTAATAAACCACACCTCCAAAATTTACATCCTAGTGCAATCCCCTCCCAGGACAAATCAGGGATGGACCATGACTTGCTTTAACCAGTAGATTATGGGGAAGTGACCCTGTGCCAGTTCTGGGCCTAAACCTTCTTAAACCTTAAGAAGGCCTGGTTGCATCTGCTTTTGCCCTTTGGGGAGCCTGAACCTCTGGGGGAGAAAGATGGTCTGTCTTGATGCCACACAGCCAGGCCCTGTGAAGAGGAAGAGCCTTGGGATGACAGGATGAAGGAGGCCCAGCTGCCCTAGCCTTCTGGCTGTCCCCACCATGCCCTGGACCTGTGAGCAAGCCCTCTTGAGCCTCCCAGCCCAGTTAAGCGTCCAGCCCATGCCATGAGGAGCAGACAGCTGGGAGTCCACACAGAGGAACACGACAGAAAATAAAATGGTAAGTGGTGTAATTAGTAAGTTTGGATGGCAAGATATCGTGGAAACAATGCCTGGGGCTTTGTTACATGTAGAGCTGAACTGGGGTGGATGGGATGCCAGCTGGCACCTGCAGTCATGATCCTTTTCCATGCTCACATCAGTCTTCCTTACCAAATGATGCCCTCTGGGCAGGAAAATGACAGCAACTAGGTGACTGGTGTGTGCCAGCCACATATCTCTTTCATGTGAATTTAATAAGACAAGCTAGAGGTGCAGTTTCAGTTGAATCCAACTGTTTACTTTGAGGTTTGCACCTGCTCCTCACTGCTTGGGAATCTGAAGTGTAATGAGCAGAGAGTTGAAATGATCGCCTCTTGTAGTCCATGAAACTAAAATACTTCAGTGAGGCTTTTGCAAAAGTAATTAATTGTAAAATCCACTCTTCTATTTAGGCTGAATACTAAAGATGGGATAAATTCTCAGCAAGGAAGAGCCGTCAATAAATTATGAGTAAATTAATGTTTAGTAATTATACATGGCTGGGATTTGCTGCCCTGAGATTTGCTGCCCTGAGTGTGCACATCCTCACCCAGCTCTTTGGGCAGGTGATTAATTGGCATTGCTTAGCTAGTAGGATGTGGAGCCAGAATTTGAACCCAGGTCAGTCTGACTCCAAAACCTGTGTTCCTAATTCAGCATTGTGCTGCATCCTTCACAAAATTCAATTCTGAATGGATGAACCATTTATTAAACCTCCTTCATTTCTGTGTAGATTTGTTCCCAGGCAGTTCATTTCAAACAGAGTCTCCATGCCATGTGATTCCTTTGAGGTAGCTCTGTTCTTGGATAGAAAATGATTTCCTAAGGTCCTCAGTCCTTGCCATCTCAGTGTTGGTTGCAGCAACTAAAGGACCAAGGAACTTTACTGCTACTCCAGCCTCGTCCCACATCTGGAGAAGCATCTCGTCCCATACCCTCTGGAGAGCTGCTGGTCCTCTCTTTCACGCTCAGAGGAATGCGTGTCCATTCACTGGCCCTAGACCAGTTCCAAAGAGGCTCCATCTGTATTCCATCACCTTCCCTTTCTAAGCAGACTCATGTGAACAGACAGCCATACAACTAAAAGGATGTGCAGTTTTTTTGGGGCTCATGCTGCCTGTTTTCTGCAGATTTGGTGGTTCTCAGTCTTTGTCATTTATTCATTGTTTATTGAAGTCTTTTGTTGTTGTTTTTCACCAGCCAGGGCCTTTTACTAAGCTCTTAGAAAAACCAACTTTGGCAAGGGGCCTTTGGAGAGCTTTGGGGTGGGCTGCACATTCAGGGTGGTTCTACAGTGTGCTGCCTAAGAAAACCACTGATGTTGCTGCAGGCTCAGTCCTGTGTGCATGCAGCAGTGGCCTGACCAGGATGACATAAATAGACAGTTGATTCATTTCCTAAAGGACCTGGATCCCCTGTTAAATAAAGGAGAAGGGAGGTCCTCCATGAAGACATACATGGGTATACACATGGGAATGACTAATTGTGACCAAACAGGACCAGCTATCCCACTGTCACCTGGAGGTCAGAGGACTTTGGATTTTGCTCCCCGGGGGTTGGAGATGTAGCAGGTATTGTCCTGCTTTTATTGTCAAGAGGGTCTAGCCCCTGTCACTGACCCTTGCCTCTCTCCACTCACTAAATTTTCTGGTGCTCAGGATCCTCATAAATAACATGAATCTGCTGGGAGAGGCTGATGTGGCCTTTGCATGAAAAGGAAGAGCGGAGTGTGATATTCTGGAGTTGTTGCCACAGGCGGATCTGGCAGGGAGAGATGCGAAGAGGAGCTGTGGAGGTACCTGCCCTCAGAAGCTGACCCAGAGAGACCCTCCCTGCCCCCTGCTGGGGTGAAGGGTGGAGAGCATGCAGTTCAGGGAGATAGTGTTGAACTTGGGGAGAAAGAAAGGAAGGAGAGTGGTCATCCCCAGGCCAGAGGATAAGGGCGGGCGGTGGGGGGTGGGGTGGGGGGGGATTCTAAAGAAAACATGAATGGTTTCTGCTGTAGAAGGAGCAAGGGTCCCCAGGAGGAGAGGAGAGAGGAGACTAGCATAGGACTCTTGTGAAAAGGGAGCAAAGAAAGGACCGCACAGGCAGTCTGCAGGATGGGAACTTGATGGAACCCAGGGCTGAGCTGGGACCAACAGTGAAGGACAAAGGGTTACCAGAGACTCACAAAGGAAGCCTGATGCTTGGTGGGGACTTAACAGCAGTTGGAGATTCTGAAATTAGGCCAAATGAAACGCTGCTTCAGGATTTCCTGATCCACAGGGGAGTCGGCTGTGATATACAGCACCCTCAGCGTGAACGATCTGAGGTGACGCAGTGATATGGGATAGATGGCTGATCACAACACAAAACTAGAAAACATTAGAAAAAAACGTGTGAAATGCACGGTCCTCCCCTGCAGAAAGAACATGTGAAAAGGAAGGACTAGAGAAAGGTGTTGGGAAGGAAAGTAGGAGAGTGGGAAGCCATCAACTAGTAACCTTTGGAGTCAAATATTTAGAGATCACGTGAGCAGTGCTGTGGCTAGACCTGGGCCAACTGGCCAGAAATCGGGTGTTGACGTGGGAAGTGGTTGTCTATGTGCAAGAAAGAGACGCCCAGTAAGAGGTCCGAGATGCTGTCTGTGAAGTTTGAAGTTTAGCAGAGAGCGTGTGAAGGAGGAAATTCTCACTAGAGCAGGAAACAGTAAATGCTAGAAGGGAGGCAGAGAGAAGCCCTCCTCAAGGGTTGGGATGTGGTTGAGAGACATGGAGAATGCACACCAAGGACGTGAGAGTGGGGGATTGTTGTTCAGACAGAGGCGAGAGCAGAGTGAAAGAAGTTCAAGCCCAAGCAAAGGACCTGGCCTTGACCAGTAGCACTGTTGCAGGAGAGGAGGCAGCAATAGGAGAGGAAGAGGGCAGATTAAACATGGCTGAAGAGAAACTGCTGGTATGGAGTGTTTTTCATAAGGTAACTTACAAAAAGAAAAGCAGAAGAGCTGCTGGTTAATGCTGAGGCCTGAAAAGGACCCCCAAGAGAAAAGCAGACAAGCCCAGTGTTGTAGCCATAAACAAGGGAGAAACAGCTGACTGTGTGACTCCAGGAGGCACTTGCCAAAGCAGGAGATTGGCAGTTCAGAGGCCCCAGCCTCCTGCCTCCCCATCCCTTGTCCATCATTCAGAGCATCCCTTAGGGCCTGTCCACATGCTGCATTTGCTGGGGAAGCGACTCTCCAGGGGCACAGACAGGAGGGTCACTGAGACACTGGTCAGCTCTGCTTGGCACTCCCTGGCTGCAGTGAGAGATTTTGCCAAGATCTCAGGTTAGTGGAGGTGCCCCTGAGTCAGCTTAGGTGGGGTCCGAGGATTATGCACTTGAGGGAGTCTTCTTTATGAAAAAAAAATACAAAGTTGCAAGTACATAATTAAGTACCAAAGAGAATATGTGTTTACAAGAAAGAATAAGAGAGAAATCACAATAAATTACAAATATTAAGAAGGACAGGTAAAATCACAAAATCCAGGAAAATAGCATAACATTTTAATTAATTGCCTGACACACTTCTCTGATATCTTTGACTTTTCTCTGTGGAAGACAGAATAACAACCCCCCAGAATATTCACACCCTAATCCCTGGAATATGTGAAACCTATGGCAAAAGGGTCTTTGCAGCTGTGATTGAGGGTACAAACCTTGAGCTGGGGAGTTACCTAGAATTACCCAGGTGGGCTCAATCTAATTACATGAGTCCTTAAAAGTCTTTCCTGGGTTTATTCAGAGAAAGAGATGTGATGATGGAAAAGAGCTCAGGTGCTGCATTGCTAGCTTTGAAGATGGAAGAAGAGACCAAGAACGGGGGTGGCATCTAGAAGCTGAAAAAGGCAAGGATTCTCCTCTGAGCCTGCCTGAAGGAACCCGCTTGGTGACACCTTAATTTTAGCCTAGTGGTGCTGATTTGGGACTTTGGACATCCAGAATTGTAAGGTGATATACCTTGTATCAAGCCACCAGTTTCTTTTTCTTTTTTTCTTTTCTTTTTTTTTTTTTTTGTCTTTTTAGAGCCACACCTGCAGCATATGGAGGTTCCCAGGCCAGGGGTCTAATCAGAGCTACAGCTGCCGGCCTACACCACAGCTCACGGCAACACTGGGTCCTTAACCCACTGAGCAGCGCCAGGGATTGAACCCGCAACCTCGTGGTTCCTAGTCAGATTCATTTCCGCTATGCCATGACGGGAACTCCCAGTTTCTGCATTATTACAGCAGCAATAGAAAATGAATTATACTCTTCATAGAACAATGATTTTGTAACATCTTTTTATTTTCTTTTTAGGACCACATCTATGGCATGTGAAAGTTTCCAGGCTAGGGGTTGAATTGGAGCTGCAGTGCTGATCTGCTCCACAGCCACAGCAACCCCTTATCCAAGACACATCTTTGACCTGTGCTGCAGCTTGTAGCAATGCCCGATCCTTCACCCACTGTGCAAGGCCAGGGATTGAACCTACACTTCTTGGGTACTAGTCATGTTTATAACCTGCTGAGCCACAATGAGAATGCCATGTCTTTTTTTTTTTAATATAAATAATAGAAGATAATGAAATCTTCTAGCATTGCTGATCAAATTTACTCTTTATTATGATAGTGGAGAAGTTTTATCTTTACAACTAAGTCAACTTAAGAAAACCTCTATCAAGATTTTTTTTTCTCATATTTGGAGGGACTTTCCGTAGGTTAAGTTCTGGCTCCACGCATTTGAAACCTTGGTCCCCTCTGTTAGCCTGTGCTGGACACCGCAGAGCACGGTGATGTGACACATGCAGGCCCTGTACTTTCCTGTCAGCACGGTGGACGAGCAGGCAGAGTGGGCGTTTCTGGCACCATGTCCATGCTGGATGGCTAGCAGTGACTCCGCTCTGCCTCAGCAACTGCAGCCATGTGCCAAACTGAAGGTATCTCCAACTCACTGCCCTTAGCCAGACCCCCATCATGCCACAGCCATTCCATCACCACTTGACCTCAGGAAGATAAGGCAGTGAGCAGAAGTTGTTTAAGACAACTGTGGCTAAATATCTTACTTTCAAAAATGTTACAGAAGCAAATGATGTGGGGAGGAGCACATGTGAGGGCCCAGAAACCTAAGCTTCATTAGCTTAAATCCACATCTGCTCTGGTTCTGTTGTACCTAGAAAACTACAGATATGTGTGTGTGTCTGTGTATGTACACACACACATATATAAAACCTATGAAACTACACACATATGTATGTATAAACTACACACACACATGCAACCTGAAAACTAAGCCACGCAGTCTGCTGCAGTCTCCAGGGGAGCTTACATCTCAGACCAGCAGACAGAGCTTTACCGCACTCTCCTCTGTGCTATCTTTCAATGCTGATGTCAGGCCCAAATGCCTTGACAGAAGTGGCTAAACAAGAAGTCTTCAGAGAGGCCCCTTCCATGGCTTGGATGGAGTGGGACTCCCTGGCCTGTGGTTGACCCCACCTGCCTCCCTGCCACGCTGTTAACGCTGCCTTCTTGCCTGAGTGACAGGGATTGATGCTCACTCTTCCGCTGGCAACTCTGAAGGGGGCAAAGTGGGCTTTGGCTCCAAGATAACAGGGGTTGGCAGCAAGGTAGGAGGGAAAATGAGATCTGGGATTTTGAAAAGCAGCAAGATCAAGGAAAGCTTTTGATAGAAATTTACTCTCCCCTCCCCTCACATCAGAGGAAGACAGCATGTTTCAGATAAAAATGCCAACATTTGTGAGACAATTACACAAGGGGACAAATGGTGTTAAATTCATGTGTTCACAACCTCCCATCTCTGTCCTTGTGAAGGAGACTCACGTACTCACCCAGCCTGACCTTGCCAGAGGAGCGTGCTCAGTGGGCCTGTCCCACCCACAGCTGCCCTCAGAGGGACTCCTGGTTGGACCAGGTTCAACCACTGAGCAAAGGGTCCACAGGTTTCCTGGGGCCTGAGAGGCATAGTGCAGTGTCTGTTTCCCAGAGGTAAGAGATCCACTGACCCATTCAGATCCTCTCCTAGTGAATCTGAATGTCAGGCATACAAACTAAAGGGCCCGCTGGCTGGGCTGTTTCCAAGGGGGTCATCATATTCAAAGGGCACTAAAACATTGTTGGAATAATGAGGTAAACCATACATTGGTCTTTTTCCTACCAAAGTAGTCACAACTCTGGAGTAGAGATTTGAAACACTCCTTGACAGTACAGACTGGTCTCTGTGGAGTGATGAGGGGCACTTATGCCTGTACAGAGGGCCGTCCAGCTAACTACCTGGACAGCCCTCCACAACTTACTGAAATTGGCAGACACAGCCAGAAACAGAATAATATATGGTATAGGGCTGTGTGCAGGGCATGAGTGGACTATTTTATCATCTAAACACTTTTGCTTTTCAAGAAGTCATCTGGTTGGAAAATTGCACAGACTAAATTACTTATTTTGACTCTGAAGTACGTGATAAACGTTTCATATAAAAGGAACATCACTTGCCAACATGCATATGTAAAGATGCTCAACATCACTAATCACTAGCGAAATGCAAATCAAAATCACAATGAGACCTCACCTCATACCCATTAGGATGGCTGTTATCATTAAAACAAAATAACAAGTGATGGCAAGGATACGAAAAAATTAGAATGCTTATGTATTGCTGGTGGGAATGTAAAATGATACAGCCATGATGGAAAACAGTATGGAGATTCCTCAAAAACTTAAATATAGAATTGCCATATGATCCTACAATTCCGCTTCTGGATTGAAGGCAAGTTCCTTTTTTTTTGGCTGTGCCTGCAGAATTTCAGGACCAGGGATCAAACCCATGCCACCGCTGCAACCCAAGCCATAGCAGTGACAATGCCAGATCCTTAACCTGCTGCACCACCAGAGAACTCAGCAGAGTCTTGAAGAGATATTTGCACACTCATGTTCACACCAGTGTTACTTAAAACAGTCAAAGAGTGGATGCAACCAAAATGTCCATCAACAGATAAATGAATAAACAAAATGTGGTGTATACATACTATGAAATAGTTTCAGCCTGGAAAAGGAACAGAATTCTAACACATGCTACAACATGAATGAAACTTAAGAACATTATGCAAAGTGCAATAAGCTTGTCACAAAAGGACAAATACTGTGTGATTTAACTTATGTGAGGTACCCGGAATAGTCAAACTCACAGAAACAGAGAGTGGTGGCAGTTGTGGCAGTTAACGGTAGCATATTACCTATCTATCTATCTATCTATCTATCTATCTATCTATCTATCTATCTACCTATTTGCTTTTTAGGGCCGCATCTGCGGCATTTGGAGAGTCCCAGGCTCGAGGCTGAATCAGAGCTACCACTGCCGGCCTGTGCCACAGCAAGGCAGAATCCAAGCTGCATCTGGACCTACACCATAGACCACGGCAACGCCGGATCCTTAACCCACTGAGCAAGGCCAGGGATCGAACCCACAACCTCATGGTCATTGGTCGGATTCGTTTCCACTGAGCCACAACGGGAACTCTTTTTTTTTTTTTTTAACAGTATTATTTATTTATTTGAAAGTTGCTGAGAGCAGATCTTAAGCATTCTTACACCCCCACTGCCACACACACACACACACACACACACACACAAGTTCACTGTGTTCACTTTGTGAGGTGATGATGTATTCATTATCTTGATCTTGGTAACCACTCTACAATGTGTGTGAATATCAAATCATCACACTGTACACTTTAAATATATACAACTATCTTTGCAATTATTTTTTCAATAAAGTTAAAAATAAGTAGAATGGTGGTTGCTAGGGGCTGGGGGAAGAGGTCCTTGTTTAATGCATGTAGAGCTTCAGCTTTACAAGATGAAAAAGGTCTGGAGAGTGATTGCACAACAGAATAAATATACTTAACATTGCTGCACCATCTACTTAAATGGTTAAGATGGTAAATATTATGTGTATTGTACACAATTTAAAAAGTCACCTATCTCTAAATGTTGGTCAGATATTTAGAGAATATTTTGAAAAAGCAAAATACTAGACGGAGGTGAGTGCCCCCAGAGGTCAGTCCTGCCCTGCACAGGTGACACTGGGACATATGAGAGAAGGTGTGACATAGAGCCAGGAGGAGCTGTGAGGAGACAGAAGCTACAAGGCAGGAAAGAAGAAAGAAAAGCAACAGTGGCTAAAAGCACTACAGTGAGGAGTAAAAAGATAGGAAGGTCAGGTAAGCTGCATTTGATCCTGAATGACCTTAGTTTTTGAACCACATCTAAATCTCTATAGGGCCTGGGTCTCTAGCAGCCAAGACCATTACCTACTACTCCACACCTGCTTCAGAATCCCCAGGACTTAAGGCAACTCTGAGCACATGCTCCTGATCTAGGATGGAGCTTCTCCAACTTTACGGTGCATACAGATCACCTGGGGAGCTTGTTAAAATGAAAATTCTGACCCCTGGATCTGGGGTGGGCCTGATTCCCTTCCTGCCTTTCTGGCCGGCTTCTTAGGGATGCTGGTGATGATGCTACCCATCTGCAGTCCTCACTCAGAGCAGCAGGACGTAAGAAATCCAACCACCCAGACAGAAAATGGGCAAGTTAGAAAAAGGACGTGATGGAGACCATGACCAAGCGTTGGGCAGAGGATAAGGTAATAAAAATATCTCTAGCATTCCAGAAAATAGAGGAAATGACCAAACGTGAAATGGCTGGCAGTATGAATTGTTGCTTAAAGTCAGTATACGTTTGGGGGTGAGATAGCCCCCTCCCAAGAGGTGTGGGGAGGAGATGCAAATACATTTAATCTTCAGAAGAGTCAAATCAAAAAGCTTTGGAACCAGATCACTGAGATTATAGGGAGGAAAGAGTAAGCAACTTGGGGTCAAAGCAACAGAATCTTAAGTGAAAAGGGACAGTGGTAGCAAAGTCATGATCTTAGGGATAGAAGCTGTTGGAAACAAGATTATTTCATATGTTTGATGTTTATATGTCTTATTTGTGTATATATAATATGTGTATTTTACAATATGTGTATATCTGCAGACACGTGTGTGGGGGGAGGCACAGGATAAAGAGGGGGAAAGGCAGGTAAAGGGAAATTATATAAGAATCAAATTTCTAAGAAGTCGACAGTGAAGCGTATAAAGCTGTTGCCTTTGTTCAGTAAAGGGAGAAGTTTGGTAAACTTATTAACTCACATTGCAGAGGTTTTGTTGCTTACAAAATGATTTCAGGAGTTCCCGTCGTGGCGCAGTGGTTAACGAATCCGACTAGGAACCATGAGGTTGAGGGTTCGGTCCCTGCCCTTGCTCAGTGGGTTAACGATCCGGCGTTGCCGTGAGCTGTGGTGTAGGTTGCAGACGCGGCTCGGATCCCGCGTTGCTGTGGCTCTGGCGTAGGCCGGTGGCTACAGCTCCGATTCAACCCCTAGCCTGGGAACCTCCATATGCCACGGGAGCGGCCCAAGAAATAGCAACAACAACAACAAAAGACAAAAAGACAAAAGACAAAAAAAACCAAAAAAAAAAAAAAAAAAACCCAACAAAAAAAAAAACAAAAACAAAATGATTTCAAAATCATTATCTCATGTGGAGGTGCTGGGAGGTGGGCAGAGCAGGGTTTAATCCGCAGTTAAGCAGGGTGGGGCAGGTTGTATTATTCCCTCACAAATGAGGAAATTGGGCTTCGAGGTGTGTCTAAGGTCACAAAAGCAGTAAATGACAAAACTTCTTTTCTTTCCCCTTTATTCTTATTCTTTCTATGATGCAGATAGATTCACCAAGTTAAATTTTTGTCACAAAACTCATGGGGATAAAATGAGATGGTGTATTTATAATTTTTTGAAATAAATCAAATATTCTGCACAAAAGTCTCCCCCTCCTTGGCCCTGGCATGGGACAGACACACAGAGGACACTCAGCAAAAATCACCTTGTATGAATTTAAATATGCAAGGTCAGCTGCTACCTTCAGGGCCCAGAAATGAAATTTGACCTTTGTGCTTCTTGGGACACAGTCATCAAAGAGGTCAGAAGGTTTATTCCTAGACATTGGTCAGCCCAAGTCAAAGTACATCCCGTACCCTCTTCCAATATTTAACAAGGTGCAGTGACCTCTGATTTAACTGCCTCTCTCTTACATGCACATGAAGTGCTCTTATTGCCTATGGTTTTATAGATTAGGTCTTTATTTGGAATTCATAGAGACCCAAGAGAATTGTATAACATAGTGCGTGAGGGGGTTAGCTATGTCTCTTAATTTTCCTTGTAGTTTGTTATTTCAGTGGATCAGAGACATTCAGGAGGTATAGCAGGTGGATGAGCAGGTATCAGGTGGCAGAGAATTCTTCCCAGTCCCCTTCAAATCACAGTACCTAGAAGGACCTCATGTGCAAGAGTGAACACTCCTATGTTGTTCCCAGATTGTGACACAATCCCAGCCCCAAAGAATCCTGCAGAGATAGCTCCAGGAAATATGAATTTACAGTATGAAATAACAATGAACGTAAATCAGGAACATGCCAAGAACACCTAGGACATCTAAGTGTGAATTGTACCCCTAGAATTGTGCAGTGTACAACATCTACAACTGTATGCATCAGCCCTGAGACTGTTTTAGCATTGTGCTAGAAGGTCAAGGAAAGGCAATAAAACAAAACAAAACAAAACAAAAAAAAAAAACCACCAACTCTTGTTACATATAATGAGGTCTACCAAGAAATTCCAAAGGAATCAACAGAAAATAAACTTTTACAGTGATTAAGAGAATTAATGAGGTGATCAGCCAAAGTATCAAAATACAAAATAGATTTTCTATATATCAGTAAAAAATCAATTAGAAACAGTAAAGCTGTAATGGAAATTGGCTGAGGAATAGGAAATAAATACAAAGTAACAGAGTATCCAGGAACAGACATATAAAATAGAGAATTTAGTGCATGATAGAGGTGACATTTCAAATGAATAGGAAAAGGACAGACTTTTTGATAAATACTGTTGGAATAATTAATAGAAATAAGTTCCAGGTGGGCTAAAGACCTATTTTTTAAATGATAAAAAAGTATTAAAAAGTGCCAAAATGTTGTCATGATCTTCATTGTTGAAAAGTTTTTCTTAAATAAGAACCAAAGAAAAATCCATAAAGGAGAAAACTGATAAATTTAACTACATTAAAATAATTATAGCAAAAGCAATATTATAAATACTTCTGTGGACTAGAAACATGGTGCAACCAAAATTTAAAACACAAGTGACAATGTTTATTATACATGTCAAAGGATTAGCATCAAGAATAAATATTAGACTCCTTCAAATGGGTGGGAAAAGATAACAATATAAAATGAGCTAAGGATGTGAATGAGCCATTAAGAGGAAATAGAATAGCCAAGAATTATATTTTTAAAATGTACAGGAGTTATCTTACAGGATATTGGGTTAAGGATCCAGCATTGTCACTGCAGCAGTTTGGATTGCTGCTATGGCGTGGGTTCAGTCCCTCACCTGGGAATTTCCTCATGCCATGGGCGTGGCCAAAAAAAAAAAGCCCAATTTCACGGGCTGTTATGGGTTGACTGGTATCCCCCAGTACCTCAGAACGTGATTGCATTTGAATATAGGGGCTTTAAAGAGGTAATTCCTTCAAATGTGGTCGTTAGGGTAGGCCCTAGCCCAACACAATGGGTGTCCTTGTAAGAAGAGGAAATTTGGACACAGGGAGACAACCAGGGGTACTCTCACAGAAGAAAGCCGTGGGAGGACACAGGGAGAAGGCAGAGTCTGCCAGCCAAGGAGAGAGGCCTTAGGAGAAACAAAGTCTGCAATACCTTGACCTGGACTTTTTGACCTCCTTGTGAGAAAATAAATTTCTGCTGTTTAAGCCATCCAGTCTGTGGTACTTTGCCAGTCAGGCAAACTAATTTATTAGTAGTCAGAGAAATTTAAATATTTTTAAATGGGTTACTATTTTCACTCATCCAATTGGAAAAGAAATCAAATGTTTAAAGAAGTTCCCATCATGGCTCAGTGGTTAACGAATCCAACTAGGAACCATGAGGTTGCAGGTTCGATCCCTGACCTTACTCAGTGGGTTAGGGATCCGTCGTTGCTGTGGTGTAGGTCGCAGATGAGGCTCGGATCCCGTGTTGCTGTGGCTGTGGTGTAGGCCGGCGGCTGCAGCTCTGATTTGACCCCTAGCCTGGGAACCTCCATATGCCGCAGGAGTGGCCCAAGAAATGGCAAAAAGACCAAAAAAAAAAAAAAAAAAAAAAAAAAAGAAATCGAATGTTTAATAAATAACAAGAATCAAGGTGTGGTGGAATAGTAACCATTTTTCTCAGCTGGGAGGGGTATGAAATGGTGCAGGCACTGTGGAGGACAATCCAGCAGTATCAAAAATTAATGCACCTGTCCTGTGATGGAGCAGTTCAACTTCTCAGTATCTCCTTTAGGGAAACATTTGCACACAAGCACAGGAAGACACAGACAAGGAAGGTCACTGTAGCATTGTTGGTAAGAGTGAAAAGTTGGAAACAGCTGAAATATTTATCAAACAGGAAATGGCTAAATGAAAGGATTGTATTCTGTGGAATACCATGTAGCAGTTAAAATGAACGAGGTAAAACTATATATAGATATGGAAGGTCTCCACATAGAATATGGGAATGAATGGGAGAACAAGGAGACTTGTAAGACAGTGCATAGTATATTAGGATGTATGAGTCTGTGAATGCAGAGGAGACCTTCTGGCAATAAGTATATCACACTGGTAAGAGCAGTTACTTTGGAGGGAACAGTGAATCAGCACTGGCAGGATGGCTAAAAGAGAATTTAGCTTCACATATTCCTTTTTCATTTTATCAGTTTTGTGGTTGTCTATTATGTTTATTCCATAACAATTGAGGGACGAGTTGATAGCTTGAGACTAGGAGTTGGCAGACTTTTTCTGTAAAGGGGCAGATGGTTACTATCTTAGGCTTTGGGAACTGGACTGGTTCTTGCAGCTACTCAGTTCTGCTGTAGTAGGGCAAAAGCGCTATGACTAATACTATATAATGAATGAGCATGGATGCATTCCAATAAAACTTGATTTGTAAAAACAAATGGTTCACATACGAGCCATAGTTGGCCATCTTCTTGTTTAGACTAAGTTTATTACATAACTAAAGTGTATTTTAAATATGTATTTTAAATAAGTATTTTTGGCATGTGGAAAAATCATCTTTCTTATTAACCAACTAATTAAACAAGCAGTAGCCTCTGGGGCCTTGCTTAGAATACCTTCCATTCTGCACAGATCATTAGAGACCAAACACCCATCCCAGTGAAGATAATCCAGTTCCCTTGGCCATCTTGGTGGTGACCACAGACCCTCCCATGGGATGGGAGGATAAGGCCTGCCACAATTGACACACTGAGTTAAGGTGTGGTGGCCTCAGAGGTAACGCCTGACCATCCCCCAGTGCTGAATTGCCTTAAAGCAAAATGTCTGGCCATAGCCTCAGCCAGCTGGGCTGTGATGTGGGGAGGAGGGCTTGGTGGCCCTGAGCACATGTAGGAGAGGGTCAGTTCTATGGGACAAGGTGCCTCTTCTGGCATATAGAGGCAGAAAAATCACTGGTCCAAAAACACCTCAGTACCAGGGCTGTTCAAAGTATGGCAGGCCTAGATGGGACCCCTCTCGAATCGTGGGAGGGCCTGTGACTATCATGCTGTTTTGTCTCAGCCTTGATCCTGGTGTCTGTCTACAACATAACGCCACAAGATGAAAGGAACCAGGGCTGGGGTGCTCCCTCTCCCAGAGTTCCAGCGCTCCAGTCCTGGCCTGTGGTATTTTCTGAGTCAGGAGACTCTACCTCTATGGCAGAGAAGGGGCTACCTGTATGTTTCACTCATGGCACTTCATGTAGGATTGAGATTGCCTCTGTGATTATTTCTCTGGGAGGCAAATGCCGGACAAGGAAGTACTGTTAATGAGAACCAATATTAAGTGATTGCCTTCATGATTTTTTTCCATCCCGGAAACGTGGAGAGCAACGAGGACAACATGATACACACTGACCTCAAAGGTAAGATACATTTGTGTTCCCATACTTCTTACACATGGACCTGGGAGCAGTCTGCCCCCAGTAAGAGAGAAAGGAAGAAAAACCATACCTGCTTGGTGGTAACGTCTTGGCTCTGACTTCGGTGAGGTCTGCTTTGATCAAAATATCAGTAGCCCTGAAGTAGCGGCCTTGTTAAAGATTGGAGCATTAGCTTAATCCTTTGCTTTTCTCAGGAGTGAACACTTCGTTTGGGCGAGAGGCTGCCACTCCTGCTGAAATCAGGGCAGTGCTTCCTCTTCCCTGTCCTACTCATCGGTTTATTTCCCAGGATTGGAGCCAATCTTCTCTCTCATCCACATATCAGTCCAGGTCAGATGTAGGCTGTGAGTGGCCCCTGTCTGGCACTCCTAAGTCCCAAGTCCAGCACTTGAACTTGGAAATGACCAGATTACCGTATTTACTCTCATTATCCACCCCCCACTTTTTCTCTCTGTTTTCACTGTAAAACACAGGGGAAGGGGAGGAATGTTGCTAGTAGCTGCTTCATCGAATTAGTTCTGAGCAAGTCTCATGCATCTGAGGATCTGTACACTTTAGCCTCTGAGGCAAAGTTAATTTGAGCTTAGATCTCCAAACAGTTCTTCCTTTGTCTCAGCTGCCTTCTTGAATGATTTTACTTGACTTGAAACCCACATGTTTGTGTAAGAGACAGAGAGGCACACAGGGGGAGGGAAAGAGTGTGAGGTGAGGGGGACGAGCACACCTGACAAGAGTGTGACGAGTGGCTCAGGCCTCCAACTGGCTGAGCAGGAGCAGGGAGCATGGACCATGGGGGAAGGTCTCAGTATTTTTTCCTCCACCAGGCCCTACCAGGAGCCCCTCGCTCCCTTAGCCTAACCCTTCAGGTTCCCAGCAGCAGCGGCTGCTGGCTGTCCTAGCTCTCAAGGGAAAAGAGGGGACAAAAGCCCAAAGTGGTGTTTCTTCCACTTACTTTGTTTTTAAGGATGCTTTATGGCAGATGTGGGGAGTGGGCTAGGTACATGCTTCAGATAATAGTAAGCAGAGTCCTAGCCACAAGGAGAAAGTCAGAGAGGGCGGAGGAGAGAGGAACTGCTGATTAGACAGGTGAGGAAGAGAACAAGGGATTCCCCACAAATTATTATGGTAATCTTCATGTGAAATTTTGGGCTTCCTTACATTTATTTCCTGCTTTAAGTTGTTCTTATTTTGAACTCATGTCTTACTTAATCCAGGCATACAGATGAGAAAAGCAAGAATAAGTGTGGTTTTTGTTTGGTTGGTTGGTTTCTTGGTTTTTAGTTAAATTGGTTTCTTCTCTTCCACTTAACTTGCCCCTCAATTTGGGATTTCCAGCATTTGACATTTCTCAAGTGCTTGCTTGCCTTGCGCTTCCCAGCAAACAGAAAATAAGGCAGCCTACACAGCCACTGGGAAGGAACTGCAGCAGCGGTGGTGACCAGGACCCATGGGTGTGGAGCTCTTTTCTCTCAGTCAGATTCCTGACCACTCCCAGGGGATTCTATAAGGACTGGGGAGCAGTGGATTATATATCCCATTGGTTGGGAGGTTACTTGGGTCTCAGGCAGTAAAGACCTAGAATGAGTAAAACACTGGATGCAGATCCCAGTGAAAGCCTCCTCTTGAGTGAGCCCTGAGGGCCACATGCTGAGCTGGTGGCACCCCTGGTACCCTGAGAAGCTATGACCAGAAGGTCTTGACCACAGCCACAGGGGGTTGTAAGGCTGAAAATGGTTAGGGATTCATTCCAGGAAACTCTATTTCCAAGACTAAAAGTAGGTCTTTCTGGGCACACAGAGGATTTTTAGGGCAATGAAAATACTCTTGTATGATACTCTAATGGCAGATCTATGTCATTATACATTTATCTAAATCCATAGATTGTACAACACAAAGGGTGAATTCTAATGTAAACTGTGGACTTTGGGTGATTGCAACGTGTCAGTGTAGGTTCATTGATTGTAACAAATTTACCATTTTGGTGGGAGATGTTGACTGTGGAGGAGGCTATACATGTGGAAGGCAGAGAGTATATGAGGAGTCTCTTTACTTTCCTCTCAATTTTGCTGTGAATCTAATACTGCTTTTAAAAAAGTCTGAAAAAAATATATAGGCCCTTTTATAAAGACAGGCATTTTTATGACCAGGAAAAAAACAAACAAAAAAGGCAGATCTCAGCTCAGGTAGGGCAGCATGCCAGAAGTCCTTGGGTCATGGGTAAAAAAAAAAATACATAGCTTTCATCTCTCAGTCCCTCCTGGCTCACAAGGGCCTGGCCTTATCTCTCTTATAAAAATAGTGAATCACAGCAGGAACAGGAAACTAAGAACAGGTTATAAAACCACTGAAGCAAAGAAAGTATTGTCAGGTTTCTTCAGAGATCTTCTGGATCCCTTTTCCTCTGGGTCTTTTGTGTAGCCAGAAGACAGGAAAAAGGCACAGGACTGCCAGGCCGCTCTAGACTGTAAGTGCAGTTTTAACTTTAGGCACAGCTCTAAGCTAAGAAACACCCAGAAAATGTATTCCAGTTATTAAGAAGAGCACACTGATGCATCCAGATGAGCCAGCCTCAAGCACAGCTGGGAAGTAAGAGAAATTTTAGTCTCCGACCTCCATTCTACTCTTTTGCAGCAACCGGAAATGTGAAGCTCTTAAGCCACCGGTCAGAGAAAAGCGGATCTGACAGGCCTAGGGAGTTTCCTTAGTGTGAATCCACCTAATGTTTTGTCTCCCTCTGAGGAATATTTATATTTAAAGAAGAGAGAGAGCCAACTAATGGAGCAGTGTGTGGACAGGGAATGTTGCCAGCCATCCCAGTTCTACAAGAATCAAGCCAGTAGCCACTGCATCAGGGGAATTCAGGATACAGAAAAATAGGAAGCATCCTGTGCCTTTGATACTGGCCCTCAATAGTTAAGATGCATACCTAAGGAATAATTTCTTTTTTTTTCTTTTTCTTTTTTTGATTTTTTTCTCAAATTTTATTACATTTATAGTTGTACAACAATCATCACAAATTTTATAGCATTTCCATCCCAAACCCCCGGTGCATCCCTCCACCCCCCAGCCTATCCCATTTGGAAACCAAAAGTTTTCAAAGTCTGTGAGTAGGTATCTGTTCTGCAAAGAAGTTCATTGTGTTCTTTTTTTTAGATTCCACATGAGAGTGATAGCTTTTTTTTTTTTTTTTTTTTTTTTTTTTGGTCTTTTTAGGGCCGTACCTGAGGTATATGGACGTTCCCAGGCTAGGGATCTAATTGGAGCTGTAGCCACTGGCCTACACCACAGCTCACAGCAATGTTGGATTCTTAACCCGCTGAGTGAGGCCAGGGATTGAACCTCTAGCCTCATGGTTCCTAGTTGGATTCGTTTCTGCTACACCATGACAAGAACTCCAAGAGTGATAGCATTTGATGTTGGTGTCTCATTGTCTGACTGACCTCACTTAGCATGATAATTTCTAGGTCCATCCACGTTGCTGCAAATGCTGTTATTTCTTTCCTTTTAATGGCTGAGTAATACTCTGTTGTGTATGTGTACCATATTTTCTTTATCCGCTCTTCTGTCAATGGAAATTTATGTTGTTTCCAAGTCCTGGATATTGTATATAGTGCTGCAATGAACATTGGAGTGCATGTGTCTTTTCGAATCATGGTTTTCTCTGGATAGATGCCCAGGAGTGGGATTGCTGGATCAAATGGTAATTCTGTTTTTAGTTTTCTGAGGAATCTCCATACTGCTTTCCACAGTGGTTGCACCAATTTACATTCCCACCAACAGTGTACTAGGGTTCCTTTTTCTCCACACCCTCTCCAGCACTTATTGTTCATTGACTTTTTGATGATGGCCATTCTGTCTGGTGTAAGGTGGTAGCTACCTCATTGTGGTTTTGATTTGCATTTCTCTAATAATGAGTGATGTTGAACACCTTTTCATATGTTTTTTGGCCATCTGTATGTCTTCTTTGGAGAATTGTCTGTTTAGATCTTCTTCCCATTTTTTGATGGTGTTGTTTGTTTTTTTGGTATTGAGCTGCAGAAGGTGTTTATAAATTTTGGAGATGAATTCCTTGTCAGTCGCTTCATTTGCAAAGATCTTCTCCCATTCAGTGGGTGGTCTTTTCATTTTTTATGGTTTATTTTGCTGTACAGAAACTTTTAAATATTAAACTTTATTTTTGTTTTTACTGTCATTACTCTAGGAGGTGGATCTGAGATGATGTTGCTGTGGTTTATGTTGGAGAATGTTTGGCCTATGTTTTCCTCTAAGAGTTTTATAGTATCTGGTCTTATATTTAGGTCTTTAATCCATTTTGAGTTTATTTTTGTGTATGGTGTTAGGGAGTGTTCTAATTTCATTCTTTTCCCTGTGGCTGTCCAGTTTTCCCAGCACCACTTATTGAAGGGGCTGTCTTTCTCCATTGTATATTCTTGCATCCTTTGTCATAGATGAGTTGACTGTAGGTGCGTGGGTTGAATTCTGGGCTTTCTATCCTGTTCCACTGACCAGTATTTCTGTCTTTGTGCCAGTATCATATGGTTTTGATGACTGTGGCTTTGTAGTGTAGTCTGAAGTCCGGGAGCCTGATTCCTCCAGCTCTAAGAAATAATTTCAATGAGTCCCATACATGGAAAAGCACTAAAATCATTAACTTGAGATGTCTATTCTTTGTGATTCACAGCACTGTACATATAGATAAAGATATAGATACAAATATAGATATAGATATATAGATATATTTTTAATGGCTGTGCCCACAACATACGTAACTTCCCAGGCCAGGGACTGAATCTGAGCTGCAGCTGTGACCTTCACTGTAGCTGTAGCAATGCCAGATCCTTTATCCTTTAACCCACTGCTCTGGGCTGGGAAATCAGACCCATACCTCTGTGGTGACTCAAGCCACTGCAGTCAGATTCTTAACCCATTGTACCACAGTGGTAACCCCTCACGGTAATCTTTTGATGTTTGACCACATGTGTGTTTTTTTTTTTTTTTCCAGCCCTAAAATCCCTTATTTATCCTGGCTCCTCCCCTACCCCTTCAGAGCTGTCTGAGAGGCTGTCTCCCAGGCTATAGTCCTCAGTAAGATTCCCCAAATAAAACTTTTTCACTAATGGTATAAATTTAGGAAAAACCTGAGGAAAATAGGTGTTTATCAAACCAGACAGGTATCCCTCTCAAATCTCTTAGGATACAGTAGAAATGGACAGAACATTGTCAATCAACTATAATAAAAATTTTTTAAGGAAAAAATAGAAAAAATAAATCTCTTAGGATCCCCCTAGGGTGTGCTCAAGGAGGCCCCTGGAAACGGGGGCAGTCAGGGCATGACACATGGAGGTGCAGGTCAGATCCCAGTGAGGCAATCTTGAAGGAACCCTCTCCCTTTTTGTCCTTGGGCAGAGATAGTAGAAAAGTTACCCAAGAAGAAAAGGAATAGTAACCTTCTCTTTGAACATGATCCCATTTGTCGTAAGTGGAAACACTGTCAAGAATCTCCCCTCCCACCCTCCCCAAAAGGGAGTTCTCGCATGGTGTAATGGGCTAAGGATCCAGTGTTGTCACTGCAGCAGCGTGAGTTACTGCTGTGGCTCAGGTTCAATCCCTGGCCTGGCAACTTCTGCATGCTGTGGGTGTGGCCAAAAAAAGTAATCTTCCTTTTCTAGAAATGGCAGGTTCCAGCAACTGAGGTAGTCACTGAAATGGAGCTTTAGCTGTTCTAGACCCTATAATTGCTCCAAGGCACTGTCAGTCATATTTGTGGTTGGATCCCCAGTATCTCTCTTTTCAGAGTTTTGGAACACTTTTCCTCTCACTTATGAATTATTCTGCAGAATGTGATACCTATGTCTGATTTCCCTACTGGGTTATAATCTCCCTCAGGGCAGAGCCCCTGACCTGTCTTTTGTATCAGCTACCACATTCATTTGGTGGGTACTCTGTTCAGTTAGGTAATTTCCTCAAAGATAGTTATTCCTAACACTGCTTTAATAGAGTTCTGTTTTGAAAAGGAGGACAAATAAGCTCACAACCACCTTGAGAGAATCTTCCTTGCAGCTCATGGTACCATGAAATGAAACACATGCTTACTACTAAATTATTAAATTAAATTAATTGATGCTCAAGTGAGTAAAACCTCTTAAATTTTCATTTTTAAAACTTACATACACAATGATGGCAAATGTAATGATAGAGAGAAATTATATTTTGACAGTAAAGAAACAATACGGTAATGAATATACATATAATTACCTAAAAACTAAGATGTGATTTGGACTTTTATATTTATTTTAAAAAATGGCAGGTTCCAGCAACTGAGGTAGTCGCTAAAATGGAGCTCTAGCTGTTCCAGACCCTATAATTGCTCCAAGGCAATTGCTCCCCTCCCTCAGGGTTGAGTTTTCTCTTCTTTTCTTCCTTCCTTCCTTCCTCCTTCCCTCCCTCCCACCCACCCTCCAGTCCTTCCTTCCTTCCTTCTTTTTGGCTGCCCCCACAGCATATAGAAGTTCCTGGGCCAAGGATTGAACCCTTGTCACAGCACTATCCAAGCCACTGCAGTGAAAACACCAGATCCTTAACCTGCTGTGCCACAAGAGAACTCCTTTTTTTTCTTAATTGTTAAAAGCTTAGCTTCTATTCAGTTTTTTGTTTTCATTTCTTTGAATTGAAGGAAGAGTTAAACAAAACAAGACAAAAATCAAACAAAACCCCTACCTCTCCTAGTCTTTGTGGGTTGGCTCTGTTTTAGGGCACTCCTTTTAACACCTTGCCATTTTAAGCTCTCCATCAGCGGTCACTTCCTGCTTGTGTTGAGCCCAGAAAGCAGCGAACCATGAACACTTAGGTTCTTCTCAGGTCTTTGTTAAACACTGCTCTATCCTGGACGTGCATATTGCTTTCTAAATTTTCCAGTATACGTAGACAGTTTTGAACTGTCCTAGTTTCCCAAAGAAACTCTCCTCGGCTTTTCCTCCCAGACCTTAGGCAGTCTATAACATGTATCAATCTTAATCTTTTGTCCCCAGGAAGCTGTGGGGTTTTTTTGTTTGCCTTAAAATGCTCTTGAGCAATGCTTGTCACATGCCCTTCTTCCCTGTGTTGGTTCCAAGTTAGTCAAAACAGAGATACCACTTGGCACCAGTCGTTCAGTTAACAGCCCCTCTGCCCCTGACAGTTTAGGACAAACACAATGATTTATGAATAAGGTGTGCTCTGCTCCATCCAAAACCAGGGACCAGGGCCCCACACTGGGAATATTGGCTGCTAATAACAAGACTACTGCTGAGCCAGGGAGGGGATGTGGCAGGAACAAGTAAAAATGCCACAAAGCTTACCTATCATTTTAAAGTTGCCTTTTTCTTGTTTCAGCATTTGCTTGTTTGTTGTAAACTTTTGACTCTTTTCAAGAGTTCTGGCAAAGTTGGTTCTGACAGTTGCCACTTGTTTTCAGTGTTTATGTAGTGGGAAAGGAGTTTGGACCTGCCCACTCTACCATTTTGCTGACATCGCCAATGCTAGCAGATGACTCATTTCTTAATTCTTTATGTCTCTCAGTTCCTTCCTCTCTGCAGGAAATGATACAGGTAGCTTGCGGTGGGACTTTCCTTTTGAGAGAAATGATCAATAAAACCCAAAAAGCCCATTCCAGAAGACTGTTCTTGACTTTTAAAAAATGCACAGTGTGAGTGTTATGACTTAAGTTATATTTGGGGCAAAATGAAGACTAAGCCCGGGAGGTAGCATCTCAAGTCAACCTGAGAAAACTGCTCTGAGGTTTTGGCCAGGGTGCGGGGTGGAGGGGGGCAGCTAAGATATATAGGAGTTTTGTAACAAAGGGCAGGTAGTAGGAACAAAAGATTACTGTTAATAGAAGAAAGTTGGCTATCTCAAATTAAGGAATTTAGTGCTTTTCTATGTTTAGGAAGATGCAAGTTCTGGGCTCACTTCAGTCACTCCTTTGATATGCACCTGGAACCTGGAGGAATCAAGCTCCAGCCCCATTTTTCTTTCTCAGGATGGCTTTGGCTATTCTGGGTCTTTTGTGCTTCCAATCAAACTTTAAAATATTTTGTTTTAGCTCTGTGAAAAATGTCCTTGGTAATTTGATAGGGGTTGTATTGAATATGTAGATTGCCTTGGGTAGTATAGTTATTTTGATAGTATTGATTCTTTCCATCCAAGAGCATGGTATGTCTTTTCATCTGTTTCTGTTATCTTTGATTTCTTTCATCAGCATCTTGTGGTTTTCAGAGTACAGGTCTTTTGTCCCTTCAGGTAGGTTTATTCTAGGTATTTTTTTCTTTTTGATGTGATGGTAAATAGGATTGTTTTCTTAATTTATTTTTCTTATCTTTCATTGTTGGTATATAGAAATGCAGTCAATTTCTGTGTATTAATTTTGTATCCTGCAACTTTACCAAATTCATCGATGAACTCTGATAGTTTTCTGATAGCATCTTTAGGATTCTCTATGTATAGTATCCTGTCATCCTCAAATAGTGATAGTTTTACTTCTTCCTTTTCAGTGTAGATTCATTTTATTATTTTTTCTCTGATTGCCATGGCTAGGACTTCCACAACTATGCTGAATAGTAATGGTGAGAACGGACATCCTTGTCTTGTTGCTGATCTCAGCAGGAATTCTTTCATCTATTCACCATTGAGAAGGATGTTAATTGTAGGTTTGTCATATATGACCTTTATTATGTTGAGGTAGGTTCCCTCTATGGAAAATTTCTGGAGGGTTTTTATCAGAAATGGGTGTGGGATTTTGTCAAAAGCTTTTTCTGCATCTATTGAGAGGATCATATATATGGTTTTTATTCTTCAGTTTGTTAATGTAGTGTATCACACTGATTGATTTGCAGATATTGAAAAATCTTTTCATCCCTGGGATAAATCCCACTTGATCATGATGTACAATCCTTTTAATGCATTGCTGGATTTGGTTTGTTAGTATTTTGTTGAGGATTTTTGCATCTGTGTTTGTTGGTGATATTGGCCTGTAATTTTCTTTTTTTGTGTTATTTTTATCTGCTTTTGGCATCAGGGTGATGGTGACCTCGGAATGAGTTTGGGAGTGTCCATTCCTCTGCAATTTTTTAGAATAGTTTCAGAAGGATAAGTGTTAGCTCTTCTCTAAATGTTTGATAGAATTTGCCTGTGAAGCCATTTGGTCCTGGACTTCTGTTTGTTGGAAGTTTTTCAATCACAGTTTCAATTTCAGTGGTTGTAAATGGTCTGTTTCTTTTCATTTCATCTTGGTTTAGTCTTGGAAGATTTTTCTAAGAATTTGTCCCTTTCTTCTAGGTTGTCCATTTTATTGGCATGTAGTTGCTTGTAATAGTCTCTATGATCTTTGTATTTCTGTGATGTCTCCCAAGAACTTTTTGTATTGAGTTTCATGTCCACATTGGCCATAACAGTGAATGACCTCTCCCAGAAGATGCTGTAGGCATCTATCAGTTTGGTTGTGATTAGTACATTTTGGTTCCTGTGCAGTTAAGTCATGAGGATATTCTCCTATGTTTTTTTCTAGGAGCTTTATAGTTTAAGCTTTTAATGTAATTCTGAGATCCATCTCAAATTTATTATTTTTGGCGTGATGTAGATGTTAATGATTCCACATTAGTTGGAAATCATTTAACTATTTATGTCTGGACCTGTCTGGAACCCTGTTCTGTAACAGTTTATCTAGTTATCTCTCCTTATTCCAATATCACATTATTTTGACTGAAGCTTAAGAGCAAGTCTTAAAATCAGGTTGCATGGGACATTCAACTCTGCTCAAAATTGTTTTATGTTAAGTCTAATCTAAGCCTTTTTGCTTTACCATATAGCATTTAAAATCAAATCAAAATGACTAAAGTGCATGTGGTATTTTGATTATCATTAAATCTGTAGATCAATTGTGGGAAATTTAATATCATAATAAAATTGAGTGCTCCAATACATGAACATGATACATTTCTCTATTTATTTAGGTGGCTTACTTTTTTCACAGTCCTCTGTAATTTTCAATGTGGGGGTCTTCCATGTCTTTTGTTAAATATATACTGAAGTATTTTGTTTTTTTATGCTATTGTTATAATAAAAATGTTCATCATCTAATTGCTGCTAGTGTATATATATATGGTTATATATAACTACAAACACACACAAATGTGCACACGTTTTTTTTTCCTTCTTCTGTGTATTCTATGTCCTATGACTTTGTTAAATAGTTCTAGTAGTTGTTCCTCAGTATTCCTTAGGTTCTTTCATATTAAAAAAAAACCAAAAACATGTTTTCTTTAAATAAAGACAGTTTTACTTTTTCTTTTCCAATCTTTATGTTTTCTTGCATTATTGCACCATTTATAACCATTAATAAAAAACTGAATATAAATGTGGTGGCGTGATTCCATGACTTGTTCCCAATTTTGAGATGGGTGGGCATCCACCATTTCACCATTGGCAATGATGTTAGTTGTAGTTTCTATATAGTTGCTTTTGTCAGATTAAGTTTCTTTATACTCCTAGTTTTCTGAGAATTTCTAATCATTAATGACATTTGTTGCACTTTTCTTCAGTTAATGAGATCATAATGATTTTCTCCTTTTTTCTATTAATGTGAAAATAAGTTATACTGATTTGTAAATTTTGTATTAAAGTAGTCAACTTTCAATGTTATACCCATTTCTGCTATACAGCTGAATGACCCAATCATTCATACACACACACACACACACACACACACGCACACACACACACACACACGCACATCTGTGTATATACATGTATATATGTATGTTTATATATGTATAATCCCTTTCTTGTATTATCTTCCATCAAAGTCTGTCCCAAGAGACTGGATATAGTTTCCTGTGCTATACAGTAGGATCTCATTGTTTAGCCATTCTAAATGTAATAGTTTGCATCTACTACCCCCAAAATCCCAGTCCATCTCACTCCCTATCCTCTTCCCTTTGACAGACACAAGTCTCTTATATATTTCTCTGAGTCTGTTTCTGTTATGTACATGAGTTCATTTGTGCCATATTTTAGATTCCACTTACAAGTGATATCATATGGTGTTTGTCTTTCTCTTTCTGATTTACTTCACTTAGTATGAGAATCTCTAGTTGCATCCATGTTCCTGCAAATTGCATTATTTTATTCTTCTTTATGGCTGAGTAGTATTCCATTGTATATATGTACCACATCTTAATCCATTCATCTGTTAATGAACATTTCAGTTGCTTCCATGTCCTGGCTAGTGAATAGTACTGCAACGAATATAGAGGTGCACCTATCTTTTTGAGTTACAGTTTTGTCTGGATATATGCCCAGGAGTGGAGTTGCTGGATCATATGGTGGTTCTATTGTTGGTTTTCTGAGGAACCTCCATGTTGTTTTCTATAGTGGTTGTATCAATTTACATTCCCACCAACAGTGTAGGAGGGTTCCCTTTTCTCCACAGCCTCTCCAGCATTTGTTAATTGTAGATTTATAAATGATAGCCATTCTGATCAGTGCGAGGTGGTTCCTCATTGTAGTTTTGATTTGTATCTCTCTAAAAATTAGTGATATTGAGCATTTTTTAATGTGCCTACTGGCCATTTGTATGTCTTCTTTGGAGAAATGTATATTTAGGTCTTTCACCTCCTTAGCCAGGTTTATTCATAGGTATTTAATTTTTTAGCGTGATTTTAAAAGCTATTTGTTTTTTATATTCCTTTTCTAATACTTCATTGTATACTTACAGAAATGTAACCAATTTCTGAATGTTAATCTTGTATCCTGCTACTTTGCTGAATTCATTGATCAGTTCGAGTAGTTATACCAATCCTTCTTAAACTCTTCCGAAAGATCGGGAAACACCCCAAAGACATTCTGTTAGGCCACAGTTATCCTGATACCAAACCAGAAAAAGACCATCAAAAAAGAAAATTACAGCTCAATTTCTTTGATGAATATAGATGTGAAAATTTTCTATGTGCACTTGAATGTACATTCAATTTTTTTTAATGCAGTGTCCTGAAAATATCAGTTATTTTCAGGAATTCCTATTATTCCTGTTATTCATAGATTGGCATGCTTTATATTATCCCAAGGGTTTTTCTCTACATAGTATCATGTCATATGCATAGAGTGATTTTACCTCTTCTCTTCCAATTTAGGTACCTTTTATTTTGTTTGTTTGTCTGATTGCTGTGGCTAGGACTTCTAATACTATGTTGAATGAAAGTGGTGAGAATGGGCATCCTTGTCTTGTTCTAGATTTTAGCAGGAAGGCTTTCAGCTTTTCTCCATTGAGTGTTATATTGACTGTGGGTTTGTCATAAATGGGTTTTATTTGAGATATGTTCCCTCTATACCCACCTTGGTAAGTTTTTTTTTTTTAATCATGAATGGATGTTGAATTTTGTCAAATGCTTTTTTTTTTTTTATCTACTGAGATGATCATGTGGTTTTTGACTTTTCTTTTGTTAATGTGGTATATGTCATTGATTGATTTGCGTATGTTGAACCATCCTTGTGAACTTGTCATGAATCCCACTTGGTTGTGGTATATGATCTTTTTTATGTGTTGTTGGATTTGGTTGGCTAAAATTTTGTATGTTTAGTAGAATTCACCTGTGAAGCCATCTGGTCCTGGACTTTTGTTTGTAGGAAGCTTTTAAAATTACAGATTCTGTTTTACTTCTAGTGATTGGCTATTCAAATTATCTATTACTTCTTGATTCAGTTTTGGTGGACTGTATGTTTCCAGAAAGTTTTCCATTTCTTCCAGGATGTCAAATTGGTTGGCATGTAATTGTTTATAGTATTCTCTTATGGTTTTTTGTATTTCTGTGGTATAAGTTGAGATTTCTCCCTTTTCATTTCTTATTTTATTTGGGTTCTCTATCTCTTCTTGGTGAGTCTGGCCAAAGATTTGTCAATTTTGTTTACCCTTTCAAGAACTTGCTCCTGATTTTATTGATTTTTTTCTATTGTTTTTTTGAATCTCTGTTTTATTGATTTCCTCTCTGATCTTTATGATTTCCTTCCTTTTGCTGACTTTAGGTTTCATTTATTCTTATTTTTTTAAATTCTTTTAGGTGGTGTATTAGGTTGTTGATTTGAGATTTTGTTTTGTTTTATGAGGAAGACCTGTATCACTATGAACTTCCCTCAAAGAACTGCTTTTGTAGCATTCCATTGATTTTGTGTGGTTGTGTATTGAGTGTCATTTGTCTCAAGGTATTTTTTAAATTTCCTTTTTGGCTTTTTAGTAGCATGTTGTTTAGTCTCCATGTAGTCATTTTCTTCTCATGTCTTTTCCTGTGGTTGATTTCTAGTTTCATACCATTCTGATCTGAGAAGATACTTGAAATAATTTCTATGTTCCTAAATTTGTTGAGGTTAGTTTTGTGCCCCAGTATGTGGTCAGTCCTAGAGAATGCTCCATGTGCACTTGACATTCAGTTTTTTAAATGTAGTGTCCTGAAAATATCAATTAAGTCTAACTGTTTTATTGTGTCATTTAGGATCTCTTTTATCTTATTGATTTTCTTTCTAGAAGATCTGTCCATTGATGTAAGTGGAGTGTTAAAGTCTACTGCTATTATTGAATTCCCATCAATTTCTCTTTTTATGTCTGTTAGTATTTGTTTTATGCACATGAGTGCTCCTATATTAGGGACATATATGTTGATGAGTATAAAATCCTTTTCTTTGATTGATCCTATCATTATATAGTATCCTTCTTTATCTTTCTTTATGGCCTTTATTTTAAAGTCTATTTTGTCTGTATGAATATTTTAACACCCACTTTCTTGTTATTTCCATTTGCATGAAATATCTTTTTCTATCTCCTCACTTTCAATCTTTGTGTGTCCTTTGCTCTAAGATGGTCTCTTGTAGGTAACATCTTGCAGACTCTGTTTTTTGTTTTTGTTTTTATGCAGTCTTCCACTCTAAGTCTTTTGATTAGAGCATTCAGTCCATTGACATTTAAGGTAATTATTGATACATAGGTATTTATTGCCATTTTTTAATTGCCATTTTTTTGTTTGTTTGTGGTTTTTTTTTTTTTTTTTTTTTTTTTGCCATTTCTTGGGCCGTTCTCACAGCATATGAAGGTTCCCAGGCTAGGGGTTGAATCGGAGCTGTAGCCACTGGCCTACGCCAGGGCCGCAGCAACGTGGGATCCAAGCCGCGTCTGCAACCTACACCACAGCTCACGGCAACGTCGGATCGTTAACCCACTGAGCAAGGCCAGGGATCAAACCTGCAACCTCATGGTTCCTAGTCGGATTTGTTTCTGCTGAGCCACGACGGGAACTCCTTTAATTGCCATTTTAAAACTTGTTTTCCCACTGATTCTGTTTCTTCTTTGTTCATTCGTTTTTGTTTTTCTTTTTGCGATTTGATGATTTCATTTTTTTAATGCTTGTGTTCTCTTCTTTTTAGTTTTTGTGAATCTATTTTATGTATCCAATTTGTGTTTGCCCTATTTTTCATTTTTAAAAGTTTTATTGAAATATAGTTGGTTTATAATGTTGTGATAATTTCCTCTGTACATTGCCCTATTTTTTTAAACATGTGAATCCCTCGCTGTATCTACTTTCTTTAGACTCATAGTTATATAGACTCAAATACATTCTAAAAAAAAAAGAATCTAATTGTTCTTTTGATGCCTTCTCTTTTTCTTCTTTCTTTCTTTCTTTCTTTCTTTCTTTCTTTCTTTCTTTCTTTCTTTCTTTCTTTCTTTCTTTCTTTCGCTATTTTAGGGCTGCACTCACGGCATATAGAAGTTCCCAGGAGTTCCCACCATGGCGCAGTGGTTAACGAATCCAACTAGGAACCATGAGGTTGCGGGTTCGGTCCCTGGCCTTGCTCAGTGGGTTAAGGATCCGGCATTGCCATGAGCTGTGGTGTAGGTTGCAGACGTGGCTCAGATCCTGCATTGCTGTGGCTCTGGCGTAGGCTGGTGGCTATAGCTCCGATTGGACCCCTAGCCTGGGAGCCTCCATATGCTGCTGGAGCGGCCCTAGAAATGGCAAAAAAAAAAAAAAAAAAAGTAAGAACTTCCCAGGCTAGGGATTGAATTGTAGCTACAGCTGCAGGCCTGTGCCAAGGCTGCAGCAACAAGTGATCTGAGCCGAGTCTTCAACCTACACCATAGCTCACAGCAACAGCCAGATCCTTAACCCTCTGAGCGAGGCCAGGGATCAAACCTGCATCCTCATGGATCCTAGTCAGGTTCATTAACCACTGAGTCACAAAGGGAACTTGTGATGTCCTTTTTTTTTACATCTTCATGTTGATCTTTTTGCTGCTTCTTGTGCTTATCATGATTTACACAAATAGGTTTTTTTAAATCTGTATACTGGTTAATTTAAGTGATTTAGTTTCCAATTGTGATTTCTTCCTTCCTATATCTTGCTTCTTTTCTATTTTGAGAAGAACTTTCAATATTTGTTTTAGGATAAATTTAGTTTTGCTCCATTCTTTTATTTATTTTTTTGCTTATCTGAGAAATTCTGTGTTTCTTCTGCTATTCTAGATAATAATCTTGCTGGGTAGATTATGCTAGGTTGCAGATTTTTCCCTTTCAGGACTTTGAATATATTTTGCCATTCCCTTTGTGCCTCCAGCATTTCTGTAGAGAAAGCAGCTTATAGCCTTATGGAGGTTCCCTCATAATTAACTCTTTGTTTTTATTTTGCTGCCTTTAGAATCCTCTCTTGATCTTTAAATTTTGCCATTTTTATTACAATATGTCTTGGTGTAAGTCCGTTTGGGTTCATTTTGTTTGGGACCCTCTCTGTTTCCTATTTATGGATATCTGTATCATTCTTTAGGTTTGGGAAGTTTTCAGCTATAAGTACTTCAAATACATCTTTAATCCCCTTTTCTCTTCTCCTTCTGGAATTCCTATTATTCATAGATTGGCATCCTTCGTATTATCCCATAGGTCTCTTATATTGTTTGTTTGTTTTTTTTAATTTGGTTTTCTGTATGCTGTTTTTTTGCGGGCCATGCTTGTGGCATGTGGAAGTACCCAGGCCAGAGATCTAACCTGCACAGCAGTGACCCAAGTTGCTGCAGTGACAATGCAAGACCCCTAACCCTCTGTGCCATAAGAGAACTCCTCTGTCTTCTCTTTTGATTGGAAAATTTCCATTATCCTATTTTACAGATCATTTATTCTTTCCTCTGCATTATTCATTCTGCTGTTCAATGCCTTTTGCTCAGATTTCATCTCAGCAAAAGATTTAAAAAATTTTTCTTGGTTCCTCCTTATAGTCTCTAATTCCTTTTTTATAGTAATCTTCATTTCTGTCTATAGCCTTTCTTAATTCCTTCATCATTTTTATTATCTCTTTTGTGAATTCAGTATCTGTAAGACTAAAGAGGTCTGTTTCATTCTCTGTTCCTTCAGGAAAATTCTCTTGGTTTTTAAACTAGGATTGTTGCCTTTGCTTCTTCATTTTGCTTGTATTTCTCTTATTCTGTGTGTTTAGGAGGAAAAAAAATTACCTGCTATAGTCTTAGAGGGCTGTTTATATGCAGGAGCATCTTTATGTAGCTTTTATAAGTTTAATTTTTTTTTTTTTGTCATGAGGGCTGTTTTTGGTTTGGATGCTTGCCATCTTCAGTTTGTGCTGGCTGTTATCTGCTTGATATTGGATGTGTGGGTGCATAGTCCACACATGCTCCCAGGAAGGCAGGGGACGTGATTGGTGTCCACTTGTGAGGCCCTCAGCAGAGGCAGTAGTCTGTGCCTGCCTTTGGAATCCAAGATGGCAATGGTGGGTCATGCCTACCCCCAGGGCTTAAATAAGCAGTGTCCTGTTGTCTGAGATCCCATGCATGGGTAAAGAAACTCCTATGGCAGTCCTGCCCTTCCCTCCTTGCATCCCCAAAAATGGTATCTTGCTTCTCTTGCAGGCCCAGGTTTCCTCCTGTACTCCCTTGGTTGTAGCACACCACACTCAAACCCCTTCAGGTTGTCTTCACACAGCCAACCCCAATCCTTTCCCTGGGTCTGACCTCCAAAGCCTGAGCCTCAGTACCCAGCCCCTGCCTGCCCAAGCAGACAAGTTTCTCAAGCTAGAGTAGGCAGGGCAGCAGCACAAACCATCTCTGCAAATCTCTCCATTTTTGTCCTCCAAAAGCTGATTGCTGCCCTCTTCTCTGAGGCTTTGAAGCTCCCCCTCTGTCCCAGCTGGTCTCCCCACCTGTGAGGGGACTTTACAGTGTGTGGAAACCTTTCCTCTTCATAGCGCTGTCCCACAGGCACTAGCCCTACCATGATTCATTTCTCTCTTTTTTCTTTTGTCCTACCCAGTTGCATGGAGATTTTCTTGCCCTTTTGGAAGCCTGAGATCTGCCAGCATTCAGTAGATGTTCTCTGAGAATCATTTCACAGTGGGTAGATGTACTTTTGATGTAACCTTGGGAGAAGGTGAGCACATGTTCTACTCCTCCACCATCCTGATCCCGGCATGTATTTTTAATTTTTTAAATTAATTCCATACTGCTCTCCATAGTGACAATACCCATTTGCATTCCTACCAACAGTGTAGGAAGGTTCCTTTTTCTCCACACCCTCTCCAGCATTTATTATTTGTGGACTTTTTCATGATGGCCATTCTGACTGGAGTGAGGAGATATTTCATTGTAGTTTTGATTTGCATTTCTCTAATAATTAATGATGTTGAGAATCTTTTTATGTACCTGTTAGCCATCTGTATGTCTTCTTTGGGAAAATGTCTTTTTAGATTTCCTGCCTATTTTTGTTTGTTTTTTATTAATATATTGCGCTTATGAGTTTTTTTTTTCTTTTTCTTTCTTTCTTTTTTTTTGCTTTTTTTAGGGCTGCACCTGCAGCATATGGAAATTCCCAGGCTAAGGGTCAAACTGGAGCTGCAGTTGTTGGCCTATGCCACAGCCACAACAACACAGGATCCGAACTGCACCTGCGACTACACCACACACAGCTCAAGGCAATGCCAGATCCTTAACCCACTGAGTGAGGCCAGGGATTGAACTCTGATTCTCATGGATACTAAGGGTCTTGTTTTTGGAGTCAGACGTGCAACCGTTGCGCCCTGAGGTCCTGTGGGTCTTGTTTTTGTATCAGTTCAGCCAGTCTCTGTCTTTTGGTTGGAGCACTTAATCAATTCTCATTTAAGGAAACTATTGATTTTTTTTTTTTGTTTTTCTTTTTTTGCCATTTTTTACTTTTTTGGGATTAGTTTGGGGGGGTCTTTTTTCATCCATTCCTCTTTTGTTCTATTTTGATTTGATGACTTTCTTTAGTGTTGTGTTTGAATTCCTTTTTATTATTTGTGTATAAATCTATTAGAAATATTTGGTTGTGGTTACCATGAGGTTTTGATATTGCAGTTTATATGTATATGTACCTTTATTGTTCTAAGTTGCTGATCTCTTAATATCAAATTCATTTCAAATGTCCTGTATTTGTACTCTTCTCCTGTCACAATTATTGGTTTTGAAATCATACTTGTGTGTGGATGGTTTCCTACCTTTGCTGTATGTTTGCTTTTACTGGTGAGATTTCCTCTTTTGTAGTTTTCTTGTTTCTAGTTGTGGCTTTTTCCCACTGGAGAAGTTACTTTCATATTTCTTGTATATCTGGTTTGGTGGCACTGAATTCTTTTAGCTTTTGCTTGCAGTAATGCATTTGATTTCTCCATCCAAAAATCTGAATGAGAGTTTGCTGGGTAGAATATTCTTAGTTATAGGTTTTTCCCTTTCATCACTTTATATTACACTATTCTCCTCTGGCCTGCAGAATTTCTGCCAAAAATTCAGCTGATAACCTTATGGGGGTTCTTTTGTACATTATTTGTTGCTTTTCCCTTATTGCTTTTAATATTTTCTCTTTATCTTTAATTTTTGTCCATTTGATTACTTTGTGTCTCTATGTGTTTCTCCTTGGGTTGATTCAGTTGGTAGTCTCTGCACTTCCTGGACTTGGGTGACTGCTTCCTTTTTCATGTTAGGGAAATTTTTAGCTTTAATTTTTTTCAACTATTTTCTAAGACTCTTTCTCTCTCCCCTCACCTTCTGGAGGCCCTATAATGCAAATGTTCATGCATTAGATGTTGTCCCATAGGTCTCTTAAACTGTTCTTGTTTCTTTTCATTCTTTTTTTCTGTATTCTGTTCCAAGGCAGTGATTTTCACCACTCTGTATTCCAGCTCACTAAACCATTCTTCTGCCTCAGGTATTCTTCTATTGATTCCTTCTAGTGTATTTCCCATTTCAGTTATTGTATTCTTTAACTATGTTTGGTTGTTCTTTATGTTTTTCTAATTCTTAAAAAAAACCAAAAACAAAAAACCCAACAACAAACTTCTGCAGTTCCCATCATGGCTCAGCAGAAACGAATCTGACTAGGATCCATGAGGATGCAGTTCAATCTCTGACCTTGCTCAGTGGGTTAAGAATCTGGAATTGCCATGAGCTGTGGTGTAGGTTGCAGACCCAGCTTGGATCCCATTTTGCAGTGGCTGTAGCATAGACTGGCAGCTGTAGCTCTGACTTGACCCCTACCCTGGGAACTTCCATATGCCACAGGTGCAACCCTAAAAAGACAAAAAAAAAAAAAAACAAACAACAAAAAAACTTCTTGTAACTTCTCACTCTGTGCTTCCATTCTTTTCCTGAGATCTTGGATCATCTTTTTGATCACTACTCAGAACTCTTTCTATGGTAGATTGCCAGATTGCCTGTCTCCACTTCACTTAGTTGTTGTTCTGGGGTTTTGTCTTGTTCCTTCTTTTGCTGTCTCATTTTGTTTAAATTTCTGTTTGTATTTTTTTTCTGTATAGAAGTTTTTATTTTTTATTTTTATTACTCAAATGAATTAATCACATCTGTAGTTGTATAATGATCATAACAATCTTACTTCACAGGATTTCCATCCCACAGCCCAGGCACATCCCTCCACCCCCCATGCTGTCTCCTCTGGAGACCATAAGTTTTTCAATGTCTGTGAGTCAGCATCTGTTCTGCAAAGAAGTTCAGTCTGTCCTTTTTTCAGATTCCACATATCAGTGAAAGCATTGGATGTTGGTGTCTCGTTGTCTGACTGACTTCACTTAGCATGATAGTTTCTAGGTCCATCCATGTTGCAAAAAAATGCCAGTATTTCATTCTTTTTAATGGCTGAGTCATATTCCATTGTGTATATGTACCACATCTTCTTGATCTACAACTCTGTCGAAGGACATTTAGGTTGTTTCCATGTCTTGGCTATCGAAAAGAGTGCTGCAATGAACATCGGAGTACATGTGTCTTTGTGAGTCGTGGTTTTCTCTGGATAGATGCTCAGGAGTGGGATTGCTGGATCAAATGGTAGTTCTATTTTTAGTTTTCTGAGGAATCTCCATACTGCTTTCCACAGTGGTTGCACCAATTTACATTCCCACCAACAGTGTACTAGGGTTCCTTTTTTTCCACACCCTCTCCAGCACTTATTGTTTGTAGACTTTTTGATGATGGCCATTCTCGCCAGTGTAAGGTGGTACCTCATAGTGGTTTTGGTTTGCATCTCTCTAATAATGAGTGATGTTTAACATCTTTTCATGTGTTTTTTGACCATCTGTATGTCTTCCTCGGAGTTTTGTCTGTTTAGATCTTCTGCCCATTTTTTGACGGGGTTGTTTGTTTTTTTGGTATGGAGCTGCAGATGGTGTTTATAAATTTTGGAGATGAATCCCTTGTCAGTTGCTTCATTTGCAAAGATTTTCTCCCATTCTGTGGGTTGTCTTTTCATGTTGTTTAGGGTTTCCTTTGCTGTGCAGAAACTTTGAAGTTTGAGTAGGTCCCATTTGTTTATTTTCCTTTTTATTGTCAGTACTCTAAGAGGTGGATCTGAGAAGATGTTGCTGTCGTTTATGTCAGAGAGTGTTTGGCCTATGTTTTCCTCTAGGAGTTTTCTAGTGTCTGATCTTATATGTAGGTCTTTAATCCATTTTGAGTTTATATTTGTGTATGGTGTTAGGGAGTATTCTACTTTCATTCTTTTCCCTGTGGCTGTCCAGTTTTCCCAGCACCACTTATTGAACAAGCTGTCCTTTCTCCATTGTATATTCTTGCCTCCTTTGTCATAGATGAGTTGGCTGTAGGTGCATGGGTTTAATTCTGGGTTTTCTATCCTGTTCCACTGACCAATATTTCTGTCTTTGTGCCAGTACTATATGGTTTTGATGACTGTGGCTTTGTAGTATAGTCTGAAGGCAGGGAGCCTGATTCCTCGAGCTCCATTTTTCTTTCTCAGGATGTCTTTGGCTATTCTGGGTCTTTTGTGCTTCCAAACAAACTTTAACATATTTTGTTCGAGTTCTGTGAAAAATGTCCTTGGTAATTTGATAAGGATTGCATTGAATCTGTAGATTGCCTTAGGTAGTATAGTCATTTTGATAATATGAACTCTTCCAACCCATGAGGATGGTATATCTTTCCATCTATTTATGTCATCTTTGATTTCTTTCATCAGTGGCTTACAGTTTTCAGAGTACAGGTCCTTTGTTTCTTTAGGTAGGTTTACTCCTAGGTATTTTATTCTTTTGGATGCGATGGTAAATGGGATTGCTTCCCTCATTTCCTTTTCTGCTCTTTCATTGTTAGTATATAGAAATGCCGTCAATTTCTGTGTATTGATTTTGTATCCTGCGATTTTGCCAAATTCATGGATGAGCTCTAACAGTTTTCTGGTAGAGTCTTTAGGATTCTCTCGGTATAGTATCCTGTCATCTGCAGATAGTGATAGTTTTCTGTCCTTTGCAATGTGGATTCCTTTTATTTCTTTTACTTCTCTGATTGCTGTGGCTAGGTCTTCCAAAACTATGTTGAATAGTAGTGGTGAGAGCAGACATCCTTGTCTTGTTCCTGATCTCAGTGGGAATTCTGTCAGCTTTTCACCACTGAGAATGATGTTCGCTGTGGGTTTGTCATATATGGCCTTTATCATGTTGAGGTAGGTTCCCGATATGCCCACTTTCTGAAGAGTTTTTATCAGAAACGGGTGTTGGATTTTGTCAAAGGCTTTTCCCGTGTCTATTGAGAGGATCATATGATTTTTATTCTTCAGTTTGTTAATGTGGTGTATCACACTGATGGATTTGCGGATATTGAAGAACCCTTGCATCCCTGGGAGAAATCCCACTTGATCATGATGTACAATCCTTTTGATGTACTGTTGGATGCGGTTTGCTAGTATTTTGTTGAGGATTTTTGCATTGATGTTCATCAGTGAAAATGGCCTGTAGTTTTCTTTTTTGGTGGTATCTCTGTCTGGTTTTGGTACCAGGGTGACGGTGGCCTGATAGAATGAGTTTGGGAGTATCCCTTCCTCTGCAATTTTTTGAAATAGTTTCAGAAGGATAGGTGTTAGCTTTTCTCTAAATGTTTGATAGAATTCACCTGTGAAGCCATCTGGTCCTGGACTTTTGTTTGTTGGAAGTTTTTAAATCACAGTTTCAATTTCAGTTGTTGTGATGGGTCCATTCATCTTTTCTATTTCACCTTGGTTTAGTCTTGGAAGATTGTACTTTTCTAAGAATTTTTCCATTTCTTCTAGGTTCTCCATTTTATTGGTATATAGTTGCATATGGAAGTCTCTTCTGATCCTTTGTATTTCTGTGATGTCTGTTGCTACTTCTCCTTTTTCATTTCTCATTTTATTGATTTGAGTCCTCTCTCTTTTTTTCTTGATAGGTCTGGCTAGAGGTTTATCAATTTTGTTGATCTTTTCAAAGAACCAGCTTTTCTTTTCATTGATCTTTTCTGTGGTTTTCTTTGTTTCTATTTCATTGATTTCTGCTCTGATCTTTAAGATTTCTTTCCTTCTACTAACTTTAGGTCTTGTCTGTTCTTCTCTCTCGAGCTGCTTTAGATGTAAAGTTAGGTTGTTTATTTGAGCTTTTTCTTGTTTCCTGAGGTGGGCTTGTATTACTATAAACTTTCTCCTTAGAATGGCTTTTGCTGCATCCCATAGGTTTTGGAGTGTCTTATCTTCATTTTCATTTGCTACCAGGTATGTTTGTATTTTTATATATGTAGTAGATAAATCATGTTTCTTGAACTTGGTAAGCGGCCCTTTATAGGAGATGTCTGATGTGTCCCAGGAGTACCCTCCCCTCTCATCACACAAGGCCCAGGGACAAGCTGGTCGCAGGGTAGGTTCTGACCTATCTTTGCAGACTCAGTTGTGCAGGCTGCAAGATCCTTCCATTGATGTCTTCACCTAGTGGTTGAGGCTAGTCTAGAGGCCTGTGCAGGCTTCCTGGTGGGAGGGACCTCTGGTGGACAGGGCCATGTCAAGGGGTGAGTCTAAAGGTTACTATGGGTTGAGAAAGTCTTTAGGAAGCCTATCTGTTGCTGGGTGCTACTGTGTTCCCACCTTGTTTGTTGTTAGGCCTGAAGCATCCCAGCACTGGAGCCTACAGACTGTTGGGTGGGTCAAGTCTTGGTGCTAATGTCCCAAACAAGATGTCAAACTTCTGATGAGTATTCATGGATATGTTTACTATCAGCTCTTATGTCCCAAGAGGTACCCAACTAGCCCTTGCTTCCCCAGGAGACCCTCCAAGATGAGCAGGAAGGTCTGGCCTAGGCTCCTATGGTGTCACTGCTTTTGTGATGGGACCCAGTGCACACAGCATCTTGTGTGCACTCCAAGAGTGGAATCTCTGTTAGCCCAGTCCTGTGGAGCTCCTGCATTCATGCCCTACTGGTCTTCAAAGCCAAGTGCTGTGGGGCCTCCTTCTGATACCAGTCCTTCAGGTTAGGGAGCCTAACATGAGATTCAGAACTCTTGTGGGAAAACTCTTGTGATGTAATTATTCTCAAGTTTGTTGGTTCCCCACGCAGGAGTCATGGGATTTGATTATATATCATAAGTGTGCTCCTCCTATCTCATTGTGATTTCTTCTTTGCCTTTGGATACAGAATATCTTTTTTGGTAGGTTCCAGGTTTTTTTTTTATGATTGTTCAGCACTTAATTGTGATTTGGTATTCCAATGATGAGAGGTTGGCTGAAGTTATTCTACTTCACCATCTTCTCTCTGAGCTATCATGCTTTTCTTTAGTGGTATGCTTATGTTCATTTCCTCTCTGTTTTTATGTGTCTTTTGTAGGTTTTGATTTGTGTTTACCATGGGGTTCATTTATGTTAACCAAAAACTGTATCTCTTTTTTGGAACAGATAGTCATTTAAATTTAAACACATTCTAAAAGATCTACCTTTTTTAGTCCCCTTCCCCCATACTTTGTGGTTTTTGATGTCATATTTTACATCTTTGTGTTTATCCCTTTACTGATTATTGTAATTATTGATTTTACATATTTTTGTCTTTTGTTATTCATACTAGCTTATTAAGTGATTGATCCTCAGCCTTTACTATATATTTGCTTTTACTATTGGGATTTTTCCTTGCCTATAAATACTTCTTGTTATAGTGTTATAGCCTTTTTTTTCCCACTTAGAGAAGATCCTTCAACATTTCTTTTCAAATTGGTCTTATATTAATGAACTTTTTTTTCTTTTTTTGGCTGTTCCTGTGGCATGTGAAAGTTCCTAGGCTAGGGATTGAACCTGTACCACAGCAGCAATTCAAGCCACAGCAGTGATAGCATGGATCCTTAACCCACTGCACCACCTGAGAACTCCTGGTATTGATTAATTTTTAGCTCTTTCTTGTCTAAGAAGTTCTTTATCTTTTCTTCAATTGTAAATGATATTTTGCTGGGTATAGTATCCTGTGTTGCAGATTTTCCCTTTCCACAATTTAAGTATATTATACCATTCCTTTCTGGCCTGCAATATTTCTGCAGAAAAATCAGCTAATAGACTTGTGGGGTTTCCTTTTATATGACTTTTAATTTTTTTCCTGCTGCCTTTAGGAAAAAGTTTGTAACTTTTTTTTTTTTGTCTTTTGTTGTTGTTGTTGCTATTTCTTGGGCTGCTCCCGCGGCATATGGAGGTTCCCAGGCTAGGGGTTGAATCAGAGCTGTAGCCACCGGCCTACGCCAGAGCCACAGCAACGCGGGATCCGAGCCGCGTCTGCAACCTGCACCACAGCTCACGGCAACGTCAGATCGTTAACCCACTGAGCAAGGGCAGGGACCAAACCCACAACCTCATGGTTCCTAGTCGGATTCATTAACCACTGCGCCACGATGGGAACTCCTGTAACTTTTTTCAATTTAAATATGATGTTTCTTGGTGTGGGTCATTTGGATTCATCTTACTTGGGGCCCTCTGGGTTCGGGCTTGGAAATTTTCAGCCATAATTTCATTCATTCATTTCAAAATTGCTAGTTCAACAACTGATACAACTGATATAGCAAAAAAAACCCAATAAAAAAATGGACAAAATACCTGAAAAGACATTTCTCCCAACAAGATATACAGATGGCCAACAAGCACATGAAAAAATGCTCACCATCACTCATTATTAGAGAAATGCAAATCACACCTCACACATGTCTGAATGGCCATCGTTAGTAAGTCTACAGTTAACAAATGCTGGAGAGGGTGTGGGGAAAAGGGTACCTTCCTACAGTGTTTGGTGGTATGTAAATTGGTACAACCACTATGGAAAATAGTATGGAGGTACCTCAGAAAACTAACAACAGAACTACCATATGATCTATCCAAATGTTTGAGGGATTTTCTAACATTTTTTTTTGCTCCTGATTTCTTTTTCTTTTTTTCTTTTCTTTCTTTTTTTTTTTTTTTTGTCTTTTTGCTATTTCTTGGGCTGCTCCCATGGCATATGGAGGTTCCCAGGCTAGGGGTCCAATCGGAGCTGTAGCCACCAGCCTACGCTAGAGCCACAGCAACACAGGATCCGAGCCGCGTCTGCAACCTATACCACAGCTCAGGGCAACGCCGGATCATTAACCCACTGAGAAAGGGCAGGGACCGAACCTGCAACCTCATGGTTCCTAGTCGAATTCGTTAACCACTGCGCCACGACGGGAACTCCTGATTTCTAATTTAATTATTTCTGTGGCCAGAAAACATATTCCATATTTCAATGTTTGGACATTTTTAAAAATCATTTTTATTTTTTCCATTATAGCTGGTTTATACTGTTCTGTGGACATTTATTGAGCCTTGCTTTATGGCCCAGGATATGGCCCATCTTGGTAAATATCCTATGCACACTTGGCCTGCAGTGGCTAGGTATAGGTTTTTTTTTTTTTTTTTAAGGCCACACCCATGGCATATGGAAGTTCCCAGGCCAGGGGTCCAACTGGAGCTACAGCTGCCAGCCCCAGCCCCAGCCACAGCAATACGGGATCCAAGCCACCTGCAATGTACACCACAGCTCATGGCAATGCCAGATCCTTGACCCAGTGAGTGAGGCTGGGGATTGAACCTGCATCCTCATGGATACTGGTTGGGTTCATATCTGCTGTGCCACAAGGAGAACTCCTAGGTGTAGTGTTCTGATTAGTATTAGATCAAGGTGACGAACGGTGGTGTTAAATTCTATCATAATTTTCCTGATTCCTTGTCTAATTGTTCTATCACTTATTGAGAAGAAGCTGTTAAATCTTTAAATACATTTTAGATTTATCTCATTCTTTACTTATGTCAGCTTTGTTTCATGAATTTTGAAGCTCAGTTGTTAGAATCATAGATAATTAAAATAGTTCAGTTTTCTTGATGAATTGATTCTTTTATCACTATAAAATGTCTTTTTTTTTTGGCTGTGCCTGGGGTACATGTAAGTTCCTAAGCCAGGGGTCAACCCAAGACCCAGAAATGACAACAAATGACAGGATCCTTAACCTGGCAGGCCACCAGGGAACTCCCCAGATGTTCTTTTTTATTTCTGGTAATACTCCCTACCTTGGCTTTTTTTTTTTTCCTAGCTATATTAATAGAGCCATTCCAGTTTTCTTATGTTAAATTATTTTCCTGGTAAACTTCTTCTATTTATTTTTTTATACTTAAAGTTCTCTTATAAATATCATATAGTTGGGTTTTGCATTTTTTTAAAAATCCATTTTGACATCCTGCAGTTTTTATTTGGAGTCCTTAATTCACTTATATTTAATGCATGTTATCGTTGAGTTTAGGTGTACTGTTTTGCTATTTGTTTTCTATTTGTCCCATCTATGTTGTGGTCTTCTGTTTTGCCATTGTTTCCCTGTTCTGGGTTAATTTTTGGTATTCCCAGTCACCTAGGGATGCATGGAGAACTTGTCTTAACCCTTCTAATATCTCCCCTATTAAATTTGGGTTGGTCTTTTACTCATTCCAACTGAGACTGCATCTTTGGGCCAACAAAGCTGTTCATGTCAAACCAAGTTCACTAATTCTGGCATGTAAAGTCACAAGATTTCTCCCCCATGGCCCACCCTAAGTCCAGTCTTCATAGTCGAGCAGCAAAGCTGCTGGATTACAAGGCTACTGTTCTTGCTGACTGAGCTAGGTGAGGGGTTGGGGGTGAGGGTGGGTAGTAGACTTCAGTTGTTCTTACCTGAATCTCTAGTGGGTTTTCAGTTTGTTGTCCATCTCTGGTAGACTTCTCATCTAAAATAAGTGTTTTTTTAACAATTTTGTCCAATTATATACCTTTTTTTTTAAAATAAGGAGAATTGTTGACTCTGTTTTGTCATAATTCGAAGCTATGTTTTAATATAATGTCTTTAACTTTTATTTAAAATAAACAGTGAGGAGAATATTCTTTGATCTTCTCTAAATCTTCTGTTGGGGGTTTCTTAAGTTGCTGAATGTTGTTTGTGCAAAGGTAAATGGGATAAGTTCCTTTCAGGACATAGTACAGAAGCCCCCTCCCATTCTGACTTACTTGATTCCTTGATAACATTCACCAGTTGAGTCATAAAAAGTTAAACCTTTATTTAGTAGAAATTTTTATAAATTAGAATTATGTTCTTAACTCGTTTTATACCACAAAATATGAATATAAACATTTTCCAAAACCAATGTTTGCTTCTACAAATTTTAGATATGTAGATCTTCATTTAGTAAATACTTATTGAGAGATTATCATGTGGCAGACTGTGCCAGGCACCAAGATATAAACAAATGAACTCAGGAGGCACAGCTCCTGCCCCTTCTTTAGACCTAAGAGGCTAGATGGTGAGACAGATGATTCTATACACAATTAGAAGCTAGTGTGGTGTGTGCTATGGCAGAGGAAGTACAGGTGTCATGGTTGTGCCCAGGATCAGTGTTTCCTGCCTCATTTTTTTCCCTTTGGAATCCTTGAGGGTTTTAAAATATTCTTAAAACCTGTACCGAAGACATGTCATCCATGATAAATCTCTCTCAATGGTAAATGCTTTGGGAGGGACAGTTTTCTTGAGAAAGTCTTTGATTCTAAACATTAGATCACTTGGGAAGCTTCTAAAAAATACCCTTGCCTTCTCCTCTTCTGAAGATCTATTGTAATTGGTCTAGAAAGAGGCCTAAGAACCATTATTTAAAAGTACTCAGATGATTTTAACATGAAGCCATGATTGAGAACCACTGTAGCCCCTGCTTTCCATTTTCTTAACATTTGACACCTGTAATAAAAGATACCTCCTTCTTGGAGTTCCTTTTGTGGCTCAGTGGCTTAATGATCCTGCATTGCCACAAGCTGCTGTGTAGGTGAAAGACGTGGTTCAGATCTTGCGTTGCTGTGGCTGTGGTATAGGCTTGCAGATGCAGCTCCACTTTGACCCTTAGCCTGGGAACTTCATATGCTGTGGGTGCGGCCCTAAAAGGGAAAAAAAAAATGAAAAAAAGCAAAAAAAAAAAAAAAAAAAAAAAAAAAGATAGCTCCTTTTTCAGTGGTCTTCAGTTTTCTAGGAATTTCTAGGAGATTCTTCTTCATGGTACCTAATGGCTTCCTTCTAACTGCTCTCAGGTCTGGTAGCAAGGGAGTGCTTACTCCCAACTTTTTATCTTTATTTATTTATTTTACCTTTTTTAGGGCTGCACCTGCAGCATATGGAAATTTCCAGACAAGGGGTCAAATCGGAGCTGCAGCTGCTGGCCTACATCACAGCCACAGCAGTGTGGGATCCTTAACCCACTAAGCAAGGCCAGGGATTAAACCCAAGTCCTCATGGATGCTAGTCGGGTTTGTTACCACTGAGCCATGATAGGACTCCTCGCAACTCTTTAACATTCCACAGAACATGGGGCACTCATTCCTCTCCCTTCCCCACTAATGGCAGAACATCCGTATTCTCCCTGCCTTCCTCCCTCCTCTCCCTCTCCATCCTCCCTCCCTCTTCCCCAAGTGAGATGGAGTAACTCATCTGATTGGCTAGAGACTGAAATCTACTGGCTCCCTTCCATGTATGCTTACTGCCTAAAAATACTCCAGGTCATCATAGTAGGTGAAATTCTACTCCCAAGCGGGCACCATAATCCAGACTTGAGAAGGGGTGGGGGGTGAGAGTTTGTAGTGGTAGCTCCCCCTGAACTAACATACACTCAGACTTTAATTTGGGAATTCTGCTATAGGAATTCGGATTCTCCAACAATTTTGTGCCAACAGTTTCTCATCCCAAAGAGACCCCTTACTCACACTACAGATTTATTCCTTGAATTTTACCTTGCCTATTCTTAAGCATGTTGAAGAGAGGCAACACCTTTGTTAAAACAGTACAAGGGCTCGTTATATCTGACTGTATAGTCATGCAAAAATATTTCTTACCTCAGAAATCAGTTTGTTGTGATTGTGCATTGCTGTTGACTGTGCTAATGTTGCCCCGACCCACTACATGGCTCCAAATGTCATGATCACACAGCTTTAAATGCAAGTTTTGCTCATCACTCAGGATGTTTTCTTTTAAAGAGCAAAGATTATTAAAGTTGGGGTGTTTCAACTAAAGCCATTGTAAGCAGAGAGCTTCCAGTATCAGGAAGAAGTTTTCCTTTCTTGGTAAACTTCAATTAAGTAATAAGAATTTTGTAATACCTTGTATTTGTCTTTTTTTCTAAATACAAAGATTAATTTTAGAAGACAACATAAGGGTAAAGATCTTTTTGTCTTTAATGAAACTCTAAGTTTCATTATATGTTCTTTATTGGAAACTACTTCAAATCCTTTATCAAAGTAGGTACTGAGTTTAATTTTAGTTCACTGCTGCATAGCAAAGGTGGGCAAACTATGGCCCATGGGCCAAATCTGTCTGCTACCAGTTTCATAAATAAAGTTTTTTGGGACACAGCCACATTCATTTATTTTATGTTATGCATTGTTGCTTTCACCCTAAAATGACAGAGTTGAATGGTTGCAACAAAGACCATTTTCCCTGTAAAGTCTACAATAGTTACTGTCTGGCCATTCTTTCTCCCACTTTCTATCTCGTCATCCTTAATTCACATCTCATTTTGTGTTCCTGACTTTTCATTTCACAAGTGAATAATACAACCTTTACCTAATTAACATTAGCATTGTAAAGGAAGAAAATAAATTCAATTACCCCTTACTTGTCAAGTGCTTTCCTGTTGATTGAGGAAAAAAAAAAAATTGTCCCATCCTAGTTTTCTTAGGATAAGGTAAAGCCTTTCAAGTTTGTATGATCAAGTATTTTTTCAACTCAGAAAATCTTTTATTATAACCTTGATTATTGTGTCTACTTTTATTTGTTTTGGTTTCTTCCAAATTCCAATTTCAGTTGCTTATAGGATTGGTCATCCAGGGCTAACCTCTGTCATTTTCATCTCTGCCATTTTCTTCCCACCTTATACTGGATGACTTAAATTTATCAGCAACATTAACAATTTTATTTTCTCCCATGATATTTCTGTTCTTTTAACTGCATCCAAATGGATGTCATTGTATCTGAAAAAAATCTTAGCCAGCTTTCTTTTCTTTTTTAGGCTGCAACTGTTTTTTGGCTTCTGTCTGTTCTTATTATTCCCTGCTTCATTTTTCTAAGAGGCCATTTCTTTTTGCCTCTTGTTAATCAACACCAAGAAATAGTTTCTGAAGCTTTTTTGTTTCCTATAGTAAGATATTTTCTTTCTTCCTTCTGTTCCTTCTTCCTTTCTTCGTCTCTTTTTCCCTTTCTTTCCTTTCTTAGGGCCACACCTGCGGCATATCGAGGTTCCTAGGCTAGGGGTCGAATCAGAGCTGCAGCTGCCGGCCTACACCCACAGCCACAGCAATGCCGGATCCAAGCCTCATCTGTGACCTACACCACAGCTCACGGCAACACTGGATCCTTAACCCACTGAGCGAGGCCAGGGATGGAACCTGCGTCCTCATGGATGTTAGTCAGATTCATTTCCACTGAGCCACAACAGGAACTTCAGATATTTTTTAAGATAGGCTTTTATTCTGTTTTCAGAGTAACATCCATTTTCTTTTGTAAGTTCTTTCTGTGGGTCTCATGTTGATTTGTTGATGCTTTTGTTTATTTGTTTTTTCCCTCTTTCCTGATCTTTAAATGAGGAAGAATCCATTCAACTCTGATGCTTGTCAACAGGCAGGATGGACAGATTGCTCTCTGGCAGCACCCTGCAGGACTATACTTCTCAGATCTAAGGCTCTGTGGTGATTTAATGTGCCATTGTACTGATATACCAGGGTTTACTTTTCTCTTCCTATGCAGACGGACCCCTGGGTTTCCATTTTGGGGGCCAGCATGAATAGTACTGCTGCAGCATTCTTGTCATGCCTGTTGGTGTCCGTGCTCATGTATTTCTGCTGGAGAATGAGATGGTGGGTCATGGGTATGCACGTTTTCAACCTTAGCAGATAATGCCAACGCACTATGAACAGCAAATCAAAACCACCTAAGAAGTATTCGGTAACATTTATTTTTGTTTGATTCAATAAGCCGGCGTATCTTCACAGTTATTAACAAAATGTTGAAGTGAGACATGAGAAAACTTTCTCCTGAAGTAGACTATCTGGGAAACACCAAAGAGAATAAAGCTATTTCATTTGATTATTATTGCTGAAAATTAAATTTGGGGAGTTTAAAGAAAATAAGTTTGTTTCCTCAAGCGTCACACACTGACAAGCCCGGAAGAGCTGCACATCTCAGGAGAAGCACAGACGGCTGAATGCTGCACGATGATTTGTGCAGCTTCTTTTTAAGAAGATCATGATCCATATAGTCTGTAAAAAACAAACAAACAAACACAACACAAATGTTTGGTTATGTCATCTTTTTAGAAGTAATCATTATCAGATCAATCCATCCAAAAATTTACTGTGATACAATTACATGGAGCCCTGGGTCTGAAGCCACAGTCCCAGATATATCCCATCTCTGCCGCTTATGGGCCCCGTGATCCAAACATTTCCTAACAGGGCCTCAGTTTCCAAACCCTAGCACTGGATTACAATTGAAAACTTAATATGTATACATCATAAAAGAAATTCAAACTACACAAGGTCATAAATGTGAGGAAAGTAAATCTCTTCCCCCACCTCAGACTGACTTCTAGTTCCATGCTTAGCAACAACTATTCACCAAGTTCTTGTTCTTTCCAGGAACATACTGTGTGTGTTGCAGGCATAATGCATGTATGTACATGTTTGTATATATACATAGATATTTCTAACTCTGAACTGTAGAATACACCCCATATAAAAGAGTATAGAAAATCAGTGTGCAGCTTAATGAATTGATGTGAGGTACTCATCTGTGTAAATACCACATGGGTCAAGAAATCCCATAAGCTCCCACTCACTCTATTGAAATCACAGCCCTCTAAAAGTAATCATTATTCTGATTTCTTTGGTTTATATAGTGATCATTTCCTTGCTTTTCTTTACATCTTTATCTCCTAAGTAGCATTCCTCAACTCCATAGTTTATGTTGATTTTGAAATTTATAAAGACTCATATTGTAGATTTTTTTTTTTTTTGGATCTGGCTTCTTTTGATCTTTACTATGTTTGTGAAATTTATCTATGTTGTTGGATTTAGTTCTTCATTCTTTTTATGTGCTGTAGAGTAGAAATTAACAAACTTTTCTGAAAAGGGCCTGAGAGTAAGTATTTTAGGCTTTGTGGGCCAAAGACAAAATTGATACTGTGCAGGTAATTCAAAATAACAAGAAAGAAAACAAATTTTCACAAATTTTATATTGATAAAATTTAAAGATAGTAATAATATTGACTGCAGTTTTTTGGGATACAGGTCTGCTGAAGAGAAGACTGGAGCCCTTAGAGGATAACATTTTGCAAAGTTGGGGTTCAAATAATCACAATCAGTTGCAAATGTTTATCTGTTAATGGTGATGTATAGTGAGACTTCCCCCGTTTCAGTATTAAAAATGTCTTTCATAGATAGGTGTTGCCAGTACTGATCTCGACCCATAGCATATGCTTTTAATTGTGCATATTTGGAGTTCCCGTCGTGGCGCAGTGGTTAACGAATCCGACTAGGAACCATGAGGTTGCGGGTTCGATCCCTGCCCTTGCTCAGTGGGTTAACGATCCGGCGTTGCCGTGAGCTGTGGTGTAGGTTGCAGACACGGCTCGGATCCCGTGTTGCTGTGGCTCTGGTGTAGGCTGGTGGCTACAGCTCCGATTCGACCCCTAGCCTGGGAACCTCCATATGCCGCGGGAGCGGCCCAAGACCAAGAAATAGCAAAAAGACCAAAAAAAAAAAAAATTGTGCATATTTATTGCTTGGAAGGCATTTATAGAATTCCACTAGATTCATCTCGATATTTGCCTTTTAGCATGTCATTACAAAGCAAATTAATCACTTCCAATTGAAGGTTAGGTGGACATGCCTCCATCACAGTTAAATAATTCTGAAATATGAAAATGTCTTTTGCACTTGTTTCAAGGACCCAACAAAGTGCCTAGAAGTATAGTTTAAGCTCAGAAAATACATTCACTGTAAATATGCATGGGAGTGGAGACCTTGTTTTTTAACTTTGGCAGCACAGGAAGTATATAAAACATCTTACTTATTCAGATAATGTTAGTTGCCATTGAAATGACTTTACCATAGTATAAGTTGTACATATAAGCTGTTTTGCCTTGTAATTTTAGGTTAAATTCATTAAAAAATATTACCAAGTCTGCAGCAAAAGCTAATTTCCAAAGTCATTCAGTGTTCCATGATCATGCTTAAGGGTAGTTTTCTTAGAAAAATCTCAATCTTGTTCTGAGTTCAAAAAAAAAAATCACACTAAGATGTTACCATTGCTAAACCGTCAAACATCAGTGTGGTGGGGCAAGTCAGGATATTCTGCTATTTCTGACCAAAAAAAAAAAAATCATGAACAATGAATTAACAAGTTAAATCCACAAGGCTGGCTGAGATCACGTCGACAGCTGGTTAAATAACCCATCAGAGATTCAAACATTTTTCCACTAGTAAAGGGGTTATCTATCTAAAGCTGACACTCTGGGGGATTTGGCCTTATGTTGGGGGCCCCTCCAGATGCCAATTCATCATGTTAGTCTACACAGATGTTCTGTACTGTTGCTGGTATCTGTTTCCTCTAGTAAAGCCCAGGTGAGGCCAGTACTCCTCAGGAAGAAAATGGTCAGTGATCTCTGATCACTTTAGAGGGACTCTTTCCTCTCTACCATTTTAGTTCATCTTGACCCCTGTATTTTCACACTCTTAGTGCCTTTGAAAAATGACACCTACAGTATGTCTGTTATTTTATTTAATTGTTGCAGCAACCTGTTATATCCTACCTAGAATCAGAAGACATGTTTGTTTTCTGTTTTATTAATTTGTTAATTTTATTTCCTTCCTTTTATCTTTTTTTTTTGTATCTAATTTGCCATTCTTTTTCTAATTTCTGGAAAAGAATTCTTAGTCTTATTTTCGCCTTTTCCCTTCTAATAAATGCCTTTAAGTCTATAATTTTCCATCTAAGTGCCACATTGGCTGTGTTCCACAAGTTGGATGTGTATGTAGTGTTCTTGTCATTTTTCAGTTCAAAATATTTTGTAGTTTCTATTATAACTTCTTTCATGAACAGATTACTTATACCTGTATTTCTTTTTTTTTATAATTTTTTTATTTTCCCACTGTACAGCAAGGGGGTCAGGTTATCCTTACATGTATACATTACAATTACATTTTTCCCCCACCCTTTCTTCTGTTGCAACATGAGTATCTAGACATAGTTCTCAATGCTATTCAGCAGGATCTCCTTGTAAATCTATTCTAGGTTGTGTCTGATAAGCCCAAGCTCCCGATCCCTCCCACTCCCTCCCCCTCCCATCAGGCAGCCACACGTCTCTTCTCCAAGTCCATGATTTTCTTTTCTGAGGAGATGTTCATTTGTGCTGGATATTAGATTCCAGTTATAAGTGATATCATATGGTATTTGTCTTTGTCTTTCTGGCTTATTTCACTCAGTATGAGATTCTCTAGTTCCATCCATGTTGCTGCAAAATGGCATTATGTCATTCTTTTTTTATGGCTGAGTAGTATTCCATTGTGTATATATACCACATCTTCCGAATCCAATCATCTGTTGATCGACATTTGGGTTGTTTCCATGTCCTGGCTATTGTGAATAGTGCTGCAATGAACATGTGGGTGCATGCGTCTCTTTTAAGGAGAGTTTTGTCCGGATAGATGCCCAGGAGTGGGATTGCGGGGTCATATGGAAGGTCTATGTATAGATTTCTAAGGTATCTCCAAACTGTTCTCCATAGTGGCTGTACCAGTTTACATTCCCACCAGCAGTGCAGGAGGGTTCCCTTTTCTCCACAGCCCCTCCAGCACTTGTTATTTGTGGATTTATTAATGATGGCCATTCTGACTGGTGTGAGGTGGTATCTCATGGTAGTTTTGATTTGCATTTCTCTTATAATCAGCGATGTTGAGCATTTTTCCATGTGTTTGTTGGCCATCTGTATATCTTCTTTGGAGAAATGTCTATTCAGGTCTTTTGCCCATTTTTCCGTTGATTGGTTGGTTTTTTTGCTGTTGGGTTGTGTAAGTTGTTTATATATTCTAGAGATTAAGCCCTTGTCAGTTGCATCATTTGAAACTGTTTTCTCCCATTCTATAAGTTGTCTTTTTGTTTTCTTTTGGGTTTCCTTTGCTGTGCAAAAGCTTTTCAGTTTGATGAGGTCCCATGGGTTTATTTTTGCTCTAATTTCTATTGCTTTGGGAGACTGACCTGAGAAAATATTCATGATGTTGATGTCAGAGAGTGTTTTGCCTATGTTTTCTTCTAGGAGTTTGATGGTGTCCTGTCGTATATTGAAGTCTTTCAGCCATTTGGAGTTTATTTTTGTGCATGGTGTGAGGGTGTGTTCTAGTTTCATTGCTTTGCATGCAGCTGTCCAGGTTTCCCAGCAATGCTTGCTGAATAGACTTTCCTTTTCCCATTTTATGTTCCTGCCTCCCTTGTCAAAGATTAATTGACCATAGGTGTCAGGGTTTATTTCCGGATTCTCTATTCTGTTCCATTGGTCTGTCTGTCTGTTTTGATACCAGTACCACACTGTTTTGATGACTGTGGCTTTGTAGTATTTCTTGAAGTCTGGGAGAGTGATGCCTCCTGCTTGGTTTTTGTTTCTCAGGATTGCTTTGGCGATTCTGGGTCTTTTGTGGTTCCATATAAATGTTTGGATTGTTTGTTCTAGTTCTGTGAAAAATGTCATGGGTAATTTGATAGGGATTGCATTGAATCTGTAGATTGCTTTGGGTAGTATGGCCATTTTCACAATATTGATTTTCCCAATCCAGGAACATGGAATATCTTTCCATTTCTTTACATCTTCTTTGATTTCTTTGATTAAAGTTTTATAGTTCTCGGCATATAGGTCCTTTACCTCTTTGGTCAGGTGTATTCCGAGGTATTTGATTTTGTGAGGTGCAATTTTAAAAGGTATCGTATTTTTGTATTCGTTTTCTAATGTTTCATTGCTGGTATACAGAAGTGCAACTGACTTCTGAATGTTAATCTTATATCCTGCTACTTTGCTGAACTTATTAATCAGTTCAAGGAGTTTTGGGGTTGAGTCCTTCGGGTTTTCTATGTATAGTATCATGTCATCTGCATACAGTGACAGTTTGATCTCTTCTCTTCCTATATGGATGCCTTTTATTTCTTTTGTTTGTCTAATTGCTGTGGCTAGGACTTCCAAAACTATGTTGAAGAGCAGTGGAGAGAGTGGGCATCCCTGTCTTGTTCCAGATTTGAGTGAGAAGGCTTTCAGTTTTTCCCCATTGAGGATTATATTTGCTGTGGGTTTATCATAAATGGCTTTGATTATATTCAGGAATGTTCCCTCTATACCCACTTTGGCGAGGGTCTTGATCATGAATGGATGTTGGACTTTGTCAAATGCTTTTTCTGCATCTATTGAGATGATCATATGATTTTTGACTTTTTTTTGTTAATGTGGTGTATGATGCTGATTGATTTGCGTATGTTGAACCATCCTTGTGAACCTGGGATGAACCCAACCTGGTCATGGTGTATAATTTTTTTGGTATGTTGTTGGATTCAGTTGGCTAAGATTTTGTTGAGAATTTTTGCATCTATATTCATCAATGATATTGGGCGATAGTTTTCTTTTTTGGTGGTATCTCTGTCTGGTTTTGGAATGAGGGTGATGGTGGCCTCATAGAATGTCTTTGGGAGTATTCCTTCTTCTTCAACCTTTTGAAAGAGTTTAAGGAGGATGGGCACCAATTCCTCTTTATATGTTTGATAAAGTTCACCTGTGAAACCATCTGGTCCTGGACTTTTATTTGTAGGGAGTGATTTCATGACCTCTTCAATTTCATTTCTAGTGATGGGTCTGTTCAGTTGGTCTGTTTCTGCTTGATTCAGTTTTGGCAGATTCTAGAAAATTGTCCATTTCTTCCAGATTGTCAAACTTGTTGCCATACAGTTGTTCATAGTATTCTCTTATGGTTTTTTGTATTTCTGCTGTATCCGTTGTGATTTCTCCTTTTTCATTTATAATTTTGGTTATTTGGGTTCTTTCTCTCCTCTTTTTAGTGAGTCTGGCCAGGGGTTTGTCAATTTTGTTCACCTTTGCAAAGAACCAGCTCTTGGTTTTATTAATTTTCTCTATTGTTTTTTGAGTCTCTATTTTATTGATTTCTTCTTTGATCTTTATAATTTCTTTCCTTCTGCTGACTTTAGGACTTTTTTGTTCTTCTTTTTCTAATTCGTTTAGGTGGAGGGTTAAGTTGTCAATTTGGGATCTTTCTTCTTTTTTGAGAAAGGCCTGGATTGCTATAAATTTCCCTCTGAGCACTGCTTTCGCAGCATCCCATAGATTTTGAGAGGTTGTGTCTTCATTATCATTTGTTTCAAGGTAATTTTTAATTTCCTTCTTGATTTCCTCATTGACCCATTGGTTTTTTAGTAGCATGTTGTTGAGTCTCCATGTAGTAGGTTTTTTTCTCTTTGCTTTTCCCATGGTTTATTTCTAATTTCATGGCGTTGTGGTCAGAGAAGATACTTGAGATAATTTCTCTGCTCCTAAATTTATTGAGATTCGCTTTGTGTCCCAATATGTGGTCGATTCTTGAGAATGTTCCATGAGCATTTGAGAAGAATGTGTATTCTGATTTTTTGGGATGTAGTGTCCTGAAGATATCAGTTAAGTCTAACTTTTCTATTGTTTCCTTTAGGATCTCTGTTGCTTTATTGGTTTTCTGTCTAGAGGATCTGTCCATTGATGTGAGGGGGGTATTTAGGTCTTCTACTATGATTGTATTCTCATCAATATCTCCCTTTATGTCTGTTAATATTTGTTGTATGTATCTGGGTGCTCCTATATTTGGGGCATATATGTTGATGATAGTAACATCCTCTCCTTGGATGGATCCCTTAATCATTAAGTAGTGTCCTTCTTTGTCTTTCTTTATGTCTTTTGTTTTAAAGTCTATTTTGTCTGATATGAGCGTTGCGACTCCTGCTTTTCTGTCATGTCTATTGGCGTGAAATATTTTTCCCCACCCTTTCACTTTCAATCTATATGGCTTTTGTCCTAAGGTGAGTTTCTTGTAGGCAGCATATTGAAGGTTTTTGCCTTTTTATCCACTCAGCCACTCTGTGTCTTTTGATTGGGGCATTCAGTCCATTGACATTTAAGGTGATAATTGATAGATGATTATTTATTGCCATTTGAACCTCGTGTTCCAGTTGATTCTATGGTTCTCCATTCTTCCTTTTTTTTTTTTTTTTTTTTTTTTTTTTGGTTGGATGGTCTCCTGTTATTATCTTCTTGAGTGTATTTTTTTTTCATTTTTTGCGAATGCAATATTTGGTTTTGGCTTGTGGTTGCCCTGTTTTTTAAGTATGCTAACCCCTTCCCATAATTGTGTGTTTTAGCCTGATGGTCATGTAAGTTCAAACACTTCATTACTATATTAAAATTAAGAAGAGAAGCATACAAACAAACAAACAAAAAGGGTTATTTACTTCCTAACATCCCTTGCCCATATTTTATGGTTTTGATGACTCTTTTTTACTTTTTTCTTTTTAATTTTATTTTGTTTGAAGCATGTTCATGATTAAATCTGTATGCTGGCTTATTTGAGTGGCTGCTCTCTGATTGCGGTTTCCTCAGTCCTAGTTCTTCCTCTTCTTCTTCTTCTTTTTTTTTTTTTCTTTTCTTTTCTTTTTTCTTCCCTTTCCTTCCTTTCTTTTTGGTTTAGAGAAGCCCTTTCAATATTTCCTTTAACCTGGGTTTTGTGTTGCTGTATTCTTTAAGTTTTTGTTTGTTGGAAAAAATTTTTATTTCCCCTTCTATTTTAAATGATATTCTTGCTGGATAGAGTATTCTAGGTTGCATATTTTTTCCTTTTAGCACTTTAAATATCTCTTGCCATTCCCTCCTGGCCTGTAGTGTTCTGTAGAGAAATCAGCTGATATTCTTATGGGGGTTCCCTTGTAGGTAACATTCTGTTTTTCTCTTGCTGCCTTTAGGATCCTCTCTTTATCACTAACTTTTGCCATTTTTATTATGATGTGTCTTGGTGTGGGTCTGTTTGGGTTCAGTTTGTTTGGGGCCCTCTGTCCTTCTTGTATCTTGAATCCAGTATCCTTTAGATTTGGGAAGTTTCCAGTGATAATTTCTTCAAATATATTTTCCATTCCCTTATCTTTTTCTACTCCTTCTGGAATTCCTATTATGCGTAGATTGGCCCGCTTTATATTATCCCATAGGTCTCTTATATTGCTTTCCAGTTTTTTGATTCGGTTTTCTGTCTGTTGACCGGATTGAGTGATTTCCATTATTCTATCTTCCATATCACTGATTCATTCTTCTGCATTATTCATTCTGGTTTTTACTGCCCCTAGTTCAGTTTGCATCTCTGCAAATGAATGTCCTAGTTTTTCTTGGCTCCTCCTTATATTTTCTAGTTCCTTTCTGAGGGTATCTGCATTACTGTTCATATCTTCTCTTAATTCCTTCAGTATTTTCACTATTTCTCTTTTGAACTCCAGGTCTGTCAGACTGCAGAGATCTGTTTCATTGCTGACTGTTTTAGGTGAGTTCTCCTGTTGGTTTGACTGGGAGTGGTTTCTCAGCTTCTTCATCTTGCTTGTTGTTTTCTTTCTCCTGAGGGAGTTGTACTCTCCGTTATCAGGCAGTGTTTGCCTTGTCACTGCCGTGGAATATTTCCTGAGGGGTGGCGTTGTTGGTCAATCTTTTTTGAGGCAGTGTGGCTTTTCTGGAGTGTTGATGGGGCTAACAGTGTTTCTTTGAAGCAAAGGAGGGCTTCCTGAGGGCAGACAGGACTGGGAGGTCCACCCCACGATGGTAGCAGATTTCACTTGGTCATGCAGAGCTTGCTCTGGTGTTTTTAGGCTGTGGGGTTCTTGCAGGGGGTTGGTGGTGTTGGGCAGCTGTTCCTCAGGAGTGCAGCACCCCCTGGGGGCTGGAGCAGCTATCTGAGTCACTGAGAACATAAGAGGCTCTTCCCTAGGGTAGCCCAACTACCCTGAGAATGTAGGCGGATCTTTTCACAGTCTGGCCGAGCTTGTTGCAGCTTTTCTGGGCTGCAGGGGCTCTTCCAGGGGGCTGGTGGTGCTGAGCAGTTATTTCACGGGAGTGGGGCACCCCCTGGGGGCTTGGGCAGGTAGCAGGGCCGTTGGAAACTGAAGAGGCTCCTCCACGGGGCAACCCGACTCAGAAAAACCGTCCGAGAATTAGGCCGATCTATTCACAGCCTGGCTAAGCTTGTTCTAGCTTTTCTGGGCTGCAGGCCTTTTCTCGGGGGCTGGTGGTGTTTGGTGCTGCTCTGCGGAAGTGTAGCCCCACCAAAGGGCAAGCAGGCCTGTGCAGGGACAGCCCCTGCGGTGGTAGGCTTCAGGCAACTGTTGAGGCCAGCCCTCCTGGATGGCAGGCAGCCCCAGGTCCGTGGGAGCGTAGGGCGTGGTGGGGGTGGGGGGAGGGGATGCACTTGGAAGCACAGTTTTCAGCTAGCTAGTGGGCCTGTAAGCTTGCTGTGGCGTCGGGGGTATTCTGTGGGGACCCATCCCTTCTTTTCTCCCTTCCCCAGCACGGGCGCAGACCAGGCTCTTCTCCCAGGTTCCCTCTGATGTGGCTTTCCACTTCCCCGCCCCTGGAGTATTGCTCCCTTCCTCTGCAACAGCTTTGTTTTCTAGTCTCCCAGGCAGTCTCTGCCCTGTCAAATGGTTTCTAGACCTCCCAAGCAGTTTCCGCTCTGCCCTGCCCCCCTAGCCCGGGGACTAATCTCTGGAGCCGAGGTCTCGGTGCCCAGCCCCCACCCAGGCGGTGCCCCCCGGCCCTTTCTCGGGGACTAACCTTCTGCAGCGAGGTCTCGGTGCCCAGCCCCCCTCTCAGGCGTCCCCCGGCGCTTTCTCAGGGATTAACCTTCGGAGGCGAGGTCTCGGTGTTCAGCCCCCACCCAGGCATCCCCCGGCCCCCTCTCGGGGACTAACCTTCAGAGGCGAGGTCTCGGTGCCCAGCCCCCACCCAGTCGTCCCCCGGCCCTTTCCCGGGGACTAACCTCTGGAGCCGAGGATTCGGTGCCCAGCCCCCACCCAGGCGTCTCAATTTTTGGTGACTGTGCCCGTAGTTCAGATGGTCCGTTGGGTTCTTGATTGGCTTTTCCGTACTCCAACCCACTGCTACACTCTTCTCTGCATCTGGAGATTCCTCCGGTTTGTTTGATCTTTCGCCCGGTAGGTGACTTTCCAGGGTGCGGGATCCCTTTCTCCTCCGCAGTTCCCTTTTGGGAGCGCCCGTCCCGCTGGGATTCACCTTCTCTCACTCTCCTCTTTTCTCCCGTTCTGCCCAATAATGTCACGAATTTCTTGCCGTTATTGGAGTTTAGGTTCCTCTGCCAGCGATTGGTTGCTGTTCTGTGCGAGTCATTTATTCTGTAGATGTGCTTTTTTTGTTGTGTTTGTGGGAGAGGGCTAGCGTGTCCTCCCCCTCCTACCTCTTAATGTGGCCTCCTCTTTGTCTTTTGGAGTAGGATATCTTTTTGAAAGTTTCCAGTCCATTTGGTTGAAGATTGTTCAGCCTTTGGTTGTAATTTTGATTGTTTTTGTGACAGAAGTTGAGCTCCAGTCCTTCTATTCCACCATCTTAATCCCATCTCAAAATGTATTTAATTTTCAATGAAAACTTTTAGGATTACTCTCTTAACAGCCTTCATATATAATATAAGCATTGTTGCTTATATTTATCATAGTAATAGTACATTACATCCCCAGGATTTATCTTTTAAATTTTTTTATTGAAATATAGTTGATTTACAATGTGTTAGTTTTATATGTGCAGTAAAGTGATTCAGTTATATATATTTTTCACATTCTCTTCCATTATAGGTTATTAAAAGTTATTGAGTATAGTTCCCTGTGCTATATGGTAGGACCTTGTTGATAATTTTATGTATAGTAGTGTATATATTTTAATCCCATCCTCCTAATTTATCCCTCTCCCCCACTCTGCTTTGGTAACCTAAGTTTATTTTATTTGTGAGTCTATTTCTGTTTTGTAAATAAGTTCATTTGTATCCTTTTTTTAGATTGCACAGATAAGCAATATCATGTGATGCTGGCCTTTGTCTTGCTTACTTCATTTAGTATGATAATCTCTAGGTCCATCCATGTTGCTATAAATGGTATTTTTCATTCTTTTTTAATGACTAACATTTCATTTTACATATGTACCACATCTTCTTTTCCATTCATTTGTCAGTGGACACTTAATTGCTGCCATGTAATACCTATTGTAAATAGTGCTGCTGTTTTTTTCTAGATATATGCCCAAGAGTGGGGTTTCACAATCATATGGTAGCTCTATTTTTAGTTTTTTAAGGAATATCCATACCGTTCTCCAAAGTGGCTATGCCAATTTACATTTCCACCAACAGCGTAGGAGGGTTCCTTTTTCACCACACCCCCTCAAGCATTTATTATTTGTAGACATTTTGATGATGGCCATTCTGACTAGAGTGAGGTGATACCTCATTGTAGTTTTGATTTGCATTTCTCTAATAATTGGTGGTGTTAAAGAGTTTCTTCATATGTCTTTTGGTCATCTGTAAATGTTCTATGGAGAAATGTCTATTTATATCTTCTGCCCACTTTTGCATTGGGTTGTTTTTGGTTTTGGGTTTTTTGTTTGTTTGTTTGTTTGTTTGTTTGATCTTTTTGCCATTTCCTGGGCTGCTCCTGCGGCATGTGGAATTTCCCAGGCCAGGGGTCCAATCGGAGCTGTAGCCACCAGCCTACACCAGAGCCACAGCAACGTGGGATCCAAGACGCATCTGCGACCTACACCACAGCTCACGGCAACGCTGGATCGTTAACCCACTGAGCAAGGGCAGGGATCAAACCCGCAACCTCATGGTTCCTAGTTGGATTCGTTAACCACTGCACCACGACGGGAACTCATGTTTATTTATTTATTTTTTTATATTGAGCTGTATGAGGTGTTTGTATATTTGGAGAGTAATCCCAATATGACTATCATTTGCAAACATTTTCCCCTGTTCTGTAGGTTGTCTTGTTTTATTTATGGTTTCTGTTGCTGGGCAAAACCTTTTAAGTTTAACTAGGTCCCGTTTGTTTATTTTTGTTTTTATTTTCATTACTTTAGGAGGTGAATCTGAGAAGATATTGTTTCAATTAATGTCAAAGAGTATTCTGCCTAGGTTTTCCTGTAGGAGTTTTATAGTTTCTTGTCTTATATTTAGAACTTTAACCCATTTTGAGTTTATTTTTTGTACGGTAGTAGAGAATGTTCTAATTTCATTATTACATGTAGCTTTCCAGCACCACTTACTGACAAGACTGTCTTTTCTCCATTGTATGTTCTTGCCTCCTTTGTCATAGATTAACTGACCTTATGTGCGTGGGTTTATTTCTGGGCTTTCTATTTTGTAACATTGATCTATTTTTCTGTTTCTGTGCCAGTGCCATACTGTTTTGGTGACTGTAGCTTTGTAGTATAGCCTGAAATCAGGGAGCCTGATTTCTCCAGCTCCATTTTTCTTTCTCAAGGTTGCTTTGGCTATTTGGAGTCTTTAGTGTTTCCATACAAACTAAATTTTTTTTGGTTGTAGTTCTGTGAAAAATGTCTTTGGTAATTTGATAGGGATTGCACCAAATCTATAGATCACCTTCAACAGTATAGTAACTTTAACAATATTGATTATTCCAATCAAAGAACAGAGTATATCTTTCCATCTCTTGTGTCATTTTGAATTTCTTTCATAAGTGTCTTGTATTTTCAGAGTACAGGTCTTTTGTCTTAGGTAGGTTTATTCCTAGGTATTTTATTCTTTTTGGTGCAGTAGCAAATGAGCTTGTTTCCTTGATTTCTCTTTCTGACTTTCTGTTATTAGTGTATAGAAATGCAACAGATTTCTGTGTATTAATTTTGTATCCAGCAACTTTACTGAATTCATTGATGAGCTCTAATAGTTTTCTGGTAGCACCTTTAGGATTTTTTATGTATAGTATCATGTCATCTGCAAACAGTGACAATTTTACTTCTTTCATCATTTGGATTCCTTGTGTTTTTCTTTGATTGCTGTAGTTAGGACTTCCAAAACTATGTGATTCAAGGTCACAAGAGTGGGTATCCTTTTCTTGTTCCTTATCTTGGAGGAAATGCTTTTAGCTTTTCATTGTTGAGTGTGATGTTATCTATGGGTTTGTCATATACGGTCTTTATTTTAATTTTTGTTGTCTATAAAGCTTTTGGTTTCTCTGTCAAATCTGAACAAGAGCCTTGCTGGATAGAGTATTCTTGGTTGCAAGTTTCCCCCTTTCATCACTTTAAATATATTGTGCCACTCCTTGCTAGCCTGCAGAGTTTCTGCTGAAAAATCAGTTGATAACCTTATGGGAGTTTCCTTATATGTTATTCGTTGCTTTTCCCTCATTGGTTTTACTATTTTCTCTTTAATTTTTGTCAATTTGATTACTATATATCGTAGTGTGTTTCTCCTTGTGTTGATCCAGTATGGTATTCTCTGCACTTCCTGGACTTGAGTAACTGACTCTTTTCCCATGGTAGGAAAGTTTTTAGCTATTATTTCTTCATATATCTTCTCAGGCCCTTTCTGTCTCTTCTCCTTCTGGGGCCCCTATAATGCAAAACTTCTTGCGTTTGATGTTGACCCACAGGTCTTGTACACTGTCCTTTTTTCTTTTCATTCTTTTTTTTCTGAATTCTGTTCCAAGGCAGTGATTTCTACCTGTCTGTCTTCAGCTCACTTATCTGTTCTCCCTCATGTCTTCTTTTATTGATTCCTTTTAGTGTATTTTTCATTTCAGTTATTGTATTCTTTGACTGTGTTTGGTTGTTCTTTATGAAAAACTTCTTGTAACTTCTTGCTCTGTGCCTCCATTCTTTTCCCGAGTTATTTTATTTTATTTTATTTTATTTTATTTTATTTTATTTTATTTGTCTTTTTAGGGCCACACCCACAGCATATGGAGGTTCCCAGGCTAGGGGTCTAATCGGAGCTACAGCTGCCAGCCTACACCAGAGCCACAGCAACACTAGATCCGAGCTGCGTCTGTGACCTACACCACAGCTCACAGCAATGCCGGATCCTTAACCCACTGAGCGAGGCCAGGGATCGAACCCACAACCTCATGGTTCCTAGTAGGATTCATGATGGGAACTCCTCTTTTCCCGAGTTTTTAGATCATTTTTATGATCATTACTCAGAATTCTTTCTCTGGTAGATTGCCCATCTCCACTTCACTTAGTGTCCTTCTGGGGTTTTGTCTTATTCCTTTGTCTGGTGTATGCTCCTTTTGCCATCTCTATTTGTTTAAATTTCTATTTGTATTTTTATGCATGCAATAGGTTAGTTTGGTTTCTTGACCTTGGAGAAGTAGCATTCTCTAGGGGATGTCTTATGTTTGTCAGCAGTACCCTTCATTCTCATCACCCAAGGCCTAGGGACCAACTGGTGCCAGGGTTAGTTTTGACCTGTGTTTGCAGACTCAGCTCTGAAGGCTGCAGGACTAATTTCCTTCCTATGATATCTTCCCCCTGGTTGTTGAAGCTGGTCTAGAGGCTTGTGCAGGCTTCCTGGTGAGATGACCTGGTGCCTGCCCATTGGTGGAATTGGGTCTTGGCTCTCTGTGGACAGGGCCATGCCAAGGGATGAGTCTAGAGGTGGCTGTGGGCTCAGAACGTCTTTATGAAGCTTGTCTGTTGCTGAGTGGGACTGTATTCTCACCCTGTCAGCTGTTGGCCTGAATAATCACAGCACAGATCCCACAGTCTGTTGAGTGGGGCCAGGTCTTGGTGCTTATGTCTTAAGCAAGACATGAGATTTCAGATGCATACTCTTGGAGATGTGTGCCACTACTTTTTATGTCCCAAGAGAGCCACAGCTGTCCCTCACCTCCCTGAGATATCCTCCAAGAATAGCAGGTAGGTCTGGCCCAGATTATTATGGAGTCACAGCTGTTGTGCTGGAACCCAGTGTGTACAAGATTTTGTGTGCATGCTCCAGGATTGGAGCCTCTGTTTCCCCTAGTCCTATGGAGTGCCTGCATTCAAGCCCTGATGGCCTTCAAAGCCAAATGGTTGGGGGCTCTGCCTCATGATGCCAGACCCCACCTCCACCATGGGGAACTTGACATGGGGCTGATAACTCTCACTCCTGTGGGAGAACTTCTGTGATATAATTATTCCCCAGTTTGAGGGTTGCCCACCCAGGGACCAGGGGATTTGATTATATTATGAATGCCTCCTTCCTACCATCTTGTGATTTCTTCTTTGTCTTTGGACGTAGAATATCTTTTTGGGTTCAAGTCTTTTTTACTGATGGCTGCTCAGCAGTTAGTTGTGATTTTGGTGTTCTTGTGCAAGGAGATGAGCTCAAGGTCTTTTACTCCACCATCCTGTCCCCACTTATCTCTTATTTATCTTCTAACTGGAAGTTCATACCTTTTGACTACCTTCGCTCAATTTCCCCCTCTCCCCTACCCCCACCACTGGTAACCACAAATCTGATATCTTTTCTATGAGTTTAAAGTAAAACTGACTTACAACACTATGGTAGTTTCTGTTATACAACATATTCAGTTTTTCTATACATTTCAAAATGCTTACCAAAATAAGTCTAGTTATGGTCTGTCATCATACAAAGATACTAGAAAATTATTGACTATATTCCCTAAACTGTACAATTCATACTCATGACTCATTTATTTTGCACTCATTTACTTGGAAGTTTGTACTCTTAATTGCCCTCACCTATTTCTCTCTTCTCCCCACTCCTTCCCCTGTGGCAATCACCAGTTTGTTTTCTTTATCTATGACTCTTCCAATATGGTTATATTATTTTATTTTTCAGATTGCACATATAAATGAAATCATACAGCACTTTTCTTTCTCTGACTTATTTCACTTAGCATAACACCCTCCAAATCCATCTGTCACAAATGGCAAGATTTCATTCTTTTTTTATGGCTAATACTCCATTGTGTATACGTATACTATAGTTTCTGCATCCATTCAGCTATATTGGCTACTTAGGTTTCTTCCACATCTTGGTTATTGTAAATAATGCTGCTATGAACATAGGGATGCATGTATCTTTTCTAATTAGTGTTTTCATATTCTTTGGGTAATTGCTGGATCATATGCTAGTTCTGTTTTTAATTTTTTGAGGAATCTCCATACTGTTTTCTACAGTGATTGTACCAGTGCATGCCACCGATACTTGTTATTTGTGGTCTTTTTTGGTAATAGTCATTCCGAGAGGTGTGAAGTAATATCTCATTGTGGTTTTGATTTGCATTTCCTTGATGATTAGTGACATTGAGAATCTTTTCATGTGCCCATTGGCCATTTGGAAAAATGTCTATTCAGTCCCTCTGCTCATTTTTTAATTGTGTTGCTTGTTTTATGATGTAGTGTTTATGATTGTATATTTGGGATATTAACTCCTTATCAAATATATCATTTGCAAATGTCTTCTATTTGGCAGGCTGCCTTTTCATTTTGTTGATACTCCTTTACTGTGCAAAAGCTTTTTAGTTTGATGTAGTCACATTTTTATTTTTGCTTTTGTTTCCCTTGCCTGAGGGATATATATCCAAAAAAAAAAAAAAAAAAAAAAAAAGAAATACTACTCAGGCTAGTATCAAAAGAACGTCCTGCCTAGGTTTTCTTCTACACATTTTATGGTTTCCGGTCTTACATTTAAGTCTTTAATTCACTTTGAATTTATTTTTGTGCATAGTGTAAGAAAGTAGTCCAGTCTGATCCTTTTGCTTGTAGTTATCCAATTTTCCCAACACCATTTACTGAAAAGGCTGTCTTTTCCCCTTTGTATACTCTTGCCTCCTTTGTTTTAGATTAATTGACCATGTAAGTTTGGGTTTATTACTGGGCTCTTTGTTCTGTTCCATTGATAATATGTGTCTGCTTTTGTGCCAGTACCATTCTGTTTTGATTATTGCAGCTTTATAATATAGTTTGAAATCAGGGCGTGTGATACTTCCAGTTTTGTTTTTTTCTTAAGATTGTTTTGGCTGTTAGGAATTTATTTTCTCACAGTTCTGGAGGCTCGAGTCCAAGAACAAGGTTGCAGCATGGTCAGTTTCTGTGGAGGACTGTCTTCCTGGCTTGTAGATAGCTGCCTTCTTGCTATATCCTCATATGGCAGAAAAGAGAAAGAGAGCAAGCAAGCTCTCTAGTGTCTCTTTTCATAAGAGCACTATTCCTGTATCATGAGGGACCCACCCTCATGATCTCAATCTAATCCTAATTATCTTCACTTCCAAATGCCATCATATTGGAGGTTAGGGCTTCAGCATATGAATTTGGGGTGGGGTGGGGCACAATTAATTGTGTAGCATTCCACCCCAGCCTCCCAAAATTCATGTCCTTCTCACATGCAGAATAAACTAATTCTATCCCAATAATACCAAAAGTCTTAACTCATTTGAGCATCAACTCTAAAGTCCAAATTCTCATCTAAATGTCTTCTAACTCAGATATAGGTGAGGCTCAAGGTGTGATTCATCCTGAGGAAATACTCCTCTCTACCTTTCAGCCAGACACATTATGTACTTCTAAAATACAATGGTGGGACAGGCATAGGATAGATATTCTTATTCCAAAAGGGAGAAATCAGAAGGAAGAAAGGAATAATGGGTCCCAACCAAGTCCAAGGCCTAGCTAGACAAATTCTATTGCATCTTAAAACTTCAGATTAATCCCCTTTCATCCACTGGGATGGAAGCATTACTCCCATGGCCCTGTGGGGTGGCCTCACCCTGCCAGCTCTGCTGCCCCCATCCCCACAGCCTCAGTGAGGGTCCTGTCACTGCAGCTTTGCCAGCTAGGGTCCCACAGGTGGTCTCTTCCTTTAGGTTCTGGGCAGAGCCATCTTACATGTTGAATCTGAGGCAGTGGCTGATGAGGTCTGACTCTCCTTCAGTGTTATTTTTTCCTCTTCTTAAATGAGTGTGCACATTTGCAGCATGATAGCTCTATCATCTCATCCTGTCAAACCCAAGAAGTCTCACAGCTTCCCTTCATCTCATCTTGTTTCCATCCCTTCATTTCAAGCTGGCAAAGTTCCTACTCCTGTGGTTCCATACACTCTTTTATCAAGTAGCTGTTCAGTCACATCCTTCATGTTCCTTTTCAGAATGTACTTTCTCATTTTGTCAAATATGGATAGGCTGAGCCTTTTTGAAATCTTCAAGTTCTTCTTCCTTTTTGCTTAACAATTCCTTCAATCTTCAATCTCTTTTCTTTCATATTTTACAATAAGCAGTGAGGAGGAATCCAGTTGCTCCTTCGATACTTTGCTTTGAAATCTCAGCTACATATCCAATTTCATTGCTCAGAAGTTCTCTCTTCTACAAAACACTAGAACAAAGTTCAGCCAAGTTCTCTGCCACTTTACAATATGGATTGCCTTTCCTCCGGTTTCTAAGAGCATGCTCCAAGTCTTCATCTGAGACCTCACCAGAACTGCCCTTAACAGCCATATTTGCAGCATGCACCTCAAAACTCTTCCCACCTCTACCCATTTTCTAGTTCCAAAGTCAGTTCCACACATTTAGGTATTTGTTACAGCAGCACTTCTCTCCTGGTACCAAAATCAGGTTGCCATAACAAAATACCACAGACTGGGTGGCTTAAACAACAAAAATGTATTTTCTCACAATTCTGGAGGCTAGAAGTGCCTAAGAGTAAGCCTAGTTATTTTAAATCTCTATTTAATAATTCCATTATTTTAGATCCTAAACAGACCTAAATGGTTTGTTTCTATTATCTTGTACTTTCTGCTGTTTGTTCAAATTTTTGTGTTTCCTGATGTATCTGGATATTCTTGCTCTATTCTGGAACTTGTACATGAAAAATTGTGAAAATAAATTGGGGTCTAGGATGATGACTTTCTCCAAATAGAATTTAAGTTTTATCCCTGACAGTTTCCTTGAGGCAACAGGAATCAAGGACCTTTTAAATTTGTTTTGTGGTATTGAGGCTTTTTTGGATCATTCAGATGATTAGAAGCTAAACTATGATTTGAGGGATGGTTTACTTCCAGTGAGTCCTCTACTAGGATGTAGCCTTATGGAGCCCCAGCCCAAACAAAGGAGGTTTACCAGGGCTTCAAACTTGGCTCCAGTTTTTGTCCCTCTACTTTTGTAAATATGTGGAAAGCATTGCTCAGCTTTTTAGCCACATTTTCTAGAATTTGTACATTCCCTAAGGGGGAAAAAAAAATGGCTCCGGATGCCAGACCCAAATCTATGGATTTTTCTTCTCCTAGATTTTCCCTCAGAAATTCCTCACTATTTTATTAGCTCCTCACTGTCTTCAAGGTAATTTTTTTTTAACTTTTTTTTTTTTTTTTTTTTTTTTTTAGGGTCGCACCCATGGTGTATGCAGGTTCCCAGACTAGGGGTCGAATCAGGAGCTGTAGCCGCTGGCCTACACCACAGCAACACCAGATCTAAGCTGTGTCTGTGACCTACACCACCGCTCAAGGCAACACTGGATCCTTTAACCCACCTGAGTGAGGACGGGGATCAAACCTGCATCCTGGAGTTCCCGTCGTGGCGCAGTGGTTAACGAATCCAACTAGGAACCATGAGGTTGCAGGTTTGGTCCCTGCCCTTGCTCAGTGGGTTAACGATCCGGCGTTGCCGTGAGCTGTGGTGTAGGTTGCAAATCGTGGCTTGGATCCCAAATTGCTGTGGCTCTGGCCTGGGCCAGTGGCTACAGCTCTGATTCGACCCCTAGCCTGGGACCCTCCACATGCCGCGGGAGCGGCCCAAGAAATAGCAAAAAGACAAAATAAATAAATAAATAAACCTGCGTCCTCATGGATGCTGGTCAGATTCGTTTCCTCTGATCCATGACGGGAACTCCCCTAAAAATTTGTTTTTAATCAGTGGTCCATGCCTAATGACCCTCTCCCTAAATATTATTAAATAATTTCACATCTTCCTTCCCTCTGAGAGAGGGAAAAGGAAGTAATATATACTATGGGGGCAACTAAGCATCATGTTCCAACCATTTAGTAAAATATTAAGAAGATAATTAATTTATTGACTCATCTTCCTTTCTGAGTGTCTGTAGCTAGTCTGGCAACTATGTTTCTTTAAAACTATATTTTATAACTATAATATACAGAGTGAAAGTAAAACACATTTCATTAAAACCTGAGTACAAAAGAAAAAATCATTTTATAACTCCTACAGTTTGATTTCACAGATCACCAGAACAAATGTTATATTCAGAAGTAAATTTATTCAATTCAAACTATGTAAATTATTAATCTCATTAAATTTTCATGTAAGAAAAATATCTACCCCAACATTAAGGCTGATTTTTATCACAGTCATAAGATAGGCAAAATGCTTTGATCCATGGGTTTAAATTATATCGATGGTATACAACATTACATGGCTTATAAGTTCAGTGATTTCAGAGGGTATTTCATTATTAATTAAAAACAAAAGATCTTCTGCTATAATTTATAGCCACAGTTTGGAATTTTGCCTGTTTTATCTCTGCTCTTTTTCTTAACTGTTTCCCATCTCAATCTTCCTTTCATGAGCCTCTTTGATTGAGACTTAAGGTCCCAGTAGATTCCCCTGCAGGAGGTCTCTTGGTCATAAGTGCATGGGCAAACCTCAAGAAAGGGTAACTATTTGTATACCACACAGTTAATGGCAGAGCTGCTAAGAGCTGCCAACAGCCTTCTGAATGTCAGTTTCAAATTCCCCCCAAGACTTAGTGCTTTCCCTAGACTGACAGCATATCCTCAAGGCCAAAATAGCAGGCGATGTGCCTCTCCTGTGAGAGGATTGATGGAGACAGTACAGGCAAAGGGTTCATTCCCTTTCCCCTTATCATAAGAATTTCACTTTCAGTTGACTCTCTGGCTCTTTTCCTCTAATAATCTGATAAGGTGACAAGTGTCAACTATGTTACTATGTCACACTAGGTAAGGTAGAAACAACCCCTGAGTGGTAACTAGCATCTGACTGGGAGGAATTAAAAACTATTAAAACTTAATAGGAAATTGTAGCTTTCAGGTTTCTTGAGTTTGCTGGGAAAATCCAGTGTGAAGGCGAGGGATCCCTGGAAACATAATTCCATAAGTGGTACTGGTCCTGGGGCATGTAAACCAGGGCAGCTCATGTACCCAGCCAATGTGAATCTCTTCCTTGCACTTGAGTTTTGTAACCTGGGGGCTAAAGAAAATAGCTATATGGTCTTTGGTGTTGATATAGCAAGGGTACTTACAGAAGAGAAACACCCGATGCTGCCCTGCTGGAAGCTGTGGTTCCTGTCTTATATCTTTCTGAGCAGATTGATACTCAAACCATACTAAATGCGGCCGAAGTTAGTCTTAGGAGTGTGAATGTTTAGTTGCGTCTAAGACCAAGCCCCGCTGGGCACTGCAGAAGGCATCAGGGCTAGAATGGGGCAGGCTGTGCCTTATGCTATGCTCATAACTAGCACAATGTAATAGGGATATCTTATTTACCTCCTCAAGAACAAGCTTTTTCTCTTTCTTTTTTAAAATAACACTGACACATTTTGTAGTTTTGTGATGCAGTATGGTTATATGCTAAAAGAACCTATAAAAAATAATTTAGAATCCTGTTTTCTGGTCACAAGAGTCCAGCTGCTGTAATATTAACTCTATATACTCCAACAATTTCAATAGCAGACTCCCTAACCTAGATGAAAGGTGCCAGTTTAAAGGTGCTTCATTTTCTTAAACAATGAGCAGTCCTCACATTATGATCGTTAGAGGGAAGCACAAAGCTGAATGACGCTGCTTGTCCTTCCCTCTGCTTCCTTCCAGATGAAAAATCAAACTCACCTCAGCTGTTCTGCTCATTTTCACTTTCACCTTCAAATAACTTAGAGTCTGATTCCTGATGCTGTGCAAAAAAATTCTTCTCAAGCATGGCTTCTGTATGCCTGTGGATGATCTCATGGGCTGCAAGGATGTGCTTCCGCTGTGCGTTCCTCACTGTGCCAAAGGGACAGAAGCACTTTTACTCCAGAAGTCTATTCAGTCATTCCCAAAAGTTTTCAAGAGAGTAGTGAGAGAAATGATAATTTTGCAGACCCCATATGCTCTTAAGGGTGATTGAATTAAATAAAAATCACCTGCCCTCTGTTGTGGACGGACACATTCTAAAGGTAAGTAAACCCAAATCTTATTACCGCTGCCTCCGTTCCCACTCTCACAGTCGGTCATCATCCTCTCCCTCCAGGTCTGCCTCCCCTTCTGCTGCTGAGCCGCTCTCCTCCCCTGGAATGGGTGCATCCCACCTCCTACCCTTCTGCAAAGCCCACCCGAGTCCCAGCTCTTCCAGGAAGCCTCCTCCAACTGGGTCGGCCCACATTTACCATTTCCACACTTGGGTTTCAACAAACCTATTCAGCACTGAAGCACTTCAGGTAAGTTACATTTTCTTTGTTTTTTACCAAAATCATAAATGACTTAAAGGTAAAGACCTTGTCTTATACTGCTGTGGGAGCCTTAGTCCCGAATACGGAGGTACTTGTGGATTGATGATGAGTTTCTGAGCTCATGGCTTTAAAAGTTGGTTCTCACTCAGTATTCTAAGAATATTTATTATCACGGCAACAAGTTTGACAATCTGGAAGAAATGGACAATTTTCTAAAATCTTACAGCCTGCCAAAACTGAATCAAGTAGAAACAGACCAACTGAACAGACCGATCACTAGAAATGAAATTGAAGAGGTCATAAAATCACTCCCTACAAATAAAAGTCCAGGACCAGATGGCTTCACAGGTGAACTTTATCAAACATATAAAGAGGAATTGGTGCCCATCCTCCTTAAACTCTTTCAAAAGGTTGAAGAAGAAGGAATACTCCCAAAGACATTCTATGAGGCCACCATCACCCTCATTCCAAAACCAGACAGAGATACCACCAAAAAAGAAAACTATCGCCCAATATCATTGATGAATATAGATGCAAAAATTCTCAACAAAATCTTAGCCAACTGAATCCAACAACATACCAAAAAAATTATACACCATGACCAGGTTGGGTTCATCCCAGGTTCACAAGGATGGTTCAACATACGCAAATCAATCAGCATCATACACCACATTAACAAAAAAAAGTCAAAAATCATATGATCATCTCAATAGACGCAGAAAAAGCATTTGACAAAGTCCAACATCCATTCATGATCAAGACCCTCGCCAAAGTGGGTATAGAGGGAACATTCCTGAATATAATCAAAGCCATTTATGATAAACCCACAGCAAATATAATCCTCAATGGGGAAAAACTGAAAGCCTTCTCACTCAAATCTGGAACAAGACAGGGATGCCCACTCTCTCCACTGCTCTTCAACATAGTTTTGGAAGTCCTAGCCACAGCAATTAGACAAACAAAAGAAATAAAAGGCATCCATATAGGAAGAGAAGAGATCAAACTGTCACTGTATGCAGATGACATGATACTATACATAGAAAACCCGAAGGACTCAACCCCAAAACTCCTTGAACTGATTAATAAGTTCAGCAAAGTAGCAGGATATAAGATTAACATTCAGAAGTCAGTTGCATTTCTGTATACCAGCAATGAAATATTAGGAAAGGAATACAAAAATACGATACCTTTTAAAATTGCACCTCACAAAATCAAATACCTCGGAATACACCTGACCAAGGAGGTAAAGGACCTATATGCCGAGAACTATAAAACTTTAATCAAAGAAATCAAAGAAGATGTAAAGAAATGGAAAGATATTCCATGTTCCTGGATTGGGAAAATCAATATTGTAAAAATGGCCATCCTACCCAAAGCAATCTACAGATTCAATGCAATCCCTATCAAATTACCCATGACATTTTTCACAGAACTAGAACAAACAATCCAAACATTTATATGGAACAACAAAAGACCCAGAATCGCCAAAGCAATCCTGAGAAACAAAAACCAAGCAGGAGGCATAACTCTCCCAGACTTCAAGAAATACTACAAAGCCACAGTCATCAAAACAGTGTGGTACTGGTACCAAAACAGACAGACCGACCAATGGAACAGAACAGAGAACCCAGAAATAAACCCTGACACCTATGGTCAATTAATCTTTGACAAGGGAGGCAAGAACATAAAATGGGAAAAAGAAAGTCTATTCAGCAAGCATTGCTGGGAAACCTGGACAGCTGCATGCAAAGCAATGAAACTAGAACACACCCTCACACCATGCACAAAAATAAACTCCAAATGGCTGAAAGACTTAAATAAAAGACAGGACACCATCAAACTCCTAGAAGAAAACATAGGCAAAACACTCTCTGACGTCAGCATCATGAATATTTTCTCAGGTCAGTCTCCCAAAGCAATAGAAATTAGAGCAAAAATAAACCCATGGGACCTCATCAAACTGAAAAGCTTTTGCACAGCAAAGGAAACCCAAAAGAAAACAAAAAGACAACTTACAGAATGGGAGAAAACAGTTTCAAATGATGCAACTGACAAGGGCTTAATCTCTAGAATATATAAACAACTTACACAACCCAACAGCAAAAAAACCAACCAATCAACGGAAAAATGGGCAAAAGACCTGAATAGACATTTCTCCAAAGAAGATATACAGATGGCCAACAAACACATGGAAAAATGCTCAACATCGCTGATTATAAGAGAAATGCAAATCAAAACTACCATGAGATACCACCTCACACCAGTCAGAATGGCCATCATTAATAAATCCACAAATAACAAGTGCTGGAGGGGCTGTGGAGAAAAGGGAACCCTCCTGCACTGCTGGTGGGAATGTAAACTGGTACAGCCACTATGGAGAACAGTTTGGAGATACCTTAGAAATCTATACATAGACCTTCCATATGACCCCGCAATCCCACTCCTGGGCATCTATCCGGACAAAACTCTCCTTAAAAGAGACGCATGCACCCACATGTTCATTGCAGCACTATTCACAATAGCCAGGACATGGAAACAACCCAAATGTCCATCAACAGATGATTGGATTCGGAAGATGTGGTATATATACACAATGGAATACTACTCAGCCATAAAAAAAGAATGACATAATGCCATTTTGCAGCAACATGGATGGAACTAGAGAATCTCATACTGAGTGAAATGAGCCAGAAAGACAAAGACAAATACCATATGATATCACTTATAACTGGAATCTAATATCCAGCACAAATGAACATCTCCTCAGAAAAGAAAATCATGGACTTGGAGAAGAGACGTGTGGCTACCTGATGGGAGGGGGAGGGAGTGGGAGGGATCGGGAGCTTGGGCTTATCAGACACAACTTAGAATAGATTTACAAGGAGATCCTGCTGAATAGCATTGAGAACTTTGTCTAGATACTCATGTTGCAACAGAAGAAAGGGTGGGGGAAAAAATGTAATTGTAATGTATACATGTAAGGATAACCTGACCCCCTTGCTGTACAGTGGGAAAATAAAAAAAAAATTAAAAAAAAGAATATTTATTATCAAGGCTTAGTACGTTAAGTGTCCCATTTCCCTTGGAAAGACATAAACATGATAATGGTGCGGGCTGTTAGCATTTGTCCAGGCACTGTTTTAAGCAGTTGGTATATGATTATTCATTTAAACCACCCTGCAACCCTAAAAGGGGAGTATTATTCCCATTTTCTGATGAGGAAACTAAGACACATAGAGATTAGGTATTTTTCCCAGAGTCATACAGCTAGTAAAGGACTGTGGATTCTCTGCTATTCAGGTATCAGCTACTTTATAGTGAGTAAATCACAGAGCAACTGACAACACTTCATAGTAGTATGGCTGAAAGAAATGGGAGTTTGAAGCCACATAAATCATGGTACAGTCTGCAAGCTGCATAATGTTCCTAAGCACTAATTTCCTTAACTGAAATATGAGAACACATCTGCAGCACTGCAAGAAATTTAGATAAACTATTTCTAAAACTCCTTAGTACATTGTCTGAAACTTAGCATATATTCCCATCCATCAACTTTTAGAAAAATGAGAGTTGCTGGAGTAGGAAGACTGTGAGCTCACCTCTCTTATGGGCACACCAAAATTACAACTGTTTACAAAGAAACTATTATTGATGAAAAAGACCAGAAAACCAGAAAAGACCTCTACAACTAAAAATATAAAGAAGGAACCACAATAAGATGGGTAGGGGGTGGAATTGTATAGTCAAGACCTTGTACCCCCAGTAGGTGACCTACAAACAGGAAATTAACTACAATTGCAGAGGTTCTTCCCAAGGAGTGAGGAGTCTGAGCCCCACATCAGGCTCTACGGCCTAGCAGTCCTACAGTGGTAAGATGAACACCCAGAACCTTTGGGGTTGAAGGCTAGTGGAGCTTACTTTCTAGAAATCTGCAAGGCTATGGGAAATAGAGACTCCACTCTTTTTTTTTTCCCCTTTTTTTTCTTTTTACAGCCAAACCTGTGGCATATGGAAGTTCCCAGACTGGGTAATCAGAGCTGCAGCTGCCAGCCTACGCCACAGCAACACTGAATCCGAGCTGCATCTGCAAACTACACTGCAGCTTGTGCAATGCCAGATCCTTAACCTACTGAGCAAGGCCAAGGATTGAACCCGCATCCTCACGGATACTACACTGGGTTCTTAACCTGCTAAGCCACAATGGGAACTCTGAGACTGCACTCTTAAAAGATGCACCTATCCTTTTCAAACTCATCCAAAAAAAAACTGCAGAGGGAGGAATGCTTCTTAACTCATTTACGAGGCCAGAATCAGTCTACTACCAAAACCAAAGATGCCACAAAAGAAAAAAATTATAGGCCAATATCACTGATGAACACAGATCCAAAAATCCTCAACATTAGCAATATTAGCAATCTGAATCCAACAATACGTTAAAAAAATCATACACCATGATCAAGTGGGATTTATCCCAGGGATGTAAGGATGGTTCAGTATCTACAAATCAATCTGTGATACATTACATTAACAAATTGAAAAATAATAACCATATGGTTTTCACAATAGATGCAAAAAAAGCTTTTGAGAAGTTCCTGTCATGGCTCAGCAGAAACGAATCTGACTAGCATCCATGAGAAGGCAGGTTCCATCCCTGGCTTTGCTCAGTGGGTTAAGGATCCAGCATTGCCATGAGCTATGGTATAGGTCACAGATGTGGCTTGGATCCCCCATTGCTGTGGTGTAGGCCAACAGCTACAGCTCCGATTTTACCCCTAGCCTGGGACCTCCATGTGCTACAGGTGCTGCCCTAAAAAGACAAAAAAAAAAAAAAAAAAAAAAAAAACTTTTGACAAAATTCAACATCCATTTATGAGAAAAACTCTCCACAAAGTGAGTGCAGAGGGAACATAAACTCACAACATATATTATGATGATCCCACAGCTAACAGCACACTCAATGGTGAAAAGCTGAAAGCATTTCCTCTTATGATCAGTAACAAGACAAGGATGCCCATTCTCACATTTTTTTTTTTTTTTGCCTTTTGTCTTTTTAGGGCCGGCCACACATGTGGCATATGGAGGTTCCCAGGCTAGGGGTCCAATTGGAGCTGTAGCTGCAGGCCTACACCACAGCTCACGGCAACACCGGATCCTCAACCCACTGATTGGGGCCAGGGATTGAACCTGCATCCTCATGGACACTAGCCAGACTTGTTAACCATTGAGCCATAATGGGAACACCTCACTTTTTAAAAAAAATTTTATTTTTTAGGAGGAGAAGGAAGGATTCATTATTACTTGCAGCAAGTGAGAATACTAGGGATTGCTCCTAAAGCAGTTTCTCCACTTTTCTTTTCTTTTTTTTTTTTTTTTTTTTAATGTTCTTTTAGGGCTGTATCTGTGGCATATGGAAGTTCCTGGTCTAGGGGTTAAATTGGAGCTACAGTTGTCGGCCTACACCACAGCCATGGCAACACAGGATCCAAGCTGCTTCTGCAACCTCTGTAGCAGCTTGCAGCCACGCTGAATCCTTAACCCACTGAGTGAGGTCAGGGATCAAATCAGATCAGGGACAAATGTCTCCACATCCTCAGGGACATTATGTCAGGTTCTTAACCTACTGGGCCACAATGGAAACTCCCTTCACCACTTTTATTTAACATATTTTTGGAAGTCCTAGCCACAATAATCAGAGAAGAAAAAGAAGTAAAATGAATTCAAACTGGAAAGGAAGAAGTAAAACTGACATGTTTGCAGATGACATGATACTACAGTATAAATCCTAAAAATGCTACAAAAAAGCTACTAGCACTCATTGATGAATTTGGAAAAGTTACAGGATACAAAATTGATATATAGAAACCTGTTGCATTTAAGTATTCTAACAAAAAACTCTCAGGAAGAGAAATTAAGGAAATAATCCCATTTACAACTCTATCAAAAAAAAAATACCAAGGAGTAAATCAAAATGAAAGGTAAAAACCTGTACTTGGAAAACTTTAAGACACTAATGAAAGAAATTGAAGACAACTCAAACTGATGGAAATGCTGTGCTTATGGATGAAAGAATTAATATTGTTAAAATGACCATACTACCCAAGGTAATCTACAGATTCACTGCAATCCCTGTCAAATGACCAATGGCATTTTTCACAGAACTAGAACCAATACTTTTTTTTGGTCATGCCTGGGCATGCAGAAGCTCCCAGATCAGGAATCAAACTCAAGCCACAGCAGTAACAACACTGAGTCCTTAACCAATAGATCACCAGGGAACTCCATAGAAAAAATAATTTTAAAATTTGTGTGCAAACACAAAGACCCCAAGTAACTAAAACAATCTTGAGTTAGATATCAAGCTCCCTGACTTCAGACTATACTGCAAAGCTATGGTAATCAAAACAGCACAAGGGGAGATACATGGATCAATGGAACAGAATAGAGAGCCTGGAAATAAACCCACATACTTATGATCAATCAATCTATGACAAAGGAGACAAGAATATACAAGAAAGAAAAGAGAGTCTCTTCAATAAGTTGTTCTGGGAAAACTGGATGGCTACACTTAAAAGAATGGAATTAGAGCATTTAATCACACTATATGCAAAAATAAATTCAAATGAATTAAAGACCTAAATGTAAGACCAGAAAGCATAAAACTCCTAAGAGAAAACAGGGAGAATTCTCTGACATAAATCATAGCAATATTTTTTTTTGCTCTGTCTCCTCCTAAGGCAAAGGAAATAAAAGCAAACATAAATAAATGGGACCTAATTAAACATAAAAACTTTTGCACAGCAAAGGAAATCATTGCCAAAATGAAAAGACAACCTCCTGAATGGGAGAAAATATGTGCAAATAATATGACCAATAAAAGGTTAAAATATAAAATACATAACAGCTCATACAACTCAATATGAGTAAAACAAAGAACCTGATTAAAAAATGGGCAGAAGTCCTGAGTAAACATTTTTCCAAAATAGACATGCAGATGGCCATCAGGCCCATGGAAAAATGCTCAACATTGCTAATCATCAGAGAAATGCAAATCAAAATCACGGTATCACCTCATACATGTCAAAATGGCTATCATCAAAAAAAAAAAAACCCACAAATAGCAAATGTTGGCAAGGATGTGGTGAAAAGGAAATTCTCATATGATGCTGGGGTGAATGTAAATTGGTGCAGCCACTACAGCAAACAGTATGGAGGGTTCTCAAAAAACTAAAACTAGAACTACCACATGATTCAGCAGTCCCACTCCTTGGTATATATACAAAGAAAATGAAAATACTAATTTGAAAAGATACATGTACCCCATTGTTCACAGCAGCATTATTTACAACTGCCAAGTTATGGAAGCAACTCAAGTGTCCATCTACAGATGAATGGATAAAGCAGATATGGTATTTCTATACAATAAAATACTACTTATCCAAAAACAGAATGAAATTCTGCCATTTGCAACAACATGTATTGACCAGGAAGGCATTATGTTTAGCGAAAAAAGAGGGAGAAACACAAATGCTGTATGTTATCACTTACATGTGGGATCTAAAAAAAAAAATCAAACAAAAGAATTTAACAAAAAAGAACCAGTTCACATATATAGAGAACAAACTAGTGGTTACCAGTATGGAAAGGGAAATTAAAAGGGGCAAGATAGGGATAGGGAATTATAAGAGGTACAAACTACCATGTATAAAATAAATAATCTAGGAGTTCCCGTGTGGCACAGTGAGTTAAGAATCTGGTGTTGTCAGTGCAGCAGCTGGGGCCTCTGCTTTGCATAGGTTTAATCTCTGACCAAGCAACTTCCACATGCCATGGATGTGGCTCAAATAAATAATCTATGAGGATATATTGTACAGCACAGGGAATATAGCAAATATTTTATAATAACTAAATGGAGCATAATCTATAAAAATTTTACATCAATGTGTTAATACAGCTGAAACTAATACAATAAATCAACTAGACCCCACATTTTTAAAAAATTCATGCAAATATATCAATAATGAGATGTATCAAAAGTGTCTGTATACATTACTTAATTTGGGATAAAGAGTATCTATAGCATATGGTTCACTTGCTTGGAAAGAGAAACTTAAGGCCCTAGTGTATGCTCCCTGTCTAGGTGGCTTTCTTCATTTGGTCTACATCCTTACAAAGGGAAGAAGATTGGACTTGCCTAGCTTCCCCACAGACAAGTCCCACTGATTCCTTTAGATCAAGTCCCCACTCCTGCTCCTTCCCCTGAGAGCCAGGAGAAGCTGGGGGAAGGGGATCACACACTAATAACTTAAACACATGATGTCCCCCTCTCCTTCAGCTCCCTCAGGTGGAACTGCTCTGAAGCAGGTCGACCTCACTTTGGACCAAGGAGAAGGAAAAAGGAGTTGCCTGTTTTCTTAAGGATCTAGAAAACTTAAGATCTCTTTTGTAGTAAAGGTGATACAGAAATATTTATTATTTGATCTGAAAATTGAAGTTTGTTGGTATAAAAAATTATCATATCTATCCATCATACACTGTTGATGGGAATATGAATTAGAATAGTCTTTTTGTGGCGGCAATTCTGCAGTGTCTATCAAAATGTAAAACACACATACCCTAATTCCAAGCATTGTACTGCTAAGAGTGTACTCTCAGAAGCGTGACTAGGATGTACAGTGCTAGTTATAGGAAAACACACTGGAAACAAACTAGCTGCTTATTGCTGGGAGTACTGGTTTCAAAATTACAGTATATTCACATAATGGGAAAGCAAGCTATTTCTTTGTTCTCTTCCAGTGCATTGGAACTCCACCGTTCCTTTCTCCCTGGTTATATGATTTGAAATATTACACCTCTCTTAAACCTGTCTAGAATTCCCCTGCAAACTCTAAAACTTCCCAAGCTCTTATTTCACTTAAATATTGATCTCCTGGTTGCACTCCTGCCTCTAGGATCAGGACTGTCATTAATAGTCTGAAAGCTCTGAAGAACATTCTTTGTTAAAACACATTTATTTTCCTCCTTCTCTATTGACTAAAAGTATCAACCTTTAAAAACATGCCACTTTTGGCAAATGATAAGTGAGGATATTTATACTGAGATCAGTCCTGGCAGGAAGAGAAGCTATTCTGACTCAAGCAGAGCTACAGAGTCAATTTAGGTCTGCTGGGCAGCCCAGCTTCTCAACACCTGCCTTGCACGTGCCCTGCCTCCAAATGGCACTGCATATTCTCAACATCTGCATTATGTTGGAAAAAAAAATCAAATCATAAAATATAAGCTTATGGTTACTTAGGGGGAAGAGATTGGAGAGGGATAATTTAGAAGTATGGGATTAGCAGAGCCATATCACTTTATATAAAATAGATAAATAACAAGGATTCACTGTACAGCACAGGGAATTCTATTCCAATATCTTGTAATAAGCTATAATGCAAAAGAATCAGAAAAAATACATATACAACTGTATCACTTTGCTGTATACTTGCAACTAACACAATATTGTAAATCGAATATACTTCAATAAAAAATAAAACAAAAAAACCCAAAAAAACCCACCAAAATACACGTCTTCTAGGAACTTGGGAAATGCCTCTTAAAGGAGGTTTGGATTTTGATACTCCACCAAACTTATTAAAACCACACCCATCCACACCAGAGGTGATTATATTTTGGGGTCAGACAGCATCAAGAGAACGTGACAAGCTTTGAAATACAAAAATTCAGTGATTCTCCTTTGTAATTTCGCCCGTACTTCTACTCAGCTATAAATCTCTAGAATCTTGAAAATAGTTCATATCTTTAAAAAGTCCATAAAGTGAAGCATTTACATTGGCTTACCCTTTTCTTTGACAAAGTCCTTTTGCACCTCTGGGATCAGGAAACTATAAACCAACTCAGCAACAATCTCCTCTGACTGAAGCTGAGTTCGACTAAAAAATAAAAAGCAAATTAAATTAGTATTTCCTTTGTCCTCTTATTGAGTGCTGATTTATACTAAGATCTTCCTTGCTCGTGTAAGGAACTCTACTGCTCAGATCCCACCACTGCCCTTTCCTGGTGAACTCAGTTAACTCCATGCAAAATCAAAATTTGACCCTGTCCGTCACTTACCCTGCCTGCCAAGAAGGGAGTGTTGGGGTGATGTCCAAGAAAAACTGGACAGACATTCGCATTGCTTTCCTGCTTTGTGGTATTCTCAGAGGGAGAAATCTGAAAGCGATCCCAATTGCAGAGGATAACTAAAAATTCTATTCCTTAGGTTCCTACCACAAAAAGGTACAGGCCTGCTGGCTGCTAATAAAACAATGCACACCGAAGCATGAGTTATATATTTGTCTCTCCTTGGTGGTGAAAGCTTAAGCTCTTTAAAAAATACACATGAGTAGCAGCAAATGGGCTGTCCATCCCACCATCTGTCCCCGGGGTTCGCACCGGCTTTCCATTTCATAAGCAATGTCATTGATTTCCTCAGCCATCTTCTCTATTTCTGCCCTGGCTTGTTCTTCTGCAGTATTCTCTTCGGTGTTCAGGATTATGTCCTCCAGATACGAAGTTACAGTACTTTGGTGAACTTTAATCACCTGCAAAACCCCAAAATACCCCAGTTACTGAGAATACAAATGCTACTACAGTAAATAAGACCCCCCCCCCAAAGTGCACAAACACTGGTTGGCCTTTTTTAGTATATCTACTTCATTAAATTAACAGCCCCCTCACTAGTCAGCCCTTTTTTATATTTTAATTTTTTCACTATAGATAGTCTGTTTCTAATCCCTACCTGCTCTGGGCAGCCCTCACCCATCCGGCTCATTTTAGAATTATGGGTCTCAATTTGGGGTGGGCAATGTAACACTGCAGAAAGATCACAGGCTTGAGTCGATAACCCTGTTCGGGATCCTGGCTTTGTTTTTAACAGCAGTGTGATGTTGGGGTCCATAGATGGATACATACTTTACATAAATATTCCTTTGTTGCCCCTCCTAGACATGCTGATGTTTCGTGAGGTCATTCCCACTCAGAAGATTTTCTAGAAGCCTTTGACTGGCTTCTTCCTTTTGGTGTTTCTGAGTACAGTGGTTCCTCTGTCCCTTTCCTTCAATTCTCACTCCCAGCTGGTTCTTCCCATCCCAGCTGGTTTTCCCTTAGTGATATTAGGTAGGGGGTAGTAAGTTCTGGTTTGCCAAGAATTTCTAAATCTCAGTAACTCTTTTTAAGGAAAAATGTGTTAGGATGGTAGGAAGAGAGAATATGAATTATTAATATTATATAGGCTGTTTGACATTGCAGATGATCTGCCACCCCAGTTAAAAAGCTGAACTTGGCAATATATATCCCAGAACTTTTAAAGCTGTATAGAGAATGGGATATCTGTTCAATTTCAATCAATTTTTTAATGCGAAAAAATATACACCAGAAGCCTCCTACACGGTTCGTGGGAATGTAAATTGGTATAACCCACCGTGGAAAACAGTATGAAGGATCTTCAGAAAACTAAATATAGAACTACCATATGATCTAGCAATCCCACTCCTGGGAATATATCTAGACAAAACTATAATTCAGAAAGATATATGCACCCGTATGTTCATAGCAGCACTATTCACAACAGCCAAGACATGGAAACAATCTAAATGTCCATGGACAGATGAATGGATTAAGAAGATGCAGTACAGAGAGTTCCTGTTGTGGTGCAGCTAAAACGAATCCGACTAGTAGCCATGAGGATGACGGTTGCTCAGTGGCTCGGGGGATCCAGCATTGCTGGCTATAGCTGTGGCTGGTAGCTGTAGCTCTGATTCGCCCCCTAGCCTGGGAACTTTCATATGCCATCTGATGCAGCCCTAAAAAACAAAACAAAAAAAAGAAGATGCAGTACATATATGCAATGGAATGCTACTCAGCCATTAAAAAAGAATGAATAGGAGTTCCCGTCGTGGCGCAGTGGTTAACGAATCCGACTAGGAACCACGAGGTTGCGGGTTCGGTCCCTGCCCTTGCTCAGTGGGTTAATGATCCGGCGTTGCCGTGAGCTGTGGTGTAGGTTGCAGACGCGGCTCGGATCCCGCGTTGCTGTGGCTCTGGCGTAGGCTGGTGGCTACAGCTCCGATTCGACCCCTAGCCTGGGAACCTCCATATGCCGCAGGAGCGCCCAAGAAATAGCAACAACAACAACAACAACAACAACAAAAAAAAAAAAAAAAAAAAAAGACAAAAGACAAAAAAAAAAAAAAAAGAATGAATAATACCATCTGCAACAACATGGACACAACTAGAAATTCTCGTACTAAGTGAAGTCAGAAAGAGATAAACACCATATGATATCACTTATATGTGGAATCTGAAATATGGCAAAAATCACCTTATCTACAGAAAAGAAACAGACTTCCACACATGGAGACAGACTTGTGGCTGCCAGGGGGTCAGGGGGAAGGAGTGGGATGGACTGAGAGTTTGGGGTTAGTAGATGCAAACTGTTGCATTTAGAATGGATAAGCACTGAAGGCCTGCTGTATAGCACAGGTGACAGAACTAATCACTTGTGATAGAACATGATGGAAGATAATATGAGAAAAAAATATGTATATATGACTGGGTCACTTTGCTATACAGCAGAAATTTGCATGACATTGTAAATCAACCATATTTTGATTTTTTAAAAAAGTAAAAAGAACAAATATACACCAAATACTACTCAAGGATCAATCCCAAGTCCATAGGAATTGGGCAAATCCTTAAAATCTCAAATCAAATAAGAAGATCCCAAGTTGACATATCGATTTTTTTTTTTTTTTTTTTTTTTTTTTTTTTTTTTTTTTTACTGGAGGAGCTCAGTATCCACATGTACAATTCAGATGGCCTCTTGGACAGGACTTTTTTTAAGTTTCAGGTAGGCTTTTTCTGTCTTTCACATCTGGCTCACATGTGTTCCGAGGAAAGCTCACACAACCTCTGTCGTGACAGATCCTGGGTGAACTATCGTGACAGATCCTGGGTGAGCTATCGTGACAGATCCTGGGTGAGCTATTGTGACACATCCTGGGTGAACCATCGTGACAGATCCTGGGTGAGCTAGCCACCCATGCAGCCTTTTCTCTCCCCACCTCCCCTCCACCAGCCCAGCTCCCTCCTCTCTATTCTGGGGGGGTCAGACCCCCTAACTGAAAGAATACATACCATGGCTCCACAAGGAAGGGGAAGTACCGCCCCCGCCCCCCGGGGTGTGTTTTAGAGGATATTATTCACAGCGCAGCTCCCTTTAAGAAATCTTCCTCACACATCTCCAATTTTTTTTTTTCAGTCTTTTTGTCTCTTCAGGGCTGCACCTGCAGCATATGGAAATTCCCAGGCTAGGTGTCTAATTGGAGCTATAGCCTGAAGCTGTATCTGCTGGCCTCCACCACAGCCACAGCAACAAGGGATCCGAGCTGAGTCTGCAACCTACACCATGGCTCATGGCAACGCCAGATCCTTAACTCTCTGAGCAAGGCCGGGGATCAAACCCTCGTCCTCATGGATACTAGTCAGGTTTGTTAACCACTGAGCCAGGATGGGATGAGGATGCATTCCTGATGAAGATGCGAGTGCTTTGAGTTATTACTAGTTCCTCACATTTCCTCTAAATTTGCATCTTGGTCACTTTCGAATTTCACCTCCCTTGGGTCATGGTCAGAATTTTAATTTACCAACCTGGCATTCCTAACTCCCAGTTTATATCTTTAGTCAAAACCTCTCTTCTAGGAGTTCCTGTAGTGGCTCAGTGGAAATGAATCTGACTAGGATCCATGAAGACGAGTGTTTGATTCCTGGCCTCGCTCAGCGGGTTAAGGATCCGGCGTGGCCGTGAGCTGTGGTGTAGGTCGCAGACATGTAGCTCAGCTATGGCGTTGCTGTGGCTGTGGTGTAGGCTGGAAGCTGCAGCTCCAATTCAACCCCTAGCCTGGGAATCTCCATATGCTGTGGGTGTGGCCCTAAAAAGACAAAAAAACAAAAACAAAAAAACCTCTCTTCTAAATTCCATCTGGTACATCCATCTGCTGAAATGACACCTCCACTACGATGTCTCAGACTACAAATCAAACTCCTGATTCACCCCTGCCCCTAAACCTAACCCACCCTCAGCTTTCCCACCTCAGAAAACAGAACCACCCTCTCCCCAACTCACTGACACCAAAGACTGGACATTGTACCTGACTTCACCCTGTTTCTCACTCTGGCCTGAGTTACTTCATCAGCCTCCTTCTTGGTCTCCTTGTTTCCACTCTGTCCTCCCTCCGCACAGCAAACAGAGTGACCTGTTTAAAATGTGTCACCGGGCCCCATTTGTTTCCTTTGTGAAACTTAGCACGTTTTCTGATCCTACACTTACGTGCACCTAATATAGGATTTAAGCTCTAGGAGAGAAGGAGCCGTGCCTGGCTTTCCCTCCAGAGCATCCCACAATGCTTTTGCACCATGCTGGGCATGTCTAGGAACTCAACACATACTTGGTGAAGACAGTGAAAAAAATCAGATGCCATTTCGTATCATGAGTTTGCTTTGGTTTGACTCGTCTCCTTAACAGCTTTCAGACATGCAGCCGCCCCCGACTTGCCTCCTTAAATATCTGGTCCTCCTCCTGCAGGCGCCGCTGTTCCACCTGGCGCCGGCCGCTCTCTTCCGCTTCACGCATCCTGCGCTGCCGCTCAGCCAGCATGGCCAGGGCGTGGACCCTCCTCTCCTCCTGCAGTCTCACCAGCTCTTTGGACAGGAAGTCAAACATGTCTGCCAGCACCCTTCCTTCCAGTCCAGCCAGATGGTTTTCAAACAGCGACACCTTAAAAATAATGATGTATCCGTGAGGACACAAATTCCAACAAGCCTGAGGATGTAAGAGGGATGCTGGATTACCCTTGACAGTCACTTCATTTTCAGAATGCACTTAGTTATTATTAGGAATATAAACTCTAGACTGGCCCCATCCCAAGGGTTTGACTAGGAAAACTTAAAACATAAGAGAGTAGATTGCTCAGTCACCGGTGGATGTGAGTCTTCAAATTATAAAGAGGAATTAGCAAAAAATTTCTGTTAGTATCCACAAATAATTTATTTTTTCCTTTCAGTTTTATCCAGAAGGTAAAGTGCTTTGTGTCTTCCCTGACGTGAAGGGAAATGTTGAAGTTTTTATTAAAAGATAAAACTGGAGTTCGAGAAACTAGTATCTCCTAGGAATTCACTTAGGATACCTTTTAATTTTTCAATGCTTGGTTCTTTAACACAAGTTTGGGGAATTTTAAGATCTTGAGTAACAGCAAAATAGGAAACCTCGGTACTTTTTATTCTTTTAAATAACCTCAAAGTCATTAAGAACTGTCTTTGAAACAGAGCAGGAAATAAGCCTGCATGTCTGTGTAATCACTGAGGTAAAATAAGAGCCTGGAGTTCTTGGCTGGGATAAGCTGCAGATTCTGCTTATGCATCTCTGTCCTGGCTTTGGCATGTGGAGAATACAAGCGTTTAAGATTATCTTACCTATATGGGAAAAGAATCTGAAAAAAAAAATAGATACATGGTTATGTATAACTGAATCACTGTCATTCACCTGAAACCAACACAACATTGTAAATTAACTGTGCTCCAATATAAATTTAAAAACAAATTTAAAAAGCTTATATATCATGTTCCTGCTCCTGTCCTCAGGGATAAGGGGAAAGAGCTCTTCTCCCTGGCACTTGCTGCTCTCACACTGATGGTTATCCCTCTGGGCTCAGTTCCCTTCTGTTTTGTATCTCAAGGAGGACCCACACAGGGCTCACAGGTGTTACAGCCACTGGGTTAAGATGGCATTTAAGTGCAGTTTCAGCCCAACACCACATCTTCATCCTTATCCACCTCCCAGCCCACACATACTTTCTACCACAAAGTTCGTTTGACTTTATATATAATAGAGAGAGGTGGACAAAAAGGATAAGACTTAGAGTATCTTACCACTCCTTACACTTAGAAAACAGTGGTTGTTCAGCTCTGAGAGCACAAATATTTTTTTCCTTGTCTCCAGGGATCACAGGCTCCCTCACTTGAGGAGAAGATAGAACTTTAAAATCCCAGGCTGGCTACCTGTTTCTGTCTAGACTCCTCCTCAGCAAGAAACTTGGGTATGCTCAGGTAGTATAGTCTAATTTGAAAATTACATACAAATCTTTAGGAAGGTGATCCTACTGTGATACATTATATAACTGAGCTGTGGAGTTTCTGGACTGTTTCCATAGAATATATAAGAGGAGAAAAGGAGAGGATCAGCACTGACATAGGTTCCCATGAGGTGCCCACTCCTCCCCACCCTAGATGCCTTCATCTCACTGGTGGATCCAGGTATAGCTGAAGATAATAAGGGCAGGTCCATGGTTAAGTGACTGCTCTTCCCATTAATTCCTCCCTTAGCTCTTGGCTGACATGATGTCTATCAGTCAAGCATTTAGCCACTAAATGGGTAGATGAGTTGAAAATTCATAGACTGGCTTGGGTGCAGCTGCTAAAGTCTATAAGCAGAAACCTTCAGGGGCCAAGGAGGGCATTTTCCCCTCTGGGTCCAGGACATTCTGCTCCTGACCTGAACAGGAGTGCAGCCGGTCCCCATCATTCCCAGGACTCTGAGACCCCCAGCTTAAGAGGCTCCAGTGTCCACGTTCTCCTCTTCTTTCTCTGGTCCCTCTGCTGGATCTCACAGCCTGTGGCTTTCTTCCTCCCTCCCCCACACCAGCTCCCATCACTCAGATCCATCCCCAGTCACATAAAAGGATTAAAGTGGTGCTTCTTTCTGACTGCTTACCTTTTATGCCCAATTCACAGCACAAGGGTTATGTGTGTTACTAAAGGTGGGTCTATTAACTTTGTTGTATATTTACTTTTTTATAACACTCACCTCTGTGCAAACTGATTATTTTTCACATTGATTTACAGATAAGTGGGAGAAAAAGTAAAAGTGTATCTACACTGTAGTCAAACATTAAATACTGTGTGTATAATCAAATGCCAGAAGAAAGTAGCTGCAATTAATAGCTACTATCAGTCACACTGAGGTCAGAGGACCTGATGAAAGTCACAGAAAATCATATTAACATACTTAATATGCAGCTTAACCAGCATGAGCTATGTACAGCTCCAAAATTCATAAATGAGTATGAATAGTTTTTTAAATTTCATTTCTCACTTTTTTCTATTGCTTTTATTATTTATTCATTCTGCTAAGCTCCCACTGAAATAGAGTCACTAAATATTTAATAAAAATTAAAGAAGAAAACCTTTTTAAAAGTGTGGGTTTTTCTGTTTCTTTTCCTTTCTTTTTTGCAAATAGTAAGAGCTTATTCAGTTCAGGGAGGGCACATCCAATTCAAATTACAGACTGCAGCAGCACTGATGAAAAATGTTGGGATTGGAGGGAATGTTTCTTTTTCATCATGATATCTATCATTACTATAATGTTCACTTGCACAACAATAAAAACAAAGGGAGAACATGAGACAAGAAAGGAGAGGACAGGAAAGCACCTTGTGCTCATGCAAGTTCCTCTGCCGCTGCAAAGCCAGGGTCACCTGCTTCTCAGCTTTCTTCACCAGCCTGTCATCTTCTTGCAGTGCCTGGCTGGTGCGCAGCTCCTGGATCAACTCCAGTCGCTTCTCTTTCCCTTCAAACATCTGTATCAAATCAAGAGAGAGACCTGCAACTCTGCACACACACCCCACCCCTCATGCCTGGCACAAGGCCTCGCAGGCAGTGACTTGTGAGGTGCTAGTGAACGGCAGGTTCTCTTCTGCCGTTCGGGTTCAGTGTGTTCCACTGAACCAGGGTCAGCCCTCCTTTCGGCACCTTCAGCTGCACAGGCAGAGAAGGAACTTAGCTATCAGTTGTTGACTCAATTTCTTCAAATGCCTCTCAAAGACAAGGTGACAATGATAGGATCATGTTAGGAAATAAGCCTTCCCCACGTATGCTGTGCTCCTTCCCTAACAAGCCTGGGGATGGTATTTTTCACGGCCATGTTTTCCAAGAGATCTGCCCCTGATCTGGAACACACAAGTCTGCTGTCTAAACTGCCGTGTTTCTCCTGGGGAAATATTGACAGCAGAGTAGAGAATAATGCTGAGCACAAGATGCTCAGTCAGCTTCCCAGGACTTACTCACTATAACTGAGTCTCTTAAGAGTTATAGCTGTTTGGGGAGAAAAAAATGTTTTAGCTGAGGCTTTATATCTGTCCATGTTTAAACAGAAGTGTGTGCTTGCTCTAGCAGCAGCACAAATAATCATTCCTCTTAGACTCATATTTACTCCCCTGTAAAATGGGTAAATGAAAGGGAAAAAATGAGCTGATATGCAAAGAGTGAAGAATATATAATGTGAGCATATAGTAAGAATTTAAATGTGTAGTTATTATTACTAAGTTATATCATTTATTATGCAGGTATGGCTAGTTATATGGAATCTCAGATAATTGTATTCTGACTGTGGAAAATTAGAGAATCCACTTGTTTCGGGATTTTTTTTTTTTTACAGCTGCACCTATGGCAAATGAAAGTTCCTGGGCTAGGTGTTGAATTGGAACTGCAGCTGCTGGCCTACACCTCAGCCACAGCAACGCCAGATCCAAGCCACATCTGCAGCCTAGGCCACAGCTTGCAGCAATGCTGGATCTTTTACCCACTGTGCAAGGCCAGGGATTGAACCTGCATCCTCATGGAGACTACCTTGGGTTCTTAACCCACTGAGTCATAAAGGGAACTCCTGGGAAGTTTTAACAGTCAAAATTCAAGTATGAAAATTGCTGGATTTAGGGAGTTCCCATCATGGCTCAGTGGGAATAAACCTGACTAGTATCCATGAGGATGAGGGCTCGATCCTTGGCTTCTCTCAGTGGGTTAGAGGATCCAGCGTTGCTATGAGCTGTGGTGTAGCTTGCAGATGTGGCTCAGATCTGGTGTTGCTGTGGCTGTGGTGTAGGCCAGCAGCTACATGTCCGATTAGACCTCTATCTAGCCTGGGAACTTCCATATACTGCGAGTGTGGCTCTAAAAAAAAAAAAAATTGTTGAATTTAGCAATTCCAAGGAAGACACGAGTTTCACACTGACTTGGTTACACTTCGGCAAAGAGCAGGTAGATCCTCTCTCTCCCTGACACTGTGCTACTCACCTCAGGCAAACTATGGCAGGAGGAGGAAATGGGTAGGTAACTCAAGAATATAGTGCCATAGGACATCAGGGTTCAAGGGGCAGTTCATCCCAAGGAACCAAGCACAAATGCATTCTGTAGATCTATTCTCAAAGGAGAAGAACAGGGCCAGTGGTTGCACCCTACACACCATGTTCTGAATGACTCTGCCCCGGAGTAACTTTTGAAGGTAGATCACAGCCATTTCTATATCTTCTTCTTCCTAAAAGAACAAAGGGAAAACTGAGCAGCTTAAGAACAGCAGCAGTCAATGTCAAATACTTTTTTGAAGATTTATATCAAGCAAAAGATTTATATCTAGCAAAAGGCTAGATCTCAGAAGGATTTTTTTTTTTTTTTTTGTCTTTTTGCCTTTTCTAGGGCCACTCCTGCAGCATATGGAGGTTCCCAGGCTAGGGGTTGAATCGGAGCTGTAGCCGCCAGCCTACGCCAGAGCCACAGCAACGCGGGATCCGAGCTGCGTCTGCAACCTACACCACAGCTCACAGCAACGCCAGATCCTTAACCCACTGAGCAAGGCCAGGGATCGAACCCGCAACCTCATGGTTAATCACTGCACCACGAGGGGAACTCCCAGAAGGATTTAAAGAGAAATAAAACATCATCTCTACCCTCTTTGAACGTATAGAATCTTTTTTTTTTTTTTTTTTGTCTTTTTGCCTTTTCTAGGGCCCCTTCCCTCGGCATATGGAGGTTCCGAGGCTAGGGGTCCAATTGGAGTTGTGGCCGCCAGCCTATACCACAGCCACAGCAACTCGGGATCCAAGCCGCATCTGCGACCTACACCACAGCTCATGGCAATGCCAGATCCTTAACCCACTGAGCAAGGCCAGGGATTGAACCCGCAACCTCATGGTTCCCAGTCGGATTCGTTAATCACTGCACCATGATGGGAACTCCTGAACATATAGAATCTTAAGTGTTATTTACTGCATTGTTAAAATTGTTATTTTTTCATGATAAATATCATTAATAAATTATATCAAAAGCAAAAAAAAAACCCCATTGTCATGCTATTCTTACAAGATTAAGCCGTTTTCATTTTTTCTATACACCTTTCCAGCAAAATCTTTCTTGAAGCAGTAAGTATTGATAATAACATCTCTTTTGCAATAGTATTTTCATTGTTTGATCATGAATAGACAAAGAATACAGCTGGTCTACATCAGAGTTGAAAGTGAGGCGATTCCCACAAGAATTTAGCCAAACTGGTAAAATCAGAAAATGATGGACAAGATCAACCATCTACAAAAATCACCTTAAATAAGTATGTGTCAAAAGCAGAAAGAGCAGAATCTGCAAATTTAATTAAAGTCCCTCTGAATGCAAAAGAAATCCACAGGGCAATCAACAGCCTTCACCTTTGTGAAAGACAGCATGTTAACCACAGGCAGTGGTCAGCCCAAGGTCCTGAAAAGGGGATGCTCCCCAGGAGCACTTCATGGCCAGACCCTCCATGGAGCTGAGCCATCAGAAGCGCCAGTCAGAGCTCTCGTGAACTCCCCTCTCTCTGAAAAAGCACAACCACCTTCTGTACAATTTGGCTTCTTGTGAGAACTGCCCTGTGCTGGAGATAACAAGCTGACTGCCCAAGAGCAATACCCTGATCCACTAGGCAGTTATCTCTCTCTCCATAAACTAACATATTTGCATTGCAGCATCTCTAGCAATTTCTTGTAGATTTAGTCTGAATCAGTTCTTTAAGTCCTAACCAGCTCTGGAATGTTGATCAAATTGAGTCTGGGACTCTTGAAAGGGGAGGTATGACCCTGGTCAGGATAAGCCCTCTGAGCCAGTCCTACCCCAGAAGCTGGCCTGTCTTGGGGACACCCCTCGAATTTCATCCCTAACTCCAGCTGGCATCACCACTTCCTAATGTGGGAAGACGGTTATAGCAACTGATCATGCAATCTTTTTTTTTTTTTTATTAGACATATAAGAGAATTGTCTGCTTGTCTTGGGAAGATTTTATTCTCTGTGTTTTTATTCCTGAAAAGGTTAGATTTCCTTTTATTTTGTTTTTTTGTATGTGTGTGCATTTGAAACATAAGGATAAAAGCTACAGAAGTCAGATCTTAGGAAATTAACATGGTTATAATAGGTTTGTGTAACCCAAACTACCTTGAGAATAAACAGATAGCAATACTGAATGCAACATTTCAAATAAAAGAAGCTTCACACTTACATTGGAACTCATCTCCAAGGTGGGAGTTGGAAGCCGAGGCTGAGGTACTGGCTTTCTTTGAAGAAAGCGCATGGGTTTCTTTGTTTTGAGAACTTTATTCTTCTTATCCAACAGTGCCTGAAATAATACCAATTAAGTGTCATTTCTTACTTTTGTACTTTTTCCCACTACCAGATCTAGGCCACAGATCTGAATATCAACCGTAAATAATCTTCTCTATGGCCTTATTAGGACAGTTTGAGAAAGTCCAAACCAGGGTGCATGGATCTCCCAAGAGATGCTATGATATCCCCATTATAAGTTAACCAATGAACATGAAACATTTTCTAGGTGTATCTATTTTAATGAAAAGTTTGGGGGACTTTAAAATTTTTTTGAATTTTTAAAAGGTCCTATCATGCATATATACAAGCAAAATCCCCAACTTCTGTCCTCCCACATGAACTCATTAACTGTTTTAAATGATTGCCAGGGCAAGAGAAAATTGTCCTGTGCAGTAAATGACTGGTATGTTTTGTTGTTATGGGTGAACTGAGGGGTATTAAATTTAAGAGGCATCAAAGTGAAGAGAGCTTTACTTTGGGCTTGAAGGCCTGAACATCAAGATTGTTGAAGGCCTGAACATCAAGATTGTTGGTTCTTTGTGAAAGACTGTGTGTGTCTTGGGAGTTCCCGTAGTGGCACAGTGGTTAACGAATCCAACTAGGAACCATGAGGTTGCGGGTTCGATCCCTGGCCTTGCTCAGTGGGTTAAGGATCTGGCGTTGCTGTGAGCTGTGGTGTAGGCTGCAGACGCAGCTCGGATCCCATGTTGCTGTGGCTCTGGCGTAGGCCGGCAGCTACAGCTGGGATTCAACCCCCTAGCCTGGGAACCTCCATATGCCGCAGGAGTGGCCCTAGAAAAGGCAAAAAGACAAAAAAAAAACTGTGTGTGTCTCTATTTCAACATGCACCTTATTTTAAAAAATATGATTACCAAAGGTCCTGACAAAATCATATGTAAGGTTTTGTTCATTGGTTCCATTTTTAGCCATTGGGGGATACTTTTTAACTTAAAAGTTTTAAAAATTCTGATCTCTCTGATTTTAAAGTTACACTTTTGTTACTTTTTCATCATGTAGTAATTTTCACATTATTTTTTCCACAAAAGACATAAATAAGTGATAAAATAACAAGCACTAAGCCAAAGCTTGAAATTAATAAAAATATGCAATTATGAGTAAAATCTAGAAGCACATCAAATTACTGTGGTTGTAATAGAGCCTCTGAGGTTCCTGAAAATAAATCTGTCAACAAATATACATAAAAGCTCTCTGGGGATTTCCCGTCGTGGCTCAGTGGTTAACAAAGCTGACTAGGAACCATGAGGTTTTGGGTTCGATCCCTGGCCTTACTCAGTGGGTTAAGGATCCGGCGTTGCTGTGGCTCTGGTGTAGGCTGGCGGCTATAGCTCCGATTAGACCCCTAGCCTGGGAACCTCCATATGCCGTAGGAGTGGCCCTAGAAAGGCAAAAAAAGGACCAAAAAAACCCAAAAAAAAAAAAACCAAAAAGCTCTCTGATAACCAAAACTAGTGAATCAATAGAAAGCAGCAAGAGACTAAAAGTATAGTGGGTTGGAAAAAGACAGTCTCTCCAGCAAGTGGCGCTGGGAAAACTCAACAGCTATGTGTAAATCAATGGAACTAGAACACACACTCACATCATGCACAAAAATAAACCCAAAATGGCTTGAAGACTTAAACATAAGACAAGATACCATAAAACTCCTAGAAGAGAACACAGGCAAAACATTCTCTGACATTAACCATACAAATGTCTTCTTAGGTCAGTCTCTCAAGGCAACAGAAATAAAAATAAACCAATGGTACATAATCAAACTTAAAAGCTTTTGTACAGCAAAGGAAACCATAAAAAACCCAAACAGACAACCTATGTAATGGGAGAAAATAGTTTCAAATGATGCAACTTTAAAGGGCTTAATCTCTAAAATATACAAACAATTTATACAACTCAACAGCAAAAAACCCAACAACCCAGTTGAAAAATGGGCAGAAGACCTGAATAGACATTTCTCCAAAGAAGATATACAGATGACCAACAGGCACATGGAAAAATGCTCAACATCATTAATTATTAGAGAAATGCAAATCAAAACTACAATGAAGTACCACCTCACACTGGTCAGAATGGCCATCATCAACAAGTCAACAAATAACTAATGCTGGAGAGGGTGTGAAGAAAAGGGAACCCTCCTCCACTGTTGGTGGGAATGTAAATTGGTACAACCATTGTGGAAAACAATATTGAGGTACCTCAGAAAAAAATAAATATAGAACCACCCACTCCTTGGCATGTATCTGGACAAAACTTTCATTGAAAAAGAAACAACATGCCACCCTATGTTCATTGCACCACTATTCACAATAGCCAAAACATGGAAACAACTTAAAGGTCCACTGAGAGATGAATGGATTAAGAAGATGTGGTATATATACAGGAATGGAATACTACTCAGGCACAAAAAGAACAAAATAATGCCATTTTCAGCAATATGGATGGCACTAGTGACTCTCATACTAAGTGAAGTAAGTCAGAAAGAGACAAATACCGCAAGATATCACTTATATCTGGAATCTAATATATGGCACAAATGAACCTATCCACAGAAAATAAACAAGCTCATGGACATGGAGAACAGACTTGTGGTTGTCAAAGGGGAGGGAAGGCGATGGCCTGGGAGCTTGGGGTTAGTAAATGCAAGCTATTGCTTTTGAAGTGAATAAGCAATGAGATCCTGCTGTACAGCAAGGGAACGATATCCAATCACTTGTGATAAAACATGATGGAGGATAATGTGAGAATATGTATATATTTATGTATGTATGAATGGGTCACTTTGCTATACAGCAAAATTTGACAGAACATTGTAAATCAACTATAATAAAAAATTTTTAAAATAAAAGTATAGTGGATCCTTGAACAACAGGAATCTAAATTGCATGGATCCACTCATACACAGGTATTTTTCAAGAAATATATTGGAAGAAATTTTGGCAATTTTTGACAATTTGAAAAAGCTTGCAGGTGAACAACCCAGACAAAAAATATTGAAAAAGAAAAATATATGTCATGAATGCATAAAATATATATAGACAGCCTGTTTTATCATTTACTATCATAAAATACACAAATATACAAAACTATTACAAAAAGTTAAAATTTGTCAAAACTTATGCACACAGACACTTACAGACCATATATGGTACCATTCAAAGTCGAGAGAAATGTAAACCAACATCAAGATGCAGTATAAATCATAATTGCATAAAATTAACTATAGTAATACTATATACTACTATAATAATTTCATAGCTACCACCTGTTGCTTTTGCCATGAGCCTAAGTGTTGCCAGTGTCCACTTAGATGCAGGGTGATGCTAATCATCTCTGAGTGTTTTTGTCTCTCCAATAAATTCCATGTCACAGTAACAAGTGATCCCTAGCGGTTCTCATGTATTTTTCATCATGTTTAGTGTGATACCGGAAACCTTGACTAACACAACTGGACCCATACAAAGTGCCACTAGTGATGCTGGAAGTGCTCCCAAGAAGCAGAGAAAAGCCATGATATTACCAGGAAAAGTTGAAGTGCGTGATATGCACCATAGATTGAGGTCTGCAGCTGCAGTTACCCACCATTTCAAGATAAACAAAACCAGCCCAAGGACCATTGTGAAAAAAAGAAAAGGAAATTCACAAAGTTAACACTGCAGCTATACCAGCAGATGTGAAAATCTTGCATTTTTTGCAAAATACCTTTCAATTTCATGTTGAAAATGCAGCTTTCATGTGGATGCAGGATTGCTATAAGAAAAGACATATTTATAGACTCTAATATGATTCAAGAAAAAGCAAAGTCATATGAGAACTTATAGTAAAATGAAGGTGAAGAATCTAAAATTGGAGAATTTGGAGTTCCCGTCATAGCTCAGTGGTTAACGAATCTGACTAGGAACCATGAGGTTGCAGGTTCGATCCCTGACCTTGCTCAGTGGGTTAAGGATCCGGCGTTGCCATGAGCTGTGGTATAGGTCGCAGACGTGGCTCGGATCTGGCATTGCTGTGGCTCTGGTGTAGGCCAGCAGCTACAGTTCCGATTAGACCCCTAGCCTGGGAACCTCCATATGCCATGGGAGCGGCCCCAGAAAAGGCAAAAAGACAATAAATAAATAAATAAATAAAATTAGAGAATTTAATGCCACCAAAAGACGGTTTGATAATTTTAAAAAAAGGTTTGATTTAAACCAAGATAACAGGGGCAGCAGCTTCTGCTGATCAAGAAGCAGAAGATATGCTCCCAGATACCATTAAGAAAATCCTTGAGGAGAAAGAGTATCTGTCTGAACAGGTTTTTAATGAATATGAAAGTGCCCTATTCTGGGGGAAAAAAATGCCACAAAGAACATTTCTTAGGAAGAGAAGCGAGCACCAAGATTCAAGGTAGGAAGGGATAGATTAACTGATTTTTGCATATGCGGTTGAGTTATGATCAGGACTATCCTTGTCTATAAAAGCTGCTAACCCCTGAGCCTTTAAGGGAAAAGATAAACACCAGCTGCCATTCTTTTGGTTGTAAAAGAATGCCTGGACAAGAACACTTTTTCTGTATTAGTTCTATTCATTGTTTCTGAAGTCGGGAAGTACTTCACTCATAAGGTACTGCCTTTTAAAGCTCTTTTGACATTGGACAACATCCCTGGCCACCTACAACTCCACAAATTTAATACCAAAGGCGTCAAAGTGATCTATTTGAGCCCCAACACAATAGCTATAATTCAGCCTTAGGATCAGGGGGTCCTAAGGATCTTTAAGGCTCATTATACACAGTACTCTATGGAAAGGATTGTCATTGCTACAGAAGAGAACTCTGATAGAACATCATGAAAGTCTAAAGGATCACACCATTGAGGATGCCGTCATTGTTACAGAAAAAGCCGTGAACACCATTAAGCCCCAAATAAGAAATTCCTGCTGGAGAAAAGTGTGTCCAGATATTATGCATGTCTTGACGGGATTTATGACACAACCAATCAAGGAAATCATGAAAGAGATTGTGGATACGGTAAATATAAAATAAATAAATAAATAGATAGATAGATAAATAATTTTTTTAAAAAACAGTAGAGGGTGAAGGGTTTCAAGATAAGGATCTTGGAGAATTCAAGACCTAAAAGACACCACAGAAGACAGCCTGGTGGAGATGAGTGCTTCCAACCCAGTGCCACACAACGAGGAAGAAGATGTAGCAGCAGAAGCTGACATTAGATGATCTGGGAAAATAGTTTTGATTATTCAAAACTGCTTTTCACTTCTTTTACGACATGTATCCTTCTATGACACAGGCACTGAAACTAAAGCAAATGATGGAAGGAGAATTGGTACCAGATAGAAACATTTTTAGAGAAATGAAAAGGCAAAAAAGTCAGACAGAAATTACAATGTATTCTGTAAAGCGACACTGAGTGTGCTTCCCCTGCCTTCCCTCCCATCTCCTTCACCTCTGCTGCCCCTGAGACAGAAAGACCAACCCCTCCTTCTCCCTCCTCCTCAGCCTACTCAATATGGAGACCTCAAGGATGAAGACCTTTATGGAGATCCACTTCCCCCTAATGAACAGTAAATAATCATCATGCCATGCAATTCATAAACTTACCGGTTGTGTACGTGTGTCTTCCTGTGAAAATCTAGTAACTAAACAGAACTGTATGAGACATTTTTATTCATCATGATCATCATTGCCTAAGATTTCATCCTGTAGAACATTATGTCCAAAATATGTATTGAGGAGTTCCCGTCGTGGTGCAGTAGTTAACGAATCCAACTAGGAACGATGAGGTTGCAGGTTCGATCCCTGGCCTTGCTCAGTGGGTTAAGGATCCAGTAGTGTCATGAGCTGCGGTATAGGTCGCAGATGCGGCTTGGATCCTGAGTTGCTGTGGCATAGGCCGGTGGCTACAGCTCCAATTAGACCCCTAGCCTGGGAACTTCCATATGCCACGGAAGCGGCCCTAGAAAAGACAAAAAAAAAAAAAAAAAAAAGTATTGAGATCAGTGAAGTAAGAACAAGAGAGTTGTGTTACAGATTTCAAATGAAGAAATGGTTTCAAGGAGAAAGTAACTAGTCAAATACTGCAGAGTAGAAAATTGACTGCTGTGTGGTGGTTAGCAATGTGGAGGGCACTGTTGGACCACAGCAGGCTCACAGGAGAGTCTTTGTTTTAACGTCTTTTGTCTGGAGAAGGAAATCAAGACAGTGGAGTAGGATGTGGAACTCACCTCCCCTGATGAATAAATCAAAAATGCATGAAAAATTCTCACTGAAAATTAACTGGAGATTCACAGAAAGATTTTTGCACAATCAAGGCCATTAGAAAGACCCACGTGGAACTGGGTAGGAAGGGAAGAGAAGTGATCAGGTTGGGACCTCCTAGGGGATTTGGAATAGGAGGGGGATTTTACACAGGCAGAGAGCTTTCTAAGGAAGTGAGTGGTTTGAGTCATGTATTGGGCACCCCAACCCTGGGGTCTGACACAGGGAAGACAAGTCCCCTTGGCTGACTGGAGAGCCAGTGGGAATAACAGGTGGGCTCTGGGGGCCTGGACTCTGCTTGTAAGGAGCACATGCATGCTTACTTTCTCACAAAGCAGGGCAGAGGGCAGACTGAAAATTGCATAGGTGCTGGCTGGTTTCTCATAAATGCTTCAGCATGCATACCAGCATGAGCCAGCAAATATTCTGGCCTTGCTCAGGAGCTCAGCTGTGAAACACAGAGGTGGTGCAGACACAAATCAGCATCTGAGCAGGGTGGGGGCAGACACTGCTGGCACTAACACAGGAAGGGCATCAGAGACAGTCCAGATCTTCAGCACCAGATGGACTGCCATGGCCCACACTCCAATCCATGCCAAATGCTCCATGACAGGCCCTCTTACTCCAACACTGCTCTCATCTAGGGTGAGGGTGCTGGTGCTGAGAATGGGGAAAGTGTAGACTTAGAAGGCACAAAGCCAGCTTAGATCTGACACTCAGGACTTCTGCTACAGCAAGCAACCAGTGTGGGACAGGAACCCACCACCTATAGGACAGCGATGGCCACTGAGCAGAGGGGAAGCTTCACCATACAGCTCCAGCCCTAGCACCTCTACCTCCAACCCCACCTGCCAAGATGGGAGCTTCCAGCATGCCCTAAGAAAATGTGACATGTCACTGTATGCAGATGACATGGTGTGATATATAGAAAACCCTAAGGACTCAACCCCAAAACTACTTGAACTGATCAACAAATTCAGCAAAGTTGCAGGATATAAGATTAACATTCAGAAATCAGTCGTGTTTCTGTATACTAACAGTGAAATATTAGAAAAGGAATACAAAAATACAATACCTTTTAAAACTGCACCCCAAGAAATCAAATACCTGGGAATATACCTGACCAAGGAGATGAAAGACTTATATGCTAAGAATTACAAAACATTAATCAAGGAAATTAAATAATATGTAAAGAAATGGAAAGCTATTCCATGCTCCTGGGTTGGAAAAATTAATATTGTGAAAATGGCCCTACTACCCAAAGCAATCTACAGATTCAATGCAATTCCTATCAAATGTCCCATGACATTTTTCACAGAACTAGAACAAACAATCCAAACATTTATATGGAACCACAAAAGACCCAGAATCGCCAAAGCAATTCTGAGAAACAAAAACCAAGCAGGAGGCATAACTCTCCCAAACTTCAGGCAATATTACAAAGCCACAGTCATCAAAACAGTGTGGTACTGGTACCAAAACAGACAGACAGACCAATGGAACAGAATAGAGAACCCAGAAATAAATCCAGACACCTATGGTCAATTAATCTTTGACAAAGGAGGCAACAACATAAAATGGGGGAAAATACAGTCTTTTCAGTAAGTATTGCTGGGAAACCTGGACTGCTGCATGCAAAGCAATTAAATTAGAACACATCCTCACACCATGCATGAAAATAAACTCAAAATGGCTGAAAGACTTAGATATAAGACAAGACACCATCAAACTCCTAGAAGAGAACACAGGCAAAACATTCTCTGACATCAACCTTATGAATATTTTCTCAGGTCAGTCTTCCAAAGCAACAGAAATTGGAGCAAAAATAAACCAATGGGACCTAATAAAACTGACAAGCTTTTGCACAGCAAAGGAAACCAAAAAGACAACTTACAGAATGGGAGAAAATGGTTTCAAATGATGCAACTGACAAGGGCTTAATCTCTAGAATATACAAACAACTTACACAATTCAACAGGAAAAAAGCCAACAACCCAATGGAAAAATGGGCAAAAGACCTGAATAGACATTTTTCCAAGGAAGATGTACAGATGGCCAGCAAACACATGAAAAAATGCTCAACATCCCTGATTATTACAGAAATGCAAATAAAAACTACCACAAGATACCACCTCACACCAGTCAGAATGGCCATCATTAATAAGTCCACAAATAACAAATGCTGGAGGCGTATGGAGAAAAGGGAACCCTCCTGCACTGTTGGTGGGAAGGTAAGCTGGTACAACCACTATGGAGAACAGTTTGGAGGTACCTTAGAAATCTGTACATAGAACTACCATATGACCCAGCAATCCCACTCTTGGGCATATATCCAAACAAAACTTTCCTTAAAAAAAGACACATGCACCCGCATGTTCATTGCAGCACTACTCACAATAGCCAAGACATGGAAACAACCCAAATGTCCATCAACATAGGATTGGATTAGGAACATGTGGCATATACACACAATGGAATACTAGTCAACCATAAAAAAAGAACAAGATGATGGCATTTGCAGCAACATGAATGGAACTAGAGACTCTCATTCTGAGTGAAGTAAGCCAGAAAAACAAATACCATATGATATCACTTATATCTGGAATCTAATATATGGCACAAACAAAACTTTCCACAGAAAAAATCATGGATGTAGAGAATAGACTTGTGGTTGCCAAGGGAGAGGGGGAAGGAATGGGGTGGATTGGGAGCTTGGGGTTAATAGATGCAAACTATTGCCTTTGGAATGGATTAGCAATGAGATCCTTCTGTGTAGTACTGGGAACATGTCTAGTCACTTATAACGGAGCATGATAATGTGAGAAAATAGAATGTGTACATGTATGTGTAACTGTAACTGGGTCACCATGCTATACAGTAGAAAAAAATTGTATTGGGGAAATAACAATTAAAAAAAAAGAAAAACAAAAACACAGCATTAGAACTTTGTATTAGTTAAGGCAAAGGTTAATCTCAGACTACAGAGGCTTAAATAAAAAATACAGTCAATTCTCAAAAAAAAAAAAGAAAGAAAGAAAAATGTGACATGTGTTCACATCAAATCCAGCTCTCCCAACAAAGCCACTGAATATACACAGACTATACTGGAACTCCCACATAAGGAAACCAATAGGTAACTGTTTCAACTAATTTCATAGACAGAAAGATAAGCAAAATAAGAAGGAATTTATTTCACCTAAAAAAGCAAGAGAGAACACCTAAAAAAAATACCACCAGAAATAAACAACTTACAGATAGAAAATTCAAAGCATTAGTAAGTGTGCTAACTGAATTAGGAAAAGGGATAGATGAACACAATAAGTTTCACAGGAAACTAGAAAATATATTTTAAAAGGACCAGTCAGAACTGAAGAATACAACAACTGAAATGAAAAACACACCAGCAGGGATGAATACGAGACTAGTTGATAGAGAAGAGTGCATAAGTGATCTAGAAGACAAGATAGTGGAAATCACTCAATCAGAACAGGAAAAAACAAAAACAGAAAGTTGAGAACAGTTTAATGCATGTATGGGACAACATCAAGGATACCATCATTTGCATTGTAAGGGTTCCAGAGGAGTTCCCGTCGTGGCACAGTGGTTAACAAGTCTGACTAGGAGCCATGAGGTTGCGGGTTTGGTCCCTGCCCTTGCTCAGTGGGTTAATGATCCAGCGTTGCCGTGAGCTGTGGTGTAGGTTGCAGACGCGGCTCGGATCCCGCGTTGCTGTGGCTCTGGCATAGGCCAGTGGCTACAGCTCCAATTCGACCCCTAGCCTGGGAACCTCCATATGCCATGGGAGCGGCCCAAAGAAATAGCAAAGACAAAAAAAAGAAAAAAAAAAAAAGGGTTCCAGAAAGAGAAGAGAGAAGGGGGGGGTAAAAAATGTATTTGATTAAATTATAGTTGAAAAATTTCCAAGCCTGAAGAAGGAAACAGGCTTGTATAGGAGGCACAGAGCATGCCGAACAAGATGAACCCAGCAGTTCCCACTGTGGCACTGGTCTCTGTAGCATTGCTAGTTCAATCTACAACCTGGTGCACTGGGCTAAGGGATCCAGACAGTTAAAGTTGAAGTCACAGCTGCAGCTCGGATCTGATCCCTGGCCCAGGAAATTCATAAGTCACAGGGAAGCCAAAAAAGAAAGAAAAAAAAATAACTTCCAACAAACAAAAGTTCAGTATTGGATGACTTCACAGGTGAATTCTACCAAACATTTAGAGAAGAGTTAATACCTATCCTTCTGAAACTATTCCAAAGGAAAAAAAAAATTCAGTGGAAGGAACACTTCAAATTCATTCTTTGAGGCCACCATCACCCTGATACCAAAACCAAACAAAGATACCATAAAAAAGAAAATTACAGGCCAATGTCATTGATGGGTATAGAAGCAAAAAACCCAAAACAAAATATCAGAAAATTGAATCCAGCAATAAAATAAAAGGATCATATACCACGATCAAGTAGGATTTATCCCAGGGATGCAAGGATTTTTCAATATCTACAAATCAATCAGATACACCACATTAACAAACTGAAGAATAAAAACCAGATGATTATATCAATAGATTCAGAAAAAACTTCTGGAGTTCCCGTCGTGGCGCAGTGGTTAACGAATCCGACTAGGAACCATGAGGTTGCGGGTTCGGTCCCTGCCCTTGCTCAGTGGGTTAACGATCCAGCGTTGCCGTGAGCTGTGGTGTAGGTTTGCAGACACGGCTTGGATCCCGAGTTGCTGTGGCTCTGGCGTAGGCCGGTGGCTACAGCTCCGATTCAACCCCTAGCCTGGGAACCTCCATATGCCGAGGGAGCGGCCCAAGAAATAGCAACAACAACAATAACAAAACAACAACAAAAAAGACAAATGACAAAAAAAAAAAAAAAGAAAAAAAGAAAAAAGAAAAAACTTCTGACAAAAATCCAATATGCACTTCTGATAAAAAATAAAAATCCTCCAGAAGGTGGGCATAGGAGCTCCTGTCATGGCTCAGTGGTTAATGAATCTGACTAGCATCCATGAGAACGCAGGTTCAATCCCTGGCCTTGCACAGTGGGTTAAGGATCCGGCATTGCCATGAGCTGAGGTGTAGGTTGTAGACGAGGCTCGCATTCTGCATTGCTGTGGCTGTGGTGTAGGCCAGCAGCTAAAGCTCCAATTCAGCCCCGAGCCTGAGAACTTCCATATGCCATGGGTGCAGCCCTAAAAAGCAAAAAGAAAAAGAAAGAAAGTGGGCACAGAAGGAACCTACCTCAACATATTAAAGGCAATATATGACAAACCCACAGCTAACATCATTCTCAATGGTGGAAAAATGCAAGAATTCCCACTGAGATCAGGAACAAGACAAGGATGTCCACTCTCATCCTTTTTTGTTCAGCATTGTTTTGGAAGTCCTAACCACAGCAAACAGAGAAAAAAGAAATAAAAGGGGAGTTCCCATTGTGGTGCAGCGGAAATGAATCTGCTGGTTGCAGGTTGGACCCCTGGCCTCGCTCAGTGTGTTAAGGATCCAGCACTGCCACGAACTGTGATGTAGGTTGCAGATGTGGCTCGGATCTGATATTGCTGTGGCTCTGGTGTAGGTGGGCAGCAACAGCTCTGATTAAACCCCTAGCCTGGGAACCTCCGTATGCTGTGGATGCAGCCCTAAAAAGACAAAAGACAAGAAAAAAAAAAAAGAAAAGAAAAGAAAAAAAAGGAATCCAAATTAAAAAGAAAGAAATAAAAGGAATCCAAATTAAAAAGGAAGAAGTAAAAACTCTTTGCAGATATCATGATACTATACATAGAAAATCTTAAAGATGCTACCAGAAAACAGTTAGAGGTCATCAACTGAATTCAGTAAAGTTGCAGGATACAAAATTAATACACAGAAATCTATTGCATTTCCTTTTTTTTTCTTCTTCTTTTTTTAGGGCTCCCCCTGTGGCAAATGGAAGTTCCCAGGCTAGAGATCAAATCAGAGATGCAGCTGCTGGCCTATGCCACAGTCACAGCAATGTGGGATTCAAGCCCTATCTGTGACCTATGCTGCAGCTTGTAGCAATGCCAGATCCTTACCCCACTAAGCAAGGCCAGGAATCAAACCTACATCCTCATGGATACTATGTCAGGTTCTTAACCTGGTGAGCCACAACAGGAACTCCTGCATTTCTATATACTAACAATGAAAGATCAGAAAGAAAAGTTAGGAAATCCCATTTACCATCACATCAAAAAGAATAAAATACCTAGGAATAAACCTACCTAAAGAGACAAAAGACCTGTACTCTGAAAACTCTATGCTGATGAAAGAAATCAAAGATGATACAAACATGCTCTTGGATTGGAAGAATCAATATCATTAAAATAACCATTCTGGAGTTCTCATCATGGCTCAGTGGTTAATGAACCCAACTAGCAACCACAAGGTTGCAGGTTCAATCACTGGCCTCACTCAGTGGGTTAAAGATCCATCATTGCTGTGGCTGTGGTGTAGGCCAGCAGCTACAGCTCCACTTCAACCCCTAGCCCAGGAACCTCCATATGCCAGGGGTGTAGCCCTAAATAAATAAATAAAAATAAAATAAAATGACCATACTGCCCAAGGCAATCTACAGATGCAAAGCAATCCTATCAAATTACCAATGGCATTTTCCACAGAATTAGAACACAAAAAATTTAAATTTGTATGGAAACACAAAGACCCCAAAGAGCCAAAGCAATCCCAAGAATGAAAAATGGAGCTAGAAGAATCCTGCTCCCTGACTTCAAACTATAGTACAAAGCTACAGATATTAAAACTGTACAGAGCTGTCACAAAAAGAGAAATATAGACCAAAGGAACAGGATAGAAAGCCCAGAAATAAACCCACAAACCTATTGTCAATTAACCTTTGACAAAGTAAGCAAGAATATACAATGGAGAAAAGAAAGCCTCTTCAATTAGTGGTGCTTGGAAAAGTGGACAGCAACATGTAAAAGAATGAAATCAGAACATTCTCTAATGTCATAAACAAAAATAAACTCAAAATGGATTAAATATTTAAATATAAGATTGGATACTATAAAACTCTTAGAGGAAAACACAGGCTAAACACTCTCTCACAAAAACTGCAGCATTATCTTCCCAGATAGACCTCCTAGAGTAATGCCAATAAAATTAAACCAATGGGACTTAATTAAAATTAAATATTTTTGCACAGCAAAGGAATCCATAAGAAAAATGAAAAGATAACTCAGAATGAGAGAAAATCTTTGCAAATGAAGTTACTGACAAAAGAGTAATCTCTAAAATATACAAACAACTCATTTAACCTAATATCAAAATCAAACAACTCAATCAAAAAATGTGCAGATCTAAATAGACATTTCCCTAAAGAAGACATAGAGCTGGCCAAAAAAAAAAAAAAAAAAAAAAAAAAAAAGATGCTCAATATCACTAATTATTAGAGAAATGCAAATCAAAACTACTATAAGGTACCACTTTATACCAGCCATCATGACCATCATCAAAAAGTTTACTAACAACAAATGCTGGATTAGGTGTGGAGAAAATGGAATCTTCCTACACCGTTGGTGGGAAGGTAAATTTTCGCTACAGAAAACTGTATGGAGATTCCTCAAAAACAGAAAATAGAACTAACATGATCCAGCAATCCCATTCCTGGGCATTTACTCAGAGAAAACCATAACTCAAAAAGATATACGCACCCCAATGTTCATTTCAGCACTATTTACAATAGCTAAGAATAGAAGCAAAGTGAACATCCATTGACAGAAGAATGTAAAAAGATGTGGTACATAGACAAAATGGAGTAAGATCCAACCATAAAAAAAATGAAATAATGCCATTTGCAGCAACATGGATGGATCTAGAAATTATCATCCTAAGTGAAGTCAGTAAGAGAAAGACAAATATCATGTGATATCACTTATATGCGGCATCTACAAAAAGGATATAAATGAACTTATTTGTAGAATAGAAAAAGACTCATAGACTTCAAAAACAAACTTATGATTACCAAAAGGGACAGGTGAGGGAGAAGGATGGACTGGAGGTTTGGGACTGGCATATGCACACTGTGATATATGTAATTGCTAACTAACATACCTGCTGTATTGCACAGGGAACTACCCAATAGTCTGTGTTGGTCTATATGGGAAAAGAATCTGAAAGAGAATGTATATATGTATATGTGGAACTGAATCACTTTGCTGTACAGCTGAAATTGTTACACTGAAAAATCAACTGTACTTCAATAAAACTTCAACATAAAATAAAGTCAGGAGTTTCCATTGTGGCTCAGCAGTTAACGAACCTGACTAGAATCCATGAGGATGTGGGTTGTTGGATCAATGGCCTTGCTCAAATGGTTAAGGATATGGTGTTGCCATGAGCTGTGGTGTAGGTTGCAGACACAGCTTGTATCCCGAGTTGCTCTGCTGTAGGCTGGCGGCTACAGCTCCAATCTGATCCCTAGCCTGGGGACCTCCATATGCTATGGATGTGGTGCTAAAAAGACAAAAAAAAAAAAAAAAAAAGACAAAAAAAAAAAAAGACGATAAAACAAAGTCTATAACAAAAGAAGGGGTTTATATAATGATAAAGTGATCAATACAAGAAGAGAACATTATACCCATTAACATATATGCACCCAATAAAGAAGTACCTAAATATATAAATCAAATATTTACAGACATAAAGGGAGAAATTAACAGTAATATAACAATAGTAGAGGACTTATTTAACACCCTGCTTATATCTATGGAGAGATCATCCACACAGAAAATCAGTAAGGCATTAATGGTCTTAAATGATACAATAGACTAGTTGGACTTAATATATATCTATAGGACATCCACCCAAAAACAGCAAAATACACTTTCTTTTCAAGTGCAAATGGAATGATCTCCATGCTAAGCCACAAAACAAGTCTCAACAAAATTAAGAGAATAGATATTATATTAAGCATTTTTAAAAACCACAACAGTATGAAACTAAAAAACAATTATACCGAAAAAAAAAAAGGGAGAAGAGCACAAATACATGGAGACTAAAACAACATGCTACTAAAAATCAAATAGGTCAATGAAGAAATCAAAGAGGAAAATGGAAAATACCTAGAGACAAATGAAAATGGCAACACAACTTTTCAAAATTGATAGGATATAGCAAAAGAAATCCTAAGACAAAATGTATAGTGATACTGGCTTACTTCAAGAAACAAGAAAAAAATCTCTAATAAACAACCTAACCCTCCATCTAAAGAAATTAGAAAAAGAATAACAAAGCCCCATGTCAGCAGAAGGAAGGAAATAATAAAGATCAGAAAGGAAATAAATAGGAGTTCCTGATGTGGCTCAGCGGAAATGAATCTGGCTAGTATCCATGAGAACACAGGTTCAATTCCTAGCCTTGCTCAGTGGGTTAAGGATCTGGCATTGCCATGAGCTGTGGTGTAGGTCACAGACATGGCTCAGATCCCAAGTTGCTGTGGCTGTGGCATAGGCCAGCAGCTACAGCTCTGATTCGACCTCTAGCCTGGGGACCTCCATATGCTGTGGGTGCAACCCTAAAAAAGACAAAAAAAAAAAAAAGGAAGGGAATAAATAAAATAGAGACAAAATAAACAATAGAAAAGATCAATGAAATCAAGGGCTGGCTTTTTGAAAAAAACAAAATTGACAAGTCTTTAGACAGGCTTACCAGGAAGAGAAGAGAGAGGACTCATATAAACAAAACAAGAAATGCAAGCAGGGAAATGACCAATATCACAGAGACACACACAAAATAAAATACTGTGAATAGTTAGATGTGCACAAACTGGACAAAGTAGGAGAAATGGATGCATTTCTAGAAACATATAAATTTTCAATACAGCAACAGGAAGAAAAAAAACAATCTAAAAGGACAGATCACTAGTAGTGAACTTGAATTTATTATAATAAAAAAATTCTAACAAAGTCCAGAACTAGATGGATTCACAAGGAAATTCTACCAAAATATAAAGGTGCTAATAAGATCCTTCTTGCACTTTTCCCCAAAATAAAAGATGGAACATTCCCAAATTCATTCTATGAGGCCACCTATACCCTGACACCAAAATCAAAAATACTACAAAAAAGAAAATAAAAGGCCAATATCTCAGATGAATATGAGATGAATGAATTGAATTGTCAACAAAAAAATGACAATTCATGACAATATGAGATGAATGAATTGAATTGTCAACAAAATAATGACAATGATGAATGAACTGCCAACAAAATATTAGCAAACCAAAATCCAACAACATTTATAAAGGATCATACACCATGATCAAGGGGGATTTATTCCTGGGATGCGAGAATGGTTCAGTACTCAAAAATTAATGTGATACATTAACAAAAAGAAAGCCAAAATTCACATAATCATCTCAACAGGAGTTCCTGCTGTGATGTAACAGGAGCAGTGACATCTCTGCAGCACTAGGTCACAGGTTCAATCCCTGGCCCAGCACAGTGGGTTAAAGAATCCAGTGTTGCCACAGCTGCAGTGTAGGTTGCAGCTGTGGCTGGAATCATCTCAGGGGGAACTTCCAGTAGATCAAATTCTGAACTGCACAATTAAAAGAAAAATGTGTGGTCAAGAATTCTAATGAAAGGCATTATAAAACCAAGAAACAAAAATATTTGAAATTATCCATCTCAATCTCATAACTGGTTTGAAAGTAAAACTCAGAGAGGAAAAGAGAATATGAATGAATAAGGAATACTAGGGAAATGGTCTTATTACACAACACATTTTAATATGCTCAAAAGACAAACTTAAACAAGTTAGGCAACTGAATTTCATCCATTCTTTTCCTAAATAGAAGAAAGGACTGATGGGTTATGGGCACTAATAGAAAAAGTAGACAGCATGCAAGAACAGATGAGTAATATAAACAAAGAAAGGAACTTAAAAGGAATCAAAAAAGGGAGTTCCTTGGTGGCCTAGCAGTTTAAGGATCTGGCATCGTCACTGCTGTGGCTCAGGCTCACTGCTGTAGTGCAAGTTCAATCTTTGGCCTGGAAAGTTCCACAAGTTGTAGGTGCAGCCAAAAAAGAAAAGGCTAGAAATCAGAATATAATAAAAGTAATGAAGTATGTATGCCTTCATTGGGTTCACCAGGAGACTTGACACAGCCAAGGGAAAAAAAATCAAGGAAACTGAAGACAGATCAACAAAAATTTCCAAAATTAAAATGTAAAGATAGAGAGAAAAAAAACAGAAACAGAATAAAACATCCAAAAATTGTGAGACAATATTAAATAATGTAAAATGTGTAACTAGAATACCAGATGGGGGAAAAAAGGGAGAATGCAATAGAAGAAATATTTAAAGTAATAATCGCTGAAAATTTTCCAAAATTGATGACAAATACCAAACAATAGATCCAGAAAGCTTAGAGAACACCAAGCAAGATATACATCTTAAAAAGAAAAAAAAAACCCCTAGGCATATATATTTAAATTAAAGAAAAGCAAAATTAAAGAGAAAAACTTGAAAGAAGCTAGAGGAAAAACATACTTAACTACTGAGGAACAAGAAGAATTACAGTGGACTTCTAGTCATGCAAGAATAGAGTGAAATGAAATCTTTGAAGAGCTGAAAGGAAAAAATCACCAACCTAGAATTCTATATCTAGTAAAATCATTATTCAAAAATGAAGAGATCAAAATTAAAAACTTTGTGTTTCAAAGAATACTGTCAAAATAATTAAAAAGTCATCCTACAGAATGGGAGAAATTTTTGCAAATCTTATATCTGATAAGGGTCTAGTCTCCAGAATACACGCAGAATTCTTATAATTAAATAATACCTTAAAAATAATGTTTGCATTTAAAAATAAAAGGAAACCCAATTTAAAAATAAGCAAAGTATCTGAATACTCATTTCTCTAAAAATGTAGGTAAATAACCAATAGGCACAGGAAAAGGTGCTCATCAATTAGACAAATGTAAATTAAAACCACAGTGATATACGAGCTCATACACACCAGTGTGGCTATAATAAAAAAGATGGAAAATAACAAGATGGAAAGGATGTGGAAAATTGGAACCCTCATTCATACATTGCTGCTGGGAGTGTAAAACAGGGCAGCCATTTATTGGCCATGCCTGTGGCATATGGCAGTTCCCAAGCCAGGGATGGACCCTGTGCCACGGCATGACCCAAGCTGCTGCAGTAACACCAGATCCTTAACCCACTGCACCATGAGAGAACTCCTAGTACAGTCATTTTTAATAGGCTGGCAATTCTTCAAAAAGTATAATATAGAGTTACCATGTGACAAAGAAATTACTCCTAGGTATAGACCCAAGAGAACTGGAAAATATGTCCATACAAAAATGTTTACATGAATGTGTATATCAGCATTATTTATACAAAAAGAGACAAAAGGTAGAAACAACTCAAATTTCCATCAACTGATGCACAGATAAACAAAATGTGCTATATCCACAAAATGGAGTATTACACAAACCTTAAAAAGCAGGCAGTGTTCAAACATGGATGAACTTTGAAAACATTATGCTAAATGAAATAAGCCAAAAAATATGTTGTATGATTCCATTGATATGAAATACGCAGAACAGGTAAAGCTATCAAAAGAAAGTAAATTTGGAGTTCCCGCAGTGGCTCAGTGGTTAATGAACCCTGAGGTTGCAGGTTTGAACCCTGGCCTCGCTCAGTGGGTTAAGAATCCAGTGTTGCTGTGAGCTGTGGTGTAGGTTGCAGATGAGACTTGGGTCTGGCGTTGCTGTGGCTGTGGTGTAGGCTGGAAGCTGTAGCTCTGATTGGAACTCTAGCCTGGGAACTTCCATATGCCATGGGCCACAGCCCTAAAAACAAACAAACAAACAAAAAACAAACAAAAAAAGACAAAAAGAAAGTAAATTAGTGGCTGCCAGGTGGGAGAGGGAAGAGGTTAAGTGGGAGTGACTACTAATGGGTATGGGATTTCTTTTGGGGATGATGAAAATGTTCAGGAATTAGATCGTGATGATGACTGAACACTCTAATGAGTATACTAAAGACAACTGAATTGTATATTTTGGAAGGGTTAAGTTTATGGTACATGAATTATATCTCAAAAAAAAAAAAGGTTGGAGATACCTTAGAAATCTATACATAGAACTTCCACATGACCCCGCAATCCCACTCTTGGGCATCTATCCGGACAAAACTCTACTTAAAAGAGACACGTGCACCCGCATGTTCATTGCAGCACTATTCACAATAGCCAGGATATGGAAACAACCCAAATGTCCATCGACAGATGATTGGATTCGGAAGATGTGGTATATATACACAATGGAATACTACTCAGCCATAAAAAAGAATGACATAATGCCATTTGCAGCAACATGGATGGAACTAGAGACTCTCATACTGAGTGAAATGAGTCAGAAAGACAAAGACAAATACCATATGATAGCACTTATAACTGGAATCTAATATCCAGCACAAATGAACATCTCCTCAGAAAAGAAAATCATGGACTTGGAGAATAGACTTGTGGCTGCCCGACAGGAGAGGGAGGGAGTGGGAGGGATCAGGAGCTTGGGGTTATCAGATACAACTTGGAATGGATTTACAAGGAGATCCTGCTGAGTAACATTGAGAACTATGTCTAGATACTCATATTGCAACAGAATAAAGGGTGGGAAAAAAATCTATACATGTAAGAGTAACTTGATCCCCATGCTGTACAGCAGGGAAAAAAAATTAAAAAATAAGAAAAAAAGGTAAAAGCTTCCTGAGACAAATAAAAACTTAAGTATTTCATTTCTAGCAGAGCCACCCTGCAATAAATGGTAAAGCATGTTCTTTAGGCAGAAATATAACATAGATATATGTTAATTACTGTTAAGGCCCTTAATTTTTTTTCTTTTTGGCCACACCCACAGCATATGGAAGTCCTGGGCCAGGGATTGAACTCCTACCATAGCAGTGACAACGCTAGATCCTTAACCTACTGTGCTATCAGGGAGCTCCATCAGGGTCCTGATTCTTTTTTTTTTTTTTTTGCTTTTTAGCACTGTACTAGCAGCATATGGAGGTTCCCAGGCTAGGGGTCAAATTGGAGCTGTAGCTGCCAGCCTATACCACAGACACAGCAATGTGGGATCCGAGCCTGCAACCTACACCACAGCTCACAGCAACGCCAGATCCTTAACTGAGCAAGGCCAGGGATCGAACCTGCATCCTCATGAATGGTAGGCAGATTTGTTTTTGCTGAGCCATGATGGGAACTTCCAAGGGCCTAATTTTTATCTTGAATACAGGCTCCCATGATCTTTATACCATTACTAAAATTAACTGAACAAACATACATGCACAGAAACTTGCTACACCTCAATGTTGTCTCAAATTTTATTGTATAGATTCAAAGACCACTTTTAGAAAGAAGCATGACTCTGCAAATGGAAAGAATAATCTCCAGGAGGTTTCCCTACAGTTTGAAATGAAGAGGGAAAAACATTGGTTCAGCATAGCACAAGAAAATTGTCAGATGAGAAAAGTAATAGAGAGGAGAAGGAACACAGGCTTATGTTTATGCTTCCCAAAGACAAAGTGTAATTTTTGGACTAGAGTATTTTTCTGCAAAGTCCCACTTAGAAGCATTTTGTCTTCCAGATAATAAGTATACCTTATGAACCTCTGCCAATTCATGGTCCCTCCTTGCAGCCCTCTTTAGAAAACCAGCTTTGGTGGTAGTGACTTTTGGTTTTGGAGCTCTGATTCGGGGTTGTGTCACAAATTCTGGGAGACATGACTCAAGTTCAACTAATCCTATGGGAAAGAAGTACATGTTTAGTATCCAGTGCTTAAATATAGCATTTGAAAGCATACCATTAATTTTAGTGGCTGTTTGCCATGTGGTTTCATTTAGAATTACTGATACGGTGTAGTTCATATAATTGAATTGTCCCTGAAATGTAAAGGAAATTTCTACATAATTATCTCATATACTTGGTGACTTAGATTATAAAATGAGAACTGCATTCTAAAATGAAAACATTGGAGTTCCCGTCGTGGCGCAGTGGTTAACGAATCCGACTAGGAACCATGAGGTTGCGGGTTCGGTCCCTGCCCTTGCTCAGTGGGTTAATGATCCGGCGTTGCCGTGAGCTGTGGTGTAGGTTGCAGATGCGGCTCGGATCCCACGTTGCTGTGGCTCTGACGTAGGCCGGTGGCTACAGCTCCGATTCAACCCCTAGCCTGGGAACCTCCATATGCCACGGGAGCGGCCCAAGAAATAGCAACAACAACAAAAGACAAAAAAAATAAAATAAAATAAAATAAAATGAAAACATTGGGAGTTCCCGTCGTGGCGCAGTGGTTAGCGAGTCCGACTAGGAACCATGATGTTGTGGGTTCCATCCCTGGCCTTGCTCAGTAGGTTAAGGATCCGGCGTTGCCGCGAGCGGTGGTGTGGGTTGCAGACACGGCTCGGATCTGGTGTTGCTGCGGCTCTGGTGTAGGCTGGCGTCTACAGCTCTGATTCGACCCCTAGCCTGGGAACTTGCATATGCCGCCAGAGCGGCCCAATAAATGGCAAAAAGACAAAAATAAAATAAAATGAAATGAAAACATTGCCTTACAAAAAGCAATACATTCCACAATAATGGACAGAAAGTAAATGGTCATATGATACAGTGTACCACCATTCTAAAGTGGATGTATACTAGGTTATCATATTCTGCTCTGGAGACAGTCAACCAGAGGTACAAGCTCAATGGTGGAACCATTACCTCGTGATCTTGGCCATGCGATGCATCAACCTGCCAAATGAAATTTAAATAATTTAAACAAAACTCTCTTGGAAGTTCCTGTTGTGGCTCAGCAGTAACAAGCCCGACTAGTATCCATGAGGATGCAGGTTTGACCCCTTGCTCCATTCAGTGGGTTAAGGATCTGGCGTTGCCATGAGGTGTGGTGTAGGTTGCAGAAGCGGTTGCAGAAGCGGCTGTGGTTGCTGTAGCTCCAATTCAACCCCTAGCCTGGGAATGTACATATGTCACAGGTGTGACCCTAAAAAACAAAGCAAAACAAACAAACCTCTCTTGGATTTTATAACAGGTGTCTCTCTCCATGAATTTCTTCCCTAGTCATCCATCCCCTTGCCACCTAGTTTTCTGGCATTTCTTCATAAAGGGCTGATTTCATTATATATTTCTTGTTGCTTAATAAACCTGGTATAAAAGGCTTTCTATTTTGTTTCTAGATAACTTTGATTATTAGTTACATTGAATATGTTTATATGTTTGATAGCTTATTGATTTTATTTCTTGATAAATTGTTGCATGTGTACTCATTTATTTAAGTTTTAGCAGGTTTTATTGGTTTTCTATAAACTCCTATTTTTGTTTGTTTGTTTTCAGTCACCTCAATGACATATGGAAGTTCCTGGGCCAGGGATCCAATTCCAGCCAGAGCTGCCAGCCTATGCTGCAGCTGCAGCAATGTTGGATCCTTAACCCACTGCACTGGGCCAGGGATTGAGCCCGCACCCCCACAGAGACAAGTCTGATCACTAATCCACTGTGCCAAAGTGGGAACTCCTCTGAACTCTTATTATTAACAATATTAAACATGCAATTGCTACTTCTTGGAAATATTTTATTTTTGATTAGCTTTTAATCTAAATGACTGTATTTTATGTATTTAATTTATATTTCTATGATAACCCTCTAATGCTAGACTTGTAATTACATGAATTGCTTACCTTCGTAGGTATTGAGATAGTGGTTTTTTACTACAAAGTCCTCTGAGTTGTTGTCTGGGAAACGACCAAGGCGAGATAGAGGTCCATAGACCTGTGATGCATAATCAGAATAATCCTTGATGATATTTCTTCTCTCCAACTTCCCTTCTATATTCTTTCCCTTTCCCATAAGTTTTCTGATTGCTAAAATAAAACATAAATCCATGACTATCTCCAAAATATTGTTCTGAATAATCCAATGCAGATTAATAACCAGGTTGTAGATTTATTCCCAGGGAACCTACTCAACTGAACAAATGTCATCACAATCATTCACTGTAGCTAGAATATAACACTGAAACACAGTTCTGTCATCTGTGTGGCCCTGACTGTCATGTGCCAGGTGGGCATGACAGACAACAGATGCTGAATCAGTGTCTGCAATTGGTACTCATCAAAAATCTTTTAAAACTGTGTTCCAAGCTCTGGGCCAGAGCGATAGTAAATAAAAATTTGTTAAATGAGTAGGACTCAAAGTAACTGAAAATGACAGGTGCAATGGAGACCAAGGGTATTATTCTGGCCTAGGAGAATAACTAAAAGTGAGGGAAGACCACAGCTTCTTACAAATCCCATCCATCTTGGCTAACACCAGAATAAACCAAAAAATATCTGAGCTTATGGATTTCAGAATTGTCTAGAAGGCTCAGCTATGCACGGTAGAATCCCATCACAGAGCCAGCCTCTGCTGAAAGTTTTATAACATGCACTCTCAATGGGTGTAAAACCATATTGTGAGATTTCAAAGTCCTATTGAAAGAGGTGGCTGCATCTGCCACTGCTGTCTTCAGGACATTTATTTATGTTTGATCCTCAGTGCTTCTGGGTGTAACTTGGGATTTCATAATAAAATTAAAATAGTTTATATTTTATTAGTTATCTATAAAAATTAGTCAACCCATTATTGGTATATCAAGTATGGAAAAGAAAAAAATGTAGATAATATCTAAATGAATTCCTAGTAGCTAGTTAGGTGAAAAGTTATTTTCTCACACACACACAAAACCTCAGGGGCCTGCATAACAGTGACAGCAGATAGAGAGAGCTGACTTATCTGAGGGTGGGGAGGTCTTGAAGGTCTCCTCAGAGGAAGTGACATTTGAGCTGTGTGTTAGCCTGGGTTTCCCCAAAGGCAGAACCTGAGACAAAGGCATGTGTCCAGGTAGTTTATTTTGGAGGTGATCCCAGAGGGCAAGAGAAAGGGATAGGAGGAGTTAAAAAAAAAAAAAAAATCAATCAACCCATTACTAGTTATGTCAACTATTGAAAAGAAAAAAATGTTGACAATATCTAAATGCATACTTAGCAGAGAGTAAAAAATTATTTCCTCACATCAAGAAAAAGTTAAAAGTTCACTAAAAATAATTTTTAAGGAATTAATTTTTTGTAATGGTTTTACTTTTGCTAGGAAAATAACTTTGACTATTTCAATGTGATAACATTTCTATTATTATGTATATAAATTGCTAATTTATATATACAATTGATATAATACTTTTTTTTTTTTTTTACTTTTTAGGGCTGCTCCTGTGACATATGGCAATCCCCAGGCTAGGGGATGAATCAGAGCTACAGCTGCCAGCCTGTACCACAGCCACAGCAACGCAGGTTCCAAGCCATGTCTGCGACCTACACCACAGCTCATGACAACGCTGGATCCTTAACCCACTTAGCAAGGCCAGGGATCAAACCTGCATCCTCATGGTTCCTAGTCAGATTCGTTCCCACTGCGCCACAATGGGAACTCCTATTTAGTCATTCTTAATCCTCCACTGACTCCTCTTTTTATGTATAAAGTATAGATAAAGTACATAAATAGATACACAATATAATCTGCAGTATTAAAATTTCATGGGAGGGGACAAGTAGGAAAAAAGATGTCTGAATGTTTCTTTCAGTGGGAAATAATGGGAAACAAAGTTTGTAAAACAGCTCCCTATCCAGGGCCTCAGTCCACGAATACAGAAAGCCCAACACCTACCCTACCTACCCACCAACACACACACACACCATAATATCAACAACTTGACTACCTATTAGGAAATCATTACTTCATTTTCCTAGTGAGGAATTCTCCTCCACTCTTGAACTTTTGAGAACCCATCTCCCATCCCTTACCTATTTTTAACACTAGGACCAAAAAAGAATTATACCACAGTTAACTTGAGTCCGGTCAAATTTCCAAAGCAAAGCCACCTTATCCACTCTGTCAGGTTGGTACTGCACCATCACCTGATACATGTGTGTGCTGAATCTGTGCCAACTTTGCCTCCTTTACTTTCTGTAGTTTAGACCACTGGGCATTCAAGCGTGCCATGTTCACTTCATTTTGATTTTCATCACGCTTCTTCAGCAGCTCTTTTAGAACTTCCAGGCGAATCTCCTGCAGTCTTCAAGTAAATGACAAAACATATACATATCTTAAAGAGGGTGCTCTACTGGAGAGAAAGAACACATGCCATAAACAGGAGCTTCTCTTTGGGCTGGCATCATATTCATGTGTCTTAAAAAGATCACACACATGGGAGTTCTTGTTGTGGCGCAGTAGTTAACGAATCCGACTGGGAACCATGAGGTTGCGGGTTTGATCCCTGGCCTTGCTCAGGGGTTAAAGATCCGGCATTGCCCTGAGCTGTGGTGTAGGTTGCAGACGCGGCTCAGATCCCACATTGCTGTGGCTCTGGCGAGGCCGGTGGCTACAGCTCTGATTAGACCCCTAGCCTGGGAACCTCCATATGCTTCAGGAGCAGCCCTAGAAAAGGCAAAAAGACAAAAACAAACAAACAAAAAAACACCAGACACACATAGGCAAGAGTGGACAAATGAACTAGGGGCTTGGGGAGGCAACACAATAGTGAGTCTCTGTATAAGGGAATATGTTTTGGTGCAGTTATGGAGCACGAAGAAAAGTCTGGCATGTAGATGGGGTTAAAAAGAGTTCTCTAGGCAAATGGGCCTAAAAGAAGAGCAAAATGTTTGTGCAGAGTTCTGGGTTGACTGGTATTGCTAGGAGATTAGTAATGGGAGGAATGAAAGATAGTGAGGTTTCAGCATGCTGTCTTTTTTTAAAAAAATTATAGTTGATTTACAATGTTTTCTCAGTTTCTGCTGTACAACAGAGGGACCCAGTCACACACACACACACACACATTCTTTTTCTCATATTACCTTCCATTGTGTTCTATCACAAGTGATTGGATATAGTTCCCTGTGCTATACAGCAGGACTTCATTGCTTATCCCTTCTGAATGTAATAGTTTGCATCTACTAACTCCAAACTCCCAATGGCATGCTGTCTTAAGTGGTAACTATGAAAATGCCAGTGTCTGACACATAGAGATACTCAGTCAATCTTTGTTTCCCTGCCTCTCACCTTCACCTTGCTCTCCCAGAACAACCTTGCTCATGTGTATATGTCCAGGTACCTATGACTTCAAAATATGTACTTCCAGTGAAGGTGGTTCTGAACCAGAACTTCTGTCTACCTGAATCTTCAATTACCCCCTGAAAAATCTCAAAAAAAAAAAACCCACTCATTTTGTTCCCCCAGAAGTCCACCCCTTCTCTCACATCCTCTTCCCTCCTCTAGTGATTCCTCCTCTAAAATACGTCTTGCATCTGTTCTCCTGCTCATATTTTTTGTCATCTGTCTCCTGACTTGGGCTCTAGTTGCTAGTCTAGTCTTTCCTCCTTCCAATCTTTGTTCCACATATCTGTCAAGATTTTCCTTTTAAAAAAGGTGAACATTTTATTCTTACTTAAAAATTCATACAGTAATTTATTTAGTCACTCATTTATCAAATATGTGGTAAGTGCTCACCATATGTCAGGCAAGGAACAAACAATGATGAACAAGGTAAAAAGCACTGTTTCAAGAAGCGCTGTTTTAGTGGAGTAGGCATACAAGCCAGTATTTACAATCCAAGGAGGTAAATACCAGACCAGAAGGAAGAAGAGGCTTCTGTGGGAGAAGAAATGGCAGAACATTTCTAGCACTGTTCCCAGTTATCGAAGGGAAGGAAGGGGTGGTGAGGAAGGCTTCCTTGGAGGAGCCATTAACTCAAGGACGAACAAGGGTCAAGATTTGCCACAGTGACAAGGGAGAAGTGTGGCCCCAGCAGAGAGAGCTGAATGTTCAACTCAGAAGGACTAGAGAGGACGCAAACATGTCGTACTGGTGGGGCTTCTCAAGGTGAACACACAGGGGATGGTGAGGGAGCAGTGACAAATGAATATGGAGAGGCAGGTGTTTTAAAAATACCCACTGGTGGTCCCCTTCTCTCAACTTCTAGGTTGAAATTCTAGGTTCATCTCTCAACTTCATCACTTTCCTGAATTTCTTCAGTCAAAAAATGGACATAAGGGAGTTCCCATCGTGGCACAGTGGTTAACGAATCCAACTAGGAACCATGCGGGTTCAGTCCCTGGCCTTGCTCAGTGGATTAAGGATCCAGCGTTGCCGTGAGCTGTGGTGTAGGTTGCAGACGTGGCTCGGATCCTGCGTTGCTGTGACTGTGGTGTAGGCCGGCAGCTGAAGCTCTGATTTGACCCCTAGCCTGAGAACTTCCATATGCCGTGGGTGCAGCCCTAAAAAGACAAAAAAAAAAAATTAACCTCAGTTTGGGAGTTCCTGCTGCAGTACAGTGGGATAATGATTCAGTTTGTCTCTGTGATGTTGTTGGTTCAATCCTGGCCCAGCACAGTGGGTTAAGAATCCAGGGTTGCTGCAGCTGTGGTGTAAGTCCCTGACCTGGGAACTTCCATACTTCCATTTGCCATGGGTGGGGTCAAAGATGGAAAAAATAAAACAAAATTAACCTCAGTCTAACCAAAGCATTCACTTTCTCAGGTGATTTCTTCACTCTGGTCAGACACACTTTTTTTTTTTTTTTTTTTTTTTTTGTCTTTTTGCTATTTCTTGGGCCGCTGCCACGGCATATGGAGGTTCCCAGGCTAGGGGTCGAATCGGAGCTGTAGCCACCGGCCTACGCCAGAGCCACAGCAACGCAGGATCCGAGCCGCGTCTGCGACATACACCACAGCTCACGGCAACGCTGGATCGTTAACCCACTGAGCAAGGGCAGGGACCGAAACCGCAACCTCATGGTTCCTAGTCGGATTTGTTATCCACTGCTCCACGACGGAAACTCCCAGACACACTTTTAATATCCTTCTGACAATAATATACTTTTTCAAAGTATAACACTAAATTTATGCAGACAGGATTGGTATCTGAACCTACTCTGCCCCAAACACAATTTTCTATTAAGTGCAAGTTTCTACCAAATATCCCAGTCGCATTCAGGGTTAAACAGAAGGTATTGCAAAAATATAAACATATTTGAATTCACACTGAGTCCCTAACTCTCTTGGTCCCTAACCGTCTTGTATGTAGGCACACTGTCAGGGCCTTGATAGCTCTGCCATGCACAGTGAAGTCCTCAGCACAGCCTGGAACAAAGGACACCTTCAACAATTTCACTTCCTTCCCTTCTTGCTAGGGAGCTATAATTTTTGGTTGTCAGCGTTTCTACGTATTTCAGAGACAACCTCATTACTGAAAATATATTAGTTAAAATGGCTGAATTCAACCAGAAATACATCAATATATTTTTATGCACTGTGAGTTCATCTTTTTTTTTTTTTTCTTTGTCTTTTTGCCATTTCTTGGGCCGCTCCCGCGGCATATGGAGGTTCCCAGGCTAGGGGTCCAATCAGAGCTGTAGCCACCGGCCTACGCCAGAGCCACAGCAACGTGGGATCTGAGCTGGGTCTGCAACCTACACCACAGCTCATGGCAACGCCGGATCCTTAACCCACCAGGTGAGGCCAGGGATCGAACCCGCAACCTCATGGTTCCTAGTCGGATTCGTTAACCACTGTGCCATGACAGGAACTCCCTGAGTTCATCTTTTAATTGAAAAACTCCAGAGGGTTTGTCTTTTAAACAGAAAATGCCTCTTCAGCTGTAGCTAGAACCCAAGGTGTCCCAGCTGTGAATCCAGTACCAGAGGGAATATAGACAGGATCAGCTAGGAGGCTGTTTGATGGGTGGGGAAAGAGCCAAAGTCTAGGTCCATAGCACTGGGAATGAACAGAAAGGGACAGTATGAAAGACAACTTTGCAGAAATCAGTGGGCTTCTGTGATAGTCTAGGTAAGACTAGATAAGGAAAGAGAAAAATCAGAGATGCCCTGAAGAACTGCTCAAATCGGGGTTCCACACTGAACTTCACAAAAAAAGAAGGAATTATATATAAATGTATATGTGTGTGTGTGTGTGTGTGTGTGTGTGTGTGTGTGTGTGTGTATCTGTGTGTGTGTTATTTTATGGCTGTGCCTGGAGCATATGGAAGTTCCCGGGCTAGGGAAGCCTACACCCCAGTCACAGCCAACACTGAATTTGGGCCACATCTGCAGTTTGCAACAATGCCAGATCCTTAATCCACTGAGCAAGGTCAGGGATTGAACCTGCATCCTCATGGAGATGTCAGGTCCTTAACCTACTGAGCCACAGCAGCAACTACCATATACATTTTTACATTGTTAGCAAGAAGATTATAGAGCTATTGTTCCTGAAACCAAATTTCCTAACTCTACAGGCTGAGGATTACCCTTAAACTCATACATTTGGGAAAATACTCCATAGATAAAAAGTATTAACATTACTGCCATCAGTGCAAGAGCAGTTGCCTGGGTGACGGAGAACTTACTTTTCAATCTCCTGCTCTCTGAAGGCCCACTCCTTCCTCTCCATGGCATTCATCATCCTCCTTCTCTTCTCAAACTGGGAGGTATCACTCAGAGGAGGGAGAGTGGCTTCCCAAGCACGCTTCTCCCGGGCACGTTCTATCATCTCTACCTCAGCTTGTCCTGCTGGGAGACCTCGACCTGGAGGATGAAGAATGACACTTTAGAAACACACAAACTGGAGTCCCTGTTGTGGCTCAGCAGAATGAAAACCCAACTAGTATCCATGAGGATACAGGTTTGATCCTTGACCTCACTCAGTGGGTTAAAGGTTCTGGTGTTGCTGTGAGCTCTGGTATAGTTTGCAGATGCCCTGAGATCCTGCATTGCTGTGGCTGCAGTGTAGGTTGACAGCTGCAGCTTTGATTCAACCCCTGGTCTGGAAACTTACATATGACACAGGTGCAGCCCTGATAAGACAAAAAAAAAAAAAAAAAGAAAGAAAGAAAAAGAAAAGGAAAAGAAAAAGAAACAAACTCATATACCTACCAATATTTAATTTACTCCCTTCCTGTTCTTGTCCTACTTATTTATTTATTTATTTATTTATTTATTTATTTATTTATTATTTGTCTTTTTAGGGCTGCACTCGCAGCATATGGAGGTTCCCAGGCTAGGGGTCGAATTGGAGCTGCAGCTGCTGGCCTACACCACAGCCACAGCTATGAGGGATCTGAGCCACATATGCGACCTACACCACAGCTCGTGGCAACGCTGAATCCTTAACCCACTGAGCAAGGCCAGGGATCAAACCTGCCTCCTCATGGATACTAGTTGGGCTCATTAACCATGGAGCCATGACAGGAACTCTTCCTGTTCTCTTTATATTCAAGGCTTATGACAGGAAGAAATGATATTAGGAAATACTTCCAGATGTGCCTCATAGCTTGTTATCTGTGCCCTGTACTGTCTCTTGTGAGTAATTCAGCCAAAGGCATTTTAGTTACATTTAAGATTCTAGAAAATATTTAAAGCTATTAGATGATTACTAAATAATCACACACTGGAATGTCCTATATTGGGCAAATCTGTATTTTGAAATACAAATACCAAAATAACTCATAGAAGGTCATAGCTAGTAAGTGCTAAAATTTAGCATTTGAACATGGCAACATGACTCTTGTGGTCTTATGTACTACACTATACTCCCTCTCTAATAAAAACAAATATGAAAGAAAAATGAACCACACAGACAAACCCACAGCTAACATCACACTCAACAGTGAAAGTTTGAAAGCTCTTCCTCTATGATGAGGAAAAGATAAGGGTGCCCATTCTCACTACTCCTATTTAACACATTACTGAATGTCTTAGCCAAAGCAATCAGGCAAGAAAGAGAAATAAAAAGACACCCAAATCAGAAAGGAAGAAGTAAAATTTTCTCTGTTTGCAGACGGCATGATCGTATATGTAGAAAGCTCTAGACTCTATCGAAAAACTATAGAACAAATGAATTCAATAAAGTTGCAGGATACAAAAACAATATACAAAAATCAATTGTGTTTATACACACTAACAATGAACTATCTGAAAAAGAAATAAAGTATTCCATTTACAATACTATCAAAAACAATAAAATTATTAGGAATAAATTTAACTAAGGAAGTGAAAGATCTGAACAATGGAAACTATTAAAACTATTCCCTGGGAGTTCCCATTGTGGCGCAGTGGTTAACAAATCTGACTAGGAACCATGAGGTTGCGGGTTCGATCCCTGCCCTCGCTCAGTGGGTTAAGGATCTGGCATTGCCGTGAGCTGTAGTGTAGATTGCAGACGCAGCTCGGATCCTACGTTGCTGTGGCTCTGGCGTAGGCCGGTGGCTACAACTCCGATTAGACCCCCTAGCCTGGGAAACTCCATATGCCGTGGGAGCGGCCCAAGAAATGGCAAAAAAAATAAAAAATAAAAAAATAAATAAATAAATAAAACTATTCCCTGGTGGCTCAGTAGGTTAAGGATCCCACATTGTCACTGCTGTGGTATGGGTTCAATCTCTGGTCTAGGAACCCCCACATGTTGCAGGTGTGGCCAAAAAAATTACTTTTTAATAATATTTCTAATTACATATTGCTCATATATAGGAAAATTACTGATATTTGTATGTCGATTTCATAATAAGCTACCTTGTTGAACAGAAGCTCTTAGTTCTGAGAATTTATCACATATGATTTTCTAAATGAGCACACTGTTTGCAAATAGGTAGTTTTGCTTCTTCTTTCAAATCATCAAACTGCATTTTTCTTCTCTTATCTTATCTCTTATGTGAATTTATCACATATGATTTTCTAAATGAGCACACTGTTTGCAAATAGGTAGTTTTGCTTCTTCTTTCAAATCATCAAACTGCATTTTTCTTCTCTTATCTTAACTGTATCAACTCAATTATTTCTCAGCCAGGATGCTATTATTGCCATATTGGGCAAACAATTATTTGTTGGATGGGACTGCCCCATTCAGGGCAGGGAGTATAGTATCCATGCCTGCCTAACTCCCCAAAACCCATCCCATTTGCCTAATCATTTTTACATACAAAAAAGGCACCTGGGTTTCCAAATGTCCTTGAGAGTGATAAGTCATAGCCTAATTTAACAAGCTTGGGGCTAAGATCTTCCCTACATTGCTAAATAATAGTGGTGATAAAGGAATCACTGTCTTTCTCTTTAAGGGTAAAGCTTCACAAGTCTCACTTTTAATATTATGTTTATTAAAGATAACAATATTAAGTTACTAAATTTCCTCTGATCCCGGCTTATTTAGAGTTTATAACGTGAATGAGTTCTGAATGTTATCAAACAGTACTTTTTCTGCATCTATTGAAGCATTTTCCTGACATTTTCTGTAAAAAAGGTAAAATGCACTGGTTGGTTTTCTGATATTGCACTGAACTTGAATTTGTGTGATTAACCCATTTGGTTATGATAAATAATCTTTAAAAATACTGCAAGATTTGATTACAGACCCTAGGGCTTCTGCTCCAGCAACGTGGGATGCGACCCTGCCCCCAATAGGGCACTGATGGCCAGTGAGCAGAGGGGAAGCCCGGCAATGCACCAGGCTATGGCCCTACTCCTTCCATCTTCAACTCTACCTTCTACTTAAAGTGATAGCTGCCAGCACAACCTGAATAAAGAGATTACTTTGGTTCACATCAAATCCAGCTTTCCCACCAAAGGTACTGGACAGTTGAAGACTGCATAGGGACACTCATACACAGTCAAGACCACTACAGGTAACCTAAATTCATAGAGACAGAGAAAGTTAAGCAAAATGAAAAGACGGAGGAATCTGCCTCAATCTAAAGAACAAGAGAAAACCCCTGGGGGAAAATGAAGGGGTTTTCATTTAAAGATAAAAAGTTCAAAGCATTAGTAATAAGACTGCTAACTGAATTAGGAGAAAGAATAGATGAACAGAGTGAGAATTTTAACAAGGAGCTAGAAAATATAAAAATCAACAAGTCAGAACTGAAAAATACAATAAATGGCATAAAAAAAAACACAATAGAGGAGCTCCCTGGTGGTGCAGCAGGTTAAGAATCCAGCACTGAGGGAGTTCCCACCGTGGAGCAGTAGAAGCAAATCCGAATAGGAACCATGACTTCAATAAATAGTGAAGGGATAAACATGAAGATGTAAAACATGACATCAAATACACAAAGTATGGGGGAGGGAATAAAAAGGTAGAGCTTTTGAATGTTTGAACTTAAATTACTACCTTTTAAAACAAGTAGATTGAGGAGCTCCCGTCATGTCTCAGCAGTTAGCAAACCAGACTAGCATCCATGAGGATGTAGGTTTGATTCCTGGCCTCGCTCGGTGGGTTAAGGATCTGGCATTGCCGTGAGCTGTGGTGTAGTTCGCAGACACAGCTCGGATCCAGCGTTGCTGTGGCTGTGGTGTAGGCCGGCACTACAGCTCTGATTAGACCCCTAGCCTGGGAACCTCCGTATGCCATAGGTGTGGCTGTAAAAAGACAAAAAAAAAAAAAAAAAAATTACATACTACAAATGCTGGAGAGGATGTGGTAAAAGGGAACACTCTTACAATGTTGGTGGGAATGCTCATGGGTGCAACCACTGTGGAAACTAGTATGGAGATTCCTCAAAAAACTTAAATAAATAAATAAAACAAGTAGATTGAGTTACAGCTCAACATATATGAACCTCAAGGTAATCACATATAAAAAACCTACAGAAGGGAGCTCCCATTGTGAATCAGTGGTAAAAGCCTGACTAGTATTCATAAGGATGCAAGTTCAATCCCTGGCCTGGCCTCATTCAATGGGTTAAGGATCTGGTGTTGCTGTGAGCTGTAGCGTAAGTCACAGACACAGCTCAGATCTGGTGATCTGATGATGGCTGTGGTCTGCAGCAGCTGTGGTTGGCAGCAGCTCCAATTCAACCCCTAGCCTGGGAACATCCATATGCTGCCGGTGTGGCCCTGAAAAGCAAAAAAACAAAAACAAAAACAAAACCTACAATATATACACAAAAACAGGGGAGAAAGGAACACAAGCATTACTAATAAAGAAAACCATCAGGAGATGGGATTTAGATGGCAGAGTAGAAGGACTGGAATTTCTGATTCAAATTTTGTTATTCACTTAACTTGTGAAGATTAAATAAGTTAAAGACATACAGCAGTTGGAACAGTTCTTAGCACATAGTAAGCACTCTTTTTTTTAATGCTTAGTGTCAACCTTTTTCACTATGTCATTTTTCACTTATTTTATGGAAATATTTTCTAATGTACAATGTACACACAGAAAGGTACACCAATGAACATCCCCCATAACAAACACAGATCAAGGAAGAGAACATTATTGCCCATCATACACCCTTCCAGTCTCTGCCTGCCTCAAGGACAGCCACCATCCTGATTCCCAACATATTAATTTAGTTTGGATAAGTTTTTGTTTGTTTGTCTTTTAGGGCCACACTAGTGGCATATGGAGGTTCTCAGGCTAGGGGTCTAATCAGAGCTGTGGCCGATGGCCTATAGCAGAACCACAGCAACTCGGATCTGAGCCTGGTCTGTGACCTACACCACAGTTCAGTACAACGCCAGATCCTTAACCCACTGAGCGAGGCCAGGGATCAAATCCGTGTCCTCATGGATGCTAGCTGGGTTCATTAACCACTGAGCCATGATGGGAACTCCTAGTCTGGATAGGTTTTGAGTTTTATATAAATGGAATCAAAGTGTAGGTACTCTTTAATGTCTTACTTCTTTTACCTCGGCTTTATGTATGTGTGATTCACCCAAGTGGTTACATATAGATGTACTTTTATTCTCATTACTATATAGTATTCCATTGTGTGAATCTAGTACACTATTCATTCTGTGGTTGATGGACATTTGGGTTGTTTTCAGTTTAGAGTTATCATGAATAGCGCTGCTGTGAACATTCTTGCACATGTCTTTTGGTGACATACATGTGTGTGTGTATATATACATAATTTTAGTGGAACTAAGTATTCACCTTTCTTGGATGTATAGTGAGGAATTACGTTTCTGGGTTGCAGGTGTGAATCTATCAGCAGTTTTCAAAGAATAGCTGCAAAATATACATGAAGTATATGAAATTCTCTTTGCCTCAAATCCTTATCACCACTCGGTAATATTCTTTTTTTTTTTTTTTTTTTTATGGCCATATCCATAGCATACAAAAGTTCCCAGGCCAGGGACTGAATCGGAGCTGCAGCTGCATCCTATGCTACTGTGGCAAGACCAGATCCTTTAATCTACTGTGCTGGGCCAGGATTTGAACCCATATTGCTACATTAACCCCAGCCACTGCAGTCGGATTCTTAACCCACTGTGTCACAGCAGGAATTCCATATCATTCTTTTTAACACTAGCTGTTCTGGTACATGTGTAGCATCATGCAGAGATTTTAATTTGTACTTCCCTAACGACTAATCAAGTTGAACACTGTTTCATACGTTAACTGGCTTTTTGAAAACTGATTTTATTAAGTGACTACTCACATCAGTGGCTGTCTTTTCTATAGAGTTGTCTTTTTCTTACTGATATGTAGGATTTCTTTGCCTTTTAGTTACGTCTTCTGTCATATGTAGGTATTGCAAATATGATGGAAGATTCCCAAGATGAGCTTTGCCTCATTACTATCTTAATATATTCTGGTGAACAGAAGCTCTTATTTTAATGTGCTCTAATTTCTTAACTTTTCCTTTATGGTTAGCATTTTTTAGCATTTAATATTTAATAAAATCTGTGCCTACCTGTGGTCATGAAAATATTCTCTTATGTTTCCCTTGAAAGTTTTAACCTTTTACATTTAGGCATCTGGGATGGGTTTTGATTTATGGTGTGAACTAGGAATTGAGTCACTTTTTTCAAGATGACTACCTAATTGACTCAGCACCATGTACTGAAAATATCATTTTTTTCTAGTGCACTGCAGTGACATCTTTGTCTTAAGTCAGATGAAACTTATCTGTGGGTTAATTTCTGAACTCCCTGTTCTGTAAAAATGATCTATTCAAGAGAATATACCACACTGTGTAATTCCTGCCCCTTTATAATAAGTCTTTATATCTGATAGTGTATATTGTTCTGTTCCCTCACATTTGCTGTGGTTACTTTTGACCTTTTCACACTTCCATATTAATTTTAGAATCAGGTAATCAATTTACACACACACACACACACACACACACACACACACATGCACACACCCCTTGTTTAGTTTAGTTTTACTGGGCCTGCATGGAGATAGGTATCAAAATCAAAGTTCATTTTCTGCACATGGATATCTAATTGTTTCATCACCATTTATTGAAAAGACCTCCTTTTCCCCCACTGAATTACAGTGGCATCTTTCTTATAAATCACATGACTATAAATGTGGAATGAGAAATCTGCCAGGTGAAATGAGCCCAGAACAATGATTATTTCCTAGAAATGCCATAGTCAAGCATTTCCACATCTAGTTTCACAGTGCATAGTCAAATCTACAGCAGACATGGCCATGGCTCACCACCTGCAAACTCTTTTATGTGAAGTACATTACTCATCTTATTCAAATCATCTAAATCCTCACCAACTTTTGATAGCTTAACCTGAAAGAGGAGCATTAAAATCTTCCATCGTGAGTAGGAATTTAGCCATTTCTCCTTGCAAGCCAATTAATTTTTCCCTAGCCTGGGAACTTTCATGTGCTGTGGGTGCACCCCTAAAAAGTGAGGGAAAAAAATCAAAATTAAATAAAAAATTAAAGTATGGCTGTCAAGAATGCTTACTCTACATTCATAAAGTAAGCCAGGAGACAAGAATCAAAACTAGAACTTGGGTATGAACATTTTCACTGCCTATGATGCAGACTTGATCAGAGCAATCCATTACAATGGGGAAACAAAAGTAATCTCATTTGAGTAAAAATCATTACAATGTACCAACCATCTCCATGACCTTAGAGGGGACAGCCTCTCCAGTTCTCAGTTTTCAAGCTACAATCAAATTAGTTCCACAAGCTAATGCTTAATAACTCTAGAGGCCTCTTTTTTTTTTTTTTTTTTTTTTAAGAGTTGCACCTGCAGCATATGGAAGTTCCTGGTTCATATTGGAGCTGCAGCTGCTGGCCTACACCACAGCCACAGGAACACAGGATCTGAGTTGCATCTGTGACCTAAACCCACAGCTCACGGCACTACTGGATCCTTAACCCACAGAAGAAGGCCAGGGATACCACTTGGATTATTAACCCACTGAGCCACAACAGGAACCCCAGGCCCCCTATCCAATTAATTGTTATAGTTTCTCATAATAAAGGTCTAGACCAGAGTGAATTTCTGAGCCATTTCAAGGATGATATTAAAAGAAATCATCCAATGGGAGTTCCCGTCGTAGAGCAGTGGTTAACGAATCCAACTAGGAACCATGAGGTTTCGGGTTCGGTCCCTGCCCTTGCTCAGTGGGTTAACGATCCGGCGTTGCCGTGAGCTGTGGTGTAGGTAGCAGACACGGCTCGGATCCCGCGTTGCTGTGGCCCTGGTGTAGGCCGGCGGCTACAGCGGTGGCTACAGCTCGGATTTGACCCCTAGCCTGGGAACCTCCACATGTTGCAGGAGCGGCCCAAGAAATGGCAAAAAATAAACAAATAAATAAATAAAATAAAATAAATCATCCAAATCATCCAATAAAGTATGTAAGGGAGCCTTGATAAATTGCAAGATATTTTAGCAAAGTAATATAATATTACCTATGTTGGAATGTGCATTCAGTACACTCAAAAACAGGTTTATGTGAGATCTGGCATTGCCACAGCTGTGGCCCCAGTTGCAGCTGCAGCTCAGATTCAGTCTCTGGCCTGGGAACTTTCATACGCCATGGGTATGCCCATTAAAAAAAAAGGTTTATGTGTAAAGAAGTATGAACTGCTCCATGAATAGGAGTTATTCCCTGGGAGAAACAGTGGAAGAGGGAAGTGAGTCTTCAGCAAAGTAACCACAACAAAGTAATCTCAGGCATGGTAAAAATAAATAAATAAATAAATAAATAAATAGCAATACTTTAAATCACAGTTGCCTCTATTATGTGTCATTTCCAAGAACTCAATAGCACACCTGGTTATTAGGTCTGTCATCGGCAAATATTCACAAGAATTACCAACTCACCCCAAGTGAGAGTAGCCAGGGTCAAGAGCTCAGGGATGGAATCCTGACATATTACATATTCTGGAGAATACGGATCTGTTTGCGCTTCACCGTCCCGATAATCAGTCTGAGTGCTGACAGTATACTTGGAAGGGATGGGAGAGTACTTAGTAGAAGGAGAAGGAAATGTGTATGGCTCTGCCCTAAAAGGAAAAATTATTTAAAAAATTAAAACCAGATATGATCACTTAGAATACTATATAATCAAATAGAAATAAATCCTTAAATTTCACTAAGTCCATTCCCCCTTTAAATATTGACAGGCACAAAGTTATGAATCCAGTGTAACCAGTATTATACCCAATAATCTTGAGAGAATTTCCTTTTTATTCTCATGCCTGTCAAGAAGGTGAAGGGGCATAAAAACCTAGGTCTATTCACAAAAGTGCCTACTGTGTATCCTTGGACAGGAGTGTAGTATAAGTAGATCTACTATAAAAGGTAGATTCTAGGATATTATATAGTTACTTCTGAACCTGTTCAGAATTGCTGCTTTCCTGGTTTCTTTCTTCTCTGCTTTCAGGTACACACCCAATCAAAATATACAAGAGCAGAGAAAAAAAGAAATGCTTTCTGATTTAAAAAAGAAAAATGAGGAGTTCCTGTCATGGCTCAGCAGTAACAAACCCAACTAGTACCCATGAGGATGCAGGTTTGATCCCTGGCCTTGCTCAGTGGGTTAAGGATCTGGCGTTGCTGTGAGCTGTGGTATAGGTCTCAGACACAGCTTGGATCCCACATTGTTGTGGCTGTGGTGTAGGCCTGCAGCTACAGCACTGATTTGACTCCTAGCCTGGGAACTTTCACATGCTGTGGGGTCTAGTCCTAAAAAAAGCAAAATAATAATAAAAGAAAAAGAAAAAAGCAAGTCTTTTTTTAAATAGATGACTCAATAATTAATGCTGGGAATCAGTTAACCATATGAAAAAATTACCTCATTTTTGCACAAAAATTAATTCCAGATATTTTTAAGTATTTAATGTAGAAATTGAGACTATAAAAATACTAATAGGAAGCACAAGTAAATATTCATATCATCTTTGAGTGAAGGTATTTTTAATGCAGAAACTATAAAAGGAAATGATCAATAGAATTAAGGTTAAGTTGAAACCTCTATACCTCAAAATTTTAAATGCTATTGGCATGCTTGGAAATAGGTTTTATAACATATATGATAAAGAGTTAAACAGTTTTTCTATATAAAATGCCCTTGTAGATCGACAGGACAGTAAAATAGCCACAGAGAAATGGGTAAACGACAATTAAAGCAACAAAAAACTTCTAACAATCATAGGAAAAGATAACGAACATAGCTAGTAATCAGGAGTTCCCATTGTGGCTCCTCGGAAACAAATCTGATTATTATCCATGAGGATGCAGGTTGGATCCCTGGCCTTGCTCAGTGGGTTAAGGATCTGGTGTTGCCGTGAGCTGTGGTATAGGTCGCAGATGTGGCTTGGATCCTGTGTTTCTGTGGCTGTGGCCTAGACCAGGAACTACAGCTCTGATTAGACCCCTAGCCTGAGAACCTCGATATGCCATGGGTGTGGCCCTAAAAAAAAAAACAAAAACAAAAAACATAACTAGTAGTCAAACTAAAAAAAAAAAAAGACAAGATGCTATTTTATTACATCACATAAGCAAAGATTTAAAAGACTGAAAGTAGGGAGTTCCTATTATAGCTCAGTTGGTTAAGAACCTGACTAGTATCCATAAGGACGGGAGATTGATCCCTGGCCTCTCTCAGTGGGTTAAGGATCCAGCATTGCCATGAGCTGTGGTGCAGGTCACAGACACAGCACAGATCCTGCTTTGCTATGGCTGTGGTGCAGCCTGGCAGCTGTGGTGCAGCTGTGGTGCAGCTCTGATTTAACCCCATACCCTGGGAACTTTAATATGCCACAAGTACAGTTCTAAAAGGAAAAAAAAATAAAAAATAAAAGATTGAAAATACCTAGTATTGATGAAGTTGTGAAGAAACAGACATTCTCATAAATGGCTGATGGAAATACAAATAGGTACAACCTAACAAGTAACTTATCATAATATATCAACACTTGGAGTTCCCATCGTGGCTCAGCGGTTAACAAAGTCAACTAGCATCCATGAGGATGTAGGTTCAATGCCTGGCCTCGCTCAGTGGGTTAAGGATCCAGCATTGCTTAACTGTGGTATAGGCAAGCAGCTACAGCTCCGATTTGACCCCTAGCCTGGGAACCTCTATATGCCACAGGTGTGGCCCTAGAAAGACAAAACAAACAAACAAACAAAAACCAAAACACTTAAAATACCCTTTGCCTCAGCAACTTCACTCCTAGGGATTTTTTGTAGAAAATAATTCAACAAGTGTAAAAATGTTTACAGTCTCATATTTTTGGGCTATGCCCCTGGTATATGAAAATTTCCAGGCAAGGGATCAAAAATCTAACCCATGCCACAGCAGCAATCTAAGCCACTGCAGTGACAATACCATATTCTTAACCCACTGCACTACAAGGGAACTCCACATCTTGCTTTTTTGATAAATACACTTCATGGAAATCCTTCCCAATATACTCATGTGTCTCTTAAAAAAAAAAAATACAAACTTAATTGCCATCAGAATTGTTTTTAAAAAATAGCACATCAAAAATGGAATTTATCGAGCTATTAAAAGTAACAATGGGGAGTTCCCTGGTGGCTGAGTGGATTAAGGATTCAGCATTGTCACTACTGTGGCTCAAATTCTTGCTGTGGTGCAGGTTCAGTCTCTGGCCCAGCAACTTCTGCATGCTGTGGATGGGGAAAAAAAAAAGTAACATGTAATCTATATTTATGAACAAACAAAAATGTCTATGATCCAATGTAAAGATGAAAAAATAATACTATAAAGTAGTACATACGTATACATTTTTATGTTTTTTAGTACTGCCAATTATGCACAGAAACATACCTAGATGAATATGCAATAAAATAACAACAGCAAATATTTCTGGACAGTAGGATTACAGAGAGAATTTTTTTTCATGTTTATAGTTTTCTGAATTTTCTTTTTTTGGTTGCACCCATGGCATTAAGAAGTTCCCAGGCCAGGGATCAAATCCACGCCAGAGCTATAATCAGAGCCACAGCAGTGACAAAGCCAGATGTTTAATTCACTGAGACATGAGGGAACTCCTAACTTTTCTTTTGTACATGTACCACTTTAAAAAAAAAATATATATATATATATATATACACACACACACGTGTGTGTGTGTGTGTGTGTGTGTGTATTTTTCTCTCTTTTTTTAGGACAACAGAGGATTTACATTTATTCCATGCCTGCAAAAGACATCTCAACTGAGAACAAAAACTTATTATTTTAGCCAAAGAAAAGATTTTCCCAAGGAAAGAACAGTTACACTCTAGGATAATACACAAACTGATTCAATGCATAATGCATGTAAAACACAATACATTTATAATAAAGTATAGTATTACTAGATAGCATTGCTTATTTTTTAAGTTAAATAATTTTGATATGAATGATTCCAAAAGCAACCACTTAAAAAATAAAAATAGGAGTTTCTGTCATGGCTCAGAGGGTTAAGAACCCATCTAGTATCCATGAGGATGTGGATTTGATCCCTGGCCTTGCTCAGTGGGTTAAGGATCCTGCCTTCCTGTGGCTGTGGTGTAGGCTGGCAGCTGCAGCTAGATTTGACCTCAAGCCTGATAACTTCCATATGCCATGAGTGTGGCCCTAAAAAGAAAAAAAGAGAAAGAAAAATGCATTTCAAGCCAATTAGAAAGAAGTGTCTATTTGGCAGTACAACCTGTGCTGGAAAAGTACTTTAAATTATTTTTAGTGCTTAATTCTAACAGGTATTAAAATCATTTTTTCAACAAAGGCTATTAATTTCTGACATATGTAGATAACATAGGTATTTATAGATTCTTATGTTTTCAGGAGAAATTCTCTAGTTGAGGTAGACAGGATTAAGAGGGCAGAACAGGACTGGAGTTCACCTTCACTCATAAAAACAACAAAATTACAAGCAAATGCTGAATAACTTTCAACCAAATGGACTGGAAACTTTCAAAAAGATATCCTACTCCAAAAGACAAAGAGGAGGCCAAATCAAAAGGTAGGAGGGGTGATTACACAACAAAAGCAACCCCTTACCTGCCAGGTGGGAAGCCCACAGACTGGAAAGTAACTGTTATCACAGAGACTCACCTAGACGAGTAAGAGTTCTAAACCCCACATCAGGTCCCTACGCCTGGGGATCTGCCATTGAGGGAAAGAGAACCCAGAGAATCTGGCATTTAAGGCCAGTGGGACTTATGCACCGGTGCTCCATGGGACTGGGGGAAATGGAGACATGATTCTTAAAAGACACACACAGACTTTCATGTGCACTGGGTCCCAGGGCAAAGCAGAGGTTCCACAGGAATCTGGGTCAGACCTGACTGCAGTTCTTGGAGGATCTCCTGGGAAAACAGGGGGGTGACTGTGGCTCATTGTGGGGGAAGGACATTGGAGGCAAAGCTCTCAGGAATATTCATCAGTGTGTGTTCTTCTAGACATGGCCATTTGGGGAAAATCTGGCTACATCTATCAGTGATGAGAAGGCCCAGGCCAAACAATAATCTAGGTGGGATCACAGCCCCACCCATCAGTAAACAAGCTGCCTAAAGACACCCCCCCAGGCACACAGCCACCTCTAATCTCACAGGACAAAGCCCCACCCCCCAGAGGGATAGAAATCAGCCCCATCTACCAGTGGGCAGGCACCAGTTCCTCTCATCAGGAAGCCTACAGCAGGCCCCTGTACCAACTTCAGCCACAAGGGGGGAAGACCTCAGAACTAAGAGAGGCTACAACTCTATTATAGTCTGTAAAAAGGAGCCCACACCAAAAGCCCATAAAAATGAAAAGGCAGAGAATTATAACTCAGATAAGGGAGCAAGAAGAAACCCCAGAAAAACTGCTAAGTGATCTGGAGATTAGCAGCCTCCAGGAAAAAGACTTTAGAATGATGCTTCTGAAGATGATGCAAGACATTGGAAATAAACTGGAGGCAAAAATGGATAATTTACAGCAAACACTGAACAAAGAAATACAAGATATAAAACTTAAGCAAGCAGAGATGCAAAATACAATAACTGAAATAAAAAATTCATTAGAAGCAACCAGCAGCAGAATACAGTAGGCAGAAGAATGAATAAGCAAGGTGGAAGAGAGACTAGTGGAAATCACTGATACAGAACAGAAGAGAGAAAAAAGATTGAAAACAAATGAAGAGCGTCTCAGAGAACTCTGGGACAATGTTAAATGCATCAATATCCGTAATATAGGGAGCCAGAAGGAGAGGAGAGAAAGGGACAGAAAAAATATTTGAAGAGATAATAGCTGAAAACTTCCCTAACATGGGAAAGGAACCACTCACTCAAATCCAGGAAGCACAACGAGTACCATATAAAATAAACCCAAGGAGGAACACCCCGAGACACACATTCATCAAACTGATCAAAACTAAGGACAAAGAGAAGATACTGAAAGCAGCTAAGAAAAGAAACAAATAGCATACAAGGGAACCCCAATAAGATTATTGGCAGATTTTTCAGCAGAAACTCTGCAGGCCAGAAGGGAGTAGCAGGATATACTTAATGCGATGAAAGGAAAAAGCCTTCAAACCAAGACTACTTTACCCAGCAAGGCTCTCATTCAGATTTGAAGGAGAAATCGAAAGCCTCACAGATAAGCAAAAGCTAAGAGAATTCAGCAACACTAAAGCAGCTTTACAACAAATACTAAAGGAACTTCTCTAGGAAGAAAAGAAAATGCTACAACTAAAAACAAAAATACCAAAAATGACAAGACTCACCAGTAAAGGCATATATACAGTAAAGGTAGGAAATCATCCCTGCACAATTATGCTGCCAAAATCAGAAATCATGAGAAGAGCACTTGAGATTCATTTGCAATTAAGAGACAACAACTTAAAATAATCTCATATATATATATATATATATATATATATATATATATCCTATATCAAAACTTCAGAATAACTGGAAACCAAAAATCTCAATAGATACACATACAAATAAGAAAAATCCAATCAAATATAGCACTAAAGATCGTCATCAAACCACAAGATGAAACGACAAGAGAATGGAAGAAAAAAGAGCAGCAAAACCAAATCCAAAACAGTTAACAAAATGGCAATGAGAACATACATATCAATAATTACCTTAAATGTAAATGGACTAAATGCCCCAACCAAAACACATAGACTGGCTGAATGGATACAAAAACAAGATCCATATATATGCTGTTTTCAAGAGATCCACTTCACTTCCAGGGAAACATACAAATTGAAAGTGAGAGGAGTTCCCATCACAGCTCAGTGATTAACGACCTAATTAGTATCCATGAAGATGCACGTACAATCCCTGGTCTTGATCAGTGGGTTAAGGATCCCGCATTGCTGTGAGCTGTGGTATAGGTCACAGACATGGCTATGATCTGGTGTTGCTGTAGCTGAGGCATAGACCAGCAGGTACAGCTCTGATTGGACCCCTAGCCTGGGAACCTCCATATGCTGCAGGTTCAGCCCTAAAAAACAAATAAACAAAAAACATGAAAAACAAAAACAAGTTGAAAGTGAGAGGATGGAAGAAAATATTCCATGCAGACCGAGAATCAAAAGAAAGCTGGAGTGGCAATACTCATATCAGAAAAAATAGAACTTAAAATGAAGAATATTATCAGAGATAAGGAAAGACATTACATAATGATCAAAGGATCAATCCAAGAAAGAGATACAACAATTCTAAATATATATGCACCCAAAATAGGATCACATAATACATAAGGCAATTGCTAACAACCTTAAAAAGAGAAATTGACTTTTAACAATCCACTTACAGCAATGAATAGATCATCCAGACAGAAAATCAACAGGGAAACACAGGCCCTGAATGAAGCATTAGACCAGATGGACTTTATAGGTATTTATAGGACATTTCATACAAAAGCAGCAGAATACACATTCTTCTCAAGTGAACACTGAACATTCTCCAGGATTGATCACATTCTGGGCCACAAATGAAGCCTCAGTAACTTTAAGAAAATTGAAATCATATCAAGCGTCTTTTCCTACTGCAATGCTATACGACTGGAAATCAACAACAAGCAAAAAATTGCAAAAAGACACAAACACGTGGAGACTAAACAACATGCAGCTAAACAACCAATGGATCACTGAAGAAATCAAAGAGGAAATTAAAAAAAACCTAGAGGAGTTCCCGTCGTGGCACAGTGGTTAACAAATCCGACTAGGAACCCTGAGGTTGCGGGTTCGGTCCCTGCCCTTGCTCAGTGGGTTAATGATCCGGCGTTGCCATGAGCTGTGGTGTAGGTTGCAGACGCGGCTCGGATCCCGCGTTGCTGTGGCTCTGGCTTAGGCCGGTGGCTACAGCTCCGATTCGACCCCTAGCCTGGGAACGTCCATATGCTGCAGGAGCGGCCCAAGAAATAGCAACAACAACAACAACAAAAGACAAAAAGACAAAAAAAAAACCAAAAAACCTAGAAGCAAATGACAACAAAGATACAACACTCTAAAAACCATGGAATTCAGCAAAATCAGTTCTAAGAGGGAAATTTATAGCAATACAAACCCACCTCAGGAAACAAGAAAAAGCTCAAATAAACAACCTAACCTTACATCTAAAGCAGCTCAAGAGAGAAGAACAGACAAGACCTAAAGTAAGCAGAAGGGAAGAAACCATAAAGATTAGAGCAGAAATCAATGAAATAAAATTGAAGAAAACCACAGAAAAGATCAATGAATCGAAAAGCTGGTTCTTTGAAAATATCAACAAAATTGATAAACCTTTAGCTAGACTTATCAAGAAAAAAAGAGAGAGGACTCAAATCAATAAAATTAGAAATGCAAAAGGAGAAGTTACAAAGGACATCACAGAAATACAAAGGATCATAAGAAACTACTATATGCAACTATAGGCCAATAAAACGGAAAACCTAGAAGAAATGGACAAATTCTTAGAAAAGTACAATCTTCCAAGACTAAACCAAGATGAAATAGAAAAGATGAATGGACCCATCACAAGAAATGAAATTGAAACTGTGATTAAAAAACTTCCGACAAACAAAAGTCCAGGACCAGATGGCAAAAAAGACCAAAAAAAAAAAAAAAAAAAAAAAAAAAAGAATAAACAAGAGACAAAAGACTTGCACTCTGAAAACTGTAAGACACTGATGAAAGAAATCAAAGATAATACAAACAGATGGAAAGACATACCATGCTCTTGGATTGGAAGAATCAATATTATCAAAATAACTATACTACCCAAGGCAATCTACAGATTCTTTACAATCCCGATCAAATTACTAAGGACAGTTTTCACAGAACTAGAACAAATATTTTAAAGTTTCTTTAGAAGCATAAAAGACCCAGAATAACAAAAGCCATTCTGAAAAAGAAAAATGGAACTGGAGGAATCAGGCTCCCTGCCTTCAGACTATACTACAAAGCCACAGTCATCAAGACCACATGGTACTGGCACAAAGACAGAAATATAGATCAGTGGAACAGGACAGAAAGCCCAGAATTAAACCCACACACCTACAGCCAACTCATCTATGACAAAGGGGGCAAGACCATACAATGGAGAAAAGACAGCCCCTTCAATAAGTGGTACTGGGAAAACTGGACAGCCACATGTAAAAGAATGAAATTAGAACACTCCCTAACACCATACACAAAAATAAACTCAAAATGGATTAAGGACCTAGATACAAGACCAGATACTATAAGACTCTTAGAGGAAAACAGGCCAAATACTCTCTGACATAAACCACAGCAACATCTTCTCAGATCCACCTCCTCAAATAATAACAATAAAACCAAAAATAAACAAATGGGACTTTAAATTAAACTTAAAATTTTCTGCACAGCAAAGGAAACCCTAAACAAAATGAAAAGACCACCCACAGAATGGGAGAAAATACTTGCAAATGAAGTGACTGACAAGGGATTCATCTCCAAAATTTATAAACACTTTCTGCAGCTCAATACCAAAAAAAACAAACAATCCCATCAAAAAAAGGGAAGAAGATCTAAACAGACAGTTCTCCAAAGAAGACATACAGATGGCCAAAAACAGATGAAAAGATTTTTAAAATCACTAATTACTAGAGAAATGCAAATCAAAACCACTATGAGGTACCATCTTACACCAGACAGAATGGCCATCATCAAAAAGTCAATGAACAATAATTGCTGGAGAGGGTGTAGAGAAAAGGGGACCCTATTACACTGTTGGTGGGAATGTAAATTGGTGCAACCACTGTGGAAAACAGTATGAAGATTCCTGAGAAAACTAAAAACAGAATTACCATTTGATCCAGCAATCCCACTCCTGGGCATCTATCCAGAGAAAACCATGATTCGAAAAGACACATGTACTCCAATGTTCATTGCAGCACTATATACAACAGCTGAAACATGGATAAACCTAAATGTCCATCGACAGAGGAGTGAATAAAGGAGATGTAGTATATATATACACAATGGAATATTACTCAGCCATTAAAAGTTAAGAAATAACGTCACTTGCAGCAATGTGGATGGACATAGAAATTTCCATGCTAAGTGAAGTCAGTCAAACTGCAAGACACCAACATCATATGCTATCACTTACATGTGGAATCTTAAAAAAACGACAGAATGAATTTCTTGCAGAATGGAGACTTACTTACAGACTCTGAAAAACTTATGGTTTCCAAATGAGACCGGTTGGGGGTAGGGGGATGCGATGGGGGTTTGGGATGGAAATGCTATAAAATTGGGTTGTGGGAGTTCCCGTCGTGGCGCAGTGGTTAACGAATCCGACTAGGAACCATGAGGTTGCGGGTTCGGTCCCTGCCCTTGCTCAGTGGGTTAACGATCCGGCGTTGCCGTGAGCTGTGGTGTAGGTTGCGGACGTGGCTCGGATCCCGCGTTGCTGTGGCTGTGGTGTAGGCCAGTGGCTACAGCTCCGATTCGACCCCTAGCCTGGGAACCTCCATATGCCGTGGGAGCGGCCCAAGAAATAGCAACAACAACAACAGCAACAACAACAACAACAAAAGACAAAAAAAAAAAATTGGGTTGTGATGATTGCTGTACAACTATAAATGTAATAAAATTCATTGAGTAATAAAAAAAATAAGAGATTCCCAGAGAAGGTGCCAGAGGATTGGAATTGAATAAATCTTTGAGGGAAAAAAAAATTCTAGTTGTTGAAGAGAGTTAGATTTTAAGGATTCTCACCATTAAAGAAAAGTTAATGAGATGATAGACGTGTTGCTAATTAACTTGATTGTGGTAATCATTGATAATGTATATAAAATAATCACACTGTACCCTTTAAAGATGTACAAATTTATTTGATAAATACACTTTAATAAAGGTGGGAAAAATTCTAGTTGATGAAATAACTTCAGGAGTTCTCATCATGGCTCAGTGGTTAACGAATCTGACTAGGAACCATGAGGTTGCAGGTTCGATACCTGGCCTTGCTCAGTGGGTTAAAGATCCAGTGTTGCTGTGAGCTGTGGTGTAGGTTGCAGTCGTACAGGTTGCTTAGATCTGGTGTTGCTGTGGCTGTGGTGTAGGCCAGTGGCTACAGCTCCAATTAGACCCCTGGCCTGGGAACCTCAATATGCCGCAAGTGCGGCCCTCGAAAAGACAAAAAAAAAAAAACTTCAAACTAGCTTTATATCATTGCAGATCATATGACTATTATTACAGATCATATGATTATTATAACACCATTAGCTTGAATCAAGAAAATACATTATCCTTCCAAATTAAAAAATTTCGCATTTGACCCATCCGATCAAATGTACTAAGATTATGGTAAAGCCCGAGGACCCCTTCCAACTAAGGTTTCTGCTGACTTGGGATCCTCCTAGGTGGGTCTGAGGAAAGGATGCAAAGGAGGAATGCAACCCTGACAGAAGTCCTATGTAATTTAATACCCAGTTTCTCCCCCAATTAATTTGTTATTTTTCTCAAACCTCTTTTTTTTGGGGGGGGGGCGGGGGGGAGGCTGCACCCATGGCATGCAGAAGTTCCAGGACCAGGGACTGAACCCAAGCCACAGCAGTGACCCAAGCCACAGCTGTGACAACACTGAGTCCTTAAGGGCTAGACCACCAGGAAAATCTCTCTCCAATCTATTCTTTTTCTCTCCACATTTAACATGTGAAAAAGAGCAAAAATCTCTTTCAGATCTCTGTTTAACCTCAATCAGGGCCCAACACCAGAAAGACTCTGCATCTGCTCCGTTCTTGACTTGATCCCAACCTAAGCTCACTCACTTTGGCTTTGGTATCCTTACGGCAGCCGCTGATGCTCTAGTCTCTCCATCCAGGCCCTTCCTCCTCTACTGCAGATCACTGTCAGGAGCAGGCGCTATCTGCCACACTGCCTTCTAGATCTTCCCTCCCAGCCCTGACAAAACTACACACAAAGAAGAGCTACACAAAGCCAGTAAATCTTGTGCTATTATGAACTTCACTGAGTGTTTGCATTTTTTTTTAAAGACAGTTTTTTAGAGCCATCTTATGCAGAGACTTCCCATATACCTTCTGCCCTACACATGCCTCATTATCAACATCACTCACCAGAGTGGTACATGTGCTACAACTGATGAACTACATTGCCACATCACAATAACCCAAAGTGCACAGTTTTCATTAGGGTTCATTCTTTAAAAAAATAATAATAATAATGGCTGAAGACATTTATTTATTTATTTATTTATTTATAATGTTCTAGGGTTGGTTTATTTATTTATTTATTTATAATTTTTTAGGGCCACACCCACAGCATATGGAGATTCCCAGGCTAGGGGTCTAATCGGAGCTGTAGCTGCTGGCCTTCACAAGAGCCACAGCAACTCGGGATCTGAGCCACGTCTGCAACCTACACAAGAGCCACAGCAACTCGGGATCTGAGCCACGTCTGCGACCTACACCACAGCTCATGGCAATGCCGGATCCTTAACCCACTGAGCGAGGCCAGGGATCGAACCCTCAACCTCATGGTTCCTAGTCAGATTCGTTAATCACTGAGCCATGACGGGAACTCCGGGTTCGTTCTTGATATTGTATATTATATGGGTATGGACAAATATTTACACATATATGTATACATGTAAAATAATGTGTATCCACCACCATAGTATCATACAGAGTATTTGCCCTACCCTAAAAAAATCCTATGTGCTCCGATTCATCCTTCCCCAACCCCCAGCCACCAATGAAGTTTTTGTAATCACCACAGTTTTGCCTGTTGGAGAATGCCCTATAGTTGGAATCACATAGTATGTAGCCTTTTCAGATAGGCTTTTTTCTTCTTAGTAGTATCCATTTAAGCTTCCTCCGTGTCTTTTCTTGACCTGACAGCTCGTTTCTTTTTAGTGCTGAATGATATTATATTGGCTCAATGTACCATGGTTCATTTATCCATTCACCTGCTAAGGTACATCTTGGCTGCTTCCAAGTTTTGGTAATTATGAATTGACAATATCTGAATATAAGTTTTAGTGTGGACATAAATTATCAACCCCTTTGAGTAAATACGAGGAGCGGGATTGCTGAATCATATGGTAAGAGTATGTTTAGTCCTGTAAGAAAATGCCAAACTGTCTTCTGAAGTACCTATAGTATTTTGCATTCCCACCAAAAATGAATGAGAGTTCTTGCTGCTCCACATTTGATGTTTTTAGTGTTCTAGACTTTGGCCACTGTAATAGGTGTGTAGTGGTATATTGCTTTAATTTACATTTTCCTGATGACATGATGTGGAGCCATCTTTTCGTATACTTATTTGCCATCTGTATATCTTCAGTGAAGTGTCTATTAAGGTCTTTGACCCTTTTGAAAATCAGGGTACTTGTTTTCTTACTGTTGAGTTTTAGGCATAGATTATTTTGGAAAACAGTCCTTTATCAGATATGTCTTTTGTAAATATTTTTTCCAGTCAGTGGCTTGTCTTCTCATTCTATTGACATTGCCTTTTGTAGACCAGAAGTTTTCAATTTTAATGAAGTCCAGATTATGCATTATTTCTTTAATGGATCATGACCTTGGTTGTATCTGAAAAGCCATCACCAAGTTCCCATTGTGGCTCAGTGCAAACAAATCCAACAAGTAACCACGAAGTTGCAGGTTCAATCCCTGGCCTCACTCAGTGGGTTAAGGAATCGGCGTTAGTGTGAGCTGCGGTGTAGGTCACAGATGCGGCTCGGATCTTGCCTTGCTGTGTGGTGTAGGCTGGCAGCTGTAGTTCTGATTCAACACCTAGCCCAGGAATTTGCATATGCTGCAGGTGCGTCAGCAGTAAAAAGAAAAAAACAAAAAGAAATACATAAATAGGAGTTCCCGTCGTGGCGCAGTGGTTAACGAATCTGACTAGGAACCATGAGGTCGCGGGTTCGGTCCCTGCCCTTGCTCAGTGGGTTAACGATCCGGCGTTGCCGTGAGCTGTGGTGTAGGTTGCAGACGCGGCTCGGATCCCGCGTTGCTGTGGCTCTGGCGTAGGCCGGTGGCTACAGCTCCGATTCGACCCCTAGCCTGGGAATCTCCATATGCCACGGAAGCGGCCCAAGAGATAGCAACAACAACAACAACAACAACAACAAAAGACAAAAAAAAAAAAAAAAAAAAAAAAAAAAACATAAATAAATTAAAAATAAAAATAAAAAGTCATCACCAGGAGTTCCCATCATGGCTCAGCGGTAACAAACTGACTTGTATCCACGAGAACATGAGTTCAGTCCCTGGCCTTGCTCAGTGGGTTAAGTATCTGGTGTTGCTGTGAGCTGTGCTGTAGGTCACAGATGCAGCTTGGATCCCATGTTGCTGTGGCTGTGGTGTAGGCTGGCAGCAACAGCTCTAATTCACCTGCTAGCCTGAGAACTTCCATATGCTGGAGGTACAACCCTAAAAAGACCAAAAAAAAAAAAAAAAAGTCATCACCATACCCAAGATCATCTACGTTTTTTCCCTATATAATCTTTTAAGAGTTTTGTATTTTTGCATTCAGCACTGAGGTCTGAAATTCATTTTGAGTTATTTTTTGCAAAGGGTGTAAGGCCAGTGTCTAAATTCTTTTTTTTGCATGTAGATATCCAGTCATTCCAGCATTGTTTGTTAAAAAGACTGTCTTTGTCCATCGTATTTGCATGTTCTTTGTTCTTTTTGTCAAAGATTAGTTGATTATATTTATGGGGGGGATCTGTTGATGAGCTCTCTATCTCACTGATCTATTTGTCTATTCTTTCCACAATACCATACTTTCTTTTTGTCTTTTTTTTTTTTTTTTTTTGCCTTTCTCTAGGGCCGCACCCACGGCATATGGAGGTTCCCAGGCTAGGGGTCTAATCGGAGCTGTAGCCACTGGCCTACACCAGAGCCACAGCAACCTGGGATCCAAGCCATGTCTGAGACATACACCACTGCTCACGGCAACGCCAGATCCTTAACCCACTGAGCAAGGCCAGGGATCGAACCTGCAACCTCATGGTTCCTAGTCAGATTCATTAACCACTGTGCCACATCGGGAACTCCAATACCATACTTTCTTAATAATAGCTTCATGGTAGATTTTGATGTTAGGTTGTGTCTGTCCTCCAACTTTGTTCTTCAACAGTGTGCTGCTTATTCTGTTTTCTCTCTTCATATAAGCTTTAGAGTAAGTTTGTCGATATCCAAAAAAATTAACTTGCAGGGATTTTGACTGATGGACTTTATAGCTCTATTTGAGACGAACTGACATACTGACATTATTGAGTCTTCTATCCATGAACCTGGCATATTTGTCCATTTATTTAGTTCTTTGATTTCTTTCATCAAAGTTTTATAGTTTTCCTCAAATAAATCTTGTGTATTTTTTTATTAAACATATACCTAAGTATTTAATCTTTCGATGCTAATGTAAATAGTATTGTTTTTTATATTTCAAATTCCACTTGTTCTATATGGGTATATAGGGAAGCAATTGACTTTTGCATACTAACCTTGTATCCTACAACTTTGCTACAATCACTTTAGTTCAAGGAGGGTTTTTTTTTTTTTCTTTTCAGTAAATTCTTTTTGATTTTCTACAAATGAGTACCTGCTAAAACAGCTACACTGCAGCTGTGGTAACACTGGATCCCTTAACCCACCACACTGGGCCAGGGGTCAAACCTGTGCCTCCGCAGCAACCCGAGTTGCTGCAGCCAGATTCTCAACCCACTGTGCTATGGTAGGAACTCCTTTCATTTTTGAGATTAGTCATTTGTGTCCTCTCTCTCTTTTCTTTTTTTTTTTTTTTTTCTTGTTAGCCTGACTACAGGCTTATCAGTTCTAGAGATCTTTTCAAAGAAAGAGCTTTTGGTTTCACTGACTTTATTATTTCCTTGACCAATGCCATTGATTTATGCTCTAATTCTTATGATTTCTTTTCTTCTGCCTGCTTTGAATTTAATTTGCTCTTCTTTTTCTAGTTTCCCAAGGTGTAAGCTTAGATGATTCATTTAGATCTTTCTTCTTTTCTAATACATGCATTCAATGTTATAAATTTCTCAATAAGCACTGCTTTATCTGCATTTCACAAATTTTGATAAGTTGTATTGTCATTTTCATTTAGTTTAAAATATTTTAAAATTTCTATTGAGATATCTTATTTTGACCCATATGTTATTTAGAAATGTATTGTTAAATAATCACACATTTGGGGATTTTCAGTTACCTCTCAGCTCTTAATTTCTAGTTTAATATCATTGTGGTCTGAAAGAAGACACATTTCCACGCTTTTACATTTATTAAAGTGTGTTTTATGACCCAAGCCTATCTTAGTGAATGTTCCATGCTGAGTTTGAGAAGAATGTATATTCTGCTGTTACTGAATAAGTAGTCTATAGATTTATATCCAGCGGATTAATAATATTGTTGAGCTCATCTAGGGCTTTAACTGATTTTCTGCCTGCTAGTTGCCTGCTGACAGGGGGCCACTGAGGTCTCCCACTATGATAGTGGATTCATCAGCTTCTTCCTGTAATTCTATTAGTTTTTGCCACATGTAGCTTGACACTCTGTCATTAGGCACATACACACTGTAGACTGTTTTGCCTTCTTGGAGAACTGACCTCTTTATGTAATGCCTCTCTTTATCCCTGATAATTTTCCTTTCTTTGAAGTCTGCTCTGTCTAAAATTATTATAGCTACTGCTGGTTTCTTTTAATTAGTGTTACATTACTCTATTTTTCTCTATCCGTTTACTTTTGTTTTGGGGCTTTTTAAAAATATTTATAGCAGCTTTATTATTCATCATCACCCCAAACTGGAAGCAACCAAAATGTCCTTCAGGAGATGAGCATATAGGAGTTCCCATCATGGCTCAGTGGAAACGATTCTGACTAGTATTCATTAGGACACAGGTTTGATCCCTGGCCTCGCTCAGTGGGTTAAGGATCTGGCATTGCCATGAGCTGTGGTGTAGGCCAGCATCAGCTCCAATTCGACCCCTAGCCTGGGAACTTCCATATGCCACAGGTGCAGATCAAAAAAAGAAAAAAAAGAAAGGAGATGAGCAGATAAAGAAAATGTGGTGCAACCATATAAGGAATTATTATCCAGTAATAAAAAGAAATGAGCTATCAAGCCACAGAAAGACATGGGTGAATCTTAAATGCATATTTCTTTTTTTTTTTTTTTGCCTTTTGTAGGGCTACTCCTGTGGCATATGGAGGTTCCCAGGCTAGGGGTCGAATTGGAGCTGTAGCCGCCGGCCTACACCAGAGCCACAGCAATGCATTAAATGCTTATTCCTAAGTGAAAGAAGCCAGTATGAAAAGACTACATTTCAAAATATACTAATATGACATTCTAGAAAACACAAAACTATAGTGATGACTAAAAAACAAGTGATTATCAGGGTTTTGTTTTGTCCTGTCTTTTGTCCGTTTTTAAAGCACAAGGATTTTTTTCTACTCCTTTTAAGATTTTTATTTTTTCTATTACAGTTGATTTACAATTGGGATTTTTTAATTGAAGTATAGTTGATGTATAATATTATGTAAGTTACAGGTAAACAGTACAGTAATTCAAAAATTTTAAAGGTTATACTCCATTTATAATTTTAAAACAATGGCTATATTCCCTGTGTTGTACAATATATTCTTGCAGCTTCTTTTATACACAATAATTTGCACCCCTTAGTCCCCTATTCCTATATTTCCCTCTTCCTTTCCTCTCCCCACTGACAACCACTAGTTTGTTCTCTGTATCTGTGAGTCTTTTTCTTTTGTTATATTCACTAACTTGTTATATTTTTTTAAATACAACATATAAGTGATATCATACAGTATTTGGTCTTTCTCTGACTTATTTCACTTAGAATAATATGCTCCAAGTTCATCCATGTTGTTGTAAATGGCAAAATTTCATTCTCTTTTAAAGCTGAGTAGTATTACATTGTGTATACAGACCACACCTTCTTAATCCATTCATCTATTGATGGATACTTGCATTGCTTCTTATAATTGTAAATAATGCTGCTGTGAACATTGCGGTGTATGTATCTTTTCAAATTAGTGTTTTTATTTTGGATATATACCCAGGTGCTGGGTCATATAGGGTTAGGGTTATATAGGGTTAGTTCTATTTTCAGTTTTTTGAGAAGCCTCCACATTGTTTTCCACAGTGGCTGCACCAATGTACATTCCTACCAACAGTGTACAAGAGCTGCCCATTCTCCACATCTTTGCCAACATTTGTTGAGTTCTTGCTTTTACTTTTTCCTTTTTCAGCTGCACTTATAGCATATGAAAGTCCCCAGGTCAGGGAATGAATCCAAGTTGCATCTGTGGCTTATGCCACAGCTGCCACAATGCCAGATCCTTAACCCACTGTGCCAGGCTGGGAATCAAACCAGCAATGCCACAGAAACAAGTCAGATCATCAACCCACTGCACCACAGTGGGAACGCCTGTTATTTATGTTCTTGTTGATAACAGCCATTCTGACAGGTGTGATGTGATATCTCATTGGGGTTTTGCCTTACACTTTCTGATAGTTGTCAAAGTTGAGCATCTTTTTATGTGCCTGTTGGCCATGTGCATGTCCTCTTTGGGTCTACTCAGATCTGCACATTTTTTAATTGGGTTGTTTGGAGTTTTTTTCCCTTGATGTTGAGTTGTATGCGCTGCTTATATATTTTGGATATTAACCCCTTATTGGACATATTATTTGAAAATATTTTCTCCCATTCAGTAGACTGTCTTTTCATTTTGTCAGTGGTTTCCTTTCCTGGGCAAATGCTTTTAAGTTTAATTAGGTCCCATTTATCTATTTTTGCTTTTATTTCTTTTGTTTTGGGAGACTGATCCAAAACTATATTGCTACGATTTATGTCAAAGAGTGTTCTGCCTATGTTTTCTAGGAATTTCATTGTTTTAGGTTTTATATTTAGGCCTTTAATCATTATGAGTTTATTTTTGTTTATGGTGTTGGAGAATGTTCTAATTTCATTCTTTTACATGTAGCCATCCAGTTTTCTGAGTGCCACTTATTGAAGAGAATGTCTTTTCTCCCTTGTATATTCTTGACTCCTTTGTCATAGATTAATGACCATAATGCATAGGTTTATTTCTGGACGCTCTATTCTGTTCCAATCTATCCATTCGCTTTTAATCTATATGTGTCTTTATATTTAAAGTAGACCTTTTATGACAAAATACAGTTGGTTCTTGTTTTTTGATCCACTTTGACAATATCTGTCTTTTAATTGCTGCATTTAGACTGCTGATAGTCAAAGCGATTATAAATGGTTAGATCTACCATATTTGTTACTATTTTTTATTTGTTGCTTTTGTTCTTTGTTCCTATTTTATCTTCCACCATTTTTCTGCTTTTTGTGATTTCAACCAAACTTTTATTTTTTGCTTTTTAGGGCCACACCCGAGGCATATGGAGATTCCCAGGCTAAGGGTCTAATTGGAGGCACAGCTGCTGGCCTACACCACAGCCACAGCAACACCAGATCTGAGTAACCTGTACGTCTGCAACCTACACCACAGCTCAAGACAACACTGGATCCTTAGCCCACCGAGCGAGGCCAGGGATCAAACCCTCAACCTCATGGATTTCAACCAAACATTTCATATTATTCCATATTCTTTTTCTTTCTTTCTTCCTTTCTTTCTTTATGGCTGCCCCACAGCATAAAGAGTTCCCGGGCCGGAGATCAGATCTGAGGCACAGTTGCAACCTAGCTGCAGCTGTGGCAACACCGGACCATAAACCCACTGTGCTAGGCCAGGGAGCAAACCTGCATCCCAGCATTCCCAAGACGCTGCCAATCCCATTGTACCACAGCAGGAACTCCCCTATATTCTCTCTCTATTAACTTGTTAATTATAGTCCTTTTATTAAACTTTTTTAAGTGATTGCCCCAGAGTTTGCAATATACATTTACAACTAATCCAAGTCTACTTTCTTTCTTTTTTTTTTTTTCTTTTTCTTTGCTTTTTAGGGCCACACCCATGGTATATGGAAGTTCCCAGGCTAGGGGTTCAATTGGAGCTACATCTGCCAACCTACACACAGACATAGCAACTCAGGATTTCAGCTGTGTCTTTGACCTACACCACAGCTCAGGGCAATGCTGGATCCTTAACCCACTGAGCGAGACCAGGGACTGAAACCTCATCCTCATGGAGCCTAGTCAGGCTCATTAACCACCGAGCCATGAAGGGAAATCCCCCAAGTCTACTTTCAAAGCACACTATATTGCTTTCCACATAGTGTAGGTACTTTATAATAACAAAGTAATCCTCCCTTTCATCTCTTTTATCACTGCTGTCATTCATTTCACTTATATATAAGCATGCATATGATATCTATATAAGCATAGTCAAATACATTATTGCTGTTGTTATTTTGAATAAACTGTTAAAAAAAGTTTTTACTTTTATTTTTAGGTTGCTATCCTGACTTTTTTCAATTTAAAAATTTTTCATTATAGTTGATTTACAATGTTCTGTCAATTTCTGCTGTATAGAAAAATGACTGAGTTATACATACATACATTCTTTTTATCATATTATCCTCCATCATGTTCCATCACAAGTGACTAGATATGGTTCCCTGTGCTATACAGCAGGATCTGATTGCTTATCCACTCCAAATGCAACAGTTTGCATCTACTAGCCCCAAACTCCCAGGTCATCCCACTCCCTCCCTCTCCCCCTTGACAACCACAAATCTGCTCTCCATGTCCATGAGTTTGTTTCTTTTCTGTAGATAGGTTCATTTGTACCAGATATTAGATTCCAGATATAAGTGATACCATACAGTACTTGTCTTTCTGTTTCTTACTTCACTTAGTATAAGAATCTCTAGTTCCAATCTCCTCAGAAGAGAAAATCATGGACTTGGAGAAGAGACTTGTGGTTGCCTGATGGGAGGGGGAGGGAGTGGGAGGGATCGGGAGCTTGGGCTTATCAGACACAACCTAGAATAGATTTACAAGGAGATCCCACTGAATAGCATTGAGAACTATGTTTAGATACTCATGTTGCAACAGAAGAAATAGTGGGGGGAAAACTGTAATTGTAATGTATACATGTAAGGATAACCTGACCCCCTTGCTGTACAGTGGGAAAATAAAATAAAAAAAAAAAAAAAGAATCTCTAGTTCCAGCCATGTTGCTGTAAATTGCATTATTCTGTTTTTTTATGGCTGAATAGTATTCCACTGTGTCCATGCACCACATCTTCTTAATGCATTCATCTGTCAATGCACATTTAGGTTTTTTCATGTCTTAGCTATTGTGAATAGTGCTACAGTACATAAGGGTACATGCATCTTTTTGAATGAAAACTTTTTTGGATATATGCCCAGGAGTGGGACTGCTGGATCATATGGTAGTTCTATATTTAATTTTCTGAGGTACCCCCATACTGTTTTCCATAGTGGTTGTACCAATTTACATTCCCACCAACAGTGTAGGAGGGTTCCCTTTTCTCCACATCCTTTCCAGCATTTGTTATTTGTAGACTTATTAATGATAGCCATTCTGACCAGTGTGAGGTGGTATCTCATTGTAGTTTTTAAAACTACAATGTTTGACCTTCATTTATTCTGTCTCTGATGCTCTTTTCCTTACATACATCCAATTTTCTGACATATTTCCCTCTCTCTAAAGAACTTATTTTAATATTTCTTACAAGGTAGGTCTAATGGCAACAAATTCCTTCAATTTTGGAGTTCCTGTTGTGGCCCAGTGGGTTGCAAACCCAACTAATATCCATGAGGATGTGGATTCAATCCCTGGCCCTCCTCAGTGGGTTAAGGATCCAGAATTGCCATGAGTTGAGGTGTAGGTTGCAGATGTGGCTTGGATCCTGCATTGCTGTGGCTGTGTTTGTGGTGTAGGCCAGCAGCTGCAGCTCCAATTCAACCCCTAGTCTGGGAACTTCCATATGACCACAGGAGCAGCCCTAAAAAGCAAAAAAAAAAAAAAAAAAAAAAAAAAAAATCCCTTAATTTTTGTTTGTCTGAGAAGGTCTATATTTTGTAGGATACAGAATTCTTGTATAGTTTCTGAGAAGTCAGATGTAATTCTTATCTTTGTTGTTCTATAGGTAGGTTAAAATACCCTCTGGCTTCTGTGAGAATTTCTTCACCTTTGATTTTCTTTAGTTTGAATATGATATGCCATGGTGCAGCTTTTTTTTTTTTTTTTTTTTTTTTAATCCTGCTTGGTGTTCTCTAACTCTGTAGTTTGGCATCTAAGATTAATTTGGAAAGATTTCCAGTCATTATTGTTTCAAATTATTTCTTCTGTTCCTTTCTTCTCTTTTTGGTATTCTCATTATACATATGCTATAACTTTAATAGCTAAAAGACTATCTAAAAGGTCAACTCTCATGGTTTAACTTTCAAAAGGAAATCTTTACGTCTTATACCATGATTATTTAGGAAGAAGTAGAGAGTCCCAGTGTTCATCACTATAGACCTCAGAACTCACCACGATTAACTGAACAACTCTTAGACCTAATATAATTATGCCCTCCAAAGCAGGTGATCCAGTGAGACTGCTTCAAAGAATTACCAAAGGGAGCCACCCATCTCATAACTTCTCCTTTGCTCATTACAGAGCATTTTGCAGAAAACAAGTCTCCAATTGTCCTCAAGAAATGTGACAACACACAAAATTGCTCTGTGTAGCGAGAGAGCAGAGGATCTTTTCTCTATTGATGTAAAAACCAAACGTATCCACACAGTCTTTTCTCTTTCTTTCTTTTTTTGTCACACCCGCAGCATGGGGAAATTCCCGTGCCATGGCAGTGACCCAAGCTACAGCAGTGACAACACCAGATCCTTAACAGCTAGGCCACCAGGAAACCCCCAACACACAGTCTTTATAACTTAGAGGAGAACTGGGATCCTAATTGCCACTAATCTTGAGGATTACAGATATTTAACAACATATATTCTATTCAAAGGACATTATATCATTAGGAATAACATATCCTTTAAACACATGTTTAAAAGCCAAATGCTCTACTCTTTCTACTCAAACATCTCAAACCTTAAAAAAGGTTTCTTTCCCTGTTCATCTCAGGAGTACCATGGATTTTTTTTCACTTAGACAAATATTAAGTTATATTGACATGGGAAAGAATATAGTAAAATTTAGATTTTTTTTTTTTTTTTTTTTTTTGCTATTTAGGGCTGCACCACGGTATGTGGAATTTCCCAGACTAGGGGTTGAATCGGAACTACAGCTGCCAGCCTACACCACAGCCACAGCAATGAGGGATCTGAGCCATGTCTGCGATTTATACCAGAGCTCAGATCCCCAACCCAGATCCCCAACCCAGGGAGTGAGGCCAGGAATCAAACCCACATCCTCATGGATACTAGTTGGATTCGTTTCTGCTGTGCCACAATGGGAACTCTCCAAATTAGATTTTTAATGAGACACTTTCCCAAACCTGCTATGTCGCCCTATAAGAAAGAATCAGGAACAGTACAGGAATCCTAGATTCAGCCCTTGTCCTTTACATCTTTTTCACCTTGGTTCACACTCATTTGTGGGACAGGCACCATGTTTTATGTATTCTGAATATCATGTTGCCTTGTATAGATTAGATGATTATTAAATCATAAAATTCTAATATTCGAAAAATATTTTCACCAATTAGTTTTCTTGATAAAAGTTCGAAGAACTGTTTTCAAAGAAGTGTATATTTCAGGGAAGCAAAAGAGGATATTTGAAGCATTTTCAATTTTTATTTATACCGTAACTCATATTAAGAAATACATTTTATACCATAACATTATAGACCTATCAGCATTATGTAGGTATCTATCCAAAACAAAAAAACAACTTACCTTCAATATGTTAGAAGCTTTTGGCCATTTTCGATTCATTTTTGGTTTTTAAAATGCTGCTTATGACCCACTAGAAGACCTTCTAAGGTTTGTGATTCACAGTTTAAAAATATTGATTCAGAGAACTATCTTCTGGAAGCAAATATGGAAGCAAGTAATATATAAAATAAGCTAGAAAAAAAGTTTTAAAATAATGGTTACTTACCTGGTTGATGCATAAACAACACTGAATGGCACCCGTTGATGAAATGGAAGAAAAGGCCTGGGAGAGAAAGGAAAACAGAAAGCTGTGGGATTTTTGCATTGCATGTACTCCAAGCTTTCTTCCAATACCAGTATTTGTCCCTTGAAATCAGTGAGTTTGAATATCTTATATATCAGTCATCCTCCAAATTTAACATACACAAAATCATTGGAGAGTGGGAAGATTCTTGTTTAAAATGCAAATTCCAGGCTCTAGCCCAGCAGATTCAGTAGACATAAGGTAGAGCCAATGAATCTGCATGTTTTGGATAAATATCCCAGTTTTTTCTACAGATGGGAAACAAGCCACACTCTGGGAAACAGTGTCCTATACTTGAGCTTCAACAGGTCATTATCTCCCAGCAACTTAAGTTCCCTGAGACATTCTGAAATTCTCAATGATTTAGTTTAAAAAAAATCCACCCCCCGCCAAATAGTCTAGGAGTTGAGTATACTATGTTAACAACTTAACATTTTTCTGAAAAAAATCAGCATTATAAAACTTCCATAAGGAGACTGTTCATAAAAATGTGGATTACAAATGTAATTTCTTAAATGAACTTATGTAGATATGATGTCAAGACTATTTTGCTATCTCAGATAAGACCTGTAAGGAAATCCTTATCTTACTTCAATCTGAGGCAAATGTATCAGATGACTATTAATCACATGAGTATTAATCACAAATGAGAAAAAGTGCATCTTTTGACCATGGTAGATTTGGCAACATTCATACAGAAAGAGCAAATGTCATCTATTTGCTCACTTTTAACAATTTCCCCTGCACTATGGCTGTCATGGTGTCTTTGCTGTATCTCACTGCATTTGATGACTTCATTTTGTTCTCAAATATATATTCTTATTTGCAATTATTCCCCCTAAAGTCAGGCAGACTTAGTTGGAACACTATTTTTGCCACCTGCTAATTAATGCGACCTTGAGCAATTTACTTATCCTCTCTTGATTTTAGCTTCCTTACTGGTAAAATGGGGACAGTATACACTAACCTATAATTTGGTTCTGAAAATTGTTATTACATATGAAAAGCACTTATAAAATGATGTCTGGCATATGGTATGCCCTTAAAAATGATAGCTGCTATCATAACTACAAAGAGGTCTCTAATAATAGTAGGGTTCATATTAATCAGTAATTATTTTCTACCTTTCAAAATATTTATAGCGATTCTTTCCAGTAACATCAGGATCTTCATAAACTTCTTTGGGCATCAGAAAAGAAGTATCAGTTCTAAAATGAAGCAGGAAAACATTCAGGTCTAATAATATCATGTCCAAATATAATTTCTACTTTCTATTTCTCTTAGTAGGAGATATATAGGGTATCTCAGACTGACAGCAAAGTCTTCTATAACACGCATTTGACTACCCCACATGTCAGACTAGAATAATTACTTTCCCTGAGCCAGGAAGCTAGGAGTCAACAAGAGGAGCTGAGAGCGAATAAATGAATTAATTTATGAAATCCCACATACAAAAGTGCCCACCTCTAGTTAATAGCCATGAGAATTACAAAGCTTTAAAAAACAACTTTCATGTCTGGCTGTAAGGTAGCATGTTTAAAGAGTTACTAGGTATGAATCTGTAAATAATTAAAAGAATAAGGAATTCAAGAGTCTTGTATCTAAAGTTTCTTTGGCTGCAAATCTCCAAAAAATATATTTATATAGGATACTAGGAGAAATGTACACTTGCAATTTCTAAGATGGATCAAAGAAACAACAAATGCAGTCACTTCTACCTTGGGTGGCCAATATGTCATGTAATATACATAGTCACTGCAACCTTCTGAGCACATTTACTAACCAATAAACCTAGAACCACTGTTCCTAAATCAGGCTTGTTTTGGTCAATGGATTAAGAAAGAAAAATGAGCCCAACTGCTCTAACATCATAATTGTACACTTTAAAATAATGCAAAATGAATAAATAAAAGTTTTAAGAAGAAAAATGCATTCATTAAAAATGTGAGTAGCAGCTAAAGCTACCTGACACTTACTCAGCAAGGTGCCGGAAGGCTTCTCTGTGTCTCTCCTCGAGTCCCTTCCATTCCCGACTGATGAATGATGGAACAGGGTCAGCCTTGCTCCAATATACAGAATGGTTGGGATAATGGAACAGGCTACTGAACATGGTTCTAAACCTGGGAACCCTTCTCTAATGTTAGGAAGGAAGGCAGGGAAAAAAAGGACAAAATTATACCATCAGATTTTCTAAAGTACCTTGCTATTGTAAGCTTTTAAAAGGTAAAAAAAGAGTTCCCACTGTGGCTCAGCAGAAACAAACCCAACTAATATTTATGAGGATGCAGTTTGATACCTAGCCCCACTCAGTGGGTTAAGGATCTGGCGTTGTCGTGAGATATGTTGTAGGTCAGCAGCTGTAGCTCTGATTCCAGCCCTAGCCTGGGAACTTCCATATGCCACACCTGTGGCCCTAAAAATAAATAAATAAATAAATAAATAAATAAATAATAAAAGGTAAAAAAACACTCTGTATGTGGCATAGAATGAGGGCTATTTGGTATATGCAAAGAATATCTCCAGAAAGATTCTCAAGAAACTGATGACAGTGGATGATCATGTGAAGAGGGCTAAAGGTAGCATTTACTTTATACCGTATATGAGTTCATACTACTTGAACTCTTTCAACACAGGCATGAATTACCTTTTTCACTGAGATAATTTAAGTTATGATTAGTCCTTTATTCGCTATTAGTTAGTTAATATTTACACTGCGCCACAAGTATTAAAGATACTTTGTCCCCTAGTAATCATGGCAAGGTAATTTCTGCAGAATATAAAATCCAGGCATTCTCATCGTGGCTCAGTGGTAACAAACCCAACCAGTATCCATGAGGACTCAGGTTCAATCCCTGGCCTTGCTCAGTGGGTAGGGGATATGGAGTTGCCCTGAGCTGTGGTGTAGGTCTCAGACGCAGCTCAGATCTGGCAGTGCTGTGGCTGTGGTGCAGGCTGGCAGCTGCAGATCTGATTCAGCCCCTAGACTGGGAACTTCCATATGCCAAGGGTGTGGCCCTTAAAAAAAAAAAAAAAAAAAAAAAAAAAAGAACATAAAATCCGGTGGAGGTTCAGTGATTAGTCAGTCTGATCAGTGCAGTAAGCCAAACGAGATGGTGCAGGTGCATGAGGCTGCCGTAGTGGATGAATTAGACCTACCAGTTTGCTTCGAATCAGAGTGGCCTGATTATTTGCCCGGTTGTGGTCCTTTTCACTTGACACAATAAACAACGGATCTGTGAAAAAGACAATAAGGTAGCCTAAGGAATAGAACATATTTATTCTTTTTTTTTTTTTTTTTTTTTTGTCTTTTGTCTTTTTTGTTGTTGTTATTGTTGCTATTTCTTGGGCCGATCCCGCGGCATATGGAGGTTCCCAGGCTAGGGGTTGAATCGGAGCTGCAGCCACCGGCCTACGCCAGAGCCACAGCAACACGGGATCCGAGCCGAGTCTGCAACCTACACCACAGCTCACGGCAACGCCGGATCGTTAACCCACTGAGCAAGGGCAGGGACCGAACCCGCAACCTCATGGTTCCTAGTCGGATTCGTTAACCACTGCGCCACGACGGGAACTCCAGAACATATTTATTCTTAGGCAGAGAATAATGATAAAGCAACATAAATTCTCAGTTGGAAAACAAATTAGAAAATTTAGATATTGTCTAACTCTGCTGTAGCTCATATCCTGCTCCTCTACCACCAGTGAGAGTCTATGAGATGCATTTCTTCTCTGTGGATTCCAAAGTCAGTTAATAGAATCAGAATGCAAAAAGATGAGTTCCCTCTGTGGTGCAGCGGAAAGGAATCTGACTAGGAACCATGAGGTTGCATGTTCAATCCCTGGCCTCGCTCAGTGGGTTAAGGATCTGGCCTTCTCATGAGCTGTGGTGTAGGTCACAGACGTGGCTCAGATCCCATGTTGCTGTGGCTGTGGTGTAGGCCAGCAGCTATAGCTCCAATTTGACCCCTAGCCTGGGAACCTCCATATGTCGGGGGTGTAGCCCTAAAAAGACAAAAGACAAAAGACAAAAGACAAAAAAAAAAAAAAAAAAAGAATGCAAAAAGAATGCTGAACGTGTTTTCAAAGCATCATAATCTACACAAGCTCTCTTCTCTCCTATGAACAAACCACCTCTGGGTCTGGATAGTCCTAGAAATATGCCAAGAGGAAGGACCATGTATACACACACTACACCTACTTGCAAATGAAAGAAACAATAAATTTGGGCATACCTCCCATAATCAGTTCACAGAGAGATACAAACTCTTTAACAGTACCATCCAGAACTAGTAGAAAGGGTAAGAAAAAGTCATTCTCTAATAAGATAAAAAAGACCAGTTATCTTCAGAATTCACCCCTTCAGATGGGACTAAATTATTTCTCCAAGTTCAACAAAAGATTGCCCTGCTGCTATAAGTATGTGTTTGTTAGGTGTACCTTTTTTTTTGCTTTTTAGGGTCACACCCGTGGCGTATGGAGGTTCCCAGGCTAGGGGTCAAATCAGAGCTACAGCTGCCAGCCTATGCCACAGCCACAGCCACGCCACATCTGAGCCACGTCTGTGACCTACACCACAGCTCACAGCAATGCCAGATCCTTAACCCACTGAGTGAGGCCAGGGATCAAACCCTCAACTCATGGTTCCTAGTCGGATTCATTTCCGATGTGCCGTAATGGGAACGCCTATTAGGTGTATTTTTAAAGTAACAAAGAATATTCATGACTGATTATACTAATCCTTAAAATCCAACAATTTGACATTAAATCCTCAAGCAATCTTCAGGTATAGACTTGATTTCTTAAGTAGACATCTCTTAAGAAACAAATACCCTGACCAACTAGTCTACATGTCTTGGTAGCATATATTTCTCCACAGAAATTAATAAATTTGTATTATAATTTTGAACTAAGTTTCTTCTGAATTTAGATGATCTGAATCAATTTCCAGAACCTAAAAAAATCCCTGGTTACCCAATTTCAAATGAACAACGCTATTCCGACCACTAACCCAGTGGTATCTCTTAAATCACTTAAAACAAGAGTATATAGAAATTTCATTTTGCCCCATACTATTCCCAACATGTAAGAGATGTTGAATCTGTATTCTTTCTTCTGTTTAAATACGTGCATTCATTCCTCCTACAAATTCAGTAGCCTATGGAGTTCCCTGGTGACCTAGTGAGTTAAGGATCCAGCATTGTCACTGCTGTGGTGTGGGTTCGATCCCTAGCCCAGGAACTTCTGCATGCTATGGATATGGCCAAAAAATAAAAATTCAGTAGCCTATAATTTGAGGGCATAAAATCTGGCTTCTTCATTCCTAATCAGTCCAGTTCCCATTGCTTCTCAATTTGATACCACTGGGTCAGTGGTTGCAGTTGTGCTGGTCATCTGAAATGAGGTTAATCCACATAACCCACATTTTCCCTAAGGCTGAATAATAAATAATAAGTCTTCTTCCTCTTATTTCCATAAGGAGTATGAAGACATGGTATCTATAGAAACATTCTTGCATCCAAAGAAGATAATGACATAATATTGTATGATTCAGGACTATATATTCTGCAATATATGCTACAACTGTGCTCACAAAGAGGGTTCAAAAGCAGTAGAGAGGTCACTGAGATGCCCCAGGAATAGCAGTCACCAAGTTATCACTTGCTTACTCCTAGACAGGTATTAAGGGCTTTATTTGCAATATTCCTTTTAATCCTCACAAAAACCCAATGAGGTAGTCACTAGACCTCCGTTTTATAAGCAAGGAAAATAAGGCTTCAAGTTAGCAACTGATCAATCTTTGAAGTTAGCCAACAATTAATCTTTGACAAAGTAGGCAAGAATATAAAATGGAAAAAACAGTCCCTTTGGCAAGTGGTGCTGGGAAAGTTGTACAGCTGCTTGTAAATCAATGAAACTAGAACACACCCTCACACCATTCACAAAAATAAACTCAAAATGGCTTCAAGATTTAAACATAAGACATGACACCATGAAACTCCTAGAAAAGAACATGGACAAAACATTCTCTGACATAAATTATACAAATGTTTTACTAGGTCAGTTTCCAAGGCAATAGAAAGAAAAACAAAAATAAACAAATGGAACCTAACCAAACTTACAAGGTTTTGCACAGCAAAGGAAAACATTAAAAAATTAAATTAAAAAAAAAAAACCAAAACAGTTAAGGATCCAGCATTGCTGTGAGCTGTGGTGTAGGTTGCAGACTTGGCTTGGATCTGGCATTGCTGTGGCTGTGGTGTAGGTTGGCAGCTGTAGCTCCAATTCAACCCCAAGCCTAAGAACCTCCACATGCTGCAGGTGTGGCCCAGAAAAGACAAAAGACAAACAAAAACAAAAACAAAAACATAGCCTACGGAATGGGAGAAAATATTTGCAAATGATGCACCCAAGAAGGGCTTAATCTGGAGTTCCTGTTGTGGCTCAGTGGTTGACAAATCTGACTAGGAACCATGAGGCTGCGGGTTCAATCCCTTGCCTTGCTCAGTGGGTTAAGGATCTGGCGTTGCCGTGAGCTGTGGTGTAGGTCGCAGACATGGCTCAGATCCTGCATTGCTGTGGCTGTGGTATAGGCTGGCAGCTACAGCTCCTACTAGACCCCTAGCCTGGGAACCTCCATATGCCGCGGGAGCGGCCCTAGAAAAGGCAAAAAGACAAAAAAAAAAAAAAAAAAAAAAGAAGAAGGGCTTAATCTTCAAAATATGAAAACAACTCATACAATGCAAACAAACAACCCAATTGAAAAATGGTCAGAAGACCTAAATAGGTATTTCTCCAAAGAAGACATGGATGGCCATATGTAGGCACATGAAAAGATGTTTGACATCTCTATCAGAGAAATGCAAATAGAAACTACAATGAGGTACCACTTCACACCAGTCAGAATGACCACCAATAACAAGTCTACAGATAACAAATGCCGGAAAGGGTGTAGAGAAAAGGGAACACTCCTACATTGTTGGTAGGAATGTAAATTGATACAACCACTGGAAAACAGTATGGCAATTCTTCAGCAAACTAAATATAGAACTACCATATGATCCAACAACCCTACTCCTGGGCATATATCCAGACAAAAGTATAATTAAAAAATATACATGCACCCCTATTTTCATAGCAACACCAGTCACAAAAGCCAAGACATGGAAACTACCTAAATGTCCATCAGCAGATGAATAAATTAAGAAGATGTAGTACATATATACAATGGAATAATACTCAGCCATAATAAAAATGAAATAATGCCATTTGCAGCAACATGGATGCAACTAAAGATTCTCCCTAAGTGAAGTAAGTCAGAAAGAAAAAGACAAATGCCATATGACATATGGCATCACTTATATGTGGAATCTAAAATATGGCACAAATGAACCTATCTATAAAACAGAAACATACTCACAGACATAGAGAACAGACTTGTGATTGCCAAGGCGGAGAGGGATGGATTGGGAGTTTGGGTTTAGTAGATGCAAACTATTACATTTAGAATGGATAAGCAATGAAGTGCTACTGTATAGCACAGGGAACTATATCCAATCTCCTGGGATAGAACATGATGGAAGATAATATCAGAAGGGGAATATATATACATGAACACTTTGCTCAGGGCCTGTGTGCCTGAGATTCAATGCTTAGCCTCTACATGTTCTTGTGGTCCCACCATGTTTGAGGGACCCCCCAGATCACATTAGAAATTGGTACAACATTGTAAATCAACTATATTTGAATTTTTAAAATTAAGAAAAAAAGAAGTTAGCAACTGGAAGTATCAAGATGATTGAGTCTTGGAGTTCACCTCCTCCTACAAACACATCAAAAATACATCTACAGGAGTTCCCGTCGTGGCGCAGTGGTTAACGAATCCGAATAGGAACCATGAGGTTGCGGGTTCGGTCCCTGCCCTTGCTCAGTGGGTTAACGATCTGGCGTTGCCGTGAGCTGTGGTGTAGGTTGCAGACGCGGCTCCGATCCCACGTTGCTGTGGCTCTGGTGTAGGCCGGTGGCTACAGCTCCGATTTGACCCCTAGCCTGGGAACCTCCATATGCCGCGGGAGCGGCCCAAAGAAATAGCAAAAAAAAAAAAAAAAAAAGACAAAAAAAAAATACATCTACATGTGGAACAATTCTCAAAGAAAACTACTTGGAAACTGGCAGAACTCCTATACAACCAAAGCTGCAAGAAAAAGCTTCACATAACTGGGTAGAATGGATAAAAAGGCATTGAATTGGGACCCGCAACCCTGGAAGGAATCTGGGAGGAAGAGAAGGTCCACATGAATGGGCTGGGGAGCAAGCAGATCAAGCCACAATTTGGATGTCCCATCCTGAGATCCTGCAAGGAGGAGACAAATACTCTGGCTACAGCTCTGATTCAGCCCCTAGCCTGGGAACCTCCATATGCCACGGGAGCGGCCCAAGAAATGGCAAAAAGACAAAAAAAAAAAAAAAAAAAAAAAAAAATCAACCTTGGTAAATTCAAGAAAGCTGAAATCATATCAAGCATTTTTTCTGACTACAATGCTATGAGGCTAGAAACCAATGACAGGAAAAAAAGAGCAAAAAGCACAAACATGTAGAGGCTAAGCAATATGGACTAAACAACCAATGGATCACTCAAGAAATCAAAGAGGAAATCAAAAACTACCTAGAGACATATGAATATGAAAACATAACAATCCAAAACCTATGGGGGCACTCCTGTCGTGGCTCAGCAGAAGGGAATCTGACTAGGATCCATGAAGATGCAGGTTCGATTCCTGGCCTCACTCAGTGGGTTAAGGATCCACTTTGCCATGAGCCGTGGTGTAGGTCACAGACGAGGCTCAGATCTGGCTTTGCTGTGGCTGCTGTAGGCCAACGGCTATAGTTCCGATTTGACCTATAGCCTGGGAAACTCCATATTCCACAGGTGCGGCCCTAAAAAACAAACCAAAACAAAACAAAACCCATGGGATGCAGCAAAAGCAGTTCTAAGAGAGAAGTTTATAACAATACAAGTCTACCTCAGGAAACAAGAAAAACCTAAAAGAAACAACCTAACATTATGCCTAAACATTATGCAACTAGATAAAGAAAAATAAATAAAACCCGAAGTCAGTAAAGGAAAGAAATCATAAAGATCAGAGCAGCAATAAATTAAACAATAGAGATTTTAAAAAGAAAAATAGAAAACATTAATGAAACTAAAAGCTGGTTCTTTGAAAAAAAATTTTTATAAGAGAAATGCAAATCAAAACTACCATGAGATATCACCTCACACTAGTCAGAATGGCCATCATTAATAAGTCCACAAATAACAAGTGCTGGAGGGGCTGTGGAGAAAAGGGAACCCTCCTGCACTGCTGGTGGGAATATAAACTGGTACAGCCACTATGGAGAACAGTTTGGAGATACCTTAGAAATCTATACATAGAACTTCCATATGACCCTGCAATCCCACTCTTGGGCATCTATCCGGACAAAACTCTACTTAAAGGAGACACTTGCACCCGCATGTTCATTGCAGCACTATTCACAATAGCCAGGATATGGAAACAACCCAAATGTCCATCAACAGATGATTGGATTCGGAAGATGTGGTATATATACACAATGGAATACTACTCAGCCATAAAAAAGAATGACATAATGCCATTTGCAGCAACATGGATGGAACTAGAGACTCTCATACTGAGTGAAATGAGTCAGAAAGACAAAGACAAATACCATATGATATCACTTATAACTGGAATCTAATATCCAGCACAAATGAACATCTCCACAGAAAAGAAAATCATGGACTTGGAGAAGAGACTTATGGCTGCCTGATGGGAGGGGGAGGGAGTGGGAGGGATCGGGAGCTTGGGCTTATCAGACACAACTTAGAATAGATTTACAAGGAGATCCTGCTGAATAGCATTGAGAACTAAGTCTAGATATTCATTGCAGCAGAACAAAGGGTCGGGGGGGGGGAATGTATATATGTAAGGATAACTTGATCCCCTTCCTGTACACTGGGAAGAAAAAAAAAAAATCTTCAGGGAATTCCCATTGTGGCTAAGTGGCAATGAACCCAACTAGTATCCATGAGGATTCAGGTTTGATTCTTGGCCTTGCTTTTTGGGTATACGGATCCAGCACTGTCGTGAGCTGCAGTGTAGGTCGCTGATGCAGCTTGGATCCTGTGTTGCTATGGCATAGGCCAGCAGCTCCAGCTCCAATTTGACCCCTAGCCTGGGAACTTCCATATGCCTTGGGTACAGCCCTAAAATGCAAAAGCAAAAACAAAAAATATCTTCAGAATGGACATAGAGGGAACATACTTCAACATAATAAAAACCATATGTGAAAAACCCAGAGCTAACATCATACTCAATGGTGAAAAGCTGAAAGCACCTTCTCTAAGATCAAGAACAAGACAGGATGCCCACTCTCACCACTCTTACTTAACATAGTTTTGGATGTCTTAGCCACACCAATCAGAGAAGAAAAAGAAATAAAAGAAATCCAAGGTGGAAAAGAAGAAGTAAGAAGTTCCCACTGTGGCACAATGAGATCAGGAGCATCTTTGCAGTGTCAGGATGCAGGTTCAATCACTGGCCTAGCAAAGTGGGTTAAAGGATCCAGCACTGCTGCACCTGTGGCATAAGTCATAACTGCAGCTCCAGATCTGATCCCTGGCCCAGAAACTCCATATGCTGTGGCATGGCCAAAAAAGGAAAAAAAGAAAAGAAGAAGTAAAATTGTCACTGTTTGCAGATGATGTGATACTAGACAAATCCTAAAGATGCTACCAGAAAACTACTAGAGCTCATTAATGAATTCAGTAAAGTTGCTGGATAGGAAATGAATGAACATAAATCTGTTGCATTTCTATACACTAACAACAGAAGATCAGAAAGAGAAATGAGGAATCAATCCCATTTACCCTTGCACACAAAAGAATAAATGCCTAGGAATTTTACTACCTTAGGAATCTACCTAAGGAGGCAAAAGACTTATATTCCAAAAATTCTAAGACACTATAGAAAGAAATTAAAAATGACCCAAACAAATGGAAAGATATACCATATTCTTGTGTTGGAAGAATCAATATTGTTGAAGTGACCATACTACCTAAGACAATGTACAAATTCATTGCAATTCCTACCAAATTATCAATGGCACTTTTCACAGACCTTGAACAAAAATTTTTTTATCTGTATGGACACATAAGATACCTTGAATAGTCAAAACAGTCTTGAGAAAGAAGAATGGAGCTAGAGGAATCATGCTCCCTAACTTCAGACTATAATAAAAGGCTACTATAATCAAAATAGTATGACAGTTGCACAATAACAGACACATAAATCAATGGAACAGGATAGAAAGCTTAGAAATAAATGTGCATACCTGTGGTCATTTAATCTACAACAAAGGAGGCAAGAATACACAATGTAGAAAAGATAGTCTCTTCAATAACTGATGCTGGGAAAACTGGACAGCTACATGTAAAAGAATGAAATTAGAACATCCTCTAACAACATATACAAAAATAAACTCAAAATGGATTAAAGACTTAAATATAAAACTCCCAGAGGAAAACATAGGCAGAAGATTCTTTGACAGAAACTGCAGCAATATATTTTGTGGATCTGTGTTCTAGAATACTGGAAACAAAAGCAAAAAAACCCTAATGGTACCTAATTAAACCTAAAAGCTTTTGCACAACAAAGGAAACCATAAACAAAACAAAGCAAAAAACCTATGGACTGGGAGAAAATATTTGCAAACCATGCCACCAACAAGGGATTAATTTCCATAACAGACAAACAGTATATATGGTTTAATATTCAATACAAACAACAAAAAAAACAAGAGTTCCTGTCATGGCTCAGCAGAAACGAATCTGACTAGGCTCCATGAGGACACAGGTTCCATCCCTGGCCTCATTCAGTAGGTTAAGGATCCGCATTGCTGTGAGCTGTGGTGTAGGTCTCAGACACAGCTCAGATCTGGCATTGCTGTGGCTATGGTGTAGGCCAGCGACTACAGCTCCAATTCAGCCTCTAGCCTGGAACCTCCATATGCTGCAGGTGTGGCCCTAAAAACACAAAAACAGAAACAAAAAAATCCCAAACCCTAAAAAAAAATCAGCATAAGACCCAAATAGAAATTTCTAAAAAAAAAAAAAAAGAAATTTCTCCAAAAAAGACATATTGGTGGCCAAAAGACAGAAGGAAAGATGTTCAACATCACTAATTATTAGAGAAATGCAAATCAAAACTACAATGAGGTATTACCTCATCAGTCAGAATGGTCATCATTAAAAAGTCTACAAATAATAAATGCTGGAAAGAGGGCGGAGAAAAAGGAACCCTCCTACATTGTTGTGGGAACGTAAATTTGTGCAGCCACTATGGAGAACAGTGTAGAAGTTCCTTAAATAACTAAAAATAGGCATGAGAGCAGAGTATGAGCTGTGGCAGCTGGAGTTATGGCACACAGGCATTTAGAACATTTCTTCCCGAGATGGGATTAAGATGGCAAAATAGAAGGACTGGAGCTCAACTTCTCTCCTAAAAACAACAAAATTCACAACTAAAGGCTGAGCAATCTTCAACCAAATGGACCAGAAACCATAAAAAAGATATCTTACTCCAGAAGACAAAGAGGAGGCCACATCAAGAGGTAGGAGGGGTGATTATGTGATATAAGCACCCCATACCTCACAGGTGGGAAGCCCCACAGACTGGAAAGTAACTGGTTCACAGAGACTTACCTACAGGAGAGTTCTGAGCCCCTCATCAAACTCTAATGTGTGGGAATCTGGCACTGGGAGAAAGAGCCCCCGGAGCATCTGGCATTGAAGGCCAGTGAGGCTTGTGTGCAGGAGCTCCATGGGACTGGGGGAAACGGAGACCCCATTCTTAAAAGGTGCACACAGACTTTCACATGCACTGGGTCCCAGGGCAAAGCAAAGTCTCCATAGGAATCTGGGTCAAACCTGACTGCAGTTCTTAGAAGACATCCTGGGAAAACAGGGGTGAACATGGCTTATTGTGAGGGAAGGACATTGGAAGCAAAGCTCTCGGGAATATTCAGCAGTGTGCCTTTCTATGGAGGTAGCCATTTTGGGGAAATCTGGCCCCATCTGTCAGTCAGCCAGTCAGTGCTGAGAAGCCCCAGGGCAAACAACAATCCAGGTGGGATCACAGCCCTGCCTCTCAGTAAACAGGCTACCTAAAGACCCCTCAGGCACACAGCTGCCTCTAATCCCATCCAGAGACTAGGCCCCACCCACCAGAGGGATTAGAATTGGCTCCACCAACCACTAGGCAGGCATCAGCCCCTCCCATCAAGAAGGCTATAGCAAGCCCCCATACCTACTTCAGCCACAAGGCAGGTAGACACTAGAAGTATGAGATGCTACAACTCTATTGTCTGTAAAAAGGTCACCACACCAAAAACCTATAAAAATGAAAAAAGACAGAGAACTATAACTCGGATGAGGGAGAAAGGAAAAACCCCAGAAAATCAGCTAAGTGATGAGGAGATTCTCAGCCTCCAGGAAAAAGACTTTAGACTGTTGATGCTGAAGATGATGCAAGACACTGGAAATAAACTGGAGGCAAAGATGGATAACCTACAGGAAATACTGAGCAAAGACATACAAGATATAAAACTTATACAAGAAGAGATGCAAAATACAATAACTGAAATAAAAAGTCACTAGAAGCAACCAACAGCATAATACAGGAGGCAGAAGAACGAATAAGTGAAGTGGAGAACAGATTAGTAGAAATTACGGATGCAGAACAGAAAAGAGAAAAAAGATTAAAAACAAATGAATAGAGTCTCAGAGAACTCTGGGACAACGTTAAATGCACCAACATCCATATTATAGGGGTGCCAGAAGGAGAAGAGAGACAGAAAGGGACAGAAAAAAATATTTGAAGAGATAATAGCTGAAAACTTACCTCACATGGGAAGGGAACCACTCACTCAAAATCCAGGAAGCACAATGAGTACCACAAAAAATAAACCCAAGGAGGAATACACCGAGTCATATATTAATCAAACTGACCAAAATTAAAGACAAAGAGAAAATCAACGCTATGCGACTGGAAATCAATAAGAAAAAAACTGCAACAAAACACAAACACCTGGAGACTAAACAACATGCTACTAAACAACCAATGGATCACTGAAGAAATCAAAGAGGAAATTAAAAAATACCTAGAAGCAAATGACAACAAAGATACTCCAAAACCTATGGGATGCAGCAAAAGCCGTTCTAAGAGGAAAGTTTATAGCAATACAAGCCCACCTCAGGAAACAAGAAAAAGCTCAAATAACCTAACTTTACATCTAAAGCAGCTCGGGAGAGAAGAACAGACAAGACCTAAAGTTAGTAGAAGGAAAGAAATCATAAAGATCAGAGCAGAAATCAATGAAATAGAAATGAAGAAGACCACAGAAAAGATGAAACAAAAAGCTGGTTCTTTGAAAAGGTCAACAAAATTGATTAACCCTTAGCCAGACTTATCAAGAAAAAAAGAGAGAGGACTCAATAAAATTAGAAATGCAAAAGGAGAAGTAACAACAGACATCACAGAAATACAAAGGGTCATAAGAGACTACTATATGCAACTATACGCCAATCAAATGGAAAACCTAGAAGAAATGGACAAATTCTTAGAAAAGTACAATCTTCCAAGACTAAACCAAGATGAAATAGAAAAGATGAATGGACCCATCACAAGAAATGAAATTGAAACTGTGATTAAAAAACTTCCAACAAACAAAAGTCCAGGACCAGATGGCTTCACAGGCGAATTCTATCAAACATTTAGAAAAGAGGTAACACCTATCCTTCTGAAAATATCCCAAAAAATTTCAGAGGAAGGGATACTCCCAAACTCATTCTATGAGGCCACCATCACCCTGATACCAAAACCAGACACAGATTACACAAAAAAGGAAAACTACAGGCCAATTTCACTGATGAACATCGATGCAAAAATTCTCAACAAAATGCTAGCAAACCTCATCCAGCAATACAAAGGACTGTACATCATGATCAAGTGGAATTTATCCAAGGGATGCAAGGATTCTTCAATATCCACAAATCAATCAGTGAGATACACCACATTAACAAACTGAAGAATAAAAACCATATGATCCTCTCAATAGATGTGGAAAAAGCCTTTGACAAAATCCAACACCCATTTCTGATAAAAACACTTCAGAAAGTGGGCATATCAGGAACCTACCTCAGCATAATAAAGGCCATATATGACAAACCCACAGCTAACATCCTTCTCAATGGTGAAAAGCTGAAAGAATTCCTGCTGAGATCAGGAACAAGACAAGGATGTCCACTCTCGCCACTACTCTTCAGCATAGTTTTGGAAGTCCTAGCCAGAGCAATCAGAGAAGTAAAAGAGATAAAAAAGAATCCAGTTGGAAAGGAAGAAGTAAAACTATCACTGTTTGCAGATGACATGATACTATACCTAGAGAATCCTAAAGACTCTACCAGAAAACCGTTAGAGCTGATCCATGAATTTGGTGAAGTTGCGGGATACAAAATTAATTTTTTTTTCTTTTTGCCTTTTCTATGGCCACTCCCATGGCACATGGAGGTTCCCAAGCTAGGGGTCCAATTGGAGCTGTAGCCGCCAGCTATGCCAGAGCCACAGCAATGCGGGATCCAAGCCACATCTGTGACCTACACCACAGCTCACAGCAATGCCAGATCCTTAACCCACTGAGCAAGGGCAGGGATCGAACCCGCAACCTCATGGTTCCTAGTCGGATTCGTTAACCACTGCACCACAACGGGAACTCTGGGATACAAAATTAATACACAGAAATCAATGGCATTTCTATACACTAACAATGAAATATCACAAAGAGAAATTAAGTAAGCAATCCCATTTACCATCGCATCCAAAAGAATAAAATACCTAGGAGTAAACCTACCTAGACTCAAAAGACCTGTACTCTGAAAACTATAAGACATTGATGAAAGAAATCAAAGATGACTGAAAGAAATCAAATAGATGGAAAGACATACCATGCTCTTGGATTGGAAGAGTTCATATGATCAAAATGACTGTACTGCCTAAGGCAATCTACAGATTCAATGCAATCCCTATCAAAGTACCAAGGACAGTTTTCACAGAACTAGAACAAATATTTTAAAGTTTGTTTGGAAGCACAAAAGACCCAGAATAGCTAAAGCCATTCCAAAAAAGAAAAATGGAGCTGGAGGAATCAGGCTCCCTGACTTCAGACTATACTACAAAGCCACAGTCATCAAGACCATATAGTACTGGCACAAAGACAGAAATATAGATCAGTGGAACAGGATAGAAAGCCCAGAATTAAACCCATGCACCTACAGCCAACTCATCTATGACAAAGGGGGCAAGACTATACAATGGAGAAAAGACAGCCCCTTCAATAAGCGGTGCTGGGAAAACTGGACAGCCACATGTAAAAGAATGAAATTAGAACACTCCCTAACACCATACACAAAAATAAACTCAAAATGGATTAAGGACCTAGATACAAGACCAGATAGTATAAAACTCTTAGAGAAAAACATAGGCCAAACACTCTGACATAAACGACAGCAACATCTTCTCAGATTCACCTCTTAGAGTAATGATAATAAAAACAAAAATAAACAAATGGGACCTAATCAAACTTAAAAGTTTCTGCACTGCAAAGGAAACCCTAAACAAAACAAAAAGACAACCCACAGAATAGGAGAACATCATTGCCAGTGCATCAACTGACAAAGGATTAATCTCCAAAATTTATAAACACCTTCGCAGCTCCATACCAAAAAAACAGACAACCCCATCAAAAAATGGGAAGAAGATCTAAACAGTTCTCCAAAGAAGACATACAGATGGCCAAAAAACACATGAAAAGATGTTCAACATCACTCATTATTAGAGAAATGCAAATCAAAACCACGATGAGGTACCACCTTACACTGGCCAGAATGGCTATCATCAAAAAGTCTATAAACAATAAGTGCTGGAGAGGGTGTGGAGAAAAGGGGACCCTAGTACACTGTTGGTGGGATTGCAAATTGGTGCAAACACTGTGGAAAACAGTATGGAGATTCCTCAGAAAACTAAAAATAGAATTAACATTTGATCCAGCAATCCCACTCCTGGGCATCTATCCAGAGAAAACCACGACTCGCAAAGACACATGTACTCTAATGTTCATTGCAGCACTATTTTCAATAGCCAAGACATGGAAACAACCTAAAGTCCATCGACAGAGGCGTGGATCAAGAAGATGTGGTATATGACTCAGCCATTAAAAGGAATGAAATACCAGCATTTTTAGCAACATGAATGGACCCAGAAATTATCATGCTAAGTGAAGTCAGCCATACAATGAGACACCAACATCAAATGCTTTCACTGACATATGGAATCTGAAAAAAGCACAGACTGAACTTCTTTGCAGAACAGATACTGCACAGTTTTGAAAAACTTATGGTCTTCAAAAGAGACAGTTTGGGGGGTGGTGTGATGTGCTTGGGTTGTGGAATGGAAATCCTATAAAATTGGATTGTGAAGGTCATTGTACAACTACAAATGTAATAAATTCATTGAGTAATAATAAAAAAAGAACATTTCTTCCCTTCTCTGATGGAATATTGGTTGAAAGAAGTTCAGCTGAAACTATAACCAAAGAAGGTATTACACTTCCAGAAAAATCTCAAGGGAAAGTATTGCAAGTGACAGTAGCAGTTGCTGGATCAGGTTAGAAAGGAAAGGGTGGAGAAATTCAACCAGTTAGTTTGGAAAATTGGAAATAAAATTCTTCTCCCAGAATATGGAGGTACAAAGTAGTTCTAGATGACAAGAATTATTTCTTATTTAGAGATGGTGAGAGTTCCCTGGTGGCCTAGAAGTTAAGGTTCCGGCACTGTTGCTGCTGTGGCTCAGGTTGAATCCCTGGCCTGGGAACTTCTACATGTAATGCGCGTTGCCAAAAAAAAAAAAATTTAGAGATGGGCACATTCTTGGAAAATATCTAGACTTTACCAAAAAAGAAAATTATAGGCCAATATCTTCGATGAATATAGACACCAAAATTCTCAACAAAATATTAGCAAACCAATTCAACAATACCTAAAAAGAATCATATACCATGATCAAGATGAATTCATTCCAGGAAGCAAGGATAGTTCAACATATGCAAATCAATCAATGTGATAACAAACCCACATAATCCACATAATCATCTCAATACACATAAAGCATTTAGCAAAATTCAACATCCATTTATGATTAAAAACTCTTGAAGTTCCTGCTGTGGCACAGTGGATTAAGAGTTGGACTGCAGCAACTTTGATCAATGCAGAGGTGCAAGTTCAATCCCCAGTCCAGTACAGTGGGTTAAAGGATCTAGCATTACCACAGCAGCAGCATAATCCATAGCTGTGGCTGGGATTCAATCCCTGGCCCAGAAACTTCCACATGCCAGGTAGGGGGTGGTGCAACCATAAAATTTTAAAAATTTACTAAAATGGGTATAGAGGACATACATCTCAACACAATAAAAGCCATTTACCACAAACCCACAGCCAATGAAATACTCAATGGTGAAAAGCTGAAAGTCTTCTAACTAAATTCAGGAACAAGGATGCACACTCTCACCACTTCTGTTTAATACAATATTGGAAGTGCTAGACACAGCAATTAGATAAGAACAACAAAAAAAAAGGTATCCAAATTGAAAGGGAAGAAATAAAATTGTCACTATTTGCAGATGACAAAGTATCCACTCAAAAACTATAGAACTAATAAATGAATTCAGCAAGGTAGTAGGATACAAGATTAATACACAGAAATCTGTTGCATTTCTTTACACTGACAAGGAAATATTAGAAAGAAGTTTTAAAAATCCCATTTAAAAATTGTATCAAAAAATAAAATAAAATACCTAGTAATAACCTTAGCAAGGAAGTAAAAGACCTATATGCTGGAAACTATAAGACATTGATAAAGGAATCTGAAGGTGATTCAAAGAAATGGAAAGATATCCCATGCTCTTAGACTGGAAAAATTAATACTCGTTTGTTTTTTGTTGTTGTTGTTATTGTTGTTGTTTTGCTTTTTAGGGCCATACCTGAGGCATATGGAGGTTCCCAGGCTAGGGGTTCAATTGGAGCTACAGCTTCCAGCCTATGCCACAGCCACAGCAACATCAGATCCAAGCCATGCCTGCGACCTACACCACAGCTCACAGCAACACCAGATCCTTAACCCACTGAGCAAGGCCAGGGATCGAACCCTCAACCTCATGATTCCTAGTCGGATTTGTTTCTGCTTCACCACAACAGGAACTCCTGGAAGAGTTAATACTGTTAAAATGCCCATACTACCCAAAGCAATCCACAGATTTAATGCAATCCCTTTCAAAATACCCATGACATTTTTCACACTAGACCAAATAATCCTAAAACTTGTATATAACCACAAAAGATCCAGGACTGCCAAAGAATCCCTGAGGAAAAAGAACAAAACTGGAGGCATAACCCTTTCAGACTTCAGACTGTAATACAAAGCTATAGTAATATGAACAGCATGATACCAACACAAAAACAACCATTAGATCAGTGGAACAGAATAGAGATCCCCAGCAATAAACCTATGAATCTATGGTCAATTAGTCTATGACAAAGGAGGAAAGAATATATAAAGGAGAAAAGAGTTTCTTTAATAAGTGGTGCTGAGAAAGATGGACAGCAGCATGTAAATCAATGAAAGAACTTTCCCTCACATCATTTACAAAAATCAAACTCAAAATAGTTTAAAGGCCTAAATATAAGACATGACACCATAAAACTCCTAGAAGAGAATATAGGCAAAATAGTCTGACATAAATCATAGCAATATTTTCTCAGATCAGTCTCCCAAGGCAAAAGAAATAAAGGCAAAAATAAATGGCACCTAATCGAACTTATAAAGCTTTGCACAGTAAATAAAACCATCCACAAAATGAAAAACCTACAGAATGGGAGAATATGTTTGTAAATGATGCAACCAACAAAGGATTAAAAACCAAAACTAAAATATATAAACAGGGAATTCCTATTGTGGCTCAGCAGTAATGAATTCAACTAGTGTCCATGAGGATGTGGGTTCAATCCCTGGCCTTGCTCAGTGGGTCAAGGATCCTGTGAGCTGTGGTGTAGGTTGCAGATATGGCTTGGATCTGGCATTGCTGTGGCTGTGGTGTAGGCCAGCAGCTATGGCTCTGATTCAACCCCTAGCCTGGGAACTTCCATGTGCTGTGGGTGCTGCCCTAAAAAATAAAAAAATAAAAAAGCTGCGGCTTGGATTCAGTCCCTGGCAAGACCTTCCATATTCAGGTGTGGCAGGGCAAAAAAAGCCCATGAATTTTGGGGCGGGGGGGGGGGGAGTTTTCCCATAGAAATCATGAAAGAGCCCCTCAGCTAATTTACCCATATTGTAGAAATAGTTTTAATAAGCTCAGGAAGTTGACACAACCAAATAATGATGAGAGAGAAGGAGTATTTCAAAACCCAAGAGAGGAGTTCCCATTGTGGCTCAAAGGTAACAAGCTGACTGGTATCCATGAGGATGTCAGTTCAACCCCTAGCCCAACTCAGTGGGTTAAGGATCCAGCATTGCTGTGGGCTGTGGTGTAGGTTGCAGACAAGGCTCGGATCCTGCATTGCTGTGGTATAGGCCAGCAGCTACAGCTCTGATTTGACCCCTAGCCTGGGAATTTCCATATGTGGCAGGTGCAGGCCTAAAAAAACAAAAAAACCTCTTTAATTAGCAGGGCAGTAGTATGGCTACTAATCCATCAACAAATGTAGATTCAGGGAAGTATTATGGGCACTTCAAGGGAGGTGCTTGAGAATACAAAGTATTACATAAAGTGAAATGCAAAATTGTATATAAATGAGGCAAAATTTATAAAAGAAGGATGTTAACTGTTAAGCAGTACACAAATGTAAGTGATCAGTATGTATTCTCAGGGCCAGGAAAGAGCTACCCTAAAGATTCCTATCCAAAAAAGACCCTTGGAATCCCAGAAGAGATACCACATGGTTAAAAGTAATACAAGGTTCACTGAGTTCCTGGTCGCTCAGTAGATTATGGACTCGCCATTGTCACTAGGGTTCAATCCCTGGCCTGGGATCTTCTATATACCGCTGGCATAACCAAAAAAAAAAAAAAGTAATATAAGGTTCAGGTCAAGAGGGGCGAAACTGGGAAAAATCATGCTTTATTGATTATAATTACTATAGTGGTAAATTGAATAATTCAATAAATAATTCATAATAAAGTATGAAGCACCTAACATATGTACCAGAACTGGAATAGATACTGAGAAGCTACAAAAATGTATAGTAGAAGAGCTTCAGAACTCAGGGAACTTATGGTCCAGTAAAAGATCCAGAACCTAAATGAACAATCAGAGCATTAAAATAAACTGGGGCTGGAGTTCCCGTCGTGGCACAGTGGTTAACAAATCCGACTAGGAACCATGAGGTTGAGGATTCGATCCCTGCCCTTGCTCAGTGGGTTGACGATCCGGCGTTGCCGTGAGCTGTGGTGTAGGTTGCAGACGTGGCTCGGATCCCACGTTGCTGTGGCTCTGGCGTAGGCTGATGGCTACAGCTCGGATTAGACCCCTAGCCTGGGAACCTCCATATGCCGTGGGAGCGGCCCAAGAAATGGCAAGAAGACAAAAATAAATAAATAGATAAATAAACTGGGGCTTTACTGGCCCAAAGGACCTAGTGGACATAGTTTATAAACAATACTTTAATGGTTAAGAATAAGCTTGAAGAAAAGAGAAAGCTAAAAACAAAGATGAAATAAACTGGCCCTTCCTTACCTAGATGCCAAATTTGGAAGAGGCCAGAGAATGAGAACTGGAAGGGCATTTTATGCAGTTTGAATGTGGGAGTGTTGAGTCAGTCTCTGAAACCAAGCAGGATGCTATAGGGCTCCTTGATGGATACAAATCCTTTGTGTGCCCCCAACCCCCCCCCTCCTTCTTGTTTGTAGGAAATAGGCTTCATATAGCCTCCTTGACCTTACCTGAGTTTCAAAGAGCAGATTCAAACAGTGGATAATGAGAAAGGAGGGGATGCAGAGACAAGTCAGGAGAAGTCAAGAAACACTACTGCAGCCTTGGGGCAAGATCCTGGTTCCTCCTCAAGAAATATACAGAACATTATCTTTGAGCTCTTCTGCAGAACTAAGGCCCCCACCCAGGTGATCCAGATGGCAATTTCAACACAAGATGGCTGAAGCATCCCTCTGTGACCTCAGGAAAAAAAGTCACATACCCTTCAGCCTTCACCCTAAATATTGCTATTGAAAACTTTTTCCCCAAAACCATCAGGGATTTCGGGGGGGTTTGAACCAAGCCACTCTTGCTTGGCCCTACAGTAAACCTTTTTCTTTTGGTTTGTTTGACCTCACTGTGAGTGGAGCACCCAAACTTTCTTCAGTAACATTTCCAAGTATGCAAATCATTGGGTACTGTATGGGATACCAAAACTCCAGTAACGGGTTTCAGAAAGATTGCTTTGGGCTGTGCAAATTATCAAGAAAAGCGGGTGAAGAAGAGTCAGGTGTTCCCTACCCCTGCTCCAAGACGCAGCTCACCTGAGTCTTCAGAGATGCCCTAGAGTGCACCACCCAGAGGGCTTGGAGCTGCCCATCCAAGACAAGACAAGGGATCTGTCCTGAGGCCAGTCTTTCCTCCGCTGAGCCTCCTGGCCAGGTCCCACCATCTTCAAAGCCCATCTGTCCCAGGAGTCTACAACTCAGGAGGGAGATCTGGAGCCGCCCTTACCATACAGGAAATCATACGTTCGACTAGCGGAGACGTTGCCCCAGGTCCCCGACTTCCCTCTGCACTGGGTTTGAGACATCTGAGGTTTGGCCTGGGGCTCGGTGATGGTCACAACATGACTCATGGTGCCGGCTCTGCCCTGCAGTCAGCCAGGACCAACTTGAGAGACCTAGCTGTTGTGTGGACAGTAGCTATGGTAACCCCCTGGAAGAGCGGAAACGAAGGGCGGAGCGAGGACAGCACGCAAGCGGAGAAGGGAAGAGCGGAACTAGCATGAGAGGGGAGGAGCCGAGTGACAAGGACGGGGCGGGACGAGGGTCAGGAAAGGCGGGCTGGATGAAGAACCTGGGCGGGGCTAGTGAAGGGAGGGGCGCGGGGCTGGCGACCGGGAGGAAGACGGGGGGATTGCAGGAAGGCGTGGGGCGTGGCGCAGGGGCGGGAGGACAGGAAGTGTGCAGAGGGAAGGAGCGGGAGGGGTGGAGAAAGGGGTTGGGAGGAAAGGACAGCACTCAGAAGGAAAAAGGGGAAAGTAGTAGGCCGGGGGAGGATCTGCTACACTGCCCGCTTCATTCCAGAGGCCAAGCCTTGAGTTTTCAGTTGTACATCCAGGATCAATGCGCGGGGCCCGCAGGCTGGGGAAAAGGCTACTGCTCAAATCCAGCAGTGATTTGCCGGTTTCACTCCGCGACCTCTTTCGGAAATCCCTGGGAAATCTCAGAAAAAAATAGTCGGGGGCTTTCCTTTCGGACATCCCCTTTCCGCGGGGCTTTTTCTGCTAGCTGAGAAAGCTCCTAAACGTTGGACTTTGACACTCTATGAACCCTTGCCCTGGGAATCAGGATTTGGGGTGGGGTGGGTAGTTAGTAACTGTTGATCTGCATTCTGCTACCCCTTTCTGAGCCCTGGGCACTAATTAAATCAGCCGAAGATGATGTGGTGTATTCCGCACTGACTTGCTTTTTAAAACTACTTATTATGGAAATGTCTGTTTTTGTTTTTGTTTCAGGGCCGCAACAGCGGCATATGGAGGTTCCCAGGCTAGGGGTCCAATCCGAGCTACAGCCACGCCTATGCCTATGCCACAGCCACGCAGGATCCAAGCAGGGTCTGCTATCTACACCACAGCTCACAGCAACACCTGATCCTCAACCCACTGAGAGAGGCCAGGGATCAAACAGCAACCTCATGGTTACTAGTCGGATTCGCTGCATCACAACAGGACTCTGGAAATGTCTTAACATAGGCAAGAGTGAATCCACTTTTAGTAATGAGCTGGCGCTAATCATCACGGAGTAAATAATTATCAAGAATTTGCCAGTCCAGTTTCACCTGTCTACTATCTCCTTTTGCTTGAGCATTTTCAAATCCCAGACATTATTTTACCCTTAATCTGCATCTCAAACTGATACAGATTTTTAACATAATTGCCATTATCAAATCTAACAAAATTAATAATTCCTTTATATTTAAAATTTAGTATATATTCAAATTTCCCTGATTGAGTCCAAGATTTTTTTTTCTGATCAAAAGATCTAAAAAATTCTTTACACTTTATTTTGGTATCTCAGGATTTTCATCTAGAACAGTGAATTTCTAATATCTTCAACAATTTCCTTCTTACCTGGGATTCTTCTATAAAAAGAACTTTCTGGGCATTCCCAGTTGTTGCTCAGCAGGTTAAGAACCTGACTAGTATGCACGAGGACATAGGTTCAATCCCGGGCGTGGCTCAGGGGGTTAAGGATCTGGCGTTGCCACAAGCTATAGTGTAGATTGCAGATGCAGCTCGGATCTGGCATTGCTTTGGCTGTGGTGTTGGCCCCAGCTGCAGCTCCAATTTGATCTCTGGCTCAGGAACTGCCATATGCCACAGGTGCGGCCATAAAAAGAAAAAAAATAAAATACCGTGTTATAACGACATGATAATGTTTTTCTGTCTTAGGGTATGACTACATTTCCCACTGTCTGTTCCTTCTTCCCAGAACACCCCTGCCCCTCATCTTATCCCTGCAGACTCACTCCTCATTTGAGGTTTCAGCTAAGATGTTCCTTCCTCAGAAAGACTTCCTCGCTCTATAGGATAAATTATGTAAAGAAGCCAAGAGCCAGCCAACAGCCAAAGCCAACAACCCTTTGATAAACACATTGGAAGACACTAACCAATAGAAGATGTTAAATATGATTATAGGTGATTATAGACATATGACCACATGGTTGCTTTACATAGACTGTAGTGGCCATCTTGCTGGAGTTGCTCACTCCTTCCCTTGCTGGCTTTAAGGAAGCAAATGAACTTGTTGGGGAACCCCAAGGTAAAGAACTACAGGTAACCTCAGAGATGAGGGTGACCTCTGATACACAGCAAGCAAGAAATGAAATCCTTCTGTCCCACAACTCCAGGAAACTGAATTCTGCCAACAACCTGAATGAAATTTAGAGGCATAGTTTTCTCCAGAAGGACCTCAGGTGAGACTGTGGTCTCAGCCCCAATTTTTTTTTTTTTTTTTAAGGGCCACACCTGTAGCACATGGACGTTCCCAGGCTAGGGGTTGGATCAGAGCTGCAGCTGCTGGCCTACACCACAGGTACAGCAACATTAGATCTGAGCTGCATCTGTGAATTATGCTGCAGCTTGAGGCAATGCTGGATCCTTAACCCACTGAGTGAGGCCAGGGATCGAATTCGCATCCTCATGGATACTAGTCAGATTCTTAACCCACTGAGCCATATCAGGAACTCCTCAGCCCAAATCTTGATTGTGGCTTGTAGGACCCTACTCAGAGGAGCCACTTAAGCCATCCCCAGATGCCTAAGTACAGAGAGATTAATAACATGTCTGTATTACTACTAGGTTTGTGGTAATACTGTTGCACAGAAATGACTAATATGTGATTTTTATGAAATTAGATTGTAGAGGAGTGCTAGTTAATAATACAAATCAAAGTTATACTATACAGGTTTGGGAGACAGTTGTCCATGGGTCTCTCATGTTTCTGCTTGTCTTGCAATTGGGGAACTGCCTGCCCTTTTCTTTGTATGGGAAACAATCTTGGACAATAGAAAGTGTCTGTTTCTGGAACAAGGAGCAGGTGTGCTTACAGCCATAGAAGTCAGAGATCCTGTCTCTCTTTGAGCAAAGGGCAGTCTTTTTACTGCCCATTATTTAAGATTTGGGTTTCCTAAGCTTGCTGTTCCTTTCCTGTGATGCAACCCAGTGTACATGCAGCTGCTACCCAGCCTTCTTCACATCACCCTGTGAAGTGATCCCTGAGCCTCAGTTCCTCAGCCCAAAAAATGCTGATACTTGGCCACTTCTGCTCTAAAGAATAAATGATCCTAAATCTCTGAACCAGCAGTTTGCTGAGTTCTAATGGCATTCATGGAACTGTGGCAGACAAATGGGGTACATCTCAGGCTCTTCAGAGTTCTTGAAGAGCTATAGAGAATTTATGTACAGCACATATTTACGTGTGGAAATTGGAAAGCATTTTTTCTTTTTTTTTGGCGGAGGCAGAAATGAAAATACTGCACAAAGTTTCCACTGAACCCTATTAATAAGACAATGAGAATCCAAGGCTTGTAATTCTTCTCTCTCAGCATATGGTGTCACTCCTTCTCTACCAATCTCAATGTCCCATCCTTACTTGATAAAAGCCCACAGCTGGGGTTAGTTAAGCATTCAAAATAACTAAGAATCCCTTTATTATAGAGAGATTTTAGAAAGTATTTCCTTAGCTTATTACATCACCACTGCTGTCATCTCGTCCACAGAATGCCTGCTTGGTACCATTTGTAGTTCAAGTTTTCACAGCACCATTCAATAATATATTCATTCTATTAGGAAAAGTCCATTACAGTCACTATTGCAACACGTGATGCCTGCTAACCTAGCAGTTATAGTAACAACAAACAGTGCCAGGGTTAAATGCTGCTGGTTAAAGTTGGAATTGGTGAGAACTTCATACAAATTAACCTCAGAGTTGCCTCTATGAAACAGATGGTTGAGTCCAATCCTTCATTATTTAGTCTCCACTATGAATTTAATGTCTCATTACCGCTTATTGTTGAAACTCAGCCTCTGTCCACTGGTGCCAAATAAGAACACAGAGATAGCGTTTAGGGCAAAGGAGGAAAAAAAAAACAAAACAGGTTTGTTGCTTTGCCAGGCAAAGGAGACCATAGCAGGCTAATGCCTTAAAAACTGCGCTCTCCCTTGGGAGAGATTAAGAAGTGGTTTTAGAGTTTGGGAGTAGAAAATAGGGACACAGGTAAGGAGCAGGGTGAATGAAAGCTTCCATTCATCTTTGGAGTTGGTGTTTAGTGGTCCCAGGACTTGTTCTGGTGGTCCTCCTCTCCGGTTTTCATTTGGTGGGGGATTTCGTTCTGCAGGAGAACTCAAAGATACTGTTAGGTTTATTCCCTGAAGAGGAGCCAGGACCCTGCCCCAAGGCTGCACTGGTGTTTCTTGACTATTCCTCCCTTGTCTCTGCATCCCCTCCCTTCCCGGATTAGCAACTGTTTGAACCTGCCCTTTGGAACGCAGGCATGGTCATGGAGGCAGAAGCTTATTCTCTAAAAACAAGAAATGGGGGACACTGAAATGTTTGTATGCCTAGGAGCCCTACAGGGCCCTGCTTGGTTTTAAGCTCTCTAAAATTATTGTGTTTTTCTTGGGGGATGAGAGTTATTGACATGTTTCTAGGGATAGAATGGGAAACATTAAATTACAATGTTTTATACGCCTACTTTTCCTTGAACCAAAGCTATCCCACAAGTCTAAACAATAGGGATGGAGTAGGATAGACAGTTACACAGATAGTTGTAGAAGTCCCAATAGGGGACTATAGATAGAGAGGGAAATTTAAGGAACTTTGGGAGACCACAGTAAATTAACAATTGCTCAAGAAAGCCATCAGGAGTTCCCGTCATGGCTCAGCAGTTAATGAACCCAACTAGGATCCATGGGGATGCAGGTTTGGTCCCTGGCCTCGCTCAGTGGGTTACATCTTACATTGCTATGGCTGTGGCGTAGGCCAGCTGCTGCAGCTCAGATTCAACCCCTTGCCTGGGAATTTCCATATGCCACGGATACAGCCCTAAAACAAAAAACAAGAAAACGAACAAAAAAAGAAAGCCATCAGAAAAAGCAGGCTTGGTGAGATATGCCTCAGGTCATTAAGTGAAAGATAAATGAGGCCTGCATTCAAGTTCAGCAATACAATGACCCTTGGGACTAAGGGCAGGAATTTAAGAGAAAGATGACATTCCAAAAGAGGAGACCCTCTTTATACAGAAACCTGAGATGATACAACATATTTTAGCATATGTTACCACCCTTCTGCTGATTTGAATACGCACCAAGACAGTCCTAGTTTGACCTCATAGGGTCAAATACTCTCTTACTGGGTACGAAGGAGGAGCTAATGATGTAAGCCTGACATCTACTCAAGGAAAGAGGAAGAGGCAAGGTAACAAACCCGACTAGTATGGATGAAGAAGAGGGTTTGATCCCTGGCCTCACTCAGTGGGTTAAGGATCCCGCGCTGCTGTGAGCTGTGGTGTAGTTCACAGATGTGGTTGGGATTTGGCATTGTTGTGGCTGTGGCGTAGGCTCCGAATTGACCCCTAGCCTGGGAACCTCCATATCCCTTGGGTGCGGCCCTAAAAAGATAAAAGCAAAAAAAAAAGCAAGGAAGAGGCAGTGTTTTCCCAGTCCCCACTTCCCTCAGATTATAAAACTGTAGCCCACCTAAACCTCGAGGCAGAGCCTCCTTGCCTGCCTACTTGCTTCTCTCCCAAGCATCTTATCTTAATAAATCTATTTCTTGCCTATCACTTTGTCTCTCACTGAATTCCTTCTGTGCTGAGGCACAAAGAACCTGAATCTCATAAGTCCAGACACTGGGTGAGTGATTCTAATTTAAAAACTGGGGTTGGAGTTCCCGCTGTGGCTCAGTGGTTAATGAACCTGACTAGCATCCATGAGGACACAGGTTCGATCCCTGGCCTTGCTCAGTGGGTTAAGGATCTGGCATTGCTGTGAGCTGTGGTGTAGGTTGAAGATGTGGCTTGGATCTGGTGTTGCCATGGCTGCAGCTCTGATTAGACCCCTAGCCTGGGAACGTACATATGCCACAGGTGCTGCCCTAGAAAAAGACAAAAAAAAAAAAAAAAAACCCAAAAAACAAAACTGTGGGTTCAAGTTCCAATCTGGGGTCTGGCTAGGTTCACGTCATAAGTGTAGTCAGTTTCATAAAGGCATTCAGGCTGGGTAAGAAAACTAGAGCATGATGTTCATGTAAAAATCAATAGTTGATCTGAGAGCTTACATATTCATAAATTAAAAGGCAGAAGAAAAAGTAACTGACATGTGTGGGTTGGCTGTACTGTTCTGAAATAAGAAGACAGGTAAGTAGCTGGATATAAATGACTATACATTTCACTTTGAAAAGGAATATCCTTTGGTTTTTTTATTCAAGGGCAGGAGAATATTCCATCCTGAAGAAGAGTTGTTGAAAGAGTGTACGACCCACAGTGCTCAGGGAGGCAACCAAGGGTTTCTTGAACACAGCAGGCTAAAGGAAGCGTGGGTGATGCCACAAGCTGCTGTGCAATGCATTTGCCTGAGGCCTTACCCTGAGAAAGTCACAGGTATGGTCACTGAAAGTATCCTCTCTTCACTGAAGCAGGGAAGGGCAGTGGGCAAGAAAAATCTTTCCTCAGTTGCAGAAAGGCTGTTTCGGTCTTTTGGTCTGTAAGTTATGTCTGTAGCTTATCACAATTCTCTTGACTGCCTAAACTCTCTTAGATATGTCTTTCTCATTTCTTCCTTGCTCATGTCCTAGACACAAAGTTCAGTTGCACAATTAAATACAGAACAATGATGCATTTTAAAATGAGAAATATTCTCCTTGCCTTTAGACAAATGAACTGAGACAGTAGATAGAGCACAGACCTTAGGAGATGTGGAGATTCAGGGATGTCACAAGTTATAGGACTTTGAACAAATCTCTAAACCTCAATTTTCTCACCTATAAATAAAGATAATAAATTTAACTGTTATCAAGCCCAAGTTTGAGTGCCAGATGCACCATGAGTGCCAGACAAAACATCAGTTTCCAGCCGACAAAGGCTTTTTGCAGGGCCAAGCAAAGAGAATGGGCAGCTCATGCTCAAAAGACCTGAACTCCCCATGGGTTTCACAAAAGCTTTTAGAGGCAAATTTGTGGGGAGAGCTGAGGTATGTGTGACTTTCTTCTGATTGGTCGGTATTGAGGTAACTTGGGTGGTGTTCCAGGAATCTCTTATCTCTTCTCTACCTACAGGCTCCAGCCAGTGTGGGGTCTGTGTACTTGTACTGGGCCTGAAGTTACCATCCTCCCCTGGGTGGGGGCCTTACTTCCTGTAATAGAACTCAGAGGTATTGTAATCAAGTTGTTATGTATATCCTTTCTAGAGGAACTGGAAGCCCAGTAACTCTATTGTTCTAATCACTAACTATTTGAATGTCCTTTGGGATTCAGGGAAGGTCCAGGACGCTGAAGCCTTTTTCCTACAAGCTAGAAATGGGATTTGGAAAGACTTTTGTACCTGGGTGGCCCTGCAAAAGTACTGCTCAATTTCATAACTACTGTGAAAGTTGAATGATGGTTCACAAATTCAACTCCTACAAATATGGAATGTATTGTAGCTGAAGATTATGTTGACATTTCAACTGATTATTCACTCTAAGTGACCAACTTAAAAAAAATCTGGCTTCTAGGGGAGTTCCCATTGAGGCTCAGTGGGTTAAGGATCCGGCATTGTGGCAAGCTGCTGCGTGGGTTGTAGATGTGATGTAGGTTGCAGATATGGCTCGGATCCCGTGTTGCTGTGGCTGTGGTGTAGGCCGGCAGCTGCAGCTCAATTCAACCCCTAGCCTGGGAACTTCCATATGCTCTGGTGTGGCCATAAAAAGAAGAGAAAAAAAAAAAATCTAACTTCTCTATTAAGAATGATCAGTGCCAATATAAGAGTTATCGGACAGTAGTAAAAGAGAAAATCTGCTCAAACAACATTTTCTCTCTTTTTTGTTTCTCTGCTTATTTAAAATAAGAGAGATCTTTCTCTAAGGAAAAAGAAAAAGTACTTCTAGATTCCTGGCAGAACAGGGCAGAATAAAGCTTTGGGGAATAATCTGTCTGACTAATAAGCCTTTATGTTGGACCAATGAGTATGACAAGATGACCACATCTTCCCTAAAGTCACAATATCTCTTTAAGACATAGTGAGTGCATTGGCAAAACTTGGCCTCTGTCCACCAGTGCCAAATAGAAATGTGGAGACAGAGTTTTGGGTGAAGGAGAAAAAGATGGCTTTTATTGCTTTGCCAGGCAAAGGAGGCCACATGGGGCTAATGCCCTAAAGATTGTGCTCCTCGGGAAGAATTGCAGGGAGTTTTGTAGTCTAAAAGGAGAAAAACAGGGTTTCAGATAAGAATCAGAGTTGGGGCAAACATGCATTCTTCTTTCTTTGGGGGAATTTAGTCATCAAAGCTGGCACCAGGAGACCTCAGCATGACCTTGTGGTGGGTTTGTTGCTAAAATAACCCAATACCTTGAGAAAAGTGCTTATTGATCAGAGTTTAGAACTAAGAATGTTCCTGAAAAACATCGTGTGCAAATAGTTTTTAACCAACAGGCAATTGTACTCATGGTGCCTAATCTTTAGTTTACAGGTGATTGTGTTTAGGGTGCAATCCAAGGAGGGAGAAGCACAAAGAAGGGCTCCAAGCTGTTCACTTTTTAAAGTATCTATTTCTAAAAGAAGCATAAGGAATATATAACTTTTCTCTTAGGTGTGTAAGATACATCATTACGTGTATCCCTTGAGAGGGAATCAGGATCCTGCCCCAAGACTGCACTATTACTGTTTCAACACCTTCCTGGTATTTGCACCCCCTTCCTTCCCTGATCAGCAACTGATCCTGCCCCTTGGAACTCAGGGAAGGCCATGGAGGCTGAATGAGGCCCATTTCCTGAAACAAGAAATGGGGGACACAGAAGTGCTTTTTTGCCCAGAAGACCCACAGGGTGCTACTTGGTTACAACTGTATTTACTTAAAAGCAAAGACATGGCCTAAATCCTTAGAATAAAACTTTCCAAAAACAAAACCTTTCCACACCACCTAAAAATGTGGTAAAAGAGAACATTAAGTAATTAAATTCATGGGGCAGGAACGCTGTGGTACCATGGGTTAAGGATCTGAGTTGTCTCTGGTTGATTGGGTTTGATCCCTGCCCAAGAACTTATGCATGCCTTGGGTGAGGCCAAAAAAAATAAAGAAAAATTTAAATTTCTATCCCATAAAGCAGTGTTTTCCCAACTGCATGTAAAGGAATCCAACTAGCATAGGTTTCCTTGGTTTTTCAGGTGCAGATGATTGACTTAATTGTCCTTGATAAAAGAAACTTTCACACATTGAGATGTAGGAAAGTCATTCTGGCTTATACATGATTTAACTCACAATTTATGTTAACTTAAATAGCCTGTTTGTGGCCTATGAAACATACATTGTTCATCTGCTTTAATTATTACAGAAAAGCACACACTGGCCAAGCGTGAAGAACGTCCATGTTAAAATTAAAGATGAAATGCCTCTCTTCCTAAGACTCCAATGCTGGGACTTGTTTTTTGTTTTTGTCTTTTGTAGGGCAGTACCCACGGCATATGGAGGTTCCCAGGCTAGGGGTCTAATTGGAGCTGTAGCCGCCGGCCTACACCACAGCCACAGCAACGCGGGATCCGAGCTGCATCTGCGACCCACCCCACAGCTCACAGCAACGCCGGATTCTTAACCACTGAGGCCAGGGATCGAACCTGCAACCTCATGGTTCCTAGTCAGATTCGTTAACCACTGAGTCATGATAGGAACTCCTGGGACTTGTTTTTAGGGCTGAACCCGAGGCACATAGAGTTTCCTAGGCCTGGGGTCAAATTGGAGCTACAACTGCCAGCCTAAGCCACAGCCACAGCAATGAGGGATCTGAGCTGAGTGTGTGACCTACACCACAGCTCATGGCAACACCAGATCCTTAATCCCCTCAGCAAGGTCAGGGGTTGAACCAGCATCCTCATGGATACTAGTTGGATTGTTTCCGTTGCACCATAATGGGAACGCCTGCTGGGACTTCTTTGATGTTAAGATTCCTTTCCCAGGTGCAAGGCCAAGCAGACTTGCTGTATGTGTGTTTCTTTGAAGTGTATCCTTGACTCGTTTATTGTTCTTTGTGTTTTGGGTTTTTTGGCCACACCCATGGCATGCATAAATTCCAACTAGGGATTGAATCCAAGCTACAGCAGTGACAATGCTGGATCCTTATCCAGCTGAGCCACCAGGAAACTCCAATGTTCTTTGTTCTGACAAGATATAAAACTGTTCTGGAAACCCTGCTTCTCTGGAGCAGTTTCTCAGAGTAATCTAGAAAGCCAGCTTCTGAGCTAGTCCTTAGTTTGGCTCAAATAAAATACTTTTTCTTATTATAGATTGTTGATTATTTTCATTGACATCCTCCTCTGTGAATGCCTTACCACCACTGGCCTCTGCAAGGGCCCTTTATTTGCATTTATCTCCACTCTCTAGCCCCACTTGCCTCTCCTCAGAGGCAACCATTCTGTTTTAAGGCAAATCATTTCACACGTCTGTGTTCTTACACATATTTTGTTTTTGTTCCCTTTCTTTAAATTTATGCAAATTGTATTGGGCTATGTATCTCTTTTCTTTTGGACTTTTTTCTACTACTCATGCTATTTTGATATTTTTTTTAGAGCCACACCCATGGCATATGTAAGTTCCCAAGCCAGGGGTCAAATCAAGAGCTGTAGTTGCTGGCCTATGCCACAGCTACAGCAACGGCTGATCTGAGCATCAACTGCAACCTATACCACAGCTCACGGCAATGCCAGATCCCTAACCCACTGAGCAAGGCTAAGGATTGAACCCAAATCCTCATGGATACCAGTCAGTTTCGTTACCAGAGTCAGGATGGAAACTCCGCACCTATTCTTAAATTAACTGGATACTGACTTAGTGCCTTTCAAAATAGAAGGACTGAAACTGATAGCACTAACGGCCTGAAACCAGCCAAAATAGATTGGGACTTCAACCCATGTGCTGGACTTGAACCCAGCCTAAACCCAGATTGGGACTTGAACCCACATTTTAAATTAGCACTCACCCGATGTCTGGACTTACTGAGATTCAGGTTCTTTATGCCTTTATGTTCTTTATGCACAGAAGGAATTCAGCAAAAGACAAAGTGATAGGCAAGAAATAGATTTATTAGGATAGGACACTTGTGAGAGACTCCAGTGAGCAGGCAAGGAAACTCTGCCCCAAGATCTGGTGGGCTACAGTTTTATCCTCCAAGGGGAGTGGGGGTTGGAAAAGCCCGCCTCTTTCTTTCTGGGAGTGGCAGCTCCTCCTTGGTATTCGGTAAGGTGTGTATTCAAATCAGCAGAAGGGCGGTCCTCAAACTCTTGCCCTTGGTCTGAATCTGAATGCAGGCCTAATCTCATCCCCCACCCAACGACCTGAGGCAATTCTCACACTTCACCAGTCAAGCAAGCCTACCTAGTTCTGATGGGTTTCTGGAGCAATTTATTTACTTACAGTGATCTCCCAATGTCCCCTAAGTTTCCCTCGGTTATCTGTGGTCCTTTATTGGGACTTCTACAACCACCTGTGCCTACTCCATCCCTATCAGGACTAGTCCCATTCCCAAGGATTCCTATATACTCATCAGTACTTTGCAATATCCAATTTTCTTTTTTTTTTTTTTTTTGGTCTTTTTAGGGCTGCACCTGAGGCATATGGAGGTTCCCAGGCTAGGGGTCCAGTTGGAGCTGTAGCCGCTGGCTCACGCCACAGCCACAGCAATGCCAGATCCAAGCCGTGTCTGCAACCTACACCACAGCTCATGGCAATGACAGATCCTTAACCCACTGAGCAAGGCCAAGGATCAAACCCGCAACCTCATGGTTCCTAGTCGGATTCATTTCCACTGTGCCATGAGGGGAACTCTAATATCCAGTTTTCTAATTTCAGTCTAATGGGAGTCAAGTGATACCTCATTGTGTTTTATTTTTCATTTTTATGATTAGTACTCTGGAACACTTCTTGTGAGTGTTGACCTTGAGTTGTCTCTTCTATAGAGTCTACCTATTCTCCTGTGTTAAATAAGTAGAGAAACAAACAAGTTGCTTGAGTATTTCTGCTTCTCTTACAATTCCTCATTTCTTGTCCCCCAAAAGAAAGAATTCAAATAAAAGACATAGAAATAGAACAGACTCAAGCAGCTGAAATTTTATTGAGCAAACCAAGCTAAAGAAGTTCCCCAAAAGAAGAGAGTGGGCAATCTGGCTGGAAACCAGAAGTAGCCCCCCATTGAGTTTCTAGGGTAATGGCAAAATGTTCTGTGTCCTGCACTATTTAACTTTAGGTTATATAACTTCCTCCTTCCGTGCAGGTGCTTCACCCATAAGTGCCCAAGCAGAAACCCACTAGGTGAAGTGGGCAAAAACCAAAACGCTAACTCACAATAAATAAGGTGTAATGAACCTGGGTCATTTGGGAGCTCTTAGATCTTGATGGGCATGCAACAACTATTGCTGGCAGTTTGGAGAGCCCAGCTCAGTTTTTCTGACCTTCTGTTTGGGCCTGATAAGGCTGAGAAGTGAGCGGTCCTTAACCACAACAGGGAGGGGCTCTGGGTGTGTTCTGGTCTGTGTCAAGGTAAGGAAGGGAAAGAGAAAGATGACTCAGGTCAGGATGGGATGGGACCTGCTCATGCCTGACTAGCTACCTAACACTTGTATACATTGCTTGTTTCTATCGATTCTCCATTTTTCTACTGGAGTTGCTATTCTCTTACTGTTACTTTTGATACCGAGCAGGGCCCTGTGGAGCTCCTGGGCATACAAACATTTCAGTGTCCCCCATTTCTTGTTTTTAGAGAATAAGCTTCTGCCTCCATGACCTTGCCTGCGTTCCAAAGGGTAGGTTCAAACAGTTGCTAATCCGGGAAGGGAGGGGATGCAGAGACAAGGGAGGAACAGTCAAGAAACACCAGTGCAGCCTTGGGGCAGGGTCCTGGCTCCTCTTCAGGGAATAAACCTAACAGTATCTTTGAGTTCTCCTGCAGAACGAAATCCCCCACCAAATGAAAACCGGAGAGGAGGACCACCAGAACAAGTCCTGGGACCACTAAACACCAACTCCAAAGATGAATGGAAGCTTTCATCCACCCTGCTCCTTACCTGTGTCCCTATTTTCTACTCCCAAACTCTAAAACCACTTCTTATTCTCTCCCAAAAGAGGGCACAACCTTTAGGGTATCAGCCTGCTATGGCCTCTTTTGCCTGGCAAAGCAATAAAGCTATTTTTTTTTTTTCTCTTTTTATCTTTTTAGGGCTGCACCCGAAGCATATGGAGGTTTCCAGGCTAGGGGTCGAATTGGAGCTGTAGCCACCGGCCCAGGCCAGAGCCACAGCAACGCTGGATCTGAGCTGCATCTTCGACTTAAACCACAGCTCAGGGCAACGCTGGATCCTTAAACCACTGAGCGAGGCTGCGGATTGAACCCATGTCCTTATGGATACTAGTCGGGTTCGTTAACCTCTGAGCCATGAGGAGAACTCCAATAAAGCTATTTTTTTCCTCTTTCCCTCAAAACTCTGTTTCTGTATTTCTATTCGGCATCGATGGACAGAGGCCAAGTTTCTGCAACACTTTCTATAAGTTCCTTAAATATTCTAGACATTAGTCCCTTGTTAGGTTTTTTGTTTGTTTGTTTTTTGCCACACAGGCAGTATGTGGGAATTCCTGGGCCAGGGTTTGAACCTACACTGCAGAGGAGCAACCAGAGCCACAGTGGTGAGAATGCAGGAGCCTCAACCTGCTAGGCCATCAGAGAACTCCCAGATTTAGATATTTTATATATTTTTTACCAATTTGTCACCCATTTGTTTTGTTAACAAATTTGTAAAGACACGGAGGCATATTAAAAATTAAGAGTTTATGGAGTTCCCGTTGTGGCTCAGTGGGTTACGAACCCAACTAGTATCCATGAGGATGCAGGTTTGATCCCTGGCACTACTAGGATCCAGTGCTGCCTCAAGCTACGGCACAGGTCACAGACGCAGCTGAGATCCCTAGTTGTTGTGGCTGTGGTATAGGCTGGCAGTTGCATCTCTGATTAGGACCCCTAGCCTGGAAACTTCCTTATGCTGCAGATACAGCCCTAAAAAAAGGCCAAAAAAAAAAAAAAATATATATATATATATATATACACACATATATATGTATATGTATATATATATATAATAAAAGAAAGGATTTACTTGAGCAAAATTTGATTCCAAACAGGCAACACCATGAGCTCCCATTGTGGCTCAGTGGTTAATGAATCTAAGAACCATGAGGTTACGGGTTTGATCCCTGGCCTCGCTCAGTGGATTAAGGATTCGGCGCTGCCATGAGCTGTGGTACAGGTCACAGTCATGGCTCAGAACTGGCATTGCTGTGGCTGTGGTGAAGGCCGGTGGTTACAGTTTTGTCTGATTAGACCCCTAACCTGGAAGCCTCCATATGCTGTGGATGCAGTCCTAAAAAGACAAAAAAAAAAAAACAAAAAAAAAAACAGGCAACACCAAACCAGAAGTGGTTAGGAAACTTTCACCAACAAGAGACTAGGGAGAGGCTTTTAGAGAAAAAAGATGGGAAAAAAGTAAAGAAATTAATTATTAACTGGCTGCAGCTTAAAGCTTAATTGTTGTTGGTTGCCTTTAGCATTTTTATTTTGTAACCTTGAAGCATTTATAGGTTTAAATTGTGGTTTGTGGAGTTCCCGCTGTGGTGCAGCGGAAAAGAATCCAACTAGGAACCATGAGGTTGAGGGTTTGATCCCTGACCTCGCTCAGTGGGTTAAAAATCCGGCGTTACTGTGGCTGTGGCGTAGGCTGGTGGCTACAGCTCCGAATAGACCTCTAGCCTGGGAACCTCCACATGCGTGGATGCGGCCCTAAAAAGGACAAAAGACAAAAAAAATTTTTTTGGTTTGCTTATGTAGGTCACTACAGCATTAGTGCTACATTCATCTAGTGGTTTTCTTATTTTGTTGCAGATCCCCAACAGGTGGGTGAACCTTCAGTGGGTCCTTTGCCTGGAGTTGCAAATGCCAATCAAATGAAACCAGTTTCAGTAGTGAATGCCAGAAACTTTATCCCTTGATCAAGGAATGGAAAAGAGAGAGCTCATACTCTAAATACACCTTCTGCCCTAGGGGAGAGGAGTAAAGGGATTTTAAGGGACTAGGAGATAGGGACATCATCAGGGCTCTAGGAAATGGGAGGTTTCCAGGGGCAAACAGGTTATTCCCTACCCCGTGGTATAAAGGTAATCTCCTCAGGGGCACAGTCTTTAAGGCACTAACGTGCTGTGGCCCCCTTGCCTGGCAAAGCAATAAAGCTATATTTTTTCCTTTACACCCCCCAAAAAATAAATAAAGATAATCTCCTCTACTTTTTTTTTTTTTTTGTCTTTTTGGGCCACACCCACAGCATATGGAAGTTCCCAGGCTACACCACAGCCACAGCAACACCAGATGCTAGCCACATCTGCAACCTACACCACAGCTCACAGCACTGCTGGATCCTTAACCCACTGAGAGAGGCCAGGGACCAAACCCACATCCTCATGGATACTAGTCTGGTTCTTTACCACTGAGCCACGACAGAAATTCCTACTGTTGTCTTTTGATAACTTAGTTTGAACTTACACATATGTAGGTGTGATATTATTTTTTTTCTAGTTTATTTTTTCTTCCCCATTGATTGAGCTGTGTTTATTGCAAATTACATTTCCAAGTGATGTTGATGTTGCTAGTTTAAGAAGCATTGGGTTTTTTTTTTTTGTGCTTTTCAGGCCCGCACTTGTGGCATATGGAGGTTCCCAGGCTAGGGGTCCAATCAAAGCTACAGCTGCCAGCCTATACCACAGCCACAGCAACATCAGACCTGAGCCTCATCTGTGACCTGCACCACAGCTAATGGAAATGCCAGATGACAAAATGGGGATGGTCTTGGTAACTTGGAAAATACACATATAGAAATTACTTTTACACCAGTTCCCAGACACACCTCAGGATTCTGAGCTGAATCTCTGGAATACAGAAACAAACCTTAGTGTTAGGCTGCATCCCGCAGGTCTGCAAGCCCTGTGCCTACCCAGCTTCATGACTGAAGAGCCCAGAGTCAGTGACAGAGACATGGATGGTTTAATGGCCAGGGGGTTCTTACATGTCTGACAGGACATGGTAAAGTCTCTGCTCCTGGAGGGGAAGGGGAGATTGCCAGTTACAGTGGGAATTGACATCAGGTTGGCACATGAGTTACCAGGGAGACCAGCAGAGAGGCACTGCCCTCACCGCTCTTTAGATAAGAACAATCTCATTGCTGGGGCCTGGGACAAATATGTAGAAAGGTCAATCATGCACTTAGGGGTTGGTGGAGCAGGAAATGGTGGAGCAGGGAATGTACAAAGAGCAAGAAAACAGCCATCTTGAGGGGCAATACCATTGGCTGGTTTAGGTGATAAGCAATGTTTGATTAACCAAAGTGCGTATCCCTAGACAGCTATTTTAACAATGCCTGGAAGTCCTGCTTTAAAAAATAAGTTCATCCTTCCTCAAACAATTCTCTGCAGGAAAAAAACTTAATGGTTATGTCCATTCTATTGCAAATACTGTCTAAGTTTACTTATTTACCTAGATGGATAGGTATTAACTGAATTTGAGGAATGACAATGAAAAGGCATTTTAAAATTTTACTAACCAATATATTTGCCCTATGATTGGCAATTCATATGGAAATCAATTCAGTTGGAGAGGGAGCTATAAACACTAACTAGCTGAGGATTTAAAGCGTGTGGGTGAGGTAAGGTTCCCAGGCTAGGGGTCTAATCGGAGACACAGCTGCTGCCAGCTTATGCCACAGCCACATCAACACCTGATCTGAGCCCTGTCTGTGACCTACACCACAGCTCAGGGCAACGCTGGATCCTTAAACCACTGAACGAGGCCAGGGATAGAACCCGAAACCTCATGGTTCCTAGTCTGATTCGTTTGCGCTGACCACTAGGGAACTCCTTTGCTACTCACTTTTAACTAGAGCGGTGAAGTGGGGTGGTGAAGGCAGTAAGGCAGATAATGGCAAGCATAAGATGCCGGGCGCTAAGTCTGTTACTCAAGAGGAATTGGCTTTCACTAGTGTTTTTTTTTTTTTTCTGTAGCATAGACAGGTCATTTCACCTTCTTGAGTTTCAGTTTTCGACTTCGAGCTGGGTGTATGGTTGAGAGCTCTCCGAGTTGCCTTACGGGTCTCCTCATTTGTGGGTCCTCTCAATGCTGGTCTACAAACATCGCTGCACTTTACCTGGGCTCTCTGCACCTGCGCGGAAAAGGCGCCCTAGCACTAAGGCCATCATTCGGCCTCTTCTGCGCACGCGCGTGCCCTTTAAAACATTTTTCCTCTTTACCTCCTCCCTTCCTCCCAGTTCGTCAGAGTGAGAGGCAGGACTTCCTGTTCTGTTTTGGAGCGACTGCCGGAAATAACTGCGGGCGAATCGGCGTGTCCGGAGGCCGGTAGAGTTTGGGGTGGCAGAGCTAATTGCAGCTTTCGGCGCGAAAAATGCCGGGTCTGGCGGCCGCAATCCCTGCCCCGCCTGAATCGCAGGAGAAGAAGCCGCTGAAGCCCTGCTGCGCCTGCCCGGAGACCAAGAAAGCGCGCGATGCGTGGTCAGTGCGCAGCCGGGGAGGGGGCGGCGGGGCAGGCTCCGTGCACTGCCTTCGGGTGCCGCTGCCCGGACTAGGGCTGGTCGTGGCCCTCACTTTGCCGCGGGGCTCTCTTGAGGGTTATAGACCTGGGTAGGCTTCGCAGTCAGCTGTCTGTAGACTGAGCTCGTAGCTTACCCTGGGGAAAAGGTTGAAGGGATCAGAGAGAGGTCAGATTGACCCGCCGCGCTCAATCCAGGCATTCCTTCCTACAAAAGGTTTTTCATCAGCTGTTATGGGTCAAACATTGCTTTAGGACCGAAGGCTTGTAAACGGATGGATGCTACTTGATTTAAAGAAACACAGGAGTTCCCGTGGTGGCTCACCGGATTAAGAACCCGACCAGCAGCCATAAGGATGCAGTTTCGATCCCTGGTCTGTTCAGTGGGTAAAGGAGCCGGCCCTGCAAACTGCAGGGTAGGTCGGTCGCAGATGCCAATGGGATCTGTGTGGCTGTGGCTGCGGTGTAGGCCGGCATATGCAGCTCTGATTCAGCCCCTAGCCTGGGAACTTCCATATGTCCCAGGTGCGGCCCTTAAAAAAAAGTAAAGGGAAACAGTTAATGGAAACGTTTTTCAATGATTGCTCTACTATGGTTTATGGGCCATGATAGAAGACTTGGCAAAATCAGAGTTCCCTTGTGGTGAGAGGGGTTAAGGATCCCACGTGGTCTCAGCAGCGACTGCCGTGGGGCGGGTTCGATCTCTTTTCGGGAAGTTGCACATAGTTCCCCCGCGGCCAAGAAAAAAAGATTTATCAAGATCAAAGAGTAAAAGTTTTCCGGTTTTCTGGTAATTTCTCCCCGAATTTAGTCATAGTAGGGTACAAGGTACATTTCTTAACGGTACAGAAAATCCCCTAAACTCTTCCCCCCACCGTTTTAGGTAGATAATTTAAAAATCAACTAGGCTATAACATATGTGACACTGTAGTGTTCAGAATTGTTTATCTAAATTACCATCAACCTGCAAAAGGTTTTCATTTCTTCTTACTGTATACAGCCTCTGTTGTGGAACAAATCTCAGAAGGAATCTTCAGATAATGTGAATGTACACCTCTCCCTCCAGTCCCTTTTTGTCCTCACATAAAAAGTAAAGAAATCATAAGTGACATAGTGGGAAAATATGAGTGGTAGGAGCCAAGTGCTTTTTGTTAATATCCACTACTGTGCACATAATACTGTTAAGGGAGATTCAAAAGACTACGATCAGATACTATGCTTCCACATTAACTGTTAAGTGCTTATTGAACCTTCAGACCATATGATATTATGATGGAGCCTGGGATCTAGTGTCAAGGTTTGAATCCTGGGGCGTCAACTCTGTTACCTTGATCGAATTATTTAACATCGTTGCCTCCTGTCTGTAAAATGGGCCTAATAAAAGTGTCTGCCTCCAGGATTATTGTAGGGTTAATGCTATAAGCCACAATATTTACAGTATTCAAGAAATGATCTGGGAGGGCTAGCTATTGTTTTGGGGGGGCATTGTTTGTTTTTCTTTTTCTGGCCTCCTGAAGGACATGGAGTTCCCAGGCCAGAGATGAGAGCCTCAATTGCAACCTATGCCACAGGTGTGGAATGCTGAATCCTTAACCCACTGCATCCCAGTGCTGCAGAGACACCACTGATCCCTTTGTGCTACAGCAGGAACTCCAATTATTTTTATAAGGAGCTTGCTGTCCCAGGCAGACAGCTCTTATGAAAGATGTGTAGGCTTTAGAAGAAAGGAGAACCTCCCTTTCTTTAAATTACTTCTGCATCAATTACTTCTGACCACTATGGCTTCTCCCCAAATATCTATAGTTAGGAGTTATTTTTTTCTTACAATTGAATTTGCCTTAACTTGGTTCTTTCCTAAAATTACATTTTCAGGCCCTTAGAAATGAAACTGTGTGGTTCTAGTTTTTACTTTGTGAATTTTACAGGTCAAAAGTTCTTTGATCATCATGACTGGGGCTCATTGGGCTGCTCTGGGCAGCCAGATATTTTTTGCTATTTGTGAAGGGTGTCTTGTTATTAGAAATAGACTTATCTAGATGTATGTGAATGTAGGATAGAATCAAAAATTGGATTCCTCTGTGATAGGCAAAAAGTAAAGTTCTTTCTGTCCATTTAGTGTTAATTTTTTATTCAGTTTATTTTGTTATAGGTTAGTATTATTGGGTAGTGTCTAGAGGTAATATTTAATATGCATAATTTCTTCTAATCAGATGCCGCCCGCCCCCAACTAGATATCAATAGAACATCTTCATGGGTAACGAAATATCACAAGAGCCAATAAAAACAAAGCCATTTGGTATAATAGCATTTTTGTTTTGGTTTGGTTTGGGTTTTTTTGGCTTCCCTGAGGCATATGGAGTTCCTGGGCCAGGGATCAGATTAGAGGTGCAGTTGCAGCCTAAGCCACAGCTGCGGCAACACTGAATCCTTAATCCGAGTGCATGGCCAGGGATTGAACCTGTGTCCCAGTGCTCCCAAGAAACCACTGATCCCATTGCACCACAGCTGGAACTCCTGGTATAACAGCATTTTTCAAAACTCAAGGTACGGTCCGGAGTTCCCGTTGTGGCTCAGCGGTTGATGAATCCGACTAGGAACCATGAGGTTTCGGGTTTGATCCCTGGCCTCGCTCAGTGGGTTAAGGATCCAGCATTGCTGTGAGCTGTGGTGTAATTGCAGATGCGGCTCGGGTTCTGTGTTGCTGTGTTGCTGTGGCTGTGGCTGTGGCTCTGGCGTAGGCCGGTAGCTACAGCTCTGAAGGGACCCCTAGCCTGGGAACCTCCATATGCCACGGGAGCGGCCCTAGAAAAGGCAAAAGGCCAAAAAGTTTTTTAAAAAAAGGTGCAGTCCATCAGACCCATGTTCTGCCTGACTCTCCTTCACTATCTTGCCTGCTTTTTTACTACTCTTGTGCTTAATGCCTACTTTGTTGGATAACAAGCACATTTTGTTTTATAGCATCATTGAAAAAGGAGAAGAGCACTGTGGACACCTAATTGAGGCCCACAAGGAGTGCATGAGAGCCCTGGGATTTAAGATATGAAATGGTAAGCACGGTCCTTTTTTATTGGGAAAGTAATACACAGGCTGATTCCTTCAAATTTGTGAATTGCTTTACAGATTTAGCAATCATTGGGCAGCATTCTGTCTGAAAGGTTGTTCACCTGGTTAATCTAACATGCCTCAGTATCACTAAAAACAACTTTTCAGTTTCTAGTGTACAGAGTAACTGATGCTAATAAATTGAGGCATATTCAGTGGATTTGTGAAGGGGAGAATTAAGCTTACGAGAAAGGGCTTGACAAAAGCCTTTAGAGTTATGTTATAGACAGAAGGATTCATGGCTTAGGAAGTTCAGAATATTGAGTTGTCTGACTTAGAGGAACTAAAAGGAAAATGTTCTCTATTTTTTGTTTCTAATGTTGTGAATCTTTAGTAAGTGCTTTTAAATAACTCAGCACATGAAAGCATTGCTTTCTACAAAGCAGATGGAATTGTTGCTGTTTCATTTGTATCATGCTTTATTCTTTATTCTTTTATTCTAGTAAAACTAGAGCCTCAGACCATTTTTTGAAAACTTTGAGTTCAAATATTATTACTGGAAGGGACCTTAAGTGATGTGTATACAGTAATACCTAAAATAACTTACTTTCTTTTGTTTGGAACCTCTTCCTTCAGATAGCAACTTGACTCACTCCCTCACTTTGTTAAGGTCTCTTTTCAAGTCTCCTAATTAGGCTTTCCCTCAACATTCCATCTAAAATAGCATCCCTTCCCCATCACTCTGTCCAATAAGACTTTCTGTGATAATGAAAATGGTTCTCTACCTACACTCTACAGTATGGTAGCCACCAGCCATATGTGGCTGTGGAGCCCTTGAAATGTGGCTAGTAAAACGGAGGAACTTATTTGTTTGCTTTGTCTTTTTTTTTTTTTTTTTTTTTTTTCTTTTAGGGCCGCACCCGCAGGCATATGGAGGTTCCCATGCTAGGGGTCCAATTGGAGTTGTGGCCACCAGCCTATACCACAGCCACAGCAACTCGGGATCCAAGCCGCATCTGCGACCTACACCACAGCTCATAGCAATGCCAGATCCTTAACCCACTGAGCAAGGCCAGGGATCGAACCTGCAACCTCATGGTTCCTAGTAGGATTCGTTAATCACTGAGCCATGACGGAAACTCTGGAACTGATTTGTTTTGTTTAATTTTAATAGACACATGTAGCTAGTTGTCATTCTGCAGCATTGCCTGCATATTTTGTTTTTCTATCATCTGCATTGCTTTTCTCCAGTTTGAACGTAAGTTCTGCTATCATATCTCCAGGACCAGTAACAGTGCCTTGCACATAGTAGGTGCTCAATAAAGGATTGTTAATTAAATGAATAAATGATTGAGGAAACGAAGGCCCATAAGTATGAAGGGACTGCTGGTAGGCAAGGTCAGAACTGGAACCTCTGTCTATAGACAGACTCCTTCTGCTTGGTGCCCTCATTCCCCCATAACATCCACAACACTTTAAATAATGGCTGAGAAATACTGCCATAGCTACATACCAACATAAGTGTAATAGTGAGCCTGGCTTCTTTCCCGTTCGCCTCTTTCCTGCCGCTTTGGAATTTTAAAAGTGGCCAGTCTCCCTCAGTGAGCTGTGGGAGAAGGAGGGATAAGAGGAACCTATCTCCAGCTGATAAGAAGTATCACTGTGTAGTGGAAAATAGTCTAACCTGAAAGTCCTGAGGCTTAATGTTGGTTCTCCTGTTCTCTAGCTTAACCTCTGTTTTACATTGGCTGCATATATATGCACCAAAACATTCATCCTGTCTGGATTTCACTTTTCTCGTTTTATAAAAAGAGAACCATATTGGAGTTACCTTGTGGTATAGCAGGTTAAGGGTCTGATGTCACTGGTGGCCTGAGTGGATGCTGTGGTATAGGTTCAATTCCTGACCCAGGAATTCCCACATGCAGTGGGTGTGGCCAAGAAAAGAGAGAATCTTTTTTTTTTTTGTCTTTTTTTTTTTTCCTTTTCTAGGGCCCCTCCTGTGGCATATGGAGGTTCCCAGGCTAGGGATCCATTCGGAGCCGTAGCCACTGGCCTAAGCCAGAGCCACAGCAATGCGGGATCCAAGCTGCGTCTGCAACCCACACCACAGCTCATGGCAACACCAGATCCTCAACCCACTGAGAAAGGCCAGGGATTGAACCCGCAACCTCATGGTTCCTAGTTGCATTTGTTAACCACTTCGCCACGACGGAAGCTCAGAGAGAGAATCTTAATGTATGTTATTTTCCTTATGGTACGATATATCTGTGTATACAAGGTATACTTCTGGATTAGATGGTTATTTAAAGAAATCTCATGGTAAATAATTTTGTAAATTAAGTAAATATGGTTGTGGGGAGGTGTTCTTAAAAGGATAACTTGATTGTTTCAGAGACATGGAATCTCAGCCCTGTATGTGATTATGATTTCCTCATTCCTTATCTAACTTTCTTCCTAGTCAGATGTATCAGCTGTTGCTTAGGGTTGAGTCTGCCTTGATAAGAAGGATGATTTTTTAAAATGCTAATTTTAGGATCAGGTTTCTCTTGGACTTCATGTGGACCACTAAGGTGGTACACTCATTGATCTAAGTAGCATATATTCACAAGGACCAGAAGGTGTTGTGGGTTTTTTTTTTTTACATTATTGGGGCAGAGAGTGAGGGTAATTCCTGTGTTCTTCATTTATGTATAAAAGAAAATGCAAGAACTTAGAAGACTTGGTATTTTAACTGATTGTGTGGCCTTGGGCAAGTCCTTAGCTTTACTGTCTTTTCCAGTGGTCGAACCCATGTCACAGCAGTGACCTAAGCCACTGCAGTGACAATGCTGGATTCTTAATCCACAGAGGAACTCCTGGTTTTGTATTTTTGAATCCTGGTTGCAAAAAGAAGAATCTGAATCCCCATAGGGCCTTTCTAAGAATTCAAAATTGTCATGTTTTAGTTTCAACATAATACCACTTTCAGAAGAGGCACAGATGCTTGGCTCCCCATTGGTCTCAGGTGTCCTGCCCCCCCCCCCCCACCTCCCCGTGAGGAAATGGAGGGAAGGTGAAGTCAAAAGACTTGCTCAGGTTGAGAATGGATAGGTGGTAGAATTAAAAATAGAATCCAGGTCTTTTTTACTCTCTAAGTCACAAGCACCGTACACTTCACTCCTTGTATTTAATGAGGCTCTTAGACCATGATTTTCTTTTCTTTTTGGTCTTTATAGTGTCATACCAGTGGCATATGGAAGTTCCCAGGCTAGGGGTCCAATTGGAGCTGCAGCCGCCAGCCTACACCACAGCCACAGGAATGAAGGATTTGAACCTTGTCTGCGACCTACACCACTGCTCATAGTAACACCAGGTCCTTAACACACTGAGCGAGGCCAGGGATTGGACCGGAATCCTCGTGGATACCAGTCAGGTTTGTTACCACTGAGCCATGACAGGAACTCCAAGACAACATTTTTCTGAGGATAGCTTTAAAGGAAGAATATATTGCAATCTTAGGTCTTCTTAGTAATGGTTATGAAAGTTCCTTAATTCAAAAACGTTTGGGAGCTCGGGTCTTGATGTAGCGGAAACAAATCTGACTAGGAACCATGAGGTTGGGGGTTTGATCCCTGACCTCGCTCAGTGGGTTAAGGATCCAGCATTGCTGTGAACTGTGGTGTAGATAGTAGATGAGGCTTGGATGTGGCATAGGCCAATGGCTATAGCTCCGATTAAACCCCTAGCCTGGGAACCTCCATATGCCACGGGTGTGGCCCTAAAAAGACAAAAGAAAACAAAAACAAAAACAAAAAACCTTTGTAGGAGTTCCCGTCGTGGTACAGTAGAAATGAATCCAACTAGGAACCATGAGGTTGCAGGTTTGATCCCTGGCCTTTCTCAGTGGGTTAAGGATTTGGCGTTGCCGAGAGCTGTGGTGTAGGTCGAAGATGCAGCTTGGATCTGTCATTGCTGTGGCTGTGGTGTGAGCCGGCAGCTGTAGCTCCCATTCGACCCCTAGCCTGGGAATCTCCATATGCTGTGGGTGCGGCCCTAGAAAAAGGCAAAAAAAAACAAAACAAAAAACTGTAGATTTTAATTGCTATTTTCTACATAAGATCTTAATTGTATCTCGAATTTAGTAAATTGGACTTAATGTGAAAGTCAGCTACATTCAGCTAGAGGTGTACCTTAAAAATCACCTGAGGAATGTTTTCCAAAATTCTCAAGGGCCTGGGCCCTGATCTGCACCTGTTGATTCAGAAACTCCTAGGTAATTTTCAGCGGCCCCCTCTTTAAGAACTACTGGCTTGGAGTTTCTTTGTGGCACAGTGGGTTAAGGATCTAGCTTTGTCACTGCAGCAGCTCAGGTTGCTGCTGTGGATCAGGTTGGATCCCTGGCCCCAGAACTTCTGCATGCCATGGGTACAGCACCCCCCCCCCCAAAAAAAAGTAACCACTGGCTTATGCTGAAGAAGTAGCAAGTTTAAAGCTAAATATAAATGATCTAAAGATTTAACAGTAACAAAGACAGACTTGAAAACTACTCCTGAAGATCCTGTCAGGGCTCAGCGGTTAACAAACCCTACTAGCATCCATGAGGATGAGGGTCCAGTCCCTGGCTTTGCTCAGTGGGTTAAGGATCCATGTTGCCATGAGCTGTGGCGTAGGCCTCAGATGCAGCTCAGATCCAGTGTGGCTGAGGGCTGTGGCGTAGGCTGGCGACTACAGCTCTGATTGGACCCCAAAGCCTGGGGACCTCCATGTGCTGAGGGTTCAGCCCTAAAAGGACAAGAAAGAAAGAGGAAGAAAGAAAACTACTCCTAAGGAGAAATAGATGGGGATTCAAGACACTTCTATCTTTACTATTGCTTTTACTGAAAGAGAAACTAGAGGAACCTAGAACTTGCTTAGAAATATAAGAAATGGCAGCTGCCTTTAGGAGCCAGGAGAAACCTGGAGAACCCAGAAATTAAAGGACTAGCACTGAGTGGTGGTGATATTCAGTACTTAATAAGTCTAATTGAACTTAATAGTTGGTTAAAATATTCTGATTTCACAAACACACACAGAAAAGCAGCTGATGCTATATGAAAATATCCTCAGTCAAGAAAAAGGGTCATTTCTGCTATTTGAACATTTATTCATTCAAGAGATATCTAATGTTGTTTAAGACTAGAAAGTGCCAAACTGAGAAGAGACAAGGTCTCTTGTATGAAGGACTTTACAGTCCTGCTGTGTGGTAGTCAGTAACAAAAGATGTAGCAGAGCTCTGGCCTGCTATTTCATGAAATGTTGAGTGGCTTCATTTTTTTTGGTTATTTTTAAGTATATTCTTCCTTTGAGCCTTTTAGAAAAGAGAGTTTAAATGTTCTTATTTATATTGCTAATGAGGGTTATCTTTTTTAAATTTATTTTTTATTGGTAATTTCAAAATGTTTTATTCTGAATTTCAACAAAACCATACCCATAAATTACCCTTTCAATACCAATAGGCTTATTTTCTTTTTTAAAAACTAAATGCAGAGACCAGCTATGTGAGGGAGACACTTGCATTAGATTTAATGGGTTGGCTAGCCCAAATTACTTAGTTACCTTTTCAGCATTTTTCTCTGTCTTTTGGGATAGGGACTGGGTGGTGAAGGGTGGGTGCGAGCTGGCTGGAGAGAAGCCTGGTACGGACTGACTAGACCAGCAACCCTTTTCTCTACTACTCTCCCTTTTTGATCTTTCCGAATGGATTTCAAAGGGTTATCCTTGCTTTGCCCTTGAGGTTTAGTGAGTAATTTTCCACAGGAAATGCCTTGTGCAGAGAGCTGACCTTCTGCCTTCCACTTAGTGGATCTTTGCCAAACATACTTGAATCAACAAACAGGGGTTTCTAGGTCTCGAATATCTTATTAGTCTTTTGGAGGAAGATGTTTTTGAGAAAATAAATAAATGTATGGGTTTTTTTTCTTGTCTTTTTAAGTCCGCACCCACAGCATATGGAGGTTCCCAGGCCAGGGGTCCAATCGGAGCTGTTGCTGCCGGCCCACACCACAGCCACACAGGATCCGAGCCGTGTCTACGACCTACACCAAGGCTCACGGCAACGCCAGATCCTTAACCCACTGATCGAGGCATCATGGTTCCTAGTCGGATTCATTTCCACTGAGCCACGATGAGAACTCCAAAATGTATGGTTTTTACTTCAACAAAGAACTTGTAAAAATGAATGTAATGGATTGAACAGTTTCCGTGATTTTTTTTTTCTTTCATTTTAGGGACACACCTGTGGCATATGGAAGTTCCCAGGCTCAAATCAGAGCTATAGCTGCCGGCCTACGCCACAGCCACAGCAACGCAGAATCTGAGCTGCATTTGTGACCTGCACCACAGCTCACATCAATGCGTGATCCCCAACCCACTGAGCGAGGGGAGGGATCAAACATGAATCCTCATGGATACTAGTTAGATTCATTTCCTCTGCACCACAATGGGAACTCCTCGTGATGTTTTTAGTTAAAACTAGAATTTTAAGGAGTTCCTGCTGTGGCACAACTAGACTAACTGTGGTAGCTTGGGTTGCTGCAGAGGTGTGGGTTTGATTCCCAGCCCAGCACTGTGGGCTAAAGGATCTGGTGTTGCTGTGGCTGCAGTGTAGGTCGCAGCTGTGGCTTGGATTCAATCACTGGCCAGTGAACTTCCATAAGCTGTGGGTGTGGCCGTAAAATTAAAAAAATAAAATAAAACTAGAATTTTAAAATGTGTATCTTTGTTTCATGACTGGTTTAGAATAACCAGTTAAGCAGTTAACAGTACTTGGCTGAAGCATTCATTTCTAGTGTATTAATTCCCTAATTCCATAGGTCTGGCATGATGCTTGATACCTGACTTACTAAAATACATCTTTTTCTGTAGGTGGTCTGCGTTGTGAATGAATAATTCCTGAGAAGTGAAGAAGATTCAGTGACTTTGGGAGTTCTTTGATGAACTTTGCTAAATAAAAAGTATTTATAATTTGTTAGAAAATATATATCCCTGGTTAAAAATCTTCAGCTGTGTTTCTTTTGGTGTTCCTCACATCCTTACATGGTGTTTGTTTATTTTTCTTATAGGATATCCATGGGTTCCATAGCTTTGCTTTTTTTTTTTTTTTTTTTTTTTTAAGGGCCACACTCACAGCATATGGAGGTTCCCAGGCTAGGGGTCAAATCAAGAGCTACAGCTGCCGACCTACACCACAGCCACAGCAATGCAGGATCCGAGCCACATCTGCAGCATACACTATAGCTCACAGCAACACCAGATCCTTAAACCGCTGGGCGAGGCCAGGGATCAAACCCACAACCTCATGGTTCCTAGTTGGATTCATTTCCACTGCACCATAATAGGAACTCCTGAGTTCCGTATCTTTGGATTCAACCAAACTTGGATCTCAGATATTGGGGTGGGGTGAAGAAAGTTCCAAAAATTCAAGCTTGCGTTTGCCACTTCCTCAAGTATTTACATAAGATTTACATTAGGTATTAAAGTGATATAGGGATGATTTAAAGTACATGTGAGGATGAGGATGTGCTTAGGTTATATAGAAACACTACACCATTTTATATAAGAGACTTAAGCAAATGCAGATTTTGATATCCATAGGGTCTCCAGGAACCAATTGCTCAGGATACAGAGGGACAATTGTAGTGTCAGCAAAAAAAATTTTTTTTTAAATTTTATGGCTGTACCCTTGGCATACGGAAGTTAAGTTGCCAGGCCAGGGACTGAATCAGAGCCACATATGCAACCTAAGCTGCTGTTGCGGCAACACCAGATCCTGTAACCCACTGTGCCTGGGCTGGGGATCGAACCCACACTTCCAAAGTGACCCAAGCCTCTGGAGTCGGATTCTTTTTTTTTTTTTACAGGCTCACCTGTGACATATGGAAGTTCCCAGGCTAGGGATGAAATCAGAGCTGCAGCTGCCAGCCTATGCCATAGCCACACCAGATCCAAGCACATCTGTGACCTGTGCCATAGCTTGGGGCAACATTGGATCCTTAACCCACTGAGCGAGGCCAGGGATTGAAATTCATGGATACTAATCGGATTCTTAACCCACTGTGCCACAGCAGAAATGCCAGCAAATCTTATAATACAAATTTCTTATGTTCTTGCATTGTTCTGGGAACTTGTGTTCTGGATATTTTTTCCTAAGGAGAAAGCAGAAAGATAATTATCTCATCCAATGAAATCTCCAAAATAAGGATTTTTGTTTTTTAATTAATTAATTTATTTATTTATTTATTTATTTTTGGTCTTTTTAGGGCTGCAACTGAGGCATATGGAGGTTCCCAGGCTAGAGGTCCAATCTGAGCTGTAGCTGCCAGCCTATGTCACAGCTACAGCAACGCCAGAATTGAGCCCTGTCTGTGACCTACACCACAGCTCACCAACACCGGATCCTTAACCCACTGAGCAAGGCCAGGGATCGAACCCACAACCTCATGTTTTCTAGTCGGATTCATTAACCACTGAGCTACAACAGGAGCTCCAAAGTTTTGGTTTTTTATTTTTAACTTTCTGAAAGGCAAGGACTGAACAAAGTTTCAGTCTTGACATTTTAAATCGTTCTTTACTAGTTCCCTCTTTTGGAAAAGTAATTTGTTTAGATTTTGGACCATATTGGTGCCTTGGAAGATCTCAACACTAATTAATGTGTAGGAGACTGGTTACATTTTAGGATAGACTAGGTTCATAAGTTTAATGCCTAATTGTCAACAGAATGCTTTGCAATGATTGGCTTAAACAGGATCCCTCTTTGGGTCCTTGTGCAGGTTAGATGTCAGAACAAAATTGGAATTCTTTTACAAGGAGGGAGGAGTAAATGGCAAATGATATTGAACAGATGACCAACTTTGCACTGAATCACCTGGTTTGCTTAACAACAAGTCATCCTCAATGGTCAAATTGGGTTTAGAGGAGCAATTCCTTAGTTTATTCAAACTTTTGCAAGAAAATTATTGGTTGCTCATAGATTGTCTCATGTTCAGTTTTCATAGAATAAAACAATCAATGAGCAGATGTTCAGAGAACTGTTGACCAAAGATCAATCCTTAGGGAGATCTGAATCTGAACACTCAACTTCAAGGACCAGAATACTCAACTACAGTGGCTTAAGCAATAAATGTAATTTACCTCCTCTAAATTGGAGGTTGAAAGTTCCAGATTTGAGACAATACATCAGTGACTTTTAAGAACAAAGTCTTGTTCTGTTTTCTCCTCTTTAACCTCATCCTTAGGCCCATTCTCTAATGGCTATGGTGGCTTGAAGCATTACATCATCACAACCACTCAGTCCAGGATGAAAGGTGGCAGGCCTCCTTACTGTCTCTATCAGGGAGTATACTTTTCCCTGGATGCTCCTACACTGATGCTGAAGGGTCACATGCCCACTCTTAAAGCAGTTCCCGTCGAGGGGAATGGGATATTATGCTTCGCTTTAACCAGTCCTATGTCAGGCTCTGGCAACTGGGGGAGAAGCCCACCCCCTTTACATATTGCCCAAGTAAAATCGGAGTTCCATAAATTTGGGAGAAAGGAAATTGCTATAGGGTAAGGAACCAGGAGTGTCCACCTAAGAACAGCCCAGTGGTATGTGTCCAAAGCCTAGAATCATGCTTCTGTTCTATCAACTATATTAGGAAGGCATATTATCAAGCCCAGTGTTCCTCAAACTATGTGGTGAAGGACCACTTTTTGGGGGGTGCGGGGGTGTTTCCAAGGCATTGGAAGTTCCTGGGCCTGGGATTAAATGAACTCACCACAACAGTGGCTCAAGCCTCTACAGTGACAACCCCAGATCTTTAACCCACTGTGCCACAAGAGAACTCCAAGAAATCCCCCCCCCCTTTTTTTGGTCTTTTTAGGGCTGCACCCACAGTATATGGAGGTTCCCAGGCTAGGGGTCAAATTGGAGCTATAAGCTGCCAGCCACAGCCACAGTCACAGCAACAGGATCTGAGCCGAGTCTGCAAACTACACCACAGCTCACAGCAACACCGGATCCTTAGCCCACTGAGAGCCCAGGACTGAACTTGCATTTTCATGGATGCTAGTCAGGTTCTTTAACTGCTGAGCCACGACGGGAACTCCTCCAAGGACCACTATAATTTTGTACAATTCTCAGACTAATACTAAAAATGAAGTTTTAAAGAACCCCCCCCCCACCAAAAAAGCCACCATATACTCTACAACCCCAAAGTTTTTATTACATTCAAAGGCCCTAAGTTTCTCTGTCAAATTGTAGAAAAATATCTGAATTTTCTCAGTTTCCATCCATATCTCATCATAAACTGGGAACAGCTCTTAGACCACACTTGGAGAGGCAGTTTAGCCGATGACTTTGTAATCTGGCCCCACCCTGCCACTCCTTCCTGGTGTCCTGCTACTCCCCTTGATTCACCAACAACAAACTGTACTCTGTTACCAGAATATGCTGTGTATTTTTGTTGTATTTCTGGACTTGACCTCACATTCTGTTCTCCCTTCCTGGAATGCCCTCCCCTGGCTGGGGGAACACCTACTCATCTCTTTAGACCAGTTTAAATGTCACCTTCCCTGTGGTGTTTTTCCTGAATTCTCTGCTCCCCCATCAGCGCTACCTTTGAACCCCATCTCTCTCTCTCTTTTTTTGTTAAGGGCTGCACCCACGACATATGGAGGTTCCCAGGCTAAGCTTTGAGTCAGAGCTGTAGCTGCCAGTCTACGCCACAGCCACAGCAATGAGGGATCTGAGCCAGGTCAGCAACCTACACCACAGCTCACAGCAATGCCGGATCCTTAACCCGCTGAGTATGGCCAGGGATCAAACCCTGGTCCTCATGGATACTAGTCGGGTCCGTTAACGGCTGAGCCATGACAGGAACTCCCGAACCCCATCTTATCTCAAGGCTATGGTAGCTTCAGGCATGACGTCATCACACCATTCTATTCCAAGCCAGGATGAAAGGTAGCACGCTTCCTTGCTGTCTGCGCTAGGGAGTATACTTTTTCCAGAAGCTCCCTGATACATGTCCTCTTATGTCACATTGGTCACATGCCCAAAAGTGTACTTATTTTTTTGGATTACAGTTCTTTCTCATTCAGTCTCCCTCACTAGCCTGAAAGTTCCTTGAAGGTGATCACTGTCTTGCTCATCTTTTATCCCCTGTTCCTGGTGCACATAATTTGCCCTAAATAAATGCTTATTGAATTGAATCAACTCAATGATGTGACATCTGTGTCTTTTCCTTTATTCTCCCCAAATATTTTCTACTGTGCTTCTGCCTGCATATCTGTGGCTTTCCTTATAAGAACAGTGGGACGGGACCCACACCCAGCCTAGGTCCCACTGGCATCCATTGTCACTCTCATTACAGGCAGCATGAGGGGTTTATGCACCCGGGGTGCTACCCCAGCAGCATACTCACATCCCCAGTAGCAATGAACGAGCTTGCAATCTGGACGCACATAAATCCCAAAGTACCTAGCAAGGTGGTACAGCACAGAGAATATACAATTTAGAGTCACAATAACCTAGGCTTTAGTCCCTATTTACATACTAGCTCTGCCATCTTGGGAAAATTCCTTAACCTCTCTGAGCTTCTTTATTAAAAAAAGAAAAGTATCATGGGAAAACATGAAGAAACAATAACTGCTTCTTAAATGTTAGTACCTTCCACTCGGATGAGGACATACATGGATTGGCAAAAGAAGGCTGAGAACAACAGTCAATGGGTCTGTCTGTCTCTTTAAGGGGTCAGGGCCAGCCCATTGGCCAGGCTTGCTGGGAAAGATGACCTGCTTTGAAATTCTATCTTGGGCAGAGCCTTGGTTGCTTCTCCGTCCCTGTGTTTCTGATTTCCTGGCTCACAGCTGGCAGAGACAGCCACTTTGGCAGCTAAGGGGGTGCACGACTTAAAGTGGAGGGATGAGCAGCTGCTGTTTGCTAAAGTGAGTGGCTTGGCTGAGAGGCAGGCAGGTGACATAAAAGCAGCATATGGAAAACCCCAAACTCCACTGCTTAAATGACATCATGGATCCAAATCCTTGTTGTGGTGAAGGCTGGGGTTGGGGGTGGGACATCTTTCTCCAGGGGCTCTCTAGCTCTTTTTCTTTTTCCTTTTTTTTTCTTTTTCGAGCTGCACCTGCGGCACATGGAAGTCCCCAGGCTAAGGGTTGAATGGGAGCTTCAGATGCCGGCCTTCACCACAGCCACAGCAATACCAGATCCAAGCTGCACTGGCTACGTAAGTCACTGAACAAGGCCAGGGATCGAACTTGCATCCTCATGGATACTAGCTGGGTTCTTAGCCCACTGAGCCACAATGGGAACTCCGTCTAGGCTCTTTTTCTTTACCACTGATTCCCCCCACCCCCAACTATAGAAAGAAGGGAATAAGATCCACATTTTGTTGGTTAGGTAACTGTAATTAAATTAAAAAACTAGCTTGTTTCAACATGTTTAAGTTTTCATACCTCTGTGCCTATGCTTTGGCCGCTCTCACGCCTAGAAACGCTCTTCTGCCTCTATCTCCCTTGTTACTTCAACTCCCACACCTCAAATCCCCTTTTAGCTCTTGTGTCTTCCTTCCAGGTGGCCACCTCTCCTTAAACTTGACTCAGTTGCGGTGCTTTCCACACTGAACTGCCATTGTTTCTCAAGTATCTATATTTCTCTTGAGAGGTGAAATCTCTTGGGAATCTTCAGTTCTTTAAGTGCTTGGCTCATAGTAGACACTCAATATGTGTTGAGTTGAAAACTTCTACTCCTCAGCATGTTTGGCAATTCCTAATTTCTCACTAATTTTAGTCCAGTTACCAGAGGTATAATAAAGGTCCCTATGGATTGAGCTCTTGAATAGTTCTAGTAGGTTACTGGGTGCCCCCCCCCCCACTTCCCGTGGTACCTCAGTGGCTGTAGGAATAATGATAGTAAGTGCTAACCAGCAGTGAGGAAAAAAAAAAAAAAATCCAAGAGTTACTTGGAAGCTAGATTAGTGTTTGCCTATTCCAGACTTACTTCTTGGTGACCCACGGTAGACCCCAGGTTGATCTAGAAGGTCCCAGACGTCCTCAGACTTCCTGGGGAGAGTAGAGTTGGGAGTCATGGCTCTAGTCCTGTCTTCCCATGCACTGTGCAAACTATTTGGGACACAGCAGTAAAGTCTGACAGGAACAAATCCTATCTCTGTCACTTACTACCTGTGGGAACTTGTTACTTCTCTAAACCTCAGTTTCTTTCAGATCTAGAAAGAAGATAATATTTATTTGGAAGGGTCGTGTGATGACTAAATCACATGTATGTAAAGTACCTCATCTAGGTCTGGCATTTTTGGGGTTTAACAGGTAATGGTTATTATTATTTGCCAGTCCTGGAGTGGGTAGAGTGATAGTCTGAACAATGTATTAACATTGTATTAACTATTACTAGATCCAGATACATGCAGGAGAAGGTCAGAATTCAAAAGGCTGCTTTGCACACCTATTTTTTGTTCAATGGATGTCAAATAAATGCCCACGGATATTTCCAATATGACTTAATAGAGGTCTTCAAGGGGTTTTCCAGTTCTCATTGTTAGGATTTTTTCTGATAATAGTCCCATACTTTCCTACCTTGATGTGTCCTTCTGCCTCAGGAGAGCCCCCGGCCCTCCCCGCAGGGGTCTCTGGACAGTGTTCTGCCTGAGATGTGGCAGTAAATTCTGTACTCACTTTTCTTTGTCCACCCCCAGGCTCCCCACCCCACCCCCACCCTCCCTCCTTCACCACTCCTCCAAACCCCTCTATGATGCCATCCCCCCTGCCCCCCTCTCTGGCCCCAGGTCTTATCTTGTCCTCTGGGGAGGTATGCTAAGCGCTCTGCCAGCCTGCCTGTGTGCCTGGCCTGTTTTTTCTCACTGCCAGTACCTCTTGGATTCCAATTCCAAACATGGTATCTGTCTGGGGTCACCCTTTCTTCCGGTGCCAAGAGAGACGCATTCCAAATGGAGCACAAATGTGCCTCCCGTGCTGGGCTCTCCTCATTCTGTTTGGGGACAACAGAGAGCAGGACGTGGCTGTTTGATTATCCCTCACTGCTGAAGCTCTCAGTCCCACAGTCATATTGTTTCCTCGGGACAGTTTGGGTTTCCTGCCAAGAGCCAAATGTGAAGAGACCGTCCTAAGAAACCTGGAGCAGAGGAAGCTCCCCGGAGCTCTGCGGGAGAGACTTGCTGAGGGCCAGACGGAGGAAAGAAAGGCTTTCAGTTCTCCAGGAAGTGTACTATGTTCTGCCATTCATTCCTGAAGCCACCGGAAGCATTCCTCCCAGGAAAAGTTGAGTTGGTGGGTTGTAGCTGGAGGTGAGAAGGCATCCAGAGGACAGGTTAAACCATTTCCTGAATTTCGCATGTGGGCACAGGCTTAGAGCCTTCGAGGCGCCCCGAAGATGAGCAGCAACAGCAGCGCGGTGGGCCAGCTCCTCTGGCGTGGGCTGCCGTGTGTCGGCTGGAGGCAGGATCTGCAAGGGGCTGTCTACCACCTGGCCAACTGCTTCTTGCTCCTGGGCTTCATGGGGGGCAGCGGGATGTATGGGTGCTTCTACCTCTTTGGCTTCCTGGGCACGGGCTACCTGTGCTGTGTGCTGTGGGGCTGGTTCGACGCCTGTGGCCTGGACATCGTCCTCTGGAGCGTCCTGCTGGCGATGGCCTGCGTGCTCCAGCTGGCACATCTGGTGTACCGCCTGCGTGAGGACAGCCTCCCTGAGGAGTTCGAGCTCCTCTACAAGACACTGTGCCTGCCCCTGCAGGTGCCTCTACATGCCTACAAGGAGATGGTTCGCTGCTGTCAGGAGCAGGTCTCCACTCTGGCCACGGAGCAGACCTACGCTGTGGAGGGTGAGACACCCATCGACCGTCTGTCCCTGCTGCTCTCTGGCCGGTAAGTCACTGTCCAGTGCTTCTTCCTCATGCCCATGCTTCCCATTTCCTAATGCGTCCCTTTCCATGTCATGTCCCCGTCCACTGAGGAAGGATGTGGCAAGTCAAACTAACCAAAATAGCATGTGCTTGCTTCCCCTTTCTTAGCATTTTCCATGAGAAAAGTACCTCATGGGGCATCTTAGTTGGCAGAAAGGATTGCGTGTGCACTTGCTGCTGGGAGGAGTGGGGTGTTTCTTGAGCTTGGATCTGAAGTGACCACACACACACACACACACACACACACACACACACACCACTGCGTCATGCCTAAATTACAGCAATATCTCTGTAAACTTTAGAAAACCGTATGTTTCAATAAGATTAATTTGTTCCTCTACATGCATTCAACATTTGCTAAATGCCAACTATGTGCAGGGAAGAGTACCAAAACAGAGGAGGTTTCCTGTAACCCCAGGGCATCAAGGATATTGGGGAATATACTATACAGACTCTATGGTAAAGCCATTCTATATACACCCAGGCATGGAGCAGGAATAGCTCTTGTCCATTTTTCCATTCCCAATTGTTCCATTGATATTCTTACAGACCAAGACATCAAGCACTGTAAATTTGAGGGCCAGACAGTGAGGGATGGGTAGTAATGCCCACATGTGTCTCCTTGAACACAGGGCGGAGACACCTGGCTGACACCTTTTGAGGAGGCTGACAGTCATGCATTAGCAGAAATGGTTTTCATCAGGATGAGTGCATGCCTGGTCAGCCTGCAAGTGGGTGTTGGCCATTGGCTGATCTCTTCCGAAAAAAATACCTCGGGGCTCTTGCTGTACATTTGGTAGGCGATTATGAATTTTTTAAATAATATCACCCTATTGGGACTTGTACGTGGAGCTTAGCATCAAAGCGCAAGCATCTTACCTGGTATACTAGCGCTGGCTCTGTGGAAAGCAAATGGAGTGTTTCAAAAGATTTGTCCTTAGTTTCCTCTGTCCTGCTTTCTTGAAACCAGGAGAATGTAGTCGAAGGGTAAGAAAGTAATCAGAAGGCTCAAGGGAAAAAAAAATAGAAACTAGATAAGACTGCCAGTCACACAGTGGGAAAAAAAATTGGCATTGGTGATGATAGTACTAAATCGACTACTAGTAACAGTGTGAGTTTATGAATTAATGTATAGACTCAAATGTGTGATGGACACATGTTTTTATTTTATTTGGACTCTGAAGATCCTGAATTGAAGTGTTAAAAAATACTTTTTTTTTTTTAGCTGTTTTTAGGGCCGCACCTGCAGCATATGGAAGTTCCCCGGGTAGGGGTCATATTAGAGCTCTAGCTGCCGGCCTACACTACAGCCACAGCAGTGCCAGATCCAAGCTGCATCTGTGATCTACACCACAGCTCACGGCAACGCCAGATCCTTAACTCACTGAGCAAGGCCAGGGATCAAACCCGAGTCCTCATGGATACTAGTCAGATTTGTTACCGCTGAGCCACTGTGCGAACTCCCCAAAAATGCGTTTTTTTGTAAACAAGTACATGTGTAATAAATACAAATAGATTATGAGTACTGCCAAAATGTTTGTCACCTACAGCTCTATGCTTAAAGACAGTTTAGGAAACATGCTTATTCATGAGATCCATAATGTTTGCTCCTCCTCTGTTCAAAGGAGGGAATTGAGATGTGGGGGAGAAACTCCCACTGCACTGTATGGTGCTCATCTATGGAAGAACATCATGATTGTTCAATGGTTCAGCTATCTTTTATATGATGGATTTACCATGAACTTGTAGAAGACCACATCCCTGTGAAGAGGAGAGGGGAGCTTGCCTTCTCACTGTGGCTTTTCCTAGTATACCTTGCTTCAAAAACCCCAGTCAAAAATTAATTTTTGTCCAGAAATATACCACAGAATACAAGGTAGTGAGTTTATTGTCACCGAAAGAAGAGCTTTGAAGATTTGCTCAGGGATGTTTTAGAGAGATACTAAATTTTTTTTTTTTTTTTGGTCTTTTTTTTGCTATTTCTTGGGCCGCTCCCACGGCATACGGAGGTTCCCAGGCTAGGGGTCGAATTGGAGCTTACGCCAGAGCCACAGCAACTTGCGGGATCCGAGCCACGTCTGCGACCTACACCACAGTTCACGGCAACGCCGGATCCTTAACCCACTGAGCAAGGGCAGGGACCGAACCCGCAACCTCATGGTTCCTAGTCGGATTCATTAACCACTGCACCACGACAGGAACTATGAGAGATACTAAATTAGAGAAGATATTTGACCGGCAGTCCTCAAGTACAGTTTTTGGTTTTATGATTTTATAACATATTAGATACCTGAGATTCTGCTCATATTCTCTATTGAAATGAGTTATAAATGAAGTACAGACGGGGCACATATTAAAAATTTTGATGATGGTATACTTTAGTAAGCCTTCACAAAAGAGGGAAACTACAGAAAAAGACATGAGAGCATTCTGAACAATAAGCAACAATCTAGCTTTTTATCATAGCATCTCATTTACCTCCCCTTTGGATAAGCCAGGTCTTTATTTACTCATTCTACCATATATGCTCATGAGAACATTTTACAAAAGCAAGTTTATGGAATTAGATCTAATTGCTTGATTCTTCTCTCTCTCTCTCTCTCTCTCTTTTTTGTCTTTTCATCTTTTCTAGGGCCGCACTCATGCCATATGGAGGTTCCCAGGCTAGGGGTCTAATCAGAGCTGTAGCTGCCGGCTTACACCACAGCCACAGCAACGCAGGATCCGAGCCGCATCTTTGACCTACACCACAAATCACGGCAATGCCATATCCTTAACCCACTGAGCAAGGCCAGGGATTGAACACACAACCTCATGGTTCCTAGTCGGATTTGTTAACCACTGAACCACTACAGGAACTCCGATTCTTTTCATTGATATTGCAATCAGAAAGCTCAGAGGAAGATTTCTTTCACTTTGTTAGCCTGGGGGCATTTTCATACAAACCTATCTACAAATTAACCTCTGCAATATGGTTCTCTTTTGTAAAAGCAAACTTGCTAAGTTGGAGCTGGGGGAAGAGGCTTCTAGTCTATGACCAAGCTCCAGCTTTCAAGTAGGATCCTTGTACCTGTGGCTGGTGAGTCACCAAACACCTCGAAGCAGCAGAACTCCTCACCAGGAAGTGAGGTGTCTTATAGAGACCTCCCCAGCTCACATGCAGACCCTTATCTGGATTCCTTTGCTAAAACCTCAGACATCCTTTTTGTTTTATTTTCATAAAGGCAATCAGTCCCTTTCAAGATTCAGAAAGTCAACGTGACTTCCTCAAAGTTCATCACCCTGTTAGGCTGTGCTTACTGTTGGAGATTTTCTCTCATAAAATCCCAAGCATGAATTCCCATATGCACAGCTCCCTGAAGAGGCAACTAACTGTCCAAGCTATTCACATAGGAGGAAATTGCCTATTGTCCAGGAGATCAGAAAGGAAGAGGAGACTCAAATGATAAAGGCTATAGTATACAATGTGAATGGCTTCAGGGAGCCTTGAAGGCTCAGTAGACGTTACTCACTCTCTAAACTATTGTCCCTCCTCAGTGGCTTGCTCAGGTGGCCAGATTTTCCTTTCCTCAGGAGGTGATGGGAGGATCTGATGAGTGCAGCAGCAGCCTCATTCTCTCCTGTCGTCTTTCCTCCTTTGTTAGAGAAGCTTTTCCTTGAGGTTTTGGTCCCCTTTATGCTGACACAGTGAGTTCATTTGTTTGATCGTTCTTTCCTTCTTCCTTTCTTCCTTCCTTCTGTCTTTCCTCCCTCTCTTCCCTCTCCCTCTCCAAAAAATATTGAGTGCTAGGGACTAGGGATGTTGTGTTAAAATATGAAAAATATTGTCCTTGTGCTCATGGAACATGTAGTCTATCAAGAGAGTTACTAATTCATGTTGGACAAAATGGTGAATAATAGACATAATATTTCCAAGGAGAAAGGCAAAGTGCAATGAGAGCATGTAACTGGTGGACCTAACTTTTCTTTTATGGCCACACCTGCAGCATACAGAAGATCATGGACCAGGGATTTAATTTGAGCCACAGCTGTGACCTACTGCAGTTGTGGCGAGGCTGAATCCTTTAACCCACTGTGCTGGGCCAGGGATTGAACCTGTGCCTCCGCAGTGACCTGAGCTGCAGTCAGATTCTTAACCCACTGCCCCACAGTGGGAACTCCTGGACCTAACTCTCTTTTCTAGGAAAGGTCAGACAAGATTCTGGAGGAAGGAAAGAATGTTCAAGCTGAGGCCTGAGGAGAAGGTAGAGAATGGGACAGCTGGAGGGCGCAGAGTATGTGAACACTGTGAGGGAGGAGAGCACAGCACTTCATTTTCTTCTGTACTCCGTTGGCTACCCGCACATATTAGCAGGCCTTGTAGGAACAAGTGCCTTTCTGCTGTCAGAGAATAGGGGTTGTCACCATATCCTTGGCTTGGTTTGAGACCCACATCCCCTTCTGTCTTCTATCTTTAGGTTGGCAGATAACATGCAACAGTTTATTAATTGGTGGTGGTCTTTGGTAATTTGCACACACATACATGTATCCAGGCATTCGCTAGGAGCAAGATGTGGAGTGCTAATATCCCCCTGGCCAGAATGTAATGACATGGCTCTACTTAGCTGCAAGGGAGGTCGGGACATGTAGTCTAGTCAGGCAGCCATGAGCCCAGCTAAAATTCCAGTACTATGGTAGTTCCTGCAGTGGCAGAGTGGGTTAATGATCCAACTTGACTCTGCAGCTTTGCCGGTGCAATAGGTTAAAGACCCAGTGTTGCTGCAGCTATGGTGTAGGCCCGGGAATGTGCAGCTGAAAAAAGAAAAAAAAAAAACTTTTTAAAATTATAGTACTATGGAGGGAAGGAAAAAGCAGATGATGGAAAACAGAAGTCCATACTGGATTTCCCAGCTCTCCATTCATCCCCATCCTCATCTGCTTCTCAATATCCTATTCATCCTTCAAAACTCAGCTCAAATATCATCTTGGGGAAGTCTGCCAGTAGGAGAGAATGAACCTCTCCCACTCCTCTAGTCTTCTGTCCCACAATAGCACGGGTTGATTTATGATCAGTCATTTACGTGCCTGTGACTTTCACTAAATTGTGAAATCATTAGAGGCAAGGATCAGATCATCTCTGATTTCCCAGACTTCCAGGAACATGGAAAGTGCTCATGTGTACTTATTTAGCCAATAAAGCTCCTTCCAAATGCACAGAATGTACCTTAGAGATCATTTTTTTCTTCTCCCTTTGCCTGATAAAGACATCTTCTACACACACACACACACACACACACACACACATATTTGTCTTTTTAGGGCCATACCCGTGGCATATGGAGGTTCCCAGGCTAGGGGTCAGTCAAACTGCAGCTACCAGCCTACACTACAGCCATAGCAACGCTGGATCCGAGCTGTATCTGCGACCTACACCACAGCTCATGGCAATGCTGGATCCTTAACCCACTGAGCAGGGCCAGGGATCAAACCCAAGTCTTTGTGGATCCTAGTTCGGTTCTCAACCCACTGAGCCACAACAGGAACTCCCCTGGTATAACTCACTTTAGAAGAGAAGATGAAGCTGAGACCTTGAGTTTTCTGGGGAAAAGAGGAATCATTTTCCATTTTTGAACAGGCAGAGAGGATTCATGCAGCCCTTTTCCCACACGGTCTCTTCTCTCCCTTTGCCAGGGTTCGTGTGAGCCAGGATGGGCAGTTTCTCCACTACATCTTTCCTTACCAGTTCATGGACTCTCCTGAGTGGGAATCGCTGCACCCCTCTGAAGAGGGTGTCTTCCAGGTAATAGGGAGCCTCATGGCAGGACTGCCTAGCCCAACCTGCTGCAACCCAGCAATAGCCCTCCTCCCCCTTTTACATCTGGCCTTTGAACCTCTGCTAATATGATGCTCAGGGTGGGAGCACACTCCTGTGGAAAGAGCGCCTGGCCGGGGAGGGGGCAGGGGAGGGAGGTGCTGACTCCTGAAAGGGGGCCATGTCACTCCTGTGCCTAGACTTCTTTCAGAAGACCCCAGGGACCACATGATTAAAGACCCACACTCCTTAGAGAGTAACTTAAGACCATTAGTGACATTCAGTCACATCTCCAGCCCCTTCCTTCCTCACACTCTCTGTTCTCACCAGCTGTGCCAAACTACTAGTACTTCTCTAAATATACCACATGGTTTTGCAACGGCCATGCCTTGGCGTCTTACCAGCGCTTCTATCTGAAATGTACTTCCCTCATCTAGAGGAGGCTATGGCATCTCACTTCCTCTGAGGCCTGCCCAGACTGACCTTACCAGCTTCCACCCCCACACACTGCCCGCGTGCCTTTTCTATTCCTTTTACTATGCTGGCTGCGCATACATCACTCTGTTCTAATGAGTCGGTTTCCTCTCTGACTTTGCCTTAGCAGACTCCTTGAGGTAGAAATCTGGGCTTCTCCTCTCTATCCCCAGGCTTCAAAGGGCAGTACCATGAGCCCAGTAGTAGGTGTTCAGTAAAGGTTCGGTCACCTGGCTTTGCAGTGGGCAGTATCTGTGTCTTAGAGGGCTCCAGAGGGCATCACATACAGGCTTCAAGGTCAGAGCCTGGCTGCTCGAGCCCTCCTTTCTTCTCTGCCAGTCCTTCAGATTTCTGTTAACTTCTTTGTGGTTCTCACTGACTGAATGGCTAGCATGTGGCCAGCATTACCTATTTTATTGCTTTATTGATTCTCACAACAACCCTCTGGGTTGGATATTGTTATTAACCTGTTGAACAGATGAGGAAACTAAGGCTAAGAAACCTCAAGTAATTTGCCCAACTTGGTCATCTAGAAAGTGGTAAAGCCAAGTTGCCTGGTTCCACTATTTCTATCCTTTTTTTAAAATGGGAAGGTTACCAGGGGATTGGAGTTTACACACACACACCATTATAGGGACTTCCCTGTCCATGTAGTTTGCCAGTACTGGGTTCCCTGTGTCTCCTACCAGTTCTACCAGGGAGTCCCTCAGGCGAGCATACAAGCCAACCCCAGAATAGGCACATGCCAGGCAGTGATACTTGGCTGGGCCTGCTTCCGCCCCCACCCTGACTCTTGGCTCTGAGGACAGAGCCTGAGAGGCAATCTTGATCCCACTGCCTAGACCACCAGCTGCGGACTCCCTCTGAACATGTGCCCCCCGCCCCATACACAGTCCCATCCTCTCCAAGCAGCCCAGCAGTCCCCTTTGAGAATTCCCCCAGGGCCACAAGAACCTTCAGGAGGGCTGAGTCAGGCCCCAAGCCAACCGGACCAGGCCGTTTCTGACACTGACACTGAGGAACAGGTGGTGGATAAGCTGGTGTCCTCCCCTAAGTTATGCTTGAAGGAAGGGCTGTGACCCCAGATGGCCTCTCAGCCTGCATGTAGGGACCAGCATATTCCTCCCATTTGTATTTTTAGGAGAGCCTCCTTTGGGAGCAATGAGATCCACACGTTTGCTCTTGACTCTGTCAAGTCCCATTTCCTCTTTGCAAATGTCAAGTGCTGTCTCAGGTTGTAGTTCATCTTGTCCTTGCCTTTTGCAGTTGCACAGTCTTTGTTGACTAATAGGGCAATCCACAGTGACTGCTTGAATCATAGTTCTTACTGAGTTTACCACAAGTGAATCAACATGCCATCACACCTCTCAATAAGTAAGAATATGTGGAATTCACTTTGCGGCTCAGTAGCAACAAACCAAGTAGTATGCCTGAGGATGTGTGTTGGATCCCCAGCTTTGCTCAGTGGGCATTACTGTGAGCTGTGATGTAGGTCGCAGATGCAGCTTGGTCTGGCATAGCTGTGGCTGTTGTTGTAGGCCGGCAGCTTCAGCTCTGATTTGACCCCTAGCCTGTGAACTTCCATATGTCACAGGTGCAGCCATAAAAAGACGAAAAAAAAAATTTTTAAAATAAGAATAAGCACTGTGGCCCTCTCATCAATCACCAAGAACATAGCCTGGGAGGGACCACACAGAAATCGTGGTTATTCCTCCAATCCATGTCATTTCACTGGACCCAAGGCCTCTTTACACATGTCATCTCATTTAATCCATTCAACCAATTTTGAAGGTGAGAATTAAAGAAAAACCTTGTCAGAACTTTATTACAGACATGTGCAAGTGTATGTGGGAAACAGTCAATCCATAGTTTTCCTGGAGACCTTTAATTTGGGACACGAGAAAGATTTAATATGGGACATGAGAAAATGATATCAGATTGTTTTGCAACATAAAAGATTGGTAGTCGTCCCCTGATTCATTCATTCACTTTAGTGATATTGAGCATTTAGTGTACCCTGGGCACTGTTAAAAGTGCTTGGAATATATCAGTGAACAGAACAGATGAAGGTCCCTGCCTTCATGCAATTTACCTGCTAGCAGAGGAGACAAAAAATAAGCCATAGGCATAATGAATAAATAAAGTATGTAATATGTTAAAAGATAATAACTTCTAGTAAAAAAAAAAAATAGAGGAGTGTAAGGGAGAGATAAAACACAGGAGATGGGAGTGCCACCCTTCCCACAGTAGGAAATCTGTGTATAATTTATAGTTCAACCTCCATATATATGGTTCCCCTGTACCTGGGGTCTGCATCCTCAGATTCAACCAACCAGTCGATTGCATAGTACTTTAGTATTTACTTCTTTTTTTTTTTTTTTTTTGCTTTTTAGGGCTGCACCCATGGCACATGGAGGTTCCCAGGCTAGGGATTGAATCAGTGCTACAGCTGCTGGCCTACGCCACAACCACAGCAACGCTAGACCCATGCCACAGCTCACAGAGGTGCTGGATCCCTAACCCACTGAGCAAGGCCAGGGATCAAACCCGAAGTCTCATGGTTCCTAGTCGGGTTCATTTCCACTGCGCCATGATGGTAACTCCTAGTATTTACTATTGAAAAAAAAAAAATCTCCCCACTTAAGTTAGACCCACACAGTACAAACCTGTGTTGCTCAAAGGTCAACTGTAGTTGCAGTTTTAAATGGGATGGTCATGGAAATCTGTTGAACAACTGACATTCCAGCAAAGGCTTGAGGGAGTTGACAGTGTGAGCTCTGAGAATGGGGAAGGCCATATTGGATGAGGACAGAGCCAGTGCAAAAACTGAGTGGTAGGAGGGACTAGCATGATTGAGGTACAGGATGGAGGCCAATGTGACTGGAACAGAGAGAAGGAGGGGAGAGAATAGCACGTGAGGAAGTCAGAGAGGTGATGAGGAGGCATATCATGTAGAGCCAGATCATATATTTTCTAGATACAGCCAAAAGGATTTCTTAGTGCATTGGATGTTGTACATGAGAGAAAGAGGATCAAGGAAAATCCAACTGGCCAGCAAGTGGCCCACTGAGATAAGGAAGGCTGCAGTAGTGTTGGCTTGGGGAGAAGAGAGGAGGTCTTGTTTGGGATGTATTAGGTGTGTGTCATCTATGGATATTTAAATGGAGATGTTGTGTAGGCCATTGCATATATGAGTCTGGAATTATGGAACAAGGTCTGAGCTTGAGACATAAATTTGGAAGTTGTTGGTATACAGGTGATACTTAAAGCCACTGGCTTGGACAAGAACTACCAAGTAAGTGAGTATGGACAGAGTGTGTTCAATAGCCTACCAACCGTGGGATACTCGAATGTTTAGAAGTTTGAGGGGAAAAGAGGAAGCAGCAAAGGAACCTGAAAGAGACCAATCAGGAGTATGGTATCCTGGGAACCCAGTAAAGTGTATCAAAAAAGAGGGATCAAACGCCATGAAAACTAACTGCCATACTCAGCAACACAGAGGTCCTTGGTGACTGTGCCAGGAAGAGTTTGTGGACCACTGAGGCAAAGACTTGCCCATTGAAGAGAGAGTTCAAAGAGAGGAATTGGTACCAGCAAGTATAGACAGTTTTTTTTCATGGAGTTTTGCTAAAAAGAACAAGTCAATGGAGTGATAGCTAGCCAAGGAAGTGAAGTGAAGAAAGAGGATTTTCATTTAAATTTTTTTGATTTATTTTAAGATGGAGGAAGTAACAGCATGTTCACATGAATGACCAGGGTCTTTGTGTTTTGAGAATGTTGTTTGTGTCAGGTTAACTCTTACTCTTTTGTGGGAATTGGTAGTAAGTACATCCAAAGTACGGGTTCTGGCCAATGTGACAGCTATTTGCTGAACCGTGCACACTGGATGGATTTTGAATACCATTTTCAGAATTCTTTCTCATGAGGCAACAAACTTGGAGGGATTAAGCAATTTGTCTGATGTCACACAGCTAGTAGAGAAGTAAAGCTGGAACTTCTGGTCTTGATGAGGTAATTTGGGGCCCCGACTTCAGTGCTGATGATTAAGAGGCATGGAGAGGAGCAGAGAAGAGGACATGAAAGGAATGGAAGAGGGTACTGCAGAGGGAGAGGACAGGATCAAGGGGGAGATCAGGAGGCAATGAAATAAAAGGATTATATACCAACTCTCATAAAAAATGTTTGGAAAGCCAACCCTACCTTTAATGAGGTAATCTACAAAAAGGACTTCACGCAATGCCTGGCACACAGTCACCTCCAGTAAATGTTAGCTGCTGTCTTCCTCCTCCTCCTCTTTCCGCTGTGAAAAATCATCATGTTCTGCCCACCTGCTCATTTTTAAAGTATTACAGCTAATCAGAGTATTACAGATTGTGTGATTCTATACCCTTTTCCTTTACTATCCTAAGCTTGTTTTCATTTGAACTCTAGCTTTACCACTCACCATTGTTTTATCAAGGGTTCATCAAGCACCTACTGTGTGCTGGGCACACACTATTGACCCTGCAAGTGCAATTTAGCTTTGCATCATGGGTACATAGTGAATGTCCAGAAATTCCTAGAAGTCTAAATAAATGGAGATTGGGGTGCCCTTTGGCTTTGTGTTCTTAAGAGTTCCTCTTTCTCTGCGCCCTTTTTCTGACTTTAGTTGTGGGATCTGTTTGGTTACTTGTAGTGCCCAAGAGCAGTTCATTGGCCTGAATCCCAGGCCAGTATTCTGTCTACTTGATACAGCTGGGCATGCCAGATCAGAGGCTTCTCTCTCATGGAGATTCTTTCCAGCTCTGTTTTGTGTTCCTACTCCAAGATATTATCTCTTTTTACCCTTAAAACAAACTGTCATTGGCATTCTGACTTTTCTAAGCACTAGGAGGCCCCTTCTCTCTCTTAAAATCACAACGGGCCCAGAACTTTCAGCAGCCATGAGTGGGATCATTCTTGAGACGTAGAGTTTGGGAGCTGAGGAGGCTCCAGGGGGTGAGAGCCGAGTAAGTGAATGGCTGATCTCAGGGCTCCTGACAAGACCTCCCACCGCACCACCCCAACAATTAGTGCATACCACAAAAGTCATTCACTGGACCTCTTCCAGGCAAGGCCATGGAGAGGCATTTCTACAACATTTCAATAAAATTGCAGCTATTTGCCAAGTAACTGGATATTTCTCTGTGCTAAGCATGGGCACATTTTCTAGTTTCAACCTTCACTCCCTGACCCCTCTCAGGTCACTTTGACAGCAGAGACCGAATGTAGCTACATTTCCTGGCCCCGGAAAAGTCTCCACCTTCTTCTGGCCAAAGAACGATACATCTCTCGTCTCTTCTCCATCCTGCTGGGCTATGACATCTCGGAGAAGCTCTACGCTCTCAATGACAAGCTCTTTGCCAAGTTTGGGCTGCGCTTCGACATCCGCCTGCCCAGCCTCTACCATGTTCTGGGTCCTGCTGCCTCAGATACAAGACCAGAGTCAGAGAAGGATGAAGAGGACGTCTGCGAGCCAGCCATGTCCTCTCCTCAGGCGCTGTCCACATCTGTCCAGCAAACACCCCCTGTGTCCCCCCATCCAGCAGCCACCAACCCTCCTGCACCTTCTCCCTGGGTTAGGATGTCCAGGCCTGACAGCGGCATCCTGGGTGAGGACTCCACCAGTCTGGTGCTGGAGGATTTTGAGGAGGTGTCGGGATCAGAATCGTTCATGGATTATAAGAGTGATGGGGAGTACATGAGGTGAGGGGAGAACTAACATGGGCACAGCCACCGGCTCAGGATCCTGTGTAAGTACTCAGAAAGCAGCTTCCACGCCTTCCTGTCAACCACTGGCCTTCCCTTGCTTTGTAAGGGCAAAAAATTGTTTCATGCAGCCTGTCCTCTCAGAGGACTCCTAGAAAGTGACATTAACCCAGCCCTGCAAATAGCAACTCACCCCAGGGGCATGCAAGGCATGAGGGATTTGTTTTGTTTTGGTTTTGTTTTTAACTCATCCCTTACGTGTGATTGCATTTTGGAAAGTGAGCTGGTCGACTTGAGCAAGCAGCTGGGTTGCTATTTTTTTTTTTTCAAAGTTGTGCTAATAAGTAAGGCCATAGCTAAAGCTAAAGAGGATTTTATTTGTGGTGGGCATTTGAAAAGCTGGCATGGTTCTAATCCCTAATGATTCTTCTTAGCATATAGTCAGCTCTGGAAAGCAGTCATTATTTAACCTGGATTGGGCAGGTGTCTTTGTTAAAAATCACGTATTTCAAAGAGGCTTGTGATTGCAGGCTAAGGCCCCTGGGAGAAAAATGTGCCCGTTTGCTGTCCTCTGGTCCAGTGGAGAGTGTGTTATTTGCTCAGGCAGAGGACTGGATGCTGCTCTGACTAAATGTTACTATGACTGGAAAGCTTTCTCGGAAAATCACACCTGTGGGAGTTAGTGAACCTGGATGGGACTGAGGTGTAGGATTTCCCTCACAGCTCAGGAAAGTGTACAAGAAAGACCTGTGGAGCCCTTCTGGGGAACTGCTTTCATGTTCCCCCTGGCTGCTCTCACAGCGTTGTGGTGTGTTCCTCTAGGACTCCACCTAACCATGGTGCAGGCCTGGCTTTTCCTGAGGAAAATCCCACTGTTCCCAATTTGGAAGGCATTTCCAAGGTGGGGGAGGGGAGGCTAAGAGATTTATCAAGCTTTGGGAGACACCGACTATTTCGCCAAGAAACTAGTTCAGTGAAGAAGGTTTCCTGGGCACTTGAGGTAAGTGAGTGAATGTTTGTACATTTTGAAAAGCAAGTCACATAAATGATGAAAGAGGCAAGGGAAGTGTGATTAGAAGTTAGCTATTTGGCTTCATAGATATGGAACTGATCATCTGTGGGACTAGAGTCCCTAGATTCCCTAGAACCATTCTGGCTCATGATGTGACTTTCTGCCTTTCCGTTTTTTGTTTTTTTTTGTCTTTTTAGGGCCCACACCTGTGGCACATGGAGGTTCTCAGGCTAGGGGTAGAAACGGAGCTGCAGCTGCCAGCCTATGCCACAGACACAGCAACACCAGACCTGAGCCGTGTCTGTGACCTATGCAACAGCTCGGATCCTTAACCTACTGAGTGAGGCCAGGGATCAAACCTGCACCCTCATGGATAGTGGTTGGGTTCTTAACCTGCTGAGCCACAAGGGGAGCTCCTGAGGTGACTTTCTTGACTGCCTCTATTTGCATTGCCCTCTCCTGTTGCCCCATCTCTTGTGCTGACTCCCCACTCCCCCACCCGCCCACCCCTGCCTGTGCACATGGATTCTGTCTGGTGGCTCCGTCTCTTTGTCCCACACACTCACCCACTTGAACACTCTCAACTCACAGCAGCTCTCTGTGTTAGATGTTCTTCCTGGTTTCCTTCTCTTTTCCTGGCTCTATTTCTTCTCTTCTGTCTTCCATCATTCTGACTTCTGCTTAGTCCTTGGTTGCCTCAGTTTGCTGCTCTTAAGAAGAAAAATGCCCCTTTCTATTTCTTCTATTTCTATTTCTTTTCCCCCCATGTCTTCCCCCATTTTACTGTTAGTGTATTTTTCTGTTGCGCCCCCCCCCGCCCACATCCTGTCTTGCTCTAGTTCTTCCTCTCAAACCACCCTGTACCCCCAGGTTTTTAACCCTGACTCTTCCAAGATCAGTATCTCTCCCTCTGTTTTGAAAAAATAAAACCACTTCAAGTGAAGGTGTGAAAATTCCCACCTCTAGGTGGCTACACAGTTCATCCATGAGTCAAGAGGCAGGCAGAATGGTAAACAAGAAAGAGACCTGAAATGGGAGCCCCAAATCCTGGCTGCTGTGTCTGACCCTGCTACCCTTTGCAAACACACAACCTCATGGAACCTCACTTTCTCCATGCAAGTGTGTTGGCCCAGTTGGCCCCTAAAGGCCCTCTTGGGTTTGTGTGAGATGACAAAGGATGAGCTGTTCAGAGGAGGAAAGAGAACCATTCAGCTGGCAGTATCATGGACACAAGCCCCAGGGCATGGGCGTGAACTCTCTGCTGTATTTCACTATGATCTCCCTTGTGACTTAGGACTGTCCTCCCCCCTGCTGGGAGGTGGGTCCCGATTGACCAGGAGTTCTGTCCATTTGTACCTGTAAAGCGGCCTCATCCACCAGGTGCTGACAGTGCAGATGGTTACAACTCCATCTCCCAGGAACTCCAATCTTAGCTCTAGTGCATGAAATGCCTCTTTCCAAACTCAGTCTTTCCTGGAACTCAAGAGGAGAAAACTGCTACTATATCTCACTTCCTAAAGTACTGGCTTTTGCAGTATCAAGAGAGTAGGTTTTTTTTGTTTTGTTTTGTTTTTCCTATGGCTGCACCTGAAACATATGGAAGTTTCCAGGCCAGGGGTTGAATCGGAGCTGCAGCTGCTGCTTGAGCCACAGCTGTGGCAATGCCAAATCTTTTAACCTGCTGCCCTAGGCTGGGTATTGAACCTATACCTCCAAAGCAACCCGAGCCACTGTAATGGGATTTCTAACCCACTGTGCCATGGTGGGAACTCTGAAGGTAGATTTTTAAATGTGTGTTCGAGTAACAGAGAGAAAGGAAAAAGCACATTGTTTAATTTCACAGTTTTCAGACCAACTTGAGAGCAAGATCAAATTGGCCAAATTTCAGAAGGATTTCAATTTCATCTCTGATAATGGGATAACTTAACCCAGAGCCCCTTTTCTGGAATTGTGTTTGGGGATGTTTATTTTGTCTTATCTGCCATCCAACTCCTTTTAGGGTTCCTACTGTAATGAATAAGCATAGTCCCTCCTGATTGGTAGCAGTGTGCTCTCGTTTCCTTTATAAAGCAGGGCACAATTCATTATGTAGTCCCTGACTCTTCAGCAACCAAAATTATAAACTCATTGCTATTCATGCCAGCACAGCACTTACATAAGAGAAATGAAGCTGGCTGAATTCTGCATTGTTGAGAATGACACTGCTTCATCACACTGACACCAAAGTTGTCCCTCACACCAATCCAATTTAAGACCAACTAAAAATAGAGCTTCTCCTGGAGCTCTTTTTTGAAGACAGCACATTTTTCAGTCTGATGGTACCCAGAGTTGAGCCACAAATTGCTGCACTTCTTTTAACAGGCAAAGTAGTACTGCAGGATAATGTATTCATGCAGGGTCTTACAGTTAGACTTCACATTCATCCTGCCTTTACTAGAATCTTTTCAGCTAATTCTATGGGCACGCTCTGCAGTGTTCATTTGATGTCTTACAGGAGATGCTCAGTGAATGCATCTGAAGTGGTCTGTTGAGTCAGATAATGAGTCCATTATCACAAATTAATTGAAAGCTCTCTGAGATTTGGCCAATTTTTCTTATGTTTTCAAGTTGTTCTGAAGACTCTGTGGTTTAAAAGACTATATATTGTTTCATTTTTCTCTATTATTCAAATAAACAAATGAGAAACAAATTACAACATGGAGACTGATTGTGGTCAAGAAAAGAGACCAGGACCAAGACATAGTCCCAAAGGCCAGAGAATGAATTCAATAAACATTTATGAAGTATCTACTGTATATTTCAGGCACTGTGCCAGGTCATCACATTACAAGTAATCACCAGTAACACTTGAAAGGATGGAAGATGCTTAATCTGCAAGAGATGGACAAGAGTAATATCTTCAAATTTGGAAAAGACGGGGAATTACAATTTCCCTTAATTTGGTATAGATTTGAGGACAGAAATGAACTAAGGGCTGAAAGCTATAAAGAGAAGGATTTCAGCTCAGTATTAATAATGGATTTATTTCTTGGAGTTCCTGTCATGGCTCAGTGATTAACAAATCTGACTAGAATCCATGAGGATGCAGGTTCGATTCCTGGCCTCATTCACTGGGTTAAGGATCCTGTGTTGCTGTGGCTGTGGCAGCTCTGATTTGACCCCTAGCCTGGGAATCTCCATGTGCTGCGGGAGGCCCTAAAAAGACAAATAACAATAATAATAATAATAATAATAATAATAATAATTGATTTCCTCAGGGAGTAGTGGGTTACTCGTTACTGGAGAAGTTCAAGCAGGGACTAGAAGAAATCTCAGAGAATTTTAAAGGTGATTCAGGCTCTGAGAGAAGGATGCCTTGGGTTACCGCTATTGAGGTGCCTTCCAACTCCGTGATGCCATGATGCTGTGATTGTAAAATCTAACTCTAGTCCTGCCACTTCACCACCATTAAGAGCAGTTCTTCGGAGTTCCTGTTGTGGCTCAGCAGTAAAGAAACTGTCTAGGATCCATGAGGACTCAGGTTCAGCCCCTGGCCTGGCTCAGTGGGTTAAGGATCCAGCATTGCCATGAGCTATGGTATAGGTCGAAGATGTGGCAGGCCGGCAGCTACAGCTCTGATTCGACCCCTAGCCTAGGAATTTCCATATGCTGTGGGTGTGGACCTAAAAAGACAACAACAACAAAAGCAGTTTCCCATCTGCAGAGCAGGGCTAATAGGCTGATTGATAATACCTACTGGTAAGTAGCCAGGGAGCCTCCATCTACTTTACCAGTTCGCTGTGAGGAACAATTGAGATAAAGTATATAAAGGCAATTTGTAAGTGGTAAAGTGCTAATTTAATGTATAGGGTATTTCCAAATTCTGTTCTGTGTAGAATTATTTAGTCATCTCTTTCTCTCTCTCTCCTCTGAGATACATGATTTCCACTCTTATTACCCCTGATCTGGCTTTCCAAGGATAGGTTCTCTGACAACAAAAGGTGAAGCAATGGCCAGACCTTCACTGGTTTCCTTTATTTGCCCAGGGTAGACAGATCACCATCACATTAGATTCAGGCTCCCTCCCTCAGGAGGTGCTTTGGTAGCTGTCAGCAAACACTCCTTTCTCCCAGAACCACCAGAAAGCCTCCTGGGGCCGACTTGCCCTTGACGGTGGTATGGAACGGCTGCCTGGGGTCTCAGGGTCAAGGTCTCTAGGTGGTAACTCTCCTCTACCTGCCAAGGTTCAGTGTTGCGGCAGGTAAGTTAGAGCAGCAGTTCCCTCCGGGCCCTGGGAAATCACAGCACCCTGCAGCCAGGGGCCCGCCTCTGGGCTATTCTTCTACTTCTATTTTACAGGCTTCGTTTACCTGCCCATCTCATTGTAAAAATAAAAGACAGAGGTTTTATAAAATTCACCAGTTTTCTATGCAGATTTTTAAAAAATTCATTCCATAATGTTAGATAGGAAGTTAAGTTCCATGGATTCTTCATAGGAAGCAATATAAGTTGAGCTCTTAATCTCTCCTCCTATAAAATGAGAGGATTGGACTCATAACTTCAACTCTGACCCATCCTAATATTTTAGAAGGAAACGATTTAAAGATGCAACTATCCCTATTGCGTTAGGCACTGGGTATAGTTAAAACATTGGGAACTGGTAGGGGAAAAATGAAAACCTGAAAAGAACCCTATGATGTGAGGCAAGCTGTCCAGAGCCACAGAGCTGAAATCCTTCCTCTCTCTCCACAGTTTCCAGAACTCCTCTCCAGAGCTACCCTCAAGCTATGTCCAGGGGACAGGCCCCCTTGGCTCCAACCCAGACTCCTGAACTCTAAGGAGCAATGGACCATCCTGTTCTCTGGGCACGTTCATCCTCATGGGAAGGTCACGTGTGTGCACACCCGTCTTCTCACCCACTGGAAGGCTCACAGGCCAGGTCGAAGCAGACACAGAAGATGCCAGCACTGCAGCCACACCAAGGGCCCCAAGTGACTTTTAGAAATTCACATTCACCAGCCTCGCTTCCCAGAGAAGGCAGCCCAAAGTACAAAAGCACAGATTCTATCCTTTACTAACTGCAGAATCTCTGGCAAGTAACATAGCCTCTCTGAGCATCACTGTAAAGTGGGGATTTTAAAACCCACCTCCCAAGGATGGGAGGATTCCATGAGTTGACGTAAGGAAAGCACCTAGGTCACAGCATGACACCTAGTAAGCACTCAATAAATCACTCATTTCCTTTCCTTATGTTGTTTCTTTCAACTTTCTGAAAGGATCAGTGAAGTCAGCTATCCAAGAAGTTTCCACTGTTTTGTCTTGTTTTGTTTTGTTTAAGATTTTTTTCAATTAAGATTCAACTTATGGGTGTAGCAAGTTTGGAACCTAGTTTGCCCTTAAGCTTTTAAGTTCAATTTACAAATCTCTCACTCTATTTATGACCCTAATGTTAAACACTAGTTTTTAGAGGGATTTTTACAAATTTATTTAATTAAAATTCCTTAAATATTTTAAAGGAGACTTACAAATTTAACATATTCCACTTTATTTTTCCCCTACTTACCTCCACATATATTCTGGTTACCTATGGTTGTGTAACATTCATCCCTAAAGCAGCAACTTAAAATAGTCACAATAATTTGTTTTGCTCTGCTTGGCTGGGCTCAGCTGGGCTGTTCTCACTCAAGGTTTCTCACGCTACGGCAAGAATCACCTCAAAGTCTTCTTCTTTCCTGTGTCTGGGGCCCAGGCCTGGAAGACTCAAACAGCTGAGGGCTGGAACAGCTGAAGAAGGGGCATCCCTTGCTTTCTCAGTAGTTTGTTCATTTTGCCATTGTTATAGCACTGTGTTGCGTGGTCTACCACATTTATTTATCCCTCTACCATTGATGGGCGTTTGGGTAATTAGTTTCTGGCTTGGGGCGATTACGAACAGGGCTACTATGAACATTCTCCAGCTTATCTTTTGGTACACATATGTACACATTTTGGGGATGCTGAAATTACTGAGGCATTGGGTATGCATGTGCTCCACTATAGTAAACAGTGCGGAACTTTTCCTAAGGGATCGTTCCAATTAATATTCACACTAGCAGTGTCTGAGTGTTCTGGATGCTTCTCATCCTCCCCAAGAGACGGCATTGTCTTTTTAAAATTTTTATTTTAGCCATTCTGCTGTATGTAGCAGCATATCATTGTGGTTTTCATTTTCATTTCCCTGATAAATAATAAGGTTGGCTACCTTTTTTGTGTTTTTGTTAGCCATTTGGATAGTCTCTATTGTGAAGTGTCTTTTCTAGTTCTTGTCCATTTCTCTGTATGCTTTTCTCATTGAGTTTAAGGAATTCTTTAAATATTCATATTAAAAGTCCTTTGTTGCTTACATGTATTCAAATATATTTTCCCAGTTGGTGACTTTCTTTCTCTAAATGGTGTCTTTTGATGAACATAAGTTCTTAATTTCATGTAGTAATTTATCAGTCTTTTCCTTCATCATTAGTGCTTTGTGGGTTATGTTTAAGAAGTCTTTTCTGCCCTTGGAGATATTCTCTGTCACCTTCTACATGCTTTATTGTTTTACATTTCACAGTTAGATCTACGCACAACCTGGATTCGATTTTTGTGTATGGTATAAAGTGAGGATCAAATTTATTATTTTCTGGTTGATCTCCAATAGACAGCACTACTTGCTGAATGAATTATCCTATCCCCACTAGTTTTCAGTGTTCCCTTTGTCATAAATCAAGTATCCATATATCTGTAGATTTGTATCTGGATCTTCCATTCTGTTCCATTACTCTATTCTTCTACCTGTTGACAATACTACGTGGTTGTAATTATTGTAGCTTTATAAGTTTTGATATCTTGTGGTCTTCAAACTTTGTTTTTTGTCAATTTTTGGTACTTCTTAGCTCTTCATTTTGTATTTCCATATATATTTTAGAATCACCTTGTTAATTTCCACAAAAATATAAACTATTCTGGGGTTTTATTAGAAATACATTCACACTGTGGATTATGTTGGTAAAGAGTTAATATGTTTATAATATTGATTTTTCAATCTATGGACATAGTATAGCACTTTATTGATTTTGGTTTTAAAATTTTTCTCTCAACAGTGTTTTGTGGTTTTCCATGTAGTTGTCCTTGCACAAATTTGTTAGATTTATTTCTAGGTATTTGATGAATTTGATGCTACCATAAATGCTACTGTTTAATTTTTTTACTTTTTCATATTTTATTACTGGTATACAGAAATAGAATGGATTTTTGTATCTTCACCTTCCATCCAGAGGTCTTTTTGTTTTTAGTTGTACCACAATCATCACAACCAAATTTTATAACATTTCCCTCCCAAACCCTCAGTACATCCCCCTACCCCCCAACCTGTCTCATTTGGAAACCGTAAGTTTTTCAAAGTCTGTGAGTCAGTATATGTTCTGCAAAGAAGTTCAGTCTGTCCTTTTTTTTAGATTTCACATGCAAGTGACAGCATTTCATGTTGGTATCTCATTGTCTGACTGACTTCACTTAGCATGATAATTTCTAAGTCCATCCATCTTGCTGCAAATGCCATTATTTCTTTCCTATTAATGGCTGAGTAATATTCCATTGTGTATATGTACCACTTCTTCTTTACCCACTCCTCTGTCAATGGGCATTTAGGTTGTTTCCATGTCTTGGCTATTGTATATAGTGCTTCAATGAACATTGGAGTACATGAGTCTTTTCGAGTCATGGTTTTCTCTGGATAGATGCCCAGGAGTGAGATTGCTGGATCAAATGATAATTCTATGTTTAGTTTGCTGAGAAATCTCCATATTGTTTTCCACAGTGGTTGCACCAATTTACATTACCACCAACAGTGTAGTAGGGTTCCTTTTTCTCCACACCCTCTCCAGCATTTATTGTTTGTAGACTTTTTGATGATGGCCACTCTGGCCGGTGTAAGGTGGTACCTCATAGTGGTTTTGATTTGCATTTCTCTAATAATTAGAATAGATGTTGAACATCTGTTCATGTGTTTTTTGGCCATCTGTATGTCTTCTTTGGAGAACTGTCTGTTTAGATCTTCTTCCCATTTTTTGATGGGGTTGTTTGTTTTTTTGGTATGGAGCTGCAGGAGGTGTTTATAAATTTTGGAGATGAATCCCTTGTCAGTCGCTTCATTTGCAAAGATTTTCTCCCATTCTGTGGGTGGTCTTTTCGTTTTGTTTAGGGTTTCCTTTGCTGTACATAAACTTTTAAGTTTAATTTAAAGTCCCATTTGTTTATTTTTGGTTTTATTGTTATTACTCTAAGAGGTGGATCTAAGAAGATGTTGCTGTGGTTTATGTCAGAGAGTATTTGGCCTGTTTTCCCCTAAGAGTCTTATAGTATCTAGTCTTATACTTAGGTCTTTCATCCATTTTGAGGTTTTTTTTGTGTGTGTATGGTGTTAAGAAGTGTTCTAATTTCATTCTTTTACATGTGGCTGTCCAATTTTCCCAGCACCGCTTATTGAAGGGGCTGTCTTTTCTACATTGTATATTCTTTTTTTTTTTTTTTTTTTTTTTTTTTTTTTTTTTTTGTCTTTTGCCATTTGTTGGGCCGCTCCTGCGGCATATGGAGGTTCCCAGGCTAGGGGTCTAATCGGAGCTGTTGACACCAGCTTACGCCAGAGCCACAGCAATGCGGGATCCGAGCCGCGTCTGCAACCTACACCACAGCTCACAGCAACGCCGGATCGTTAACCCACTGAGCAAGGGCAGGGATCGAACCTGCAACCTCATGGTTCCTAGACGGATTGTTAACCACTGCGCCACGACGGGAACTCCAACATTGTATATTCTTGCAATGTATAGAATTTGTCATAGATGAGTTAACTGTAGGTGCTTTCTATCCTGTTCCACTGACCAATGTTTCTGTCTTTGTGCCAGTATCATATCATTTTGATGACTGTGACTTTGTAGTATAGTCTGAAGGCAGGGAGCCTTATTCCTCCAGCTCCATTTTTCTTTTTCAGAATGGCTTTGGCTATTTTGGGTCTTTTGGGCTTCCCAACAAACTTTAAGCTATTTTGTTCTAGTTCTGTGAGAACTGTCCTTGATAATTTGATAGGGATTGCATTGAATCTGTAGATTGCCTTGGGTAGTATAGTCATTTTGATAATTTTGATTCTTCTAATCCAAGAGCATGGTATATCTTTCCATCTGTTTGTGTCATCTTTGATTTCTTTTATGAGTGTCTTATAGTTTTCAGAGTACAGGTCTTTTTTCTCTTTAGGTAGGTTTATTCCTAAGTATTTTATTCTTTTTGATGTGATGGTAAGTGGGATCGTTTCCCTGTTTCTCTTTCCGATCTTTTGTTATTAGTATATAGAAATGCAGTTGATTTCTGTGTATTAATTTTGTATTCTGCGACTTTGCCAAATTCATTGATGAGCTCTAACAGTTCTGGTAGCATCTTTAGGATTCTCTAGGTATAGTATCATGTCATCTGCAAATAGTGATGGTTTTACTTCTTCCTTTCCACATTGGATTCCTTTTATTTCTTTTACTTCTCTGATTACCATGGTTAGGACTTCCAAAACTATGTTGAATAGTAGTGGTGAGAGCAGACATCCTTGTCTTATTCTGGGTTTGTCATATATGGCCTTTATTATGTTGAGGTAGGTTCCCTCTGTGCCCACTTTCTTTTTTTTTTTTTTTTTTTGGCTTTTGTCTTTGTTGTTGTTGTTGTTGTTGTTGTTGCTATTCCTTGGGCCGCTCCCGCGGCATATGGAGGTTCCCAGGCTAGGGGTTGAATCGGAGCTGTAGCCACCGGCCTACGCCAGAGCCACAGCAACGCAGGATCCGAGCCACGTCTGCAACCTACACCACAGCTCACGGCAACGCCGGATCATTAACCCACTGAGCAAGGGCAGGGATCGAACCCGCAACCTCAAGGTTCCTAGTCGGATTCGTTAACCACTGCGCCACGACGGGAACTCCTGTGCCCACTTTCTGAAGGATTTTTATCAGAAATGGGTGCTGGATTTTGTAAAAGGCTTTTTCTTCATCTATTGAGAGGACAGGATGTTGTTATTCTTCAGTTTGTTAATATGGTGTATCACACTGATTGATTTGAAGATATTGAAGAGTCTTTGCATCTTTGGGATAAATCCTACTTGATCATGATGTACAGTCCTTTTAATGTATTGTTGGCTTTGGTTTGCTAGTATTTTGTTGAGGATTTTTGCATTGATGTTCATCAGTGAAATTGGTCTGTAGTTTTCCTTTTTTGTGGTATCTTTGTCTGGTTTTGGTATCAGGGTGATGGTGACCTCAGAGAAGGAGTTTGGGAGTGTTCCTTCCCCTGCAATTTTTTTGAATAGTTTCAGAAGGATAGGTGTTAGTTCTTCTCTAAATGTTTGATAGAATTTGCCTGTGAAGCCATCTGGCCTTGGACTTTTGTTTGCTGGAAGTTTTTAAATCATAGCTTCAATTTCAGTACTTGTGATGGGTCCATTCATCTTTTCTATTTCATCTTGGTTTAGTCTTGGAAGATTGTACTTTTCTAAGAATTTGTCCATTTCTTCTAGGTTTTCCGTTTTATTGGCATATAGTTGCATATAGTAGTCTCTTATGACCCTTTGTATTTCTGTGATGTCTGTTGTTACTTCTCCTTTTGCATTTCTAATTTTATTGAGTCCTCTCTCTTTTTTTCTTGATAAGTCTGGCTAAGGGTTTATCAATTTTGTTGACCTTTTCAAAGAACCAGCTTTTTGTTTCATTGATCTTATCTGTGGTTTTCTTCATTTCTATTTCACTGGTTTCTGTTTTGATCATTATGATTTCTTTCCTTCTACTAACTTTAGGTCTTGTCTGTTCTCTCTCTTGCTGCTTAGGTAAAGTTATGTTTTTTATATTAGCTTTTCCTTGTTTCCTGAGGTTGGCTTATATTGCTATAAACTTCCCTCTTAGAACGGCTTTTGCTACATCCCATAGGTTTTGGAGTGTCGTATCTTTGTTGTCATTTACTTCTAGGTATTTTTTAATTTCCTCTTTGATTTCTTCAGTGATCCATTGGTTGTTTAGTACCATATTGTTTAGTGTCCATGTGTTTGTATTTTTTGCAGTTTTTTTCTTGTTGTTGATTTCCAGTCATATGGCATTGTGGTCAGAAAAGATGCTTGATATGACTTCAATTTTCTTAAAGTTACCAAGGTTTGATTTGTATCCCAGGATGTGATCAATCTTAGAGAATGTTCCATGTGCACTTGAGAAGAATGTGTCTTCTGTTGTTTTTGGATGGAATGTCCTATAAATACCTATAAAGTCCATCTGGTCTAATGCTTCATTCAGGGCCTGTGTTTCTTTATTGGTTTTCTGTTTGGATGATCTGTCCATTGCTGTAAGTGGGCATCTGGAGGTCTTGATAAATCCACTTATCAATTCTAATTACTAATCCATGGAGTCTTCAGGATTTTCCATAGATACATTCATGTCATCTATAAATAATGACAGCTTTGTTTCTTCCTCCCTGACCTATACCTCCCCCTTCCACCCTCTTTCCACTCCTCTCCCACTTTCCTTCTTCTTTTGGTGCCATGTTGCAGTGAGTGAGACCTCAAATACAGGGAGAATAGCAGGGGTGATGAGGACATCCTTCTCTCATACCTGTCAGTATTTCACCATTAAGCATAACCTGTGCTATTAGGTTTTTTATAATATTCCTATCAGATTGAGGATGTTTTAATCCTAATTTGTTAAGAGTTCATTTTTTTTCTTCTTTTTAGGGTCATACCTGTGGCATATGGTAGTTCCCAGGCTAGGGGTCAAATCGGAGCTGCAGCTATACCACAGCCAAGGCAATGCCAGATCCCAGCTGCATCTTTGACCTACACCACGGCTTTTTTTTCTCCTTTATTCTGTTAATGAACTACATTAATAGATACGCAAATGTTAAAACAAACTTGCATCCTTGGAACAAATCCAGTTGTATTGTGATGTATTTTCCTCTTTATATATTTATGAACTTGGTTTGTAAATACTTTGTTTAGGGTTTTTACATGTATCTTGTCATATCATTGTCAATTTTTGTTTTGTTTTGTTTTTCTGTTTTTGTGTCTTTTTAGAGCTACACCCACAGCATGTGGAGATTCCCAGGCTAGGGGTTGAATTGGAGCTGTAGCCACTGGCCTGCCACAGTCATAGCAACACCAGATCCAAGCCATGTCTGCGACCCACACCACAGCTCATGGCAACACTGGATCCTTTAACCCACTGAGCAAGCCAGGGATTGAACCTGTGTCCTCATGGATACTAGTCAGATTTGTTTCTGCTGAGCCACGATGGGAACTCCCTTATTATCAGGTTTTAATATCAAGGTTCTGCTGACTTTGCAAAAGGAGTTGGGAAGTACTTACTCTATCTCTTTTTCCCCCACCCTTGGGAAGAGGTTTTTTTGTTTGTTTGTTTTGGTTTTTTTTTTTTTTTGGCTTTTTAGGGCCACACCCGAGGCATGTGGAAGTTCCCAGGCTAGGGGTCCAATGGGAGCTGTTGCTGCTGACCTACACCATAGCCACAGCAATTGGGATCCCAGCCGTGTGCACGACTTACACCACAGTTCACTGAAACGCTAGATCCTTAACCCCCCCGAGTGAGCCCAGGGATCAAACCTGCGTCCTCATGGATACTACCTGGGCTTGTTACTGCTAGCCATGAAGGGAACTCCTGGAAGGTATCTTTCAACAAAACAGTTTTATAACTCTTCATTCCCACCCCACCCAGTTGACATCTGCCCTCTCTCCCTTCTTCACTAAATCATGAAAGCCCAAAACTTTGGAGTCTTTCCATCAATGTTGTTAGTTATGTTTTCAAAATATATCCCAAATTCAACTTACTACATTGCCACCACTAATTGCAAGCCACCACTACTTTATACTTAGATTAACTTTAATAGAACTGGCTCTTTATTTCTCCTGTTCTTCCTCCCCATAATCTATTCTACATGAAACGGTTATTTCCACATGAATATAATCTCTTCACTCTCTTACTCAAATTAAAAAAAAAATTCTCATTACACTTAGAATAAAGTCTGCACTTCTTACCATGTGATGTTAGCCAAGATCAGCTTATTATAACTTAAAAGCACAAAGATTTATTGCTTTTACTTAAAGTCTACCAAGAATCTGCAAGACACATCAGAGCAAATGTCTTCATGTTGGAACTCAGTGAGTAAGCCTACTTTGACCTTCTGGCTGTGGTTTCTACCTTAAGAGAGAAACAGTTTGATCTTGCTGTGTGACTCTTTCATACTTCAGCCCAGAAATGACACATATCCCTTCTGCTCACAGTTCATTGACTAGAGCTAGTCACATGGACCTCCTTAATAATCAACTCTGTGCTATGTTGATTTAAGGGACTGGGAAATGTGGGAGGTAAAAGAAATGTCTGATGAATGTTACTCTTTTAGTCACTTATGACCCACAAGCCCACCCTGCCTGTCTCTACAACCATACTCTATTCTGCTCTTATTCTCACTTATCATGTTTCAGCCACACTAGACTTTTGGGGACTCCTTATACACACAGCTCCTTTCCAAATTAAGGTCCTGCAGTTTTTCTTTCTCTATGCAATGCTTTTCAATCACTCCTTCTCCTGAGTTCTTCTTGTCATTCAGTTCTCAGCTTGATGTTTCACCATCCCAGCTAAGAGACCTACCTCCTCTCACCATCACCTTCTGTCCTCTTGTCCTGATTGGAATTTCTTCAGAGCTCTATCTTCTCTTCCCTCTCCTTTTAGGATTCCTATTATGAGCTTTGTAGAACTTTTTAGTGTGTCCCATATAGCTCTTCTGTTCTTTTCTCATTTTCTTCTAAAATCACACTTTTTAATTTTCTTTCTTATTTGATTTCTGCCTCTTCCTCGTACATTTCACAATAGAAGCCCTTTATCCATCTGGAGAAATCCAGCAGCTCTCTTGTCAATTCCTGAGGGCTTTTATAGAGAGTGAATGAAGCAATAAGCAAACAACAAAAAAAGGCTCATTATTCATTGCAAATTGAGACTCAATGTTACCTGAGGAGTGGGGCCACTCCCTAAGCTGGAGGTTGGCCCAGGCTGTTGTTACAGTTATGTGGTGCATAGCAGAGGTTCCTCAGGATGGGAACCTCTTTTATCTTTTATTTATTTTTTTGTTTTTTAGGGCCTTGCCCTCGGCATATGGAAGTTCCCAGACTAGGGGTCAAATTAGAGCCACAGCTGTTGGCTTACACCACAGCCACAACAACACGGGATCCAAGCCACGTCTTCGACCTACACCATAGCTCACAGCAATGATGGATCCCCAACCCACTGAGTAAGTCCAGGGATCAAACCTGCATCCTCATGGATACTAATTGGATTTCTTTCTGCTGCGCCACAATGGGGAAATCCGGGAACATTGTTAATGTGTGTTTGTTTGTTTTTTGTCTTTTTAGTGCTACACCCTCAGCATATGGAGGTTCCCAGACTGGGGGTTGAATTGGAGCTGTAGCTGCTGGCCTACACCACAGCCACAGCAACGCCATATCCAAGCCACATATGCAAACTACACCACAGCTCACGGCAACATCGGATCCTTAACCCACTGAACGAGGCCAGGGATCAAACCTGCCTCCTCATGGATACTAGTCAGATTTGTTTCCGTGGAGCCACGATAGGAACTCCTGTTTGTTTTCAAACAAACCTTATATATGTTAGAAGTTTTGCTTAGTAGCTAATGTTATATGTAATGGCAAAAGATTTTTGGGTTCCAATAAGGGTTAGAAATAAATTTGTAGATTTAAAAAAATTAAGCATAATAGTATCTCTTTATGTATTTGAAACAGACCATTACATATATGTATAAAGCATTGTATTTATTCAGTCTACATAAAATTCTTGACATGATATGTATTTGTGAACCTCTTATAATAATCCCACCCTAGAGACCCATGCCTGTGAAAAAAAATCTTTGGGTTATAACTTCACATTTTCAGAAATAAAGCCTGACATACAGTATTTTTTGCTCAAGGGGAGGACAGTAAATATTCTTTTATCTCATGAGTACCTACTAAATATCCACTGCCGTCAAACTATTCTGGACACCACATGCTTTGCTGGGTAAATCACTCATGATCTCTGCCCTGAAGGAGTTCCAGATCTACAAAAGAAGATACATGAGTCGTATGCACTCTCCTCCATCTCCACCAATGACTTATTAAGTCAGGCTCACTGGGCCTGAGTTCTTGAGGATTAATCTCTCAGAAGATGCTTCAGTCCCTTGTGTAAATAGGCTCATAGCTAGTTTAAGGTGAAGCTGGATCCCTGATAAATGTACAGTAAGCACTGCTCCTGTCCATTGTGGGAAAACTTGTACAACTGGTTGAAACTACTACAAGAGCCACAGAAGTTTATCAGGTGTCACTTCCCATTTCTGGGATCAGGAAGGGTTCATGGAGAAGGTGACTTTGAGTTGTGCTTTAAGAGACTGGGAAAGGCAGAAGCAATCCAGGTAAAATATGCATATGAGTCAGGTCTGCAGCCTGGAGGTATAAGGAAGGCCTGCTTGCACCAGAGAAGCAATGGCTCTCTGCCCCAGGCTGTGCAATCTGAGCTCTAGTCACGAGGCAGTGGGATGAGAGCAGTGGAGTGGTGCTCTCAAAGCAGTACAAAGGGACACTGCATTCAGTGCACTCCACAGGGCCTGCCAGAGCCTAGCTGTTTCCCAAATACCCATGTTTTGAGGGACTTGAGTAAAGGGAACAAAGCCAGGTGAAGAGTCAAGGCTGTTGAAATGGCGAGTAGGTTGTGAGGTACCAGGGGCCAGAGCATGTGATAGTGGGCGAACAGAGAGGCAGACCCTGTGGGGATCTGCCTGGCAGGGGAGTCGAGTCCACCTTAAAGGTTCTCTACCTTCTTCCTTGTATATTTTGGACATCCTGGTTTCCTGTAGACTAAAGAAAGTGTGAGCAGTGCCCTCAGAGGTTTCACTTCTAATCATCATTGAATTTATAGGCTGCCACATGTCCCCTACTCAGAAATTTCCCTAGAGATCATGAGACCTTATTTCACTTTTGGTTCACTTGTCTGATGTGAGCTTTCCTGGGAGTCCTCCTCTGCACAGCACATGACTGCAACTGCCAACTGCCAATGGACGGGTGTTCAATGGCCTGGAATTGCCCTCTGCCCCTCCCTGTCAGCCCTTTTCCTCCCTCAAGGCTAGTGCAAGTGTTCCCTCCTTTTCCACACTTGTGCCATTTCCATCTAGCTCTGTGAGCATCACCTGTCCCAGCAGGACCCTCAGACCCTTTAGGGTCAGTGTACTCATCCCTCCTCTCCCCCTAGACTCCCTCTGGAGGCACTGGAGGGCTGGGCGGACTCTTATTTATGACTGTGGTCCCTGCACCCCACAGGATGCTATCTGTCTGGCAATTAGGAAAATTGTGGAGCAGAAAAGCGATAAGTTTAAAGCGTTTGTAGAAGGGATTATCTGTAGAATAGACTAGAGGAGGAATAAGCTGGAGGAAGAGACTGGTTCAGAGACTGGTGCCAAATGCAGGGTCTTACCACATGTCTGAGGGAATAGACAGGAAGGGACAGATGTCAGACAAATTTTGAAGAAATTGACAATTGGTGTCTGAGTGTAAACCAGGTATTAGGGAGGAAGGAGGGAAATGGCCTTTTTTTTAAAAAAGCACTATAATGTTCTGAGTCAAAGGTGACTCAGGCTTCAAGCCTGGATGAAGTTGTTTCTAAGGAGAGGAAAAACAACTTTGGGGGAGATGTTGATTTGATTTTGTATGGATTTTTCCCTGGATTGAGCTGCTGTCAGAACACTGAATGGGCACACAAACAGTATGGTGTCACAAATGAGGGGTGAATACTGAGGATCAGGGAGGACTTCAGGGCCTTCGTAGGGCATGGAAGGACCCCAGGCATGGGGGTAGCCCCATTGCCTCCAAGATCTTTCCAAGGGGAAGAAGCCAAATTCCTCTGGGGTGGAGAAAGAGCTGTGAGGGTTACCTCCTGGCCTGGGTGTGGCCAAGAGTGACGTCAGAGGTGTGTTTAAAGCTGAGAGAAGCAGTATGTCACTTTCAGAATGTCATGACCACTCAACAAGGTGACCAAGGACTGGGTGAGAATGCAGCAATTTGGGAAGATTTATGTTTCAATATAACTTCCTTTATATACAACCAGTGCTTCCTCCTTTAGAGATTTTTAAAGGTTAAATTGTAAAAATAGCAGGTGACATTTTAAAATAAGTTGAATAAATGAAGTCCATTCCTGAAACTTATGAAAAAACACCAACTCCTCCTTTAGAGTTAAGCCTCTCTGTGCCTGATCTCTCCTTGCCTTTGTCTACGTCATTACAACACTGTCTTTAAATTCAAGGCGATTTTATTGCATACTTACAATGTGGGAGACTCAGAGAATGAGAAAACATAATCCTTGCCTTTAAGGACCTTGCAATCCCATCACAGAAGCCTGACCAACATGGAATAAGCTATTAACCATCATTATGAGGCTGTACAGGTATCAATTGCAATGGCGTGTGGGTGGCCAGGCTTCCTGGAAGGAGACAGAACTGGAAGTGGACCCAGAGTGACTGGTAGAATCTGAACAGGGGTGGTGGGGACAGCAGGCACAAAGGCTTGGAGATGACATTATCCACAGTATCTTTTGGGGGGATACTGGAGAAAATGGCAGATATTTTAGTTAGATAGAATGGGGCCAGATTAAGGAGGTCTCTATTTAGATAAGATATTTTGGGTAAGACATCTAAGTACTAGAAACCAACTTGAACAAGTTTACATGTATAACTTATAATATGGTAATTAGAGTCCAGGTGACAGAGTCAGATGGCTTGGTGTCAATCCTGATCTTACCTACTGCTAGTTGTCAAACCACAGGGAAGTTGCATAATTTCCCTGTCCCTCAGGAATTGTTGGGAGAATTGCATAAGATAACTTACAAAAAGGGATTAGAATGCTACCTAGCACATACTAAATGCTCAGGAAGTTTTAGCTTTTCACTTGAGCTTTCATAACTTTCTGCACTGACTGAAAATTAGTTGAATTTTATAATATAAATACCGATAGCCTTTATTTTAAAAGTTCATCACTGCTCACCCCTAGGAAGTTTCACTGCCTTGAAGACTACTGTGTCTCAATGAATGTCCTTCATAAAAAGGTATAAAACCTCAGACCCCTATACTTCTGAAGGAAAGAATGTCATTCCAGTTTCACAGATGGGTAACTGGTTGGACAACTTGGAAACTGTTGGACACCACATGGTAATTACAAAGGAGAAATTTGGTGATTTGGGTTACTTATCATAGGGAGGCAATTACTCAAATAAGTAATTGCAAGGAAACTATTTCTTTCAACCACGGTCAGAATGTATGCAAATTGACATGAATTTTTGGTAAGTAATCCAGCGTTACTAACTGCTTGATATATCTGTTGACCTAGCAATTCTCACCAAAGAAATCTATCATATAGAAATGCAGGCATCAGTGTGAGAACAGATATACAAATATACTTATTGCAACATCATTTGTAGTTGAAAAAAACTGCAAACAACCTTAATATCGTCACAAAGAAAATGGTTGGCTAAATTATGGCATGCGCATCCTGTGGAATGTATACATGCAGGGAATAAATTATGTATAGCACCTATACATAGGAGGAATATTCGTGATATATTGTGAAACAACAAAGGAAAATTGCAGAATGATGTGTGTGTGCTATGATTTAATTTTTGTTGAAAACAAACAAACAAACAGGCGTTCCCATCATGGCTCAGCAGAAACGAATCTGATTAGTATCCACAGGGATGCAGGTTCGATCTCTGGGTCACTCAGTGGGTTAAGGATCTGGTGTTGCTGTGATCTGTGGTGTAGGTCATAGATGAGGCTCAGATCGGGCATTGCTGTGGCTGTGGCCCCCCCTAGCCTGGGAACCTCCATATGCCAAGGGTGCAGCTGTAAAAAGACCAAAAAAACTTTGTGTGTATATATATTTGTATTAATGTAGATAAATGTGTAGAAGGAAATACACCAAGCTATTAGCGTTGATTACCTTGGTGACATGGTAACTATGTATCTGGAGTGTGACTTGTTAAAATGAACATGCATTGCTTTTGTAATTTAAAAAATACATATAGTAAAGTGGAGTGGATTGGGGGGATTAATATGAAGACCAAGCTTGAAAAGAGATCACTCAACTGCTTTAAATGAATCCTGGTACACAAAACCTGAATTATAATTTTGCTTCAGGAAGACCTCATGGGGTAATGGAGTCTTTGTAATAATCACTAGATAATCACAAAGAAGAGTTGGAAGACAGTGGGTGGATACATTTGTTCCAGAGACCAGAAAACAAAGGTTCCTGAAATTAGAGATGGGGAAGTTTGATGTTGACTCCCAGGAAAGTCCAGGAACAAATTACTAAAAAGTTTGCTCACATATATATAGCAAATGAAGTAGCCTGCATTTTAGCAGCCTGCTACTGCACTGAAGTAGCTTCAATTATTAGGAGCCTGCATTTCTGGGAATTAATTTTTTTTTCTCTCTCTCTCAAATCAAGGGATTGTTGTAAATATAAAATACCGAAACTTTTTACACAAAATGTAAGTAGCCAAGATAAACATGAACAAGAAATATATGTGAAGGCTCAGAGTATTGCTTGATCTTAAATATGCTTCTAGAAGTAGGTCTCTACCTTTGACCTTCTCCTTTCAAGTTCTCAGCTATATATATAAAAAATGAGTCTACAAAAAAATGTCATAAATATCTATATATAGATATAGATAAAAATGATATAAACCTTGGAGGGAGAGCTAAGTATTCTTAAGGATAAAATCAGAATACGGAAAGTTCCCAAGAAGTTGGAAAGACTACAATAATAACATGCAATGGGATTGGGTTACATGGAAAGTTCATTCAAGTTTCAAAAAAATCAACTCCACAAGAAAACAAGCAAGATAGATCAATAAGAATACAGATTTTTAAATGCTGAAGAACTGTAGGTAACCCTAAAGTGACTCGGGTGAAGCCATGGGGGATTACAATGAAGAACAAATGAACATGTGCCTCTGGTGTACCCTCAGGGAGAAGGCCTGGCACATGGAGCCAGTCCTGGGACTGCGGTACAAACCGAGCATACTCAGAGTAGAATGACCAGAGAGGGGAAGCCTCTGCAAATCATGTCTTAAGGGCAGGGCTGACTCGAATTGGGCTACTTCTGTAGTAGTCTCTGTTGGCAAAAAGTTCCCAGCAGAGAGTGTGAGCCCCATGAGCATGGAGGGGAGACACACACTCAGCCTTTGTTTTCCCATCAAGTAAGTTCCTTGTTACCACTCCCTGTTTCCTAACCCCACACACATCCTATCTATTTAAAGCCAGGTTTTCAAGAGTATGGGCCGTTGCACTCCTGGGCAAGACAGGTGAAGGTAGCATATAGACTCAGTACTGAACAACATCAAATCTCGTGGTAAAATTGCTAGTCATGCTCTAAATTTCTTTCAGTCTATTAATTACATATATAGAAGAAAGTCTCTATTTGGTGTTGAGTTCTTAAAATCTTCCTCATACTTGTTAAACTTTTCTTTTTAATAAGGAAAAAACAGGCCTGAAGTGTAGTAGGGTCTTCTGCAAACAACAATATCTAGTTGGTATTTTAAACATTCTTATGTTCTCATTGTATTTATTTTCAGGATTACTTTATGATAAGAGAAACTGGCTTTCTATTTAAGGTTATGATCTAAAATTTCTGATGGGGAGCAAAATAATATGTGAGAGAGTCATACGGTCTCTTTAAATAACAGAGAGTTAAATAACAGAGAGTCTCTTTAAATAACAGAGAGTTATTTAAAGTAAGAATATATATTAATAAAGAAACACAGGGCTGTGCCCAGGAGCAAAACAGAAAGTATGAGGACAGGGGAAAACAGGGCAGGTCAGTGTAACGTCAGTCAGCATTAGTATTACATAAAACATAATTGTGACCACATCAGCGTGATTTACACACACTTTGAAAAGTAAACAGCAGCAGAGAAAACTGAGGAGGGCTCTGCGCTAAGCAATGGCTCCCAAGATAGCAAGCATGTTAGCAATACCATGAAGTGGAGGGAGGAAATGCAGGCGCATTCAGCTCAGGGTAAGTGGTTCCTGGAACCTGGGTGGAGTAAAGGGAGGGAGTAAACAAAACAGGGGTTTTGAAAAAAAAAAAAAAGAAAAAAGAACTCTAGGCCTGCATATGGAGGAAGTTTCTTCAGCCATGTTCTCCTGCTGACTGGGGTGGACAAAGGGTGTGTGTGAGCATTCACAGTGCATCACCTGTCCTTTGGGCAAAGGCTGAAGATTCTCTCCTGTGATGCGGCCCAGATAGAGCAGATTGCAGCGTGTTGCTTACTTCATCCGGCCAGACTTTACTGTGGAGAGTGAATCGGCAAGTCAGCAGTTTCCTTTCAAACCATTTAGGTCTTTTTAAAAGTACATACATGTTATTTATACACCCATGTGCACAGCAGCGTTATTCCCAATACCCCAAAGGTGAAAACAACCTGGGTATCCATTGACGGATAAATCAATTTTAAAAAATGTGATTTATAATACAGAGGAATATGATTCACCCTCGAAAAGGAAGGAAATTCTGACACATGCTGCAACATGGATGAACCTTGAAAACATTATGCTAGGTGAAAAGAGCCATACAGAAAAAGACAAATATTGTATGATTCTAGAAGAGTAGAATTCACGGAGACAGAAATTACAATGATGGTTAGTGGGGAGGGCAGGTGGGGTGAGGGGGAGAAGAGGCAACAGAGAGTTATTTAATGGGCACACTCGTTCTGGAGATGGAGAGTGGTAATGGTTGCACAATACTGTGACTGCACTAATACTACTGAATCCTACACTTAAAAATGGCTAAAATGATTTTTGAGAGTTCAACAAAATCATTACGTATAGAGGAATCGAGGAGTCCCTGGCTCTGCAGAAAGTGGTGAAGGTCTGTGCCATGCCTCTCTGTTCCTGCACTCACCCTACCCAGCCACTCTCACCACAACAACGTGCCTCCTGGCTTCTGGCTTCTGGTTGGAGTCACTCAATGGGAGCACCAGCAGCAGAATGAGGGAGGAAAGAAGAGTGAGAGTGGAGAGTCTCTTTCCCTGGTTCCCTCACTGCAGGATTGCTGCCCCGAGACTGTGTCCCTTGACCGAAGGTCCTGCAGACCTGTCTTCAGAGTCTGGTCCTCCTTCCTCTAGCCTTTTCAGACCCAGGGCAGTAAGAGACCCACTGCCCTTGTGGTTTCCTCACTTCCTACCAACACCTTTGTAAATGGTCCTTTTATTAAATTCTCCTCCATTTGCACAATTTGAATGTAACTTCTGTTTCTTGCTAGACTGTGGCTTGATACAAGGATATTTATAAAGATCAAAGTTTGGGAAACACTGATCCAGAGAAAATCCACCTAGGAGTTCCCGTCGGGGCACAGTGGAAACAAATCCGACTAGGAACCATGAGGTTGCGAGTTCGATCCCTGGCCCTACTCAGTGGGTTAAGGATCCAGCGTTGCCGTGAGCTGTGGTGTGGGTCACAGACGTGGCTTCAATCCCACATTGCTGTGCCTGTGGTGTAGGCTGGCAGCTGTAGCTCCAATTGTTCCCATAGCCTGGGAACCTCCATGTGCCAAGTGTGCAGCCCTTAAAAGAAAAAAAAGAAAAAAAAAAAGAAAGAAAGAAAATTCACCTATATTCCAAAAGATCTCTCTGATCCCCGAACCTTCCAGATATCCCGAGAGGGCGAAGTCAAGGGAGTGGCACCATCTTCCTCTCCGCCCTCCATCCTCTCTCTTACACCAAACACTTCTTTTTAACTGCTATTATAATACAGAGAATTCAGCAGCTACTGTTTTCTCCAATACCACAGACTATAAATCACATTTTTTGCACATAAAAGAATTCCATTCCAATAAAACAAATGATTCAGATACTCCATGGAGTTTTATTTGGAAAAAAAAAAAAAAAGCCTTTTCCCCATATACATTTCTATCGACTCCTAGGTATAGAGGCCCAAGGATATGGGACAACTGCAGTTAAGTATGAATAGGAAAGCTGAAATGGCATCTTTGTAAGGCTCTTTGACAATGGAGATAAAGCCCTATAAAATGAGCTATCTGTACTCTCTAAGGTGGCTAGTTATGCGGGAAATAACCAAGATTTTTGCATTCTTTCTTAGTAGTAATGGCTTAGAATAAGTTGAACCCTCACCAGCCCCACCCCCACCAGCCCCACCCCAATCCAGAGAATTGTATCCTGCTTTTATACTATATACAGGTTATTTTCAGGTCATGAGAAACAGTCTCACTTGCTTGTAAGTTCACTGGCTCAGGTAAGCAGACCGTCTTTTTACTGCAAGAGAAGAGCAACAAGAGAGTGTGTGCTTAGGACATGTTCCTGGTTGGTTGAGAGAGAAGGCTAGGAGTCGTGTGCTTGCATTTCCGTGATGTCAGGTGAGAGAGGTACACTGTTGTCTATAGGACGGTTACTCCTGGATTACTATAGATGCCTGTTCCTGTCCTCTGAGGGCCCAGGTGCAGAAGACTAACACTCAGTGCCCACTAGAGGCAGAGTCAAGGGGATAGGGATTGTGGATCCACACCCATGAATGTGACCAGTGGAGGCTAAAGAAAAGGAAATATGGAGTTCCCGTCACGGCGCAGTGGTTAACGAATCCGACTAGGAACCATGAGGTTGCGGGTTCGGTCCCTGCCCTTGCTCAGTGGGTTAACGATCTGGCGTTGCCATGAGCTGTGGTGTATGTTGCAGACGCGGCTCGGATCCCGCGTTGCTGTGGCTCTGGCGTAGGCCGGTGGCTACAGCTTCGATTCAACCCCTAGCCTGGGAACCTCCATATGCCACGGGAGCGGCCCAAGAAATAGCAACAACAACAACAACAACAACAACAACAACAACAACAACAACAGACAAAAAGACAAAAGACAAAAAAAAAAAAAAAAGAAAAGGAAATATGCAATGAGCCATCTTTGTTCCAATAAAATCTTATAGAGAGATTAAACAGAACAGATACAGAAAGCAGGATATATACATATGTATCAGATAAAATGGAGTTTCTTTTTCTTTTTCTTTTTTTTTTTAAGGGCCCCACCCATGGCATATGGAAGTTCCCAGGCTAGGGGTTGAATCAGAGCTGTAGCTGCCTGCCTATGTCACAGCCACAGCAATGCCAGATCTGAGACTTGTCTGTGACCTACATGACAGCTCACAGCAACGCAGGATCGGATCCTTAACCCACTGAGAGTGGCCAGGAATCAAACCCACATCCTCACGGATTCTAATCGGGTTCGTTACCACTGAGCCACAATGGGAACTCCCGTAGCTTCTTATGTTAAAGTGGGAATGGGGAATTAAAGTCCACCTTCTTTGGCTCCATAGCATCCCAACCCAAGATGGCCCTGCAGGAGGCTTAGGAAAATCCTGGATCTTTGTCATCTTTGAATCAAGGAATCTCATCACTCTGATGAGATTACCTATCAACAAAGGTCACATCTAAGGTCAGGATTAGTCCTTGTGGGGTGTCTGGGGTGGGGTGGGTACTGGGCTTACTTGTCATTGACAGGCAAAGGAGCAGTGCAGAACTTTCCGATAATAGTAGTCCGGTCTTTTTTCCAAACCCGGTGGGAAGCCTGAAGCTTGAGTTTGACTTGGTTTATCTGGCACTGAGGACTGGGGTGAGCTATGATTCCTTTCCCCTGGTGTTGCTGCCTAGGTCTGCAAGGGAAAGGGAAAGTAACTTACTGTTGCACACTTGGCCTCTGTGTCCCCTTGGCTGCTAGGGGCTCTGCAGGCAGCTTGGTCAGTTAGCTCCTGGAAGGTGGGCACACGGTCCTCTGCATCACCCTCACCAGCCTCTTGGCCCACCCCCCACAGCTTTGAGCTTGACACAGAAAACAGGTGTTGACTTTTGAAAGTGATTATGTGGACCCTGCAAGCAAAAGAGTAGCTCTTGGATTTTCACATCTGGAAAAAGTGTCATAGTTAGTGAACATCTTCACTTCTCAGGTCCACCTACCTGGAAGTAGAGGCCTCTTCTAGGACGCTCAGTTCCAAGAATTTTATGTGAGGATTACTCTATTTTAGACTGAGTATGAATGTGTTGATGGAAACAGGTAAACAAACAAACAAACAAATAGGCCTTGAAGTCCAGTGTGGTCTCTTCCCAGCTGTGGCTTTGGAGTCACACAGTCTCAGCCCTCCCTCCCCGTGCCCTGCTCTGGGCTATGGCCCATTCTAGTCCCCTCTGGGCTGAGAAAGAGGGACCATGAGAAAGAGGGAGAGCCTGGAGGGCGCTGCTTTCCCCTCCCTGCGTGGTCTTGGGTGCAGTGTGAGCCAAGCATGGTTTCCCTTTCCTTTCTGGCCTCTGTAGACTGATGAAATGTCTTTGTGTACTTTCTAGGGTTAGTCATATAGTTAGTTTTCTCCTTTTGAGGAAGATCCCATAAAAGTTAGTTTAAAAGCAGTTTTCCTTTCTCTTTCTTTCTTTCTTTCTCTCAATTTAGAAGTGTTTTGACGTATTTCGAGGAAAAAATAAGAAGCATTGTTCACTTTACAAGGCTGCTTGGATGGAGAGCCTGCAAAATAGAAGGGCTATAAAGTGAATGGCCTGGGGACTTGTCCTGGTAAATTTTCTAATTGGAAGGAAATCTTGGGATTTCACAAATTTATAGAAAGTGGGAGAAAGACCACACGTAAACCCTCCCCCCCCCTTTCTTTTTCCAATTTCTGTTCTGCAAGAGGAAACAGAAATTGAGGAATTGAAGATAATCATGTCCTGACAGCCTTATTCAAAACAGTAATGCAAATCTCTTTTAGGAGAAGAAAGAAGGAACCTATGGATGTCCATTCCAATCACTTGGGGAGCTTCTAAAAGTGTAGTGGTGGCGGCCTGGAGATTCTACTGTGATTAGTCTGGGTTGGGGCTTGCTGTCAGTATTCTTTAAAGCGCTCCAGGTGATTCTAAGGAGCAGCCAGAGTCCTGTGTCATTGTCATGATTCCTGCCAGTGTTGTTGCATCTACCAGTAACTGGAGAGGTGATAAAAACACCCTTGGAGAAGTAACATGACCTTGAGCTGATCTAATGAAAACTACTCAGCTATAATTTGCAAGGTTCACATGGATACCCCAAGACCTGTGTGAGCTGGAACCCTGGCTAGTGGCAGGGTATTTGGGAGCCCAGATGTGTGGGCTCCAGGGGAAGCCCAGGGGAAACTTACAGCACAGCTTCCATGACAGCACAGCTAATGTCCATCACTGCAGCCTAAGAAATATTTCCAACCCAAATCTGATCCTGTCACTCTCCTGTTTAAAAGAGTAGTAGCTCCCCAAACTGCTCTCAGGATGAAACCCAAAATCCCTAGCCTGTCCTTCCAGGAGTGGCGCCGTCTCGCCCTGCCTTGCCCCTCCAGCCCCATCTGCCCACACCAGGTTCCACCGATGTCTGCTCCCAGGGTTGTATCTCACCATCCCTGCCTGCGGGGAAGGATCCTGCAAGTCCTTCAGATCTTTCCTCAAACATCATTTCTCCTCACTTGGTCAGGCTCCATCTTATTTGTTCTCACAGCATCTGCCACGGCTGACAATAGTGCTTTTCTATGTATGGCCACTGGTCACATCCCTGTTTGTGCTCCATCTATCCCCCTGAAAACCACACTTCTCAGGCTCCTCAGCACAGGCAGGAGACTGCTTTGGGCAGGGATTCAGAGGGGCTGCATTTCCTCCCTGCTTCCAGCTCCTGCCAGTTAGCCCCCCTCCCCATTTGACTCTGTGTTCCACCAACCCCGCCTGGCTCTGCCCTGGGGTGGGAGTGACTCCAGTAGCTGATCTCTGCACTGTCTCCCCATCTTCCTTTGGGGTTTTCAGCTCTCCTCACATTTGTAATTAGTTCCTCATGTGAAATTCCTTCTGTTGGACTGCCTCTCTTGGGCTCTGGTTTCCAGACTGGACCTTAATTGAGACAGTGACTTATCTGATTAATCTGTCTCCTGCTGCCTTGTGAGTAACTAACCAATTGCTTTTTAAAGAAACGTGTACCACTGCTGCTGTTCCTGTCCTCTGCTGGGCTTGCAGATCCCTATAGTTGAGGCTCTCTGCCTGCTCACCTCAAGCCTGGTCCCACCAGCTGCCAGGCCCAAGTTCCAGGGACTGGCACCACTCAGCATCAACCCTGCTGGCCCTTCCCTTGCACTCATTTACTAACTGACTCTCTACTTGGGAGTATGTTCTGGTAACCCACCTGGTACCACTGCCACTTCTTGTTCCCCCCAACTCCAGCCCCTGTCCAGGAGTGGGTGCTTCCCAGGCTCTGGCCAGCCTTCCCTGTGCCAGTGACTGAGGTCCTACCTGCTGACATCACTGATGCCCCCCTGCCTGGATTCTGGACCCTACTTCCTATCAGGGACCCAGTTCCCTTGTTCTCACCACCTGGGAGACATGCCATTACTGCTGCCTGCCTGCTTGTCTGCTATTGTCTGAATACTCTATGCTTGGACCCAGTACTAATCCTGATTGCCCAGCATGTGTCTGTGGTAGGTGCCACGCTCAACCTCATCCCCAGCCTAACTGGCTCCCCTCAGCCATCATTGATGACACAGTGCTGGTCCTAGGATATATGTGCATGTGTGTAAATGGAAGGCGAGAAGCCAGCCATGAAGGATGCTTACGCACATGGTGATCTTGACTGAGGAGGTGACATTGCTGCTAAGGAAGGTGACCGTGATGCAGGTGTCCTTGTTTCTTGGCTCCTGCAAGTAAAACTCCACGAGGCTGTGATGCACTAGGAAACCAAAGCAGAGCAGATAACCAGGCCAGAGGTCAGTAGGTGTAATGCACCAAAAGCCCCAGAGAGCAGCAGGGCAGTTAGGAAGCTTGCTCAATCTCTTAACAGCTGTGTGACCTGGAGTGGATTACTGGTTGTTGCAGGTCCTCAGCTTCTTCAAGTATAAACTGGGATAATAAAAGAAGATACCTTACAGATCTGAATGAGAATTAAATGTAAATATATACATTACACTGTCCTTAGACAGTGCCTGTACCTAGGAATCATTCAGTACATGATTTTTTTTGGGGGGGGGTCGGGGGGTTGGCTGCACCCATAGCATGCATAAATTCCCAGGCCAGGGATTGACCCCTTGCCACAACAGTGACCTCGAGCAACAGCAGTGACAACGCCAGATCCTCAACCCTCTGAGCCACAGGGGGCCCTAGTACATGTTTATTTTTATTATCCCTTATAATACTAGAATGTCCCATTCCTTTCTGGTGACATTATCCCATGGTGTGACTTTGAAAGCACCAAAAAGGATCTATTTTATACTAAATAATTAACTCACAAAATATAGCACCCCCCCACACACACACAGTGTCAGAGAACCCACTGGGTATGTAGGAGATGACTATTGCCCTCCTTATGGTGGCTGGGTGCTCATGTGGCCTCTCTACCCTCCCAGGCAGTACAGACACTGGGGCTCTCCAAGCTGGTATTGTCTGAGTTCCCTTGTGGCAAAGCAGGTTAAGAATCTGGTGTTGTCACTGCAATGGCTTGGGGCTTGGGTCGCTGCTGTGGCATGGATTTAGTCCCTTCCTGGGAACTTTCACATGCCACAGGCATGGCAAAAAAAAACAAAAAAAAATCTGGTATTGTCAACATAGACTGGGTAAGCATTCTTGTTCATGGTGATACCCCAAGATTTGCTGTCCCTCTAGCAAGAGAGGTAAGCCTCCATATGCCATGGGTATGGCTGAAAAAAAAAAAAAAAAGAATGTTTCCTGAGGTTCTGCTTCTCTCTTCTCTGATTACCCTGGAAGCCCTAGGAAGGTCAAATCTGCTAATGCTGGTTAGGTGGGAAATCCAGCCTGCACAGGGGCATGACATGGGAAATAGGATGTGAGCCATAGATGGTGTGCCAGTGGAACTGGAGCTAAAGCCAGTCCCTGCTGTTTACCTGTTTTGTGGCCTTGTCTAAGACACTAAACCTCTTTGTGCCTTAGTTCCTTCATCTACTATCAATAACCCCCAACATCAACTCAGAGAACATGATGATGATTAAATGAGGTAATAGAAAACACTTTGTGTGAAACATTGCTCTACACGAGAAAAGTGATACTATTAGAGAAATGATTATTTTGAGAAGATTCTCTGTCCATGTTGGTGCCTGCCTGGCAGGGGTCAAGGGTGACCACTGTCCTAGTGAGCACTGCTGAGGCCAAGGCAGGCCAAGAATGCTAGGTAATGGGAGCCCAAAGCATGATGTCCTGGGAGCGGGCACAAACAGGGAGCTGCGTGGACTACCAGGTGGATAGCCCGTACCTCCCAGGAGAGGAGGGGCCCAAATTTGATGCTCAGAATGGAAGGCTCAGAGCATGTATGCAAATGAGTGTTCTTCCTTTCTGTACCCTTCTGAGGTTTTAAATAGACACACCCATGCTTCTGGGGGCTTGGTGAATGGTGTCTCACAACAAATATGAAACATTCAGAAAAATGATGGCTCAATGAATCTCCCTCAGCAGAGACCCAGAAATGCCTTTAACCTCCGGTGTTCCTCAGGCTCCCTGGCTGTGCAGACAGGGAGGAGCCAGCTCCGGCCCACTTGGAGCTGTCCTGGAGCTGGAAGTAGAAGCGAGATGTCTGGTCCCAGCAGCATGGCTTCTGGCCTGGACAAAGCAACCTCCCCCAGGCTGACCTCTTGAGGGGCACCAAGGACCCCTGAGTAGCTGACAAATACAGCTAAAAAGAGAATACAGGTTCTCTGGAGAGGGGCAAAGATGCAAGTGTGGAGGCAGGTGGTGGCATGGAAAGAGTAGAGATTTAGGAGTCAGAAGACCTGGAGTTGAATCCTGACTTCACCTATCGGTGTAGGCTTGGGCACATCTCCACTCAGGGTTAGGTTGTCAAATGAGCTGATACATGTGAAAAGCCCAACCCTGACTCTTGTAACCCACTTTATTTCTAAGAAGCAGCCATGAATTCTTCCTGGCATGAAGTTAGAAATATCCCCATCTTGGCTCCCAAACTCTCCCACTGACAGAGGAACGGGAGTGATCACTTACTGAGTTCAGTCACTGTGCTGGTGATTGCCTGTGTACTATGTATTTGACTTTATCCTCACAATTGATTCTTCGAAGTAGGTACTATTATTTTTCCCATTTTCTGCACAAGTATATAGAGGTTCAGAAAAGGTAAGGAACTTGCTCCTAATCACACAGCTGCTAAGTGGAGAAGCTGAGATTCAAATCCAGATTTGGGGGACCACAGAGCCTGAGCTTCGGGCTCTGTCTCACACTTCACCAAGTCTTCTAGTACCAGGGAGGTATGGCCACAAAGATCCCTCCACCAACTAACCAGATACCAGCTGATCAGAAAATCAGTCAGAATTAGGGTGACCATATAAGTACCCACCCAACCCAGCATACTTCTGTTCTGAACACACAATAAACCAGACAGGACCCTAGAATAACTAATCAGGAAGTAGAGTCAACCTAGTGAAGACAAAAATAGCACTGGGAAGGAGAATGAGTCAGCCTGTAATACATGCATAGATTCTAAGACACCCTTTTCTCTCACATGCAGCATCTTTCCAAATGCTGCCATCTTAGCCTCAATGAATTGCAGTGGTTAGCAGCCACAGTGAATGGATAGAATGTGTACGTGAAGGGGAAGGAGGGCAGAAGGTTCAGCATTCCTCATGGACCCTGACCTATGCACCCTGTCAGAGTGAGAGATACATGGGATGGGCACCAAGGATGGAGGAAATGTATGCGGGATGGAAGAATCCAGAAGGTGCTCCCAAATACCACTCCAGAAAGAACCCACACTGGAGGGCAGATTTCCACGGTGGGGTATGGGGGAATGAGGATCAGTGTGCAGATAGGAAAGTCAGACACTGACACCCCCAAGTTCTCATCTGTAGAGCAATGTGTTGGGCTAGCTCTCTAAGACCAGTAGCTGCTGCCCCCACCTCTCCATTCCATGACTTTTTGCCCCAATTCTTCGCCTCCCATCTCTGCTTCCACGCTGGGCTGGACACAGCCCCAGATGGAGTCCTGGACTCAGCTGGGCAGCACACTGGCCCTACTCACCACAGTATGGAGCCTTGGAAGTGGTCATGAGGTAGACAGGCACTTCCTTGGGAAGTGGCTCTATCTGGACACCACCTTGTTCCACCAGCCCTGGAAATAAAGAAGTAAAGACAGCAGAGCCCTGAGGAGCCCATTTCAGGGTTCCTTGGAAGCCAGCCATGTACTGATTGATTCACACACCCATCTGTTCTATAGACAACTCCACTGTAAGCTCACGATGTGCCACGTCCAGTGGTGAGTCCTGGGATACATGCAACTTTGTCCAGTCAGGGAAGAACACACAGGTGAACAGCAGATATATTCTTCAGATTATCTGGCCCATTCCCAGGAGGTATTTATAAGAAATTTCAAATGTCTCCAACTTGCAAAACAATCTATATGACAGTTGTTTTAATGGCATTTGTATCCTGTGCAGTGAGCAAAGGAAGCATTTGAACTGAAAAAATAGTAGTTGACAAGTCAGAGAAGGACATTCCAGGCAGAAAGTACAGTCTGGGCAAAGGCATACAAGGTGAGGAAACATGAAATACTCTGGGCAATGTGAGTAGCTACATCCCTGGGCTGTTTGGAAAAAAAAGAAAGTGTAGTGACAAAGGAGGCTGGGCAGACCATGTGAAGTGGCTGTTACACCATCTGATCCATTATACCTATGGGAAATAGCGACATATGCCTCACAGTAGGAAGTCATCTTGCTCTGCTTTATTATGGGAAACCACCCTTACTTTAACATACTATCAAGCTGATATTCATTTCATTCATATAAGCAATGGCAGGCTGCTGCAGTTCCCAGTGGCAGCCAGAAGTGGAAGTGGGGAAAGCGAGGGAGCGGAACGAACCATATATACTGGCTAGGAGCTTTTCCTGGCATCTTCGTGCTGGATAACCCCAGAATATTCACAGCAATGACCTGCACAGGGGGAGTTGAGGCAGTTCCCTCAGACTTCCTGTGCCCTTCTCCCCAGACTGGGCTGGATCATCCAGGAATAAGCCCAGGTCAATAAGCAATTAGGAACCCCTCCAAGTGGCATGTGGATTCACCCCAGTTATGGGGATTCCCCCACAACACTTCGCTTTAGAGTCTATTGGGAACTGGAGAATGGCTGGCTTAGCAAGGAAGACCTATGAGAAACATCAAGTCTGAGAATGGGTCCATGCACTGGCTATACCAATGCTTCTAGAAAGCATCTTGAGGCTGAACTTGTAGGCCAGGGGCTGTGTGTGTGTGTGTGTGTCTGTGTGTCTGTGTGTGTGTGTGTGTGTGAGGGCTGTGTGCAGAGCAAGTATGGCATCAGGCAATAGTGTAGAGGGTGAGGGGAAGGGCACGGAAAGCTAAATGCCACCTTCTAGGTGGGAACAGGTTGATTGACTCATTACTTAAATTTTCTTTACCACACTTGTGTAGACTTCTTAACCACAGGAGATCAGGACTTAAAGAGGTAACAAGACTTGAACTTTCCCCAAGCTGTCAAAGGAAGCCAAAGGGGTAGCACTTACCAATCCTTGGACAGGAAAGCAGAAAAGGATTGAAACAATCCAGACAGTGTCCAGCAAGGAAGGCCTTGTAGCTGGTACAAGGAAAGGCCATCAAAGGACAGGAATTCTCCAGGGCACTGACGTAGAGGTGTACAGCCCTCATGTGATCACAGATCAGATAACTGTAGCCTGAGCAGGGCCAAAAAAACACAACCAAGGTTTCAGTTCAAGACAAATGGAAATTCCCTCCATGCTATTTACTGTAACTCTATTGAATTTTATATTCCAACAAACTACAAATACACAGGATGTCCCCAAAGCCACATTTTAAGAATATTAATCAGCGTGGTTACTACACTCTAACTTTTAATTTTCCTGAGATAACTAAGCCAAATTTACTAACAAAATTGCTTAATTTGAGATCACTCTTCCACGATCATACAAAGTCTATTTCAGAAAATGGGGGCATGCAGAGAATTGGTGATCCTGACCCCACTTATCAAAATGGATATCTGTCTGCACATTTTTACCCTCTTCAGCATCACCCACACAATCAAGTCTTATAACTTAATTATACACAACCCAGCAACGAAACAATCAAGGGAGGCAGTAGCAGTACCTGGTTCATCTCTGAAAGCCAATGTGCTGAGGTTCGCCTCACCTAATGACTGATATATTGAATTTGCCAAATGTCTCAATACAACAAACACTTGGGTTTCTTGTTATTGCTGTTGTGGACTATTTAAAAATTTTTGATAATTCACATTGAACGAATTTGCTGGGGCTGAGAGGTCTATAGTAAGCCATAACTCCAGCGTTACAGGGTCTTCAGACTCTTCCTTCACCTTGGGAACCCCCCTCTGGGACCAGGAACCAAGTTTGAGCTGTGTGTTGACTTTCCTTTCCCCCACAGTTGGGACACTGTCTATGGCCAACCTCCTTCTAGCTGCACAGGGAGCTGGGAGACACAAATTAAACCCTTCTAAAATTGCATTAAGAAGAAAAAAAAAGTAGCCAACTAAAATGCCACAGAAATTTAAAAAGCCCCTTTAAATCAAACCATCCCATTTGATCAGAACTACTGAAAAATTACAAATTATTAAAAGAAACATGTTCTTAAAAAATTGATAAATTTAGTAAGTTGGATTTGTGGTTACTCAAAATTGTCAAAAGAATTCTCAAATTTTTAAAATTTTGGTAAAGCAGGAAAAGGTTGAAAACCTAGTAGTCAAAAATCAAAATAAAATTACTGTATGAAAAGTTGATAGGTTGGCAATATTCATAAGAAGAATATAAGAAGACTAGACAACTCTTAATGCTTAGCTTTTGATAAGTTTAAAATTATTTAAAGTTATGCTAGCATATATTCAGTGACTATACCCAAAAAGAACATTCCAGAAGAATATATTTAAGAGAGAAGAAATGTACATTTACTGAATGTATTCAAGAAGATTATTTTAAAAACAATCTTGGAGAACGTAAATTTAGTAAGTGTGGGGAAACACCATGCAGTGACTTGGCCCTTCAGCTAGCTAGCTTTGGGCTCATCTGTCTGCTTCTGCCACACTGAGGCTCTGCAGAGGATGCAGCAAGTGGGTCCCAGGAAGAAGGGAGGTGACTGGCTTGAATGATGTTAGATCACAGCAGGGCTTAAGAAGTAGGGAGGACAGCATATATGGAGCAGACTCTTAACTGCAAGCACTCCTCCTGAGGCTCCAAAGTCATTCATTCAGTAAGTGCTGAGTAAGCTGGATGGACCATAGCTAAGGACACTGTAAGGAAGACCCCTGTGGCCCACACTGGCTGACTCAACGTGAAGACTCAATTCAAGTCTCTGAGATAGCCAAACACCAATTCTCTCTGGCTTTCTGACCTGCATGAATGAAGGTGGGACAGCCAGGTTGGTCTTGGCCTCCATTGACGAAGTAGTCCACATGTCCAACAGGAATCCGAATTCCCAAATCTGAAGGGAGGAAGAACCCTGTTACCTTCTACTGCAGGGGCGCATTTTCCAGGTCCCACAGCAGGGTCTGCTGGCAGCAGAGCCTGAGGGCTGACCTTGGGGACCACCCCCCTCTCTGAGCTGAATGGGTGTCCATTTTACCACTAAGCGCCAGGAGACTGCAGAACTAGCCCCCAGATGGTTTTCTTTCTTTCTTCCTTCCGTCGTTCCTTCCTTCCTTCCTTCCTTCCTTTCTCTTTCTCTCTTTCTTTTTTTTCTAGTGCACCTGTGGCATATGGAGCCTCCCAGGCTAGGGGTCAAATTGGAGCAACAGCTGCAACCTACACCACAGTTCACGGCAATGCCAGATCCTTAACCTACTAAGTGAGGCCAGGGATCAAACCCGTATCCTCATGGATACCAGTTGGATTCATTTCCACTGCGCCACAATGGGAACTCCCTCCAGATGGTTTTCTAAAGGAGTTTTGCCATGCTGAAGGGAATAGAATAATAAATTCATGAGAATATACTCACATTTGCTTAATAAAATCAGTAAAAATATCCCTTAAGATAAGTGTTTAAGAATAGTTTAGTAACTATTATAAACTTGGTAAATTTCCTTGTTGAATAATCTCTATTTCACTTTGAGCAACAGTTCAGATATGTGTGTTTGGGACCACATTTCCAGGCTCCCACATATATCTGTGCTTTCCTGACTCAGCAGAAATATAAGCTGGCTACAAAGAGATACATTGGAGAGGCTATTATAGCCCTTATCTCCTCAGCCCTCAGACTAGGTCAGTCCAACTGCCAAAGACCCTGATTTTCTCCTTCATGTTATCTATCACTATTGTAAGCAATTGAGTGTGTATTATTTGTTTAATGTCACCTGTCCAGGGTTAAGCAATGGCCTAGAAGTCATCCTTGGCACATCATCTGTCCCATTGGCTTTCCCTCCAAAATACATTTTGAATCTTTCTACTTTTCTCCGTCTCTTCTGCCACCACCTCTGCCCAAGCCATTACCATGTCTCAGCCAGGCTACCACTGTAAACACCCTCTAATAAGTCTGCAGGCTTCCTCTTGGTGCCACTGCAGCCCATTCTCTGCACAGCAGCCAGAGTAATCTCTTCAGGACATACAAATCATCACCCTGATCTCACTGATTCGTAGAATAAAATTTAAACTCCTTGCCAGTCCTGGCCCTGCTTCTTTTTCCCCAGCCTTGCTCAGTACATCATTCAGTATTCTAACCACATGGTTCTCCTTCCTGACCCCACCCACATCCTCTCCACCCAGAATGTTCTCCTGGCTCTTCCCAATGCTGACTCATTCTCATTCACAAAGTCTCACCTCAAATATCACCTCCCTGGACAGACTTTCCTTAATAATCCTATCTGAAATAGACTCCATCCCTCCTGCCAAGTCATGCTCCTCCCATAGCCCTCATTATCATGATCTCAAGGTGGAATTATCTTGTCTGTTTACATGTATGTAAGCTCTACCATAGCAGGGCCTTTATCTGGCTTTTTCCTGTTCTGTCCCCAACATCAGCACAGCACCTGGCTCATGCAAGTGCCAAATACTTATTTATTGAATGAATAAGTGAATGAATGCTTGCCCAATTAGCTTGTAAGTTCAACGTGGGCAGAGATCTTATTTGATGCTTTGTGCATTGCAGTATTCTCAGTGCTTGCTACATAGCTCAATAAAGACCAACTGAATAGATGGAATGATTTAGAAAAAAATCACATTAGAAGAGGTTCCAACTTTGAAGGGGACGGAGAGGTCTAGCTTGGATAAAAGGGGACCAATGAGTTATCTATTTAGCAAATTTAGGAACAGAAGGATTTAACCTTTTTAATTAAAATGGTTAATTAATAGCTAAGCAAGGGCTATGGACTTTGGCTTCTTATGAAATGAATGTGGGAAAGAAGGTTAAATAATACGACTTATGAGTTTCTTCCAGAATCATGAATCTGTGGGTTTTGGATGTTAAAAGAAGGCTTCTAACCAAATGGAATGAGACATGGCCATCTCTCACTTGAACTGCAAACTCTTCTGGTCAGAGTCAGATCTAATTTCTTCTTTTACCCAAGATGCTGAATACAAGGCCTAGCACCAGACTCTATGGACATTTGATAGAAGAGAAATGAGGAGGAATTCCCATCTTCTCACCCAGCTGTTCAGAAAAGCTTAATTTGGTCATGATGGATTCAGAGTTGGGGGGGGTCTTGCCTGTGCCTATCACTACCGAAGGGGGAAATTCTCATTCTTCACTGGACTGAGGGCTGGGCTCATCCTCTGGGCAGGAGGGAAGTCCTGATTTGCCTAAGCATCTGCCCCAAAAATGGAGCCCAAATTTCCTGAGGCCAGGCACATTCACCCTAAAAAAGCAGCCTGACTTTCCCCTGTCTGCCAGGCAAAAGTATACTTTGAACATTACCTCAGCATGAGTTTTAGTGTTGAATCAGAGTGAGACTCATGACCAGTTCTGGTGAGAGAATCCTCCTGCCTCCTGCTAGCTAGAAATAATATCATTCATCTCGGTCTTCAGAAAATGACAGCGCTAGAAGACACTTTCAAGATCACGCTGGTGAATGCCTCACTGCAACATAAGCTCAGCAAAGAAGGGCCTCTCCTGGGGGCCGCCCAGATAAATGCTAGCTTCCTAGCTCCTGCCCTGTGCTCATTCCCCCACCCCAGCTCACTGTCCGTGTCTGTGTGGATGGCTTCCACGAAGAGGGCATCTCCAGAGTCCAGGCGCTCCTCCAGGCTGGCTCTGGTATACTCCGGTCCAGCAGGGTCCAAGCCTGGAAGGACACATATGTCAGGGCCCTTTCATGTCAGCTGCAAGAACCACCGTGGACTCACCACCCACTTACCCAGCTGCTCTTTCAGTTCAGATCAGGGTCCTTGTTGAGGCAAAAGGGCAAAAGATCTAGCTCAGGACCACGTTTCCTGGGCAACTCTACTCTGTTGTCTCTGTCTCAATGATAGTTTCTCTGACTCTAAAATGAACTTGGTAGCACTAACCACTTCATAAGGGCTAATGTGAATAATATTAGTCCCCATGTAGTAATAACAGCAGCTATAAGTTTTTGAATAGTTACTATGTGCCAGCCCTTGTGCTGAGCAGTTTCACACATCTAGTCTTTGTGACAACAGAGTAAAGTTAATATTACTCTCTCTAGGCCTTTGATTGTATCCCTTTCCCTCTTCCTCCCCCAAAAAAGCAGACCCTGAGACAAGGATTTAAAGTGCAAATAGCTTATTTGGGAGAAGATCACAGAAAACAGTGGAGGGTGTAGAAAAACAAGTCAGAGAATGGAGGAAAAATTCAAACGAGTAGATTACCACTTTGGGTCTCATTGCGCTGGGGTCCCTCTGGAGGATTTTGTAGATCATGACTCAGAATTGTCCCACTGAAGTGCCAGGAAGCCAGGGTATTTACCTCACAGCTCCAGTCCCTTATTGATTGAGATAGTTTCTGAAGCATGAAGTTTTTAGTACTTTGCAAGTACTTAGCAAAATCATCTAAAGGTGATTTCCATAGTGGGCCAAGGAGATATGAATTTTTACAACCCACTTTACAGTTGTAGAAACTGAGGCTCAGAAAGAAATACATGTCCTCTTATACTAATATTAGTATTAGTATAATTATACATTTTAGTGGTGATTGATGACTTGGTCATAAGAACAAAGGTTCAATACTTCCCTCTGCCAGCCTCAGGAAAGGCTCTTCCAGGGCATTTTCTATCTCCAAACCTGAGAAGGTGGGCAGGGAAGAATGTTACCTGTGATCCGTCCCAGCTGGCCTTTGTAGAAGTGTCCTACCATGCCCCCAACATGGGCCCCCAGGCTGACACCAATGATGTGGATTGAGGACTCTGACACACCCAGCACCTAGAACGGGCATTGAGAGTGAGCTGAATTTGGGCCACAGCAGCTCCTGGCCTTACAAGGGTTAACACTTTCCCTCGAGGCGTCAGAAGCAGGGGGTCCTGGATATGACACCTCTGCCACATATGCATTGGGAAAGAAGTGCAGAAATCTGATCCTGTTAATGACTTGCTCTCTCCCTGGGCTCTCAACCTCCACTTACTTTCTCTCTGGATCCTAAAGCTTGAGAGTGATGACCACAGCCATTCCCTCTTGAGGGCCTAGTAGAATCGGCCATGGCACCCCCCATCTAACATGCAGTGGCACATTTTACAGAGGGGCAGCAGGAGGCTCAGAGAGGTTCAGTAACCCGCCCAAGGTCAGCACTGTAAGTGACAAAGTTAAGGTTTGAGCCAAAGACCCACAAGCTATTGGGTGACTCTGCTTCCACCCTAAAGCTCCTCCTCCATTTTTCTTTCTGACTGTTTTCTCGCCCATAAGCAGCTAGAACTCATCCAAAGCTCTTCTACACTTACCAGGAGTTTACTGAGGAAACGGGATATCTCGAGACCCAGCTTAACCACATTTTCCACGGCTGAAAAGTAGACACCTGTAGAGCCATAAACCCAGTCCACGGCGATCACATTAGCATCTGCTGCCCGCAGAAGGGCACCAATGAATTCATCAATCCAGGAAGGCTTTGTTCCTAAAGCCCTAGACGTGGGGCCAGAAAGGTTAGGAAGATTATCTGTCCAGCCAATATCCCTTGTCATGGAAGTTACAATGACAACTGTAATTCTGTTCTAGAAACAGAATAAACCCAGAAACGAAAAAAGTCACAACAAGTAGGAGGGGGTTATGGGCAGTAAACCCTACAGCACTTTGTAAGGAGGATGTAATCCCAAAGTCAGCAGGGCTGCTGTCTGCACATGTGGAACCTATGTGTAAATTATAAAAGGGTTCCTTTATTCCAGATAGATGCAGCCTCAGGCCAGGGCTTAGAGCCCAGATCAGAGTTTGGCTCTAAGTCAGGTGCCTTTGTGCAATGCCTACACCGCACAGACCATATGCACTGACCCTGTTTGTGTTAGTCATGGAAAAGAAAAGATAGGTTTGTGTATCAGAGTTAAGATCTGGAACCTCAATTGTCATTCTATAATATAGGTACTTTCCTGGAGGATGTTTTCATTTACTCATTTATTCACTCACCCTTTCATTCATTAACATAAATTAACAAATGGGCCAGCCAATATGCTAGGTGCTCTATAAGAAATAGAGAAAAATAAGATAACCCCATCTTTCTGGAATTTACTTAGGACTTTTCTAGGAAAAGGAAAATAATGGAAAACATTTCAGGAAGATTTTTCCACGAGACCGGTAATGGGAAAGAAGTTTTCTGAATGCCCAGAGCCTGCTAACATGGACAGAGAAGCCCAGAGCATGGGCATATGCCATGGAGTATGTCTTTGGGGCATCTGGAAGCAGACAGTATGGCAGGGCTGCTGAGCTCTCCAGCTCCATTAGCCATCTCTGGGTTGGGGGTACATACCCAGCCTTAGATAGTAGCCAAAGGCAAGGTTTGCTGGAGAAGAGACTTTGGCACAAGAGTGAGAAGGGAAGCCTACAGAAGGATATGGCTGGGTCTCTGGAGTCAGGATTTGCGAGGCAGAGAGAACCCAGAGATAAGGAAACAATGGTTCTCTGGGCAGTGCCTCACTGGCCACCTCTTCATTGGGCGCCCCCAACTCCAGCTGCTCGGCAGTGCTACTGTTTCACCATATTCTCTCCCTCTCTCCTCCCAGCAACCTTTCTCTGTCTCCGGTGTTGACAATGGGCTTTGGAGAAAAGATATTGGCAGGAAGGATAGTGATTGAATTGGGACCTAGTAACCATATATTATAACAAAATTTGGACTGTAGGGCATCAAAGAAATTGAAGAAGTGTGTTACACCTGAGAAACACTAACCTCTGGGAATGGTGAAGTAGCACCCATAAGTAGAAGTTGATTAGGTCACAAAACCCGGGAAGAAGTGAAGAAGAGGAAATAAAACCCTGGCTAAAAACACCACGATGTTACCCCTTAATGACTGTACAAAGCCTATGACCTCATCGGCTGAAATGTATCATGCAACCCACGCTTCAGGGAGGAAGAGCTCACTGAGATCAAGCTCCCTTTTATTCAAATACAGAAACTGAGGTTCTGTGCGCTGGAGTGACTTGTCCAGGGTCACACATATTTGCTGTTTGAGAGTGTGTAGATGAGACTAAGGAGAGGAATAACATATATGACCACCAAGAAAAACAACACCACTGTGTTCATGTTGATAAGAGACACCTTCAAAGTCAGCAGGAGGTGAGCAATGGGACCCGTGACAGGCAGTAAATCCATTTCTCCTCTTGCCGTCCTCTAACTTCCTAAGGTGTTATGGTCGCTTTCTAGTTCTTAGCTGAGGTGATCCTATTGGTTGGTTGGCTCCCACCTGAATCCATGGATAACTAGCTTGGTTCCTAGAGTGGCATTGAACCCAGAATTCTGGATGTCACTACTTTCTTCCACTAGCTGCCCACAGCCAGGATCCAAAGGGGTGAAGAGGAGAAATTGGACTTTGAGACTGGTGCCTCGGAGGAGATTAGCATTCTGGAAGTCAGTGCACTTTTTCTGTGGGGTAGGAGGTGCATCTCCTAGAGGAAAAAACAAGCAGACAAAAAAAAGAAATATCCAAAGTGAGGTCATCTGCTCTTTAAAGAAAGGTGTTCTTGAAAGGAAGAAAGAAAGGAACAAGGGCTTAAAGGCATTCATTATAAATCAGCTAGTGCAATAATCAGGCTCATTTATAAAAGGCATCACTTCTGTAACCAAAACCTGTGAATATTTTTCATGTCTAAAGATAAAATGCCAGAGAAGAATATGCATATTGGTCAACTAGAGAAGATTAAAGGCCATGGTGAAATGGATATTGTTATGGGCTAAGCTGAGTCCTCCCCACAAACTCATGTGTTGAAGTCCTAATCCCCGCTGCTGCTTCAGAATGTCACTGTTATTTGGAGATAGGGTCCCTACAGAGGTAATTACATTAAATTGAAGCCATTAAGGTGAACCCTTATCCAATAGTACTGGTGTCTTTATAAGAAGAGGAAATTTGGTCACAGAGGAAAGAAGAGGTGAAGACAAACATAGTAGATGAACATCCACAAGACAAACAGAGAGGTTTAGAATGGATCCTTCCCTCACAGCCCTCAGAAGGAACAAACCTTATTGCCACCTTAAGCTCAGACTTCCAGCCTCCAGAACTGTGAGATGATAAACTTCCGTTGTTTAAGCCACCCAGTGTCTGGCACTTTGCTACAGCAGCACTAGCCCTAGCTAAATAATGCAGTTTCCTGAAAAGAACCCTGGGCTATGAAATGAGCAGTTGCCCTGGGGACTAGGCTCATTTTGGTCTGAAAACCCTATCCCAGAAGGTTTCAAACTCCCCACTCCAGGAGTTCCCCAGTGGCTTGGCCGGTTAAAGATCTAGCATTGTCACTGCTGTGGCACAGGTTTGATCCCTGACCTGGGAACTTCCAAAAGTGCATCCAAAAACAAAAACAACTCCCCATTCCCATCATGTCTTGTTGTTTTGAGCAATCCACAGCCTTCCAGTGCCCAGCACATGGCTGCCCAGCCAGATAGTGGAGAAGACCCTTAATGGGCTATATGTACTCTGCAGAATCTTCCAACAGATACCTTTAAATAGGATATTTTGTGGTCAAGTTCAGTCACCGAAGGGCCTTTTACAACACTGGACCGAAAAAAACAGCTTGAAACTCCTGCTTCCCAGGGAGCTGAAAATCTGGCCTATCTTCAGTACCCAACAGCCCACCTTCATGTCTGTGATAAAGAGGTGGGGCATCTGATACCCAGCTCATCTTACAGAGAGAGACCCGCAGAAGCAGCAGGGCACAGGCTGAGCACTGCACAGGGCCCCAGTTCTGGTGCAGTCAGAAGCTACCTTGCATTCCTGCCATGGGACAAAGCCATCTGCAGAATCAGAAGAGAGGTCCAGATTGCAGACTGATCTGTGCAGGCCTCTTTATTCAAGTCTATGGAATGGTTATCTGCTCTCAGAGGTAACTAGGGAGCACGTGTACAAAGAACACGTGGATCTGTGGTGCACTAGGTATGGTACTGTGAGCAGACTGTGGGAACCCCACCCTTAGAGAGTGCTGACAGTGGTTTCCTCACCTCTGCTCCTGAGGCCCAGACCTGGTCCCTAAGCCTCCTTGTGACTCCCTTCTGAGAAGCCAGGTCTTGGACACCACTGCAATGAAGCCCGGTCAGACAGTGCAGCACCCCCATTCTCCTTGGCCTGCAGCAACTTGAGCTCCTGTGGGACATGAGAGACCTCCTCATCTGTCTTCCCCAACCTTTGGCTTTTTGAAGAAAAGATGAAAAGACTACTTGAGCATGAGACTCGAACCCATACATGAATACATTTACTCTACTGGTCATGTAGGGAAACCTGCATCCATCAGACACAGTATTAAGAGTCCTTTAAAATGAGCATAGTATGTCACAAAGCAAGCCCAACGAACGTCACAGAATCAGTATATTCCAGACAATGTTATCTAAATAAAATGCGACAAAATCAATAACAAAATTACTTAAAGATACATTTGGAGATTTTAAAATTCCATTTTGAGTGATGAATGAGTTAAAGAATAATCACAATGGAGACTAGAGAATATTAAAAACAAAATGACAGTAAAACCAATACAATATCAAAACTTGAATAAAGTAGCTTAAACTGCACTAGGCTGGTATTTATAACCTTAAAAGCAAATGTTTGGGGTAAAAGGGGGAAAATATAGATTAGGTAATCTTGTGACTCAGAAAATTGAAAAAAAATAAAGCAACTGCAAATAAAATATTGGGAAAGAAACATAAAGGAAGTGGCTGAAATTAAAGAAAACAATGAATATGAACGGCATCATTAACAACTCAGTCAGTGCAATTGCTTAGGCTGGAGAGAATTTTTGACACTTGACTTTATTCCACATCCCCATACAAATGGTGAGTAAATCCTCAGAACGAAATATTCAGAATTAAACCATTCTGACTACCTATGCTGTTATCACCTTGGTCTTAGCCACCATCATCTCTCAAAATGATTGCATAGCCTGCAATGCTTTTCCTGCCCTTATTCTTGGCTTCCTTCAGTCTATTTGCAACACAGTAGCTAGAAAAGTAAATCAAATCATGTCAACCTCTGTGCAAAAGGCTCCAAGGCATTTCACTCAAAATAAAATCCAGAATGCTAACAGTAAAAGAAAGCTCTAATATCCTAGACCATCCCCTCTGGGAGCCCTTTGACTAACTATGGCTTCCTCCATTCCAGCCACTGTTCTCCTAGCTCTTCCTCACTCTAGACAGGCTTCCGTCTGAGGGTCTGCACACTGGCCGCTCCTTCTGCCTGGAGTGTCTTTCGCTAGACATCCACGTGGCTAATTCACCTCTTTCAAGTCTTTGCTTGCCAAACCTCTAAGCCCTTGTTTAAATTGCAACCTACCTATGCTCCTCACCTCTGTTCTTTCAATCTTCCTTATCATGATCTATTTATTTTATAGAAATTATCATCTAATAAATTCTTTTTTTTTAACCAGTTTATTATTAAACATATCGTTGTTTTTGTTTTTGTTTGCTTTTTAGGGCTGCACCTGAGGCATATGGAGATTCCTAGACTAGGGGTCAAAATCGGAGCTATAGCTGCCAGCCTACACCACAGCCACAGCAACGCCAGATCCGAGCCACATCTGCAACCTACGCCACAGCTCACAGCAAAATTGGATCCTTAACCCACTAGCGAGGCCAGGGATCGAACCTTCAACCTCACGGTTCCTAGTGGGATTTGTTTCTGCTGTGCTATGAGGGGAACTCCACTAAACATATTGTTTATTGATTTCCCCACATTAGAAGATACTTAAAGAAAAAAGGGATTTTTATCCATGTTGTTCAGAGTACTGCCTAGAATAGTACTTACTATGCACAATAAAAACCAAAAGGTAGTTCTTTGAAAAAAATAATGAACAAGATGTACTTTAAAAAACAAACAAACAAACAAACAAACAGGAGTTCCCGTCGTGGCTCAGTGGTTAACGAATCTGACTAGGAACTATGAGGTCACGGATTCGATCCCTGGCCTTCCTCAGTGGGTTAAGGATTTGGCGTTGCTGTGAGCTGTGGTGTAGATTGCAGACATGGCTTGGATCCCGTGTTGCTGTGGCTCTGGCGTAGGTCGGATGGCTATAGCTCCGATTCGACCCCGAGCCTGGGAACCTCCATATGCCGTGGGAGTGACCCAAGAATTGGCAAAAAAGACCAAAAAACCCAAAAAGACAAAAAACAGATGTATTTTTTTTTTTTTTTGGCTGTACTCATGGCATGTAGAAGTTCCCGGGCCAGGGACTGAACCCGAGCCGCAGTTGCAACCAGCACCACACCTTTGGCAATGCCAGAACTCACTGCACCACATGGGAACTTCCAAATCAGATCTACTTTTGATAATACAGATTAAAGAAAAAAAAGAGGGAAGTCACAAATAAACTATATAGTAAATTAAAAGGGGATGTAAACACAGCATTTTTTAATTAAAAAAATTTTATTATAGCTGATTTACAATGTTGTCAATTTCTGCCATACAGCAAAGTGACCCAGTTATACATTTATATATTCTTTTTTTCCCCACATTATCCTCCATCATGTTCCATACACAACAGATTTTTTTTTAGAACCACAAAAGGCCTTGCTTATACCCACTCAACAATTAAAAATACAGATAATTTCCTAGAAAATGCTTAATTTCCTAGAAATATACAGCTTACTGAAACTTAGTCAAGAAAGAAAAAAAAAATCAAGTGTAAAACTGTATCATAAAGGAATTGATACAATAGTTTTAAATCTGTTCATCAAAAAACTCTACCAGACCAATTCTACAGAGAGGCTCTAATGACCCTTCTATTCTCTTACACACACTCTTCCAGAAAATAGAAAGGGGGAGAAAGACTCAAACTCATTCTTTGAAAATTACCAAAATGTCAAAACTGGAGAAAGAAAGAAGGAGAAAGGAAAATTAATGGCCACTATTGTACAGAGACATAAAAACCCTAGATAAAAATCAAATCCTTCAAGGATAACAAGAACCAAAAATACATCATGGCCAAGAATCATGGGTTTAATCCAAGAAATGACAAGATGGTTTAACATTAGAAAATGTATTAATGCAACTCGCATAAGAACAGATTAAAGAAAAAAGTCAAATGCTCATCTCAATAGATGTAGGAAAAAAACGATAAAATTCAACACCCAACATAAGAAAGGAAAGGAATCTACCAAAAGCCTATAGCAATGATTATACTTGGTGAAACATCTGAAGCATTTCATTCAGAACTGGGAACAAACAAGAATGTCTGTTATCAGTGCTTCTATTAAATATTACTCTAGAAGTTCTAGTCTGAAATAGTAAAATAAGACAATAAAATAGGATAAAAGTTAGAATGTTTGAAGAGGGGGAAAGGAATTGCCAGTATTTGTGGATGATAGAATAAAACTGTCCAAGGGAGTTCCCAATGTGGTACAGCCGAAACAAATCCAACTAGGAACCATGAGGTTGCGGGTTTGATCCCTGGCCTCTCTCAGTAGGTTAAAGATCTGGCATTGCTGTGAGCTGTGGTGTAGGTCACAGACGTGGCTCGGATCCCGAGTTGCTGTGGCTGTGGTATAGGCCAGCAGCTACAGCTCCGATTCGACCCCTAGCCTGGGAACCTCCACGTGCCTCAGGTGTGGCCCTAAAGAGACAAAAGACAAAAAAATAAATTATTTAAATAAATTAAAATTGTGACTTTAAAAAAAAAAGAGAATAAAACTGTCCATCAATCAAGACTATGGAACCTGGCACAGTGAACATGTTCAGATACCCCTTCCCCTAAAACCACTTCAACCAAAGAGTAATGACAGATGAATATCCAAAAGAGAGAGAGAGAGAAATATAGACAATCACAAATACAAAATCAACATCTCCATGAAAAAGAACAAGAAGCGAACTGCAAAATGGTGCTGGGTTCCAAGTCTAGGAGAAGGCAGTGGTTGTAACACTTCAGCTTTGGGAAGTAAGTGGGGCCCCAAAGTGGTCAATGTCAGGTGTGGAAGACCCACCTGTGTAGCCAGTATCGTGGAGAGGGGCTCCCCAACTCAGGAAAGTAAGATAAAAATGAAAACAATACAAACAAAAATAGCTACTGACTTTTAACTGTGGCTATCACTCTATTCAGAGAGACAGGACGGAAAGCAAGGCCTCATTCACAGGAACTAAGACAATGCACCACTCTGGAGGGGAGAGAGCAAAGATGAGGGCTCAAGTGGGGAGACAGACAGGAGAGAGACCAAAAACAGACTTTTCATTGAAAATTAAAATGAAACTAGTCTACCGTTAGAAGTCAAGATAATGGTTATCTTTGGGGAGGTAGTGATTAAGATGGGATATAGGGAATGGGTTTCAAAAATCTAGTAACATTTTATATCTTGAGTTGGATGATGGTTACACAGGGAACTCATTCTGGAAAGTCATTAATCTGCATATTAATATCCTGTGTACTTTTTGGAAAATATGCTGTACTTCAATAAGAAGTTTACTTTTTTAAAAGCATGCAAGCAAAATGTTTAAATATATAAAAGAAATAAGAAGTGTACAAAGATAGTCAATAAAGCTAATAAGTGGGTCATGAATTCATTCCAGGTGAAACAGAGTTTCAAAAATCTTTGGGAGTTCCCGTTGTGGCTCAAGTGGTTAACGAACCCGACTAGGATCATGAGGACTCAGGTTTGATCCCTGGCCTCTCTCAGCGGGTTAAGAATCCGGCATTGTGGTGAGTTGTGGTGTAGGTCGCAGACTTGGCTTGGTTCTGACGTTGCTGTGGCTGTGGTGTAGGCCAGTGGCTACAGCTCTGATTCAACCCCTAGCCTGGGAACTGCCACAAGCCTCGGGTGCGGCCCTAAAAATACGGAAAAAAAAAAAAAAAAAAAAAAAAGAAGCTTTTTAATATGAGGGTGCAGTTAAAGAGTACAGACAATAGAGAGGCTCCAACATTTATCTAGTAATTGTTCTCTAAAGGAGGAGAATGGGAGAAGCAGCAATATTTTGAAAAGGTAATTGTTAAGAAGTTTCCATAACTAAAAAAGATATGAGTTCTCCAATGAAAAGTTATACTCAGTGTAATGAGCAAGATAAAAAATAAATTAATCTACACTAGGCAGATGATCATATAACTGCAGATCATTAGGTATAAAAGATATTCTTTTTTTGTTGTTGTTGGTATTTTTGTCTTTTTAAGGCTGCACCCGCAGCATATGGAGGTTCCCAGGCTAGGGGTCTAATTGGAGCTGTAGCTGCTGGCCTATACCACAGCTCACAGCAACGCTGGATCCTTAACCCACTGAGCTAGGCCAGGGAACGAGTCTGCAACCTCATGGTTATTAGTTGGATTCATTTCTGCTGCGCCACAACAGGAACTCCTGTAAAAGATATTCTTAAAAATTCCTAGACCAATGCATTGAAAAACTTAAAAGCAATGAATAATTTTCTAGAAAAATATAATTTCCTGAAACTGACTCAAGAAGAAATAATACTCCAAATAAACCTAGGGGCATCAAAAAAAAATTTGAATTGGTAATCTTCTCTAGCCCTAAAGTACACTAGATGGTTTTGTTTGAGAATGCCACCAAACCTCTAAATTGTAGATAACCTTTATGTTATCTAAAACTGTCTATCTAAAATTGTTCCGCAGAACAGAAACATATTTTATGAGGTTATGATAATCTTTTTTAAATTTATTGTTTATTTATTTATTTATTTTTTGTCTTTTTGCCATTTCTTGGGCCGCACCCATGGCATATGGAGGTTCCCAGGCTAGGGGTCGAATCGGAGCGGTAGCCACTGGCCTATGCCACAGCCACAGCAACTCGAGGATCCGAGCCACATCTGCAACCTACACCACAGCTCATGGCAATGCCAAATCCTTAACCCACTGAGCAAGGCCAGGGATCGAACCCACAACCTCATGGTTCCTAGTCAGATTCGTTAACTACTGAGCCACAACGGGAACTCCATTATAATCTTAATATCAACAGTAGACAAGGGCGATACAAGAAAAGAAAATGATAGATAAATTTCCTTTAGGGAAAACAATAAATATAAAAATACATATAAAAACAAATATTGGCAAATAAAATTCACTTTTTTTTCTTTCTTTTTTTTTTTTTTTTTTTTACTTTTTAGGACTACACCCAAGGCATATGGAGTTTCCCAGGCTAGGGGTTGAATTAGGAGCTACAGCTGCTGTCCTATACCACAGCCACAACAACTTGGGATCTGAGCTATGTCTGCGACCTACACAGCTCACACAATGCCAGATCCCTGATCCACTGAGCGAGGCCAGGGATCGAACCCAAATCCTCATGGATACTGGCTGGATTCACTGCACCGCAACAGGAAGTCCAACATCATATTTGTTAAAATACCCCATGACCGAAAGATTTGGCCCTGGTGATATTCATCTAAACTCATGGAATTTACAGGAAAATATAAAAGATTATCTTCATAGGAAGATTGTTTAAACAAGACACCAAAAGCACAAATTGTAATAAGAAATAAGAATTAAGACAAAATGTACTGCCACTTTTCCTATAAGATTGATAACATGAAAAGATTTGATAATACAAAGTTTTGGTGGAGAGAAAGGCAAACTTCTTTACAGGGCAATTTTTCTCACATCTATCAAAAATGTGTAAGAAATAAATCCTTTTAGATCCAGTATATAGTGTACAAACAGCCATCACATAAAACAAGATATAGGGTCATTTTACACACACATGCAAATACACAAGCTAGGAGAAAGCACACATGAAGCTAAGGAGCACCTTTCAACGCCACCTGTTGATGCAGGTGAATACACTTATGCAAGCTGAACTTTGGAACAGACGCCTGAAGTTTTGCAAGGGAGGCATGAATCATAAGACGTCTAGGAAGATGTGAAGAGCAGAAATGAACCAAAAGGTAGTGTGAGCAACTCTGCGCAGAAGGAATGACACATTCTAAAGCTGGTGATTGAGAACTGAGTCTTGTGAAGGTAACAGAAAAGCAGTCTGCTGTTGGGGGGAGATGGAAGGGAGTTTTCCAAGGGTGATGCCATTGCTGGGTGGAGGAGATCTTTACTCCTCTGACATTCTCTAGCCACAAGGAGGGTGTAGATTTGCTATACGCAAATGGCATGTGAGGGAAATTGTGCTAAAGGTCATTGCTTATCTGTGGTTAACAAGACTAGTTATCATAGTCCTGCCAGGTGGGAGACACACCTGAACTCGAGTTGGGTTGGCAAGATTAGAAAGGACCTCTGATAATCTCAATGACAAAACTGGAAATTTCTAATTTTGAAATTAACTCTATTTTTAGAACAGTGGATATTTATAGGGAGGAAATGAATTACATTTTGGAATTAATAAAATGTTATTTCCTTCTCCTCTTCCTGGCTTGTACAAGGTGAAAAGGAGTAATTCAGATTTTAGAAAAATGAGTAAAACTACTAGAGGAAGTTCATTTTCTTTGTGACTTGAGAAACTGCCATCATTCCTGTTATGATTGTAGGTTTTTTTCTCCGTCTTTTAAATTCATCTCAGGAGAGGGCTTTTAGGGGACGTTCCAAAGGTTAGTGCTGCATAAATAGATAGTTTAAAAAATAGAATTATTAAAGAAGTTTTACCCGAGGTTCCAACCCCCAGCTTACCTGTAGTTCCAACACTGAACCACAGAAGGAGTCCCCATGACCAGAAGCATCTTTCGCAGAGGCCTGAGGGCATTGCTGAGCTGGAAGACTCAGAGCTGGGGTGAAGCCGACCACTAATGCCAAAGAGATCCCATAACCCAGCCTCTCACAGTTTCGAATACCAAACATCCACTTGGGTCTCACTAATCATTAACTGGCCTCATGACCTGTAAAAGAAAAGTAAACTCTCCCTACCAGTTTAACTTCCACAAATTTTGTTTCTTTTTCTTAATGAAAATAAACATACTTTTCTTTCTCTCTCTTTTTTTTTTTTTTTTTTTTAAAGCAGGGGACATTGAAACACATTGTCCTTCCTCTCTGAGCCAAACACTATCAGGAAACTACTTCCTGCACCTCTCCTACTTCCCATTATAAAATGTTAGTAAAAACCAAGGCAGAAGTCTTTCATCTCTAGGGGATCACAAAACCCTTGTTGTACAGGAATCATCTGTGGAGTGTTTGCCTCTGTAGGAGTGGCTGAGGGCAGAGACTTTCTGTTTTCATTTTTTAATTCCCAGAGCCCAGCACAGAGCTGAGCCAACAACACGTTTCATGTATACTCGGGGAAAAAATGGAAGATCAGTCAGCTTCTGAGAGTATTATCTTCTCATAGAATCTTGGGGCTAAAAGTACAGTCCAACCTCTAAGGAGATGTTTAACTTCTTGAGTTCACAGATGAAGAAACCAAGAAATAAAGAACGAACATGACCTATGGAGAAGTGGCAGGGCTGAAGAACCAGGGTGTTTCCCATGTACCTCATGGCCTGTTCATCCAAAATGATGGCAGAAGCCACAGAACACTAGTTCTACGCAGGTGAGGGAGAAGGGGAGGCACTGTACTTGCCCAGCACTCTTTAAATTTTAGCACATTGCTGTGAGGCAGAGACCCTACCAGCAGGGCAGTATGGAACTTTTGGGTCAATAGCTCATGAGAGGAGTACTATAGACATACAGCTTCAGGGCATAGAGGGGTTAAGTACCTTGCGAAGATTCATGCAGAATTGGGATTCGAAGCATGACAAGCTCTGAACCACTGTACCAGGCTGTGCCAGGCCTGTCCAAGATGGGGATAAAATGATTTTGGAGGGGCCAGCCCTTGCCTCCCCTCGTGCACATGATCCCACTGCTAGGCACTGCTGCCACCAGGAAGGAGAGTGGCAACACACAGGGCACTATTGGAGGCTGTTCTGCTGTCACACACCAAGTCAGGTACAGAGTTCCAGGTCTTGAGAGAAAAGATGCCAGGAAGGGACTAGACATGCAAAAGATTTATTAGGGATAATATCTGTGAAGAATAAAAGGGGGAGCAGAAGATGGCAGAGAGAGACTTTAGACCCTGAAAAGCATGGGAGAAGGAAAGAAGATTGCACAGGAAGTGTCAGAATTCCTCAGCCAGGGCACTGGGGAAGCCTCAAGCTGAAATTTCCCCTTAAAGCAGCTAGGTCCCATGCAAATGAGCTGCATTAGCACCCCCACTCTGCTCAGTCATTAGCTGAGGGCAGCCTCAGCACAAAGACAAGAGTAGATCCAGAGGGCAGCAACTGGGACTATCAATTAGGTTTCCAACAGGAGGTGACCAATGACTGCATCCTCCTGGTCATCCCACCCTGCCAGAGCTGGCTCACCAGGCCAGTCATTCCAGTTATACTCAGGCAGAGCTCCCCGTGCAGCATCAACACACTTGACATTTAGAGCATGCCCTCCTTGTCATATTCATCATCTGGTACAGTGCTCTCCATGTGGGGTTGGAGTGGTTCTAGGCAGGCCCACCTGCTTCAGAATCATCTAGGGGCTTGGGGCAGACTGCTGGGCCCAACCCAGACATACCTAATGAGAACCTTTGCAGCTGGCCTCAGGACTATGCAGTTCCAGCAGGCTCCACAAATGACTAGACACTGCCAGAGCCACCAGTTTTCTGTTCACTCTTACCATAGCCATCTCCGTTTCACCAGTGAGGAAACCAAAGCTCACAGAGGCCAGCAGCCTGGGGAGCATTGCTTCAGGGGAACAAGAAAGTGGGGTGACATGTTTTAGAAGGTGAGGATAGAGACCTTTCTATCAGAAGACACTGAAGGAACACCAGCTTATAATCAGCGTATATGGTCCATCTCCTCCAGGGAGAATGTCAGCCTTAAGAAGGCAAAATCCTGATTTCTTTTGTGCAGTGAGGTGTCCCCAGCACCCAACACAGTGCTTGCCACACAGCCAGTGCTCCATATTTGCTAAGAGAAGGTACAGTGCATCTGGTATGGTGGGCATATTTAGTGAGGATACTGGGGTGGGGCCTGAGCCCGAGATGGTGTTTAAGTCCCCATTGTAAAGTGGAGTCAGAGGAGGGCTTTACTTTTCTAGGATCCAAGAACACAAGGAGGTAGCAAGAAACCAAGGATGTTGGGTTCAAGATCCAGTGCTTATTGCTCAAGGGTCCCTGCTGTGTGCTTGCTGCCTAGAACAGGGCCTGGTGTATAACAGGTGCTCATTAAACACCTGTTTTGAATGAAGAGAGGAGAGAAAAAGAAGGGAGAGAGGGGAAGGGAGGGGAGAGGAGGCAGTAGGCCACAATCCCTGGAATCCACAGAATCCCTTTCAGCCTTCCCTGCCTGCCTATTCCCAGCTCAGATAACCAGCTCCCTCCCTTTCCTTCAGGATCCCTAGCTGACAGTTCCATAAATGAATAAGCCTGTGTGGGGTTGGAAGGATATAAACTAACACACTAATAAAACAAATTTTAGGATATTATAATTCTGGACCGCACCAGTTTATAACTACAAAATGAGATCACATTAATTTTTGTTGTTGTTGTTGTGCCCCTGCCATGTGGAAGTTTCTGGGCCAGGGATCAAACCCATACCAGGGCAGCGACCTGAGCTGCTACAGTGACAATACTGGATCCTTAACCCACTGAGCTACAAGGGAGTCCAAAGTCACATTAATTTTTAAAGTGTGGTTTTTAATATGTATATTGTTTTTAAAATCAAGAAGTACAAAAGCATGTGGTGAAAGATAAAACTCTACACCCCCCTCCCAATGCCCCAGATCCCACAGAAGGCAGTCATTGCTAATATTTCCTTGCATGTCCTTCTAGAGGTATTCTATCCTATCCATTCCAAACTTCTCACACACTTGCTGATCCACTACACAAACCCTTTGTACCTTGCTTTTCACAGTAAACAAAATACTCTGCACCTGGCTTGTTCATTTTTTAAGGCTGCATAGAAGCCCATTAGAATGTCTCATCAAATTTTCATGCACAGCCCAAAATGGCTTAAGTCCCTATTCAACTCAATTTTCACGAAGTCTGATCTTTAGCCAGTTTCTTTTCCAACTTGAGGTGAAGACCCCAATTTTGGAGCCTCCACTCCTGATGTTCTGTATGTGCTGCATGTGTGCACATATACATACCTTCTCAGAACAAACCATATCATGTGAGCATAAGACCATCTAAATTCTTATAGAGTACTTCATGCACTTTGTGCCCCAGGTCACATAATCTTTTATTTTAAAGCCATCTATATTCTGTCTCCATTTCCCCAGGAAGAGAAGTTAATGCCTTGTTTGTCAGGACAAATGTACTGTAGGTGCCTCAAAGCCTCCAAATGTTGAGAGAAACTAAAAATTGCAGCTTTAAAATGAAAGTTTGATACTAAATTCTATGGTTTAGTTTTTGTTCCCTGAGATCTGATAACTTCAGAGTAAAAAGAGTTGTGAACCTTGAGAGCTTGTTGCTGGGTATGGAGTACTGCAGGGCAGTTCCACAAAGCTGAAGAGAGAGGAAACCTTGGGGTCGCTGTGGGTTGTGTCTTTCGAGTGATGGAAGAAACTGGCTGCAGGTGACTTGTCTGCCCATTTCACAGTTTCAGCTGGGCTCGGCTCTGCCCACTCCCACTTTGCCCTGACAACTAACTTTCCTCTTGATGTCACTTCAGTTGTGGGAAGGTGAAGAGAGGGCACGGGCTGCTACCAGCACCATCTCACTCCTGAGTTTCATTTTGGCTTTGTCTAAAGAAACACTTGCTAATTATAGCTAACAATTAGAGTGTGGTAGGACTGGAGACAAGCAGACCTGGGTTTAAACCCCAGCTCCATCTCATCCCAGCCGTATGACTTTAGACAGGTGGCAGTGTCTCAGAGACCAATTTCTTCACCTGTTAACAGGTACTGGTGAACTGCCTAATGCACAGCAAGTCCTTCTTCCTCCTCTTCTCTCTCCTTCCCCAAAGGAAAGAGTCTCACTGACTCCCTAGGTGTCACTTTTTACAAACCCTAAACCCGGGGATGAGAAAGTGATGGCAAGGCTGATCCCTCTGCCCTGTCTGGGTCCTTAATCTGATCTCATTCCTCGAGGAGCTGATCCACGGGGATGGTCGACTGTGAAATCATCAGTCTCCATGCCTTTCCCCACACCTCCAGTGGCTCTGGATATTTAAAAAAGTTGTGAACCTTGCCCTGGGGAGATGAAGATAGCAAGAGGAAATGGAGAATGCAGTGGCTGAAGAAGCTTGGAGAAGGATGGAGGAGGCCAGTGCTAATTTTGCACATTTTAAAAACATATGTATTGCTAAGACTTCCAGATAACATCTAGCAATCTTAGGTAACATAGAAAGCAAATGAAGTACCATCCTTTAGTATGTCAAAAAAATTATCACTAATCCCTGTAATGTTACTCACAACCTATTCTGTTTTTCTGTACACGTATATTAACTTGGTTAGCATAAGTTCATAATGTCCCTCAGGTTACTTTTAAATTTACTCTAACATTATGCATAAAATTAAGTTTGTTATTTTTTCCCTCTGTTCATCCTCATCCTCCCTCGTGTCTCTCTTAAACACACACACAAACACACACACACACACACACACCCCTGCCCTCAGAGTGAGAAGGCAGAGCCCAGGAGCACAGGTGTGGGTGGGTAGGCAAGAGGCGGGGATGGGTGTGGGAGCTGTTCTCTTGCGATTGCCTCTATTTTCTCAGAGAAATAGGAAGCAAAATTGCCAACTGAGAGTAAAATTTGGAAAGAAGGTTTGAGGTTTGAGAAAAAGAGTCTGACAGTCTGATCTCTTTCTGCGATGAAGAGTGAGAATTTGCAAAGCAAATGGAACAGGATTTCTAAAGAGAGATGCTCTGTCTCCAACTCCAGTTGAAGTTCTACACTGAAAACAACAAATACTAAGTCCCCAGCCTCCCACCCTGCCATGATCCCCTCCCCTCACACACACGCCTCCACCACCATGTTCTAAAGAGGCTGGAAGGAACTCGAAAGACAGACTCCAGTAGGACTTATTAAAAGGTAGCAGAACTGCTCTAGGATTCTGCCCTTCCCCACCTCCCCCAGCTGAAAATCAGCAGTTTGAAGGAAAAAATCACAAGAATCATGGTTTTGTGGGGGTTTTTCCTTCCCTTCCTGAAAGGGGAGAAAAGGCAGTGCTCACCTCACCCTCACAACAAGCTGGATGAGTAGGGACTACCAGCTGAGATTAAGGGTGACCACATGAAGGTGCCAGTGGCATCTGCTTCTGAGTTGGCTGTGTCCCGGGCAGCCTGTGTCCTATTTGAGAGGGATGGTGGAAATGCAAAAACAGCAGCAGGTGGGGAAGTCTGCACTCCTACTTTTGAATGTGACCAGGAAAGATAAGTTTCCCTTGGGATGAGTGGAGCCCTCAGAAGACAACTGGCTTAAGCCTTTCCCATGAGGGCTCCATTGATGAAGGTGGTCTCAGGGTGACACTAGAGAGGGACAGGGAACCCCCAAAGAGGGAAGTGAGGAATGAAGAAGGTGTCCAGTATGTCCTTGAGCCCAGGACTGACTGTGGTGGGGAGGAGAGCATGAAAAGTTTTAGAACTGATCAACTGGACTGAGATTGCCATCTCTGGGTGTATATCAAAAGAAATGAAAACAGGGTATCAAGGAGTAACCTATGCCCCCACATTCACTGTACCACTATTCACAATAGCCAAGATATGGAAACAACCTAAATGTCTGTCAACAGATGAATGGATAAAGTAGATGTAGTACATACATACAAAGGAATATTATTCAGCCATGAAAAAGAAGAAATCCTGCCACACAAAGCAACATTGATGGACCTTAGGGCATTGTGCTCAGCGAAATAAGACAGACAGAGAGAGCTATTACATGCTATCACTTGTATGTGTATTTTTAAAAAAATGTCAAATTCGGAGTTCCCGTCGTGGTGCAGTGGTTAACGAATCCAACTAGGAACCATGAGGTTGCAGGTTCGATCCCTGGCCTTGCTCGGTGGGTTAAGGATCTGGCGTTGCCATGAGCTGTGGTGTAGGTTGCAGACACGGCTCAGATCCCGAGTTGCTGTGGCTCTGGCATAGGCCAGTGGCTACAGCTCCGATTAGACCCTTAGCCTGGGAACCTCCATATGCCACAGGAGCGGCTCTAGAAAAAGGCAAAAAGACAAAAAAGAAAAAAAGAAAAATGTCAAATTCACAGAAACAAGAGAGTTGAAAAGTAGAAGCTGGGAGAAATAGGGAGGTGTTGGTAAAAGGGTACAACCTTTTGGCTGTGAGATGAATAAAGTCTGAGCATTTGATGTAAAACATGGTGACTATAGCTGATAACACTATACAGCATAGCTGAAATTTGCTAAAAGAGTAGAACTTGAATGTTCTTCCCAAAAAAAAGAAAAAGCAAGTGAGATGATGGATATGTTAACTAGATGAAGAGAAACCTTTCACATTGTATATGAATGTTAAATCACCACAACGTACACTTTAAATCTCTTGCAATTTAAATCTCTTGCAATTTTGTATATCATTTATACCTCAACAGAGCTGAAACTTTGAAAATTGGACTGGGATGGACTGGATGGGGTTTTTAATACCCACCCTCTCCAAAGACCAAAAATTATATGATCTGCCCAAGAGGATGCTAAGGGGCAGGAAAAGCAGTTTCAACAGAGTACGTATGAAGGCAGTAGCTAGAGAAAAAGAAAGTCATTACGTGTTTGTTTTTCACTAAATTGAGACTGTTTACCAAACAAGTTTCAAAGATAAAACAAGTCGTGCTTCACATCCCACTTGTTAAAATATTTTTCTTCCTTTTCTATACTGTAAGGTTTAAGCATCTCAGTTCTGCTGTTTGGCCAGTGCTAACAGAATTCTAATGCTCCACCTTAAAACTGCAAGCTCTCCTAACTACTGGTAAAAGAAACCCCAGAAAGACAAGGAGAATATGTTTCCTCTTCTACAGCTGCAGGAAAGCATACACTTTTTTTTTTTTTTTTTTTTTTCAGCTGTGCCTGCTGCATGTGGAAGTTCTGGGCTCAGGGACCAAACCCACACCCAACTGCACCACAGCAGCAGCAATGCTGAATTCTTAACCCACCGTGCCACACTGGAACTGCACACTATTCTGCATTATTATATCATTTTTTATTAAGTGAGAAATTGAAAAGTCACAAGTCTCCATCTTAAACTTTTCAAGAAGCTTATGTAAAAATGTACATACTGTTTACTATTATTCTAAAACTGTCCTCAAAATGTATCTACAGAAGAGTTTTCCTGTACACCTAAGTTTAAAGCATCTAAATTTAAGACGTTATCACTATGCTGTGAATTGTAAACCCCTATCCCAAGTCTGCAATTCTGATTGTCCTGCTGAAGAATCTGTTGTCCTAGCTGTAATATTTAAAACATGTTTGTTTTCTCAACTATACAAATACATGAGAGTTTTCTGGGGCCAGAAAAAGAGCTTTGGAATTTTCTTCTCCCTTTATGTATAAAAGAATGATAAATCCCATGCCTTTGCTAGAGTCTTGCTTCAAATACAGAGAGCTTTGTCTCATTTTTATGTGTAAAAGAATGATAAATCCCATGCCTTTGCTAGTCTTGCTTCAAATACAGAGTTGAGAGTTTTGTCTCCTTTTAGTCAGCAAAGACCTTATTAAAGCATCAAACCCTCCATCTCTCACAGCCTGGCAGAGGTCCTTCCTAGAGGGTGTCTGAAACAGATGTGGCACTGCATGATGAAAGCATTCACATCAACACAACTTGATAAACTTCCAAAGTAAATACTGAATGTCTCTAATAGGCTAGACAGGGATGCTAAAGAGATAAGACACAACCCCTCACAAGTAGCCGGAGATTGTTCCAGAAGGCACAACAGGATCAGTGTGGTGACAGGACTAAGACAGAAGGCTGTGGATAAAGTGAGGAGAAAGGGCCACGTGCATGAACAGTCAGAGTAGGTTTCACCTAGGAGGTGCTCCCTGAGTTGGAACTTGAAGGATGAGTAAGAATTTACCAGATGTAAAAAGAGAGGGAAGAGCACTAAGAAATAAAGGGGATGAGTATGCACTGGAACGTGATGAGAAGTGTAGCATGCTCAATTTGTTATTTGTAAAGAGCACTCAGGAAGGTGATGAGGAAGGCAAGACTGGAATTAGAGGCACCAGATAGGAGGCTAATAAATAAACAACATGCTTTTATGTAGGTTCTGTCTAGAGGAGAGTAAAGACAAACAAATAGGTAACAACAAAACTGACATCATGTCAAGTGCCATGCCCAGGAAACTACAGTGTGCAGCTAGGAACAACAGCTCCCCAGACTTGAGAGCAACTTGGATTGTAGAAATCCAGCTGAAAGATACTTACTGCAATGAAGCAAAAGAGGCAGTAGATTTGAAGGATATTTAAGAGATAGAACCATCTAGCAGATGCTGTTGGGACCTCACATATACCCTTCACTGTTCCCATGCACCACACAGCTTGGCACTGCAAGCACCTTTGCATTTTTTTTTTTTTTTTTTTTTTTTTTTTCTGCCATGCCGGCAGGTGGAAATTCCTGGGCCGAGGATCAAACCCTTGCCACAGCAGCAGCCCAAGCTGCTGCAGCAACAAGACTGGATGCTTCACTCACTGAGCCAAAAGGAATTCCCTCTGCATATTTACCTGAAGACACCCAAATGTGGTGCACAACAGGCAGGCCAGGAAGCACCAAGGAGTTAGCATCCCAGGAGTGGTCCTCCATCAACATCAGATGGCAGCTGGTGGATAAACATCCCAGGTTTGCTTGCCGCTCAGGGGGGACAACTCTGAGTGCCTTATGCAGAGAACCCAGAAGGACTGAGTCCCAACTGCCCACAGTGGTAACCCGCTCATTAATGCACCTTGCCCTGACTCCACTCCCTTCCCTGACTCAATTCCCCATTCTCCTAATAGCGGTTCCTGGAATCACCTCCCAAATAAACTACCTGCACTCAAATCCTTGTCTCAGAGTCCACTTTTGGAAATCCAATATGAAACAAAAAGAAAAAACCTAGGGAAAGATTAGATGGTGAAAATGAAGCCTCAAATATGAGGCTACAAGAGTTCTAATTTGGGATACACTGACCCCATCAACTGAAATAAAGACTCTTCAGGATAGGAAGAGGGAAAGATTCCGGGCAATGGGGAAGGACAGGATAAGTTTGGAAAGACTGAGCTTCAGGTACCCAAGGGACTGTTATCTCAAAATTCCCTGAGTACAAGGTTAACACTCTTGACTTCTTTGAAAAAAGTGAAACTGAGCATAAAAGGGACTACACAAGAGTAGAAACCACCAGAAACACTTCTCCCTAAAGGGTAATTACAGTTCTTCCTTTGATCTAAGAGAAAACAAAGCCCTAGCTGTCTCTTCCAGCCGATTTCTGTATTCTAGCTTCTCATAGTTGGCAGGACTCACTCCTTTAAAACCGTACATCACTCCCCACCAGCAGCCAGCAATGGCAGCTGTCGAATCACTGTCTCCACCGTGAAAAAAGGCTCGGTGGGCAAGCTCCTTCCAGGAGTCTCCTGCAGCCAGGATGGCATCATAGGCAATCATGGGGGCATCATGTCCACTACTGCCACCCCAGCCAGAGTAGCTCACGGAGGTGTAGAACTGATCCCTCTCCTTGACATCAAAGGGCTTCGGGAAGGTAGGGGCTGATTTGCCATCCCAAATCCCTCTGAGTTTTAGGTACTTTTCCCATTGGTCTTGGAAGTAAGACCTGTAGAAAGAAAAGAAACCTTCACTCAATTGAAAAAATAAAGTCAAAAGCCATAGATAGGTGAATGGGGAAAATCCCAAGATGATGTCAACTTTATTTGTTTAATCTGTCATTATATATTTTATTTTACTATTTATTTTGTATTATTTTCTTAACAGAAATTGTACATATTTAAGGTGTACAACATGACGACTTGATGTACATGGTAAAATAATCACTACTATCAACCTAATTAACACATCATCTCCTTATATAGTTACTTTTTTTTTTTTTTTTTTTAAGAGGGAACTTTGGAACATCATGACCGTGTGTGATTTCAGCAGAAAGTCTCTGGACCTTTTTATTCTAAGAAAGGCAACGTGAAGTGAGCTCATAAAAAGGGGAAGATGTGGCCTTACCACTTATTAATTAGCTGGTGGAAAAACCTATCTTGCGGGCATTTTAACCTTCAATACTATTTGTGTGTCAAGACAACACTGGAAAAAACATGTTCTAGGAAATAAGCAAGAAAGTTCATCTCAGCAATGAACAGCCACAAAAACCATAAAGAGTTGGAATACAGAACAGGATCCCTATACATGAGGGAAGCAGTGAAGCTGCCCTGCTGAGGTCTTTACTTGGCTACTTGGTGGCCACCTCTGCTGGGACTGTACTTGAAATCCCTAGCAGGCGGGTGGGGAGGGGGCAGGGTGCAGTGGATGGTGAGAGCAACCACGATGCTTACTATGTTCTATGTGTTTTAGGAAACACGTGCATGTCTGTATGCACACAGATTCATCCTTTTCCAGCAGGCATCTACCAACTTACCAGTGTTGAAGATTCTGCTCCACAAAGTAGCCTGATTGGACAATGTACTTTTTAGCTTCTGGCAGCACCTCCATCAGTCCTTTTCCCCACTGCCGGGGTGGCTTGCCATTCACAGCATAGGCTGTAAAAAGAGCAGACACAAGGGCTCCCAGGTAGCCTGTGGGGTGGTGGTGGGTCATCCGGCCGCTCTCGATGCTCACCTGGATCAGGGTGTCCAGCTGGCTGTGGTGAGGGAACCGGAGGCCGATGCACATAGCCCGCATGGCAGCCCCACAGCCGCCCTCATGGCTGTTAAAGGGAATCCTCCAGCCATTGGGTTTGTCTGGCTCCAGCAGCATGGCGTTCTGCACGGATGCACCCCCTGGGGAGAGGCAGATCTGATCTGAGGTCAATGTAACCAAAGCAAAGGCCCCGCAGCAGGAGGAGAAAACCAAGTCAGCTCCAACTTTCCTTGATGGAAGGGGAAAGCCAAAAAGTATGATAATGAATATCCCCAAACTCGAAACCCCAGGCCAACGCTGTGCCTGACTTACAGCAGAGTACTTATACTAGAGACCCTGGGGGTGTGGTGGGGAGCTTTTCATCAGGAGGTGTTATGAGCTGACCTGTGTTCCCCAAAATCCGTATGTTGAAGCCCTAACCTCCAGTACTTCAGAATGCAACTGTGTGTGGAGACAAGGCTTTCACAAAGGGGATGAAGTTAAAAAGGATAATGTTAGGGTGGGCCCTAATTCAGTCTGATCAGTGTCCTAATAAAAGGAGGAAATTTGGTCACACAAAGAGACACCAGGAATGCGTGCTGTGAGGGGACACAGTTTGCAAGCCAAAGAGAAAGGCCTCCTTCAGAAGAAATCAAACTGACACCTTGATCTCAGACTTCTAGCTTCCAAAACAGTGAGAAAAAAAATGTCTGTTGTTTAAGCCACCCAGTCTGTGGTATTTTTATGGCAGTTCAAGCTAACTGACAGGAGGAGCTAGAGAAAAGGTGATTCACACCAGCTGGTGGCCCCAGTGGCTGTAACAAGTTCCCAAAGTGAACAGGAACCACTTGTGAGCAGAATTTGAACCAGAAAAGGAGTCTCTACAAGATCTTTTCTATTCTTCTTTAAAAAGAAATTTTTTTTCTTTATACTTGTTTACTACAGAAAACTTAGAAACTACAAATAAGTAAAAGGAAAATAAACTATAAAAACTCCCATTACCCAGATACTTACTAACATCTTTGTGTATGACCTTCCAGACCTCGCCCAACAGAGATACACATCTATACTTTTAATATAGGTTCACAAGATACATTGTGACCTACTTTTTTTTTAATTTGTATCTTTCCATATCAGTAAATATTTATCTGCATAATTTTAAGTGGCTGCGGATGTGTCATCATAAATAAATAAATTACAGAAAATTAGGTTGTTTGTTTTTACTACAATGATAAAAACTAATGTCTCCTTGATTTTTAAATCTCAATCAACATTTTTAATGACTTTCTTGGGCCTGTTTTATTCTCCACTTGCCCAGGGCCTCTACTGGCTGCTCTCACCTGGTGCCCGGCCGTCCATGTCTCCCATGCAATCTTGGTAGTGCCTAGCAAGGAGGGAATACAGGCGAGCCCAGTCCAAGCCTGGGCCAGCTTCCAGGAGGGCTTCTGCCGTGGCCAGGTGCATCACCGTGTCATCGCTGACTCTCCACCTCTCCACGTCTATGGCATCCAAGCCGCCAAGCTGGGCCAGCTGCTTGTGAATCTTTTCCCCATCCCGAAGGAACTCCCACTTCCCGTTGAAGTACCCCAAGGCATCTCCAGCTGCACTCAGCACCATGGCAGCCACATACCTCTCGATCAGTCTGCCACACATGGTGAGGCTATCTCTGGGGGAAAATTAAGACACACAGAATGAGGAGGAAAAAAAAAATCACAGCCCTATCTGCATTTTATTATGCACTCACTCTCTGTAGGCACAGTACCGAGGTCATCTCATTCAACCCTCACAAATCCTCTATGAGGCCCATTTTACAGAGGAGTAAACTGAGGTAACCCAGTATCAGAAATCTTAAATCATAGAGCCAATGAGTGGCAGGGCTGGGATTTCAGCTTAGGTCCATTTGACTCTACAGTCCACAGTTTTGGGAGTTCCTATTGTGGCTCAGTAGTTAATGAATCCAACTAGGAACCATGAGGTTGTGGGTTCGATCCCTGGCTTTGCTTAGTGGGTTAAGGATTTTGGCGTTGCCATGAGCAGTAGTGTAGGTTGCAGATGAGGTTTGGATCCCCATGTTGCTGTGGCTCTGGCGTAGGCCGGTGGCTACAGCTCCAATTAGACCCCTAGCCTGGGAACCTCCATATGCTGTGGGAGGGCCCTAGAAATGGCAAAAGACAAAAAAAAAAAAAAAAAAAAAAAAAAAAAAGTCCACAGTTTTAACCATGACTCCATCTTTGCCTCTCCATGAGTGGCAAGCGCATTAAATTCTGCAGGTCAAACCAAACTTGCCATTTTCTCTTTTGCTTTGAATTTGGTCTTGGAAGTGCATTCCTCCTTTACTTATATGATAACACTTTCCATTGGTGTCACGATGCACTGTTGGAAAAGCACCTGCATGTTCTCTGTCTTATCAGTAAGGCCAGAATTACGGTATGGGTTTCACAGATAAGAATTGAAGCTCAGAAAGGGTAAATCCACACAAGCAGGGCATGGAGGCACTGGGACCCAAGTCTTCTGATTCTGGGCCACTCCACCTCAGCACAGACCTACTTATCTTTAGCAAACTCTCTGTGCCTCACCCTCCACATCTTTGAAGTGATGGCAAAAATAGTGACAACCTTGTGGGTTTGTTGTGAAGAGAAAATGAATTGATTTTTATAAAGCACTTAGAACAGTGCTTAGTACATGGAATGCAGTATTTTTATTTTTCATACACAACCAGAGGAAATGATTTTTATTTTCAAAATATTTTGTCCATTCCCATTGCATGTGGAAGTTTTGGGGCCAGGGACTGAACCCTCGCCACAGCAGTGACCCAAGCCACGGCAGTGAACATGCTGGTTCCTTAACCCACTGAGCCACAGAGAACTCCTAGAGGAAATTATTTTTCTGCTACTCGAACTAGAATATTTTCTCCCAACAACCTTCCTTTGAACGACAATATTTGAATTTTGTTTTCCTTCTAAATGATTGACTTCTAGAGTCTTGGGTCTCAGCTAACACTCCCTCCATGAATCTAAGTCCCAATAAAGTGCCATTTTCCATGCATTTCCAGTTCCCCATTGTGCTCTATTTCCTGTAGCACCCAGTCTGGAAGCCCTTCACCATCTGCCCCCACTCTACCATCCACACCATTTGCACAGGCCAAGCAAACACTTTTTTAAAGACTGGTGGACTAGTTCATCCTCCCCTCAGCTCAAGCTCTTTTCCCCTCCTCTTACCTAAAGCCTATTTACTCAGGGTTAAGTTCAAGTTCTTAGGCTTCCAGGAGTCCTTCTCCAGGTGCACTGCCGTGGGCCAGGGCATGAAGGCTGGCAAGCAACTGAGAAGAGTGAAAGATGAAGACAGACTGAGCGGACCATTACCGAGTTACTGATCATGCTTAACTTCTTGGCTCACAGAAGTTATTTGTAAAACATTACATATTTTATTGTTTATAAATGATGGCTAGAATCTGGAGTTCTGGGCTAACAGTCTCGGCTCTGCCCAGAATCAGGTGTGTGATTGTATAGCAGCCACCCATCCTGGATTAGATTTTCTCACCGGTAAACTGGATTGTGGGGGAGGAGGAGCGCTATAGATGCAGCCTGGGCTCCTGTCCAGCGTTGCGAGCTTCAGAGACCAAGCTTAGCTGGTTTAGGAAGACCAGCTTTTAACCCCCTGTACCCTCTCTACCAAAGCCCTCAACTTCCTTTTCGTGAGTTGCCAGCAGGGCTGGGGACGATGACCATGTATTTCTTTCTGAAGGAAATTTTCCTCTAGCTTTTACGTACTGCTCTGGCCTCCCGCTCTCAGGATGCTGTTATTCTTTAAACTCCTCTAACTTTTAGTTTACAGTCTCATCCCCGAACTACAAGTTCAAAACTGCGGTCTGGGCAGCAGCTTCCGGACAGTCCGCAGCTTTTTTGAGGGGTGGGGTGCCTGGGAGTGGGAGACACGCCCGGCCCCTACAGGAGGTGGAGGTGGCTCCCCGGCTACCGCGGGGGACGAGCGCACATGAGGGAGGCGGACGGGTGTAACGGGTCGCCGGGGGCGCGGGGACCTGGCGAGAAGGGTGGGGAGCGGGGAGGACCGGGTCGCAGCGAGAAGAAGAGCGCGCAGGCGCTGGGGCTGCCGGCGGGGAGGGTACCTGGCGGCCTTGGTAAGAGCAGGGAGCTCGGGCCCGGGCGCCCGGAGGTCACGGCGCGGGGAGGGCCCCGCCCCGAGCCGAGCCGAGCCGAGCCGAGCCGAGCGTGGGGAATCCGGGTGGAGCGCGCCGCCGAGTTCGGGGACCGCGCTCGGGTTCGGCTGACCTGGGCCAGTTTCCGGCGCTTGCAGCTGCGCCGGGCTCGGCTTGAGCGAGTCGCGGGGGCCCCTAGCGCCGGGTCAGGGCGGCGAGACCTGCGCCTCCCACCCCCTTCGGCTTCCGAGGCACCGCGAAATGGCGGGGCTCCGGCCCCCGCTCTCGTGAGACTGTTGGGCACTCTCGTGTGACCTCGGGTGGAGGCCTCAGCCTCTGCTGGCATCGCGCCGCTGGGAAGACGTTACCTCGCGGCGCCTTTGTCACGCTTCTGGGTCTCGCACCCTTAAATTGGGACAATAATAGTACCTGTCTCTTAGGGTGGTGGTTAGGGTTGAATTAAGTAATTTTAACTCTGTCGTTTATTTGGTAGCAGAATAGGACTTTTTCATTCTGATAGTAAATAAAAGCAAAGAAAAAAGTATTTTGTCTGAATAAATTAATGTCACCTTAAAAGAATCACCATATGTAGAAATTCTATGGCCTTCCCCATAATTTTAGTTTGCTATGCTGTATCTTTTTCGCTGCAGACATTAAATACCTGCTGTGTACCAGATGGATGCTAGGCCCTGACAGAACCCTGCCTTCATGGAGTAGACCCAGCCAAATGATCTCATTTTAGGCTGTTGACTTACGGTTTTTGTTCTTAAATAAAAAAATTTTTATGATAAAAATAATGCACACTTCCAGCAGAAAAGCTGTGAAAACTTATAAGAATATCTCATAAAAAATACCCTCATGGGTTCACAAAATAAATGTTCCTGGATTTCTTTGAAGAGTTGTTTTCCAAAGCAGAAAATTAGAATAACCTCAGAATGTTTACAGGGGAGAATGAGATTTCTTCTCCTAAGTTATGGCATAATTACGGAACTTTTCAAAAAAGGTAGACATTTAAATCAATAGGCTTTGGATAAATAATCAGGCTTACAAGGGAAAAGTTTGAAAACATTTCATTAAGTAAAAAAAAAAAATCAAGTTTTAGAATGAAGAATATATTTATGTGAAAAAAACTCTGTGCGTGTGTGTAAATTGACAAAGGATACACAGCCAATTGTTAATAACAGTTATGATTACCTTTCAGGGAGAGTTTGCAGGGAATAGGGAGAGAAATAAGGGGAAACATAATCTTTCACAGTAAGAATTTTTATGTTATGTGTAGAAAGAAATTTTAGAAGAAATAGAAACCACCCACATTACACCACTCCCACTGTAAATACTTAGTCTTTATATTATGCACATTTTAAAAAAATCAGATCATTTCGTATATACAATTTTAGATCCTTTTTAACCACTGAGCTTTCACATTGTAAGCATTTCACTCCGTCATTTGTAATAGTATTATTACTATAATTGAATCCAAATGTTCAGATAAGGTAATGCCTCTAGGATTAATTCCCTTTCACACTGATACAAAGAAATATGAGACCTGATATTCAGTTCACCTCCAACTACACCATGGCCAAGGCTGGTTCAAAAGAAGGAAACAGAAGCAGAGATAATCAAAAAAACAGGGGACTAAACAAATCTTTGCCACTCCATGTGGCAAAGGTGCAATACCACGCCTAGTTAAATCATGAGAGCTAAAATTAAAAAAAAAAAAAAAAAAAAAAGAGTGCTAACAGGAAACGGTTAATAGATAGGGCCCCTTGAACTCTGCAGCAGACATAAAATAACAAAAAGTTTCAAAGGGAAACATACTACAGGATAGGACCTCAATACACATTTGTTAAAATGAATTAAAGTGGGTAAAAAACGAAGTAGAGGCTCTTTAGAAAAAAACAGGAGAAAGCTAGTCCAGGGAAATAGGAAGCCAAAAGCAGCTGTTCACATAGCCTGTATCATCAACTCAATTCAGCAGACTTAATTTTATGTATCAACTTGGCTAGGAAATAGTACCCAGGGAGTTGATCAAACGTTTTTCTAGATGTTTCTGTGAAGGTATTTTTAAGATGAGTTTAACAATGAAATCAGTGGACATGGAGCCAGCTGTTTATCTTCCACAAGGTAGGCAGGCCTTACCAATTCAGTTGAAGGCCTTAATAGAAAAAAAAAAGGCTCTCACCTAAGGAAGAAGGAATTCTGCTAGCAGACTGTCTTCACACGGAGCTGCAACACCAGCTCTTAACCTGGGCTGGCCTACCCTGCAGATTTTGGACTTGCCAACCTTCACAATCACATGAGCCAATTCCTCAAAATAAATCTCTGTCTCCCCATATATGTGTTGGTTTTGTTTCTCTGGAGAACCCTGACTAATATGGCATATAAAATGTAATAGGTACTTTGCTAGGTGCTCCCTGCAGTTACATAAGTAAGGCAAGAATCACACAAATAGAGGCGACTTCCTAGAGTATGCTGACATTAGGCCATGAGCACCATGACAAAGAGAATGTTCAAGGTACAATGTTGGCAAATATGAGAAAGATACAATCAGCTTAGAATGTTCAGAGAAGGCATTCAGGGAAAATTATACCTGGACTAATTTTTAAAGAATAAATAAGAAGGCAAACTAAATCCAGAAGCCCAGAAATAACCCAAACAGCTAGCACACAGGAGAAGCAAAGATTGAAAGGGAAAAAAAAAAGGTAAAAGTAAAGATGCAAGTTCAGATTGAGACTTCCTCCCCAATGCTACACGATTGCTTAGCCGCAGCCGCGTCTTAGTCATGAGGCATGAGCTATTTTCCAGTCGAGTCTGCTCACTGGATTAGGAAAGTGGCCACGGTCTTAAGCTTTCTCCTTTCCGTCTTACCCAATTATTTTCAAATTCATCATCTGTGAGACGGAGTACCAGATTTGCATGATGAAAATCAAGTATCCTCCTAAAGGATTTTAAAGAAAGCTAAGGACTTGAAGACCAGCTTGTCAAAGAAAATAGGCTCTCTGGCCACTAGTCCCAAAGTACTTTTTAAAAACAGAATTCATGTATACATAAGAATGAGGTTTAAATCATAAAGTGTCAGCATCATGTATGTGTAACTGGGTCACCATGCTGTACAGTAGAAAAAAATATATATAAAGAAATTTAAAAAATAAATAAAATGTCAGCATCAGAAGGGGTGTTCGTACAACCTGTCACTTTATAGTGAGGAAACTGAGGCCCAGTGAAGTGAAGAGTTCCTCAGGGTCACACAGCAGAGAGAAACAGCCTGGAACTCATCATCTCTGGACTCTCTGTCCAGGACTCTTCCATTCTCTGTGTTTCCATTTACACAAACTTTGAAATGATATGGTAGACTAAACACTGATTTCATTAATGCTCTGAACCTCCTGAACCTGATTTTTAAACTATCTCATGCTCCTTCCAAAAGAGGCCTCCACTTGATGACAGTGTAAAAACTGTATGTAGAGAAAAATCTAAGATAGGTGCTGTAATTCTAACACGCAGGCAGTAATCGAAAATGGCAGAAGGTGGGGATGGGGACCCTGAATGGAGAGATGCAAAAGAGATAGGCGGACATAAATTGGTGTTTAAAAAGCCAGTAGTGGCTGTTATCCTTCTAAGCAGAACAGAAAGAGATGTGGGGGAAGTCCATGTTCCTGTCTGCTGTCTTCCCCCTTGCCTCCGAGGGCTGCAGCTTTTTGCTTCTATAAGTTGTGATTTCCCAACCTTTGGTCTGGAGATCCATGTAGATTTTGAAACCTTCTTTGGTACATTTTCTACTAAATGGCCTCCACTGCTCTGCTGCTCCTAGTCCTGCTGGGATTTCCCACAGGGAGGGACGCTCAGCTGGCCAGCCCAGCCCCCACGCTCCTCTTCCCAGGTTGGCGATTATTGACCTTTGCTGCTCCTCGCCACTGGCACATCCTAAAGGACTTCACTGCCCACTAAGGCTGTCTCTCAATGGGTGAAAACACAGCTTCCAGGAAATGGAAAGTAACTGTTCTTTACACGAAAAACCTGGGTGGCTTTGCTTAAGTCCCTACCTGCCACCCTAGCCTCTGTTCCACAACTCCATCAGGGTTGGCCTAGGCTTACTTTCCCGAATCTGCTCTCCTTTTGGTTTCCAGAAGAATCCTTGAGGCTGCTGGTAAAGAAAAACTTGGGCTCTGAATTTTTTAGCCCTCTCCTCTGAGGAGGTGTCATTCCCCTTGCCCTTGGTCTCTGGTGTTCATTCCTAAAATTGCTCTTTGGAGAGAACTGAAGTTTGGGGGTGGGGAATCTGAAAGAGTAAAAGTGAAATCAAGACTCACAAAGGAAGCCGGTTTAGACAGGTTTTTAGTGGTGACAGCCTCTGGGAAGTCCCTCAGCCTTCCCCTGTGGACACCAGAGAAATCAGGTCTAGGATTGGCAGGGACTCAGTGGAAGGGTGTTGTTAAGGCTCTTCATTTCATTAGACTCTGCTCTTCATGGGGCTGTCCAAGCTTGAGCTACAAATGGCCAGATTTCTTCTCATATTCAAATAGCCGCTTTCTGTGCAAGGTGTGCTTGAAATATTGGCCTTTCTGGGAAGAGTTGATGAGAGATAAGTTCCCCTTTACCACTCAGCCCATGCAATTTCTCCTAAAAATTTCTCTTTTTTGTGCATTAACTTAGACTACTCCCCTTCCCAAATCCCTCCTTTTTTTTTTTAGTCGGGAGACCATGACCTTTTGTTAAAGATTGCTTTCCCCCTATATTACTTTGTCAATAAGAAACAAAGAGTGGCTATCTACTATACTTTTCAGGAAAATATGCAAGAAGGAAGAAAGAGAAGAGGGAGGGAAAGGGGAGGAGGAAGAGGAAGAAGAAAGATGGAGGAGGGTGAAGGAAACTGGTTATTTTGTCTTGGGGCGGCTAAATAGTTTAGTGTCTTTAATCAGTGAACAGCCTACTGTTCAGTGTTTAAGGGCTGTTCACTTGACTTTTTTTGTTTGTTTGTTTTTTGTCTTTTTAGGGCTGTAATCGCCACATATGGGAGTTCCCAGGCTAGAGGTCAAATTGGAGCTGTAGCTGCCGACCTACACCACAGCCACAGCCATGCCAGATCCAAGCCACATCTGCAGTCTACCCCACAGCTCATAGAAATACCAGATCCTTAACCCCACGAAGGAGGCCAGGGATCAAACCTTCGTCCTCACGGATCCCAGTCAGGTTCTTTTTTTTTTTTTTTTTTTTTTTTTTTTGTCTTTTTGCCATTTCTTGGGCTGCTCCTGCGGCATATGGGAGGTTCCCAGGCTAGGGGTCAAATCGGAGCTGTAACCACCAGCCTATGCCAGGGCCACAGCAACTCGGGATCCGAGCCGCGTCTGCGACCTACACCACAGCTCATGGCAACGTCGGATCGTTAACCCACTGAGCAAGGCCAGGGATTGAACCCGCAACCTCATGGTTCCTAGTCGGATTCGCTAACCACTGCGCCACGACAGGAACTCCCCCAGTCAGGTTCTTTAACCACTGAGCCATGATGGGAACTCTTTGTTCACTTGACTGTTCAGCTTTCATTTATTTAAGCTTGATTTCATGAAAGCTGCAGAGTCCCATTATGAATGCACCAAAATCATCCCTCGCTCCTCCTCTACTGCCTGATGGCTGACCTTCTACTATATTTCTCAGGGAAATGAAATAGAATACTGAAGAAAGGGTGATATTTGTAACTCTGCCAGCAGCTCTGATGCACAATGTGGGTAGGGGGATAGAAGCCAATGTCTGTGGTGACTCTTTTTCTTTTCTTTTAGAGCCACCCCTGCGGCGTATGGAAGTTCCCAGGCTAGGGGTGGAATTGGAGCTACAGCTGCTGGTCTATGCCACAGTCACAGCAACACCAGATCCAAACCTCGTCTGCCACCTACACCACAGCTCACAGCAACACTGAATCTTTAACCCACTGAGTGAGGTCAGGGATCCAATTGCATCCTCATGGATACGAGTCAGGTTTGCAACCTGATGAGCCACAATGGGAACTCCTCTGAGGACTCTTAACCCCTAGAAAATCCTAGAATCACCACCTGGTCAGGATTCCAGGGCAGGTCCCTACCCTCAGGCAGGGAAGCTTCACCTCTCAGGGAAACAGGGCTTGTCTCTTCTCTTAAAGGATCAAATAATAAAACACTGGAACCTCCTTTGAAAGTTGCCCTTCCCAGGGAGTTCCCGTCGTGGCGCAGTGGTTAACGAATCCGACTAGGAACCATGAGGTTGCGGGTTCGGTCCCTGCCCTTGCTCAGTGGGTTAACGATCCGGCGTTGCCGTGAGCTGTGGTGTAGGTTGCAGACGCGGCTCGGATCCTGCGTTGCAGTGGCTCTGGCGTAGGCCGGTGGCTACAGCTTCGATTCAACCCCTAGCCTGGGAACCTCCATATGCCGCCGGAGCGGCCCAGGAAATAGCAACAGCAACAACAACAAAAGACAAAAAGACAAAAAAGACAAAAAAAAAAAAAAAAAAAAAGAAAGTTGCCCTTCCCAGTTTCATCACAAAAAAATTTCTTCCTAAAATATGACCAAAATATCCCTGGCTTCAATTTAAGATTATTTTTTTCTAGTTTGGTAATCCATAGCAGTGAAGGGCATTTACATCCATTAAAAGGTCAGGACAAACAAACACAAACACCTCAAGTCTGTGAAGGGTCATGATCAAGAATCTCAAACTACTTGGCCTTCCTTTGATTGCTCATTTCTCTGAATTACCCAGTTTAACCTCCTTTTTGTTATTGCTTGTTACTTTTTTCTAGATCCACTTCTACATTTAGTTTGAAACTGAATGTAATATTTCAATAAGGATCTGGGCTCATGCTGCAAGATAACAAAGACAATTCCTATCCATAGTATGTCATATTTCCACTCATACCTTCCAATATTTTGTTGGCATTTTCACCAACCTGCAGATTCAGATTTGACTGGTTGCCCTGGTCTTTTTCTGTGATTGCTTGTTTCCTTTTCTTAGGGTCCATCTGCCTTGTTCTGTGCGTGACACAGTTCTAGGCACGCAGTAGGCACTCCAGAATTTGGGGGAAGCGGCTTGACGTGGCAAAGGAGTGGTGCACACATTAGGAGCTCAGAGAAGGGAAGAGCAGAGGGGGATTAGAAGAGTCAAAGAGAGCTTTTTGAGAAAGTGACATTTGGAACACTCCTTTTTGGAAGGAAGATGGATGGGCAGGGAGAATGGGGAAGGCAATGTGGGAAGTTAGGATAGAGTCAAAGCAGGAGGGAGAAGGGCAGAGGGCAACAGGGAAAAAGCCCTTGGTTTAGACCACGATTAGCTCTGAACATCCACTTCTCTTTTCATTTTAAGAATTCTCGAAGTTCCCATTGTGGCTCAGTGGTAACGAATCTGACTAGTATCCATGAGGACAAGGGTTCAATCCCTGGCCCTGCTCCGTGAGTTAAAGATCCTGCGTTGCTGTGAGCTGTGGTATAGGCTGGCGGCTACAACTCCAATTTGACTTCCAGCCTGGGAACTTGCATATGCCTTGGGTGCAGTCCTAAAAAGACAAAAAAAAAAAAAAAAAAGGAATTCTGCTGATTTCCATCTCAGAGAGCCAGAAAGAGTGTGAGAGTGTTTAAGGAAAAGGCGACCACTCTCGTTCTGATGGCATTTCCACCAGCTTTAGCAGACTGTGGCACCACTGGAGAGGACCGTGGTTTTAAATGCCAGGTGTGGCCACCCCATGCTGGGTGCAGGCTATATAGATGGGTTTGAAGGAAGCTGAGAAAGGAGTCAGAGAGGCCCCACTGGGATCACACTCCATGGCAACCACACTCCACGGCAGAAATCAGGTACCGGTTGCTAGGTCAGTGCCCTGGGGAACTGACCTGAAACAGAGGCCAGAAAGCTTCTTGTGATTCTTGGCTGCTGAGATGGCAGCCAGTCTTGTCAGAAAAACCCCAAACACAACTTCCTGATATTTTCTGTTAATGCAATAATGGGTTTGTCTCCTTGGCAACAGAGGGTCCACTATGGGAAAGTCCACCGAAGTTATTCCAGAACCTTGGACCCTGAGTACTCAATATGCAAATAGTCTGTGATAGCCATGGGGTCCAGCTCAACCCTGCCCTGTGGGACAGTTTCAGTTCAGCCTGGCTTTTATCAGAATGAGGAGAGTGAAACAACTCTAAGTTTGAGAGAGGACAGATTGAATCACCCTGTGCAGGGGCAAAGCCAAGTAGGAAGCCTCCTCTCAAGCATCTCATCAGGTTCTACACTCCATGGGCCAATCCATGTTCTCTCCATACTCCCAGCGTGCAACTGTCCTTTAACTTCATTCACTGGCTAGCTTTCATTTTTACAGAGTCACACCTGGGTATCTTTTAAACAGCTTCCAGGTTTTGTGTTTTGCTCTCTCATTCTAGGACTATAAAAAAATACTCTAAGAAATTTATGATTTTATTTTTTCCCATAAAAATTAACAAAGAATTCCTTTTCTTTTTATTAAAGCAAAACTATAGGCAGATGAAAGCATCAAGTTGTGCAGGACTTCGACTGAGAGGCGATGGTTCCCTGCTCTGCTTCTCACCAACCTTGGGCCTGCTCCTTGGAACAAGCTCCTCTTTAACTCTTTTCACTGTTTTTTCCTTCTGATAGTACCAGGTACTTGGGCTTCTTTTGCCCTGCCTCATTCATCCCCTCTCTAGTTTCTAAAAATTTATTCCAAAAACCTTTGGTCCACTAACCATATTCCTATTCTCATTGTAGTTGTGGGTATATCTTTAAAACAATTTTTCCCTTATTCTTTCAGTAAGGTCTCAGGAGGAAGAAGGATAAACACATCCTGTGACCCCACAGTCTTAGAAGGGAAGCCTTCAGTATTTCAGTCAGGAGGAATGGGATGGGGGAAAGGTCTGTAAAATATTGGACTCAGGAAGTTCCCGTTGCGACTCAGCAGTAAAAGCCTGACCAGTATCCATGAAGATGTGGGTTTGATCCCTGGTCCCATTCAGTAGATTAAGGATCTGGCATTGCCTTGAGCTGTGGTATAGGTTACAGATGCGGCTCAGATCCCATGTGGCTGTGGCTGTGGCATAGGCTGGCAGCTACAGCTCCAATTCGACCCCTAGCCGGGGAACTTCCATATGCCATAGGTGCAACCCTAAAAAGCAAGGGGAAAAAAAGTATCAGATCACATCCCTTTCCTTCCCATCTCTGATGAATTCACATCGAGGTGCTAATGGCAAAGGCTGTTTGCGTGTGCTTCTCCAAAGCAGATTAGGTTTTTAAGTGAGACTCAAAATTTGAGGGTAAACTAGTGGTCTTCAAAATGTTTGCTCATTTTGAAGTTGGTATCTATAATTCTTTTGGTCTCTTTTTTTTTAAATCTTTTTAGGGCAATACCTGCAGCATATGGAGGTTCCCAGGCTAGGGGTCCAATCGGAACTGCAGCTGCTGGCCTACACTAGAGCCACAGCAATGCAGGATTAGAGCCATGTCTGCGACCTACACCACAGCCTACAGCAATGCCAGATCCTTAACCCACTGAGTGAGGCCAAGGATCGAACCCCAGTCTTCATGGATGTTAGTCGGGTTTGCTAATCATGGAGCCATGATGAAACTCCCCACTATCTATAATTTTTAACCACAGTTGTCCCCTGTATCTGCAGATGCAGAGGCCCAACTCTACCAGGCCATTTCATATAAGGGATTTTGGCATCTGCAGAGGTCCTGGAACACATCCCCCTGAGGATACCAAGGATGACTGTATCTGCAAAGGAAATAACTTCCAACACATTGTAATATAGTCATTTTAAAAATAAAATAAAACTATTACATCACTCTTAAACAAACTGAGTAGACTAGATTGGGAAAATAAGTGAAAGAAATTTCTTCCAAGATCTGAGTAAATGTTCAAGAGACTATAAAACAGGGACTTACCTCTGATATATGTGATATATATATATAAATTCCTTTTACTTGCAAACATTATGTTCATCTATTAGGGGTAAGTGGAAGTTGTCACATCCTTCCTCATAATTATTCAAAATATGCAGCTGGGACACAGACACAGATGAATGAAAATTCTCTCTAATAGAGAACATGAAAATGCAGTGGGCTCCTGTCATAGAAAGCCTTGCCTGGAATGCTTTACAGAGCTTGAGTATTCCAAATCTACGATGGACAGAGCAGATATCCCCTGAGCCCTGCCATAAACTTGTCACTGGATAAAGTAAGATACCACTGCCTTTGTATCTCTTAACCAAACTCTCTTTGTGGCTGCGTTGGGGAAAATAGTGTCTTTGATGATAGACGTGAAGTAGAAGAAGCAAAGTTCATTAAATACAAGCTGTCATCACTCCTGCCATCCCGCTTTGCAATACATTTACTTCTACTGCAACGTTTCTATTTTTACAAAAATAGGGACAAGGTGGGAGGCACGCAGGACCCTCCCTTGGGCTGATATTGTCTTGATTTGAGAAGAAAACATTCACTAAAGCATCAGTATTTCAAACTGTCTCTTTATTTGGCAGCCTGAAGTTTTTTTACTTTCTAGAACACACCACAGTAACCTTCAAGCTGGGTGAGAGGTAAGCCTTTCTTTTCAAATAGAGAGAAGGAAAAGATGGTTCCCATTGTAGGTAAGTTTTAGGGAAGAGTCCATAAAGAAAATGAAAATCTGGAAATGCATCCTCTTAAAACTATCAGTGCTCACATATCCTTTGAAAATCTGCAGGTGCCCTTGGAGGTATAAGTGTCTCAGTGTGAAGACCTTGCCCTAGCCCAAATCAATGTGTCTTCTGGCAAGGAAGGTGCAGTCATTGTGGGGCCCTCCTCAGAATCATACTTTAGAGCTGGACCCATCAGATCACATCATATAAGCTGCCACTAACTCTGTGCATAAGATCTGTTTCAAATGCTGCCAGTGATTTTCTGAGGCTGGACCATTAGCTGAGCCTTGGGACATTATTACCTAGTGAAGGTCTGTGTTTGCCATACCACAGCCTGGCCAAAGCCTAAGCTCTGATTTCTCTCTTATTCTTTCTTTCTCTTCCTTCAGAAAGCTTTTCATACTTCCCCACCGTGAGGCCTCAACTTGCATCCTTCTCTATCAGCTTTTTATATAATGGGATCTCCATGCACTGAAAAATTTAGGATGGATGGCAGCCTAAACTGTGATTTTTTGCCAGCAAAGTTTGTTTCCTAAAAGCCTTAGGTCAATATTTCAGACATTTCTATACCATATTTGCAATGTTTACCCCATTGATAGATCATGTCTATTTTTCTTCTAAATTGACTCACCTTTCTATTTCTGCATTTATTTTAGATGAGAAACTATTATGTCTCTACCTTCTGAGGTATCCCTCCTATCTTTGCCTAGATTATCCAGAAAGCAAAGCTAGAAGCAAAGGCCTAGATTATTGGGAACGTGAGTCTAGGGGTGTAGGACGGGGGATTGAAATGGTGGAGGAAGGAAAGCCAATACAAGAGTGACATACCACGTTGGCCTCTGCTGCAGACAAGTGGTATTCATTCCCACTCGACCTTCTGCAAAGCCTCATGGAATGTCTCTCACAACTCTCCACCTGGGTGACAAAAGGGGAAAACAGTTATCCATCATGGTCAAGAGTATCTCCATGGGCTTTAAGTCCCCCATATTTCCAAGTTATACCTGCTTGAGTGTAGGATTTCCAAGGGGATCTCATGCTAAGGCAGCAGAGAAGCCCCAGGGCCAGCAGCAAACTGAAAGATGCAGGCCCAGACAAGGTTTCCACCATTGCAAGAGAGATCCACTGGAGCAGCAAGTGTTGCCCACTGACCCATGAAGTACTCCAGAATTCATAGGAGCAGAAGGCTGGCTGGAAATTGTGGAGGAAGACTGAAATATTCCTCATACCACCCCTTGGTTCTGTCACTGTGCCCACCAGAGGGTTTGCTCCACTGGGGTGGGGTGACTGGGGTATGCTGTCCAACAGGGCTGCCAGGAGTCCACTCTGTGAAGGTGGTGGTGGGAGAGTGTAGGTAAGGGTGGCCTTGTGAGCTGAGCACTGTCCCCAAAGTGCCCACTACACATGAGATGGAGGGCCCCTCCTGCAGTGGCATGACTGTAACTAGGGAGGGGTTATTCTGGGTGCTAAAACAAAACTTCAGACCAGCACAGAAACAGCCAGCCCATGCCACCAAAGTTGACGGGCCGGGCCCTCCCACTGGGGTACATTTTTACCGCCTCTCCTAGGCCCCCCAGACCCTCTTCCCTTAAGAGGGAGGGCTGAGGGAGGGCTGCTGTGTGATTTGAGGTAACTGACAAAAGAGGCCAGCAGAGGGAGACTCCTCAAATTGCACACAGCACTCTGCTCATCCCCTGGTTTAAGTTATTTCTGAGCGTTAGTGTTCTTCATCAAGTAAAAGGAAGTTGGAAGGGGAAATGCCACCTCTGTGAAATATCACCCAAAGAAAAGCTGAGTAACTTGCCATTATTTTGGAGACAGCAAGGAAAGAACATCTCAGAAGTGGGGCCTCATCTTTCTAGTTTTAAGACGAGAGAAAAGGAGGAATTATTCTTCAGCAAGTAAGTACATTTACTATTATCTGAATATGGGATAGCTTGGTAGAACAAGTTAGCAACAATTTGACTGCTTTTTAAACAAACATACTATCACTCTTACCTTCCCCCCAAAGGGTCTTCCGGGGGTTTGTTATTCCAAAATTCATAGACAATCATCATTGGAGTTATGACTCATTATTTAAAATTTTCTAGATGGTAGCAAATATTAATTTTGTAGGCTGAATTTTGAGTTTTCCAAACCAGTAAAATTCTGGTGAATCAGTGAATTCAAGCTAATCCTGATTAGAATGCCATGTGGCTGATAGAACAAGCCAGTGTGGCTGGAAAACTTGCTCTGGGGTGGTTCCCAAAGAGCAGTAGCAAACATCTTCTGGGTAGCATTGCATTCCATCTGTGGTGGCAATCTGAGAGGATCACATTGGAGCACAGCTTTTATTTTTATTTCTGAAGTTTCATCTGTTTACCGAAAATAAAACAAAACAAACAGCTTTCTTACCTTATAGTACGTAATATAAATAAGCAGTTTTCAGTATTTTTCTCTTCCCTTTTTACCGAAGCTTCTCTGTTGATTGAGATCCTCTGCCCCTTTAAGACATATTCTTTGTGTAGAAGCATTTGAAAACAGAGATACTTGTATTTCTATGTCAATATATTAAGAAAGAAGTAGTTTCATGACTTAAGCACTGCCTTAGACAAAAATACACCCTCGTTGGTGCTCTGTGTTTCTCAGTTCTGAAGAGGGTCCGAGCTTTCATGGGTTGACTTGCTGATATCTAGGGCCCTTACAGTTCTCCGTGTTTCTGACAGTCTTCATCATCCCATCCAGCGGTGGGAGAGCTGTGGTTCTTGGAACACGAACAAGGCAGCGTCACTTCCCCAGAATTCCCACCAACTTTTGCTTCCCACGCACCCCCTGCCCCAAGATTGTGCTCTGATTTAGAGGTTGCACAGATTCAGATCCCTGACTCATTGCAGGCAGGCAACTAAGAAGTTTTACAACACATGGTAGGCCAACCTTCCTTCTAGGTGACTTCTATTTTTTTTTTTTTTTTTCCTTTTTAGGTTGTGAAAATAAATCTACAATCTTTTATAATCAAGAGTTCAGACACCCAGATACACCATCCTCCCTCTCCCTGGTGTGTTTTTGCAACCATCACGGAAGAACCCTCGGTGTGTGGCAATTGAATCATCTTCTGCCCCTGCCTGGTATAAGCTGTGAGGTGCCCTGTCTCATTTGGCTTGAAATTGGTTACTTCTGTTTTCATCCTCATCAAGCAGAAGCCATGTGCCACACACTGAAGTGGGGAACACCATTACCCAAGCTCTTTCAGCTCTTGGTGCTGGTTGGTCTTTTTGACTTCTGTTCAGGTAAGTGACTTCCAGGAACTTGAGTGAATCCACTGCTTCAGGGTTTAGAGAAAGGAGGTGGAGTCTCTACGATGTCCCTGTCTGTCACCTTGTGAGAGAGAAGGGACCTTCAGGGTATTTCAGTTCACTTTAGGGATGAGAAAACAAGTTTAGAGAGGTTCAAGGACCTGCCCTTATCAACAGCAGGTCAGTGGCCAAGTTAGCTCAAAGACCCAGACCTTAAAGAAAAGATGGGGCAGAGTTCCTGTCGTGGCACAGCGGAAATGAATCTGACTAGGAACCATGAGGCTGTGGGTTCGATCTGGTAGTGCCGTGAACTGTGGTGTAGGTCGCAGACAGGGCTTGGATCTGGCGTTGCTGTGGCTGTGGCATAGGCCAGCAGCTGTAGCTCTGATTAGACCCCTAGCCTGGGAACCTCCACATGCCATGGGTGCGGCCCTAAAAAGATTTTTAAAAAATAATAATAATAAAAAATAAAGAAAAAGAAAAGATGGGGCAATGTTATCTTAACAAAACTGTAAAGCTGATTCAGAAGGACAGCTGAGAGCTGTGATCTCTTCTTCGAACACTCGATGCTCATTTACATTTTGTGACCTGCTAAGGGCACTGGCGTTGGGCTCTGGTTCTCAAATTGTTTCGATGGAATGACATAGCTAAAGTCTTCTGCTCCTAAAATTGGACAATGATGACCTTCTTTCCCAATTTGAGGGGGAAAACAAAGTAGCTGTGACACATAATCTTCTTAGTATTAAAAATTTAATATTTATTTTTATGATTTAGGGGCTAATGCCCCTTGTTAACACCAGCGTCTGATGTGTCGCGGTATCAAATTCAGCACAAATCATATTTTGAGTTATTTTAAAATTACTACATAGGTATTTCAGGTGTGTCCTACAAAGGATGTTTCAATTCTGGAGGCTTTCATTCCAGTTCAGGTGAGGAACTTGAAGGGTTGTTGGGAAGGTCAGTGCTGATCCTGCTGACCAGATAGCTCTGATTTTTTTTAAATAATCGGAACAAAAGTTCTGCTTTCTGCTGAGCAGCCTACCACTTGCTTTCCTCAAAATAAAGAGAAGGCTCTGCCTTCGGCACAGTCTCCTGGTCTGCAAAGAGCTGAATATCAAAGGGCCTTGTCCTAAGCGCTGCCTATTTAAAAAGCATCTGCTCGGCAGCCATCATTGGTGACTGATCAATGTCTGAGGGAAGGCAGAGCGGGGAAGAGAAGACTGTGATGCTGGTAGTTGTATATTTTCTGTTCTGAGCTGTAAAACTTGCTATTTAACACTGTTGCTGAACCAACCGAATCGTGACTCACATTTCATAATTTACACATCAGATTTTGTATATATTTCATAGTTGTATTTCAACAGTTAGAATTTTCTTCTGGAAAGTTGGGGAGGGAGCAGCACTCCCAATGTAGGGTTTTCCGGGGAGTCTAGATGAATTTAAAATGATTTAGAGGGAGTTCCCATCATGGCGCAGTGGTTAACGAATCCGACTAGGAACCATGAGGTTGCGGGTTCAGTCCCTGCCTTTGCTCAGTGGGTTAACGATCTGGTGTTGCCGTGAGCTGTGGTGTAGGTTGCAGATGCGGCTCGGATCCCGCGTTGCTGTGGCTCTGGTGTAGGCCGGCGACTACAGCTCCGATTAGACCCCTAGCCTGGGAACCTCCATATGCCACGGGAGCAGCCCAAAGAAATAGCAAAAAAAAAAAAAAAAAAAAGATTTAGAGGGAAATGTACAGGCTTCCTAGAAATGTGTGGACTGTGTGGTGTGTGTTTGTGTCACAGAGGGAGAAAAATAAAAAAGAGAGAAAATTAAAAAGAAAACTAAAACCAAGGCTTTAGCAATTATATCAGAAAAATTAGAGGCAAATGACAAATAAGCTCAGAAGAAAATGAACTTTGAGCTAAAGAAAAATATTTAGGAAACCATCCTGTTCTATAGCTACTTCCAGATTTTATTCTTGCTATCCTGAGGCTACAAAGGAATCAATGAGTTTCTTTTGTCTGAACACCTACTGTGTACCAGCTGGGCCTTAAGAGCTGAGCCTGGAATTCATGCCCTCAGAGAGATTTGAGCATTAGTTGGAGAAGGCAAAACTAACCCCCTCAAGCAAGCGCGGAGCAGTGAAGTGCTTGGCCCTGACTGTAAACACTCTAGACTTGGGAAAGGAGGGATGAATGTGGGCTGGGGCAGCTGGGCAGGCTTTATGGTGGAGAATGGGGATGGGAACAGAATTCTGGGCAGAGCAGTAGCATGGACAAACGCACAAAAACAAAGATGAGTCGGGGGAAAAGGCTCACTCTTTTTTTTCTTTTTTTTTTTTTTTTTTTTTTTTGTCTTTTTGCCATTTCTTGGGCCACTACTGCAGCATATGGGAGGTTCCCAGGCTAGGGGTCTAATCGGAGCTGTAGCCACCAGCCTATGTCAGAGCCACAGCAATGCAGGATCCGAGCCGCGTCTGCAACCTACACCACAGCTCACGGCAACGCTGGATCGTTAACCCACTGAGCAAGGGCAGGGATCAAACCCGCAACCTCATGGTTCCTAGTTGGATTCGTTAACCACTGCACCACGACTGGAACTCCAAGTCTCACTCTTTTGTTTAATCATTTATGAATTCAACAAACACTGAGTATCTCCAATGTATAAGATACTTTTCTTGGCCCTGGGGACATGTTGTGAGCAAAACTGACTTGGCTTTTGCCTTCATGGAATTTCTGGTCATTAGAAAAAAGGTGAAGATTAATTAATCATTCAAATGAAAGTTGTATTTCTTGTGACCAAGAAATATTGTGTTTCCTTGCCAGGGGGGAGAGTGATGAGAATGAGCTGGGTGAAAGTGGAAGGTGCTACTTGTGAGGGACACGGAGGAACAAGGAAGTGAAGGTGGGCAGTGTTGGGCAACGTGGAGGCAGGGATCAGACTCCATTGGGCTTGAAGGCCAGGGACTTGAATGTTATTTGGAGGCACTGGAAAGCCACAGAAAGATTTTAAGCGGGGGAGTGACATGGTTTTTACCAGTGCTGTTCACACTTGAATTATATGTGCCAATCACCTGGAAGCCTTGTTAGAAACCAGTTTCTAGCCCAGAGGCTTTTTAGAGCAGAAAAAATATTCTGTATGATACTGTAATGGGGATACATGTCATTATACATTTGTCATTTATACATTAAAACCCATAGAACGTACAGTGCCAAGAGCAGCCTCTAATGTAAACTGTGGACTTTAGGTGATGAAGTGTCAGTGTAGGTTTATCAATTGTCAGAAACATACCACTCTGGTGCGGGATATTGCTGGGGAGGAGGCTGTGCACATGGAAGGGAGGAGACTTGCAGGTATTCTGTACTTCACATTTGTTTTGCTGTGAAGCTAAAACTGCTCTAAAAAAATAAGTCTCATATATATATGCAGGTGGGTCTGGGGAGGGTCTGGGGAGGGGCCTGAAGGCCCCAAGTGATGCTAATGTCCATAGTGGTAAGGCTCTAAATAACATTTTTTAAAAATGCTGAAACATGAAGAGTAGCTTGCAGGGCAGCCAGAGTGATTGTGCTAAAACTATCAGGAGGCTATTTCAGTAGCATGCAGTACTTGATGATAGCTTTGATGGAAAGAATGGAGTTGGGGGGAGATGGATGGGTAGGAGAGTGTGTATGATGTGGGCCTGGAGAGGATTTGCCAGATCAGACTGCAGATGTGAACTGTGCATGGTCTGTGCGAGATAAGGTCAGGGGCTGGGGACTTACATTGTGGAGTAAGGTCATGGAGAATTTTGTTGGAGAGCAGGGGATTTACACACTACCCCTCCTCTCCTCCCTTGCATAGGGAAGCTGCACTTCCACCTATCCCCAGCCACTGCTGCCCAGGATAGAAGACTTCTCTTTCCGGCACAGGGAAGACTGGTTGGTCTTCTCTCCACTTCTAATTTTGTCTTAGAAACAGAAACACTGGACCCATGTGCTCCAGAAACTGATGGCTGTCAGGCTGAGGGTCTGACATAGGTAACTTTTCCTCAGAGCTGGGGTCCTTTCAGGGAGACATGGTTCTAAAGGGAGGGGAGTGGCCTTTGATAGGAGTAGGTAAAGGATACAGGAAAGATGTTGGCCTGTGAGTCTGTGGCATGAAGAACATGGAGCTAGAGGAAAAGAGTGTCCTCAGAGAGCCGCTGTAAACACAGCCTCTTCCCCACTGTCATGTTCTGTCTGAATGCTGCTGGCCTGGGCTCCGACTACTGTGATATCAGCTGTTCAAGTTCTCGAGCATTTTAAACATAAATTGTTTAGAGAGACACACAAAAGTAAGGATTAGATTTATAGAGTATATAGGCTGGGTCCATGGGGAAGAGAAAGTTGGGAGCAATGTAAAAATCAGGTGACAAGTCTTAAATAAGTCAGCTGCTGGAGAGCACAAACCTCTACCTCCTTGAGTCCAGGGCCCACACAAACCCTGTGGATGCTGTTCACTTAATCAAAAGCACATAGAAGGGTCCAAAAAGGTCACTTCCATTGTGTTAAAGGTCACACAGACCCTTAGCAGTAAATATTCAGGCTATGGGATTATAGATGACTTTTAGGTTTTTCTGTATTCTTCATTCTAAATTTAGTATGCGTTTCTTTTAGAATCAGGAAAAACCTTTATTTAAAAAGCACGCCTAAGTCCTCAGTGAGATAACTTACATCACAGCACACAGTCATATAAGCTGCTGTGTATCCCTGATTCTTTTTTATGAGAAGTGGTGGTGCTGCACTGCTGACCTCTGCTGAGGTTCAGCTCTGTGGGGGCAGGGGAGGGTTGCTGTGGCCAGGCCACTGTGTTCACACTGCCTCCTCCAGTTTGCAGGGGCTAGGGAAGACTCTACAGTTGTTGGCAAAAGCTCCCTCTCCTGGGGGGTGGTTATCGGGGGGGGGGGGGAGTTGAAGTGGTCAGGGCAGGAAGCTGGCAAAGGGGTCAGGAAAGTCAGGGGCTGGGGACTTAAACTGTGAGGTGTGCCCAGAGTGTTGTGCGGGTGGGGCAGCTTGCATATATGCATGAGAGATGAGCAGGGTCGCCTTCATTTCTGCCCGTGAAAAAAATCTGCATAGCATTTTACCATAAACAAAACACTTTACATCTGGGTGTCATATAATCCCATAGTAATTATGCGGGGTAAATCAGAGAGACAGTTTTATGCCCATTTTGCAGAAATTATACCTGAGGCTCAAGGAGGTTAATCAACTTGTTAAAGGTTTTGATTCTAATACACAGCAGGTGGAATCAGATCTCATCTCCTAAGGCCTAGTCAGGAAATCAACAAATATTTACGGAGCACCTACTACGGGCCAGGCCCTATTGTAGGTTCTGCAGGTGTGGCAACAAACAAAACAGATAAGGCTCTTTTCTCATGGCCCCCAAAGTGACTACAACAGATATATGGCAGCTGGAGACAAGCTTGAACAGAAATAAATCAGGGCAAGGGACTAACAAATGGCAGGATGGATGGGGTCAGGGAGGATGGTACTGGTTAGGGAGAGTCAGAGAAGGCTTTACCACAAAGGGACACCTTCTCTGAAGAAGCAAGAGATGTGGCTGGGTGGATGTCTGGGGTAGAGAATGGTCCCTGTTGTGGGCCTGGTACCATGTAAGGTTTTACCTGTATTCCCTCGTAGAAACCTCAGCCCACTTTGTTAGCTAGGTGCTAGGCCCGACTGTAAAAGGGCAAAGCAAACTATTGAGGCATTAATGCTGAGACCTGATGTTCCCGTCCAGAACCACTGAAGTAAACAAAATTGTTTTCTTGTAACTGCATGTAGCAGAGTCCCTGAGCATGGAAGCCAGGTCCTAGCGGGAATTGCCCAGAAGATTTTTGGTTCCTCTTTTCAGTCTGGTTCTTCCTCAGCACCAGCTTTTGGTGAGGGGATCTCACATAGGAACGTTGAAGAGTCCATTGATGGTTTGCTGTTGACCTTTAGAGAAACACCCACACTTCTCCTCAGCTGGCTGGACAAAAACTCCTTGAGAACCATCATTGAAATTAACTCACTTTCAATTAAGATTTCTTTTTGCTAATATTATCACATGTCAAAATCAGTTAGAAATTCTGGATTCTTTTTGAGTGGGAACAAAGACAGCATAGGGAAGACCCTGTTATTTAGGACTGCAGATGAGTAAGCTGCTTTCTGTCATGGCCTATAGCAAGAGCAGCATTCTACATGTCTGACATAACCCTTGAGTGACATGAAAGTGACCAGAGGGTATGAGTCAAAGGAGGAAGAGAGAGGAAAGGAAACTCTTATGGAAGATCTGCCATGTAGTAAGGACTTTCCATTGATATCATTTAATTTGAATGTAATTTTATAATGATCCTGAGAGGCACGCCTTGTACTGCTTTTACAGATGAGGAAACAGGTTAATTGGTAAGTGGCTGAGCTGGGATGAGAACCCAAGTCAATAGGAATCCATAGTCCATTCACCTTCTGCATATATATCATTCTGCTTTCATTGTCTCACTCTTTTTTTTTTAAGAGCTGCAGGTGTGGCACATGGAAATTCCTAGGCCATGGGTCAAACTGGAGCTACAGCTGCCAGCCTACGCCACAATTTTCACAGCAATGCCAGATCTGAGCCATGTCTGTGACCTACACCCCAGCTCAGGGCAATACCAGGTCCTTAACCCACTGAGCGGGGCCAGGGATTGAACCTGAGTCCTCATGGATACTAGTTAGGTTCATTTCTGTTGAGCCAGGATAGGAACTCCTCATTTCTCTTTTTATCTCTTATTTTTTTTTTGCCTTTTTGCCATTTCTAGGGCTGCTTCCGTGGCACATGAAGGTTCCCAGGCTGGGGTGTAATCGGAGCTGTAGCCGCTGGCCTATGCCAGAGCCACAGCAACTCGGTATCTGAGCCACGTCTCCAACCTACACCACAGCTCACGGCAACGCCGGATCCTTAACCCACTGAGCAAGGCCAGGGATCGAACCTGCAACCTCATGGTTCCTAGCTGGATTCGTTACCCACTGAGCCATGATGGGAACTCCGTCATTTCTCTTTTTAAAGGGAATTTGTTAGCTATTGTATGCTCCCCTCAAGTATATCTTTTCATTTATTTCCCCCTTTTCAGTTTTCAGTTATAGTCCCTAAATCTAGGCTGGCAACATTCAGCACAACTGCAGAAAGAAGCACCTTAGATCACTCTGAGTACTTCACACTGCTGTGAAAATACCCACCATCACAAAACTCTTTTCCTAAATGGTGTGGTGGGGCCACATCCAGTTTGAAGGAGGCTGGAAGAGGGGCTGGTGAGATGGAGAGATGCTAGTGTCTGTGATTCTGCTGTCCAAGGAGAGGGCCTGGAAATGAGATCCCTATCCTAGTGAGATATGGGCCTCTCCAGGGGTTCAGTAGGGGGGCTATGGAGGATCCGGAAGGGAAGATGCAGCATGGCAGCACTGGGGAGTGTGGAGCGTGGCCAGCAGTGAAAATGCTTGGGCTTTAGAGAGACTCTGCTTTTAGGTCAAGCAAAGCATAGGAAAAATTACCATGCCTTCTAAACCCAAAAATCAGAAAAAAAAAAAAAAAAAAAAAAGTCTGACAGATTTTGGTGCTGCTGAGGAGTGCTTAGGAGCTAATAAAGAGATGGAGTTTGGAGGCTGAAATGTTAATATTTCTGCTATATGCTGATAGGAAGTGGACAAATGTTTTAAATAAGGAGCATCTAGCAAAACTAGGTTGTAGGGTAACCTGTTGCATGGATTGCAGATAGCCAAGAGAGCTGAAGACAGGATAGCCATCCATTTAGGACAGCTAGTGAGAGAAGGAATGGTCCAGAGGGATAACTTGGGCCCTGTCAGCTGAGAATTGAGGAGAGTTATTTCGGCCTGGTGTCATGGGATCAAGCCAGGCTTGGAAGGAAAAGGATTGTTTCTCAAAGCAAAAGAATTCAGTGATGGGACCCAGATAGGGGCAGGCAGTGCTGGCTTACTTATCCTAGAACTTACTTATCCTAGTTTGGGGCCTAGAACTGGGGAAACTAGTAAACAAGGAGAGTGGCCCCAAAAATTCTCTGTAAAACTGGGACAGTTTCTTTTCCTGGGTGTAATTTCCTCATCTATAAAATAAGGCCACCGAAATGAATGGTCAAGGAAATTCCTGCAAAATTTCACATTCCTTAACTCTGACTTCCCTATCCCAGTGGAACTGAGAGCATCATCAAACCCATAATTGGTATTCATATCCTAGGACTAAAGTCCTTCTTTGGGGACTAGTGTGTCTACTCCCTTATTGTCCATGGACAGATAAACGGAATATCAGTCATTATCGTCATTATCACTCCTTAAGAAGGAAAGAAATTCTGACACATGCAAAACAAGGAGGAACCTTGAGGGCATTAGGCTGAGTGGAATAAGCCAGTCACAAAAAGACAAATGTTGCATGATTCCACTTATATTTGGTATTCAAAACAGTAAAATTTGTAGAAAGAGGAAGTCGAGTGGTAGTTACTAGAGGCTGGAGCGGGGGGAAAGGGGAATTGTCTAATGCATACAGAGTTGCAGATTCACAAGATGGAAAAGTTCTGGAGCTCTGTTGCACAACAAATGTAAATATACTTGACCTACTGAGCTGTATGTTTAAAAAGGGTTAAGATGGTAAAATTTATGTTTTCTAACTACAGTTTTTTAAATGGAAGGAAAGAGCACTGGGGATTAAAAAACCTGAACACGCTGATCCTACTTAGTTACTAGATATAATACTCCGAATTATGTTACTACCAAATCTGAATTCCTGCTTGTGCGGGCATCTATATTTAATAGGTTTAAAATTTTGTTCTGTTTGCCTCTCCATAGGCATCGTTCAGGTGACCAAAACAGTGAAAGAAATAGCAGTGCTATCCTGTGATTACAACATATCCACTGAAGAACTGACTAGAGTCCGAATATACTGGCAAAAGGATAATGAAATGGTGCTGGCTGTCATGTCTGGAAAAGTGAAGGTGTGGCCCAAGTATGAGAACCGCACCTTCACTGATGTCACCAATAACCTCTGCATTGTGATCCTGGCTCTGCGCCTGTCAGACAATGGCACCTACACCTGTGTTGTTCAGAAGCGGGAGAGAGGGTCTTATAAGCTGGAGCACCTGACTTCGGTGAAGTTAATGGTCAAAGGTCAGTGGGACTTTCTGATTTATAATAAGCTGGCAGAATCTTGATGCCCTTAAGGATATACTCATATTGATTTAAGCAGAAATTTTACCAAAGAGGATTGTATCTCATTTCATTTCTTAGGGTTGAGTCTCTAGTTTTATTATAAACACTGTTTTCTCAGGATGTCCTGGAAATATCCATTAGTTGCATTTCTTGCAGTTTGAAAATTCAAGTTGATGAAAATTCAGTCATTTTGAGGCACTAAAATGATCTGAAGTGCCTTCTGAATCATAAAGGGACACATTTGGTTTGATGTGGCTGTACTATTAACTGTACTTGATCCAGTAATATTTTCTTGTTAAGTATGTTGGAAGGCATAGAGCAATGCAGGCATAAATATTTTTCAAATAGTATTTGCATGGTTATTACTATGGCCTTTGTACTATTATATTTATTACATATTTGAAGCTCTCATCTAATGGTCATTCCCACAAAGTTAGATGTTGGAGAACTGTGATGGACAGGGTAGGAAGAAGGCTTGACTTAATCACAGGTGATACTTCTACAGAACACTGATATAGCCTAAGCCCTTGTTGAGAAATGGCTGCCCTGGGTCATTCCCTCATATCTGGAATTTAAACACATTTCTTTTTCTTCTTGGGCACTTAAAGCCTTTAGTGGAAACCAATCCTTTTAACAAAAAATAATAAACCTTAATAACAGTTAACTTAAATGGATCCTTAGTGAGTTCTTCATTGTTTTTCCCTGCTTTGGTCTTCAGCTATGTTGAGTCTTTAGCTGTAACATCCAGATCATACCCAAAATTTAGGTGGTAAGCCAAAGCTACATGGAATTATCTTAAACTTCACTCTGTGTGTTCCCTACCCATGGAGAGAGCAGATGATTATGTGGTGGTGGGATGTGAGGGGCTCTGAGAAGCCTGCCTTCTCCAAAATTCTGAACAGCATCCATTCCAAGAATCCTCTCCTAGTTTCAGCATTTCTCCCCTACAGGATTTCTTGTGAAAGATGAAAATGTGTTTCCTAGGGGAGATGGCACCACAGACATATTAGCCTGTATTAGTTAAATACGTTAGATAGGTAGTCCCCCAACAGCATATCCAGGGAGAAGTAGACTCAGGACATGGACATTTTGATAGAAATATAAAAAAGAGAATTGAAGAGGGAGAAGAGGCAGAGTTTCAGGGAGGGGAGGCCCTAGTAGCAGATTATAGAGGGAGACCAAGGACAGCTAAAGGGGCTACGTGGGAGTACTGAGGCCCTCAAAAAGTGGGGTGGGGCACCAAAATCGGGTAAGGGAAGACAAAAAGGGCAACTTTGCTTGCTTAACTAGATCCAGAACCAATTCTGTTTTTTCCAATTAGAATAGCACTTCCAAAATGATAGGGTGCCCATGACTTGTGGATGTTGTTAAAGTGCAAATTCAAATTCTTTTGTCTTTTTTTTGTTGTTGTTGTTGTTGTTGTTGTTGCTATTTCTTGGGCCGCTCCCACGGCATATGGAGGTTCCCAGGCTAGGGGTCTAATCAGAGCTGTAGCCACCGACCTACGCCAGAGCCACAGCAACACGGGATCCGAGCCGAGTCTGCAATCTACACCACAGCTCACGGCAACGCCGGATCGTTAACCCACTGAGCAAGGGCAGGGACCGAACCCGCAACCTCGTGGTTCCTAGTCGGATTCGTTAACCACTGCGCCACGACGGGAACTCCCAAATTCAAATTCTAACAAGCTCCCTGGTGATGCCTGCTACTGCTGAGGATCTTAGTTTGAGAAACAGTCTCTCATTTGGCCAAAGTGATCAATTGTCCGATTCTGCTAAGGATGGAGGGGTTTCCACAAACATGAGGTTTTCAGTGCTAATATGGGAAAGTCTCAGGCTAAATGGGCTAGATGGGTTTCTCTACATCTGCCTAAGACTGCTAAGTGATATTATAGCAGCATAACATCGATGGAAGAAAACCTCCATGAAGCAGCACATTTGAGAAACTAGCTACACTAGTTAACAGATTAACTAGGTTAGAAGATTTTTACCTTTGTGAAACATGTGTACCCTTTCATTTCCTAATAAGATATTCTTAACCTACCCATTAAGAGTGGTGAAAATTCGAGTTCATTGATTAAAATGAAATACAAAGGAGTGATTCTTTGATGGTTCACAGACTTGCAAGGGCTTAGGAGCTGATACTGTAAGCAGATCACCTTATAGAAGGGATATGAGACAGAGCTTAAGTGGTTCTAAGCCCAGCCAGACCTTGAAAATATTTTTAGTACAATAGTATTAGTGGGATTCTTTTTTTGTTTGATTTTTGCTCTCTTTTTGGCCGCGTATTTATGGAAATACCAGTGATAAAACCCATGCCCTTGCAGGGGCTTGAATCACTGCAGAGAAATCCTCAATCCTGCTGTGCCACAGTAGGAACTCCCAAATTTATTTTTATTTTTTAAATTAATGTTTTATGGCTGTACTCGTGGCATATGGAAGTTCCCGGAGCAGGGATCGAATCTGAGCCGCAGTTGTGACCTTTGTCACAGCTGCGGCAACATAGGATCCTTTAACCCACTGTGCTGGGTTGGGGATTGAACCCTGTGCCTCCACAGTGACAGGAGTCTCGGAAGTCGGATTCTTAACCCATTGCGCCACAGTGGGGACTCCATTAGTGGCATTCATGTGGTTAAATGTTTCTTGGAAAAGTGGAGCACAGAAATGAACATGAATCATAATTAGGATATGAGTTCCTTGGGTTTGTTATTCCAAGTTATGACTTACTGATGTTGTAAGAAACAAAGAGAATATTCTTTTTTTTTTTTTTTCTTTTTAGGGCCGTACCCACTGCATATGGAAATTCCCAGGCTAGGGGTTGAATCGAAGCTGCAGCTGCTGGCCTAAGCCACATCCACAGCAATGCCAGATCCGAGCCACACAGCAGCTTGCAGCAACACTGGATCCTTAACACACTGAGTGAGGCCAGAGATCAAACCCACATCCTCATGGATACTAGTCAGGTTCTTAACCCACTGAGCCACAACAGGAACTCCAACAAAGTGAATATTTTTGATGTCAGCTACAAGTATAATGATTTGATCTTATAGGATAAATTAAAGGAGTAGGAAATAATAATGTCAACTAAAAATGTCAAGGAAAATGTCAAACTTAATTTAGGAACAAGGTTGATTCAAAAAAGAAAGGTGACTCTATCCCCAACCAAATCCAGGTTTTTCCTTTTCTTGGCAGTTATCACTTGCCCTAACTTCTCCTATCACAATTACTCATGCTGCCACCAGGCAGTCCCGGAAGCTTTCACCTAAAAACTTGATTCAAATAAGGGAACTCATCTAAGGGAGGACAAATTTAAGACCCACATGAGTCTATTAACTAACGTCCTGTGTGTCAGGCTCTGTTCTATGTGATTTATATTAATGATGTCATTTAATTCTTAGAATGTTGGGAGGCAGGTATTATTTTCCTCATCTTACAGATGAGCAAACTAAAACTAAAAGTCGTTAAGAAATTGGTCCAGGATTAAAAGGTAAAACTGGTTTTAAAACCTGCCCTTGATGACCACTATGCCATACTACTTCTCTCTGTGAGACTCTGAATTCTGGAAACTAACTATATGAGAGGAAGTATGGGAGGAACTGGTTCTCCACATTCATGCTAAGAAGTAAAAATTCTTTAAGCCTAACAATAAGTAAGGAAGCGGTGAGGGGAGTGGTTTCCTGTGTTCTCTGCAGTCATTTCATCATGCTTTGCTTGGGTATCTTATTGGGGGTCAAATACACAAGTGAAAGAGTGTCTCAAATACCCTGGAGGAAGATCAGGAAGGCCTCCCTGTCCTCGTAAGGCATATCAGAATAGCAAGGGAATCAGTAAAGTACAGTGGTTGAGATTACAGGCTCAATAATATACAATTTGGACAGAAGTGCATATGGTTTATATGATTAAAGACTACTTTGGGAAAAGCACAGTAATGCTAAATAAACTTTAGTGTTACCTCAGGTACAGGAAGTAGGGAGATGGCAAAATTAAGACCGCACAAGTAGATTTACCTAAGTTACTGTCAATGTTCTGGTTCTCAAGTTGGAGGGTGGGTTCCCAAGTGTTTAGCATAGTATGAATTAATAAACGAATACATAAAATAGAGCAGATATTCCTCAGGTATTAGGAAGAATGGAAAGAAAAAAGTAAAAGAAAGGAAGGAAACAGAAAGGAAAAGGCAGGGAAGGGAAGGCTCTGGTATCAGAAAAACTTGAATTCAAGTTCTGTCACTTATTGGTTATGATTTCTCTAGACCTCAATTTGATTTTTTATAAAATGGACATCGTATGAGGTTAAATCATATGAAATTACTGAATTTGACCTCTTTTGATCTACGGCCTCTAGGTTGTTGTAAAGATGAAATGAGATAATGTCCTAACAAGCTTTAAGAGCTCAATAAATGTCTATTATTTTTTTCTTCACCTCTTACAAATGCAAATACTATGTCAATATTTATGCACATGAACCCACTTCTTCCTTTAATAAGTGCCCTCCTACCTCCATCAAAAGTGATGGAGAATTACTAAGTGAAATGAAAGAGAAAAACAAATACATGACAGCACTTATATGTAGAATCTAAAACATGTAGAGAACAGACTTGTGGCTGCCAAGGGGGAGGGGATTGGGAGTTTGGGGTTAGCAGATACAAGCTATTATATATAGAATGGATAAACAACACAGTCCAACTTATAGGAAACTATATTTTTGGATTATACGTAACTATTAATGAATTATGGGAAGTTGCAAATTATATTTTATGATTATTAAAGTTTGGTATTAAAAATATAAACACACACTGACAAATATGTAATGATATGTACTTACATCCTTGTTCTTTCTTCAGCTGACTTTCCTGTGCCTAGTATTACTGCCCTTGGAAATCCATCTCCTAACATCAAAAGGATAAGGTGCTCAACCTCTGGAGGTTTTCCAGAGCCTCACCTCTCCTGGTTGGAAAATGGAGAAGAATTAAATGCTACCAACACGATGCTTTCCCAAGATCCTGAAACTGAGCTCTACATGATTAGCAGTGAACTGGATTTCAATGTGACAGGCAACCACAGCTTCATGTGTCTTGTCAAGTATGGAGGCTTAACAGTGTCACAGACCTTCAACTGGCAAAAATGTAAGTGACGTTATCCCAAGGAGTTTCTGGTGTGGAGAAACTAAAAAGAAAATTACTCAGCCAGATACATTTCAGAACTGTGTATATCAACTCAGTACTTTCTGCAGTATTTTTAGACATGCAAATAAAATGATAATACAGTGTTACTGTGACTTATTAAGGTCACGGTACAAGGTTCAACATAATGTTACTAGACGAATTTCCTTTGATGAATATTCTAAAATTTAGACATTCAGGGAGTTCCAAATCCTTAACCCAGGTGCAGTGGGTTAAGGATCTGGTGTCACTGCTATACAGCTTGGGTTGCTGCTTTGGCGTGGGTTCGATTCCTGCCTCAGGAATTTACACATGCTGTGGGCACATCCAAATAAATATTAGCCATCAAATCATCTTAGGAAGTTGTAACAATATTGTTATTGAAAGCACTAAAATTTGTCCTTTAGACTTGCTCTCTGGTCCTTGGCACTTTCATTTTGGGGGCCCTCTCCCCGCTGTCCCATGATGTCAAAACATTGTCTTTTGTGGGTGAATGTGCCTTTTAAGAACTACTGGCCCATTCAGAAACAAGACAAGTAAAGAAGGTAAACAACAAACTACTTGAAGACAATGCCTAAAAAAAGTGGTAATTTTTGACCAAATACCATGACTAAATATTTTACCCCACATATAGTAAACTTATAGAATTTTCTTTGCCCAAGAGGTAAAATCATCTGAAAATGAAAAAAAGTTGGGCTTATATGAATTTATGCATATTAAGGAGTTCCCATTGTGGCACAGCAGAAACAAATCTGACTAGTAACCATGAGGTTGCAGGTTTGATCCCTGGCCTTGCTCCATGGTTAAAGATCTGGCGTTGCCGTGAGCTGTGGGGTAGGTTGGCAGCTGTAGCTCTGTTTCAACCCCTAGCATAAGGAACCTTCATATACCACGGGTACAGCCCTAAAAGTAATAAATAAATAAATAAATTTATGCATATTAAACTTGTAATGGGTTATTAGAGAAGAACTCAGATACTTGAAATACATTTTTTTCTAACTTGTTCGGCTGATTATATATGGAGGACCACCAGGCCTCTCCCTACCCCCCAGCCCCACTTATAAATATATGCTTTGTGGCTGCATAGTAAAAAAAATAAAATCGAGTGTAATATGTTATGTATTGCATATTTTACATTTTCCTCTTGGCTTGTAGTAGAGGCCTAGTAGTTCATCCTAGTGAATGATTTACTCTAGATTTTTTCATCTTGAGTGGATTCTTTATTTTTCTCAGTAGGTAGATAAAATTTGAGGGGAAAATAAGTTCAAATATAAGCCAAATTTTGACATGATTTTATTAACAGTCCAAACTCATCTTTTAATGTATTCTAAAAATCTTATAAAAATGAAGTTTGAGGGAGTTCCTGTTATGGCTCAGTGGGTTATGAACCTGACTAGTATCCATGAGGATGCAGGTTCGATCCCTGGCCTCACTCGGTGGGTTAAGGATCCGGTGTTGCCGTGAGCTGCTATGTAGGTCGCAGATGTGGCTTAGATCCTGTGTTGTTATGGCTATGGTGGAGGCTGGCAGCTGCAGCTCCAATTCAACCCCTAGTCTGGAAACTTCCATATGCCATAGGAATGACCTTAAAAAAATTGAAGTTTGAATCATACAGTAAAGATAGTTTTATTGATTCAACATTGTCATTTTATTCTTTTTTTTTTTTTTTTTTGTCTTTTTTGTCTGTTGTTGTTGTTGTTGCTGTTGTTGCTATTTCTTGGGCTGCTCCCGCGGCATATGGAGGTTCCCAGGCTAGGGGTTGAATCGGAGCTGTAGCCACCGGCCTACGCCAGAGCCACAGCAGCGCGGGATCCGAGCCGCGTCTGCAACCTACACCACAGCTCACGGCAACGCCGGATCCTTAACCCACTGAGCAAGGGCAGGGACCGAACCCGCAACCTCATGGTTCCTAGTCGGATTCGTTAACCACTGCGCCACGACGGGAACTCCTTATTCATATATTATTTAACCAATTTTCTACTTACCATAAGGTAGAGAGTAGTATACACAATAGTAAGAACAGCTTTAATTATATTTTATTTTAGACATTATTTATATTTGGAATATGAATACATATGATATTCTAGGAAAGGGTTGACAAAAATTTTCAGGAAGGGCCAGATAATAAAGACCTTGGTCTTTACAGGTCATATGATCTCTGGAAACAACTCAGTTCTGCTGTTACAGCATGAAAGAAGCCATAGACAAGACACAAATCAAGTTACATGTGTTCCAACAAAACGTTATTTAAAAAATGGGTAGTAGACCAGGTTTGGCCTGTGCACTATGGTTTGTTAACTTATAGGAAACAGAATGTGGTCTTTTAAATAAAAGAATGAAGCTAGTATTTAGGGATGATTTAGACTGCCCAGCTTTATTGTCTTTTACCTATTATGCCTTCTCTCAATTTTTACTTCATGATAAGAATAAACAGTATCCCTTTTCAGTATAATTCAAATATTAGCTCTTTGCCCTATTTGGTCTATATTCACAATGACTAATGGAGATCATCAATAGTATGTGTTTAATCATTCCTTCTTTCATTCAGTCTTTCATTAAGTAGTTATCACATACCAAGCATCTTGGTAGGTGCTATATGGTTAGAGAGCTTTAAATACTTCAAGTCTCATTAACAGTACTATAGGTGTCATTTAGAGTCAAAAGCAAATAATGCATTTGTGGGAGGCCAAGGGCTGACTGCATAAGCAAATGTAAATTAGGTGTATAGTTCATAGAAACGTTGTAAGTCAATGTGAGTAAAGCTTTACTATATATAAATACCTACTCTTAACCCCAAATTTATTAATTAAATATCGGGTCTATGGTTCTTTTAGCCTAGACCTACCCAATTTGTTAACCCTTGATGTACTGGAAGGTGTGTGTGTGTGTGTGGAGAAGGGATGAATCAGGGAGTCCTACTCAGGCTAAAGAGCTAGATGTGCACATATGGCTGTGGTACATTACTAGGTTCCTAATTGGCATTATAACAGAGTGTGTTTGCTGCGTGGTTCCTCCTTCTTTCCCCTAAACACATACCTTCTTTCTAGGCTGATTGAGGCTTGAGGATGGATGAGGACTGGCCTCTGAGAGGAAGTCAGGAGTTGGAACCTGTGAAACGTCTAGACTCCCAGGATAATAGCAAGAGCTTCTTTGTTATTTTGGGTGTCATTCTGGTCTGCAAAGGCCAACCCTGGTAATCACTTGATGTCCCCATGCAATCTGGTATTTTAGAGAATATTAAAAAACAACTTTCCCTAGTCACTAAGCAGTAGGTGTTCTATGGTCAAATGTGCGTTTTTATAATAATTACCGTGGCAGAATGTGGAAGAATTATCAGAGCCTAGAAAACCAGAGGCAAAGAGCCTAGTATGGAGGCTACCAGGTGGGAGTTAAGAAAAATCTTAACTAAGGCAGTTGCCACAAGAGATCTGGAGAAAAGGAATTGGTTGCAGAGATATTCTCAATATAGAACAGAGAGTCAGTGGGAGATACTGGGCAGCAAGAACAAAGGGAAGCCTTCACTTTAACTTGGGTCACTGATGGTGCTGCCATTCACTGAAATGGGAGAATACAAATAGGAGATATGCTTTGGAAAGAATACACATACTGAGTTCAATTTTAATCAAGTGGAGATGCTGGGATCCAACCGTCTAGTTGGCAGCTAGAAATACTAATTTGGAGCTCAGAAATGAGATCAGAAATATGATAAACAGATTTAGAAATTAGCTGGTGTTTCCAACCTTGGGTGTAAATGAGATCACCATGATTACCAGGGCCAGTGAGAGGATAATGAGACCATGGACAGAATCATGGGAGACGATATTTAAAGAACAAGAAGAGAAACAAAGGCCTACAAAAAAAAACTGAGTCAAAACAAACAGAAGAATTTGGTGTCATAGAAGTCCCAGGAGGAAAAGTGTCCACTGAGCCAAATGTTGATGAGAAGTCCAATAAGCTAAAGACCAAAATTTATCCACAAGACTTGTAATGAGAAAAATGAGCAACAGTACTTTAGTAAATGTTCAATATTTACTTGTAAGTGATTCTCAAGAAATTGGAAGAGGATGAGCTGCCAACTTGCTAATTATTAGAGAAATGCAAAGCAAAATTACAATGAGATACCACCTCACACCTGTCAGAATGGCTATTATTAATAAGTCTACAAATAACAAATGTTGAAGGGCGTGTGGAGACAAGGAAACCCTCCTACACTGTTGGGGGGAATGCAACTGGTACAACCACTATGGAAAACAGTATGGACATTCCTCAGAAACTAAATATAGAACTACCATATGACCCAGCAATCCCACTCCTGGGCATATATCCATATGAAACTATAATTCAAAAAGTACAGGCACCCTTATGTTCATAGCAGTACTATTCACAATAGTCAAGACATGGAAACAAACTAAACGTCCATAGGCAGATGAATGGATTAAGATATGATATATATATGAATGGATTAAGATATGATATATGGATGGATATATATATGAATGGATTGATATTATATATATATATATCATACTCAGCCAGAAAATAACAACCTTAAAAAACTACTCAACCATAAAAAAGAATGAAATAATGCCATTTGCGGCAACATGGATGCAACTAGATATTCTCATACTAAGTGAAATTAAGTCAGAAAGAGTAAGACAAATACCATATGATATCACCTATATGTGGAATCTAAAATGTGGCACAAATGCATATATCTATGAAACAGAAATAGACTCACATAGACAACAGACTTTACTTGCCAAGGGGGGAGGAGAGAGGGATATATTGAGAGTTTGGGGTTAGTAGATGCAAACTGTTACATACAGAATGGATAAACAATAAGTCCCTACTGCATAGCACAAAGAACTATATTGAGTATCTTGGGATAAACCATAATGGAAAAGAATATAAGAAAGAATGTATAGGACTTCCTGTGTGGCTCACAACATAACTACTCTGCGTTGCTTCTACAGTGGCTGTGGCTCGACCCCTAGCCTGGGAACTTCCATATGCCATAGGTGTGGCCACTTGTTTAAAAAAAAAAAAGAAAAGAAAGAAAGACTGTATATATGTGTATAACTGAGTCACTTTGCTGTACAGCAGAAATTAACACAACATTGTAAATCAGTTATACTTCAAGAAAAAATTATTTTAAAAAAGTTGACCCCCGCCCCCGCACAAAAAGAGGATGAGCTGCTAATATTCCTTTTGTGTCACTGCCTTTCTCCCAATGTTGTTGCTAACTGTTCCTCAAAGGGATTGAAGAATAAATGGTGTTGCTGCTACTCCTGAGTAGGATTCTTCCAAAAGCTGTAGGCTGGATGGCAAATGTGTATCTGAAAATGAATGCAGAGTGGCTGCTGTAGCTTTAGGCAGCTACTATGAGGGTGTATGAGGGTGTGTGTGTGTGTGTGTGTGTGTGTGTGTGTGTGTGTGTGTGTGCATGTGTGTGTGTTTTAAGAAGACATCTTAAAAGGGAGAAGGAAAGACAGGCTGGAAGGAAAAATAAGGTTTATCTAGAACACAACATCAACTATTAGTAGTGGTACATATTAATATCAGCTATAGAAACGAGATACAAAGACAACTTTTAAAGTATCTCCCGAGAATATTTTCTTTTATGTGAACTTAATGTAGTAAATGTAAAAATTCAAATTCTCTTTTTACATTCAATATCTGACACCTGGTATTAGTTGCTCACAAGTATGTGTCTGAAGAATTAGGCAAGAAAACTAGAAGCTGCATTTTGGAGGGCTGACCAGGGAAAGAAGTGAAAAATGCTTTAAGTTGTGTCAATATAAAGGGCATAGAATGGATATCAGGCAGTTGGAAACACACAAAAGCTGACACTATTCTTTTCCCTTAGCAGCTAAACGAGAAACCTCTTCTGCTAATCAGTTCCTGCTCTTCACCGTTATTATATCAGCCTCAGCATGTGGGATTGCAATAATACTAATATACCGGCTCTGCAGTAAGTAATATTGTACCATTGTAACAGTCTCAATTTCCCGATCTCTAAAAGTAGCAGTCAGCATCTCTCCAAGGTTTTAGCCTATTTTATTCTCATTTTTGAAGTAAATCGATGGAAACTTTAGTGTTTCTTTCACTTGTCTCAGCATGTTCTGTTCATTCACTGAACAGATATTTCTTGGACACCTACTATGTGCCTGGCACTTCACTAGGCACTGGGTTACATAGATGAGAAATCATCTGCCCTCAAGACACATTCTAGTTTAGTCTTTTCATTTTTCCCCTAGCTGTATAGTATTTTCTTGGAGACACTGGAGGCTTGCTAACTAAACTGAAAACATATTTTATATAAAGTGATGTTCTAATCTTTGATGTGGAGTTGGAGGAAATGCAGAATGACAAGATTTGGGGGGCAAGAATCATTTTCTTGGAGAAGAGTAAGATCCACTGATAAGAGATGTAGTTGAGCAACTACATGGTCACAGGTGATTTTACCAATTCTCAATTCTTCAGATTTTTTTTTTTTTTTTTTTTGCTTTTTAGGGCCACACCTGTATTATATAGAGGTTCCCAGGCTAGGGGGTTGAATAAGAGCTGCAGCTGCTAGCCTTTGCCAGAGTCACAGAAACTCCTGATCCAGGCTACATCTGTAATCTATACCACAGGTCACTGCAACACCATATCCTTAACCCACTGAGCAAGGCCAGGGATCAATCAGGCATCCTCATGGATACTAGTCAGGTTCATTACCACTGAGCTACAATGGGAACTCCCAGAATTTATTTTTGGATAAAAGATAAGGAGTGGATGAGGAAAGAAGGGATATCTAGAGTATTTTTTCCCAATGAATTAAATTTTTTGGCCTTACACATATACTACCCTCAGTCGTAGTCATTAAATAAAGAGGAACTGCTAGGCCAGTGCTAAGGCTATAATCAAAATGAAGGAACACCAACTTTTCTTGGAGTAGAAACCATATATACTAAGCAAAGAAAATTGGAAGACCAATATCTGCTGATTTGCCCTTCTTTCCCAATATCAGAGCTTGAGGAAGTCATTAGAAATTTTTTGTAGAGTTCCCATTGTCTCAACAGTAACAAACCCGACTAGTATCCATGAGGATGCAGGTTTGATCCCTGGCCTCGCTCAGTGGGTTAAGGATCTTGCGTTGCTGTGAGCTTCAGTGTAGGTCAGAGATGTGGCTCAGATCCTTTGTTGCTGTAGCATAGGCTGGCATCTGCAGCTCTATTTTGACCCCTAGCCTAGGAACTTTCATATGTTGCAGGTGAGGCCCTAAAAAAGAAAAAAAGAAACTTTGTATTATGAACAACCCACACACAGCTAGGATAAAGAGATCTGGTGGGCTCAAGGATATTTCTAATAAACTGCCCATCCTGACCTCTATAGTTCAGAATTTTTCATCCTTAGTACTACTGACTTTGGGGGCTGGATAATTGTTTTAGGGTGCTGTTCTGTGCATTGTAGGATGTTTAGCAGCATCCCTGACCTCTACTCACTATATGCCAATAATACCTCTTGTTCTAGTTGTGACAACCAAAGATGGCTTAAAGTATTGCCCATGGGGGTGGTGATGGTGATGGTAGAAATCACCCCTGGTTGAGAACTACTGCTCTAGTTCTAAGTCAGCTGAAGTTTTGCTGAAATACATGGGCAAAAATTACCTATCTAGATTTTTTTTTTTGTCTTTTCTAGAGCTGCTCCCATGGCGTATGGAGGTTCCCAGGCTAGGGGTCTAATCAGAGCTGTAGCCACCAGCCTATGCCACAGCCACAGCAAAGTGAGATCCGAGCTGCATCTGCAACCTATACCACAGCTCATGGCAATGCCGGATCCTTAACCCACTGAGCAAGGCCAGGGATTGAACCCACAACCTCATGGTTCCTAGTCGGATTCATTAACCATTGAGCCACGACGGGAACTCCCCTATCTAGATTTTTAATGCTTATGCTTATCTTCAAGGATCTGCTGCTCCAAGACAGAGAAGGAGGAGGAATATGGAGAGCATGGAAATGGAAAGGATCTCCCCAATCTACCCAGGATCTGTGGAAGGACCAGGCACCTAGAGGTAATCTCCTTTTGCTCTTCTCTACCAGTGTGGGATGTGTGAGATATTGTGGCTCATGAGTACAGGGTTTTCCTCCTTTCAGTACCAAATTTTTTACCTACTACTAGCTCCTCAAAATCCTCATTCCAAGTACTCAAAGGAGATGGCTGGCACTTCTCCCCTTTCTCCCCACATAAAACTTGCTTTTGTAACCTCTTCCTTTGCTGTGCCATCCTGCCATCCTGAAATGTCCCCCTCTTATTGATCAACTCAGTGTCTTTCAGTATCTTACAAATGTACTGTACTACATGAACTAACTCCTTATTCTGATTATTCCTTTTCCCCTGTATCCCTCAGCATCGATGGACACAGATTGGGGTCACTCCATACTAATTCAGTTAACATCTCATTGTCCTGTCTGCCTCTTACTAAGAGTCATTCTATTGACCCAATCACACAGACCAACTTCCTAAAGAATTACTTCTTCATGTCATTTTCCCACTTAAAAACTCAGAAGAAGAGACAAGATTCAGATGGTGGAATAGAAGGACTTAAGCTCACCTTCTCACACAAAAACACCAAAATTACAACCAACTGCTGAACAACAAAATAGACTGCAAACTACCAAAAAAGATATCCCACACCCAGAGACAAATAAGAAGCCACATCAAGATGGTAGGACGGGTGCTTTCATGATATAAGCAATCCCATACCCACTGGGTTGGCAACCCAGAGATTGGAAAATGACTATCACAGTAGTGAGAATTCTGAGCCCCACTCAGGTTCCCACACCTGAAGGTCTGGCATTTGGAGGAGGAGCCCCCAGGGCAGTTGGTGTTGAAGGCCAGCAGGGCTTGTGCGCAGGAGCTCCACAGGACTGGGGGGAACAGAGACTACATCCTTGGAGGACACACACAGGTGTTTGAGTGCACTGGGTCCCAGGGCAAAGCAGAGACTCCATAGGAATCTGGGTAAGACCTGCCTGTGGTTCTTGGAGGATCACCTGGGAAGATACCATGGGGGAAGGACATTGGAGGCAGAGGTCTCTGGAACAATCAACATCGTGATCTCCCCTGGATGAGATGATTTTGGAAAAATCTGGCCCCACCCATCAGTGCTGAGAAGCCCCAGGCCAAAAAACAAACAGGTTGGGAACACAGTCCCTCCCATCAGCAAACAGGCTGTCTAAAGTCCTCCCAGGCATTTAGCCACCTATAATCACACCTAGAAACAAAACCCCACCCACCAGAGCGAAAAGGATCAGTTACACCTACCAGTGGGCAGGCACCAGGGCCTCCCATCAGGAATCTTGTAAGAAACCCCCAAATCAACTTCTACAACAAGGGGGCAGACATCAGAAGCAAGAGAGTCTATAACCCTATAGCTTGCAAAAAAGGTGACCACACAAAGATATATATAAATGAAAAGGCAGATAACTATGTCCTAGATGAAAGAATAAGAAAACCCCCCAGAAAAACAGCTAAGTGATCTGGAGATTAACAACATCCATGGAAGAGACTTTAGAGAAATGATAGTAACTATAATTCAAGATCTTGGAAAAATGCAGGAGGCAAAGGTCGATAAATTTTAAGAAACTCTGAACAAAGAAATAGAAGACTTAAAGATTAAGCAAACAGAGATGCAAAATACAATAAATGAAATAAAAAATTCACTAGAAGGAACCAATAGCAGAATCCAGGAGGCAGAAGAATGAATAAGCCAGGTGGAAGACATACTGTTTAGAATCACTCATGTGGAACAGAAGAAAAAAGAAATGAAAACAGTCTAAGAGAACTCAGGGACAACTTTAAATAGAACAACATCCGCATTTTAGGGGTGAGAGAAGAAGAAGAGAGAGAGAAAGGGCCAGAGAAAATATTTGAAGAGATTAACAGCCAAAAACCTCCCTAATATGGGAAAGGACTCACTCACTCAAATCCAGGAAGCTCAATGATTACCATATAAAATAACCCAAGGAGGAACACCCCAAGACACATTAATCAAACTGACCAAAATTAAAGACAGAGAGACAATATTGAAAGTAGCCAGAGAAAAGCAACAAATAACATACAAGGGAACTCTGATAAGGTCACTAGCTGATTTTTCAGCAGAAACTCTGCAGGCCAGAAGGGAGCGGCATGATATACTTAAAGTATGTGAAAGGAAAAAACCTCCAACCAAGAATGCTCTACCCAGTAAGGCTCTGATTCAGATTTGAAGGAGCAATCAAAAGCTTTATGGACAAGCAAAAGCAAAGACAATTCAGCATCACTAAACCAGCTTTACAACAAATACTAAAACAACTTCTCTAGGTGGAAAATAAAGGGCCACAACTAGAAATAAGAAAATTACAAATGATAAGGCCTACCACTAAAGGTAAACATATAAAGGTAGGAAATCATCCACGCACAAATATACTACCAAAACCAGAAATCGTGAGAAGACAAGAGTACAAATGCAGGATCCTGGAGATGCATTTGCAATTAAGAGACCAGCAACTTAAAATAATCTTGTATATATACAGACTCCTATATCAAAACCTCATAACCAGGAGTTCCCGTCGTGGTGCAGTGGTTAACGAATCCGACTAGGAACCATGAGGTTGCGGGTTCGGTCCCTGCCCTTGCTCAGTGGGCTAATGATCTGGCATTGCCGTGAGCTGTGGTGTAGGTTGCAGACACGGCTCGGATCCTGCGTTGCTGTGGCTCTGACGTAGGCCGGTGGCTACAGCTCCGATTAGACCCCTAGCCTGGGAACCTCCATATGCCACAGAAGTGGCCCAAAGAAATAGCAAAAAGACAAAAAAAAACAAAACAAAACAAAACAAAAAAAAAACCTCATAACCAAAAATCTACAATAAACACACAGACAAATAAGAAAAAGCAATCTAAACACAACACTAAAGACAGTCATCAAACCACAAGAGAAGAGAACAAGATGGGTAGGAAAAAAGACCAACAAAAAGAAATCCAAAACAATTAACAATATGGCAATAAGAACATACATCTCAATAATTACCTTAAATGTAAATGGACTAAGTGCTCCAACCAAAAGACACAGACTGGCTGAATGGATACAAAAACAAGACACATATATATGCTGTCTTCAAAAGACCTACTTTGGTTCTAAGGACACATACAAACTGAAATTTCTTCAGCAGACGGAAGAAAATATTCCATGCAAATGGAAAACAAAAGAAGGCTGCAGTAGCAATACTCATATCAGACAAAATAGAACTTAAAGAATGCTACAAGAGACAAAGAAGGATATTACATAATGATCAAAAGATCAATCCAAGAACAAGATGTAACAGCTGTAAATATATATGCACCCAACATAGAGCACCTCAATGTATAAGGCAACTGCTAATTGCCTTAAAAGGAGAAATCAACAGTGACACAATAATAGTGGGGAATTTAAACATCCCACTTACAGCAATGGACAGATCATCCAGACAGGAAATCAGCAAAGAAACACAGGCCTTAAATGATGCATTAGGCCAGATGGACTTAGTAGTTATTTTATAGGATATTCTATACAAAAGCAGCATATGAAACATTCTCTAGGATAGGTCAGATACTGGACCACAAATAAAGCCTTGATAAATTAAAAAAAAAACCTTAAATCATATCAAGCATTTTTTCTGACCACAATGCTATAAGACTAGAAATCAATAACAAGGAGAAAAACTGCCAAAACACACAAAAATGTGGAGATTAAACAACATGCTACTAAACCAATGGATCACTGAATAAAGAGGAAAGTAAAAATAACTAGAAGCAAATGACAACAAAGACACAACAATCCAAAACCTATGGGATGCAGCAAAAGCAGTCCTAAGAGGGAAGTTTAGGAGTTCCCATCATGGCTCAGCAGAAATGAATCTGACTAGCATCCATGAGGATGAAGGTTCAATCCTTGGCCTCGCTCAGTGGGTTAAGGATCTGGCATTGCTGTGAGCTGTGATGTAGTTCCAAGATGTGGCTTGGATCTGATGTTTCTGTGGGCTGTGGCACAGGCCAGTGGCTACACCTCCAATTCGGCCCCTAGCCTGGGAACCTCCATATGCCGCAGGTGCGGCCCTAAAAAGACAAAAAAATAAATAAATAGGAGGGAAGTTTAGACTAATACAAGCCAACCTCGGGAAACCAGAAAAATCTCAAACAACCTAACTTTACACCTAAGGCAACTAGAGAAAGAACAAACAAAACCCAAAGTTAGCAGGAGAAAAGAAATCATAAAGATCACAGCAGAAATCAATGAAATAGAAACAAAGAAAGCCATGGAAAAGATCAATGAAACTAAAAGCTGCTTCTTTGAAAAGATCAACAAAATGGATAACTCCTTAGCCAGACTCAACAAGAAAAAAAGAGCTCAAATCAATAAAATTAGAAATGAAAAAGGAGGATTTACAATCAGGACATCACAGAAATACTAAGGATCATAAGAGACTACTGCAAGCAAACATATACCAATAAAATGGACAACCTATAAGAAACGGACAATTTCTTAGAAAGGTACAATCTTCCAAGATTAAACCAGGAAGAAACAGAAAAGATGAATGGGCCAATCACAAGTACTGAAATGGAAACTGTGATTTAAAAACTTCCAACAAACAAAAGTCCAGGACCAGATGGCTTCAGAGGCAAATTCCATCAAAGTTAGATAAGAGCTAACACCTATCCTTCTGAAACGATTCCAAAAAACTGCAGAGGAAGAAACACTCCAAAACTCATTCTATGAGACCACCATCACCCTGATACCAAAACCAGACAAAGATACCACAAAAAATGACAATTATAGGCCAATATCATTGATGAACACAGATGCAAAAATCCTCAACAAAATACTAGCAAACCAAATCCAGCAATATATTAAAAGGATCATACACCATGATCAAGTGGAATTTATCCCAGGGATGTAAGGATATCATATCCACAAATCAATTGGTGTGATACACCATATTAACAAACTGAAGAATAAAAATCATATGATCCTCTCAATAGATGCAGAAAAAGCTTTTGACAAAATCCAACACCCATTTCTAATAAAAACCCTCCAGAAAGTGGGCATAGGGGGAACCTACCTCAACATAATAAAGGCCATATATGACAAATCCACAGCTAACATCATTCTTAACAGTGACAAGCTGAACGAATTCCCACTAAGATCAGGAATAAGACAAGAATGGGAGTTCCTATTGTGGCTCTGTGAAAACGAACCTAATATCCACGAGGATGCAGGTTCAATCCCTGGCCTTGCTCAGTGGTTAAGGATCCAGCATTGCTGTGAGCTGGGGCGGAGGTTGCAGAAGCGGCTCATATACTGTGTTGCTGTGGCTGTGGTATAGACTGGCAGTTGCAGCTACAATTTGATCCCTAGCCTGGGAACTTCCGTAGGCCACAGATGTGGCTCTGAAAAGAAAAAAAAAAAGAAAAAAAAAAAAGGAATAAGACAAGGATGTCTGCTCTCACCACTTCTATTCAACATTGTTTTGGAAGCCCTAGCCATGGCAATCACAGAAGAAAAGGAAATAAAAGGAATCCAAATTGGAAAGAAAGAAGTAAAACTATCACTGTTTGCAGATGACATGACACCATACCTAGGAAATCCTAAAGATGTTCCTTAAAGACAGAAAACTGTTAGAACTCATCAATGAGAGAGTTTCCATCGTGGCTCAGTGGTTAATGAATCTGACTAGGAACCATGAGGTTGCGGGTTTGATCCCTGGCTTTGCTCAGTGGTTTAAGGATCCGGCATTGCCATGAGCTATGGTGGTGTAGGTTGTAGACGCGGCTCGGATCCTGCATTGCTGCATTGCTGGTGGCTACAGCTCTGATTCGACCCCTAGCCTAGGAACCTCCATAAGCCACAGGAGCAGCCCAAGAAATGGCAAAAAAAAAAAAAAAAAAAAAAAAAAAAAAACACCTCATCAATGAATTTGGTAAAGTTGAAGGATACAAAATTAATACACAGAAATCTATATACTAACAATGAAAGATCAGAAAGAGAATTAAGGAAATTTTCTCACTTACCATCACATCAAAATAATAAAACACCCAAGAATAAACCTATCTAAAGAGACAAAAGACCTGTACTCTGAAAACTAGCCTAATAAAAACCCTCCACTGGTGAAAGATATCAAAGATGACACAAATAGATGGAAAGATATACCATGCTCTTGGGTTAGAAGAATAAATATTGTCAAAATGACTATACTACCCAAGGTGATCTATACATTCAATGCAATCCCCATCAAATTACCAATGGCTTTTTTCCCCCCACAGAAATAGAACAAAATATTTTAAGATTGGTATGGGACACAAAAGACCTGAAATAGCCAATGCATTCCTGAAAAAGAAAAATGGAGCTGGAGGAATCAGGCTCCCTGACTTCAGACTATCCTGGTAAGCTACAGTCATCAAAAGAGTATGTAGTGGCATAGAAACATAGCTCAATGGGACAGGATAGAAAGCCCAGAAATAAACCCAAGCATCTATGGTCAATTAATCTATGACAAAGGAGGCAAGAATATACCATGGAGGAAAGACAGTCTCTTCAAAAAGGGGTCCTGGGAAAACTGGACAGCTACATGTAAAAGAATAAAATTGGAACACTCTCTTTTTTTTTTTTTTTTTGTCTTTTTGCTATTTCTTGGGCCGCTTCCGTGGCATATGGAGATTCCCAGGCTAGGGGTCTAATCGGAGCTGTAGCCACCGGCCTACGCCAGAGCCACAGCAACGCGGGATCCGAGCTGCGTCTGCAACCTACACCACAGCTCACGGCAACACCGGATCGTTAACCCACTGAGCAAGGGCAGGGACCGAACCCGCAACCTCATGGTTCCTAGTCGGATTCGTTAACCACTGCGCCACGACGGGAACTCCAGAACACTCTCTTAACAGCATACACAAAAACAAACTCAAAATGTATTAAAGATCTAAATGTAAGACCAGATACTATAAATCTATTAGAGGAAAACATAGGCTCAACACTCTCTGACATAAACCGCAGCAACATCTTCTCAGATCCACATCCTAGAGTAATGAAAATAAAAACAAATGAGACCTAATTAAACTTAAAAGTTTTTGCACAGCAAAGGAAACCATAAGGAAAATGAAATGACAACCCACACAGGATGGGAGAAAATATTTGCAAATGAAGCAACTGACAAGGGATTAATCTCCAAAATATATAAACACCTCCCACAGCTCAATATCAAAAAACAAACAACCCTATCAAAAAACGGCCCAAAGATCTAAACAGACATTTCTCCAAAAAAGACATAGAGATGGCCAAAAAACACATGAAAAGATGCTCAACATCACTAATTATTAGAGAAATGCAAATGAAAATTACTATGAGGTGCCACCTTACACCAGCCAGAACGGCCATCATCCAAAAGTCTACAAACAGTAAATGCTGGAGAGGATGCAGAGAAAAGTGAACCCCATTACACTGTTGGTGGGAATGTACACTGGCGCAACCACAATGGAAAACAGTATGGAGGTTCCTCAAAAAACTAAAAATAAAATCATACAATCCAGCAATCCCACTCCTGAGCATCTATCCAGAGAAAAATCATGACTTGAAAAGATACATGTACTCCCACGTTCATTACAGCACTATAAACAACAGCCGAGACATGGAAGCAACTTAAATGTCCATCAACAGAGGAATGCATAAAGATGTGGTGTATATATATATACACAATGGAATATTACTCAGCCATATTAAAGAATGAAATAATGGCATTCTCAGAAACATTGGTGGACATAAAAATTATCATACTAAGTGAAGTTAGTCAGACAGTGAGAGACACACATCATATGGTATCACTTATATGTGGACTCTAAAAAAAAGGATACAAATGAACTTATTTGCAGAACAGAAACAGTAACAGACTTTGAAAAACTTATGGTTATCAAAGGGGACAGGTGGTGGGGGAAGTGGACTGGGGTTGAGATGGAAATGATAAAAAATTAAGTTGTGATGATGCTTGTTCAACTATAAATATAATAAAATTCATTGAATAAAGAGACTTCAGTGTCTAGAGGAAAAGCTTCAAAACTTCTAACTTTCCACATTCCAGGTGACCTCTTCAGTCTAAATATATTCAGTTGTTTCAATTGTTCTTCACATGGCAGTTTTCCAGAAACTGTTCCATGTGAACACATTAGACGTCTAAATGTGCCCAAGACTAGATTTAATCTGATTCTACATACAATAGGGTAGTTACTATCCAGGATCTGATATGTTCTTTCTGTTAAGGAATCCTAACACAGCATCAGCTTTTGTGAGTCACACTATTAACTTACATCAATTTTACATTATCCTAAATGTCCCAGGTCTTTTCAGGTAAAAGAAAACATTGGGACATTAGAATCCAAGAGACTGATAGAAGGTCCAGGGTGGTGTACAGTCTCTGTAAACAGTTCAGTTTTGACTTGTGAAGGTTAAAGTAACATCTACATTAAAAAACAAGAGTCTGCAGAATTTCTTTAAAATAAAATGAGACAAGTATAACAGGTTATTTTTTTGTTTTTGTTTTTTGTCTTTTTACTATCTCTTGGGATGCTCCCGCGGCATATGGAGGTTCCCAGGCTAGGGGTTGAATCAGAGCTGTAGCCACCAGCCTACAGCCAGAGCCACAGCAACGTGGGATCTGAGCTGCGTCTGTGACCTACACCACAGCTCACGGCAACGCCGGATCCTTAACCCACTGAGCAAGGCCAGGGATCGAACCCGCAACCTCATGGTTCCTAGTCAGATTCGTTAACCACTGAGTCATGACAGGAACTCCCAACAGGTTATGTTTTTTACAAAAGCATTATTTCGTCTTTTTTTTTTTTTTTTTTTTTTTTTTGCTATTTCTTTGGGCCGCTCCCTCGGCATATGGAGGTTCCCAGGCTAGGGGTCTAATCGGAGCTGTAGCCACTGGCCTACGCCAGAGCCACAGCAACGCAGGATCCGAGCCGCGTCTTCGACCTACACCACAGCTCACGGCAACGCCGGATCGTTAACCCACTGAGCAAGGGCAGGGACCGAACCCGCAACCTCATGGTTCCTAGTCGGATTCGTTAACCACTGCGCCACAACGGGAACTCCACAAAAGCATTATTTCATTTTCATTTTGTAAAAATCTCTATGAGCAAGATCTCCGTTTTATGGGAGAGAAACCCAGTGCTCCCAGAGGTTGAGTGATCTGCCTAAGGTCAGACAGGGAAGGAGCAAAACCAGGACCCAAACTGGACATCAAGCTCAGGTTCCTTTTAGAATACCACAGCAGCTTATATGTACTTCCCCACAACAGCCTCTCAGCTTCCTATCCTGTTTTCTTTTCATTTCAGCTTCTTGCTTATTTCTTACAATACCCTTTCCAGGATGCTCCCCTCAGTTCTGCAATTACCTAGCATTTCCCTGATTATCTTCAAAGACTTCTGCTTAGTTAGCTGATACTTCCTAATGAAGCCACGAACTCAGTCTCCTACACAAGCCTTCTGTGGCCATCTTGTCCAATTCAAGCAGTTCTGCCTCTGAATGCTGGAACAGTGCTATTTCCAGCACATCACTGTCCACCCTGGGTTTATTTTCATGTGCCATGTCTTATGTTCTTCACCAAATCGTTGGCTTATTGAGAAGACCAAGCAAGCTCAACAAGCCTTTGTTTACCCCACATATAGATGAATGAGTGCCTTGATCGATAATGTTTGGTTGGTTGGTGACAGCTGGTAGTTAACATTTACCTGCTATTTCATGTGGTAAAAACTGTCAGATTTGTCCTAAATTCTCTCACAATTTAGACCTGCCTTTATGTTGTTTAGTCATCAAGATTAACATCTACAATGTTACCTCAACCTGGGAATAACTTCGCAGTAAAAAAAATATAAAATTTTTAAATGTTTTCTGCAGGTCCCGCCTGAGACTGACCTCTTCTTGGAGCTTCCTGAGATGGCCAGGGTTATCTCACCTTGCCCTTCATGTATCTGTTTGCAAGGAGCCTCTCATTCCAGCGGCTTTGCAGAAAGTGACTGGAGGAGTATGGTGGGGACAGAAGTTAGCTCTAGTGATGCTGACCAAGGATTTGTAAACACAGGCTTTTTTTTTTTTTTTTTTTTTTCCTTAACCCAGTGAGCCACAATAGGAACTATGGAAACACAGAATTCTGTAGGCCTGGAGGAAACATTAGTGAATACTAGTCCTTTTTTTTTTCCTTTTTTACGGCCACACCTGTAGTGTATGTAAGCTCTCAGGCTAGGGGTAGAATTGGAGCTGCAGTTGCCACCACAGCCACAGCCAAAGCAACACTAGATCAGGGCCGGTATCTGCAACCTACGGCAGAGCTTGTAACAACACTGGATCCTTAACACACTGAGCAAGGCCAGGGATCAAATCCGCCTTCTCATTGACACTATGTGGGGTTCTTAACCCCTTGAGCCACAATGGGAACTCCACGAATACTAGTCTTACCAATGACAGGGTACTGAAGTTCTGGGAGGTGACCTGAATTGTAAAGGCCAAGGCTAGAACCCAGATTTTCCTGGCTCTGGTACTCTTTTCCTTCATCAATCTAGCTCTGTGCTATTAACTGGTATGTGTACACACACACACACAGAGTTAAAGTGCTTCTGGAAACAGTTTAGCCAGTATCAATCTTCTCTACCAGGTTCAGGAGGAAGTAGAGCTATCCAAAACTAATTTCCTCTGATATGTAATGCCAATGACTTATACACTCCAAAGCAATAGCTGGGTTGGAGAGGGTGGTTAGTGTGGGTTAAAGATGCACATTCTGGAGTTCCTGTTGTGGCTCAGTGGGTTAAGAACCCAAATAGTATTCACAAGGATGAGGGTTCAATCCCTGGCCTTGCTCAGTGGGTTAACATTCTATTGGTTCACATTGGACTGATAATTTCCTTAAATAGCTTTACTTTAATTGCATTTATAAAATATTTATGAGGATGTTCTCAGTTAAAATGAGATAGGTTTTACTGTGTGTATGTACTAAAGATTAAGCTGTCTTTAGAAGAAACTGCTTAAGGTAATGAAAAAGAGCTTCCACAAGGCTTCTTTAGATCCCTAAAGTGGCTTTTCCTCCTTGGTATTTTTGGATCATTCTGACATCAGCAGAGAATTGAAAAGAAAGAAGTGGCCAACTACTGTTCTTATGTTACTTAACTCATGACTCCTCTTTCTCTAAGTGAATCTTACTTAAGCTGGGGCAACTAGACATTCTCATTTGAAAATCTAGAGTTGGACAGCAAGAGTTGACCAAGTTTCTCAAATGTGGCTGGATTTAAAATGTTTAATTTTGACAGCTAAAAAGGGACCAGATTATGCTATATAGTCTAAAGAACAGAGGTATATGTTTAAATAGTTCCTCACAGAACAAAGTTACTGAAGAAAATATGGGTAGTAGACTGACAAAAGTGTAAGGTAAGGAAACAACCATAACAACAACAACAACAACAAACAGGAATTGCTGCCTTTAGTTAAGATTCATAATCCTCGGACATGATCAAAAGGAGACCTTAAGAAGTAATTAACCACAAAACAAGAGACAAACCCAAGAGACAGCTTATTTGTACTTTAAACAATAAATTATAGTAAATTATTACTTATTACATTTAATAAATGTATTAGTACTACTTTCAAAATTATTTTACTTCTATTATTTTGATATTTTTGTGATATGAATAAAATTATTTTAAAACCAACCATCTGATAATTTATAATTTCTAGTTTAAAGATTTAACCTGTATGGGGGTATGAATAAAATAAACCGACTAACTGCCAATTTGTTACAATTTATGAATGGGATGATTAAGAAAAACATGCTTTTTGGAGTGTGGCAAGAATATGTAAATCGTGGTGAAAATACATTGGTGCAGATGTTCTCATATCTCTCCCCCCTTTTTTTTCTTTTTAGGACTGCATCTGTAGCATATGCAAGTTCCCAGGCTAGGTGTTGAACTGGAGCTGCAGCTGCTGGCCTATGCCACAGCCACAGCGACACCAGATCCGAGCTATATCTGCAACCTACACAGCAGATCCTTAATCCACTGAGCAAGGCCAGGGATCAAACCCGCATCCTCATGGATACTAGTTGGATTTGTAACCACCAAGCCACAAAGGGAACTCCAGGTTCTCATACAATTTTAACTGCTAATATCTGCAATTAGATAATGTCCTGTGTGCCACAGCATTGTGTTATGCTCTACACATTTACTACCCATTCTGGGGTAGATACTGTTTCATTTGACAGAAAACTCCAGACTTAAAGTAAAATGGCTGTGCTGTAGGTCACATGGATGCAAAGACACAGGGCTAAGACTGCAAGCCAGTGCCCTGCCTCCAGAGCCCCCAGTTCTAGCCAACACTCTAGGCTGCTTCACAAATACTGATCATGTGAAAGACTTTTTTTTCTTTTGGCTGCACCTTCAACATGTGGAAGTTCCCAGGCCAGGGATCAAACCTGTGCGGATGTTGTGGCCTGTACTATAGCTGCGGCAATAACGGATCCCAAACCTGCTGCACCATATGGGAACCTCAAACGCTGCTCATGTGGGCAACAGCATTTTCACTAAGTTTAACCCCCAAACAAAGCACAAGCAGTTTTTACCCCTCAGTACACTTGACTCAGTCATCCCCCCCCACCCCCTCATTTAGTAAAAGTTACAATCTGCAGGGCAACTTCCTTTTCCTTCTCAGGCAGCAAGCTCCTGGAGTGCAGAGACTAAGTATCTATTAATCTGAGTAACTCTTGCATATACAGCAGAGATACTTTGTCAGCAATACTGAGAGAGGAAATAAGGTCTGGCCTAGCCACTTCCTTTTTTAAGTTTTATTTCAAATGGCATGGGAACCATCTTTGATTTTTACTGAAACAAAACCAGGAGTTGCCATTGTGACTCAACAGGTTAAGAGCCCAACATAGCGTCAGCGAGGATACAGGTTCAATCCCTGGCCCCAAGCTGCAGTGTAGGTCGAAGATATGGCTCAGACCTGGCATTGCTGTGGCTGACGCTGTGGCAGCAACTGTAGTTCCGATTTGACACCTAGCCTGGGAACTTCCATATGCTGCAGGTGAGGCCCTAAAAGAAAACAAAACAAAAAAACCAAGCACTACTACACGTCTGGCACTTACTGTTTCCAGGAACCCAGGGCTTCAGAGACCATTTGCCTTACCTAGTTCTTTTCTTTTTTTTTTTTTTTTTTTGGCTTTTTGGCTTTTTGCTATTTCTTTGGGCTGCTCCCGAGGCATATGGAGGTTCCCCGGCTAGGGGTCGAATCGGAGCTGTAGCCGCCAGCCTACGCCAGAGCCACAGCAACGCAGGATCCGAGCCGCGTCTGCAACCTACACCACAGCTCACGGCAACGCCGGATCCCTAACCCACTGAGCAAGGGCAGGGACCGAACCCGCAACCTCATGGTTCCTAGTCGGATTCGTTAACCTCTGCGCCACGACAGGAACTCCTTACCTAGTTCTTTTCTCCCCTCTTCCTAGTGATCCCTACAGTAACCTACAAATGTCAATTTTTAATCTGTAGAATTCAATTTTAATCTCTAGGGAAATTCTAAATTTACTGTTGTAGTATTGAGGGAAAAGAAATTTAAATTGATCAATCAATATAGATACACGTATGTGTTTAAATTTATGGATGAGTAAACTAAGAATAGCCCAATTCTTGCTTGTTTTTTTTAAAAGATAAGTCACTGCCACTACAGATGCCAGTGCTTACATTTGTCAGCAGCCCAACCAACCACCATTCAATGGACATGGTAACACATAGCTCCCTTCAACTCTCCAGTGAGTCCAGAGCATTTTCAATCCTAGTCTTGTTTATTTGTTGATGAAGGGTTTCTAGGAAGATTCAGCAGTGTTTCAATTTTCATAGCATCATCCTTGGATTGATTTTTCTGTAAACTGCTTTCAATTTCTTCAGGGAGGAGCTCAGTAAATTGTAGTCTGGCTTTCCTGTAATCAAAGAATAAGAATATATCAAATATTGTTCCTTTTTTTTGGTTCTTAGACTTTTTTTATTTTTTATTATTATTATTATTTTTTTTGGTCTTTTTGCTATTTCTTTGGGCCGCTCCTGCGGTATATGGAGGTTCCCAGGCTAGGGGTCGAATCAAAGCTGTAGCCACTGGCCTAGCCAGAGCCACAGCAACGCGGTATCCAAGCCGAGTCTGCAACCTACACCACAGCTCACGGCAACGCCGGATCGTTAACCCACTGAGCAAGGGCAGGGAGCGAACCCGCAACCTCATGGTTCCTAGTCAGATTCGTTAACCACTGTGCCACGACGGGAACTCCTCTTAGACTTTTTTTAAAAGATAGTATTGTGTCTTACTCTCCCTTACAACTCCTGAGCAAACACTGACCCTTGCATTTCAAATACAATGACTTTCTTCTCTCTCCTAACCTGTTCCACTTATAAGCCGAGTAGAATTCTCTCATTACCAAAACGGACATTGCTGGAGCAGAAGCTCTGATTCTTAAGATACGCCAGAATTTTTGCAGGGGTGGCACGCAGTTGCTGAAAACCCTGGGCTAAGATGTGAGCTTTGAAACTAGACTGTCCTCTTGCCCTCTGGACCCAGGAAGGATGTAAAACCCCCATCACTCTGTTAAACTCTGTTGACAGACCTTGTAGGACAGGGACGAAGGTTATATAACACTGGTAACCTCAGTACAGAAAAGTCAGATAAGACAACACTGAGATGTATATTTTCTAGGAGTTAAAATATAATTTCCAAGTAACAGATGAGTTCTTTTCCAAATCAAGTATGTGTCCTCCTTTAAGTGATTGTCAGGGTCACCTCTGACTTTCTCACACCTCTTTATAACCAGATTTTACCAATTCTTCTTGCACACTTCTATAGCCAGTGTGCTATTTTCTCCTAAGGCAATTTTTTAGATTCTCACTTTGATTTTTCTATACCGTAGTTATTTTCAAGCAAAGAAGCAGACATATAAAAGGTTATTAACTCTCCTCAGAAATACAATATATATGGGGTTCTGTCCACAGTGCCAGGAGCAACCAGCTTCTGGATGCTCCCCTGCCAGCTGCTGTGGGATGGGCTGTGTGCTTGGTACCTGGCTCCCACCCCCTGAAGCACCCTTGGGGGTTGGAGACAGAAGAGCTGGAGGGCGAGGAGGCTGCGGCCGCTGGGAGGATGGGGGCTAACCAATTAGTCGTGCTCAACGTGTAGACTCGTACTGGATGAATGAACACACCTCATCCATCGGAATTGGAGTTTTTCATTCAGAAATTGAAATATGTGGCAGAGAATTTGCTTATTCCCCTTTTCTGGAATATTTGAAATTCCCCCCAGGACATGCTTCTGAACTAGGAGAAGCATTTAAATTTAAATAAGCTGTTGTTTGGGGGAGCAATAACTTCCTAGAAGATGATATAGAAAAAATTGTAGAAGAATTGGGAAAAGAATACAAAGGCAATGACTATCATTTGATGCATAAAAATGCAATCATTTTTCTTCGGCTTTATCAGTGATTCTTTGTGGGAAAGAGATTCCTCGCTGGATCAATCCACTCGCCTACTTCAGCTCCTGCATACCCTTTCTCCAGAGATGCCTCCCAAAGGAGTGGCTCACTCCCGCAGTCCTGCAGTCTAGAGTCAGCAAGGAGCTCCAGGGAGAACTGGAGGAGGTAGAGGATACAGCAGCCTCCACCTCCATGGGTAGCACTGCAGCAGGCTCCAGGCCCGGGCACCACATCAAACTCTAAATGTCTCCAAAGTCACATGTTCAGAACTGTCCCTGGCAGTTGAATATCATTAGAGAAAAAGTCAGTGAATAAATGCCCTTTGGATATTTTATATGCAAAGATGGCTTTCCCCCAAATCCCAGTTTTTCAGCTCAGGATTATACTTGAAAAAAAAAAATCACTTGGTGCAGAATTCTGTATGAAGCTGCCCTCTGCTTTTTTTATCTACTTGTAAACCTGGATTTCCTTCTGTTTTATGTAAGCTCTGCTAATTTACGTTTACAGTATTTTGTATCACTGTTTACAAATCTTGCATGGACTTCCTGCCACCATGAAAGAAGAAAATCTTCATGTCTTCAAAAATGAGGTAGGTAGAGTTCCCGTTGTTGCGCAGTGGTTAACGAATCTGACTAGGAACCAAGAGGTTGCGGGTTTGATTCTTGGCCTTGCTCAGTGGGTTAAGGATCTGGCGTTGCATGAGTTGTGGTGTAGGTCGCAGACGGCTCGCATCCTGCGTTGCTGTGGCTCTGGCATAGGCTGGCAGCTGTAGCTCCGATTCGACCCCTAGCCTGGGAACCTCCATATGCCGCTGAAGCGGCCCAAGAAATGGCAAAAAGACCAAAAAAAAAAAAAAAAAGAAAAAAAAAAAAAGAGGTAGGTCATTTTTGTATATACTTCTTACAACTGCCTGAGATATGGCATAAATGATAGGCACACAAAGAGATACTCACACAGTTATAGTCACCATCACCTGCTTAATGGTTGTCTTTAGGTTTGTGTTTGTTAATATTTTGGCACCAGGATGCACAGAAGTGAAGGAGCACACACAACCCTGAGCCCTGAGGGCTTGGGACTGTGATCCCAGTGAGAGGGGCCCCACCCCAGGCTGAGTTCCTCTTCCGCCCAACTCCACTCTGGACAGCACATCTCCCGAGGTTCCCACCCAGCTGTTGATTTCACCCCAAATATCCATTCACCCACGCGAGGTGGCACACTGGTGTCAATCTGGCTTTAATGCCTCTAATTCTGTAAGTAGATGTATTTTGTTAAAGGTATTCTCGCTAGTAACAGATAATGTTTCTGCACATGGGTTGGGGGGGGCTTCATTTTCGTCTTAATACCTATTGATCTCTCCACACAGGATTTTCTTCATGGCATAGGATGATCCTAAGTGGTAGCCTTCTGAGTAAGCAGGATGTGTTGACATTCAACTGCTTTTAACTACCCAGGTTACCTTTTCTACTGCACCTTGAAAACTAGAGTCTTTAAGGAACATGCTCCAGAAAGTCAATACTTTGATACTGTAAACATTTTATGCACCATATCAGAAAGAGTATGTTGGAACTGGTTAGTTTCTTACAGTAGTTTCACCTCCTAATTAATAGAAAGCCTCGTCTCATTGACCTCTTGTTGGAAAAATCACACATACATGTCTTACAGTTCATCTTTTTCTGTTCTCTCAAATGTCTGTCTCTTACATAACCAACTCTAAGAATGAAACTGTCACCACAGATGAGTCCTCACAGATAGTAGGAAACCTGTCTGCTCAACTCTACTCCCAGTTTGAACTTTGGATGTAAGAGCCAAGTCATCACACGTCAAATTCAATGTTTCTACCTTAAGAATCAATGCCCTACATAGAATTTTAGACGCAGTGTATAAATTACCCAAAGCAGTGACTTTAGCTTTACAGATGTTATTGGTTTTAAAGTCGTCTACTTTTATTTAAACTTCTACGTTGGGTTGTTTGCTGCTGCTCTTTGTAAGGATCCATATCTTACAGTAAACTACATTTTTTAACTTTCCCATAAGCTGATTTTGATTGATTTTTATCAAATTAAGCACACCCTGTTTGTAGGGAAAATGAACTTTGGGTTTGACCTGAGGAAAATGAAGCCACTCAAAAAAAAAAAAAAAAAAAAAAAAGAAAAAGAAATACAATATAGGAGTTCCCATCATGGCTCAGCGGAAACGAATCCGACTAGGAACCATGAGGTTGCAGCTTTGATCCTTGGCCTCGTTCAGTGGGTTAAGGATCTGGTGTTGCTGTGGCTGTGGTGTAGGCTGTCAGCTACAGCTCCAATTCGACCCCTAGCCTTGGAAACGCCACATGCCACGAGTGTGGCCCTAAAAAGCAAAACCAAACAAACAAACTATATATATATATATCTCCTATATACTTTTGACACTATTTCATTATATATATATACATATATAAAAATAACCTATATACTTTTGACACTATTTCATTCTGCCAAAATATTTTCTTTTCTATATTTCCTGTTATTGTTTTTACCCATTCTTGAGGTTTTCCATCACTAAATAACTGACCAGTTTCTCTATTTTTTCTCCTGGTTTCCTTTATGTGTGGAATACAATTATTATTTGTTCATATATTTCCAAATGTTAATTCTTCTATAACTTCTTAATATTAGAGTCAAATAATGAGTTTACTTCCCTTACCTTTCCATCTCCTTTCTCAAAGCCTCCTTTTGAAAAAAAGAAGTCTCTTATGACACCTAAAGAACTAGAAATAAGCTAATGCTTTTATGCTTTTAATTCTCCATAATACCAAGTTTTATGTTGGCATTCAGAATTTTAAGTGTTTTATCCTGGAACCTAGGGAGCGGCATATCTCATTCATTCTCTTACTACTGAGAAGAGGAAGGAAGGAAACAAACATATATCAAACACTGTGGTGTGATTCTGCCCTTAGAACAGCTGAGAATACTGAGGGCTTGAAGTTAAGGAGAACATCTATGGTCATAGATTTCATTAGTAGTCTAGCTGGGATTTAAGCTTTGTTTTCAAGGTTTCATTGGCTCCAAAACCAATGCTTTTTCTCCTATAGCATCTAAGTCCTTGGACAGCAGATCTACAGATATTAAGAATTTCCAAGGAGTTCCCATCATGACTTAGTGGTAACAAACCCGACTAGGATCCATGAGGATGCGGGTCTGATCTGCGGCCTGGCTTAGTGGGTTAAGAATCCGGTGTTGCCATGAGCTGTGGTGTAGGTCGCAGATGCGGCTTGGATGCTGTGTTGCTGTTGCTGTGGCACAGGCCTGCAGCTCTAGCTCCGATTCAACCACTGGCCTGGGAACTTCCATATGCTGCAAGTGTGGCCCTAAAAAGCAAAACAAATCAAAACAAACAAAAACAATTTCCATGTATGTGCATGTGTGTATGTGTTTAGCGCAAATGGAAGTTTCAAGTAAAGACATGAGAAAAAGAAGACTATTTACCTACTCAACTGCCAAAGCAGCAGCAGCAGCAGCAGATGTCATCTTAGTGGCCAAGAAGCAGAACCACTGAGAATCATTTGTGCCAAAGTGCTAGATGGCAGCCTATTATGATTATAAAGAATGTGCATGAGGTCTGCTCTTACTGGACCCCAGGGAGTAACTAGAGGAACAGGTGACAGTTTGCATCCCTCTCAGTGGCATCCAGTCCATGAAAAGCCACTATACCTACCTAATGCCTATGTATCCACAGCAAGAAGTAGAATCTTTGAATGTGGAGGTCTAACATGCATATGTTCATAGACATATGCGTAAATGATGATATCATCTTTTTAAAAAAGTCAAATAGGGAGTTCCCATCACGGCAAAGTAGAAACGAATCTGACTAGGAAACATGAGGTTGTGGCTTCGATCCCTGGCCTCGCTCAGTGGGTTAAGGATTCCGTGTTGCCGTAAGCTGGAGTGTAGGTTGCAGATGTGGCTCAGATCTGATGTTGCTGAGGCTGTGGTGTAGGCTGGCAGCTACAGCTCTGATTAGATCCCTAGCCTGGGAACCTCCATAGGCCATGGGTGCGGCCCTAAAAAGACAAACAAAAAAAAAAAAAGTCAAATAAAGCTCACTCATTGCTGTGCATTTCCTTTAGGTAATTTCCTATGCAGTCAAAAACACAGGAAAAGAAAAAAAAAAGTGACCTAATGAAATTTACAACATCTATCTTAAAAAAAACAAACGTATCTAACGTAGAATAGCAGAAATGAATCCAACTAGTATCCATGAGGATGTAAGTTCAATCCCTGGCCTCACTCAGTGGGTTAAGGATCTGGCATTGCCATGAGCTGTGGTGTAGGTTGCAGTTGTGGCTCAGATCTCGAGTTGCCGTGGCTATGGTGTAGGCCGGCAGCTAAAGCTCTGATTCTACCCCTAGACTGGGAACTTCGATATGCCCCAGGTGCGGCCCTTAAAAGAAAAAATAATGTATCTAAGGAAAGATTCTCAATTAGTATCTCTCATTTTTCCACTCCCCTAATTAAAAAGATGAAAGGATCAAGTAGGGTACAAGGTGAAAGACTCAGTAAAAAGAAACTCTTCTCTGAATTTTGCAGCAATTTTAGAGTACTTAGTTTCTGAGAACACCACTGCCCAAGGATAGGAAAGCCAGACCCCGGGTCTCAATGTGCTCCTTACCGCTCTTCCAATTTCAGCTCCTGGAGTGCTTTTCGATCCTTCGCTTTTCTTTCCTGAACCGTCTCACCACAGTACTTCTGAATTGCCATCAACAGGCTTCCTATAGGAGTGCTGAGGGGGAGGTGGAGGAGGTGCAAGGAAAAAGAGCCTTTAGACCATGAAACATGTGAATGTCCCTGCTAAGGAACGAGCGACACCAATGGAACCACTTGTTCACTGACACGTACAGGAACACTGGACAATTAAAGTGTCCTTGTCAAATAAAAAAAATATGAAAAGCAATCATTGCAAGTTCCTAAAATTATCTGGTATAAAAACAACAGGTCTATAAATTGGCTGGTTTTTACTATGAATGATAAACTGGGAAAAAATATATTTATGATAAGTTCTAGAAAGTAGTTTTGTAATGAAGGTTTCTCAGAAATGAAATTAATACCAGGAAAAGTACCAGACCCCCTTAAGGGGCAAGAAAGGTGGAGGGCATTTATGGGTTGGGGGAAGGATGCTACTGGCTTTTGGGGGTGGAGCTGCCAAACGTCCTAAAATTCAAGTGTCTGGCACAAACATCTCACCTAAAATACCAATAGTTACCCCTTGAGAAACTGATTCAGATAACAATTATTACAATAATGAAGATGGTTTGATTAACATCTTCAAAGAAAATGAATTTTTGACTCTTACATAATGTAAATTCCCTCTGATCACAATTTAAATTGTAAGCACATTTTAAAAATTATTTTTGCTAGGTGGAAATGTTCATCGATGATGAATGGATAATGAAAATGTGCAGCCCTAAAAAGGGAGATCCTGTCACACTACAACAGGGATAAACCTCAAGGGCATTATGCTAAGCAAAATAGGTCAGTTACAAAAGGACCAATATTATAATGATTCCACTCGTATGAAGTACCTCACTAGTCAAAATCACAGAAACAGAAAATAGAAATGTGGTTGCCAAAGGCTGAAGGGTGGGAGAAGGGAGAATTAGTATCTAGTAGGTACAGAGTTTCAGTCTTGCAAGATGAAAAAGTTCTAGAGATCTGTCACACAACGTGACTATAGTTAACACTACTGAACAATACACGGAAAAGTGGTTAAGATGGTAATTTTTATGTTACATGTTTATTTTTTTAACCACAATAAAAAATATTTTTGTGGCTAATTTCAACATTTTTTCCGTTCAAACCAAGCTGGTAATATTAACAATACAACAAAAATAACCTTATCAATATATTATAACATGCTGAATTTTAAAACAATTTTTTAATTTAAAAAGGGATACATAAAATTACAGTGTTTCCTCCTGAAAAGGAGGTAGAAAAGGGGAGGGTAAAGGAGAACTCTTCTATCAGGTGAATGCCAACTAATAATAAAAACAGAAGAAATGACAGAACTAGCAAATCAATGTTTTGCAACCACCTTTATAATAACTGATTACAGCAGGGATCATCAATGGGCCATTAAAAACCACAAGAAGAAAGATAGCTTGAGAGTGGGCTATTCAAAGAGTCTCACCCCGCAGAAGACTTATTACCACAAAGGAAAAAAGATACCTTTGCAATGGAGAAATTTAGCAGATACCAAATGTGGTAGGCAGAATTCTAAAATGGCTCCCCCAAATTTCTTGCCCTAATTTCTCAACTATGAATAAGATGAGATATTATGCCCGTTAAGGATAGTGATCCCTTGAATGTGAGCCAATCAAAAAGATGATCTGGGTGAACCATTTAAAAGCAGAATTTTCTCCAATTGGTGGCAGAATGGACATCAGAGAGATTCAAAGTATGAGAAGGGTTCAGGATGCTGGTTGCTGGAGCGGGCACTGTGAGAGGGGATGTGGATGCCTCTGGAAACAGAGTGGTGCCTGGCTAATAGGCAGCCAGGAGAAGGGGACTTCAGACTTACAGCCACAAGGGTTCTGTCAACAACCTGAATTTTATGGAAACAAATTCTTCCCACAGAGTCTCTAGGTAAGAACCTGCCTAGTCAAAACCTTGATTTTGGCCTTGTAAAATAATAAGCAGAGAACCCATTTAAGCCTGCCCAGAGTTCTGACCCAAAGAAAAGTGATAAATGGGTAGTGTTTCAAGCTTCTGAGTGTGTGGTAATTTGCTACACAAAAGAAAACTAATACACCAAGTTAACATCACTTACAATGAGCAGCAAAATGTCTCTTGATGCAATATAGTAAAAAGGACACAAACTCACCTTACTGTATTCCTGATGAAAACATTAAAACTAAAACTAATCATGAGGAAATAATCAAACAAAACTGAGAAACATTCTGGGGTGGGGGAAAGGCAGTAGAACTGTTCTAGCTTAAAGGAATCTAAAAGAGACATGACAATGAAATGCAATAATAGATCCCAGATTTTATCTTTTAAATTTATTACAGTTGATTTACAATGTTCTGTCAATTTCTGCTGTACAGCAAAGTGACCCATATATTAAAATAATTATACATGGTATTATTATAATAACTGAGGGGTTTTGAATATGAACCTTATGGACCCTATCTTAGATAGTACTGAAGCAATGCTATGTTATTTATTGTGATAACTATACTGTGATATCAGTGGAGAATGTATTCATCCTGGGAGATACAAGCTGATGTGCTTAAGGCTGAAGAGTTACAAGGTCTTAAATGGTTCAAATGGTTTATCCAAAAAGAAAAAAAAGAGAAAGAAAAAGAAATATGCCACATCCCACACATATATAGAGAGACAGAAAACAAATATAGAAAAATGTAAACAATTGGTGAATCTAAGTGAAGGGTATATAGGTGTTCAATGTGTTAATGTATTAATTCATTCAACTTTTCTATAGGTTTGAAATTTTTCAAAGTTGAAAAATTCTTAAAATTTATCAACTAAACAAAACCTAACCTTCAATTTTTTATAGAATGTGCTCATTAATTGTTTCTTATTCCTTTTTCTTGCTCCTTATAAGTTCCTTTGTTCAAACCTCAAATAGTTTCAGGTGTTTGTGATATTTATTGTTATTTAAACAGTTTTTACCTGATGAAAACTAGAAGTAAAATCAACAATTGCGGTAGAATCAGAATTGGGCAGTCAAAGCTACTGCCAATACAAGACTAGAGACCTTTAATAGGCTCTAAGGATTAAATCTGTTACTTAGAAATGGTTGATTTTGGAGTTCCCATCGTGGCGCAGTGGTTAACGAATCCAACTAGGAACCATGAGGTTACGGGTTCGGTCCCTGCCCTTGCTCAGTGGGTTAACGATCCGGTGTTGCCGTGAGCTATGGTGTAGGTTGCAGATGCGGCTCGGATCCCGCGTTGCTGTGGCTCTGGCATAGGCCGGTGGCTATAGCTCCGATTCAACCCCTAGCCTGGGAAGCTCCATATGCCTCGGGAGCGGCCCAAGAAATAGCAACAACAACAACAAAAGACAAAAAGACAAAAAAAAAAAAAAAAAAAGGTTGATTTTTAACAGTCAAGGCATTAATGAAAGTTTTGTTAATTTAGAATCAAACCACATTAACACTTACCCTAGCAAGGCTCCAATTAGGCCACCAGCTACCAGGCCATGTAGGCCTAAGTTTATTCTAAAAAGACTTCCTGTGACAGCTATTTTAAAAGAAACAAACAAAAGGCAAGTTAAATCTTTAAATACCAGAGTTCCATTTACAAATGTTCCTCCTATACAAAGGACATAAATCTCTAAGTAAGCTTTCTAAACCCAACATTAATATACCACTACAACCTAGATTTCCTGAATCTAAAATGCCAATATAACTAGCTTCTCATCCACTCTGAAATCAGAGGAAAAAACTTTCCTTTTAAAAACAGAATTGTTCTGGAGTTCCCGTCCTGGCTCAGTGGTTAACGAATCCGACTAGGAACCATGAGGTTGCGGGTTCAATCCCTGTTCTTGCTCAGTGGTTAAGGTTCCGGCATTGCCATTAGCTGTGGTGTAGGTTGGAGATGCGGCTCGGATCCCACATTGCTGTAGCTGTGGCGTAGGCTGGCTAGCCTGGGAACCTCCATATGCCGCAGCAGTGGCCCAAGAAATGGCAAAAAAATAAATAAATAAAATTTAAAAAAAGAAAAACAGAATTGTTCTATCTGTTCTATGGACTCAACCTCTTCTCATTATGCTTCATTTTTGCCAACCTTGTCTTAAAAATATGCTATTTCTTGACTTCTATCTCTTTCATTTCTTCCTACTTTAAGGAAAGCTCTTCCCAAATAACAAAAAACCTTCACTAGCCCCTGCAGTTTATCCCTTCCCTCAGCCTCACCCTATCTGTGCTGCTAAACACAAGCAGACCTGCAGGTGGGCAGTTGGGCTACAACGCCATCTGTTGGCCAGAGCATGGGTCTGCTTTCCTTCCCACTAAGATTGCACATCCAAGAGGTCCATTCATTTCCTCTTTAACTATGCACAACACAACTAATACTACTTCAGGTGGTAACATTTTTAAAAATTAATATTTGAGGTTAATCTTTCTTTCTTCCTTTTTTGGTATTTTTAGGGCTGCACCCACACATATGGAGGTTCCCAGGCTAGGGGTGGAATCAGAGCTGTAGCCTCTGGCCTACACCACAGCCACAGCAATGCAGGATCTGAGCCACATCTGCACCCTACACCACAGCTCGTGGCAACGCCAGATCTGGATCCTTAACCCACTGAGCAAGGCCAGGGACCTGTGTCCTCATGGTTACTAGTCAGATTTGTCTCCACTGAGCCACCATGGGAACTCCGAGATCTTTTCTTCTTTTAATTTGACTGTACCTCATAAATCTTAATATGATGTGCTTTCATTTTCATTCAGCTCAAAATATTTTAAATCTACCTTGTGATTCCTCTTTGGTCTATGGGTTACTTATGAATATGTTGCTTAATTTCCAAGTATTTGTGAATTTACCCTCAGTTTTTTTCTAGTTTAATTCCATTAAGAATATACTTTGCGTGACATCAATCCTCTTAAATTTATGAAGGCTCATTTTACAGCCTTGCATATGGTCTCCCTTAGGGAATGTCCCCTGTGCACTCGAAAAGAACGAGAATTCCACTTTTGCTGGGTGGAATGTTCTAGAGATGTTATTACATCACATAGGTTGATAATGTTTTTCACATCTTCCATATCCTTGTTGATTTTCCCTCTAGTTGTTCTATCCATTATTCAAAGTAGAGCATTAAAGTCTCCAATTATTATAATTGAGTTGTCTATTCTCTTTTAACATTATAAAATACCCTTCTTTATCTCTAGTACTTCTGTATTTAGAGTCTATTTTGTCTGGTACTAGTATAGTCACTCAAGCTCCTTTTCCTACAGTTTGCATAGTATTTCTTTTTCCATCTTTTTTATTTTCAACTTACTTGCTTTTGGTTTATGTTTTTTTTGTTTGTTTGTTTTTGGCTGCACCCATGGCAGGCAAAATCTGCACCACAGCAGTGACCTAAGCCACAACAGTGACAGTGCCAGATCCTTAACCCACTACACCACCAAGGAACTCCTCAACTTATTCCTTTAAACCTAAAAAATGTCTTTTGTAGACAGCATCCAGTTGGCTCTTTCTTTAAAATACAGTTGGACAGTCACTACTGATTAGAATGCTAAATCTATTCATATTTTAATGTTATTATTGATAGCTTTAGATATGCTATTATGCTATTCATTTTCTACATATCTTACCTAATTCCTTTTTGACATGGTTACTTGTTACTACTTTTAAAAGTCACTTTCTTGGAGTTCCCTTGTAGCTCAGCAGTTTAAGAACCTGGCATTGTCACTGCTGTGGCTCTAGTTACAGCTGTTGGGCAGCTTTGATCCTTGGCCTGGGAATTTTTTCATGAGGGCGCAGACAAAAAAAAAAAAAAAAACAACAACATAGTCTACTTCAGATTAGTACTAATTTAATTCCAGTAAAATGTAGGAACACTATTCCCATCTTTCTGCTATTATTGTCATTTACATTATGTATATATTTTAAAAACAGTATGTTATTTTACACAACTATATATATTTTAATGATGTTAAGGGAAAAAAACAGTTAAGAAAGAGAAAATAGATTTACAAATTTTTTTTTTTTTTTTTTTTTTTTTTTGCTTTTTAGGGCCACACCCATGGCATATGGATGTTCTCATGGCTTACACCACAGGACAGCAATGCCAGATCTGAGCCACCATCTGTGACCTACACGACAGCTCATGGCAATGCCAGATCCTTAACCCACTGAATGAGGCCAGGAATCAAACCCGTATCCTCATGGATACTAGTCAGGTTTGTAACCTGCTGAGCTGTGACGGGAACTCACTACAAAGTCTTTTATATTAACCCACTTATTTACCATCTCTAGTACTTTTTATTTTTCCTGTGGAGCCAAGTTACTATTTGGTGTCATTTCATTGCTCCAATGTAAGTCCATTCCATCCCTCTCTTTTGTGCTATTAAAGTAATACATAGCTTTAAAGTTTTATGTCCAACAGTTTGGTTTTATTGCTATTTAACTGTCTTTTAGATCAGTTAAGAGAAGAAAATATGCATTTATACTGCCTTCAATAATACTTGTATAATTATCTTTATTTATGCCCTTTATGTAGAGTCAATTTACCATCTGATTATCATTTCCTTTCAGCCTAAAGAACTTCTTTTAGCATTTTTGTAAGGCAGGTCTGCTAGCAACAAATTCTCTTTCTTTGTTCATCTGCCAATGTCTTTATTTTTGTAGGAAGGTTTGCTAGATATAGAATTATACTGGCTGACAATTCTTTTCAGCACTTTGCCATTTCACTGCCTTCAGGCTTTCCATCATTCTAATGAGACATCAGCTGTGAATTTTATGGGGTCTTCCTGTAAGAGCTGGTTTTTTTTTTTGTTTGTTTTGTTTTTTTTGCTGCTTTCGTGATTTATCTCTCTTTCAACAATATAACTATTACATGTCCAGGTGTGACTCCCTTCATTTATTCTTCTTGGAGTTTGTTGAGATTCTTAGATGTGTAGCTTATTTTTCATCAATTTTGGGAAGTTTGTGGCCATAATTTCTTAAAATACTTTTTCTTCCATTTTCTTTCTTTTATCTGCATTACATGTGTTAGCATACTTAATTGTGTCCCATAGACCTCTGAGGTTCTGTTCATTTGTTTTCATTTTTAAAAATTATGTCCTTCATAAAAGATAATCTATATTGATCTATCTTCAAGCTCAATGATTCTCTTATGCTATCTCAAGGTAGTGAGTACCTTCTATTCAGTGAATTTTTAACTTCCATTATTGTATTTATCAACTCCAGTTTTTTAATTCTTTAAAATAATTTCTATCTTTATTGATATTTTCCATTGGATGAGTAACTGTCATCACATTTACTTAATTCTTTTAAAATGGCTTGAAATCTTTTGCCTGCTGTGTACAATAAATGGTCTCTGTCAGACACATAGCCAAATGACTGCTTTTTTTTTTTTTAGTCACCTGTTTTTGCATATCATGTGACTTTTTTTTGTTTTTGAAAACTGGGCATTTTAGGTAATAAATTACAGCAGCCCTGGAGTTGGAACATCCCCCTCACTCAGGGGCATGGCTGTGGTTCTTGTTTATATAGTGATTTGCCTGGACCAATTCTCCAATTTTCCTGGAGTCATTGTGTGTGTGTGTGTGTGTGTGTGTGTGTGTGTGTGTGTGTGTGTGCGCGCGCGTGCACATGCACGTGAGTGCAGAGTGCAGCCATTGATGTCTCTGCTTAAAGTTTTATTTTTTACACCAGCTTAGTAGTTAGCCAATGATTTGTCAGAGCTTGGGCTTAAATATCTTAAGCCAGTAAGGCTGCCACCCTCTGTCAATGGATTGGTCTGTGGCTTGAAGAATGCACTTGAGGTTAAGGCAGTTTATAAATCCTTTCTGGCTTTCACTTTGTGTTTATGAGGCCTCACAATTAACCAAAGATAAGTAGTTTGGCTCTCTAGGCTTGGTCCAGGTTTGTGGCAAAGTGGTCAAAGGCATAAGAAGGTCGGAATCATGAGTAAATATGGGATCCGTTATGGTGCTTCCCTCAGGAAATGGTGAAAAAAATTAAAATCAGCCAGCAAGCCAAGTATACTTGCTTCTTCTGTGGCAAAACCAAGATGAAGAGGCATCTGGCACTGTGGCTCCTGCATGAAAATGGTAGCTGGTGGTACCTGGACCTACACCACTTCTGCCATCACAGTAAAGTCAGCCATCAGAAGACTCAAGGAATTGAAGGAACTATAGAAGCACCACCAATGGAAACTTTGCTAGCCTATGATAAATGGGTTAATTTATGTAACAACAACAACAAAAAAGATAAGTAGTTTGCTAGAGGCCTTACCAATCTCTCCTGAGAGTGTTCAAATACATGGGTTAACTTCCCAGAGTTCTGGGGATTAGCAGCATCTTACTAAAGCCCTCTTTGGCTTTCTTATTCCTTGGATATTCCTATTAATATTCTGCCTCAACCACCAGTCTATTGCTTGCCTCAAATAATATCAAAACCTCTGGTTTGGGAGTTCCCGTTGTGGCGCAGTGGTTAACGAATCCGACTAGGAACCATGAGGTTGCGGGTTCGCTCCCTGCCCTTGCTCAGTGGGTTAAGGATCCGGCGTTGCCGTGAGCTGTGGTGTAGGTTGCAGACGCGGCTCGGATCCTGCGTTGCTGTGGCTCTGGCGTAGGCCAGTGGCTACAGCTCCGATTCGACCCCTAGCCTGGGAACCTCCATATGCCATGGGAGCAGCCCAAAGAAATAGCAAAAAGACAAAAAAAAAAAAAAAAAAAAAAAACCTCTGGTTAGCTGTCCTTCCCTAATTGTTTCCATTGTTTTTAGCAACATCCCTAGGGATGGAATTTTCTATGCTATACTCCAAATCAAGTCAGCCACCTCAAACAGCAGAACAGTTGGTTCTCCCAGGCTCCCTGCCCTTGTGGAACTTCTACATCATGGAGATGTGGGTTAGAAGGTGGGAGCAGCCACAGGCTGAAACATGAAAAACTCCCATTGTTCTTACTGAAATTCAGTAGGAATTCTTCAATACATGCTTATCAGTTTATTATGTACCTTGGTCAATTTCCAGAATCTCTAAATGATTGTTTTTGATAATTTTGTCCAGATTTTTTTTTGGCCATGCCCATGGCATGTGGAAGTTCCTGGGCCTGGGATTGAACCCAAGAGCCAGCACTAACAACACTGAATACTTAACCATTAAGCAACCATGGAACCCCTGTCCAGTTTTATTGTTACTTTTTGGGGAGAGGATTTGCAAGCTCCTTACTAAGGTATTCTAGATATTGAATATACTTTTATGAGTGGCTAGATCAATGTCAAATAATAATGGTGAAGGAAGACATTCGTACCTGATTCTGACTTCAGGATAAATTACTTTGATGTTATACCATTAATTTTGTTTATTCAGCAGTGATCCAAGCCACTGCACAGACAACACTGGATCTTTAACCTGCTGAGCAACAGGAGAACTCCTACCATTAATTTTGTTGGTTGCTGATTTGAGATAAAAATATATATTGTGGAGTTTTCATTGCGGGCAAACAGGATCAGCAGTGTCTCTAGAGGACTGGGACACAGGTTCAATCCCTGGCCCAGCACAGTAGGTTAAGGATCCACACTGCTGCAGCTGCAGCACTGGTCACCAAATGCAGCTTGGGTCTGATCCCTGGCCCAGGAACCAGGAACTCCAAATGCTGCAGGGTGGCAAAAAATAAATAAATATGTATATATCAGATATATTTTTCTATCCTTTTTAATTTTTTTTATTAAGGTATAGTTGATTTACAATGTTCCATCAATTTCTGCTGTACAGCAAAGTGACTGAGTTATATATATATATATATATATGTATATATATATATATATATACACACACTCTTTTTCTCATATTATTTCCCATCATGTTTTATCACAAGTGATTGAATATAGCTCCCTGTGCTATACAGCAGGGCCTCACTGCTTATCCGTTCTAAATATAATAGTTTGCATCTACTAATCCCAAACTCCCACTCCATCCCACTCCCTCCCTTTCCCCTTTGGCAACCACAGGTCCATTCTCCATGTCTGTGAGTCTATTTCTGTTCTTTCTCTATTTTTATTGTACTAATATTTATTTTCAATTGAGAAACTTTTATTCTATCCTGTTATATGTTAAATTGTTGTGAAATAAAAGGCAAATCTCTCTCTGAATTCAAATAAGTCATCTTGTGGGGAAGCAAAACAAGTAAACAGCCACACCTCAGAGTTATAAGTGCTTTGATAAAACTGATTATAGTAGATTATGAGAACACAGGAGAAAGGCACCTAAGATAGGAAAATGGGGGCTAGGTGAACTCTAGAGAAGCTAAAGCTGACAGATAAGCTGAGCCTTGACAGAATAAAGAGCTGAATGAAATTAGTCATGGGAGTGGGAAAATGGGTTCCAATACATGTAAATCAAGACGCTGGGTTGGAATTCCCAATGGGTTCAGTGGGTTAAGGATGTGGGTTCGATCCCTGGCCTCACTCAGTGGGTTAAGGATCTGGCATTGCCACAAGCTGTGGCACAGGTTGCAAATGTGACTTGGATCTGGTGTTGCTATGGCTGGGGTATAGGCCTGTTGCTCTGATTTGACCCCTCGCCAGGAAATTTCCACATGGCACAGGTGCGGCCATAGAAAGGAAGGAAAAAAAAAAAAAGAATATGTTGGATTTGAGAAATTCAAGTAGATTCATCAGGCTCGGGCAAGAGCAGTGCATGGGGGTCAGGTCAAGAATTGACATTAGAATGATGGTAAACAATGGAAGAACCTGAAAAGTATTATAATCATATTCATATTTCAGAAAAGCAAGACAACAGTAGAGGTGAAGCAAACCAAGATTAGAAACAGGGGAGACCTTATAGCAGCAGTGGGAACAAAAAGGAGGTGAGAGAGTCCACACATATTTAAGGAATAAAACTGATAGGACCAGAAGTTTGAAAAGGAGAAATAAAGGGCAGAACCACACCATTACATGTTTCCAGTTTGGGAATTTAACAGGGTATAAAACAGAGAACATATAACAGGAGCAAATACGCAACCCAAATAGAGCCCAAATGATAAGCAAATGCGCTAAAATGTTGACAATAGCTAAATCTCTGTACCAAAGGGTGTTTCCTGTATTACTTTTATTTTTGCAACTTTCTATAAGCTTGAAATTAAATTAAATTAAAAATTAAATTAAATTTAAAAAATGTGCAGGAAATATATGCTCTCCCCGCCCTTTTTTGGCTGCACCCATGGCATAGAGAAGTTCCCCAGGCCAGGGATCAAATCTGAGCCACATCCGCAGTCTACATACAGCTGCAGCAATGGTGGATCCTTAACCCACTATGCCACAAGAGGAACTCCTAAGCATGCTTTTGTAGGTGAGAATGTATGTGTATTTGGCAGTTAACTTCATTTGTATTTCTGGAAATGTACTGGATTTGTACTTGAACTGTTCAATACTTTTTTTTTTCAATGTTTTTTCTAAAGAGGGCATATCTACCCAGAGAGTTTTAAAATAAAACCTAATCTCTTGGAATTCTGGTGGCATAGCAGATTAAGTATCTGACATTGCCACTACCCAGAGGGCCCTGGGTTGTTGCTGTGGCATGAGTTTGATCCCTGGCCCAGGAACTTCTATATGCCATGGGTGCAGTCAAAAATATAAATAAATAAATAAAATTCAATCTCTTACCATGAAAAATATCAGGCTCCTTTCTACCTCATCTCACCAAACTCAAGCCACTCTTCTCTTCGTTCACCATGTTCCAGTCCTATTATCCTGCCTTTAAGAGCCTTCACACTTAATGTTCCCCCTGCTTAGGCTACTCTTCTCTGCACTGCTTGCTCCTTCCCATTCTTCGGGTATCAGCTTAAATGTCACTTCCTTAGAAAGGCTTTTCTGATCACCCTGTCCACATTAGATCTCATTGCTCCATCTATTTGTTACTTTCTATCATAGCAACCTGGTTATTTCCCATCCAAATTAGGTAAAACTCAGTGAAGACAAAGACAATTTCCTGTTTTGTTCACGAAGTATACCAAGGATAAACTACAATGTTTTCGATACATTTTGCATGAATTTTGAATGAGATGTGATAAGGAGCCAACCAAAGAATTCAACAGCCATGATTTATAAGTCCTTACAAATCTCCTAGACCGTATTTGAGACCAAAGAACTTAAATGAGAACAGGGAGTTCCCGTCGTGGCGCAGTGGTTAACGAATCCGACTAGGAACCATGAGGTTGCGGATTCGATCCCTGCCCTTGCTCAGTGGGTTAACGATCCGGTGTTGCCGTGAGCTGCAGTGTAGGTTGCAGACGCGGCTCGGATCCCGAGTTGCTGTGGCTCTGGCGTAGGCCAGTGGCTACAGCTCCGATTCAACCCCTAGCCTGGGAACCTCCATATGCCTCGGGAGCAGCCCAAGAGATAGCAAAGACAATAAATAAATAAATAAATAAATAAGAATAAAAATGTCTTACCTCCTGCAATGACAAAATGGCTCAGGGCATTTTTATTTCGGTACACATTTAGACCAGTATTCACTGTGCTAAGAAGAAGGGAGAAGGAGGCAAACATATAATTTAAAGCACCTCTAATTTACCTTTTTAACTGTAACTTTCACTAAAGTAATACATAGAAGAGCCTACTATCCCTGGTGCTAATCTAGGATCCTTCAGTGTGTTTTAGATTGCTATAAAATGCCAATTAGCAATAGAGCATAAAGAAGAGTTCTGGAAAATTCCTCTTAGCAACCCTGTATCTATTTTGATAACTATTTAGTAGACCTTCCGGCATAGATGCAAAACTTTAACTGGACCAATCTTTTACATAAATAGATAATAGTTCTTGAGAAAAAGTTATTATGAATCACTTTTATACGGGCATTCAGTTTTTATAATTCCACTTGCTCAAAACACATGTTCCTCAAAGAATACCCAAGACCCTTCATCACAATTCAGAGAACTTACTTGAATATAGTCACAAACAGGGTTGTTCTCCAACTCCAGCGCCAGCCATATCGGATGAAGCCTCTCGTGGCAGCACGATGTGCAGAGTGCTAAAGTTAATAAAAAGGCTGTGAGGTTCTGAGACACCTTGACATTTTCCTTATGGAGTTGGAGTTCCCATCGTGGCTCAGTGGTTAGTGAACCTGACTAGTAACCGTGAAGTTCTATCCCTGGCCTCACTCAGTTGGTTAAGGATCTGGTGTTGCTGTGAGCCATGGTGGAGGTCGCAGATGAGGCTCAGATCCTGAGTTGCTGTGGCGTAGGCTGGCAGCTACAGCTCTGACTGGACCTCTAGCCTGGGAACCTCCATATGCTGTTTGAGTGCAGGCGTAAAAAGACAAAAAGACCAAAACAACAACAACAACAACAACAACAACAACAACAAAAAACTGTGGCGAAGGAATGTCAGCCATGGATTAGGTAGGGACCACTAAAGATTTAGAAACAATAGAAAATCTCTAGATATAGCATTTGTTAAGTATTAAAACAACTAAAAATGTCACATGCATCCTATGCTATCAGAAGATGGCAAGGGAACTAAGAATTGCCAGTGTCAAGCAAGTAATCCAAAAATTAAGTATCAACTAAGAAACTATATGACAACAACATGACAGACATAAAATCAGTATTAGACATGTTTTTCAGGAAATTGTGGGGGAAAAAAACACAAAATAGAAGAACTGAGAAAATAGTGAAGGGTAAGAATTAAAGTAATCAGATGTGCAGGAAAGGAAGAGAGGAAGAAAAAAATTAGTGGGACAACTAGCAGAATTTACATAAATTTCACATAAAGTCCATAGATAAAAATACTTGATCAATGTTAATGTTTAATGACTACCTTCTATATAAAAGTTGTTAACATACTACCTCATTTAATTTTACAATATTTTTTTCAAGCAGGTGTTTTTGTTTTAACTGAAGCAGAGAGATGAAGTTTCTAACCAAGAACACTTAGTCAATAAAGAATAGTGAGAACTAGAAGATAGGTTGTCTGCTTCTACAGCCCATTTTCACTAGACCACCATGAAGTAAGTCTGGAATAATATCGTGAGGGTAAAGCCTAGATTTTTAAAGAATCTGACAGAAGCCCTAAGTGAGTCTTAACAACTATATTATACTAGGCAAGTCAGAACCTCTCTGAAAGGTACTGGTGAGAAATCATGGCTTTTAATAAATAAGCAGATAACAGACATGTACGTGAATGTGTATATAAATCACACACACATTTCCTAACTCTATCTGCCTAGGGCCTAGAAGCCATGGTATCCCAGTTACAATGAGCATAGCTAGCACCACAGCTTGGCTTTTAAATATTGTGTTAAAAGAAACTATGGTTTCTTGGTGAAATGGGCTTAGTCCAGGGCTGCTACTTAAAAAGTAAACTATGAGCCAAAACATGCTGCTGTGCCAAAAAGAAAAGGAATGCTCAAAGACTAATGAGGACACATCAAAAGGACAAAGGAGCTAGCTTGAAGGGGCTCCAAGAATCCAAATCTAGGCCAATTTGAGTATGAAAATAAATGATGATATAACAGATTTTAAAACTACAGGATAGGAGGAGTTCCTGTCGTGGCTTAGTGGTTAATAAATCTGACTAGGAACCATGAAGTTGCGGGTTCAACCCCTGGCCTCGCTCAGTGGGTTAAGGATCCGGCGTTACTGTGAGCTGTGGTGTAGGTTGCAGACTCGGCTCGGATCCCGTGTTGCTGTGGCTCTGGCATAGGCCAGCGGCTACAGCTCCGATTACACCCCAGCCTGGGAACCTTCATGTGCGGCAGGTGCGATCCTAGAAAAGACAAAAATAAATAAATAAATAAGTAAAACTACAGAATAAAGAATCCATGAGTCCACATTAAATACATAAATTATAAATAAGTGAACAGATAAACATAAATAGAGGGGAAGTCAAAGCTCTTTCTTATAACAGAATACTAACCATAAATATAGATGGAATGATGGAATTAGAAAATGGCCATTTGACAACCACCACAGTAATAACTACTTCAGGAAAGAATCAGCACTGAATGCTAAAAGTAGATAGACATTTGATGAAAAACAGGTTTTGCATACTATCAAAGTACCTAATAAGTATTCATAAGATATTTATTAATTGCAAAAGGAAAAAATAGTAATTTTACAGTGGATAAACCTGGCAGGGACCATTTTAACTAAGTGTCTAAGCATCGCCAGGGAGTTCCTATGGCGGATCAGCAGTAAAGAACCCATATAGCATCCATGAGGACTCAGGTTCCATCACTTGTCCCACTCAGTGGGTTAAGGATCCAGCGTTGCCGTGAGTTGTGGTGTAGGTTGCAGATGCGGCTCAGATCCAGTGTTGCTGTGGCTGTGGCATAGGTGGGGGGGGGGCACAGCTCAGATTCGACCCCTAGCCTGGGAACTTCCATATGCCACAAGTGTGGTCCTAAAAAAAATTTTTTTTTAAAATAAAGTAAGCACTGGAGTTCCTGTCGTGGCTCAGTGGTTAACGAAATCTGCCTAGGAACCATGAGGTTGTGGGTTCGATCTCTGGCCTCGCTCAGTGGGTTAAGGATCCGGCGTTGTCTCGAGCTATGGTGTAAGTCGCAGACTTGGCTCGGATCCCGAGTTGCTGTGGCTCTGGTGTAGGCCAGCGGCCCCAGCTCCGAATGGACCCCTAGCCTGGGAACCTCCATATGCTGCGGGAACGGCTCAAGAAAGTAGGCAAAAAGACAAAAATAAATAAATAAAGTAAGCAAGCATCACCAGTAGAAGGACAAATAGATATCTACATCTTGTGGTTTTTATTGAGAAGGATACAACATCAATTCTAGGGTATTCTGCAAAAACACATAGGTAAAATCTAAACACAAGAAAACATCAAACATACAAACTGAGGGACAGTCTACAAAATAAACGGCCTATAGTCTTAAAAAATATCAAGGTCATGAAAACCAAAAAACAACAGAAAAAATTTTCCGGATTAAAGGAGACTGATTAGAGAAGCATGACAGGCAAGTTCAACACCTGATCCAGTATTAGATCTTGGATCTAATGATATATTTACTTTTAATGATATATTTGCTTTTCTTCTGGGGAGGTGGGCAGGGGGCTGCGCCCAAGACATGCGGAAGTTCCTGGGCCAGGGATCGAATCCATCCCACAGCAGTGATAACACTGGATCCTTAACCTGCTGTGCCACAAGGGAACTCTAATGACTTATTTACTTTTAAAATAAATTATATTAGGAGTTCCTGTTGTGGCACAGTGGAAACAAATCCGACTAGGAACCATGAGGTTGCAGGTTCAATCCCTGGTCTTGGTCAGTGGGTTAAGGATCCCGAGCTGCCATAAGCTGAGGTGTAGGTCGCAGATGCGGCTCAGATCCTGAATTGCCATGGCTGTGGCCAGCAGCTGTAACTCTGATTCGACCCCTAGCCTGGGAACCTCCATATGCCTTAAGTGCAGCCCTAAAAACAAAAAAACAAAAAAATATATATATATTAGTGGGGCAACTAGCAACATTTATGTAAAGTTCATAGATAATAGTACTCTATCAATACTAATGTTCAGCTCATCATAATTATATTATGGTTATAGAAGAAAATGTCCTTGTTTTTAGGAAATACATGCTGAAGCACTCATCATATTTACTAGTTACTTCCAAGCAGTTCACACACAAAAAAAGTATATCTTATGCAGAGAGAGAATGAGAAAGCAAATGTGGTAAAATATCAACATTTGGGGAATTTGACTGAAAGGTACACAGGAATACTTTGCATAGTTGGTCCTCCACATTCTCAGATTTGGATCCTGAGGATGTGGACCCATGGACTGGGGAGCATATGGTACTGTGCTTTTTTATAAAAGGGACTTGAGCATTTGTGGATTTTGGTATCTGCGCCAGTCCTGGAACCGATCCTCCTTGAATGAGGGACACTGGTACGACTTCTGCAAATTTATAATTAAAAAAAAAAAAACCCTCAAAACATGAAAATATCTGGGAGTTCCCACTGTGGTTCTGTGGAAACGAATCTAACTAGTGTCCATGAGAATGCAGGTTCAATCCCTGGCCTCACTCGGTGAGTTAAGGACCCGGCATTGCCATGAGCTGTGGTATAGGTAACAGATGTGGCTCGGATCCTGCATTGCTGTCTGTAGCTGTGGCATAGGGAAATAGCTGTAGCTCCGATTTGACCTCTAGCCTGGGAACTTCATATGCTACAGGTGTGGCCCTAAAAAAAAAAAAAAAAAAAAAATTCTGAGCTGTAACTTCCTCACTAATAAAACAGAACTGATGTATAGATCTAGGATATAACACATAAGTTAGTACTCTAAAAACTGTAACACTCTAAACATTAATTACTGTTTTAGTGTGAGCCAGTATAGTGCATGGAAGCTTTGTGAATAGGGTAATTAATATGCTATAGGTAAGCCTTGATGATTTAGCAGGGGATTAGAAATACATTTCAGAAAGCAGAGATATGGTAGTTATCCATTCTGAAGGTAAAAAAAGTGGTTTGAGGAGTTTCCATCATGGCACAGTGGAAACGAATCTGACTAGGAACCATGAAGTTGCAGGTTTGGTCCCTGGCCTCGCTCATTAGGTTAAGGATCCAGCATTGCTGTAAGCTGTGGTGTAGGTCGCAGACACAGCTTGGATCTGATGTTGCTGTGGCTGTGGTGCAGGCCAGCAGCTATAGCTCCAACTGGACCCCTAGACTGGGAAACTCCATATGCCTCAGGTGCAGCCTTAAAAACAAAAACAAACAAACAAACAAAAGGTGGTTTGACAAAGTTTGTGTATAGATTTCAGCATTAGTACTTCCATTGTTAAGTATGGACTTTGTTTCTTAAACTCTCCCAACCTTACCACCACACTAGATGATTAAGTTTAAGTGAAAAGCTAAATTGGTGTGCCCTCAAATACTATTAGAACACTGGTACATACCACAGCATCAAACTGGTTATGGTACACTTCTGCTTGGCTCTGCTCAATGTAGTGCTGTTTAGCATGAATAAAAGCTGGTATCCCCCCATATGCCCAGCCAATGATGCCTGCTGAAATTGCTGCCTTGTATATATCCTGAAGTTCTTTTGAAGTTCTCTGCTGTTCACTAAAACATCAAAAAGATAATGTTTATGGATACTGCTCTCCAAAAAACAGTATGATCAGAATTATCCCAAGTGCTAACAGGACCACATTTTTCATGATGGGCAGAACCAGTTAAATCCTTTGATGAATTAAATAATTATATTACAGTGGCTCAAATCTCAATCCAAACTAATACATGCTTTTAGAAATTAAGTTAGCGGATATTCTTGAGAAGGCAGTGACAAGAAAGGGACACAAGGGGGAGCTCCTGGATGTAATTAAGTCTCTTGCAGCTGGATACACAGCTATGTTTAGTTTGTGAAAAGTCATAGGTGGGTATACTTATGTAAATATACTTGTGCATTTTTATAGGTTCACATTATACTGCAATACAATTTTTTCTTTAAGGTGATTTTGACGACTGTTAGAACTCTACTATATCCCTGGAAACAGAAAGAATCTGTGAACTGAATGAAGGAAAACACATTTCCTTTTTTGAATTTTTAGATACCTTTGGCAATTACACAAACTAACGAGGTTTTAGGACAATGTATGTAAGAATGAATTCCTAGATGTAAAAAAAAAGAGTCAAAACTTTATCTTTCTGAATAATTTTTATGTAATACTCAGATGGGCTTGTACTATTAAAAAGCATCGAATGAGAAATCTCACTATGCAGTGGGCAGCGCAAACCAACATAAAATAACATGGAAAAGCTACCACTTCATTCAATCCATTAAGGAACTAGAACCCATACTGGAGCTTCCACTATACCCTCTGGAAATTGCGCTAACAAATAGCTAATTTTTTAAGTGTTAATTTCCTATAAATAATGGCCTTCACATGTAAGTAAACCACTAAATGGTAATTTTTTACATTACTAACTTGCTTTCTTCAGAGGCTGTACAAGTGTTTATCTAATTCTAACAGCCAGTTAACAACATTTCTGAAATCATGTAATCAGTGAGTTTTTATAGTTCTTGCATACATAAAAGGGATCACTAAATAAAATGTTAGGAAACTAATTCTTACATCAATAAGAAAAACTGCTATAATATGAACTTTATATATATATTTTTTTTACTTTTATATTTATTTATTTATTTGCTTTTTAGGGCCACACCTGCCACATATGGAGGTTCCCGGGCTAGGGGTCAAGTCAGAGCTACAGCTGCCAGCCACAGCCACAGCCACAGCCACGCCACATCTGAGCCACGTCTGTGACCTACACCACAGCTCACAGCAACACTAGATGCTTAACCCACTGAGCAAGGTCAGGGATTGAACCTATGTCCTCATGGATGCTAGTCAAATTTGTTAACCACTGAGACACAAGACAAACTCCTGAACTTTATATTTTAACTTTTATAACGAATAAGATAAAAAACATCATTTACATTAAAAACTGGTAGAACCCAGAAAGGAGAAAATATAAAAGAGCTTTAGATTTAACAAGTTGGGAAATGCATATGCTTTTCTCTTTTCCATCCTTTGAAAAATTCTATGACATAGGTGATACTTTTTTCCATTTTATCAATTGAGGCTGTAAGAAATTACATGATTAATCCTAACAGCTAAATGAATGGTGAAGAAACGGGGCACAGTGATGAAAAGGACCAATGGGATTGTGGTTCTGGTTCGTGTCATCCACTGCTAAGAGACTTGTGGCCAGATCACAATCACTCTGAACATTGGTTTCCTTATGCATGACTTAGTGGGGAGAATGAAAGTTAAACTAAATTATCTTTCACATTTCTTTCAGCTCCAACATTCTGTGGTTTTATAAAGCTGATCAAAATAACCCTTTTCTGTTATATACTATATAGGCTCCTTCACAAATATCTCAAATAAATTTTGGAAGGACCAATAAGAAGGGCGGCTTATCTTTAAAACAAAGATGATGAAACCTAAATAAAGTAATTAATACAATTCCACCAGCTCCCCTGCCTGAACTATCTCAGCAACATAATAAAGCTTCGACGTTAATTTAACCAATGTTGATAACACAGTATAGTATATAGTAAAGTACTTCATAAAAGGGCAAACTTTTTACCAGTAATTGATGAACGAAACAATGATGAAATTAATTATCGTGAGTTTTCCATTAAAGTTAATTCAATTTAAAGGGTTATTTCTTTTATTCTGAAACATCCTTATTTGTGAATCCAGCTAATTTCTTTATAAAATGATGAGACAATAGTTGCTACTATTTTTTTATATATTCCTTATTTAGCAGAATAAAAATTTTACAACTCTTTCTGCTATCTCTGAACTTCCATTTTTGCGCCGGGGAGGAGGGCTATTGGTCATAAACTATCAAAATTTGGGATCAAGTTATATAAGAAAAGGAATATTGCAGTCCTGCAGATGTGGGTTCTCGCGTCACCAAGTACCTTGGCCCAATTCTTCTAATCTGTAAAATCGAGGTAATTACACTAAGACTCTACTCCCTAAATATCCCTAAAAGCTCTGACATTCAATGAGGCTCACCTTTACCACCTGAAAACCGGCCTGTCAATCATAAGAACCACCTAGCCGCTATGTTAGGATACAAGCTTGGAGTACAAGCACTAGAACCCAAAATTCCGTTTAAAAATAAATCACACCACCCTGGGGTCCTTCATCCCGGATGACCCAGGTTTCAGGTCACCTCCTTCGTAGCCCCTCCCCACAGACCGTAGGCACTTTTACTCTTTGACAAACAGCTCCCGGAGTCGGTCCCATCCGGATTCCGGGTATCGGGCTTCCGGGACGCAGGAAGGCAGCTTAAGGTCCTCCGCAAGACCCTTGGAATCGGTGGCCACAGCTCCAGCAGCAAAGACCCGAGGGAAAGGATTCAGCGCCCTGCAGAGCAAGCTCCGTGGAGCCGGCGGCCGCACCTCCATGGTCTCCTCAGAACCTGCCGGACAGCTTGGGCGCTCAGGGCCCCAAGGTCTCCGGGAGGCGCCGTGGGAGAAGAGCGAAGATAACTGCAAGAATAAGTGACGAATACTGGTACACTACGCTCTAGCAAATTCGCGGCCGTAGCGGTAGCCACACACCGTGACAGACCTGCACTCCCAGACTAACCTCACTTTGGAAGCCCTTGGACACACGAGACAGGAAGTCCCGCCCCAACCAGGGCAAAGGCTACTGGGCTGGGCGAGGGCGGAGCCGGAGCCGGAAGCACTTCCGGTTTGAGGTGGGACGGATCTTAGAGGTGGCAAGCTGACTCGCCGGAAGTGAGCTGGCGGCGTGTAACAGCTCTCTGCACCGTCTGGCCCCCGCCTCCTGCGCCAGTGAAACTGTGTGGGGCAGTTTCCAGGCAACCAGACCGGGTCATTAGCTGAAGTAGGTTAGCGTATTTTATTTTTTATGTAATTTTTATTTTTCCATTATAGTTGATTTACAGTGTTCTGACAATTTCTAGTGTAAAGCATAATTACCCAGTCATACATAGGCTTTTTCTCACATTATCCTCTATGATGTTCCATCACAAGTGACTCGATACAGTTCCCTGTGCTATATAGCAGGATCTCATTGCTTATCTACTCCAAATGCAATAGTTTGAAGTTAGCTTATTTTAAAAAGCAGGAATGTAGATGAAGAAAGTGCAGTGTTCAACACAAATGGGGTACAGAAAGGGGAAGGCAGTTTGCAGAACTACAAGCCCAACCCACCCTGTCATAGCTCGGGAAACCTCTGAGGTTGGGCGAGGTCTATTCTCGATTTCAGAAAGTTAGGAGGCTTTTAAGAGGGGTCTTGTTGCCAGTTACACCCAGATTTCCAGAACATTTTTATGTAGAAGAATCGGTTCAGGGCTTCACAAGATGGGTTTTATTCACCTTGGTTCATATAACTACTCTTTCTTAAAAGGCAGGACACTTTCTCTCAGATGTTTGCTTGGTAGTCCAGCAATAATTTCCTGTCACTACAGCCTCTGCTATCATATGCTTCAAAGTATAATTTTATTAAAATGCACGCTTATGAAGGAATTCCCACTGTGGCACAACAGGATCCGCGGTGTCTTGGCAGCACTTGGGAGCCTGGTTCTATCCCTGCCTGGTTCCTTAGCTATGGTTTAGGTACTCGGATCTGATCCCCAGCCCTGGAACCCCATATGCCACCTCGGCCAAAAACAACAACAAAAACAAGACAGCTCGCATGTTAAGTATTTTTAAACTGATTTGTGTTTCTTTTTTTTTTTTTTTTTTTGCCTTTTTTTAGGGCTGCATCTGCAGCATATGTTAGTTCCCAGACTAGGGGTCAAATCCAAGCTACAGCTGCTGGCTTAAGCCACAGCCACTGCAACGAAGGATCCGAGCCAGGTCTTCGACCTACACTACAAGGCAGGGCAATGCAGGATCACCAACACTGAGCCAGGCCAGGGGTAGAACCACATCCTCATGGATCCTAATTGGGTCCGTTAACCCCTGAGACATGAAGGGAACTCCTGATTTGTGTAATTTCATCTGATCTTTGCTAGGAATCATACACATTGTCTTCGCCAATTCCTACCCATCATTTATTCCTTTCTAGGAATAATTCAAAATAATTACAATCTTTAGTAGGATACAGTAAAGAGAATTCCAGAATTTGATAGCTGGAAGTCTCTAGATATGGTCCAGAGAAGTGACTGATAGAGTGACTAGCTGAGTTAGTCTAATCACAGTGCCAGGAAGAGCTCTCTAGTGTCTGGGAGAGAGGATTAGATTCAGTTCCCATCAGAGCACTTACTACATTGCATCATGATTTCCTCTTTGCTATGTGTCTCAATAGACTAACTTTGAGGTCAAGAGACTATGTTTATTCATCTGTGTCTCCAGTACCTACCATGACTGGCACATAGGTTGTCGAATGAAAAATTCAGATCCCCTGACTCCTGGCTCTGACTCCAGGTTGCCGTTTATCCCATATAGGCAGAGGTAGGCACCAGACTAAAATCTTTAGGTCTGAAAGCCCAAGGAAATGGCTGTGCAGGCTCTCTAGTCTTCATGTGGAAAATCTAAATGCTTGAGATGACATCAGAATCATTCTGGGATGAGAAGGACTTTGAATTGGAGGATGGGAGTGTTGGGCAGATATGAAATCATTCATATACAAGTCAAATGTCCCAAATTCTCTACCTTGTAGATACAAATGAGGATATAATAACAGACAAATTTTATTAACTCCATAGCTCCCTTCTTTTTTGGGTAACTGAAGCCTCCTTTTTTTTTTATTTTATTTTATGTCACACCCACAGCATATGTAAGTTCCCAGGCTAGGGACTAAATCCAAGCCACAACTGTGGCCTGTGCTGCAGCTGCTGCAACACTGGATCCTTAACCCACTGCACCAGGCCGAGGACTGAACCTGTGCTTCCAAAGTAAACTGAGATGCTGCAGTTGGATTCTTAACCCACTGTGCCACAGTAGGAACTCCCTGAAGCCTCACTTTTTTTTTTTTTTTTTTTTTTTTTGTCTTTTTGCTATTTCTTTGGGCCGCTTCTGCGGCATATGGAGGTTCCCAGGCTAGGGGTCGAATCGGAGCTGTAGCCACCGGCCTACGCCAGAGCCACAGCAACGCGTGACCCGAGCCGCGTCTGCAACCTACACCACAGCTCACGGCAACGCCGGATCGTCAACCCACTGAGCAAGGGCAGGGACCGAACCCGCAACCTCATGGTTCCTAGTCGGATTCGTTAACCACTGCGCCACGACGGGAACTCCGAAGCCTCACTTTTAAGGTTCTCTTTGCCATCTGGTAGTTCAAGAAGTCCCCAGAACCTAGGCCCTACTCACACAGTTAACTGCTTTTCCATCTCGGCTCTTCAAACCACTTTTCTGTCACCCTTCCACTGTCTTCTGCCAAGCACCTGCGGCTTACCTTCCTTTACCACTCTGGAAATACTCTCCTTCCTCTGTGGTCTGCTTTTTTGAAAGGTCTCAGAACAACACTAAGCCAAAAGATGTTATACAGTTCACTTGGATCACCCTGTTTCACACACACCTTGCTCCTCCCCAAGATGTGCATTTGCCACCAGAGTAAAGGCATCAGGGAAAAATTTCAAGGCAGTCACCACACTGTATCTGGAACCACCATCATTCTAGTTTCAGACCTTTTACTGAGTTCTGCTCATAGAACCCAACAGCTTCTTCCTTCATCATGAATTTTCTGCCAGGTGTCAGAAGGTTCCCTTTCCTTGCTAGGTTCACCAGATACTGCCCTTGCTATATAAATTACATTTTATTATTATATATGACATAAACTGTTACCACAGGTGGAGGGAATGAATTTTGAGAACTCTAAGGACCACCTCATTTACCCATCCCTGAGTGTAACTCAGTTTTTAACTCTATGAAGTTTCCATCTACACCAGGTAGAAATTTCTTCTTCCTCTAAACTTTAAATCTATATTATCTTTATGAAAAATTGGCCTTATGATTAAGGCCTCATATCACCTTAATCAACCTTCTGCCTATGAAGCCTCTCATTTTGTAGTTTATCATCTTTCTCTTTTTCTTTTTACAGCCATATCTGTGACATATGAAGTTCCTGGGCTTGGGGTTGAATTGGGCTACAGCTGCCTGCCTATGCCACAGTCACAGCAGTGCTGAATCTGAGCCACAGCTGCAACCTACACTGTAGCTGTGGCAATACCGGATCCTTAACCCACTGAACAAAGCCAAGGATCGAAAACACATCCTCATGGACACTATTTTGGGTTCTTAACCCACTGAGCCACAATGGGAACTTCTACTTTATCTTAACTAGAGAGATCCTTCATGCTAGGGAGCCTGTTAGAAACGTTTCTTATCTCCCACTGTCTGTGCACAGTAGATGCTCAAGAAGTATTTGATATATATTAAATGAGTAATTTATAATTGTGTCCCTCTTCTTCACCCACAATATTTTACCTCTGAATATAGTAGGATTCAGTAGGATTCTTAAGTGAAGGCATCTTTTGTTGCACAAGAAAATGGGTTTTTGGGAGTTCCCATCGTGGCTCAGTGGTATCTGACTAGCATCCATGAGGATGTAGGTCGATCCCTGGCCTTGCTCAGTGGGTTAAGGATCCAGCTGTGGTGTAGGTTGTGCAGATGCGGCTCGGATCCTGCATTGCTGTGGCTGTGGCATAGGCCGGCAGCTAGAGCTCCAATCTGACCCCTAGCCTGGGAACCTCCATAATGCAGCTGGTGCAGCCCTAAAAAGAAAAAAGAAAAAAAGAAAATGGGTTTTTACTTAGCTGTCTGTGCTCTTGTTCATAATCAGCGCAGGGGTGAAGAGTAGGGAACTATCCTCTTCAGAAGCAACCCAAAGGAGCCCATTAAATTCTTTTCTCTTGGAAATCTTGGGCTGAGAGAGCCCGGCAGTCTCTGGAACTGCATACAGCAGCACTCTAGAGACAATCCAAACTCTTGTGAGATTCCTAGGGTTGCTTTGCTTTCTACCCATCTACCTGCTCTGAGATGCCCTTATGTCCTTATTAAAAGTTCTTCTGCTTAAATCAGCTAGAAGTGGTTTCTATTCTTTCCAACTAGGAGAACCTGACATAACAGTAGAATAAGATGGCACACTGACAACATCACACAGATGATACTCCTCAAATAAAGGAAAAGCATTACTTGTGTTAACCAAGTATCCCACTTCATTCAAATAAACTCAGTTATTCTCTTTCCTTAAAGAAAAGTGTGGTTTTTAGCTCTTTGAGGAGGAAAGGGCAAGTTTGGGACCAGGCTAAGATTAATAACAACAACAACAACTTCCAAAAGTTATGGAGATAAAAATTATTTTCAAAACCATACATTTTACATATTGTTACACACCATCCTCATACCATCTACACTGAGGTAAACAGAGAAGTGTAAGATCTGAATAACATTCACTGTATCTAAATACAAAGATGCCCTTATGGACTCTTAAAAGGGTAGGTGAGAATTTGCATTGATCCAATTCTTACAGTCTTGTGCTGGCCCCCTTGAAGCCAATGGCTAGGCAATCTGTAAATAAGATCTACCTAAGTCTACTGTCTCCATCCATCCACCCATCCGCTTATCCATTCATCCATCTATCCATGCATTCATCCTTCCAACATTCTTCTGTGTGAGGCACTGTGATGGATAATGGAAAAAATCAGGATAAGTAAAACATGATTCCCACCCATAAGAAAGCTCAAAGAAGAGTATGATAAAAAATCAATTAGCTACAGTGCAATATGATATCATATGATACAGGCATGAGCAAAGTATTATGATAGCCTCTAACTGCCTAGAGGAATGAAAACAGGGATTCTGAGAGAAGATGATGCTTAAGCTGGAACTTGAAGGAAAGTGGGAAACAGTCCCAGGAAAATGTAGCTTGAGTTCCTAATCCAAAGAACAGAAAATTTTGCTCCTAGTTTAGTGAGAAGAAAGTTAAAATGGAATGATAATATCTACTAGGGTCTCCTGCTGATAAGGCAAAACCACAGTACAATTCAGAAATCGGGAGTGCTTATCGCCACTTATAGCACCTAAGGACACAGTCCCCATGAGTTTTTAATACTCAGAAACAAAAAACCCAACTTTAAATATCTGCCTTACTCTACGCAATGAGATTACCAGAGGTCCTCTAAGAAAGTACACAGATCTAAAATTTTGTGAAAGGGGAGATTAAAAGGCCAAAGACATTTTTCACAAATGGAATAAAGTCTCTGATCTTAGATGAATGAATCACACATTTACTAATTTTTTTTTTTTTTTTTTTTTTGTCTTTTTTGCTATTTCTTGGGCCGCTCCCGCGGCATGTGGAGGTTCCCAGGCTAGGGGTCGAATCGGAGCTGTAGCTGCCAGCCTACACCAGAGCCACAGCAACGCGGGAGCCACAGCAAGCCGCGTCTGCAACCTACACCACAGCTCACGGCAACGCCAGATCGTCAACCCACTGAGCAAGGGCAGGGACCGAACCCGCAACCTCATGGTTCCTAGTCAGATTCGTTAACCACTGTGCTACGATGGGAACTCCACATTTACTAATTTTGAAAACTGTTAATACCAAACAATTCTTAAGAGGCAAAATAAAAGAGTTGATTTCTCTGTGGAAAGTGTTGGCCTAAGGAAAGTTTGAGTCATCAGATTATATGGGTATTAATCTAAATTTTTTCTTCATTTTCAAATATGTTAGAGAGAGCATCCTAAAGAGATTAAACTACTAACAAAATGTCTTTTTCAAAAAGGGAAAATGAATCACTCCACATGGATGTGCACTAAAACAAATATTTCCTATATAAACAAGTGCTAAAGTTGAATGCTCTTAACTCACGACTTAATAGCGTTTCACACATGAAGACTCCTTGAGATCCCTGCAAGTGTGGGCTGCTGCCAGTTCAAGGAGGAAAAATATTAAGGGTATGTGAAGAATGAGAAAGAGTTGCTGTTTTATGCACAGTTCCTTTAAAGAGTAAGGATTAATTCCTAAATTAAGAGATTTTTTAATTTTTTTTAATTTTTTTTGCTTTTTAGGGCCACACCTGTGACATATGGAGTTTTCCAGGCGAGGGGTGGTTTGGAGCTATAGCTGCCAGCCTACACCACAGCCACAGCAATGCAGGATCCACGCTGCTTCTGCAACCTACACCACAGCTCATGGCAACGATGGATCCTTAACCCACTGATCAAGGCCAGGGATCGAACCAACAACCTCATGGTTTCCTAGTCAGATTCATTTATGCTGCGCCACAATGGGAACTCCCGCCTTTTTTTTTTTTTTTTTTTTTTTGAAAGAGCATATAAAGAAGGGTGTCAAGGCACAAAAAGGAAATTGAAATCCAATTGCAATAATTACTCATGCAATTGGTCCCTATCTACGTTGCTTTATAGAAACCTCCTGAGTACCAAAGAATTGATGATTTTACAAAAAAGAAACTCTACATCATTGCATGGTTCAACTACTGCTTCCTTAGACCTTTCAGGAAATAATCCCCAAGTATTTTTCATAAGCCCTAAAGGGCTTTCGACATTAAAATAAAGCGATAGAGATCAAGCGTGGAATAACGGCAGAATTGCAGTGACGAGTTGTACTAGTTCCCAATGATTGACTTTCTCCTCCAAACGATGGGACAAAGGGCATCATCCCATGGACACAGTCAGTTTCGCAGTGATGGACAGACACATGTGGATGACCTGAGGCACAAGCTGTGATTGGTCCTAGAAAAATGAAAGGCAGAATTGGGTTCAAAACCCACCCCTCATGATTTCTGGTCCTAATTCAGCCAGAGTTGAGCTGCTTCATATCTGTATTATACACATTTTGCATCCTTCCCAAAAGTTGCTCTGTGTGCAGCATGATAAGAAAAAACCAGATATTTGGCTTGGTAACAGTATCCAAGGTATAAGTGCCAAACTTAGAGTAAGCTTCTCACCACAGGATATCTGAGATCTGCTACCATAGAGAGGATCATGGCTGGATGATGACGACTAGAGTTCAGTTTTCAAAATTTTGGGAATAATCTGATCATAGCCTTTCCTTCTTGTTACATTATAAGATAGGAATTTAGAGTATTCAGTCAACAGGTTCTCCCAGTAACAGGTGATATCATCCATCTGCAAGTGGTTCAGAATAAACTGGCTTCCCCTAGAGACAAGATTAACAAGAACAGTTAAAGCATGGTATTTAATAATACTAGTAGCTTACATTTGGGTGCTTACTTTGTGTCAAGCACTGTTCAGAATACCTTATATCAATTAACTCTTTGATCCTCCAAACCAACTCAATAGCCATTGTATCCATACACATGCATGTGGCAACACACAATTTTTCCTTAAAAATAAATATTTAAACAGTCAATCCTCAGAAAGAGTATTTTGATTACTTCAAATATTTCAATCTAACTCTATAAAGGATGGGCTTGGGACGTATGTGAATGTGTGTCTTCCCCCAGGACACCCTTGATTCTGATTATCTCTGTATAATGAGGATGAAATGCAGGTGTCACTATGGTAACAACATTCAGCTCGGACAAAATGGGGATGATAAAGCAAAGTGGAAAAAAAAAATGAACAGGGCTTACCTTTCAGCAATTTCTTGCGCTATATCATCATTTGCTTTTACAAACTGCAACAGCTCCCTAAAATGGAAAGAATTATCAGGCTTTGAAATACAGACCAAGCTCATTAGTGCTAAGTCAGAAATCATGGATTGAGATCTATAGTTAATCTCTTAGTATGTAGATGGTGGATTATTTCTTTTTTAAAGCAAAGATATTGGCTCCTCTCAGGAACAAAATAACAATAACAGCAAACAGCCCACACATAGGCCAAAGGCAACCTGTTGTAGTTTTGGAACATATTTGAGAAAACAGAGAAATGTTCAGTGAAACACATCAAATATCTATTAGTGAAGAAAAATGCTCTGGCCCCCAGAAGATGGCTCTGGGCCTTCATTTCTGGCCCCTTTCCACACCTCTTCCTAGCTCCTCCCATCAGGAAAGGAAATTTGCCTTGGCTTCACTGAGGTCAATCCTCATGCTCTATCTGAATGTCCCTTTGACAACATAATACAACTAAATATTCCCATCTTTAGTCTTTAGAAGATTTGAGCTTTTTCACTGCATACTATCTGAATACTACATTTGAATCAGCATTAGAGCACTTTTAAAAATTAAGTCCCCACTCAGCCTTGTTGGATAATAACGCAATACTGTCTTTGAGAACCAAATAAGCAAAAAAAAAAAAAAAAAAAAAAAAAAAAAAAGTTTTCGGTAGAAAAAGTCATCAGGAGTGAATGTGTTTGTTGGGTGGGGACTTTGAGGCAGACCATGGGAGTCATCAGAAACTGCTTGGCAAACAGTTGCTTACTGGACATTGGAGAGATCTGTTTTGACTGGGATATAGTGAACCCATGGCTTCAGCTGTGGATAGAAGAATTCCAGCCACTCATTACCCACATGGAAAACAAGTGAACCACACAGAAAGAGGTGTTTGAACCGGAAACTTGCAGCTACACCCCGAAAATTAAACAGATACCTGGAAAAGAAAGAGCAAAATATACTTGATACTGTATGCCTGCTGCCACAAATATTTTTCTTATTTCCTCTTCTCCTTCTCTCCTTTTATGATCCCCCTCTCCTTCCCCTTTCGTCTCTGGTTTTCAAAGACACATCAGCATGTCCCTGTGATGTTTCTATAAACTCCTTGCTTTTGAGGGTAAAGGGTGTTCCTAGGGATGCCAAGGAGAAGGAGAAAAAAGGGATACTTTCTCCAGGCAGAGACAGATAAGGCCACCTGGGTGCTGGTACAGTGGATACAAGAATAGAAACAATATCTCACCCCTTGCTACAGGTTTTTCTCAGCCTCAAGTCTCTAGCACATCATGGCCCTCCAAAGCCCTATTTTTCCCATAGGGTACCCCATCTGGTCAAAGGCATGCTCTGTTCCTTCTTCTGAAGTCTAAAGAAGACAACCTAATCAATCTTCAAAGAAATGCCCCTTGGAAAAAAGCTATTTTAGAAAAGAACATTTTCTTTTCAGCATTACTTATGCATGGAGCCCTGTCTCCAACCAGAGTTGTGTCTACCCTACAGTTCCTACTGTGCAGTGTAATCAGCATTCATCTCTCTGAATTTCCCCACTACCCTCCTCCTGACCTGGTTTTACCTGTCTTAGTCTTGGCATTTAAATATAATATTTTAGGAGTTCCTGTCATTGTGCAGTGGTTAACGAATCCGAGTAGGAACCATGAGGTTGTGGACTCGATCCCTGGCCTTGCTCACTGGGTTAAGGATCCAGTATTGCCACAAGCTGTGGTGTAAGTCGAAGATGCACTCAGATCCCACGTTGCAGTGGCTCTGGTGTAGGCTGGCGGCTACAGCTCCGATTAGACCCCTAGCCTGGGAACCTCCATATGCCACGGGTGCAGCCCTAGAAAAGGCAAAAAGACTAAATAAATAAATAAATAAATAAATACAGTATTTTAGTTACGAATGATTTATTCATGTTTTTGGTGGGGTTTTTGTTTGTTTGTTTGTTTTTGGTTTTTTTTTTGCGCTTTTTCGTTAACCACTGCACCATGACGGGAACTCCAGAAATGACTTATTCATGTTGAACGCTGAATGTTAAACTGAACATTAAACTAAACAATAAACTGTTTTTACTGACCAAATAAATACTTGTTCTAACTTCAGCTCTTGGTGGGTGGGGTGTAAAAGGAGGAAATCCCATTCTTCTGATTACAGTACACAAGCTCTGTGGAAGCAGGGACCACGTTTCTTGTCTCTGCAGTTCCCACAGAACCCAGGCCAGAAACTTGTGCCCAGCAGACTCTCAGTAAATAACAGCTAAATAGATTAATGTGACTTTCACAAGCCCTAGCTGGGCCCTAGTGTTAAAGGTCTCACCCAAAGTGAAGTTATTCCAAAAGCAATAGGGAAACCAGGAGAGGCAGGAGTCCTGGAAGTCTTACTTGTATTTGCAGTGATCCACAAGATGGACATCCTTGGCAGCTGGCTTTCCCAAGGTATCCTTTCAGTAAAAAAGGAGTGTTAGTACTGGCAGTAGGAACATTTATTGAAGACCACTGTGCAACAAGCATCGCTAAACGTTTCATCAACATGACCTCATTTAAGTCTCAATAAACATTGGGAGGTATGATTATCCCATCTTACAGATGAAGGAGCCAAGGCTTTGAGAAATCTGGAGACTTGTGATGGGTTGTATGGCCCCAAGTAGAAGAGCTCAGGTTTTAACCTGGATCTGTCTGATTTTAGAGTTTAAGCTCCCCTCAGGCCATGTGGATTGCTCCTCTGAACTCAAAGGTCATGGCCTGCAGACATGTCCCTCTGTGTCAGTCATACTACGCAAGAGGTTACAAAGGGTGCTTGGTGGGATTAGAGGTGTAAACCACACAAACATTTTGTTAAGCTCACAAAGTATTTAAAAATAATATTCGAGGGAGTTCCTGTTATGGCTCAGTGGTAACAAACCCAACTAGTATCTGTGAGGACATGGGTTCCATCCCTCAGTGGGTTAAGGATCCAGTGTTCCTGTGAGCTGCAGTGTAAGTCACAGACATGGCTCGGATCTGGCATTGCTGTGGCTGTGGTGTAGGCTAGCAGCTGTAGCTCCAATTCAACCCCTAGCCTGGGAACTTCCATATGGTGAGGGTGTAGGCACCCCCCTCCCCCAAAAAAGAACACAACAACAACAAAAATTCAAGCCATTGCCAACACTTATAGGTGGTAGAATATTTCTTATAAAACCCCACATTTCTAACTTTTCTTGGGAAAAAAAAAGATTTGGCAAACCAAGCTCCTAGTCCCCTTCAGCACTCTCTCCTGCTCACCACTGCAATCCCCGGGGGCCTCAGTTTGAGACCACCATTCACATTCCAGCCACCTTAGCAGAAGGTAAACTGATGAAGGGAACAGGTCTTGTTTGCTTTTGCAGCCTCCCATAATATTTACTGTGCTGAGTGCTTACTTTTTTCAGATTTTTATTTTATTTTATTTACTTATTATTTTTAATCTTTTTTAGGGCCCTACCCATGACATATGGAGGTTCCCAGGCAAGGGGTCAAATCGGAATTGCAGCTGCCGGCCTGTGCCACAGCCGTAGCAACTCAGAATCCAAGCCACATCTGCAACCTACACCACAGCTTAAGGCAACGCCAGATCCTTAACCCACTGAGTAAGGCCAGGGATTGAACTCTTATCCTCATGGTTACTCTTTATGTTCATTACCACTGAGCCACAATGGGAACTCCCATAAATAAGGTTTTATTGGAACAAAGCCACGTTCATTCATTGTGATACTGTCTATGCAGCTTTCATGTGGCATTGGCAGAGCTGAGTAACTACAACCCAGACTGCAGGATCCACAAAGCCTTAAATATTTGCCATCTGGCCCTTTATATAACAAGTTTGTGACCCCTGGTTTAAACCTTTAAAACTGTATAAAATATGAGTCATAATATGGTCCAGAAAAGCAATCTGAGTTTGAAAAAGAATAATTTACATATATACTAATTTTAGTCCATGGAACTTTCTCTACATTCATCCCACCACCAAGAGGAAACCTAATCTGAAATTCTACCCAGGAGGCAATGTTCTTTGAGGGAGAACGTTCACTGCTGTAGTTCTATTCAGATGACTGGTGATTACTTGCATAGATTTCCAGGCCTGATTTTTGGTGTACTCTGCATCAACAAGCTTCGGATTTTTCCGAGATAGAAGAATGAGAGGATCTCGTTCTGGACTTGTCCTACAAAAGAAACACAGGACATAAACCATGTGCCCTGCACCATAATACCGTTCCCTTACTCTGAAAGGTAAGTAATAATCAGACCCAATGCAATGACTACACACATGGAAAACTCACTGGTGCAGAGCGGGGCAGATACTGGATCCTACAGCATCCAGGTGGTCCTTGCCTGTTCCCCACTTTACCCATCAGGGATGGGGAGTAGTTGGCCCTTCTTTGCTTGCATCTAGTCTTTAGGATTATGCTGTTATGGTTACTACAGCCACATCCCAGAGAGTGATTTCCCTTTTAGAAGGTTCATGTAGCCTCTAATTACTGGTACTCATAGCTGTGTGACCAGGTAATCAGCACTCACCAAAATGGCTCCATGACCTTTGTTGTGTGTGCTCCATAAAGTCCAGTATAATATTGAAATTAAAAAGAAAACTAAAGGGCTCAAACACCTGAAAACTATATGTAGAAAAAGTCCTAGTTATGATCCTAGTAGCACATGATCTTGTCATTTGAGGGGTCATGGGCCTCCTGAGAATTTAACGAGAACTGTGGACCCCCTTTCTAGAAAACTGCACATATACCCATATAATTTCAAGGAAGTCCTAAAACTTGTGAAGTCCATGGAACCCAAGTTAAGAATCTGTGATCTGGGAGTTCCCGTCGTGGCGCAGTGGTTAACGAATCCGACTAGGAACCATGAGGTTGCGGGTTCGGTCCCTGCCCTTGCTCAGTGGGTTAACGATCCGGCGTTGCCGTGAGCTGTGGTGTAGGTCGCAGACGCGGCTCGGATCCCGAGTTGCTGTGGCTCTGGCGTAGGCCGGCGGCTACAGCTCCGATTCAACCCCTAGCCTGGGAACCTCCATATGCCTCGGGAGCGGCCCAAGAAATAGCAACAACAACAACAACAAAAGACAAAAAGACAAAAAGACAAAAAAAAAAAAAAAAGAAACCTATCAAAAAAAAAAAAAAAGAATCTGTGATCTGAAAATCTGAGAATCAGGTTGATAAGTAACTGTAAGCAGTGGTTATTGGGCCCATCTGCACCCTGATATCCATTGCCCAAGGGAAGAGAGGGGTGACCACCAACAAGGACGCAAAGAGAAAATTGCAGAACTTTTTTTTTTTTTTTGTCTTTTGTCTTTTTAGGGCTGCACCCAAGGCATATGGAAGTTCCCAGGCTAGGGGCAAATCGTAGCTACGCTGCTGACCTATGCCACAGCCCTAGCAACACAGGATCCAAGCCATGCCTGCGACCTACACCACAGCTCACAGTAACACCAGATCCTTAACCCACTGAGCGAGGCCAGGGATTGAACCTGCATCCTCAAGGATACTAGTCGGGTTCATTAACCACTGAGCCACAACGGGAACTCTGAAAACTGCAAACTCTTCACCTTTCTCAGGGTCTTTTGTATTCATCTGTCCAACAGGTATTGCTTATGCATCTAACATGGCAAGTACTGTTCTTGGCCCTGGGGATGCGGAGCTGAACAACGCAGACAAGGTCCTTTCCCTTCCCCTCTTCCTCTCTTCCTCTCTTTCTTCCCTGCTTCCCTCTCCATTTTCACCAGTTTCAGTCTGTGCTTCCACCACTGTCAGAAGAGCTGGTGATGGTTCCTGCTCTGCCACTAACTTGCAGAGTGACTGTGGGCAAGGGCATAAGCTCTTTCCAGGAAACTGTAATCTCTCAGGCAAGAGGACAACTCATTGCTCTGTTCAACATTATATACTCAGAGCCCATCACACTATGGCACTTTGTAAATATATGCTGAATGACTAGACGGACGAAATTTACTTCTTTGAGTTTCCTTTCAACTAAGAGTGATTTTGGCAAATAATTTGAATTCTTCTCTAGTCTAAAATTCTTTTTTTCTTTTTTTTTTTTTTTTTTTTTTTTTTGTCTTTTTGCTTTTTCTATAGCTGCTCCCCGGCATATGGAGGTTCCCAGGCTAGGGGTCTAATCAGAGAGAGCTGTAGCCACCAGCCTATGCCAGAGCCACGGCAATGCGGGACCCGAGCCGAGTCTGCAGTCTGCACCACAGCTCACAGCAACGCCAGATCCTTAATCCACTGAGCAAGGCCAGGGATCAAACCTGCAACCTCACGGTTCCCAGTCAGATTCGTTAACCACTGCGCCACGACGGGAACTCCTAGTCTAAAATTCTGTGAGTCTACTTAAATTCTGTGATTCTACAGATTTCTTGGTTATCTTAGTTTTCTCTTTGAAGTAGAGTTCCTCACACCCGCAAAATTACTTATATTTTATATATTAGCTGGAAGATTATATTTGGAAAATGTCAGAAAGTATAGTCACCTTGATCCTCGGAAATACGCTGTGGAGTTTTTCTTTTCCCATGGCCATTGGGCTGCTGACCTAAAAATAGATTTTATTAGTTTCTATGTCTTTTCCTTAACTATATAAGGAGGTGTTTGAACCATTTCTGAAGATTGGTCAAGAGCTTTACATTTTTAAATAAGTCCCATCTAGACTACTCAAAAGGAAAACTCTAAATCACATTATGTTCCCTTCTGTTATTACCTCATTCCTCTGGAGATGCTAGCTAGCAAGATCTGCCAATCCACTGATCAGTTAGTACGTTAACAACATTGACGGAAAAGTTCCCCAAACTAAAAGACATCTTTAGTGGGATGGAAATCCTATAAAATTGGATTGTGATGATCATTGTACAACTATAAATGTAATACATTTATTGACTAATAAAAATAAAAATAAAATTAAAAAAATAAAAGACATGTTTAGGCTATTTAATTCAGTACAATGAGGATTTCTTCCCCACTTTAAGTAGAGTCTACTGATAAAATTAATAGGCAAAGACAACTGCAGAAAACATCAGTAACTGAATTAAGGACAAGGAAATAAATCACTTCCTGACTTCATGTTTTAGATGCATAGAAGGTAATATCAGATTTAGTCTGACTTTGCGAAGCACCCTGTTATTCTTGAGACTGTACTAAGTGCTTCATAAAGACAAAGTCCCTGAAACTCAGGTCTCAGTGCCCATTATCATGGCCAGCTTTCCTTGCTGTCGCTGCTAGATCAAAGACACATCATTCTCTTTTTTTTTTTTTTTTGTCTTTTTGCTATTTCTTTGGGCCGCTCCCGCGGCATATGGAGGTTCCCAGGCTAGGGGTTCAATCAGAGCTGTAGCCACCGGCCTACGCCAGAGCCACAGCAACTCGGGACCCGAGCTGCGTCTGCAACCTACACCACAGTTCACGGCAACGCTGGATCATTAACCCACTGAGCAAGGGCAGAGACCGAACCCGCAACCTCATGGTTCCTAGTCGGATTCGTTAACCACTGCGCCACGACGGGAACTCTGACACATCATTCTTAACTTATTTCATAGGACCCTGCGCAGAAGTTCGAGCAGTGTCTTTTTCTGAAAACAGGAGGGGATTGGACTGAACTGGAGTTAATGCGGGATTGGTGAGCTATTTGCTATAATGGAGAAACTTAGGACAAAAACTTCTCAGGTAGTGATACTTTCCAGTGATACTACACCCACGGCATATGGAGGTTCCCAGGCTAGGGGTCCAATTGGAGCTGTAGCTGCTGGCCTGCACCACAGTCACAGCAACACCAGATCCTTAACCCACTGAGTGAGACCAGGGATCAAACCCATGTCCTCATGGATGCTAGTCAGGTTTGTTAACTGCTGAGCCACGATGGGAACTCCCTTGTTTGTTTTATTTTTATTGAAAAAATTATATATGCTCATTATATAGAATTCTAATGGAAATGCATAAAATAATAGCAAAAAAATCAACTGGAAATCTCTCCACCCAGAGATAATCACTTTTAACAATTTAATGTTTCATTGAAGAATTTCTTTCCAATTATCTCCCCATACCAGTGATTCTCAGTTAGGAGTGATTTTGTGACTCTCCACCCAGGGATATTTGGCCATGTATATAGACATGTTTGATAGTCACTACTGGGGGACTGCTACTGGCAGTTAGTGAGTAAAGGCCAGAGATACTGCAAAACGTCCTACAATGCATAGGACAGCTCCTACAACAAAGAATAATCTAGCCCCAGGTAGAAACTTTAATAGTACCAAGACAGAAACCTTGCTCTAAATAACAGAGATCATACTATGCATGCTGTTAGGTAACATTCTTATTAGAACATATTTATAGATAATAATTAGAGCCAACACCTATGTGTTTCAGGCACTGTTCTAGGTTATAAACACACACACACATACATACACACTCATTCTCACAACCTTACAAAGTAGGTTTTATTATCCCTAATTTACAGTTGAGGCCCTCGAGAGGCTAAGCAATTTGCCCAGAGTCACACAGCTAATAAGAGCTTGAGTTTAATCCCAGAGTCCCTGTTCTTAAGACTTATGCTACCTTTACTTTCCATTCATGCACAATATTCCATTTAATTTTAATTTAATTTAATTTTTGCTTTTTTGGGCCGCACTTGCAGCATATGGAGGTTCCTAGGCTAGAGGTCTAATTGGAGTGACAGCTGCCGGCCTACACCACAGCTCCCGGCAATGCCGGATCCTTAACCCACTAAGCGAGGCCAGGGATCAAACCCAAAACCTCATGGTTCCTAGCTGGATTTGTTTCCACTGCACCACGACGGGAACGCCTCCATTTTTAAAGCCATGTTGTAATTCACTTCATCCCTTAATGGTGGAATTTTAGGTAGTCTAAACTTTTTGCTTTAAGAAACAACATTGTAGTGATGGCCAGTAGGCACATGAACAAATGCTCAACATCGCTAATTATTAGAGAAACGCAAATCAAAACCATGTGAGGTACCACCTCACACTGGTCAGAACGGCCATCATTAAAAAAGTCTACAGGAGTTTCCTGGTGGCTCAGCAGGTTAAGTATCTGGTGTTACCACTGCTGTGGCTCTGGTTACCACTGTGTCATGGGTTCCATATCTGACACAGGAACTTTTGCATGCAACAGGCATAGCCTAAAAAAAAAGTTAAAAAAGTCTAAAAATAACAAGTGCTGGAGAAGATGTGAGGAAAAGGGAACACTGCTGGTTGGAATGTAAGTTGGCGCAACCACTATGGAAAACAGTATGGAGGTTCTCAAGAAAACTGAAAATATGGAGCTCCTGTGTGGCACAGAGAAAACAAATCTGACTAGCATCCATGAGGACACAGGTTCAATCTCTGGCCTCACCCAATAGGTTAAGGATCCGACACTGCTGTGAGCTGTGATGAAGGTGTTGCTGTGGCTATGGTGTAGGCTGGCAGCTACAGCTCCTTTTCTACCCCTAGCCTTGGAGACGCCATATGCCACAGATATAGCCCTAAAAAGAAAAAAAAAAAATAGAATTACCATATGATGCAGCAATCCCATTTCTGGGAATATATCTAGACAAAACTGCAATTCAAAAAGATACATGCATTCCTGTGTTCATAGCAGCACTACTCACAACAGCAAAGATATAGAAACAACCTAAATGTCCATCAACCAATGAATGGATTAAGACAATGTGGTACATATATAAGATGGAATACTACTCAGCCATAAAAAGACTGAAATAATGCCATTCATAGCAACATGCATGCAACTAGAGATTATCATGCTAAGTGAAGTTAAGTCAGAAAGACAAATACCATATGATATCACTTGTTTGTGGCATCTAAAATATGGCACAAGTGTACCTATCTACAGAACAGAAACAGACTTACAAACATAGGAAACAGACTTGTGCTTGCCAAAGGGGAGGGAGAGGAGGGATGGACTGGAAGGCTGGGGTTAGAGGATGCAAACTATTACATTTAGAATGGATAAGCAACAAGGTCCTACTGTATAGCACAGAGAACTACATCCAATCTCCTGGGATAGACCATGATGGAAAGGAATATAAAAAAGAATGTGTGTGTGTGTGTGTGTGTGTGTGTGTGTGTGTGTGTGTGTGTCTGAGTCACTTTGCTGTATAGCAGAAACTGGCACAACATTGTAAATCATCTATAAAAAAAATAAAACATATTTCTCAAACAGAAAAAAAAATAGCACTGTAATGAATGTCCTTATATACACATCTTTGCACACTTGTCTAACTTCTCAGGATAAATTCTAGAAGTAAAATGGCTAGGTCAAGGATAAACACATTTTACATCTAGATATACACTGCCAAACTACCCAAGAGAAAAATGCATCAGTTTATACTGAAATTTTGAATATAAATTACTTTAGTCCCTGGGACAGCTGTATTTAACATACACAGACTTGGTCCAAGTATCGTCTGTTTTCCCTCTCTCTCATTCTTCCTACCCACCTACCTACCCTTCAAAACACTCACGTTAGGACTTTTGTCTCTAGGTAAGCACCAACAGTGACCACCACAACTTGGTCTCACCCCAGACCTCTTTTATAACTCCACCTCTCCACTGACAGTAGAGTGAATTCTTCAAATCTACAGGGACAATGAATTCTTCTACAGAGTGAAAATGGGGACAAACTCCCAGAAGATTATAAAAACAGAAAAATGTCACGCAGACATCAATGCAGATAACTAGCAGATTATTAAAGTTTCAAAGTAAGAATTGAAATCATACTGGGTCACTTTGCTGTAGAGAAGAAATTGACAGAACATTTAAAAAGAAATGAAATCATGGGGCTAGAGATTCTGAATGGAGGACTCTAAAAAATAAAATTGCAATTCTACAATCATGAATAAATTCAATTGAAAAATAAAATGGGATGTTATCAAAGGGAAAATGTATTCACCTAAGATTAGATTTTTAAAACATATTCTATCTCCCTAGTTTACAAGGTGTAAAACAGTAACTACACAGTGGAGGAACCTGGTAGAACACCTTGACTAGGTGACCAAAATTAATATCTCTAATGAGTGGAAGATGAACACAAAATCACTCAGGTAAGTATTTGAGCCAGCAATGCATAAACTGAATCTAATCATGAAGAAATAGATAAAACCAAGCTAAAGAACATTCTATTTAAAAAGTGGCCTGTATGGAGTTCCTGTTGTGGCTCAGGGGAAATGAATCTGACTAGTATCCATGAGGACACAGGTTCAATCCCTGGCCTTGCTGGGTGGGTTAAGGATCTGGTGCTGCCATGAGCTGTGGTGTAGGTCGCAGATGTGGCTAGGATCTGGAGTGGCTGTGGCGTAGGCCAGCAGCTGTAGCTCCAATTAGACCCCTAGGCTAAGAATCTCCATATACTGCAGATGCAGCCCTAAAAAGACAGGGAAAAAAAAAAAAAGTGGCCTGTATTCTTCAACATATCAATATCACAAAAGAGAAAGAGCCTAAAGAGCTACTGCAGATAGGGAAATTAAAGAGACATAAGGACTAAATACAACACTCGATGCTGGACTAGCTTCTGTACTAAAAGGGGAATGTGCCTTCTGGGACAGTATTGGGACAAGTAAGTGTTAAACTAATATTATTTCTTGTATTTGATAATTGAAATGTGGTTATAAAACATAATATTCTTGGAGTTCCTGTCATGGTGCAGCAATAATGAATCTGACTAGGAACCATGAGGTTGCAGGTTTGATCCCTGGCCTTGCTCAGTGGGTTAAGGATCCAGAGTCGCCATGAGCTGTGGTGTGGGTTGAAGACATGGCTCGGATCTCATGTTGCTGTGGCTGTGGTATAGGCCGGCAGCTGTCACTCTGATTAGACCCCTAGCCTGGGAACTTCCATATGCTGCGAGTGTGGTCCTGAAAAAAAGCAAAAAAAAAAAAAAAAAAACCCATAATATTCCTGTTCTTGCTCTTAGGAAATACGCATGAAAGCTTTAAGGGGTATAAAGTCATAAGGAATGCAACATAGTCTCCAATAGTCCAGAAAACAAGAAATTATGCATATACTACACATGCAGCCTAATGTCCATTAAAGGACACAATGAAGTAAATTATTATCAGATGGAATATCATGCTACTGAGGTCACTTCATATGTACTGACATTGAAAGATTTCTAAAACATACTGATAGGTGGGGGGAAAAGTTGCTTAGTTTAGACATATTCATAAATTTCTATGAGCATGTGTATGTTTCATAATCAGAAAAAAGTTGTTTTGGGGAGTTGCCATTGTGGCTCAACAGTAATGAACCCAACTAGAATCCATGAGGATGTGGGTTCGATCCCTGGCTTTGCTCAGTGGGGTAAGTATCTGGCATTACTGTGAGCTATGGTGTAGGTTGCAGACATGGCTTGAATCCTGCATTGCTGTGGCTAGGGTGTAGGCCAGCAGCTACAGCTTCAATTTAACCCCTAGCCTGGGAACTTCCATATGCCACACATGCGGCCCCCCAAAAAAGAAAAAAGTTGTTTTAAAAGATTGTAAAAGCTGGAGTTCCCGTTGTGGCTCAGTGGTTAATGAATCTGACTAGGAACCACGAGGTTTCGGGTTCAATCCCTGGCTTTTCTCAGTGGGTTAAGGATCCGGTGTTGCTGTGAGCTGTGGTGTAGGTTGCAGGTGAGGGAGGCTCGGATCCTGTGTTGCTGCATCTCTGGCATAGGCCAGCGGCTACAGCTCCAATTAGACCCCTAGCCTAGGAACCTCCATATGCTGCTGGTGCAGCCCTAGAAAAGGCAAAAAGACAAAAAACAAAACAAAACAATACAAAAAACATATGTTCAAAATGAAGAACTGGGAGTTCCTGTTTTGGTGCAACAGAAACAAATACGACTAGTTTCCATGAGGATGCAGGTTTGCTCCCTGGCCTTCCTCAGTGGGTAGGGGATCCAGCATTTGCCATGAGCTGTGGTGCTGGTCGCAGACGTAGCTTGAAGCCCGAGTTGCTGTGACTGGTGTAGCCTGGGAACTTCCAACCCCTTGTTTGGGAACTTCCATGTGCTGTGAATGCAGCCCTAAAAAGCAGGAAAAAAAAAAATGAAGAGCTAAATAAGAAATGACATCCTCAGTGTCTGGAGAACACAGATAATGTTAACTAGTCAAATGGAGAGGATAATGAATTTGAAAACCTGGACTTCAGGCTTCAATTGGTTCCTGATCTTGACCAAGTCCCTTAACCTCTCTGGGCCTTTATTCCCTAACAAAGTAGACAAAAACAATTTCCAGTTCCAGTTCTAAGAAGTAAGAGACCAATTTCTCTTAAAACATTAATTTTCAGAGTTCCTGTCATGGCGCAGCAGAAACAAATCCAACTAGGAACCATGAGGTTGCGGGTTCAATCCCTGACCTTGCTCAGTGGGTTAAGGATCTGGCATTACTGTGAGCTGTGGTGCAGGCCGGCAGCTGTAGCTCCGATTAGACCCCTAGCCTGGGAACCTCCATATGCCGTGGGTGTAGCCCTAAAAAGACAAAAGACAAAAAAAAAAAAGGAAGATTAATTTCCCACTTATACCTTCTAAACAACAGACTTTCTTTGCCCAGTGGCTCTAGCTTCCCCTGAGGACTGCAGCCTATGTGTTTCTTCAGAAAAGTGAGGTTTTCTTTTCTTTTTTTCTTTTTTTGCCTTTTCTAGGGCCGCTCCTGAGGCATATGGAGTTTCCCAGGCTGAGGTCTAATCGGAGCTGTAGCTGCTGGCCTATGTCAGAGCCACAGCAACGTGGGATCTGAGCCACGTCTGCAACCTACACCACAGCTCATGGCAACGCTGGATCCTTAACCCACTGAGCAAGGCCACGGATCGCACCCACAACCTCATGGTTCCTCAAATTCATTAACCACTGAGCCACGACAGGAACTCTGAAGTGAGGTTTTCTTTATCCCATTTAAACCTCCAGCCACACTTGGTGTAAGTGATAGATACTTGTAGAAATAAAATTAAATTATCGCTTCCCCTATTCCTAAGAGTGTTTCTGGAAGTTTGCTAATTAGGTACCAACACTGTTTGAATCATTAATGTAAAATGTATTTAGGGAAGAAATACCTATAGTTTGGTGACCCAGACAATCTAAATTCTGCTGATGGCAGGATGTTGTTAACAGGCCAAGGCAGGTTGCAATCATGAATCAGAGAGGCTCTGGAATAAGCTTGTACTTGAGATAGCTATGGGGCATTTATGCTTACCCTATCCCTGCCCAAAGGACTTAGCATTTTTTTTTTTTTTTTAATGGCTGCATCCATGACATATGGAAGTGTCCAGGCCAGAGGTTGAATCCAAGCCACAGCTGTGACCTATGCTGGGACAACATTGGATCCTTTAGCTGACTGCACTGGGCCAGGGATCTAATCAGCACCGCTGCAATGACCTGAACCACTTCGGTCAGGTGTACCACAGTGGGAACTCCCTTAGCTCTTTTTTTTTTTTTTTTTCAGTTTTTTATTTTCCCACTGTACAGCAAGGGGGTCAGGTTATCCTTACATGTATATATTACAATTACATTTTTCCCCCACCCTTTCTTCTGTTGCAACATGAGTATCTAGACAAAGTTCTCAATGCTATTCAGCAGGATCTCCTTGTAAATCTATTCTGTGTCTGATAAGTCCAAGCTCCCGATCCCTCCCACTCCCTCCCCCTCCCATCAGGCAGCCACAAGTCTCTTCTCCAAGTCCATAATTTTCTTTTCTGAGGAGATGTTCATTTGTGCTGGATATTAGATTCCAGTTATAAGTGATAGCATATGGTATTTGTTTTTGTCCTTCTGGCTCATTTCACTCAGGATGAGATTCTCTAGTTCCATCCATGTTGCTACAAATGGCATTATGTCATCCTTTTTTATGGCTGAGTAGTATTCCATTGTGTATATATACCACCTCTTCCGAATCCAATCATCTGTCGATGGACATTTGGATTGTTTCCATGTCCTGGCTATTGTGAATAGTGCTGCAATGAACATGCGGGTGCATGTGTCTCTTTTAAGTAGAGTTTTGTCCGGATAGATGCCCAAGAGTGGGATTGCGGGGTCATATGGAAGTTCTATGTATAGATTTCTAAGGTATCTCCAAACTGTTCTCTTAGCTCTTAATTACAAAGTAAATTTATGTTCCTCCAAGTAATTTTCTATCCTTCTCCTCAATATGGTCATCCATTTTTCCTAATTATGAAATTAAATAATTCACTCTTATTTAGAAGATCCTAAATGTATGGAAAAATGTAAAGAAGAAAAGCCTTCCAAAATTCCTCCCACAGAAGCACTGCTGACACTTTAGGTTCATTTGCTCTTTGTCTAGGGACATGTAAATATTTTTATACACATACAAAATTGTTCCTGCTATAGTTTTTTGTCTTTTATTTTTAGCTTAAAAGATATTTTAAAGGGAATAATTGTTGGTACTCTACTATTTATTTCTAGATGACCCACAAAGAGGGACAAATAACCTTACTTTAGCAGATCTTCTCTGAAGAGGTCCCAGCGTCCAAGACCTGTAGGATAAATCGGCCAAACAGCAGGTCCTCCTTCCCAAAATGTCCAAGCAGGATACATGATGTCATGGTACTCTGATGTCTTCAACAGAAAACAGAGAGGTTATTCTAAATCAGTCTTGGAGCAGAGGAATAAACAGTAGACTTCATTCATGCCACAGAATCTGGACAAGGCCTTGCCCACTGTTACAGTGCCAAAAATACATTTTCCCTAGTCTGCAAAGTCTAGACTCTAGATGCTAAAAGGCATTAAAAAAAAAAAAAAAAAAAAAAAAAAAAAAGAAAAAAAAGACCATGGGTTAAAATTCATGGGCTCACTGCATCTCAAAATACAAAACCACATTAAAGGTCAACTTTTAAGTTCTGTTTCTTTGGAAGACATACATTGTTGGGGTTTTTAGTTTAAGGAAATATACTCAATTATGAATGATCACATAGCTCTCTGATCTTTTAACTGCTATTACACTTGGAGTATATACTGTCTTACCAGTTCTTGGTTATTTCCTAGATGGGTCTTTTGAGAACAGAATTAGGAAATACAGTGCAATGGTTAAGAGTGTGGGTTCTTGAGAAAGATCATCTGACTCCACCTCTTTCCAAATCAAGGTAAGTAACTTAATCTTTCTATGCCTCAGTTTCCTTACCTTTGTAGTGGGAGAAATAGTAATATTATCTACCAAATAGACTTGTTTTGAATATTAAATGAGTTAGGAAGTATAGAAAGCTTAGAAAAGTGTCTAACACACAGAAAACACCAAAGTGTTGTTATTACTTAATACTTTGGTACTGTTGAGCTCACATTGGTTGGTCGATAAATTCTGGGTTATATTTTGGTTATTCTTTTTTTTTTTTTTTTTTCGTTTTATGGCCACACCTGCAGCATGTGGAAGTTCCCAGGTTAGGAGTCAAATCAGAGCTGCAGCTGCCAGCCTACGCCATAGCCACAGCCACAGCAACGGGGGATCTGAACCACGTCTGTGACCTACACCACAGCTCATGGCAATGCTGGATCTCTGACCCACTGAGCAAGGCTAGGGATCAATCCGGCATCTTCATGGATACTAGTTGGGTTTGTTACCACTGAGCCTCAGCAGGAACTCTTTATTCTTCTTTTTTGATCAGGGTCAAAGGTGACAGTGGGCAGAGCTGGGGAAGGGATGTTATCCTATATCTCTTGAAAAAAGTTTGAAACCATTTGTTCCCTTTTATGGTTACTTCTGTAAGAATTCTGATCACTGATAAACCTCTAAATCTACTGTTTCTTCCACTGGCATTACATATATAATATGTGTTTGCTTTCTTTCAATTATTATTTTAATTATTATTAAAAAGTGGTATGAGATATATCAGGTACCTCAGACATAACAGCTGCTCAATAGAAGCTGCATAATTATTATAAAGTTGACAAACTAATATAAATCCCTCCCTTGGAAACTGGGAGTCACTTGTTCTACAAAAAAAAAGGGGGGGGGGAGAAGTAAAGATGAAAGGAAAGTTAGCATACTGAGGGTCATACTTTATTATCCACAGAAAAAACACAGATGAACAACAAACCACGAAGTCCTTACTGACTTACATGGGAGCCTCTGTCTGTTCTTCTGGGAAAGTTTCATGACAAACAGGACCAAGCACTTTTGAGAAATGAGGCTAAACCATGAGAAATGCAATACAAATGTGGCCTCAGCCCACTTGCAACACAGGAAATAAACAAGTCTAGAGAGAAAGTGAACTGTGATGAACAAAAAGTGGGCATAAAATCCCTCTGCTTTGGAGAAACCGAATCAGAAATGGAGTTTGTTTTCTCAAAGTCCACAGGGTGTTCCTAAATCCATTCTTCTCCCATAAAATCTTCCACCTACTCCCTTCTAGCCTCCCCCATCCCTGTCCTCAAAGGCTTCCATATTTAGTGTCTAAGGAATGAAGACCCAGCCTTGCTAATACATCATTTGCAGGAACCTGAGCACTAACATACTAATTGACCCAAGTTTTCCAAGCCCACAAGGGTCCCCAGGATTCCTCTCCCTCTATAACTAGACCCCCTCTCTGGTATCCCAAGCCTATCCCTCAATGCACTGCTTGGGTGCCAACTGTAAGGAGTTATCTGGCACCTTCAGTCTCACTGTTCTCCCTGCTAGGACCCTGGGATACAGTGGCAGGACAGATGATACCCAGTATAATAGCTATATACACATCGTAGGAGCTCAACAAATGTTTTTTTCTTTCTTGCCTCCCCACCACCCCAATATGGAGTTCCTGGGCCATGGATCAAATCTGAGCTTCAGTTGTAACCTACACCACAACTGCAACAAGGGATCCATTGTTCTAGGCTGGGGATCAAACTTGCCATCCTGGCACTACAGAGGCACCATCACTCCTGTTACACCACAGTGAGAACTCCTATTTTTGAATGTGGGTGTTCCCTAATTCAAAGCCCATGAGATTTCTTTTCTTTTTTCCTTCTTTTTTTTTTTTTTTTTTTTCCACAGTTGCACCTGCAGCATATGGAAGTTCCCTGGCTAGGGACCAAATCAGAGCTGCAGCTGAGGCCTCCACCACAGCCACAGCAATACCAGATCTGAGTTGTGCTGCAGCTTACTGCAATGTCAGATGCTTAACCCACTGAGCAAGGCCAGGGATTGAACTTACATCCTCACAGAGATAATGTCGGGTCCTTAACCTGCTGAGACACAATAGGAACTCTTTTTTTTTTCTTCTTTTTCTTTTTTTTTCCATGAGCTTGCTTGGGCCACTCTCTCCCATGCACTGTAGGATTTCTGAACCCTACCTCCAATGTCCTATAGTTTCTTCAAGCCTCTTTCATTCCCTACCCTCCATCCCTAGTCCTATAGACACTTGAGTAATCTTACTCATGTTACTTATGGGTCCTCAACCAGCTCCTAGTTTTACTGTTCAATGACTGTGAGGCTAACAGGGACACAGACCCACTCCTAGACCTCAGACCTCATCCTCACTGTGAGGCATCAGGGTCTGCCACAGGATAGTCGTCTCTTGCTTATCTGCTACAGGACCACCCTCCATCCCCTCGTATGGCTCTTCCTGTACTTACCTTACTGAAGGAGAAGACTGGAATGGCAGGCTCCATCCATTTAGGAACCTGAGGATAATCTCGTACATTGATCACCATCTCCATGTCAGGGAGGCGCCCCATAACTTCCAAAATAAAGTGTTCGACACCACTACACCTGTCAACCAGAAATACCACAACTTCACCAGAGGAGTGCCTGCTCTAGGACAAGGCAGGTCCCCAGTGACACATTCAAAATAGGGCAAAGTAAGAAAAGACTTGTCTTTTTGGATCATTAGCTTCCTGCAAAGTCTCTTGAGAGCAATGCTCCGGAAAGGACTACTCTATTCTTTTACACTGTGCAAGTCATCTTTTCTGGCTAAGCTGTTCCAGTTCCCAATACTTAATATGATTTTCCATCTAGATCATCCTAAGTTTGAAGGGCATGTTACTGCTACCCCTACCTCTTCCCCTCCTTTTTTTCATTCCCAGTATTTCTTTATTTGCTCCTTAATTAGTGAGCAAAGCACAAATTTTGATAGGAACTGAAAAAGCTGATTTTCTAACTGTGCCCCTTGAGCTCTGCTTCTCACACAGACACTATTTTTATTTCTACCACAACAAAAACTCAGTTTATGAGGAAAGATAGGAAACCTTTCATTACCTTCAACCTGAATATAGAACACTATCAAAATCAGTTTTGCAAGCTAGACAAACAGTTTTATGTACATAACCACGAAGATTGTAATACAGCTTTCTGGAACAGACTGGCTGGGAACCATCAGAGGGTTTCTGGAAAGAAAGAGAGGACACACTGACATCTAGCTTTTCTGCCCCATTCTTTGAGGTTCTGACCAAACTATACTGGGAGCAACATTCCAAGGCCTGATCGAAATTTTCTGGCAGCATGGAAATGACTAATTTAAAATACTGATCTACACTTGTGATGGAACATGATGCAGGATAATGTGAGAAAAGAAATGTGTATATATGTATAAATGGGTCACTCTGCTGTATAGCAGAAATTGACAGAAGATTGTAAATTGACTATAGTAAAAAAATTTTTTTTAAATAAAATACTGATTTGTGTATAGGGCAATAGCAGCAACAAATATTAATGGTTCATAAAATAAGAAAAGATGGTCAGGAGTTCCCGTCGTGGCGCAGTGGTTAACAAATCTGACTAGGAACCATGAGGTTGCGGGTTCAGTCCCTGCCCTTGCTCAGTGGGTTAATGATCCGGCGTTGCCGTGAGCTGTGGTGTAGATTGCAGACGCGGCTCGGATCCCACGTTGCTGTGGCTCTGGCGTAGGCCGGTGGCTACAGCTCCGATTGGACCCCTAGCCTGGGAACCTCCATATGCCGAGGGAGCGGCCCAAGAAATAGCAAAAAGACAAAAAAAAAAAAAAAGAAAGAAAGAAAGAAAAAAATCTAGTTAAGCTAGATGCCAGTTTTCACCAGACTGTCAAAGACCAAACAGGCTGATAATACGCAGTGTTGGAGAGGGTGTGAGGCCTACTCTCAGCACATGATATAACGGTGGTGAAAGTGTAAATAGGCACCACCTCTTCGGTGGATAATTTTCTTCTATTTATCAAGATTTTAGTTGTAGTTCCCTTGTGGCACAGGGTTAAGGATCTGGCATTGTCACTGCAGCAGCTTGGGTCGTTACTGTGGTGCACGTTCCATCCCTAGCCCAGGAACTTCCACATGCTGCGGGTACAGCAAAAAAAAAAAAAAAAAAAAAATTTTTTCTTTTTATGGCCACACTCGTGGCATATGGAAGTTCTCAGGCCAGGGGGTTGAATCAGAGCTGCAACTGCTGCCTACATCAAAGCCACAGCAGTTCAAGATCCCAGCTGCATATGCAATCTACACTGCAGCTTATGGCAACACTGGATCCTTAACCCACTGATTGAAGTCAAGGGTCTAACCCACATCCTCACAGACAGTATGTCAGTTTCTTGCCCTGCTGAGTCACAATGGGAACTCCAAAAAGATTTTAGAAATACATTAATTGGCCTATTAATTTTTTTTTTTTTTTTTTGTCTTTTTGCTATTTCTTTGGGCTGCTCCCTCGGCATATGGAGGTTCCTAGGCTACGGGTCCAATCGGAGCTGTAGCCACCTGCCTACGCCAGAGCCATAGCAACGCAGGATCCGAGCCGCGTCTGCAACCTACACCACAGCTCACGGCTACGCCGGATCATTAACCCACTGAGCAAGGGCAGGGATCAAACCCGCAACCTCCTGGTTCCTAGTTGGATTCGTTAACCACTGCGCCACGATGGGAACTCCTGGCCTATTAATTTTAGATTGCAGATATATTTACGTGAGTGCTCAAAGGTCTAAGTTCAAGGATGTTCACTGCAGCAGTTTACAGTAGTTAAAAATCAAAGGGGAGGGAGTTCCTGTTGTGGCACAGCGGAAACGAATCTGACTAAGAACCATGAGGTTTTGGGTTTGATCCCTGGCCTTGCTCAGTGGGTTAAGGATCTGGCATTTCAGTGAGCTGTGGTATAGGTCACAGACATGGCTTGGGTCCTGTGTTGCTGTGGCTGTGGCGAAGGCCAGCAGCTGTAGCTGTGATTGGACCCCTAGCCTGGGAACCTCCATACGCCTTGGGTGTAGCCCTGAAAAGCGGAAAAAAAAAAAAAAAGTCAAAGAGGAGTGGTAGGGAATAATTCAAGTGTCCATTGATAAAGGACTGAATGAATAAAGAAATTCATACAATGGATTTTTATGCAGCCATGAAAGTTCTCTATGTACTCCTAAGAAACAATTTCAAAATCTACTGTTACATGAAAAAGAAAAGTAAGTTGCAGAACAGAAGATAGAGCATGTTCTTGTTTGTTGATGAAGCTAGATAACTGTATACGCAGAAACTATTTCTGGCAGAATATACAAAAACCTTGTAGTTGTCTTTTGAGTGGAGGACTTAGGAGCTAGTCTGGGAGGTCTACAGTGATAGAGAAACTTGCTTTTTATTATACATACTTTTGAGTTATCCAGATATATTACCATGTGCATGTAACACTCCTTTGATACTAAAAAAAAAACCAGTTAACAAGTTAAAAAATGTATTATTGCAATACATTTATATGTAACAGCTAAAACATTTGTTATTGACTTTCACATCTAGCTTTATAAAACTGTAGGCAATAATTTGTAATAAGAGAAAGCAGATCAGTGGATGCCTGAGGAGAGGGGGTGGGAGGAAGGCATGGCAGGGAGGGGGAGAGAGAAGAACCGAAAAGAGGTACAAGGTAACTTTCGGTAGTGAGAGATAAGTTCATTATCTTGGTATAAACATACATATACACACACACATTAAAACTTATCAAATTGCATACTTTTTTTGGCTGTGCCTCAAATTGTACACTTTAAATATGTACAGTTTATGTCAACCATACTTCACTAAAGCTATTTTTATTTATTTTTTGGTGGTGCTCGTGGTATGCAGAAGTTTCTGGGCCAGGGATCAAACCTGAGCCACAGCAGTGACAATGCTCAAGCCTTAATCTGCTGAGCCACCAAGGAATTTCCCAAAGCTATTATTTTAAAAATACCAATATTCTCTATCTTTTTTTTTTTTTTTTTTTAATTTAAGGCCACGCCTGAGGCATATGGATGTTTCCAGGCTAGGGGTAGAATCAGAGCTATAGCTGTTGGCCTGCACCACAGCTACAGCAATGCCAGACCTGAGCCACCTCTTCAACATACACCACAGCTCACGGCAATGTTGGATCCTTAACCCACTGAACAAGGGCAGGGATCAAACTGGTATCCTCATGGATACTAGTTGGATTTGTTTCCACTGTGCCACAATGGGAACTCCTATCCTCCATCTTTGAATTGATGTGTCTCCAGTGTTAATGAGACTGTGTTACGGTTTCTCAGCAAAATCTCTCAGCTTATCTTTGAAATGCTGAGTTTATATTTTATTTTGTTCAGGACTGAATTTTTTTTTTTTTTTTTTTTTTTTTTTTTTGTCTTTTTGCCTTTTCTAGGGCCACTCCTGCAGCATATGGCGGTTCCCAGGCTAGGGGTCTAATCGGAGCTATAGCCGCCAGCCTACACCACAGTTCACGGCACTGCCAGATCCTTAACCCACTGAGCAAGGCCAAGGATCGAACCCGCAACCTCATGGTCCCTAGTCGGATTCATTATCCACTGAGCCACGACGGGAACTCCTGAATGTTATAAATATCAGAGATATTTCTCAAACTGGGTGAATTAAAAGTATCTAGACCTAGGAGTTCCCATCATGGCTTAATAGAAACGAATCTGACTAGTATCCATGAGGACACAGTTCGATCCCTGGCCTCACTCAGCAGGTTAAGAATCTGGCGATGCCGTGAGCTGTGGTATGGGTCACAGACATGGCTCAGATTTGCCATTGCTGTGGCTGTGGTGTAGACTGGCATCCATAGCTCTGATTCTACCCCTAACCGGGGAATATACACAAAATGTCATGGGTGCGGCCCTAAAAAGACCAAAAAAAAAAAAAAAAAAAAAAAAAAAAAAATTTGAGTTTTTAAAAAAAGACTCCTAAAAAGAAGGTTTAGGAGTTCCCATTGTGGCACAACAGGATTGGCCGTGCCTCTGGAGCACTGGGACAGAGATTTGATTCCCAGCTAGGCACAGTAGGTTAAAGGATCCAGCATTGCTGCAGCTGCAACACAGGTCACAACTGCAGCTCGGATCTGATCTCTGGCCCAGGAACTCTGTGTGCCATAGTGAGGCCAAAAAAGAGAAGGAAAAAAAAAAAAAAAGGTTTATCATTTGTTGTACACAATGCTGCCCAAGGCCAACTTTCAGTCTGTGACCCCCCTGGTCCAGGTCAGCCCTCAACTCACTGATATGTAACCTCAACTCTCATACCTAAAGTCCTAGCTAACACAGCCTGTGTTAAACAGTAGCCCCAGTTATTCCTCCTGCCTTCCACCACCTTTCTTTGAATACCTGGTATCTAGCACAACAGTTGGCCCCTGACAGACAATCAATCAATACTTTTCCTCCTCCTTCAGACCAGTTCATTCATGCTAGGTTTCATCAGCCCATGTCCTGCAGCTACTATATCTAGGGAAGGTGGAGAAGGGGCAGAGCCACAGCCAGTACAACCAGCAATGTACCCAAGCCTTATAAAGAGAGAGGAGACAGGCTTTGATATAGAACAGAGGTTGGCAAGAAAAATTCCCAGGCAAGGAGAAGAGCTTATCTTTCTTTTGTAGTCCTTCCGAAACATGAGGGAGGGTTCACTTGTGAATTCCTTTAATCAGATTCCCTATAAGAAACAGTATCAAGTTAAGCCCATATGAAATAAGGTCAAAAAATAGACCTTATAATTCTTACCTTGAAGGGAACATGCAGTCACTTTCTCGGTATAATCTGTTCTTAATGATCTGATAGTGGGTCCCTAGTTTCCGTCTGACTACCTCCGCCATCATCTTCCTGGAGATACCTCCTCGGAAAGGAGTCAGATCTTCTTCTATGACACTGGGAAAGAATGGGAATTGTCAACGAAAGCAGGCCCAGAGACTCTGCTTCCTACCCATGGGTTTAGGATTGGTATTAGAGAACACAGTAAGCTAAGGGAAAGAAGAGAGTGCGAGAACGAGCAACTTCTCCCCAGACAAGCGTCACAGGTGATCTAAAATACCAACAACAACAAAGCCACAAAAAAGAAAAAGCAAGAAAATATCTCTTCCAGAGTTCCCATCATGGTGCAGCGGTTAACAAATCTGACTAGGAACCATGAGGTTGTGGGTACAATCCCTGGCCTCGCTCAGTGGGTTAAGGATCCAGCGTAGCTGTGAGCTGTGCTGTAGGTCACAGGCGTGACTTGGATCTGGTGTTGCTGTGGCTGTGGCGAAAGCTGGCAGCTACAGCTTCGATTAGACCCCTAGCCTGGGAACCTCCATATGCTGTAGGAGCGGCCCCAGAAAAGGCAAAAAGACCAAAAAAAAAAAAGAAAGAAAGAAAGAAAGAAAAAAAAAAATCTCTTCCTCCTTCCATGCCCCTCCCTTGCCTGATGCATACTCTACCTTCACTACTCATGCCATACCCATATCCTCCCAGTCACTGCAGTCCCACTGACCTCCTCTCTTCTGAACCCCACAGAAGGTATGGTCTATGCCTTATAGTCTGACACTCTGATTCCCATATTCTAGACTGTTTGGCTCCTACCACCCCCACATCCTCCAGCATTATGTACAACTAACAGGAGTAATCAGAAAGTACACTCTTTTGTATCCCTTTTAAAGTTCAGTACATAATAAGTTTTCAGCAAGTATACATATCAGGTGAATTTTTTGAGGAATCAGAGGGAGGGCTTAAAGGGCCCTGTTATTTAGCTGATGAAAAATCTGACACCTAGAGGAGTTAAGTGGTTTGGATCTGGTGCTGGGATCTGGGACTAGTACCCAAGGCTGATTTTAAAGGAATCTGTTTACCACACCACACTCCAGCTCTAATTTACATACCTTAAAAACAGCCATAGGTGGGGAGGGAGTGGGGTGGATTGGGGTTAATAGATGCAAACTATTGCCTTTGGAATGGATTAGCGATGAGATCCTGCTGTGTAGCACTGGGAACTATGTCTAGTCACTTATGATGGCGCATGACAATGTGAGAAAAAAGAATGTATATATGTATGTGTAGTTGGGTCATCATGCTGTACAGAAAAAAAAATTGTATTGGGGAAATAAAAAATGTAAAAAAATAAGAAGACAACACTTACTGTAACAATAAAAGTATTAATTTTTTTTTTTTTTTTTTTTGTCTTTTTGCTATTTCTTTGGGCAGCTCCCACGGCATATGGCGGTTCCCAGGCTAGGGGTCAAATCGGAGCTGTAGCCACCTGCCTACACCAGAGCCACAGCACGCGCAGGATCCGAGCCGAGTCTGCAACCTACACCACAGCTCAAGACAACGCCGGATCGTTGTTAACCCACTGAGCAAGGGCAGGGACCGAACCCTCAACCTCATGGTTCCTAGTCGGATTCGTTAACCACTGTGCCACGACGGGCACTCCTAATTTTAAGGTACATTTTGATTTCTGGAGGGAATATTAAAAAAACTAGTAACAATGGTTACCTCCAGGGCAAGTAAATAGCGTGAGCCAGGAGTTGGAGAAAACTTACTTTTCACTTTTGTAAATGCCCTTTTGAACTTTATAAATTTTATACCATGTATATATATGAAAAAATATACAGCCAACAGGAAACATACGATTTGATTCATTCAAATATACATTCATTCCTTCAACAATATTTAGTTAAGTACTTACTGAGAGCCAGCACCAGGAATACAGCAGTGAATATAAGACAGAGGCCTTGACCTCAAGAAGCTTTTGGTTCAGTGGGGAAGGCAGACAAATACATGTGCTAACTCCTACAGGAAGTTAACAAGCAATGCTAAGACCACTTTGGCCTTTCCCATCCCAGGGCATTTTTATTCCCTAGAAATGTGAAAACCACCTCAGGGACCCTCAAAACATCTGTCTGCTCTCAAAGCATGCTTGGCTCTCTGACAGCAACTAAGGTCTTTCTGGGATCTTAGGGCATTTCCTCCTGACAAGATCTAAATACTCTAAAACACATCAAAGAAAAGAACTCACCCATGGTAGCAGCTGCAGTTTTGACTTGAACATGGTTCATAATTTTCCAAAGCTCTGTTAATTTGGTCAATAAGTACTTTCCATTTCGAACCTTCAAAAAGTGAAGTAAATGAAGGTTAACAAAACATCCCTGAGCATTCTTATTCACTTGCGGCACACAGGCAGAACCAAAAGAAGGCCCAAACTTGTAGACACCCCTTTTCCATCCCACTGGTGAAATGAACCTCCAGGAAGGATTCATTCTATAGCTCTCCAGCACTCAGGTCAGGTCTGCTCCTCTACTCAGGCTGCCAGGTATACAAGAAATGGGAAAATTTCCAAGCTTAATTCTTGGCACCTAGGTTATGGATAAGCTGGTGACATGGATTCTCACCTTTTACTAATCAAACTGAGCCTCATAAAGGGGGTTGATTAAAAGCCGCAGGCATTAACCCTCCCTTCGAACACACACACACAAGTTATCCCCCAACGTGTGTTAGGGAGCTACAAGGTAGCCCAGCGTGGGACACACTCGCTGTGGAGGAACAGGGGCATACCCTCTCCTCCCAACTATCACTCCGAATTCCAGAGGATGGGTTACTCTCCAGGGTCCTGGGCAGAAGCCGCGCTAGACACCCAGACGCAATCTCTCTCCGCTCTGAGGCGCCCGGGTGCTCCCTGCCCAGCTCTGCGCCACCGCGACCACAGCAGAAGCCGGGCGCCAGCCGCACCGGGAGCGAGGGGAGCGGGAGAGCGCTTGGCACCGGGCCAGACCCTGAGCCCCAGCGGCGGGCTCGGCGCCGCCCAGAGCGCACCTGACTCCTTTTGGCGGCCCGGCACCGGGAGCAGGAGGAGCAACAGCAGCCACAACCGAAGATGTGAGAGCGCCCACCGCTCCATCGCCAGCCGACCCACTGCGGAGGCCCCGCCGCTGCGCCGGCGGAAGCGCAGCCCCGCACAAAGATGGCCGTGGAGCCGCACCACGTGGGTGGAGAGCCGCCCAACGCAGAGGCTGCTGCTCGCTGCTCAGCCTCCGGGTACCGGTTCCCTGCGAAGGCGGAGCGGGGAAGCTGGGCCCTCCCCGGGGAGTTAACCAACGCCTAGTGCGGTGCGGCGGGACGCGATTTTTCTACTCGTCTGTTGAAAGCCGAGCTTTATATGTTCAGAGCTGCATCTTTGCGAATAGAGTGAAATCCTCTCCCCGACCCTCCGCCCCAGCTCGCTCGCCCTCAGATAAAATCGGATCCTAGGAGCGAATGAATAAATGGTACGCCCCTCCTCCCCGGTAAAATGTCTAATATTTGTTCGTTACATTTTATAACATCTTGAACACAGTCTCACAGCCCCAAAACTGAAGGTCAGAGAGGATACCATTTTCCGCCCACAGATCCGCCTTTAAGTGGCAAAATTTAGGCTAGAAGTTCCTTCCACAACCTCAAACTGGTTCTTATTAAATAGTATAGATTTGTTGAACCCCTGAATGTCTACAGCACTGTTAGAGCCCAAAAGGTTGCAGACAATATATAGCACACATCTCTTTGTAATAACTATTTATAAGTGTTTGGGTGACTTGGAAAAACAAAACAAAACAATGGGCAACATACCATACAGTGTATGTATATAGCTCTATATGGTATATAAAGAAAAGCGTAGATATATATATATATACAGTGATCATACAAATAGAAGTATGTATCCATTGTGTAAAATGTGCATAGTGACACTCTAGGCTCTGTGGAAAAACGTGGAAGTACAAGATGAGATCTGTGCCCCGAAGTTTAGAACTAGCCAGAAGAAAAATATGACTTCCCCAGAGATAATTTACAACTTAAGGCAGTATCTAAATGCTACTGGTTTCAGCAGACGGAAAGATCAATTTGAACTGGAATACTGAAGAAAGGGGGCAGGAAGGGTGCATTCCAGGCTGAAGAAAAGGAGAATGCTGGAGATGCTGAAAAAGGGGAGCAGCCATAATTTGCACATGGGAGTAGAACCTAGGCTGATGGTAGTGGAGGATTTAGGATACATCTTAAGGAACGTTGGAAGGTAAAATAATGTTGATTAGCTAGGAATGGGCTATGTAACTCATTCTGCATGAGTAAGCAAGAGAAGAAAATGAATCATTAACACTGCATCTTAAAAGGCTTCTTCAGGAATCCAAATGAAACTTAAATCAATTTTTTCTACTTCCAGGAAGGTGTACAGTAGTTCAAATGAATGTTTCATCAAAAGCACATAAGACTGTGTACTACATAGATTAAACACAATAACCTTTACTTTCAAAGTTACTTTAAAATGAATATACTGGAGAACAATTATAAAAACCCCAATAAAATAGCTTATTTCCATAATTATTGCTTTCTGTGATCAGAACAAAACAGAAATCATTTTGTGTTATAATGTCTTTGAAATGAAAATAAATCAGTGTTTTCTGCAAATTTACAATGTTTATCTTTGCAGTGAGAGATTGGGAGGTAAGTGAGCCCTATACACAGAAGGAATAAGCTGCACCTGAATCTAAACAATACTTGTTTCATTTCCTTAAGAGGTGAGGTGTTTTACTCCAGTGGTTCCTATATGTGAATGGGTGCTAGAATTCTTCTGGGACTTAAGAAACCCACAGATTTCTAGGTCCTAGGCCAGCCACTAATTTAAAATGCAAACAGTATAGTTTAAAAGACCCTCCATGTTCAAGCTTCTGTTTGTCTCTTCAAATTCATTTCATACTGTGATCTAACTGTACAGCTTTGCATTGTTTCTCACACATGCCAAGCTCTAGCCTACCTTAGAATCTCTGCATAAGTTTTGTTTTCTATGAAGATTACTTTTCTCTCCCATCTTGGCATTTCTGGTTCCTTCCCCATATTCAGGTTTTTTCTGGAATGTCATTTCCTCAGACAGATTCCCTTCAAAATAGCACCTTTATTTTTCACCTTATCCCTTTATCTCCTTCATAATACTTACAACCTGTAATTATTTCATTGATATTAAATACATGTTTCTTTCATTAGAATATAAACCCCAGGAGGACAGGGACATATCTGCTGTCTTACTCATTAATACAATGCCTGGTACACAGTAGGCACTAAATAAATAATTGCTCAATGAAAGATGAATGCTGGTGAACCAAGAGAAAATCAACAGAGTTTCAATGTAGCAAGCTAGCAAGGAATTAACAGAGCAAATATGAAAAGAAATGTACCATAAGCCTACAGGTGAATACAATGAAAATATATGGTGATCTATGTTGCATGAATTAAAGTATAAGAATGCTTGGGGCATAGTTCCTGTAGTCGTGGCACAGCAGAAAGGAATCCAACTAGGAACCAAGAGGTCTGGAGTTGCCATGAGCTGTGGTGTAGGTTGCAGAGAAGGCTCCGATTTCTAGTTGCTATGGCTGTGGCGTAGACCTGCAGCTCTAGCTCTGATTGGGCCCCTAGCCTGGGAACCTCCATATGTCAGGGATGTGGCCTTAAAAAAAAAAAAAAAAAAAAAAAAATACACGGGGGAAAAAGAATATTTAGAAATATCACTAGCTTTAGTTTTGATATTGGTTATTCTGGCTCTAAAATTTGGTTCTGTCATTGATTAGCTGGGTTATATTAACTGGGTATCAGCAAATTATTTTTTCTTACTTTTAGTTTTCTCTATAAAATAATACCAAAACGTTAAGAGATTTAAATGAAATATGTAAAGCTACCAGTCTAGTGTCTGGCACCAAACAAATCTCTCAGTGAAGGTTAACTAATCATATACTGGACATAAAGGGCTTTCCCTATGTGCTTAAAATCTGCAGAGCAAGATTCAAGTGCTCCTCTTGACACTCTTACTCTTCTTCTAACATCAGATTACTGACAGTTTCTGAATTCCGCATGATGTCCCTCACTTTCTTACCTTTTTAATCTGCCACTTCCTTTACTAAATTATTCTCCCATAAACTGCCTATTCATTCTTGCAGTCTTGGCTTTAAACCCCAAGCTCTGTGAAGATTTTCTTGGTATTGGGAGCACTATATTCCAGAGATTATTACCCTGTCTTGCATGCCATCTCTGAACCTTGGGTGTACTTTTAAAGTTGCATTTATTATGATAAATTTTAACTACTGTGTTTTCCTGGTGTCTTGTTTTTTCCACTAGACTGTGAACTCTTTGTGATCTTCACTTTTGTAACTCCAGCATCTAGCCCTTTTTTTAACATAAAATACGCGCACGGTTGGTTGCTGAAGCACGACTTGGCGTCTTCGGCTCCTTTACTTTAGCAGTTAAGTCTCCCAACATCCCCCAGTAAAACGGGGGCAATAAACTTGAACACGGTTGTTACTCGGAGACTGAGATAACAGGAAGGACCCCTAGCTTCCGAGGGCTTGGTGACAGGTCTGGGAAGGAAATACGTGGGCCAGCACAGGCGAGCAAGGCGGGGCCGCGAGCCCAGCAGAAAAGGCGAGTCTCACTGCGCAGGTGCACGCCCGGGGAGGTGGAGAGCTCGCTCCCCTGGCTCCGGTGCAGTTCCGGGGGCCAACTCGCTGCTGGGGCGGCTGTCCGTCGCGAAGCTGACGTCATCGCTGTGCGCTGCCACGTCTGCTCAGCTCCGCGGTAATGGAGGCTGAGGATGGTTGCTGACGGGGCCGGGCTCTACTTCTAGCTTTAGCTCTGGCTCTGACTCTGGCATTGACTCGGAGTCTGGGTCTGGCAGCCCGAAGCCTGGACACCCTTCTTCGACTCTCCTGGAGCGGACGGTCTGCAAACAAGCAGCTGGTTTGGAGTTCCTCAACGTGGGCAGGGTGTTCTCTTGCTTGGGGTCTAGCCTGCAAAGCAGCCGCCTCTTCCCAGGGATCCCGCCCCACTGGCCGGGCCTTCTCCATGCGTGAGTATTACCGAGCTGCCGCGCTGTCCGATTGTCCTGGGCCTGCTTCGGCCCTCCGGGTTGCGCAGCGGGGACCGCTTTGTGGCCCCCTGTTAAGGGCCAGTCTGTTGAAGTTTGTGGTCTCTTGCCGCCCCCCGCCCCCACCTGATCCTCTTGCCTCTCTTCTGTCCCAATTTTTTGTCCCTCACTTTTATTTCCTTTGCACGTTAATTGAGCAAAGACCAGCAGCCCCTCCATCCAACGGTTTGAAAACTTTGTCGCACCTGGCGTTTGTTAGTCTGCAGCCGAAAGCTGTTTGGAAGAAGAAACATAGGATTCTACTGTAACGTTTTGAAAACAAGGGATTTTCCACGATGTCCTTCTTCAGTTTTTAAATTGTATTGTTTAGGAAACAGTTTTGGTATCTATATTTGCTATAGATAGTTGCAAGCACAGTTTCTTTTCAGTTAGGGTCTTTATGTATTACTGATCTTTTAATCCTACAGTTTCAGTAATTTTTAGATGATTTACATCAGTTTTCTGGAGTGGGCATCTTCTTGAACTTTTTTCAGTATTTTCATTCTAACATATGGAGATACCACTTGAACAGCTTTACATTTAAAGACTTAAAAGACCTTCTGAAGTATTTTCACCCATCTTTGTCAGTCCTGATAGCAACCTCTGTAGGACAAGGAACGCCTTTTTTTTTCCTAATGAGGAAACTCAGGGGTTAAATACCTCAAAGACTGATAATATGTGACAGCTGATCTCAGAATCCAGATCCCCTTGGTAACAAAACCTTACATTTTGGACAGTGCTGATTCTTCTGTATTTCACAAGGCCTACTGCAAAATAGTGCATATGAATTGGAAATGTATATGTGTGGTGTTTTTTGTAAACTTCTACTTGGTTGTAATATCTTCCGTGTGAAACAAGTCAAATTACAGAAGATACAAATTGTGACTTCCCTAATGCTGAACAGAGCTTAGGTTAGAACTTAGGCTCTGAGCCATTGGAATCTGAGTAGTTCTTTCATTAGAATAAGTTGGTAATAGACATTAGTAGCATTTGTTTGACAATCTGGTTTTACAAGATTTGCTTACTCAGTTTTTCTGGTTGTTTTGTTACATTGCCTACTTAAACAATAGTAAACTGATATTTAAATGTCTCTTTTTGTTCAGTGTTGAAACAGGCTGACAACCATTAACCTGGGTTGCAACTACAGGTGGCACTGGAAGCAGACTGGTTCCCGGACATGCCCGGTGGAAGGAGGGGCCCTAGTCGGCAGCAGCTAAGCCGTTCAGCTTTACCTTCTTTACAGACTTTGGTTGGTGGGGGCTGTGGCAATGGAACAGGCCTAAGAAACAGGTAAAGAGGAATTAAGACTATGCATAATTTGTAGTATCCTATGATCAGTAAGGCTAACATGGAAGTCATCATGTTCAGATATTTGCTTATCAAGATTATTTTTCGACACAAGTATAAATCTTGACCTTGAAGACTGAAAGCTGAGTATTTCAGAATACTTTGGAGGTAGGAAGTTGAACAGGTCATTTCTTACTTATGGCTGATAATCCACATTCTAGCATCACCTTTTTTTAGCTATTAAAAGAAGGGAGAAATGAATTAAAGTACAAGAGAAATGTGATGGTTTACTTACTAGCATTCTTTTTTGGAGGGTAGATTAAAACTGACAGTTAACATGAGATTCTAAAATTATGTCATTTTATCAAGGGTCTTAAAAATTATTTTGTTCAAAAAATTGAAATGAATAAACTATCAGCTGTAGCCTAAACATTTTAAGATTGGTGTCATGTATGAAAATAAAGAATTTGATCATCTTTTTTTTGTTTTTCAGGGCCACATCCATGGCATAGGGATGTTCCCAGGCTAGGGGTCAAATCAGAGCTATAGCTGCCAGCCTACATCACAGCCATAGCAACATGGGATCCAAGCCACGTCTGAGACCTACACCACAGCTCATGGCAACGTGGGGATCCCCAGCCCACTGAGTGAGGCCAGGGATTGAACCTGCAGCCTCATGGATACTAGTTGGATTCCTTTCTGCTGTGCCATGACAGGAACTCCTGAATTTGATCATCTTAATGGAAATTTATATCTGTTCCTAATTTTCAAAAGTTAGAATGAATTACTTCTAATCTTATCCAGGATAACTTTATCAAGAGGTTTGATCTTATAGTGGAAAGAGATGGCTTTTACTGGATTGTTTGGTCAAGATAATTTTCTTTCTGCTTCCTTCCTGAATGGAGTTTTCCCTGGCCTGGATTCTCATTTTCACAGCCATCAGTCAGTACTAGTTCTGTCTTTTCAGGCCCTCCTGATGTTATTTATGCACTTCTCTCTTCCTGGCCTGCCCTTCTCTTTTTCTTTCTGACTTCCACTCCAGACTCTACTTAATCTTCAGAATCAGTTCTGATCTTGTCATTTTAGTGGGACTCTCCCTCAAATTCCAGTTTGAAAGGGTTTTTCCAGTCTCTGATTCTCATTATACTAATTTTCAATCCAAATTTTGTATTTATGTATGTATATGGAGTACTTTTAATTTATTCTAGAGTAATATTTTACACTCCTGTTCTTTGGATTTCCTCACTTTAAAAATGGTAATTCTGGAGTTCCCATTGTGGCTCAGTGGTTAACGAATCCGACTAGGAACCATGAGGTTGCGGGTTCGATCCCTGGCCTTGCTCAGTGGGTTAAGGATCCGGCGTTGCCGTGAGCTGTGGTGTAGGTTGCAGATGCGGCTCGGATCCCGCGTTGCTCTGGCTCTGGCGTAGGCCGGTGGATACAGCTCCGATTCGACCCCTAGCCTGGGAACCTCCATATGCTGCGGAAGCAGCCCAAGAAATGGCAAAAAGACAAAAAAAAAAAGGTAATTCTTTCTGACTCATAAATACTTGCTGCTTGAAAATAAATGAAGTAATAAATGCAGTCACTTTTAAAAACTTCACTCTGAATTTTCCAAAATTTCTACAAATAACACATGTATTCTTTTATTTTTTATTTTTTTTATTTTTTATTTTTATTTTTATTTTTTTTTGTCTTTTTGTTGTTGTTGTTGTTGCTATTTCTTGGGCCGCTCCCACGGCATATGGAGGTTCCCAGGCTAGGGGTCTAATCGGAGCTGTAGCCACCGGCCTACGCCAGAGCCACTGCAACGCGGGATCCGAGCCGCATCTGCAACCTACACCACAGCTCACGGCAATGCCGGATCCTTAACCCACTGAGCAAGGGCAGGGACCGAACCCGCAACCTCATGGTTCCTAGTCGGATTCGTTAACCACTGCGCCACGACGGGAACTCCTTTTATTTTTTAAAATAAAGAAAAATAAAAATGGGAGTTCCCATTGTGGCTTAGTGGTAATGAACCTGACTGGTATCAATGAGGAATTGGGTTCCATCCCTGGCCTCTCTCAGTGGGTTAAGGATCCAGCATTGCTGTGAGCTGTAGTGTAGGTTGCAGATGTGGTTTGTATATGGCATAGCAGTGGCTGTGGCATAGACCAGCAGCTGCAGTTCTGATTCAACCCCTAGCCTGGGAACTTCCATATGCTGCAGTTGTGGCTCTAAAAAGCAAAAAAGGAAAAGAAAAATGAGAATATGTGAAACTGCTTTTGAAAAAAAAGGTGAAGGATGTTTCCTGTTTTAAGTACATGCTTTAATTTTACTAATATGTGCTATCAAATTAGTGATTCAGTACTTTCCAACTGCAGTAGATAGTCATAGCTGTGCCCAGCTAGGATTCTAGCTAGCTAAAACATTTTAAGTCTTCCTTGATATTAATTCCAGCAGTTCTTTGTTCATTTTCTTTTACTTTGGCCTTAAGGATTTTCCTAGACAATTATGTTTTCACCCTGTCCCATGGAATCCCTTCTCAGTGTCTCGGGCTGCTATTATAGCACATAGAAGGGAGAAAAAGTCATTCAGGCCTAGTAGTCTAAGCTTCAGATTTCCTAGCCTTCTCTTAATCAGACTAACTTTTTCTCCTTATATGTTTTAAATATTGGGATCCTATGTAAAATATCTTTCAGGAGAGGAAATGAAGTGTTCTATTTAAAAAGAGTTGAAAACCACATTCTCAATGGTTATGCGTGCACTTAAAGTCTGTAGATAGAATGCTGGGAAGAACTAGGAACATTTGGAAAATAGCTCTGCTCTTAAGTGGGTTTAGCTCTGGTCATGTGATCTGTCTCCTTATAGCTTTTCTATCCTGGCTTTCAAAGGTTAGTCATGGTTACCTTGATCTCTACCAACTTCCTCCTTTAACATATGTTTCTTTAGCAATTAATTGGGGTGGTGGGGAGAAGAACTGATTTTTCAACAGATTAGAATAAAATGAAAGATCACAGTTGCTCATGGTTTGAAAAGTCACGGAACTATTATTGAAGGAGTCTTTTGTGACATTTTTACCTAGAGGGATTGTTTTAGAAGAAGACAGACAGTTTTGTGTTTGTGTTTTAATAGGAAAGAAGCCACCTAGAATAGGTTGTTTTATAAGACCTAGGAAAAGAGCATAAAAAGTATGGATAGGGAGTTCCCATTATGGTTCAGTGGTAATGAGCCTGACTAGGATCCATGAAGGCATGGATTCGATCCCTGGCCTCATTCAGTGGGTTAAGGATCTGGCATTGCTGTGAGCTGTGGTGTAGGTTGCAGACATGGCTTGGATCTGGCAGTGGTGTGACTGTGGTGTAGCCCAACAGCTGCAGCTTTCATGTGACCCCTAGCCTGGAAACTTCCATGAGCTATAGGTGTAGCCCTAAAAGACAAAACAAACAATAAAAGTAAGGATAAAGTCAGTGCTAAGATAGCCTAGAATATAGCTTTAGGAAGAAAGAGTATAAAGAAAGTGTCCATACTTGGAGAACTTACTTTGGGAGTGTCTGTAGAGTATTGAAGAGAGAAATAGATAATTGCTTAAATGTGATGTAATTTTGGATTATATACTTTGAAAGACATAGATAGCTGAGAAAGAGCATTTCCCCTCTTTGTTAGTTGTTTATGGCTTGAAGTTAAACTTGAGAATGTCAAAAAACTAGTTTGGCGTCACAATCAGATTGAAATGCATAGTTCCCTGTCCTGCTTTCCACCTGTGGAGAGTAGGGATTTGTTCTTGAGTAGGGACTGTGTGCTTAGATTGCCTGCTAAAGAGGGAAGATAAACTGAATTTTTGAGTTTTCTAGAGAGCCTTTAGTTGAAAGAAAATCTTATTTGAGAAGACTAAGAGTTATTTTTTGTTGTTGTTCTTGCATGTACTTATGCATGTAATATCACTTGAGCATGTCCAAATGATCACTGCTTTCTCTGTCCCTTTTAGTTATTTTTTATTCCTTTAAATTTTTCTTTCTTTATCCATTTACTTACCTAAAATCTGTTGCTTGATGGCTCCATAAAAGCCAGTCTTAGGCCTGCATATTAACTGTTTCCTGCAAAAAACCTTATGTATAAGGACGAAGCAGGGTTCAGCATAATCCATATTGTTTGCACAAATAGTTTAGGCACAGTGAGTCACTCTTATTATTTAAGGAAACTTTTGTATCAGCAGAGGGAACTGTTAACCAGTCAAGGGCTAAGATGTCAGCCTTGTAGGCAGGCCTGAGGGTCATTATGCTGAACACTTGCTTTCCTTTTGGGAGCCTGGAATTTTGGTAGTGATAGAGTATTTACATGGCTAGCTTCCAGTGAAAACCTTGCATGTTCAGTCTCTAATGAACCTCTCTGGTAGATAGCATTTCACACATGTTGTCATAACTGGTTGCTGAGGGAGTTAAATGCATGCTATATAACTCCACTAAGAAAGGGCTTTGGGAAGTTTGCATCTGGTTTTCTCCAGATTTTGCCTGGTGCATTTTTTGTTTGTTTGTTTGTTTAGGGCTGACCCTCCACATACGGAAGTTCCCAGGCTAGGGATCTAATTGGAGCCACAGCTACCAGCCTAGTCACAGCCACTGCAATGCCAGATCTGAGCCACATCTTTGACCTACGTCGCAGCCTGTGGCAACACAAGATCCTTCACCCACATCAGGGAATCGAACCCATGTCCTCATGGATACTAGTTGGGTTCATTACTGCTGAGCCACACAGGAACTCCTTGCCCAGTACCTTTTCTATCTGTTGATTTTGGTTTGTATCCTTTTGCCGTAATAAATCATAGCTGTAAACACAACTATATGCCCCGTCCTAGAGAATCATCAAGCCTAGGGGACTTCCAGCATAGTTTGAAAGAGAATATTCAGTGTTAGCATTAATTAGAGTTCTTTAAAGAGAGTCTTTTCTGGAAATTTTCTTGAGGCGCAGTGAGTTAAGGATCTGGCGTTGCTGCAACTGTGGCGCAGGTGGTAGCTGTAGCACAGGTTCAGTCCCTGGCCTGGGAACTTCCACATGCTGCAGGTGCCACCAAAAAAAAAAAAAAAAGACTGAGACAAAGAAAGAGAATCTTTTCGAACCCTTGTGTTACAGATGAAGAAACTGAAGCTCAGGGATATAAGTTACTTTCTCAAAGCTCACAACTGGTTAGTGGAAAATCTGGAACTAGGACTATCCCACATAGTAACTCAAACATTTTTCTTGAATAATACCTCTGCGATTAATTAATTTTCTGAGCTGTATTGACCAAGTCTGTTTATTTTAGCTCTTTTTTTTGGGGGGGGTTGAGATCTTTGGTCATATCCCCTCTCTAGCTTTGAGCTTATATGAATACTTTTCTCTTTCCCATTGGTGCCCTAGATCACTTCATTTGATGTTTGTCTCTTTGTCTTCTGGCTTGAAGTGTTATAGCCAAGGGAGTATGGGACATCTCAAATATAGATCTTTTGTACTTTGTTTTGAATGAAGCTCAGTGTATTGTTAACTTTGTTAATGGTAGAAGCACATTAATCTGCTTTACTTAGGAAAATTCTATGCAAACCTTTTTAGTCTTTAAATAATAACAAATAATTTAGCATGTATTTTTGACTGAAGATGAATAAGAATTTTTATTTGTTCTAGAGAATGTTTAGTTTTTTCCTAACGTAGAGGCTTCTCATTGGGATTTTTTATTTCTATAGCTTATAAAATGGAGGGAGGAAATAGAATGGCTGCTGGCATTAATTCTGTCCGTTCAAGTCCACCAATTCAAACAAACTCTAGATGGCATCTTTTATGTTATAGTCTATGTAAATGACACCTCCTGGAGTTGTGCAGTGCTGTGGCCCATCTTTCAGAACATATCAGAAGGTGTGGTGTATTAATGATTGGTTTATAATTGAGCCAATAAGGTTTTGAGACCCAAAGGTAGATCATGACCTACCCCTTGGTAAGCTTGCTATATTGTAGTATACTCTGAGAATGAGGGGAAGAAACTTTTATAATTTTCCCAACCCTCCCCCATTCCTGTTCTTCCTTTCTAACTCTTCTGAGTTTGTGCCATGGTATTCTTAACAGTTCAGAATGAGCAGAGTTCATATTCCCATGAGTCACTCAAAGTCCTGTAAATGTCACATACTAATGCTAGAATTCTATATTTGGAAATTTTAGAGTAGAATGGTAACACTAATATTGTTTCTTCTCAAGAATCGTCTTTGGAAGTAGCCAAAACAAGCCTCTTTTCGTAGTTTTGTAAACAATAGTAGACCCTTAGATCTCTAATTACTCCCAGGCATATAAAAATGGGAAATTTTATATCCACCGTCATCCTAATTTTATTTTATTATTATTATTATTATTATTTTGTCTTTTTAGGGCCACACTGTGGCATATGGAGGTTCCCAGGCTAGGGGTTGAATTGGAGCTGTAGCTGCTGGCCTATGCCACAGCCACGCCAGATCTGAGCCAGGTCTGTAATCTCCGTGGCAATGCGGATCCTTAACCCACTGAGCAAGGCCCATGAACTAGGGTCAGGGCTATAGGAGGAGGACTACAAAGATGTCCATTAGATAGCTTGATAACTGGATCTAAAACAGCATTTATCACCATGTTTTGGATGAGAGAGCGTGTGTAGAAGGAGAAGACAAGAGCAGAAGGTCCTAGAATAGAGTCTTGGGGAAGGCCAGCAGGTAAAGGGTAGGTGAAGAAGGAAGGACCCCTTTATGCTCTTTGACACTGAAAGTTATCACTACTGGAGTTAACAATAGGTTTTCTCTTTTCAGGAATGGTAGTGCTATTGGCCTTCCGGTTCCACCTATCACAGCCTTAATCACACCAGGTCCTGTTCGTCATTGCCAAATTCCTGATTTGCCTGTGGATGGGAGCCTGCTCTTTGAATTTCTCTTTTTCATCTACCTGCTGGTTGCTCTGTTCATTCAGTACATCAACATCTATAAAACAGTGTGGTGGTATCCTTATAATCATCCTGCCTCTTGTACTTCATTGGTAAGTCTTAATAGTCATTTAAGTTCTTCATGTTACTTAGCCAAGAAACTAGGTGGAAAACTTATATGTGGAAAATATTTTTCTTAATTTGTCTTTGAATAAAATGTTTTTCTGTTAAACCACAGATAACTTTCAGAATATAATGTCATAAGATTGTTAAATTTATCTGGCTTTGGTTTGTAGCCAGGAGTAGGGAAAATATAAATGAAAATACAGAAAACATTTAAGTAATTTATTAGAACAGAAGAGTTTTGACATTGAGCTTTCTCCACATTATGTTAAATTTGTTGGAAGTTTAAGGTGCAAATATGATTATATTCCAGAAACTTTAGCCTTTCTAAAAATTTTATTTTTTATTTATTTGTTTATCTTTTGGTCTTTTTAGGGTTGCACCCATGGCATATGGAAGTTCCCAGGCTAGGGGTCAAATTGAAACTGCAGCTGTTGGCCTACACCACAGCCCAGCAAGGTGGGATCCAAGCTGCATCTGCGACCTATATCATTTCTCATGGCAACGCTGGATCCTTAACCTAATGATTGAGGCTAGGGATCAAACCTGCATCCTCAGGGATACTAGTCAGGTTCATTGTCACTGAGCCACAATGGGAACTCCAACGTTAGCCTTTTTATGGCTGTATTAGGATAATGATAGCTTCTATAACAAATAAATCCCAAATTGTATAATGCTTTAAACATGTAACAGTTTGAGGCAGTTGTCCTGGTTGGCAAGAGAACACACTTCCATTAGGGAACCATGGAAACTGCCATTTTCCAGCATGTGAGCTCTAAGATGTCTGTGGTCTGTCCCTATTTGCCACAAAGGGGAAAGAACCTAGGGAAATATAAAGGAGAATTTCTTATGGCTCAGGCTCACATCATTTTCACATGTGTCCACTCCTAACTGTAAGTGAGGTTAGACAATATAGACCCTTAGCTAGGTTCATTGTTACCCTAAATTGGGTTCTGTTACAAAAATAAAGTGGAGTCAAGAACTCTGTTAAAGTACATCAAAATATGTTGTAGGTTTCTTCTGCCCTCTTTTCAGTTACTTAGGAGAGCTGTGGTAATCTTGATGCAGAGAGGGTTCTTCATAGTTAGGTATATAAAATGTAAAATAATAGTTCAGGCTTCTAATCAGGTGACCTGGTAGGTAAGTGGTTGGCAATGGTGGATTTGGATTTGGGTAATGGAGATATATGATCTAAGAGAAAGAAGACTCTTGCCCTAGGTAGATTGTATGTCTGTGACTTATAAATGTTTAGAAAACCATGCCGATTTGGTGAACATAGAAAGGCAATATGGACCAAAATCTTCAAGATAGTCTGAGCAGGGAATGAACATTTTTATTTTAAATATTTGTATCACTTGGTTGTTTTTCCTAAAATATTAAGAATTTTCTGGAGTTCCCATCGTGGTGCAGTGGAAACGAATCTGACTAGGAACCATGAGGTTGCGGGTTCGATCCCTGGCCTTGCTCAGTGGGTTGAGGATCCAGCGTTGCAGTGAGCTGTGGTGTGGGCTGCAGACGCGGCTTGGATCTGGTGTTGCTGTGGCTGTGGTGTAAGCTGGCAGCTGTAGCTCCGATCAGACCCCTAGTCTGGGAACCTCCATGTCCCACTGGTGTGGCTCTAAAAAAAAAAAAAAAAAAAAGAATTTTCTTTCCATATTGACTGTCTCTCTACTTAATATCAAGTGAAAAAAATTTTAGTTTCTTTTTTTTCTTTTTTGGTCACCCCAACAGCATGTGGAAGTTCTCAGGATTGAATCTGCACTGGAGATGCCACCTATGCCACAGTGCAGCAACGTCAGATCCTTAATCCACTGCACTGGGCCACAGTTTGAACTGGCACCTCCACAGAGATAAGCCAGGTCATTAACCCACTGTGCCTCAGCGGGAACTCCAATTTTAGTTTTCTTTATTTAAGAATTGTAATGATTTAGTACCAGATTGTATGTTTTTTTTTTTAATAGTATTTTTTTCATACCTGGATTATGAGTTCATAGAGTGTAGGAGCTTTACTTCATGCATCTTTCTTTGGCCGTGGTGTTAAAAAAATGAGAAGGTTGGATTAGATGATCTTTAAGTCTTTTTCCAGCTATGTAGTTTTATAAGTAAATACCTCACTTAATAGCAACATTGGCAAATACTTCCTAAAATATTTACTATGTTCTTTGCAAGTATTATCTCATTTACTCATTCTAAAAACCAGTAGGGTGCTGCTGTATGTATGACTCCCACTTTATAAATGAGAAACGTGAGACCTAGAGATTATGAAACTGGGAGTTCCCATTGTGGCTCACAGGTAATGAACCTGACTAATATCCATGAGAAGGCCGGTCGATCACTGGCCTCGATCAGTGGGTTAAAGATCTGGTGTAGGTTGCAGATATGGCTTAGATCCTGCTTTATGGCTGGGGTGTAGCCTGGACCCCTAGCCTGAAAACTTCCATATGCTTCAGGTGTGGCCCTAAAAAGTAGGGAAAAAAAAAAAAAAAGATTTTAGCCCATGGATCTAAAATTGACTGGGATGCTCTAGAAGGGATTTATATCTCAACTAGTAGCTTGTCTCTTTTAAGTTTTCTTCTGTTATGCATGCCTGACTCAGAAATATGTCAGATTTGTTTATTAGGTTTTTCTTTTTACATTTTGAGATCTTAATAATTATCAAAAAGAAAATGTGGGCATCTGAATATGTTTAAGTGTTAGTCCAGATATTAAGCAATTAGCTGAGTGAGTCTTAACCCTAAAAAACATAAAAGCTAGAAGTAATATAGTAAAGTTATTCAGAATATTCAGGAGTGAAGGGCTCTGATCAATCAAATATTGTTTGTTTGTTTTTTTTTTCAAATATTCTGGCTTATGAAGAGTTAATCACAAATAGAGTCCTAGTTTTCAGTGATTTAGAATATACCAAAATTTGCTTAACAATAAGATACATTAGGCACTTAAATTTTTTGGTGTAAGAAATGTCTTAGGTAGACTGATGATACGTAAATAAGACCCCTAGACATCAGCTAGGGTGTGTAGTGAATTTGCTTGCATTATTTTGGAGAAGTGGGATGAGCAAGGAGGAGTCTCAAAACTAAGAAGGGATAAATAATTACTAGAATCCAAAGCACTTAAAGAGAGGGAAGAGAAAATGGTCTGAGGGGTGGTAAGCCATTCTTTTGACATTCTGACGGTGCTACCTTTAAAATGTATCCCAAGGAGTTCCAGCTGTGCACAACGGGATCAGTGGCGTCTCTAGAGCACTGGGATCCAGGTTCAATCCCCAGCCCCGCACAGTGGGTTAGGGATCTGGCATTGCCACAGCTGTGACATTGGCTCTGATCCCTGACCCCCCTGTGGGGCGGCCAAAAAGAAAAAAGAAAAAAACATATTTCCCAAATGGCCACTCCATCTCCATTACACTGACCCTGTTCAGTCCATCATCTTTTCTCACCGGAATTAAAAGCTGCTTAAGTGATCTTGTCCCAGTACAATATATTCTACACATAGTAATCAATAATTTTAAAATACAAATAGAATCATGGCACCCTTTGCCTAAAATACTCCTGTGACTTCCCCTTAGGAAAAAATACACAAACTCAATCTTTAATTCTTCATTACCTCATTCCAGCCTTCTTGCTGATTTTCAGACATACTTGACAGATTATTTTCCTGCCTTAGAGTCTGTGTGATACATTTTCTTCTGCCTGGAGCTCTCTGTTGCCAGATCTTGTCATGGCTGGTGCATTTTGTCATTCAGCTGCCAGCCCAAAAGTCACTTTCTTAGAGATAGCCTCCCTAATCATCACTTTAAATTTGTTCTGAGCCCCCCTTTGCAGTTGTTATCACTATTTTATTTATCAGCAGCCTAACTATTTGAAATGCTTTTGCATGTTAGCTTGTTTATTGTCATTGCCCTTCCCCCTTGAGCAATATATTAAAGATGTGAATTTAGCTGCTATAACAAGGTTTTTTTTTTGTTTGTTTTTTGTTTTTTGTTTTTTAAAACAGAACAGGAGCTTATTTACCTATTAAATAAAAATTAGATAGATGATATAAGGCCAGCATGGCAACTCTTTGTATCTCTTGCTCTGCCGCTCCCAGTGTGCTTCCTTCTAACACCATGGTCCAGAGTAGCTGCTCTAGCTCATATCATCACGTGTGACTGGCAGGAAGGAGGAAAGGGCATGGCTTGGAAGTCATATACATCACTTTCCCTCATATCCCTTAGCTGTAAGTAGTTTTTGCAAGAGAGCCTGCGAAATGAACCTTTTAGTCAGCTAGGAGTCAATGCTCAGTTAAATTTTGTGATGGCAGAAGAGATAACTAGTAATCTCAGCCATCTCTTTTCTCTCATACTTCAGTGAAAAGTGAGATCCAGGAGAGTAGGAACCTTGTCTGTCATTCTTCAGCATTGTATCTTTAGTATTGGAAGACTGTGTGACACATTGTGGGTGCCAAGTTCATATTTATTGAATGAGTTAATTGAGAAATTCTGGGAGGAGGACTGTGGAAATTTACAGGCCTTTTGACCATCAGAATGAAAGTACATGCTGATTTTGTTTGTTGCTAATGACTTTTCTTTCTTTCTTTCTTTTGTTTTTTTCCTCTTTAGGACTGACCTGCAGCATATGGAGGTTCCCAGGCTAGGGGTTGAATTGGAGCTACAGCTGCCGGCCTACACAGCCACAGCAACGGGGGATCCGAGCTGTGTCTGCGACCTACATCACAGCTCATGGCAATGCCAGATCCTTAACCCACTGATCGAGGCCAGGGTTCGAACCCACAGCCTCATGGTTCCTAGTTGGATTCGTTTCCACTGCGCCATGATGGGAACTCCGACTTTTCATTTTGATTATTATCACAAGTCATATATACAAACTTAGAACTAGAAGGAACCATACATAGCATCTAGGTAATGCTATAATTTTATAGGAAGAAGAGGTTAAACATAACACATTTCTAAATCAAGAAGAAAGACTGAATGTAGTTGATGTCAGTGGGTAGGAAGTTTAGGTTGGATTAATATAAGCTTTTGTAGATAGACCAATAGTAACTCCTGAAGACTAGGAGTTTAAGTTTGACATTCATTGTAAATATGACATTTAATTAAAGTAATTTATTTATTTATTATTTTTGTCTTTTCAGGGCTGCACCTGTGGCGTATGAAGTTCCCAGACTAGGGTCGAATTGGAGCTACAGCTGCTGGTCTGCACTGTAGCCACAGCAACTCAGGATCCAAGCTGCGTCTGCAACCTACAACACCACAGCTTGCAGCAACGCCAGATCTTTAACCCACTGAGTGAGTCCAGGGATTGAACCTGCATCCTTGTGGATACAAGTTGGGTTCATTACTGCTGAGCCATGATGAGAACTTCTAAATATAACATTTTAGATGAATTATCTGTGCCATAATTATATAGGTTATCACTTGTTAACCCAAAGCTGTAATCTTTTCCTTTCAATACAGTAAACTTTCAAAAAAGAGAAGAATACATTCCAGATAGCTTAAAATAGTGTTTGAAAAGTAAAAGCAGTTTGTCATGAAAGAAGTAGAAGGTAGGTAGTCTCTTCAAGGACGCTCATATTTTTGTGGTCTGTAAATATAAGGTGATATAAGAAGATCTTTTGATATACTTATTTCTTTCTGTTACAGTTGTTTGTTTCTCTTACAGAATTTTCATCTCATTGATTACCACTTGGCAGCATTCATCACAGTGATGCTTGCAAGGAGGCTTGTATGGGCCCTCATCTCAGAGGTAATAGCTCATTCACTATATTCTATCACTTGTTATAATTAGTTGCTAGAATGGGTACAAGTTGAAAATGTGAAATGTCCAAGTATAATTTGAATGCAGTTATAAATTTCTTTACTCTCACATGAATTGTGCTAGTTCTTTTTAAAAGATTTTCTTATAATTTATTTAAAATTCATGGAGTTCCCGTCGTGGAGCAGTGGTTAACAAATCCGACTAGGAACCATGAGGTTGCTGGTTCGATCTCTGGCCTTGCTCAGTGGGTTAACGATCCGGCGTTGCCGTGAGCTCTGGTGTAGGTTGCAGATGCGGCTCGGATCCTGCGTTGCTGTGGCTCTGGCGTAGGCCGGTGGCTACAGTTCCGATTCAACCCCTAGCCTGGGAACCTCCATATGCCGCGGGAGCGGCCCAAGAAATAGCAACAATAACAACAACAAAAAGACAAAAGACAAAAAAAAAAAAAAAAATTTATTTAAAATTCAAGTGTGATGGAGTTCCCGTCGAGGCTCAGTGGTTAACGAATCCGATTAGGAACCATGAGGTTGCAGGTTCGATCCCTGGCCTTGCTCAGTGGGTTAACAATCCGGTGTTGTCGTGAGCTGTGGCGTAGGTTGCAGATGAGGCTTGGATCCCGAATTGCTGTGGCTGCGGCGTAGGCCGATGGCTACAGCTCTGATTTGACCCCTAGCCTGGGAACCTCCATATGCTGCAGGAGTGGCCCTAGAAAAGGCAAAAAGACATAAATAAATAAATAAATGAAATAAAATTCAAGTATGATAAACTCAAACTTATTTGTAGCTTCTGACTTCTCCAGTGCAAGCTTTCTAATTTTGATAGTAAAAATAGGATAGATTTTAGGTAACTATTGGTAAGAAGAGTTGTATGTAAATAAACAGTTGCATTGAAAACATTGTTCCCAGTAACACACACTTGAAATTATTTATATACCATTTATGGTGTTGCTAGCAAAGAAACATTTGAGTTTATTAAAGCTTAGAATTTTAAAATGTCAGCATCCAAATTTGCATAGAGCTAATCTTGAAAGTTAGAACGTAAGTTTAATGGGCAGTAGAGAAAAGAATTGGGACATTAATATCTTTTTATGAAATGGCTATGAGTATCATTTTTTATATTTGTAAATTCCGGTGAGGAGGGTAAATGTGTTTTCTTTTAAGATTTTATCTTGCACCCCATAAATGATTACAAAGTAAAAATGTTAACTTAGCTAATGCGGCTAACAATTTTAATCTTAGAGTTTATAATTCACTGTAAAATTTTGAACAAATAGTTGCTATAGCCACAGATAATTTAGAGTCAACTTTTTTTTTTTTTTTGTCTTTTTGCCATTTCTTGGGCCGCTCCCACGCATATGGAGGTTCCCAGGCTAGGGGTCTAATCGGAGCTGTAGCTGCCAGCCCAGGCCAGAGTCACAGCAACGCGGGATCGTTAACCCACTGAGCAAGGCCAGGGATCGTACCCGCAACCTCATGGTTCCTAGTCGGATTCGTTCACCACTGCGCCACAACAGGAACTCCTAGAGTCAACTTTTTTCTTTCAAATCATACCTGGAAAGGCTGTGTCTGTATATTATAATTTTCAGGAACCTGTTTCTGTGAACACAGAGAAGTTACAGATATTACATCATCTGAAAACTATTTGAAGTTAACTTAAAAGCATTGGTAATAATAGGATCATCGGAGTTCCCATTGTGGTGCAGTGGAAACGAATCTGATTAGGAACCATGAGGTAGCAGGTTCGATCCCCGGCCTCGCTCAGTGGATTGAGGATCTGGTGTTGCCATGAGCTGTGGTGTAGATCACAGACACGCTCAGATCTGGCATTGCTGTGGCTCTCACGTAGGCCGGCGGCTACAGTTCCAATTAGACCCTTAGCCTGGGAACCTCCATATGCTGCGGGTGCGGCCCTAAAAAGGACAAAAGACAGAAAAAAAAAGACAGAAAAAAAAAAAATAATAGGATCATCAGTTTTTCCGCAGTGGAAAAGGCTATCTGTACCTTTATCGCAGCGTCTTTATTTAGGTCATGAAAATAGATGCTTGCTTTTGGATATATTGAGAAACTCTGTTCTTTAGAGGAACTCAGTGGATTTTTTGTTTACAGCAGTTAAAACAGGCAGTGATTATTTTATTTCATCTCTTCAGTACTTAGAAATAGTCCTTATGTATGTCAAATCAATATGTCCAGTTAGTGTAAACCTTTCACAACTGGGGTTTCTACTTTTGAGCTACAAGGGCTGTAACTCGAAGGAATCTATTGTTTCTTTTATTAATGGCTTAAGAATAGTTTAACAGCTTTTGCAGGACCTTAGTTAGTCTATCAGCCCTTTTCTAAAGAAATCTGTAATTCTTACTGTAACAGAATATTTAAACTAAATTTAAACATTTTTTGTCCAAGGCTTAAATTTTTACCTTAATCTATGAGAAAGGGAATTTTTTTTTTTTTTTTTTTTTTTTGTCTTTTTGTCTTTTTGCCTTTTCTAAGGCTGCTCCCACAGTATATGGAGATTCCCAGGCTAGGGGTCGAATTGGAGCTGTAGCTGCTGGCCACAGCCACAGCCACAGCAACTCAGGATGGGAGCCGCGTCTGTGACCTACACCACAGCTCTCGGCAATGCTGGATTCCCAACCCCCAACCCACTGAGCAAGGCCAGGGATCAAACCGCAACCTCATGGTTCCTAGTCGGATTTGTTAACCACTGAGCCACGACAGGAACTCCAGAAAGGGAATGTTAAAATAAATTATGGTATATCTACATAGTGGAATAGTATGTAGCCATTTGAAAAGATGAAAATGTCTTCATGTATGGACTTTTGAGATAGTAAGTGAAAAAAGCAAATTACAGAACCATGTTTAAAATAAGGAACAAATTATATTTGCTTATATATGAATAAATTATCTCTAGAAGGACATACATATTCGTAACAGGCTGCCTAGATGATGGCTGGGAGACAGGACCATTAGGAGAGAAACTTTACTATAAACACTGTTATACATTTTGTATTTTAAGCAATGTGATTATATTACTATTCAGACATTTAAAATAAGAGCTATATAGTGATTCTTTTCCTAAAATGTTTAAATTAGATGGATCTTAAATCATCTTTCCTTCCTTCTGTTAAAATATGTTTGCCTTCTTTTTACTTATACTACAGAAAGAATCCCTATCCCGAGAAAGAGCAATAATTTTTAAGGAGAGGCTGGAGATAATTGAGAATGCTAAATAGTTTTCTGGGGCGAATACCTCTCCAACTAGATAGAATATTTATTCACTTCCAGGCCAATTCTGCTTCACTACTTGCTTCACAGGACCAAAAGTAATTCAGCCATTCTTTCACCAACCATAGGCCACACTGTAAAAAGCTGTTTTTCTCAATAGAAAAGTGGTACTTTTTTTGGAAAAAAAAAAAAAAAAAATTGGAAAACACTAAAATATAAAGCCAAAAAATTTTTAAAAATTTTATTTTTAAAATATTTTTTTTCTCATTGAGGGAACTACATTTTGGTATGGTTCCTTCTAATCTTTATATGCATATAGAGGGAAAATAAGTGTCTTTAGGATATTATCTGTAGATTGTCTGGCTGTTTGGGACATTATCTATATACAGTTTTATATCTTGTACTTCTTACTTAATATAGTGTTAAGAATATTTTTCTACTTCTTACCTGGCTAATTCTTGCTTATCTTTTAGAGCTCAGCTGAAATAGCACTTCCTCAGGAAACCTTTCCTAGGTTAGAGTCTCCTGTTATTTACCCTCCATGGCAGCCTTCTCTTTTCCTATAGCACTCATTGCAAGTGTAAAGATAATTATTTGTTTAAATTTAAGTTTGTATTTGTCTTTCTTGGTTGGGCAGCCTGATAAAGACAGATATTATTTATCTTGGTTACTGCTGTGTTCCTTAGGACGTGGTCTAATATCTGTCACACATAAATGGTCATACATAGATATAGTCACACATAGATAGCACATTGGTTAAGATCCTGGGCTTTGGAGTAAGGCAAAAATGATGAATAAACAGATTCAGGCTCTACTGCTTTGGTGACATTGGGCAGAAGCAGCCTTTTTTTATTCCTAGCCCTAAACATTTGTGAATGGAAGCAGTAGAGTTATTCCAGTGGTTTAAATGCTTTCCCTTGGCTTTGACACACAAGTTAGGTATTAGGCAACTATTTGCCCTGCTATGGCTGAGAATAGCTTGAGCCTACTTCACAATTTGAGGCTCAAGCGGTAGTATTAATTAAACTTTTTTTTTTTGCATTTATAAACAATTACATAAATAGCATATATTGCATATATATTATATATGCTATATAGTATGTTGGGTGAGTTAAGAAATGGATATATAGGGAGTTCCTGTTGTGGACAGTGGAAATGAATCTGACTAGGAACCATGGGGTTTTGGGTTTGATCCTTGGCCTCGCTCAGTGGGTTAAGGATCCAGCATTGCCATAGCTGCGGTGTAGGTCACAGACGTGGCACAGATCTTGTGTTGCTGTGGCTGTGGCCGGCAGCTGTAGCTTTGATTGAACACCTAGCCTGGGATAGGAGGGACCTGAAAAATTCCTTATTGTTATTGACTCCATAGAATTCTTTTTCTAGATTCTGACACTGCTATTTTAGAGATTGTAGGAATCTGTCATTTTCCCCTGCATTTTGCTCATTCTCCTCTTCCTAGTTCATTTTGAAAGAAAATGACATTGCAGAGCTTCATATTTGGACAAGTATGTTTTCTTACTATATTTAATCCGTTTTAAAGATCTGGGATTAAAGAAGAATATTTGAAGGCTGTGATGTGAAGTGAGGATCATGTATTATTTCCATGTTTGCAAAAGTCAAAAAAGAAACATTTATATAGGATTTGTCACAGAAGATCTGAATATATTTTTGAAGTTTCAGTGATTTATTAAACATTCAGCAAACAGATGGGGGGAAGATTCAAAGAAAAGTAGAAATGCTCTTGCTGCTGATAAGGCCATTTCAGTGTAGTCTGGAGTCAGATCAATTAGTGGCTCATTATCTTTATGTATATTTAAATTACCTGGAAGGTTGTTAAAATATAGGTTCCTTGACTTGTGATTTTATTCCCTGTATTTGGTGATGAGAGTCAGTAGGAATTTTCATGTTTACTAAGTAGCCTCAGATGAGTGTGGTTCACAGAACATACTTTGAAGATGCCCAGTGTAAATAAACAATATCATAATTTACAGGAAGTCTGTGTGAGGCACTATGGGAATACAAGGCAGAAACAACTAACTGCCTGGAGAGGTCTGCATCTTCACAGTTTACCTTCCACTAAATCTACAGAGCTCTTATTTGAGTCACATTGGGTTTGAATAAGGTCATTTGTAAACTTCTTTTTGGTGCTTCCAAACTTACAGGCCACTAAGGCGGGTGCAGCATCAATGATTCACTACATGGTTCTGATATCAGCTCGCTTGGTGCTACTTACTTTGTGTGGATGGGTACTTTGTTGGACCCTCGTCAATCTCTTTCGAAGCCATTCAGTCCTCAATCTCCTTTTCCTTGGCTACCCGTGAGTACTCCAGTTTTACTATTCTATTAGTTGAGTCTTAAGAAATTATTTGGGGAGCTCCTGCTATGGTGCAGTGGGTTAACGATCTGGCGTGTCTTTGTGGAGGTGCTGGTTCAATCCCTGGCCCTGTGCGATGGGTTAAGAATCTGGCATTGCTGTGGGTGTTAGTGTAGGCTGCAGTTCCAGCTCAGTCGGATTCAGTCGCTGGCCCAGGAACTTCGATCTGCTGCAGGTGCAGCCAAAAAAGAAAAGAAAAAAAAAAAGAAATTGAGTCATGAAAATGACATAAAAGGGTGGAAAATGAAGTTATTCAAATATAAATTGAGTGTTCAGAAAATTGGAAAAATCAGTGGGTAAAGTGACCATATAATTCATTTTCTGAAATGGGATACAGTTGAGATAATAGACATAAACGAAGATTATCCCTGAGAGGTATGGCTTTCTTACCAGTGGAGGATATTTTCACTAGCTCTGTTTACTTATAAAGCCTCTAGATACTGCCTAAATTGGCATAAATAGTGGTTAACATTAGTTGAATGAACTGGCTTAACCAGTTCTAATCTTTTGGTTAAATTTCTTTGATCTTTGGATTCATATTACAGTAGTATGACATATTCAAGACCTATAGACTTATATACTTTTTTTGACCAACATTTTATTATGGAAACTTTTGAGCACACAAAATTGAAAGAATTTTTCAGTAAACACCTATGAAACCACCACCTGGAGTCTATCCGTAAATATTTTACTGTAATTACATATGTCCATCCATCCATTCCTCTATCCCTCCATCAACCCATCTTATTTTTGATGCATTTCAAAGTTAAATCACAGACCTTGGTTTACTTCTTCCAAAATATGTCATCATATGCCTATTAATAATTAGAGTTTGATATTTGTTTAGTTTTTTTAGGCAAAATTCATATACAGTAAAATTCACGAATCTTGTGTATGTTTGCTGAGTTTTGGTAAATGCTTATACCTGTGTAACTCAACCCATCCCAGTATAGAACATCACCATTACTCCAGAGGTTCCTTCATGGCCCTTTCCAGTCAAACTCCACCCCCTGCCTCCCAGAGGCAACTACTGTTTTCGATTTTTTCCTACCATAGATTAGTTTGCCGATTTTCAAATTTCGTATGAATGGCGTTGTACGATATGTACACTTCCGTGTAAGCCATCTTTGATTCAGCACATTGTTTTTGAGATTTGTGTGGTCATAGGTAATATTTCATTGTCAGTTTGTTTCCAGTTTTTGACTACTATTAAAAAGAAACTTGTAGTTCCCATTGTGACTGAGAGGGTTAAGAACCTGATGTTTCTGTGAAGATATGGGTTTAATCCCTGACCTCAATCACTGGGTTAAGGATCCGACCTTGCCACAAGCTGCAGCATATGCAGATGCGGCTTGGTTTGGGTGTTGTTGCGGCTGTGGCGTAGGCCTCGGCTATAGCACCGATTCAGCCCCTAGCCTGAGAACTTCCAGATACTGCGGGTGCGGCCATAAAAAGAAAGAAAAAAAAAGAAGCTTACGCACATTCTTATACAAGTCTATTTTGGTAAAGGTACCTTTTCATTCTCTTGGGAAAAATATATATAGGAGTGGCATTGCTAGGCCACAAGGTAGGAGTATGTTTACTTTTGTTATTCCTTTTTTTTTTTTTGTCTTTTTCTAGGGATGGCACCTGAGGCATATGGAGGTTCCCAGGCTAGAGGTCGAATCGGAGCTGTAGCTGCTGACCTACGCCACAGCCGCAGCAATGCCAGATCCAAGCCACATCTGCAGCCTACACCACAGCTCACGGCAATGCTGGATTCTTAACCCACTGAGCGAGACCAGGGATCGAACCTGCAACCTCATGGTTCCTAGTCAGATTTGATAACCACTGAGCCACGACGGGAACTCCTGTTTACTTTTTATAAGAATTTACCTTTAGACTTTTCTAGCCTCTAGACTTTTCTTCAAAGAAATGGTATCATTTTATCCTCTCAACAATTCTGTAAGTCTGGTTGTTTGACTTTTTTGCCAGCATTTGATGTTTTCCATTTAAAAAATTTTAGCATTTCTGATGGTTGTATAGTGGTATATTATTGTACATATTAGCTTAAATAATTTTGCGTAGTTTTAACTTGTATACATTTGGCTAAAACCTTCATTAGATGTTAATAGCTATCATTTATTAAGCTCTTATGTGTTAAGTGTTGGGCTAGGTGGTGCTTATAAATATCACAATAACCCAGGTGATAGTATATTTACTCTACTATAATAAATCCAAAGTACCAGTGGCTTTAAAAAGTTAGAAGTGTATTCCTCTCTCCTATACAGTCCATGTGTAAGTTATCTTGGATAGTTGTTGCAGCTCCATGGTGTCAGGACCCAGGCTTCTGCTGTCTATTTGTGTCACCTTCCCTAGAAAGACAGAGTGCAAGGGAGACTAGAAATTTAAGTCTTTAGCAGGGCAGTTGTATCTCAACCAAAAATTCTGTTGCTAAGGAAGAACAGGGAATAGTAGCTATTGGCAATTAGCAGTCTTTGCCACAGGTAAAGACAGATTAAGTGATTAAAAAACTTTCCCATGGTTAGACAATTAATGAGAAAGACTCAAGTCTTTTTAATTCCAGAGCCCTTGTCTTAACCATCAGTCTAAATTCAGTAGTTCTTAAAACATGGTTCCCTGAACAGAAGCATCAGTGTCACTTTGAAATTTGTTAGAAATAGAAATCCTCAGAATCTATGTCAAACTGAAACAGAAACTAGAAAGTAGGGCCCAACAATTTGTCTTCTGACAAGCCCTCCAGATGATTCTCATGCTCAAGTTTGAGAGTCATTGTTTTATACCATTTATGGTACTGAAGTGTAAGCATGAATTTATGATAGTCACAGTAAAAAAGGCAGGAAGAATCTTTGTATCGGTTGTACTCTGTTAGATTCTAATGATATTGCTGGAGTTCCCGCAGTAAAGATCCTGACTAGTATCCATGAGGACACGGGTTCCATCCCTGGCCTCGCTCAGTACGTTAAGGATCTGGCGTTGGTATGACCTGTGGTATAGGTCTCAGACGTGGCTCAGATCTGGCATGGCTGTGGCGTAGGCTGGTAGCTGTACAGTTCTGATTCAACCCCTAGCCTGGTAACTTCCATATACCACAGGTGCAGCTCTAAAAAGACAAAAATGAAAAAAAATATATATTGCTTAAATAGTTACTTAAGGCACTCATCAACACTCATCAACAATTCAAACAGAGGGAATTTTCTACGTTGTAAACATTTTTCATGATTTAGACTTCTTATAAGATAGATATTTTACATCAGTTATTTCTGTATTTCTAGATTACTATTTCAACTGTTAGAAACAAATGGTTTAGTTATTCTGTTTACCAACAATAGCTGGTTGGCTCATTTAGAAGGTATTAGAAGGTATTAACCATATCTAATTTCAAAGGCTAATTATCAAGGAATATTTTGGCCAGACTGAAGAGGATTACCATCATCAAAAAGGCTGGAGAACTTTTTTATTTCTATTTAGATATGTGACGAATCTTACTCTTGGAGGTGCTCCATACCTCTGTAAAACAATGAAATAAGCAAGCAATTTAAAGTAATTTTATGTCTAAATATATTTTATCTTCTTTAAAAAATAATCTCACTTTTTTCTTTTGCTTTTCAGAGCCACACCTGAGGCATATGGAAGTTCCCAGGCTAGGGGTTGAATCAGAGCTGCAGCTGCTAGTCTACACCACAGCCACAGCAACTCTGGATGCGAGCTGCATCTATGACCTGCATCACAGCTCATGCCAATGCCAGATCCTTAACCCACTGAGTGAGGCCAGGGATCAAACTCTCGCATCCTCATGGATCCTAGGGTTTTATTACCACTGAGCCACAACAGGAACTCTATAATCTAACTTTTATTTAACTTCAATTTAAAAACAAAGTATGAGAAATTTAAAATACTAGGCAATGGGAGTTACTGCTGTGGTGCAGTGGGTTAATGATCTAGCTTGTCTATGTGGAGGTTCTGTTCAATCCCTGGCCTTGTGCAGTGGGTTAAGGAACTGGCATTGCTGCAGTCATGACGTAGATAGAAGCTTTGGCTCGGATTTGATCCCTGGCCTGGGAACTTCCATATGCCAAAGAGGTGACCGAAAAAAAAAAAAATTGGCAGTGTCTGTAATTACATGCTTATTTTCTTGTTTATTCATAGGTTAGAAAGGGGACTCTTTTCTGCCTCCTTTTTTTTTTTTTCTTTTTGTCTTTTTCAGGGCTGCACCTGTGGCATGTGGAGGTTCCCAGACTAGGGGTCTAATCAGAGCCAAAGCCGCTGGCCTGCACCACAGCCACAGCAGCTTGGGATCTGAGCCACATCTGTGACCTATACCACAGCTCACGGCAACGCCAGATCCTTAACCCACTGAGCGAGGCCAGGGATTGAACCGCAACCTCATGGTTCCTATTCGGATTGTTTCCGTTGCACCACAACCGTTGTTTTTTTTAATTTGATTCTCAAATAGCTTTTCAGTTTAAGGTAAATTAGTCCAAAGACTAACAGTTGTAGCTCTAACATCTATCTAGAATCTGTCCACTGCTCTCCATAGTCTCTGTTATATTCTAAATACTCATCTGGTCTTCTAGTAATCCATTCTCATCCTCTTCCATCCTGTTTTTCATTGTAGCTAGAATGATTTTCAGAATGGAAGTTGAATCATGTTACTGACCCTCTTTATAATTCTTTAATGAATCATTTTCTTTACCTTACAAAGCTCTCCATACTCTACGTCTTTGATGCTACCCTGAATCAGTTATCTGTTGAGCCATGGAAGCATACCACACTATGTATTTACTGTGCTTGTGTTGGGGTCAGCTGGAAGCCAGGAGGGTCTCCTGATCTTAGCTAGGTTCAGTCACTTATGTGAGATTAATTGGCTGTCAGTCTAGGCAACTAGGACAACACTAAGCTCTGCTTCACAGATCTCTCATGTTTTGGCAGGCTAGCCTGGACATGGTCTCATGAAATTGACAGAGTGGCAAGAGAGCAAGCAAGCCTCAGTGTGCAAGCCCATTTCAAGCTTCCAATCATAGTGTATCTGCTAATATTCCATTGGCCAAAATGGAGCACTTTGTTGAGCCCAGTATGTAGATTGAGTAGGGTCACCTCACCTGTGGAATGAGGGCTGTGCAGGTACCTAACAGTGGGTGAGACTACTGGTAAGGGTAAAGAAATGGGGCCATCATAGCACACACCCCCAGTCTCTCACCCCCACCCCCTACAAGTGCAATGTGTGCAGTGTTGGACTTACAGCCTTCTCTGGCTCTCAGTTTTACACATGTGTAAGTTCTGCCTGATACTTCTGCATTTACCCCCTCCCATCCTCCTACTCCAGGGCACTTTCACAGTGGATTCCAGAGCTGCTGCTAAGGATCCTCTTACTTAGTAATAATCTCATCCTTTTCCTCCCTATAGAAAACTATGAACAAGTTTCTTGATTTTTAAGTAAAATTTATAACTAAATCAGATACCGTTTTATCTGCTATTCTTAATATCTAAATTTATGTCAGTGAAATAATAATTTTATTTACAATACATAGCTATTACAATGTGGAAGTTACTTACTAAGGGCTTGGGGAAGTATTTAAAAATTTTTTAAGGAACCAAAAGTTGGAGCAACAATAAAAAGCTATGAAAAGTCACAAACTTTCAGTCCTTTAGATAAGTAATTATACCTGCAGAAATTTATTTATCGTACTTCAAGAATTGTTTTCATTAATCCGTCCAGTATTTATTTAGTGCCTAGTATAGTTCAGCCACTATTCTGGGCATTAAGGATATAGAAGTGAACTAATAAGCAGACTAAAAAGTCTGGTTCTTACCTTGTAGTGAGGGGAAGATAGACTGAGGGAAAAACAAAACAACACAACAAAAAAACCCTAATTATCATGTAAAATATATAGAGAGTGGTAAGATCAGTAGAGAAAAATAACCAGGAAAGAGGAACTAAGAGTGCCTGTGGGAGTGTGGTGGGTGATGTGGTGGGGAGATAGGGCAGCCCCCCTCACTAAGAAGAGAAAACCTGAAGTGAAGCACAGGCCATTCAGAAATTGCCAGATGTACACAAAGGTCTGTGCTGGAAAGTACTTATCCCATTGGCATTTATGGTGGTGGAAAGTGAGAAACAGCCTAAGTTTCTGAAAAGAAATGGGTAAATTATGGTATAGCTATATGAGAATACTACAGTACCCTTTAGAATTATTACGGAGAAATATTTAATGACATGAGAAAATGTCAGTACATACATGCATACATAACATACGCAAAGTTAAAACAGCAGTGTACAAAGCACTTTATACTCTTTAAGAACTTGTAAAAGAAAAAGTATAAAGTTTGTGCACCCAGTTGTAAAAATTATAAAAAGTGATTGTTTCTAGGTAACTTCTATTGTCATTGTGATTTTCTGTAGTGTCCTATTCTACAATGAATATATATTGCCTTTGTGGGAAGAAATTAAAAAGCTTCCCAGAGAATGAGTTTAGCATCAGCAAAGTCCAGTTGTATTATGTTCACTCTGATGAATCATGACTATTTTACTAACATAGTTATAAGATCTGATCTTAGGTGGCATCTGTGTTCTCATTTTCATACTCCCTTTTTTTCTACAGGTTTGGTGTTTATGTTCCTCTCTGCTGTTTCCACCAAGATAGTAGAGCTCATCTTCTTCTAACAGACTATAACTATGTGGTTCAGCACCAGGCGGTAGAGGAAAGTGCCTCGACTGTGGGTGGCTTGGCCAAATCCAAAGACTTCCTCTCCTTACTGCTGGAGTCTCTTAAAGAACAGTTTAATAATGCCACACCCATCCCCACCCACAGCTGCCCCCTGTCTCCAGACCTCATTCGAAATGAAGTAGAATGTCTGAAAGCAGATTTCAACCATAGAATCAAGGAAGTTCTCTTCAACTCCCTCTTCAGTGCCTACTATGTTGCATTTCTCCCCCTGTGTTTTGTCAAGGTAAGTGGTTATTTGCTTTTTTATGTACTTCCTAGATTTGTGTGTGAATGACGTAAACTGGGTATTTCTTATTTAATCCCCCTTTTCTCTGTCTCCCCTTTGGCAGCCTGGATGGTGGAGTTCGGCTGCATCTGGAGTGCACTAATACCTGGTTGGTGGATAGATATTTCTGTATCTGTGATAACACCCGTGGTGGTCTCCTCTTTTTTTTTTTTCCTTTTCTTTCTTTTTCTCTTTTAGTTCCCCCCCAGTTTCTGGGGAGAATAAACTTGTAACTTAAAATAGAATCAGTATGTGGTAGCTTAAGAGGACCAAAATTTCAGTAGTTCAGCCTACCATGGTTGATCTTAACATGGTTATCAGCAGGTTCCTTGAGTTTAACCTTTATTTAAACTTTAATTTACTTTAGTAGAAAAGAAAAATGATCTGGATTTCTCTTGGGCCCAAAATCTTTTGGGTCATTTTAGTGCCCTTCTTCACCCATTGAGGAGCACATCTGCAGCCGGAGTTGTCATTCACAGAGAACATTCACTTCTTCTAGAAAGGAAGCACTTAAAGTATAATTGCCTCTCCCTCCCACCCCTAACTCATACAGCCAGAAAGTCAGGTTGATGGATTTTGGAGGACTCTGCTCTTGATCTTTCTGCACGGACAGCAGGACAACAAATGCATATGTGACTCAGTATGGCATTTGTCTGCAGGGCGTATGTACACGCACCCGTCCCTGACTTCTTGCTCTCCAGTACCTGGATCATTTCTCTCTCCTCTGATCTCTTCCAGAGTACCCAGTACTATGACATGCGATGGTCATGTGAGCATCTCATTATGGTGTGGATCAATGCCTTTGTCATGCTCACCACACAACTGCTGCCATCCAAATACTGTGATTTGCTACATAAATCAGCTGCTCATCTGGGCAAGTGGCAGAAGCTTGAACATGGGTCCTACAGCAACGCTCCACAGCATATGTAAGTAGGTTAGAGGATAAAACTACGTAACACCCTTTTACATGCTGCTGGTCATGTTTATTTGCTTTCTATGTCATTTTTATTCTTGGCTTTGAACATTTAATTTTTAGTTTTTGTTCTACATGGATGCTTGTCATCACTCTAAACTGAACGCAGGGGACATTAACTCATTTCCACCACCATCCCCAATCCCTCCTTAAATGCCTCCTACCTTTCAACTGCCCAGTCACTCTAGAATGTGTAATTTGTTTCCCAAGTATAATCTTGGAGTTTTCTTTCAGTCCTAACCCTTTGCCCAAATTCAGAGTCATGATATATTTTTAATTCTCTTCAGAAGACTGTTAAGATTCATCTCCTCATCTTCATTGCCACAGCTAAATAGTTGGTAGCTAATTGTCTTGTATTTAGGCAGCTGGAATTTGCTTCTCTCATCTTTTCTTTCTAATAAATGTAAATTTTTCTAGCCTGCATTTTTCTTTTCTTTTCTTTCTTTCTTTCTTTTTTTTTTTTGGTTAAAAAAATTTTTTTTTGTTAGTGTTTACATTGCGTTTTTAATTGTGTTTTTCTTTTCTTCCTAAACTCACTAATTGTTGCCTCACTTTTCCTATATTTAAATGAAAACTCCCTAATTGAGTTCTTTCTGAGTATTCCTCTCATTGTCTCATTGTGTCCTCCTGTCAGTCATTTCTCTGCATGGTCCCTATGGTCCAAAATGACTGACTTTAGAACTCTTTTATTATCTTGCTTCTGAGCCCTTCATCATATCTTTCTCTCAGACCTGGACCATCTTCATCTTCCTCCCCATTATAATTTGAACATTTCACAAATTTCATCACCTAGAAATTCTTTCCTAATTAAGTGGGACAGATTGAGGTGACATTCCCTTCCCCTCTCCCCCTCAGAGTGCTCCCTTCAATTATCTGCCTTGATGTCTGATACAGATTAGCACAGGCCTTCAAGTCCAGGAACTGAGAGATTGGGCCAGGCTGAAAAGAAACCCGACTGTGGGCAAAGGACAAATTTCAATAAAAATTGAAAATACAATCCACAGTACTAGTACTGTACATCTTCAGGCTCCTGATGGCACATGGCCATGAGGTGTATCATCACTTTAATGCTGGTAAGTGTGAGCAAGGCTGACGGAACATTTTCTGAACTGGAAAGCTTCAGGGTGCTAGAAGTTTTTTTTCTTTAACATATCTAAAATGCTGTCCCAGTTCTTACCCTAGGAAACTAACCTTTCGAAAATCAAGATGAGATGAATTAACTTAGATTTTTTTAAAAAGCTTAACCTGAAGATCCCCATCCCCACCCCAACTCCATTACATTGGTGCTGGAAAGAATGAAGCTTCTTCCGTAACTTCTTTTTCCTAGAGAAACCTCTGTAAAAATAAACCAAGAAAGCGGTAAAAAGAGAAGTCTGTGTGTCGGTACTTGTGTGTCTCTGTGTTCTTCTGTTTAGCTTCTCATGTATATGAAGCATTTGAATTGTGTAATAAACAGATTTTCTGTAGCTTTTGGGGATGTAATTCTGAAGTAAATGTCATGCTAGTTTGATAATGTGATAATTTCTCTGCTATTATTGCCATCCACTTTTTCTTCTTGTTTGTTCCCTCTAGCATTTCCACCAATAGACTCTGCTCACTTGGGATTGAGGTGACAGTTCACCTGGATTTTCTGGCTCATAGATGCCTTACTTACACATTTATTTCTGCTCATTCTCCTAAGCCTCTTAAGTTCTTTGACACCAGTTAACTTTTCAGTTTCTTTCTCCTATAGAGCAATGCAGTTATAATAAATCCTTTCTAACTTCTTCCATTTAACCTTGGAATTACTGTATTTTCAGAATTCAGGCAGATGAAGCCTTGAATACTTAATCCTTTCCATAGAAATATAACTGGCTTTGCCAGACGCTATCTTATTGTAATTGTCAGCACGCTAACATTGAATTTCTTTCTCCTTTAGTTGGTCAGAAAATACAATATGGCCTCAAGGGGTGCTGGTGCGACACAGCAGATGCTTATATAGAGCCATGGGGCCTTACAACGTGGCGGTGCCTTCAGACGTATCCCATGCTCGCTTTTATGCAAGTACCGCTTATTTCTTTTCAAACATAAGCTTGAGGGTGTTAGGAGGCAACTCTGTGTGTAAGCATCTAGCACAGTACAGTGTGTATCACGTCTTAAGAAATTAATAGTAATTATTTTAATACTATAATGGCCTCTGTCCTTTGTAAATATCTTCTCAAAGGCAGATTGAAGGTGAAACACCAATATCTCAGCATAAATAGCTTGGGAGTTTCTCTAGTTATATTGGAATTCATTAAGTCTAGTATTACTTAAAACAAGTTCACAATTATTTAAGACATTCCCTTTTCATCTTAAAACTTTTATTTGTAATAGTTTGGTTTGGTGATATACTTGTTTCCATGTATCCTTAAGTAGTATTTAGTATAGTAATTGATAGTTTTAATTTTTTGGTATTTGCCATATATATCATCTGAAAATACCTTGATTTCCCCTTCAAGAGTAGGCAGATGGGGAGTGTCCGTTGTGGTTCAGTGGTAACAAATCCAACTAGTATCCATGAAGATGTGGTTCGATCCCTGGCCCTGCTTAGTGGGTTAAGGATCCAGTGTTGCCATGAGCTGTGATATAGGTCACAGTTGTGGCTCAGATCTGGTGTGGCTGTGCTGGGGCATAGGCCAGCAGCTGTAGCTCCGAGTTGCCTCCTAGCCTGGGAACTTCTGTATGCCACAGATGCGGCCCTAAAAGCAAGGGAAAAAAAAGTAGGCAAATGGCATGATCTTTGGCCTTTTACCTTTTCTTGGATTAAAAGGAGAAAAGGCTTAAAAGTTTAAAAGGAAAAAGGAATAGACACTCCCCAAACCCAGCTTCTCTCTCATTTCAATTTATGCCTTGGGTTATGTTCTATTCAGTTTTCCAGAAATTCTTGTTCTAGGAGGCAGAAGTATTTACTTATAAGAGAAAAGCCAGTTGATTAATGGGAGTGGGGAAAAGAAGTTACATGCAGGGGACTGTTTTTAGTAAAAACGCCCATAGTACAGTGCATTGCCTTTGAATGGAGGTCATATTCTGAAAAAGAATTGAAGATACTTACCTATATATATCTGTTTATCTATTTATTTAATACTTGAATCTCTTTGTCCCTCCCAGCCCTCTACCCACCCCTCCCGGTTCTTTATGAGGGTACTTGGACTTTTTGGTTATGTAGGTGTTTGCTGCTAAAGACCTTTTAATTAAATACTGTGAGCTTGCATCATGCAGGATGCTTATAAATACCAAGGTAGGGGAAGGTGGGGCAAGGTGAAAGGCCTTTGAATGAGGAAACTACAGTCATCTCCTAGACTCCTGTGGGATTGCCTGAAGATGGAGGCGTGGACTTAAGTTATAACTACATAAGCATTTGGTTTCTAAACCATATATTTAATTCAGTTAGCTGAATTCTATAGGCTGTAATGACTTCTGTTGGAAACCTCTAGTAACCAGAGAGTTTATTAAAATGTTCTGCTTGAAAAACAAGTATTTTCCTTGCTGGTGTTGTTGGATAGCTGAAGAATCAGGTGGAATCCGTAGATGAAAGATTAGGGAAAATTAACTTATTACTGATTTTATGTGACCAAACAGGTAAATCAGTGCTTCTCCAAGTGGTGGTTGGGTCATTTAGAATCTCTGACAGAACCTAGGAATTTGCAGTGTTTGCGTTTTTGGAAATGATTCTTAAGTACACTGAACTTTGAGAACACTCGCTTAAAATGTGCCTGTTATCTATATCTGTTAGAATTTAAAGCCTGTCTTCACATTTCTACTCATTCAGTTTACAGCTTAACCTACACATTTAATTATAACTTATAATTGCCATGGAATCTGAAATTGCCTGTTTTTTTTTGGTTGGTTTGTTTGTCTTTTAAGAACGTTAATTCTGAGCCAGTTTTATACATGATATTTCTGGATATCATGTAATAAAACTCAGGTTAAACATTTCTTCCTCCTGCAGAAGGATTCTGAGAACCTGGCTACTTTTAATCATTAGCTGTCATAATGATTTGGCTTTATTCTCAGATTTGAGCTCTCAAGTCTGAATTAGTTGTTTTAGAACTGGTATACTACCATTGCCACAGTTTGCAACCTATGACCTCTGTCTTTTTATTCATAATACATTGTTATTAGTGAATCAGGATTTAGCCTCTTAGAGTGAAGGATTTGGTAGGAATGAAAACAGTGAACTGTTTTTAGCCAAATGACTAATTTTTCCTTCCACATTGTTCTGTCTTTGTGTACCCTAGTTCTCAATATCCAGAAAAACAAAACAAAGCAAAACAAATAGCATGGTGGATAACAGTTTTAGATAAAAATAAGAAATTACTTTATTTCAAATCACATCACACCTCCACTCCCTCCAGACTTGTCTAGTGTAGATGTTTATGTCTTAGACCAGCCCACAAGCAAACAGTGATGTTTACTTTTTAAGTGGTTACATTTTAAGAGGTTATGAGTTACCTACGTAATATCCTCAATTTTTTTCCTTTTGCCTTTTAAAATCTAAAATATTTCCTATTTGGTCCTTCATCTTAGATAAATAAATATACTTTTGGTTATCTGAAATAAAGTACATACCTAAAATAGAATCTAGGAAAAATCTTTAGAGGCAAAGTTCTTTTGGATATAATCCCTTTTCACATCTCAGACACATTGAAATAAAAATGTATTTCATTTTTTCTTGGAGTTCTTCTGTGGTGCAGCAGACTAAGGATCTGGCATTGTCACTGCAGCGGCTTGGGTCACCGCTGTGGTGTGGGTTCAATTCCTGGCCCGGGAACTTCTGTATGCCACGTTTGCAGCCAAAAAAAAAAAAAAGTATTTCATTATTCCTTGAAAATAATGAAATAAAAGAAAAGGGTTTGGGTCTCTATAGCAGGAAATAGCCTGACCAATATTCAATAAGCAGATCTACTTGTTAGTGCACGTAGGAGCCTGTAAATATGAAAAGATTTTAGGAAAAAAATGTGAGAATAACTGCAGTCTTTTCTATGAAATAACATTTTGCTTTTTAACTTCCTTACAGTTCCTGTTTCATCGTCCATTAAGGCTGTTAAATCTGCTTATCCTTATTGAAGGCAGTGTTGTCTTCTACCAACTCTATTCCTTGCTGCGGTCGGAGAAGTGGAACCACACACTTTCCATGGCTCTCATCCTCTTTTGCAACTACTATGTTTTATTTAAGCTCCTCCGGGACAGAATAGTATTAGGCAGGGCATACTCCTATCCACTCAACAGTTACGAACTCAAGGCAAACTAAGCTGCCTCTCAACAATGAGGGAGAACTCAGATAAAAATATTTTCATATGTTCTATTTTTTCTTGCGATTTTTATAAATATTTAAGATATTTTATATTTTGTATACTATTATGTTTTGAAAGGTGGGAAGGGCAAGGGATATTAAATGTATCCATAAACAAGGTGATGTGATCTTTCATGTGTTAGTATATTTGAATGATACACAGAGGAGAGGAGTGCCTCTCCAGTAAAGAGATTGATTTGTTTGTATGGCTCTGGAATAACTCATTCATTTATGAACATATCTCATATATCACTTGTCAGAGTACTTTTTGTATGTCTGCTTTCCTTCCAATCCTTCTCGTTATCTTTAGTCCTCAGTTGGCCTTATTGCTCCAGAAAGGGAGATCAGTGGAGTTGCCTGACAGCACTCACTGTCTTTTTCTCTGACTGGCAGATAGTATTGGAATGCATGGAGGAAGAGTGGGTTTTGGTCCTGGTGGGGTTCTCTTTGTTGCCATCTAGGCAGAAGCATTTCTCTCTGCCCAATGACATTTAAATGTACTTTTGCGTAAGTTACTGTCCTGAAACAGGATGTTGATGTCACTTTCCCTGTTCTTTCACTTTTGCCTGTAAAGATTTTCCTTTTATTGTTGGCTCTTTGAAATAATACCTAAGGACAAAATAGGGCCCACACTCAGAAGGAACTGGTGTGTGAGTGGATCAGTGGGAGCAGATCCCCTGGGGTATGGTCAGGTTGGGGTATGGGCAGGTTGAAGATCCCAAGTACCTGGAAGAATGGTGCCGCCTAGTAGCAACCCATGTGTGGATTTGTGAGCAGAAGTGAAATATGAGGAGTTACCTTTTGTCCTCAGTTTGCTGTGTGTGTGTTTTAATTTCATACTCCAGAACCTTCATGTCTGTGAGCATTAGCCCTTTTCATTCCATGTTCTTGAGAGGTGATAAGCTTAGTCAGTTGATGTCACTAGTCATTTAAACTTCTGAAGCCTGTCTTGAGAGCCTGAAATACATTCTTATGTGTTTTCTATGCTCACTTTGGCATTTTTACACTGTGAGGCTTTTGGTGAAACACAATGTGGCTTATGAAGTAAAAAAGAAAAATCATGTAATTCATAAGCTGGCTCTGAAAACAATTTTCTTTTTAAATTTTTGCTTTTTAGGGTCGCACCCATGGCATATAGAGGTTCCCAGGCTAGGGGTTGAATCGGAGCTACAGCTGCCGGCCTGCTCCACAGCCATAACCACACGGATCCAAGCCAAGTCTACGACCTACACCACAGCTCACAACAACCAGGATCCTTAACCCACTGAGTGAAACTTCCAACCTTCCTCATGGATCCTAGTTTGGCTCGTTACTGCTGAGCCACGACTTCCTGAAAACAATTCTTGCAGAAGAGTTCCCAACAGGTTTTCAGCAAAGGCAGCATTATGAGGAGTAGGTATGTATACAGCTGTTCAAGGTGACTGCTCTGTTTAACCATTGTTTCCTGAAATTGTTTGATACACTTTTTTTTTAAGTTACATTATTTGGCATTCAGTCTGAGTCTGTTCAGTCCTTTAACAAATATGTATTGACCACCAGGCACTATATTAGGCATTAGGAATGTAGCAGTGATTAAGAAAAGCAAAAGCCCTACCTTATAGCGCTTACAATGTAGGGATTAGGAGCCGCAAAATGTGCCATAAGTATAAATATAATGTCTCCTGGTAGTAATGATAAGTGTGGTAAGGATAGAAACTAAATCAGAGCAAGGAAATAGAAAGTATAGGAATGGCATTGCTAGAAGGCATCTTTGAGGAGATGATTTTTTTTTTTTTTTTTTTTTGAGCAAAGACCAGATGAAGCAAGACTGAACCATTTAAAAATAGCTTTGGGGAGAATTCCATGTTATAGCATCAGCAAAGGCAGTGAGTGCCCTCAGGTGGGAACAATGTTAGTATATTGGGGAAATAGCAAGATAACCAGTGTGTTGGTGGTTTTTTGTAAAATGGTTCAGCCTAAATATGGTGGTTCTTGGAGTGAGTTAGGGTGGCAAAGCTGCCATCTCAATAGTCTTTCGTTAAGATCTTAAAGATGCACTTGTTTAGACTAACAAACATTTTAATGAGATTACTTGACTGCTGAGAGCAAAATGGGTGGCCTGGGCACAAGATGTCTCATCACAGTGGTCCCCAGTCTGGTTCTGTCATTGAAAAGTAGCCCAGATAACTGACTGGAGATAATCAATTAGTCGTGTAAACTGACATGATTCCCCCTTCTTGTTTGACCTGTCTTGGCCATATTCTATAAAGAAATAGCACAGGAAGACCAAATGACAGCCTGGCCACACAAATGAGTGAATATAATAAACATAAATTAACTTTGGCTAACGGAAGTGCAAAGTGCTCCCTTTCTCCTTCCAGATATGACAGCATTGGGGAGATAAACCTTTCAGTTTATCATGCTCCTACCCAGGTCCGTTGACCTTGGTAGGTGCTACATTCAGATGCAACACAGGAGAGAATGTTCATGCTATTAAGTAGGAATCGTGTGAAAGAAAGGACACTATCTTTGTTGAGTGATGGGAAGAAGTGCATACTCATTAAATAGTGGCCTTTTTTGTAACTGTTAAATATTGGGAAATGGTGTGTGTAAAATGGTATAGCAAAAGATAGGTTAGGTGAACTTGGGATACTGGAGAAGGAAAGAGGATGCTTGGCCAGTCTGGGTGGCCTAAGGTGAATAAGCATGTCAGAGTAGTGTAAGGTAGCTCACAAGCATTAGCATAATGGAAGTGTTCCTCAATATCCTGTTTACTCCAGTTTCATGTTATATTCTCTAAACTTCTTTCCCTTCCCTCCCTATCAGTTACCTCCACACCACCTCCGTTGTTTACATCTACTGAGCAATTACTATGTGCCAGATGCACTGAATGCCATAGATACTGATGTTCAGAGTACATTAACTAGAAGGCAGGCAAGTAAATTAATAGTCATAACACAAAGGTGTTCGGTCAAGGAATACTCAGGAGGCAGAGTTGATACAGAAAAGAGTGATCAAGGTTGTTTGGAAACTGCAGTGTCAAGGAAGGCTTCACTGCATCAGTAACACACATGACGCATTTTAAAAGAAGACTGGTTTACCACTGAGATGAGGGAGGGAGGGTGGGCTCATGTGGTGTGAACAGAATATTACAAAAACTTGCATGGATTTGCACTGATTTTTAACTAATAGCTCAGTAATGCTAAAGAGCTAAATAAGAAATAGGTTACAGAGAGACTTGAATTCGACATTAAGTGGTTTGGATTTTTAATATCAGGTAGGTCACAGATTGTCAAAGGAGTGATCCTTGGATACTGCCTCAGATCTACTAAGTTAGAATCTTCAGGATGAAGCCAGTAATATGCATGTTTCACAAGCACTTCAGGTAATTAAGTGGACAGAAGGCTGGGAACTTTTGTAGATAGAAAACATCTAGTGAAAGATTTTAAACTGAGGACTTAGGACCCCAAAAGTTTTCAGGTCAAGGGTTCTGGCAGTGTAATCTCTGGACCAGCAACATCAGCATCACCTAACTGGGAACCTGTTAGAAATGGAAAATTTCGAGCCCTAACCCAACAGTATGCTGATTCAGAAACTCTGGATAGATTGTAGAAGTCCATTTGAACATACTCTCCAGGTCATTTTGATGAGAACCACTGTTGTAGGTCACTTTGGCAGCAATGTGTAGGATAGGTTTGGAGAACAAGGGGGTATAAGTTAGAGCAGGGAGACCAGTTAGCCAATGATTTTAAAAGTCTATGTAAGGGAGTCCCCTGGTGGTCTAGAGGTTAGGATTTGGCACTTGCACCTCTGTGGTCTGTGTTTGATCCCTGGCCTGGGAACTGAGGTCCCATATCAAGTTGCTGTATGCTGTGGCTGGAAAAAAAAAATGAAAAGTCCATGTAAGAGAAAATGGGAGTGGGGGTGGGGTGCCACCACTGGGTGATAAGCCACAGACATGGATAAGATAATGCAGGCAAAGTATATGGAATGAAAAGAAGGAAGGACAATTCTGATGAATAACAACATTTAAGGGTAGAGGAAGAAGAAACTTTCAAGTGAATAACACTAAGGAAATGGTAAAGAGATGATGAGGTGAATTAAGAGTTTCAAGAGAGGGGAGTTCCCACTGTGGCGCAACGGAAGCGAATCCAGCTAGGAACCTGAAGTTTCAGGTTCGATTCCTGGCCTTGCTCAGTGGGTTACGGATCTGGTGTTGCTGTGAGCTGTGGTGTAGGTCACAGACGCGGCTCGGATCCTGTGTGGCTGGGGCTGTGGTGTAGGCCAGCAACTGTAGCTCCTATTGGACCCCTAGCCTGGGAACCCCCATATGCTGCGGGTGCAGCCCTGAAAAGAAAAAAAAAAGTTTCAAGATAGAAATGATTAACAGTGTAAGAAGTCAAGAAACAGAATTGACTGTTGACTTTGGTTATTAGACCATTGGTAACTTTAGCAAGAGAAATTTAATGGAGCAATGACAGTGGAGGTCAGGTTGCAGCTGGCTTGGAGTAGTGACTTGGAAGGAAGGGTGCTTGGGAGCCCTTGAGAAGAGGAATAGCATTTCATCTGAGCTCAAAAGAGGTTTAGGTATACACATACATGAATAAGGGAAGGTGACAATGGGAGGAGGAGGAAACACATCTGGCAGCCTAAACTTGTGAAGCAAGCTAATTTTTTTTAGGAGTGGTCTATCTGGGGAAGGGAGTAACCTTTGGGAGTTTTGGGAATGAGGCCACCACTGAGGTGGCAAACCATAAATTTCCAAAGGCTTTCATCTTGGTTGTATGATTTTCTCTAGTCTAGACACAGTTAAAGGGTAGAGAAGATGGGTAGTAGGAGTCCTGGTCCTGGTTTGGAGGTTTGCCAATCAGGTGTGGCAGGACTAGTAGTCAAGGGAGTCAGTAGTGCTGCTGAGAATAGCTGAGATGATGCGCCTTGGGGTCTGGAAAGGCTATGGAGGAATGAAATCCGGTGAGGGTACCGTCCATCAGAAAGAGCTGGGGTGGTAGGCATCAGTCATCTTGAGCAAGTAGAAGGAATACAGGTGTTCCAAGAAAGGGATATGGGAGTTTAGGATCACATTATTCTGGGTTGTGAGACTGCCTGGTGTATAACCCTGGAAGCAAATGGTTGAAGTTGAGTAGAAGCAAAAGCTGTAAGCAACTGAAGCAAAGGTGTTGGGTAAAGTTTCCTCAGGAACACTGAAGTCCTGAGAATCCAGGATGATGGTGGGACACGAGGTAGGGAAGAAACAGGGAGCCTGGTAGCAAAGACTGGGAAATCTGGGAAACGAACTACTTCATGGCCACAAGTAATGGAAAAATTAAAATAGCTGGCTGTCATAAATTTAAGTAGTAAGAGATTTTTATATGAGATAGGAAGAAACGTGCAGAAGCAGGAGTGAGGAAATGGATAACTGGTTTCTGGGCTTTTTGCCGTCTGTGTCACGTGGGAGAAATGGACAGGGGAAGAAGTGTCCTTATGTGAGTGTCAGGTTTTATTGAAGTAAGAAATGGTGGCAATATTCAGTGGAGAGGTTGTAAGGAGGGAAGGACTCTGGAGGAACTAGAGTCCTCAGGAAAGATGAGTGAGGGAAACTGTATGTTGCCAGTTTAGGGGGTGGTAGGGGTGGTGGGCTCACTCTGGAGAGAAGCAATGTTGGGATCTGGGAGTATATAGGATAAAAAAACATTTAGGGCAGTAATGAAGGAGCAGGAGCAAGCCTGAGTAGTGTAAAGTTCTAAATAGACTATTGCCAAAATGCTGGTATTTTTATCCCTTTGGTAACGTATTTTTCACTGCAAATATCACCAGGTTGTGAGCCTATTTCATATGATTGTTTTTCCTAGGGCCTGTCATTTCCACTCATTGAGCACCTCATGGCGCCCCCCACCCAGCCCCTTCTGTGATAATATATGCCAGGATAGCAAACTTACGCTCCCCCCCCACCCCTCCCCCCACAGAGCACCATTAACATAATCACTAAAAAATTAGTCCTCCCTGATTAATTCAAGTAGTAGAAAAACTGAATTCACATCTCTGCAGATAGACCTGTAATATGCCTTAAGCTGTGGAGTTTTGAGAAGCAGTAGCTTTTTTTTTTTTTTTTTTTTTTTTAGGGCCGCACCAGAGGCATATGCAAGTTCCCAGGCTAGGGGTTGAACTGGAGCTATAGGCACTGGCCTACACCACAACCACAGCAATGGCAGATCCAAGCCACATTTGTGACCTACACCACAGCTCACTGCAACACTGGACCCTTAACCCACTGAGCGAGGCCAGGGATTGAACTTGTGTCTTCATGGGTACTAGTTGGATTAGTTTTCACTGAACCATGACAGGAACTCCACAACTCCTTCTCATTTTTCAGTATAATATCCATTGATTTATATTGGGTATCTTGGGTGGGATGTTTGATTGCAACAGTAAGAGAGAAGTTGCAAATATTTGACAGTTATTAAGATGTAACAAAAACAAGAAAGCTTTGCTGAAGCAAACCTGGAGGAAATAAAAAATGACATCAAACAGAACAAACTAGAACAATGAGCCTGAATACATATAATCCACTTTTCCTATTATTGGTTTTGATGACCCCCGTGTCCTCTAGTTCATAGTGCCATCATGAGCATTATATTTCATATCATTTATTAGAGTACATTTTAAAGCATACAATCTGTTTTTACACTTAAATGTCTCTATGGATAGGTTTAATATTTATGCTTTTTTAATCAATAGAAAAACATTTTGATTATATCTTTGGAAACATATTTTGTCAAGGTCAACAAACAGCTGAAATCATGTAGCTTTCTAATAGATCCCTTTGAGAAAGTGCTTTACCTTGCGGTAATATAAGCCAGGAAGTACTATGGCATTAAGTTAATGCAAAGCATTGTGATTCACCCAGTAAAACACATGGCTATGTACTTCATGGATTTCTTATACCTAACTACATCCTCCATCCTCATAGAATTGATCCCTGTGTTATTCATGAACTTCAATGCTACTACATGATTTACTGTATCCCAAGCAATCAGTGGTGGCTCCAATTTTACACTTTCTGGGCTGAACCTGATCTTATGCAGTCACCCTTCTTCCGTCTATTCCTCTCCATGCCTGGAAAGGTGCCTGCTCCCTCTACAGGCTCGACTTTGCTAGGAGAGGTGTTGACAAAGTTTCTTTGTCACTCCACATTTTGAAACTGACCTTCCTGCTGGAAATGCCGTAAATCATACTCCTAGCAACAAGAAAGAGTCTGTTGTCCTCATATAGGACAATCTGTGATAGAATGTGGCCCTAATCAATCCTGGAGAGAATTGGACCCACCCTGAAGGTCTCCGATTCCAATCCTGGACAAACGAATCTTATGTCTCCCAGTAGCTCTTCAGGCAGAAGACAAGGCCTTGTGTAGGCAAATGACTATCCCACTCAACTTTAGTCAAGTGCAATTATGTGCTAAATAGTAGACATGAAAGTAACAATTTACGTTGACTTCATCATCAGCAGGAGTTAACCCATTTTGTGATGATGGTGTCTAAAACCCCCTCTCAAGGAGTATGGAAACTTGATATTACCTGGCTCATCTGCAGAGATCCAACAGGACTTCACAACCAAACCAAAAGGCCATAGGAAACCTCAGAACTATTTATTCTTAGTTTCCACTCTCTGATTTTTTAAGTGACAAAACCAAAATTCTCAACACCTGAATGTCTTTCTAGCACCTTCTACTGGATTTTTAATTGTGTTTAATTTGATTAAAGTCAGTGGGTAACTTGAACACTATCAGCAATCATATTAATAGATGCTAAGTTGCTACCTGTTTTACCTCTCTGCTGTGATTTGGCAACTTAATGGTTCTAAATCTTGCTCCTGGTTGCTTATAGGCTGTTTCATTTGCTGCCATCCTGCTCTCCTTTTTCATTAGACTCTTCAAAAACTTCAGAGTTCTAAGGTACCCAAGTGCAGTGTCTCTAAGTTCTTGATAAATATTGTCTATTGAGGAGGATGTTTACATTTTTAATCTCCCCACAATCCAGAATTTTGAGTTGGCCAATATTTTGAATTTTACGACTTAGATTAGGCCAATAGTGTCTTGATCAGGTTTTTGGTCAGGCCTCTTCATATTCCATTTGAACTAAAGAATAAAGACCAAATTCCCTCTACCTGGTACATTTTGGCAAAAAAGGAAAAAAAAGAAAGCTTGCCAATAAATATAGATTATTATCTTCTTAAGCAACCGTTAACACTGAAAGAAATATTAGAATATGCATACATTGTACTTCAACATTTAAAATTAGGCACCCCCATTCTGAGGACTGATAGCTGATTTGAAGGCACCCTTTGAGAAGATGATTCTGTAGCCCTCTCTAGGGCACCATGTGGAACCTCCTGTAAAAAGCAGCACCTCCTTTCTCCTTACCCTCGATGGAAACAGGCAGCCTGATTCCCATCCAGCCATTCTCAGGGAGTTCATTTTTCAATCCCAAGTGGATGGCCAAATAGGCAATCTCAGGAGATTTGAGGGGATCAATTTTGGAGGAAAAATGTAATGAGTTTTCCTTGTCATGCAATGGAATTTCACCACTGCCAGGCTAGCCCCAGCTCACAGGAAGTTTACGAATAGGGTCCACACTTTAGCAGCAGGACACTGACCAAGAAGGTGAGTCAGCTTCCAAGGCCTTCTGGGTTGATCATCTGGGAAAACTCAGAGTAGGAATTATCTCCAGACAGTTTTCATCTCATGATGACATACACACACACACACACACACACACACACACTCCTGAAGATGATTCTACGAATGAAAGATGGCAGAGTCAAGGAACATGGCAGCCATTTAATAAATCTACACAGGCGCCTCAAGTTCAACTCACTTGTTTATGTAAATGGTGGCTTCTTAGTCTATCCCCAAATAAAAATATACCCTCTAAGTGTTACAAACAAAAATTTAAAATAATCATAAAATAGTTTAAATATTTCATTACTCGGCTCAGAGTTCTGATGGTGAAGCAAAGTGCGGTTCCCTTCCTCTCTCACATTCTCACTGGAACACTGTCTTTATCAAAGCATAGACAGCACAGTGTACTGAGATTGACTTAAAGCCTATCTGCCACATTTGCTGATAAGGCAGGAATGTACTTTTCAAATCTCCCAAAAGCAGCCTTCCTCATCTGGCACCACTATATTTCTTCACCTTGCTTCCATAGAGGGAAAAACTCTATACCCTAGGACTTTTCTTATGGGTTTACATCTCATTGGCTGTTGGTCCAATGTCTTGCTCATCGAATGAGAATGCAAAAAACACTGACCAAAGGCCTATTAACTCTTCCCTTGCTCACTCATCTCAGTGCCATCTGAAAGCAGAACTCATCAGCTGGCCTGCCAATTGTTTCTGCCATAGACACTGGCTTAAATGGTACAGGACAAAATTTCAAAACTTTACAAGGCTTATCAGGGAAGAAGGGAGAGAGGAATACGTATCCGTTGCAGGGCATCACCTTCTAATTTCTCACTGGAGGAGGTAACTTCAGTTCAGCCCTTACCCAGCCCAGCATCAGCCCTGGTTGTGAGATCTGCCCAGAGTTAACTGCTAGCCCTTCAAGAAATTTCTGCAGTGATTGAGCTTTTGGACAGTTTAGCTAGCCTTGAACCTCAGAAGAGGCACATTAGGGGCTAAAAATAGATCCTGTCTTTCTGTTTCTCAAACAAGACAGTTATCTTAGAAAGTTTGAAAGTGTTGATACCTGGATCGGTTTTGCCTTGAGAAGGGCTTCTGTGAAGCCCTTTTTGGAAGAGCACCAAAAATCTGCCAACAAGTTGTGTTACTTCTCCTTCCTCTCTCCAGCTGAAAAGAACCATCTGAAGTTCTAAATAACTGAAATAAAACCAGATTGGTTTATTGCATCTGCTTGCATATAGATAAAAGAAGAGCAGGTCTGAGTGCCTGGGGTGGGTGGTGGATGAAGGGGATTAAGGAAGGGAGAGGCGAGCTTCAAGTCTGCTCTTGAGCAATGGAGGGCGGGGGAGGAAGGAAGGCAGCCCCTGGCTAAAACGAAATACATTTTCAAGAAAGGCAGCTCTCACCAAGAAGGAGTGATGGCCACCCTGCAAGGGCTCTTTCCTCTAATGGTAAGGCTCCCTCCTTCTCCTGTACTCTGGTCCCAGCTTAGTGTGAATGGAGCGTGAAGCTGAGCTAGAGATGTTTTCTGCTAATACACCACTGATTTCAAACACTTCAAGTCTGGAGTATAGTTCTGCCTAAATATGAGGCTTTTCTCTACGATGACATCCTGTCCTTGAACGCTGATGTTAGAAGGAGAGCAGATCAGTTCACCGCTGCATACCTAACTGAAGATTGAGCACATCTAAGTGAGGTAACCCTTAGCTCAGCTCCTATCCTCTCTGGCTACCGGATTTATAAAGCAAAGGGCAGGACAATGGCAGAGTCTCAAATTAATAAAAGCCAGAGCCAGAAGGTCTTCTTGGGTTGTGCCAGTCTCAGAGTAGAGATTCTGATTTTCTATGCTGGTACATGGTGCCATCTGGGACGGGTCAGCAGGGAGTTCAGGGAAAGAGCCTGGGTAAATTCACCCACTGGATATCTAAGTGTACGTTAGTTTGCATTTCCAAATCTGCTTCTATTCTGGATAGTATGCTTTTACAAAGCTTATCAGAAAACTGGTCTAAAAGAACACATACTTTAGAGAGCATTAAAAAGCATGAAGTAAATAGGAGGTCTTCAAACCTCAATAGCAACATTTTCCAACACAGGCATAGGATTTCTCTCTTTCGAAATAGATTACCACATCCAGCTCTCACGGTAGTAGATCATGGCACTGGGGGAATGACGCAACTCATAAGCCCCAGGTATCACTGGAGGCCAGCATCTCATCCTTTTCCCTCACCTGACCTTTCCCTGCCTGCTCATATAGGCTTATTTGTGTTTCATCTTTTGGTCCTTTACTTGACCTCTCTTCTGGCAAATGGCCTAATTAATACATGGTCAAAAGGCAGAAGAAAGAGAAGAGGCCCAAATAAGACCAAACTTGGATAACCTCTGCCTGGAAAAAGGCAAGTTGCCCCTATAATAACTTCCAGATGAATCATGAATTTTTTTTTTTTTCAGACACCAGTAGGTGAGCTGCTGTCATTCTATTTGCCTCCCACTTCTTGCATCCAGAATCACTGATCTCCGCTGGGGCTGGTAAAAACAGCTGGTTGAGGTCTCTAGTCTCTGGCCATTCTTAGGGATGGTCATTTTATTCCTAAGTGTAACCCCTTCTGGTGTGACCCATGTGTTTTCTGCCAACTCTCCACAAAGAAGCCCAGGGGAAATTGTCTGAGTGGGACTTCTGATAGGGGACAGCAGGACCTTGGAATCTGTCCCTGTAGATGAGGTGGGCGGGTGGTCCATAATGGGGAAAGGAGGACTGAATAAGATTAGGCTCTGAGGTCTTCCTGGTCTTGACCTGTGGAAAGGCTTAGAACTCCCTGACGGGCGCTCGATTTTTGAAGAAAGAAGGTTGTCTCCGGATGGCTCTGTCTCTGATGTGCGCTTTCGACATTGCACGACTGCATCCTGGGAGGAGAGCAGGTTGGGCAAATCTGGTTCTGGAGAAAGAGTGGGTCCCTCGCACATGTGAGGTGCGGTGGAGTCCAGAGGTGAGGACTCGAGGGGTCCTATATCTTGCTTTGGTTTCTCTTCCTGGGGGCTTTCCAAGGAGGAGAGAGAATCATCTTTGGCACGTTTCTGAGAGGTCCCACCAGTTGAACCGGGTTCCTCTTGGCTCCTCTCAAGAGGCTGAGCTCCATTCTCCTCTGAGCTCTGGGAGGGCAGGGGCTGTGGGATCTGGGTGTACTGAATTTTGGGTGGGATGACCGGGACGGCCCTGGCCTGGCACATTTTGACCATGAAGGAGGTTCTCACAGCTGACACACTCACAGGAGCTGAGTTACGGCGGCCTGTCAGGGCATGAGTGACAATGTCCAGGTCCTGAGACTCTTGGGAATATACCCTCCAGGGGTCTACTTTACAGTGCGATGGGGTCATCCACGTGACCTCTGGGTCTCCTGGCTCAGAGAACTGCATTTCAGGTGAACCAAAGGAGGCCACATTCTCAAACCGGAATAGGTCAGTGATAGGAACGGCAGAGTCCAAGTTGAGAGAAGAAGGCCTATTTTTCCCCTTTGGGGGCCCACATTCAGTGCTCTTCAGCACTAACTTTGGGGGATGCTCTCCAGGTGAGATGCTGTCCTGCATGCCAGGCGAATACTCCCTGCTGCTCTCTGGCCCAGGAACACTGTCTTGCTCAAGTTGAGGGTTGTGGTGCCCCAGGTGTGGCCCCAGTTCCTCTCCCTCTACTAGGCTGACAGGGCTGGTTTCTGCTGATTTGGGCGGCAAACCACCTGGTCCCTTCTGGTTGGGAGGATCCTCTGTCCTTTTCAGGCCAGAGAACTCTTGAAAGGATCTCACAGCTTTCTCATCCCATCCAGTAACATCTCTGCTGGGTGCCAAGGGCTGCAGAGGTTCGGAATTCCTCTCTGCTTCAAGATTATCACAACTGCTGGAGGAGGGACCCTCAAGAGTCCACTGGCTCTTAACCATGATTTTGCTGTCTAGAGAATGGCTCTGGCGAAGGCTGGGCCTGTGGGAAAGCCTCTTCTCCAATCGGTGGCCCTGGGAGCCCTGCATCTGTGCCTCCTGCACATCTTTCAGGGTAGGGGAGTGCAGGGGACTTGTCACCCACTGGGGCTCCTCCCAGGGCTCCACCATCTCCAGGCCATGCTGGGCAATGTCTGTCACAGTGTCGTCTTCATCACAGTCTGAGGGCTCCTGTACTGAGTGGGTTACATCCCCTTCTCCTTGTACAGAAATCTCAACCTCCCTGGTTGGGCTTGGATAGCTAGAGCCTTTACCTTCAGGAGCAGTAATCTTTGAATTTTGCTTTTCATTCTGTTCTGGAGAGGCCTCCTCTTCCTGACAGAGATTGGGGATCCCAGGGCTGCCTTTGGACTTCAGCTGGTCTGTATATGGATTTGTTCTCAAATTCTCAGATGAATCTTCTCTCTCAGGGCTACCCATCAATAGCTGGACTAGAGGTGCCTCCTCCATAGGAGTTGGAGGGGGAGGAGAAGGCGGGAGCAAAGGAGACAGATTCCCTGGGCCTCCCCCCTCCATCTTTGCTTGTGGAGAAGCCATCTCAAATGTAACTATTTCCAGAGGAGTCAGGCTAGCAGGGTCTGGGCGCAGGCCCTTCTCCAGCTCGCATCTCTGGAGGATGCTGGTTGTCTCTACCCTTTCTCTATTGGCTGCTGCAGAGATTCCTTGTGTGCTCTGATTGGTTGGATTCTTAGTGCACTCCTCCAGAGGGGCTGAGATTGGAGCTGGGGCAGAGCCACAAGGTAAGCTCCTGGGAGACTCTGGGGAAGCAAAAGGCACGGGACTAGATTCGAGAATAGGCTGAGTTGGGCTGATCTTAAGAGCTGGTGGTGGCAACGAGGAGAGTTCCTCCTCAGATTCAATAATTTTCAGCTCCTGTTGTATCTCAGGCCATATCAGGACATTGGCCAGATCGTCTTCATCCTAAAAAATATCAAGAAACTGATTACTTAGAACCAAAGACTCTTGGTGCTGACATGTAGACTATTTCCCAGGGAGAGTGAAGGGACTGGAACAGTGCCCAGCCACACCCCCTCGCTTACAAAGGAAGAAGCATTAATAATAACTGTGGATATTTATTTATGCTTAGCATGTGCCATAACATGTTTAACTGTATTTTCTTAACTTTCCCAAGAACCCTAAAAGATAAATACTACTGGAATTACTCCCGTTTTAGAGATGAGATTTATGTTGAAACAGATTAAACAATTTACCCAAGTCACACAGTAGCAGCTCAGGATTCTAATCCAATTCAATCTACCTCAGAACATAAGCATGGAATCTTTGTGTACTGCTATCTTATAAAGCAAATCAATCTCTGATCTCATATAACCTTAGGCTGACCCGATGGCTCACAAGAATGAGATCCTCCCAGTAGAATGAAAATGTTAACTCTTGCCCTGACACCTGCTTTCCAAATAGATAAATATAGCTCCCCCCTTATAACCAAAGAAATACATATTCCATATGGGAAAAAGATTTAATGCATATTGAAAGAAAGAAGAATGAAAAATAGCAAAATGCAACACTCCTACTACCCACAATAACCGCCGATAATGTGATGGGTGCCTCCTCCTGCATCTTGTTTGCTGTTCTTGTCTCACCTCAAGTCCAGCTTTTCTTTGTCCTTGGCTCCTCCCTTTCCCTACACAAAGCCCAAAGCTGTAGACAGGAAAGGGATGAAGGGAGGCCTGGTCAGGGCCAGGGAAGCAAATTTCAGTTCCTTTCCTTTCTCGTCTGAAAGCCTTATTCTGTCCCAAGGAGAAGTCGTTTGGGGAGGCATTTCTCTCCTGGCGTGGGGGAGGGATGTGGGGGGTGAGGGTGGGGAGGGCCTTCTTGAGAGGTCTAACCTGCTACCAGCCTGCCATCACTTCTCTCCTGGCTTTGATCACACGTCATTTCATATTACAGTTAACTGGATGCCAGTCTTGCCTCTCCCAACAGACTGTGAGTTCCTTAATCAGGAACTGTGTTCATCTGTCTTTGATTCCTCAAGGCCAAAAGATGCCTGGTATACTGCGAATAATTGCAAAATAAGGATCTGTGAATTAAAACGGATTCATTGTTTTCTTTTGACTTATTTCTTTCTGATAACTCTCCAGGAATAGGATTACTTCGTTAGAGAGCAGGGGCGTTTTTGAGATCTGATTCCCCTTTTGCATTTATCTGTGTACACTTCTCTTTCGCCTACTCGACTGTGCCCTCCTTCAGGGCAGAGGCATCTCTTTACTCTCTGCAGCACCTACATGATTGATCTCTTGCTAAGAAACACTACATTTAGATGAATAAGTCAACATTGAAACTTCCGTCCACCCCACTCACTCTGCCATTTCAGTAAGTGGACTGTAGTGCATGTTTTGTTTAGATCAGATGTCCTCGATTCTTCCTTACTCCTTATCCAGTCCTTCACCAAGTCCTACTTGGCTGTTCACATAGCTCTTAAAGTCTTCCATTTCTATCCCCAGTGCCCACACCCTAGTCTAAACCACCATCTTTTCCTCATCTGGTCTGCTAAAGACTAGCCTTCTAAGTGGCATCTCCACCTCCTCTCTTGCCCTTCTCCAAGCTATTCTCCTCATAGAATAGAATTATTTTTTAAAAGATAATATTCTGTACAGATTAGAAGTTTCCATTGTCCTTAGGTTAAGCTTCAAATCCCTTCCAAGCATCCCTGCCTGATGTGGCTCCTGCTTCACTCTTAGCCTCACTTGCTCTAGTCCATGTTCCCATTCTCTAGCCTTGTTCCTTATCTCAGATTCATGGCCCCTCTTACTCTTTCTGCCTGGGAGTGTCTCCCTTTCTACTCTTCTCCCTACCCCTTTCTCCTAGCTGAGTTCTCCACCTAAATATCTGTTCTTCAGAGAAGACTTCCCTGACCCTTCTGACCCACCTCCTCCCTCTGACTAGGGTGGGCCCCCCTCCTATATGCTCCCATAGAACCCCTACTTCCATATCAGCCTAGAAAAGACTTGTTTAATGATCTTTCACCTCCTAAGCTGTCAGCTCCAAGAAGACAGGGACGGTGACCATCTTGTACACTGCAGTGATCTCAGTGCTCAGCAGAGGGTCCGACACAAAGCAGGTGTTTCATACATGTTTATAAATGAATGAATGAATGAATGGATGCCTTTACTTGTTCCCATGAATCCAGCCTGGTTCTCCTAGCATTAACTTTATCTGCTTCTCAAAGCAATGTCATCATACTCGATCCCTCCCAGAATTCAAGGCCCACAATAATCTTTGCATCATTCTCCTTCTACAAATACAAACAAATCTTACAGGAACCCTTAGTCAGCTCTCCCAGGGCCACTGTGGTGTCCCAGCACTGCTCTAACTCTAGTCCATATGACTTTTGTGCATGTCCCAGAGACCAAGTTCCTGGAAACAAGTTAAAAGGCAAAGAATTTCCTTTTCCCCTCTGGCAACTCCTCTGGGTCAAAGAGCTGTTTCCCAAATGCAAGACCCCTCCCTGGATGTCCCCAGAAAACCTCCTCACAGCTTCATCTTAAGCAAGGATACCGCCCCCCTGAAGTCTTGGCAAATCCTAGTTCTAAAAAGTGGAAAAGGTTTAGTATGCTCTGGCATCATGTTTTCAGTTCTCCAGAAGCCACAGGAGAAAGGAATCCATCCTGGAAATCTTACAGAAGATTTCACAAACAAGCATAGGCAACTGTCTGTTCAGGATATCTGAGAGAAGAGAGCTGTCCCCACGAATGATCATCATGTTTGGGACCGGGGCATGACAGTCAGGTTTTGTGCTGCTTCAAGGATTGAATGGCCTTACGTTCCCAGGACATGTTACTGGTTTATGGTGATTTCAGGTCAGAAATATTTGGAGTTGAGTCTGTCCTAGGGAATCTGAGGTGCATGGTTCCTTCCTATCACCACAGGATCCCTGAAAACTTCACCACAAAAAACCCAGATCTGGCCAGAAGGCTATGCCCTGAAGTCCCTTTGATGGAAACTGGCTCTTCAAACAAACAACAGCAACCAAAAACTTTAAAATGTGCCAAGAACCCTTAGGAAAAAGAGGACCCTACTGGCTGGACAAGGCAGTGAGGCCATCTTACCATCTCATGGAGAAGCACTGCTTCAGCTCTGGCCCTGGTGTTCTCCTGCAGAGCACTGGACTCCACCTGGCCAGGCGCTTCATCCTCCTCTGCTGCTGCCTTCTCTGCATCCAGCTTCTCCAGTTCACCTGCATGGTGAGAGCCTAGGGAGCCTTCTGAGGCTTTCTTCTCCTCCAGTTGGGCACCCAGCTCCAGGGGAAGGCCTTTGCTACATTCCACTGTTCTCCCTGCATCTGGTCCTGGCTTGCTGTTCTCAAGAGCCGTCTTCTTAGGTACAGATGCTGCAATGAGGATGAGAGTTATCAGATGACGGAGACTCCATGTCAAGAGAGGTCAGTCCCAGCAGTCATTGTCCTGGACTAGTTCTTCTTCACAAGGATGGAGGGCATTCTCCCAGCTCACTGCTCCCTCACATTCTTTACCCTTCCCTCCTACCAATGGTCTGTTCTCAGATCCCTGAGTCTTAGACTGTCGGAGATGAGAAGGATCTGGCAAATTATCTAGTCCAGTGGTTCCCACCTGGGGACTATTTTCTCCTCCCCTCTCCAGGGGACACTTGGCAATGTCTGGAGACAATTTTGGTTGTCATAGCCAGGTGTGGGGAGTGGCTACCAGCGTCTAGGGGGTGGAAGCCAGGAATGCTTCTAAATAAACGCCAAAGCACAAGACAAAGAATTACCCAGTCCAAACTGTCAACACTGTTGAGGCTGAGAAACCCTGATCTAATCGAGTCTTTTGCTTGTTGCCTAAGAAATCTGTTATTACACCAAGCTGCAAAGATGTATTATGATTATGACTGCAGCTTCCTTGTGACTCTTCCCAGGGATGATCTACACATCAATTTGGATATATCTTTTTTTTTTTTTTTTGTCTTTTTGTCTTTTCTAGGGCTGCTCCACGGCATATGGAGGTTCCCAGGCTAGGGGTCCAATCAGAGCTGCAGCCGCCACCCTACACCAGAGCCACAGCAACATGGGATCTGAGCCATGTCTGCAACCCACACCACAGCTCACGGCAACCTTAACCCACTGAGCAAGGCCAGGGATTGAACCCGCAACTTCGTGGTTCCTAGTCGGATTCGTTAACCACTGAGCCATGACGGGAACTCCCAATTTGGATATATCTTTATATCTAAAGTGATCAAGCTCTGATCTGAAACATTTACCAAGACAGTAGAGAGGGAGGAAGACCCCACATTTGACCCCTACTGCCTTGCGTGAAGAAGGTCTTAGGTAACTGTATATGGTTGTTTCCACAGTGCAGGAGGAAGAAAATGTCATAAGAAAAAAAAAATCTTAAAAGAAAAAGCTCCAAGGCAGAAAACTAAAAACACAAGGCAGATAGTTGAGATAGGATGCCTTCTATGGGCAAAGAAACCGTCCCCCACAGGGACACAGGAGTTTGAGGAAATGGTGCGGGGCCTACAAAGCTATGGGCTCAATTGTGCAGATGCAGCTTAGTGCATCAATCCATCTCCTAAAGATGGACATTTGGATTGCTTCCTGTCTTTTGCTATGACAAATAATCCCATATTTGTATTTGTGCAGCTACTTATTTAGGATAAATTATTGGAAGTGAAACCTTTGGGTAGAAGGGTAATGCATCAGTCTTTTTTTTTTTTTTTTTTTTTTTTTTTGCTTTTGCTTTTTTTTTAGGGTGGCACCTGAGGCTTATGGAGGTTCTCAGGCGAGGGGTCTAATCAGAGCTACAGTTTGCTGGCCTACACCACAGCTGCAGCAACGCCAGATCCCAGCTGCATCTGTGACCTACACCACAGCTCACGGCAACACCAGATCCTTAGCCCACTGAGTGAGGCCAGGGATCAAACCCGCAACCTCATGGTTCCTGGTCAGATTCGTTTCCGCTGTGCCACGACAGGAACTCCATCAGTAATTTTTTTTAACTTATTTTTTTTCCCCCCTAATTTACTAAGATCTCCTCTAGTTGGCTGTTTGGGAGTATCTCTTTTTTGCAAAGCTCAGGGTCTTCCATTCGTTGACTGTGACCATGACTGTGGACTCTTAAAGTGAAAGTGGAGGAAGGGCCTGCACTAAATGTGAGCTTGCTCAGATCACTCACTGTCCTGTTCCAAGCCCTCCTCACGCTGGATCAGCCACACATCCGCTCTTCTCCTACTGCTCACCTGTGAGACACAGAGCAGACACACTGCCCCTGACAGGCCTTACACTCCTCTGCTCTGGTCCTTTCTGAGGCTCGAATCTAACTCATTCTTCAAGGCATACACCTAATAACATCTCCTTTGGAGCCTCCCCAGTCCACAGTCTCCTCCCTTCCACTTACCCCAGCACCCACTGTTAACACCCGGGCAGTACCATGCCATCAGGTTACCATTTTCTTTTTTTTTTTCTTTATTATGATTGATTGAATGATCCTTTTTCTTTTCATTTAGCGTGAACAATAATCTAACGGTCAACACTTTAGTTGTAGTGCAGTACTTCCCTGATATCTCTTACTTTTGGGGGTACCGTGGAATTTCGCTTAGTTTGGCCAAAAGCAAAAGAATGGGCTTGAGCAGAGTAATTAAAAATATGAATCAAGTAACCTGGAAAATTGTCTTTAGATCTTTTTCTTTTACTTATTGCTACTGGACAAAAGAAAGAAAATCAGAGCTGCAGCTTCTGGCCTACGCCACAGCTTGTAGCAACGCAGGATCCTGAATCCACTGAGGCCAGGGATTGAACACGCATCCTCACAGACATTATGTTGGGTTCATAACCTGCTAAGCCACAGTGGGAACTCTGCTGCTTCTTTTTGATATCCTTGAAGTCCCTTCTGCACACCCCTGTCATGATACTTTGGGTACCTATCCTCTCCCTCATTCAAAAAGCCTGAATAGGCTACTTCCACAGGTTGACCCTGTGCACAGGGTGGGTGCAGAGTTTCAGTTTCCCTTCCTAGTTTGTGAGCTTGCTGGGGGAAGGGATCGTGCCTTAACAATCTATGTAAGTCCACAGCCCATAGCAAGCATGTGAGGGAGAAGGGCAGAGTGCTTAAAAACGTGGATTTTTTTAAATCTGGATTCAAATCCTGGCTTTTACACTTCCTTACTAGGAGTCCTCCCTCACGTTAACAGATTCCTCTCTAAGCGAATGGAGATAATAGTAACTACCCATGGTAGGTGTGAGGAGAAATGAGATAATACATGGAGAACACTTAGGACAGTGCCTGATACCATGATAGGTGAGCCAAAAAAGTTAGCTAACAGTAATGGAAATAAGAATATTCTTTTTTTCCTAAATTTTCGTTTTTTTCTTTTTCCCTTTCTCTTTTCTTTCTTTTTTCTTTTTCGTTTCTTTTCTTTTTTTTTTTTCTTTTTTGGCCCCCCTGCAGCATATGGAGTTCCTGGGCCAGGGATCAGATCCCAGTCACAGTTGCAACCCATATGGCAGCAGCAACCAGATCCTTTAACCCACTGTTCTGATTGGGGATCAACCTGTGTCCTGGGGCTGCAGAGATCCTGCTGCACCACAGCAAGAACTCTGAAACAGAAATATTCTTAAACCACAATGAGCATTCATTGGTTTGTGTATCAGCCTTCCTTTCTTCAGAGGTTCTCATTACTTCCCTTTTGTGTGGCTCAAGTTGTTGGTTCTCACTCCAGGGACCACCCAGAGACTCAAGCTTATTAGTCTGGCACCAGTGATTGGTCCAAGGCTGGGCATGTGACCTGAACAGGCCCAATCAGAGTCCTCCCTGTATTTAATATAAGAAGACTGGGAGAAAGATGTTCTTTCTCGTTGCTAGGGTTGCTAGCCACATTCTCTACAGCTGTTAAGTAGAAAAGTGGGACGGATGGAGAGATTGAGACTGGAAGAGTTGAATCCCCAATTCCAGCTCTGCATTCCATTCTTTGAGCTTTCCCTCCTGCCTTCTCACTACGTGAGTAAATAAAATAATAGTAAAGTGTAAAGTAACATTTTTTGAGTACTTACTATGTATTAGACCTTGTGCTGAGAGCCTTAAACCTGTATTAACTAATTTAATATTCCCAAGAGACTTATGAGAAAGGTGTGAATCATTAACATTATTCCCATTTTACAGATCAAGAGGCTGAGGCATGGAGTGGTTATGCTAACTTGCTGAAGACTGTCCAGCCAATGACTGAGCCTGGACTTGGTACCCAGGCAGTCTTAACCACTTCACCACATTGTCTTACAAACTCTGCTTAAGTAAGTTTAACTCTGGCTTTTCTCTTGCAATGGAAAGACACCCTCTCCCCTGTCTCACCTGTAGAAGTCTCAGCTCCCAGTGGCTTCTCTTCTTCAGGCCAGTCTCCACTATCTGAACCCTGGAAAGAAAACTCTTCTAGGCTGGAAAGGGACTGTAGCTCCTTTGGAGGTGTTCTGCACGGGGTGCTGTTGGTGCTGATAACGGCCGACACACGGAGCGGCACGGACACAGCAAAGGGCTTGGAGATGTTCAGGGCCTTGCGCTGGTGACGGGGAGAGGGCTCCATCTGAAAGAGGCTGCTGGTAAAGACAGATTTGCTGGGGCTGTCGTTTGAGGTGTAGAACATACCCAGCATCTTCGGGGCTGTTTGCTCACTCTCGGGATCCTCGATGGGCCGGAATACCTTCAGCTGCTCCGGTGGCGGCCGGGCCTGAGAGCCCTGCATCTGACTTCGGTCATTGCTCACGTCAAAGCCCCCCTCCGCCCCCGCTGGCATCCCCTCCTGGCCCCATTCGCTCTCCTGCTTGCTGAGGTCACACGAGCTGCCAGTGCTAGTTGAATGCATTTTCACCGCTGGAATGAAAAATCCACCAGTGGTGACTGTTCGATTGAAATTTCCTTTGGTTTCTTTCCCTGGTGAAAAAGCAAACAAACATGGTCAGCAGCCTGGGCACACACACCTCACAGCCTTCTGGTAAGAATACCTGAATTCACACTATTCACAAGACTTGAATCTTGGAAAGGCACATAGCATGCTAATTAGGGCACAGCCATGCTAATAAAAATAACATCTGGTTGACAAGAGGAAGCATCTTCTTATGTGCACAGAATTCTGTTATGATGCCCTCATTTGCTGTTGAATCATACATATTTGTTTTAAGCTTTGCAGGTAAAGCAGTTTCCAAAAGAAAGTCCCTGCTAAAATTGCTAAACAGGGCAGCCATCCACCAAGCTTAATATTAAATGTAGATCGAGAAAAAATTAAAAGACAATGGGAGATGGTAGGAAAATGTTTCCTCAAAATGAAGAAGACCAATGGGCTGAAATAACAGAATCATGTTTCATTTTCAAACTTTTGAACTTCTTGTTTTAAGTCTTCTCTGGCAGATGGACCCAAACAGGGGTTTGATTTCCTAGCAAGGAAATAAATGCTGTTCTCAGCTAGACCTTTCCGCCTTTTTCCAGGCTTCCTCCTGCTGATTCAGAGGATGAGAAACTAGAAATGTAAATTAACTAAATGTTAGAAAGCCCAGTTATGAGGAGTGAGTTCCTGACTGACTTAGAAGTGTAGGCAAAGAAGAGAAAAATCTGCATGGGAAATAAATAAACTGAAGAGACTATGACTGAATTGCTGGGGATCTGGAAAATAATTCCCAACTAAGCATGAAGTTCTATGCCTTGGGTAACATTAGGTTTAAAGTTCTTGGCCCATTCTGTAGAAGTGTCATTATCTCTTAACACATGAGGAAACTGAAGCTTGAGAGACTCGATAACCTGCCCAATGCCCACAGAAGTGGTGACCTAGCTTCTGAAATATTAAATCCTGCAAAACTGGGCAAGGTCTGCCCCTGTGAGGTTTCAAAACCAAGCACATTGGTGAATATAAAGGTGAGAAAATGTTAAGAAGATCGAGTTAGCTTTAAAAAGACCTCACTGAATCTTCTACAAGTTTAGAATTATTTTTTGGAAGTTGTCCTGAAGATTTTCCTGCATTGTTTCAGGCTGCCTCACTTATCAAGGAACAAAATATCCTGTATTAAAGGAACTAGAAAGTCGTGGGATAAATATGAGGGACTTTAAATAGTCTGCTGTTAGGAATGCCCCATGTCTTTCTTTTTTTTTTTTTTTTTGTCTTTTTGCCATTTCTTGGGCTGCTCCTGCAGCATATGGAGGTTTCCAGGCTAGGGGTCGAATTGGAGCTGTAGCTGCCAGCCTACGCCAGAGCCACAGCAACTCGGGATCCGAGCAACCTACACCACAGCTCACGGCAAAGCCGGATTGTTAACCCACTGAGCAAGGGCAGGGACCGAACCCGCGACCTCATGGTTCCTAGTCGGATTCGTTAACCACTGCACCATGACGGGAACTCTCCCCATGTCTTATAAGTTGTAGCAGTGCTCATTGGCTGCTTAACAAAAACAGCAGAGAGGGCCACAGACAAGACAGCCCTTAAGGCTGGAGCTGTAAGAACTGACATGGTGAGGTGCACCTAGCAAGCACTATACACACATCTACTCCAACAAGCAATGATCAGCTCATGCCAGGCTGGTGCCCACCCATGAAGGTTTATTGATGAATGAGGAGTGGATCTACCAACTCAAAATCATGACCTGACAAACACAAATGAAGCTAATTCCCCATGGAAACACTTAAATTCACAGGTCTATGCCCCAGGGGGAGCCTCTTCTGCTTTAGTTTTCAGGTAGCGACCTTTTACCTCGTTAGGGTTTGAATGTAAAGAGGCTGCCATCTCCAGCTGTGGTTGATGGAAGGCTTGGAGAAAGATACCTCAGGGAGGGGCTATTGCCAGGGCTAGGTGAACCCCTGATGTTCAGGAGGGGTCAGAGAGGGATTTGGCTTGGGGGATTGTGCGAGACCGTGACAGGAGGTGAGCAGGTTCTGTGGTTGATGAAAGTGAGTCTGCTGTGGGAGCGCCTGTCTCTGGTCTCCCCACGTTGTAATCCCCAGTCCCGCCTCCAACTCTAAAAATCTCACCTTCCACAGGCACTGAGCACAGCGAGTCCATGCTTTTGGCTGGTCGGATAGTAGCCTTTTCCACTACAGACAAAAGAAAAAAATATTCCTGGTGAATGCACCTTAGGAGGAAGTGTTTAGAACAATAGTTCAAGCCATAAGTACAAAAGAGAAATTTCTTTAGGAAAGTTTTTCAAGTGTTTCTACTTTTCCCCTTTGGAAAACATTCCCCATTCCAATTTAGATGTTCCTACTTTCTTGAAGGGACTGCCCTCATAAAAATAGGGTATTTATCGGGTCATTGCTTGGCGAGGGTTCAATCCCTGGCCCAGGAGCTTCTGCATGCTGTGGACATAGCCAAAAATATATGTGTGTGTGTGTGTGTGTGGCATTTATAGATCAAAGGTTTATTCACATTTTACAGATAAAGATAAACTGCAATTTTGCCACATGGCTATTAGCAAATGAGGAGTCCTGAGTTCAATTTTATTGTACAGAAAAGATTCAAAGATTCATCTACAGGGTAGAATCCATGGAGCTCCAGGCAGCCCCTCCTATTTGGCTGGCCAGAAAGCAGTGTTCTTGGCTGCAGCTACATCTCTCAACACTGGGGAATTTGGTATGACAGGTGAGAGGGCCCAGGCTGACTTTTCTCTCTCTATCCCAGGAGTCACCTTCCTCCCACAGGCAGCTCTGCTCCTTGAGGTCTTCACACTGGTTGCTCCCTCAAGGCTCTCACCCACCAACCTCACTCTGGAGCAGATCCCAACCAAACCTTTTTTGAGCACCTGCTATGTGCCTGGCAGGTTCTAGGCATCTTTGTAAGCCTCCTAAGCAGGTTTTCAGAGGAGTGTGGTTTAATAAATAAAATGTTATTATTCCAGGCACAGGATTAAGCACTTTCACAAACATCATGTCTTTTCAGGAAGCCAACTTGGCTGGAAGGTAAGCTGTGGTGAGGATTAAGTTAACCCAGATTGAGTAAATGCTCAAGAAGAAGTAACTATGTTAATTGCTGTGATGTTATTCAGGATAAACTAGAGTTCAGCAACAAGGGGGAACCTAGGAGATGGTTCTAAAAGAAGCACTGAGTTAATTGGCTCTAACTCACATTGGACCCTAACATTGGGCCCTAACTCGCACTTGTTTTGGCCCTCTTTTAAAGTGCCCCCCTTATTCTTTTCTTTTTCTTTTTTTCTTTTTTAGGGCCACACCTGTGGCATATGGAGGTTCCCAGGCTAGGGGTTGAATCAGAGCTGCAGCCACCAGCCTAGGCCACAGCCACGCCAGATCTGAGCCACGTTTGCGACCTGCACCAGAGCTCACAACAATGCTGGATCCTTAACCCCCTGAGTGACACCAGGGATCCTCATGGATACCAGTTGGGTTCATGACCACTGAGCCACAATGAGAACTCCCAGTTCCCCATTTTTTCTTTCTTTCTCCACGCCCTGCTCCTTCTGAGAGGCTCTCAATCAGCCCCTTTGCCTCCCTGTTTTGGGGCTTCTGGGGCCCACTAGGCTATGGAAGGACACAGCAATATTCATCCAAAGCCCTGACAATGACAGGATCACCTTCCACCTCCTTCCATATGTAAGCCAGAATTCCCATCCTTAGAAGATCTACTATTCCCACAAACATACAGACTTCTAAAACAGCCTGGCCAGCATCCCTTCATTCATATATTCTGAGAGGAGACTCTGCCTTTGTTTTCCAGAAGCTGCATTTCTGGACTTCCTCTGGGTTTCCTGTATCAGCCTTTAGGGGTAGAGAACAGGTGACCCTAAATGTCGAGGAAGATGGACCATAGTTCTGCCTGCAGGGTCATCAGTATTCACCAGCTCCTGGTGGCCCTGGTGGCCCTGGTGGCCACAGCAGCTGCTTTTGGGAATAGCCCCCAGGAATTCCCTGGCTCCTTTTCTGGAGAGTAACTAAGCACTCAGGGCTCCTTGGCTTGTGACTATATGGGTGTCCCTTGGTACTCATGGGGGATTGGTTCCAGGACCTACACGGATACCAAAATCCACAGATGCTCAAGATCCTTATATAAAATGGTGTATGTACTACAGCCGGCCTTCCCTAACCATGGATTCTGCATTTGTGGAGATGGAGGGCTAACTGTATTTAGGTTATATTTTCCTGTCTGAGATCTTGGCCTCATGGAAATGCATCCACCAGTTTTATCTGAGTCCTTGAGGCTCCTCTTATTTATTTACTTATTTATTTATTGGTCTTTAGGCCCTCACCCACGGCATGTGGAAGTTCCCAGGCTAGGGGTCGAGTCGGAGCTACAGCTGTTGGCTTACACCCCAATCACAGCAACATCAGATCCGAGCCACATCTGCGACCTACACACAGCTCACGGTAACACCAGATCCCCAACCCACTGAGCGAGGCCAGGGATCAAACTGGCAACCTTGTGGTTCCTAGTGAGATTCCTTTCCGCTGTGCCACAACAGGAACTCCGAGGTTACTCTTTTAGATCATCTCTGTGGTTTTATTTCCCTGCTCAAAGGAGTTCACTTTGGAGGGTTCCCTAGAATCTTTCTGTTTGATAACATACAAATTCCAGTACACGAGTCTCTGGGAGACTTCAAAGTTTACAGATCTCGATTTAGTCAATACCCAAGTCTTTCTTACCTTTAGTATTTCTATTTCTGTTCCATTTTCTAAACATGAAATATCCCTTCACCTGAGCCACAACTGGAACTCTTAGTTCCCCCTTTTTTCTTTCAGCTGCCTCCCCCCTTGCTCCCCAACCCCCCAATACTGTTGATGGCGAATCAATTTTTTTTTTTTTTTCTGTTTACAGCCATACCTGTGGCATGTGGAAGGCCAGGAGCTGAATCGGAGCTGGAGCTGCATTGGCAGGCCTATGCCACAGCCACAGCAACACTGGATCCAAGCCACATCTGCTATCTATGCCACAGCTTGCAGCAAGGCAGGATCCTTAACCCACTGAGTGAGGCCAGGGATTGAAACCTGCATCCTACAGACACTGTGTCAAGTTGTTAACCCACTGAACCAAAATGGGAACTCCAGGCTTTTAAATGCTCTTCATTATGGAGGGTTTTTTTTTTTTTAAGATTTAAAAAATTATTTAAATATATTAACCCACCGACTTCCTTTTTTCACATGCGTGTTTCAACAAATAGCAAGCCCGTGTGCCACTTACAGTGACCATGCTGGTGAATTATGGCCATAAGGTTCCCTCTGCCCCTCAGTCTTTAGTTTCTAGGGTTCCAGCAACCCTCTTCTGGTGAAAAGTGGCCACTCAGGCAATATTAAGGCCACAGAGAGCCACTTATATTGACACTGATAGTTCTTTATCACCCCTGAGTACCATCAAAATTCAGCCAGTTGGATGATCTGATTAGCTTGTACATGAGATATGAGACCAGTGGTTTTTAACCCAGGCTGCATATCAGAATTCCCTGGGGGAGCTTTTAAAACTGATACTCTGACTTCACCAGAGCACTCCTGAGGCAGAGCTGCTGTGGGTGTGAACCACACTGTGGGTGATTCTGAGGTGCCGCTGAGCTGAGAGGTCTGGCCACAGATATCCTGTGCATTCTGTGAGTTTACCACCATTTGACCCAGCACCTTAGGCTTCTTCCTTTTGAAAACTACTTGGGGGTGGAAATCTTCCTAAGTCAAGATCAAAGCAAATCATTTATTCTATTTTTACTCACTTGTTTTGTTCTATTGTTTCAACTTTTCGTTTCTTGGCGAACCTCTTTGTGCCACCGATTCTGTAACTGCAGTTCTCTCTGATGTGCTTCAGCAAATCTATTCTTAGAACAGGAGTTTCTTGCCAGGTACTCCTCCTTTTAAATTCTCCTTGGAGGATCCTAATTTCTGATTTGTATCTGATCTATCATACCTATAGCGACCTGCCCTCTTCACCTGGGCTATCTTTCCATTTTGTGAAAGACATGTTTCCCCACATAATGAATATTACAGATGCCCCCCCAGAATCCATTTCCCTTCCCCCTTCTCACAGAGCCCTTGTGCTTCCTGGGGGCATCTGACTGTAATCCCGTTCCTCACAGCAGGGTTGGCTCAGGAACCCAGGCCTAAGCCCATCAGCACAAGGCACTCCCTTGGCCATAGTGATTGATCTATGTGACTCTTCAAAGGCTGATACTGGAGCAGGGGGAGGTGGACAGACACTTAATGGGGCTTTCTGGGACTTTCTGGGAAAGAAGGGTCCCTGCCCTTAAGAGCAAACTACCAGAAATGATGTTCTTTCTCCCTCTGGACATAGTGATAGTCAAAGACAAAGCCTAGAACTACTATAACCACTTTGTTGCAGCAAAGGAAGCCAGGCTGGGGATAAAGCTGATTCACCAAAAACAGCATAGCTTGGGAAAACTTAGGAAAAAGGAGACAGAGCCACTGTATTAAACCACCCCTGAAGCCTCCCTACATCTGGCTGTTCCAATAAATTCCCTCATTGCATAAGCTAATTGAGTTTGGTTTGCTATTATTTACAGCCCAAATTTCTGTAACTGCTATACCCTGTGACATCCCTCATTATTCCAATAGGCAAACACGATTTCTAATATCTGTGCTTTATGATCCTTGGTATACAATTGTCATAGGGGTTGAGTAAGGCTTTTAAAAATATTATCTCATTTTCTCCTATAGGCATTAGCTTTTTTTCCCCAAATCTTTATTATTAAGAATGTCAAATATTCAGAAAAGTTGAAGACCTCTAAACCTACCACCTAGATTGACATTTTGCCAAAGATTCACTTTATCTATTTCTACCTATGTACCTATGTTTTGCTGTATCATTTGAAAGAGAATTTTAGTACTTTGACAATTCATCCTTAAATACTTCAACTTTAGTATATGTCTCCTAAGAACCATCAGCACATTATGAAAATTTACTATTCTTATATATCATCCAAAATCCAATCTATTTGTCCCCAAATTATCTTCTGTAGTCCTTTTTTTTTTTAAAAAACTAGGATTCAGTCAATATTTGCTCATTGCATTTGTACATTTACCTTTTACTACTTCTCTTCATAACTACTGCCTCATTCTTTTTTAGGGCCTCACCCATGGCATATGGAAATTCCTAGACTAGGGGTCGAATTGGAACTACAGCCACCAGCCTATGTCACAGCCACAGCAATGCAGAATCTGAGCCATATCTGTGCCCTATACCGAAGCTCACAGCAATGCTAGATCCCCAACCCACTGAGTGAGGCCAGGGATTGAACACTCATCCTCATGGATACTAGTCAGATTCGTTTCTGCTGTGCCACAACAGGAACTCCCCTACTGCCTCATTTTTTTTTTTTTTTTTTTTTTTTTTTTGTCTTTTTAGCTATTTCTTGGGCCGCTCCGGCGGCATATGGAGGTTCCCAGGCTAGGGGTCGAATCGGAGCTGTAGCCACCAGCCTATGCCAGAGCCACAGCAACGAGGGATCCAAGCCGCGTCTGCAACCTACACCACAGCTCACGGCAACGCCAGATCGTTAACCCACTGAGCAAGGGCAGGGACCGAACCCGCAACCTCATGGTTCCTAGTCGGATTCGTTAACCACTGCACCATGACGGGAACTCCCTGCCTCATTTTTTAAAAATCATGCTTTCAATCTATAACCTCAAAGTCATTATGATACATTTTTTTTGGCTTCTGTTTCTGACACCACATTCAGCAGGATTGGTTATATTCCCTATTATATAGTGGTTCCCTCCTGTATCAATTCCTATTTACTACTCAGATATCATTCCCACAGGGCAGCAACCCTGTTTAAAAATCATGACCTTGATCCTGGGGGGAAAGAAACAGATCTTTCACACAGCAGAGTTCAATGAATAAGATTCAAATTCATGGATGAAACTACCAGGGGAAAAAAGGGCATTTGCATAGTCTGAAACTATCTCCCACAAGATAACTTATTAATTGCAGAGGAAAAAACAGTAACTTTACAGGGACCAACCTTGTAGATGACACTTTAACCAAGTGATCAAAGTTAACAACACCAAGGATAAAACAGTGACCTCACATGCCCTGCCCACTCCCCACCACGATGCACTGAGTCAGGCACAGAATTCATAACCTGAATCTAACCATGAGGAAACATCAGACAACTCCAAACTGAGGTAGAGTCTGCAAAATAAATGGCCAAACGCTTCCAAAGTGTTACGGTCAGGAAGACTGAGCAACTGTCCTAAGTTGGAGGATTAAGGAGGCATGACATCTAAATGCCATGCGGGTTCCTGGATTGGATCCTAGGCCGGACAAAGGACATTAGTAGAACAACTGGCCAAATATAATTAAGGTCTGTAAATTATTTAATAGTATTATATCAACATTCGTTTTATGGTTTTGACCATTGTATTACAGTTATCAATATGTTAACATTTTGGGGAACTGTGTGAAGGTTTATGGGTTCTCTGTGTGTATTTTTGTAAATTTAAAATTATTTTCCGACTAGGAACCCCAATGGCGAGTTAAGGATCCGGCATTGCTGTGAGCTGTGGTGTAGGTTGCAGATGCGGCTTGGACCCCACGTTGCTATGGCTGTGGTGTAGGCTGGCAGCTGCAGCTCCAATTCAACCCCTAGCCTGGGAACCTCCATATGCCATGGGTGTGGCCCTAAGAAGACAAAAAGACAAAAAAACAAAAAACAAAAAACAAAAAAACTCTTTTAAAAAACCAAAAAGACTCTTTAGTAAATTTATAAATTACTCTTTCAGGGTTAGTGAGTTTGATGTAATCAAACCAAAGACTTAAGAAACAGAACTGAAAAAAATAATAGGGAAATTCCTTTATGGTATAGCAGGATCCTGGCGTAGGTTGCAACTACAACTTGAGTCTGATTCCATATGCCACAGGTGCAGCCAAAAAAAAATAGGTTGTGCATATGTATATATCTTATAAACATAACTGCTGTTGATTCTTACCTGAGAGCCTCTGTCCTCTCACAAATACGCTCCCATTTCTGCTCAGCTTTGATTTGGAGTCTGATCCAGAACGTCCCAGGTTAAATATTGATTTCCATTTCTTTGACTTACTGGAGAGCTTTCTTCTAAAAGAGCCAAACCATAGGGGTTAATTTGGTAACTGGACATCTCAATGGGACTGGTTTTTTTGGTTTTTTGTTTTTTTGGTTTTTTTGGTCTGTGTCTTTGACATGTGGAAGTTTCCTGGGCCAGGGATCAAACCTGTGCCACAGCAGCAACCTCAAGCAGTAAACAGTGAAGGCCTCTGCACTACAAGGGAACACCATCAATGGGACTTTTAAATTGAGAAGGAACACTCCAAACATGTTCTTAGTTATGAACAGCTCTGACATGGCAAGAAATTTCTCTCTAGGAGTTCCTGTGGTGGCGCAGCGGAAAGGAATCCGACTAGGGACCATGAGGTTGCGTGTTGGATCCCTGGCCCTGCTCAGTGGGTTAAGGATCTGGCATTGCCATGAGCTGTGATGTAGGTTGCAGATGTGGCTCAGATCTGGCATTGCTGTGGCTGTGGTGTAGGCTGGAAGCTGTAGCTCCAATTCGACCCCTAATCTGGGAACCTCCATATGCCGCAGGTGAGGCCCTGAAAAGACAAAAGCCAAAAACAAAAAGAAAGAAATTCCTTTCTAAAATCCAAGTTGAGCCTGATGCTCACCCTGTCTGGGGATGCCACTGGTGAATCAGCATGAAGGACCATATTCCCCAGAGAAAGGGGCAAAGATGTTCTATTACAGGCGGGGTGAGGGCTAACAGAGGCAGGGGTCAGTGGGAGACTCAGAGATCACAGACTACCACAGTTCTGGGAATTCCAGTAGGAATTCTGGGAAGTACTTTAGTCCCTGGTTTTCAAAGACACCTAGCCCTTACAGGAGCAAACAGTGAAAGCCAGAGACCTCAGTCCTGTTATGCTCCCTGCACTGCTGCCACACTGCTGGGACCTCATAGGGGAGGAGAGGGCTGGTGAAGGCCTTTTTGGACTGAAAAGGGGGTGGGTAAGAAAGCTGCATGGAAGAAAGCCTGGCCTCGGAGAGTTATAGGCTGCTGGGTGTGGTCAGCGGTCATTGCAGAGAAAGGCAGAGGGCAGTCACTGTTTTTCTGGCTTTGTCTCTCATTTCCCTGATGAGGCAGGGTTGAGTGCTAGATTGGGCCCAGAGGGCCTGGTGCCACCAGAGGTCACCACAATGGCCTTGTCTGGCTCTGGCTCACCCAGCCATCAGACTTCATAAAGTTTGGGATGAAACTGCAACTTGTAGGTACCACAAATGCAGGGTTCTCACAGAACATCCAGATCTCAAGCCCAGCATGTTTTCACGATTCCTCTGAGATAGATCTGCAGTGTTTAGTGGTTTCTTTAGGATCTGGTCTGATGTTTTCAAGCCCTTGGCCTTCGGTGGATTTTATAAGATCGAATACCTTGAGGTATAGTGCACCCCGGATGTAGATGAAAGCTCAGGGAAAATGCACTTGATGGTCCTTCCGAGGGACTCTTCTCCCTGATCCCTGGAAGTCTTGTTCTCCAGGGATTTATGGGGAGGAGCAGTGGGGCTCAGTATTGAGAGAGCGCCATCCCTGCACTCCAGGAAATGGAGGGGTATTTCGCCAGGTGAGTTCCAGGTGCCTTTCCCAGAGCACGCAGTGTGGCAGGTGCCCCCTACAGCTGTGCAATGTGGCAGTGCCCTTTCTCCCTCCTGAGAGGGAACCAGCCACGCCACCATGGGGAAGACTCTGACAAGGGGTCTGTTTCCACACCCCCTTTCACGGACCAAACAGCAGGATGACACTCTTCAGTGAAAAGATTGCTGATCAGCCCTTCCACCTACTATCTGCCTAGAATTTAGGACTCCTGCTTCAGTCACTGCCTCCTTTTCACAGTGGGTTGGGATGGGGAGGTAGGAGGGGAAGAGGGGTGTATGCAGACCAGGGTTACAACAGAGGGAGTGAGAAGGAGAAAGGAGGAAGGAAGGACTCTGACAGGTAAGAGAAGAGGAACAGAAGCAGGGATGCATGTCCCCAAGTGCCACGTGCTCAGAGCTCTCAGTCAGAGTGGCGCTCTCTGTCACCTTGTCTTCTATCCATCTCTGTGCCTTGTGTCATGTCCCATGGAGGAGTGGGTCAAGTTTTGTTTTTAGCAAATTTCCTCTTGAAAATGCCAAGCCTATTTTTGCCTAAACTAAGGATTAAGGGATTTTAATTATGATTCTTAACACCTATGAGCCCTACCTCCACCATGGTACAGGGTGGGGGGGTCTCTAGCGGGAGATGAAGGTCTTGATGACTTTGGGGCAGTGAGTGAAGGCATCAGTGACTGTTATGGAGACAGCTCCCTTCTCTTCTGGGAGGCTTCGTTACACCCCAACCCAGGCCACACACCCTGTCCATGCTGCCATCACAGCCCAGAAACCCTATCACTTCTTCCTCTATCCCTCACCATCCACATATCTCCCAGAAATTGAAAGTAGGCCACTTACTTGTTGTCTGGTAACTCAAGGACAGTGTGGAAGAGGGTGCCCATGGGAGGGACAATCTCAGGCAGGCTATTCTCTCTTCTTTCCTTCCGAGCAGGATGGTTAGTGGCCAGGCTCCGGGCCTGAGCTTCCTCCAGACTCACCAACTTCATGGGCAGCGAGAGGGCTGGCAAGGTCAGGCTCTTCATGATGGGCCGGTTTTCTGTAAAGGGGGAGAAGATCCCATTGAGTTCATGGAAGGAGGCCTATGTTCCAGGTCCAGCCAGAACCCCCATCCATAGCCCCTCTATTCCTGACTTCCTGTCAGGGGCTTCTCTTGGGCATGGTGGGGTCTGGGACAAAGGCTGCCCACAAGAATATGACAGCCGTCCTGGCCAGACCGGCCAGAGGGCACACAGGCGCTTCCAAAGGTAGCGGGCACTTCCTATACTTTTCAGAGATGGACCATTCATTCATCCATTCATTCACACAAAAAGCATATTGAGCATGTACTGTGGGCCTAAGTAATAGCAGTGGGTATTTACTCCTGGAAACTGCCTAGTGCTTTGGTCAGGTGGGAATGTGTGCTGAGCCACAGAGGTAGCCGCACTCAGCTATGGTACACCAAGAGACTATATACCACTCTACTTGTGTTATGTGTAATAAAAAACATACAACACCAGAGAAATTACAAAGTATATAATAAAACCAATGGAAAAAAAATTCTAACAGTCTCTTCCAACAGCCATACATTGGTGCTTTGGTCTTTGGCACCTCCTAGGGTGGGGCGCCCACTTTGGAGGCTGTGTTGCCTCTCGCTACAAGGGCTGACTTTCTACAAGGCAGTGAGCTCCTTTCCACCTCAGAGCTCTTACACAACCAGGTCTCCATGCTTGGAACATTCGTCCCCCAGATCCTCATATGGCTGGATCCCTTCGTCGTTCAGGCCTCAGGTCAAAGATCACTTCCTCAGAGACCATGTCCACTCTGTACCAAAATTATACCCCAAGTCACTGACCATTGCATTACCCTGCTGTACTTTCTTCACAGCATTTATTGTCTTTGAAGTGATAATTAATTAATTAACTAATTAATCTTTTTAGGGCTGCACCCTAGGCATATGGACATTCCCAGGCTAGGGTTCGAATCGGAGCTGCAGCTGCTGGCCTACACCACAGCTCATGGCAACACTGGATCCTTAATCCACTGAGCAGAGCCCAGGGATTGAACCTGAATCCTAATGGCTATTCGTCAGGTTCGTTAAAACACTGAGCCACAATGGGAACTCCGATAATGTATTTATTTGAAAACTCATTTATTGTTTGTCTTTCCAACCAGGCCATAGCTCTCTGCAGGGCAGGGCCTTTGCCGTTTGGAGCACTGATGTATCCCCAGCATCTGAACAGTGCCCAGAACCACACAGGAGGTGCTCAATACATATTTATGGCTTAATAAACCTTGGGTATATCCCAGTCTCTCTGGCCTCATTGCTCTCATTTATCAATTAAAGGTGTTGGATTCTATAACTTCTAAGATCTTTTCAATTTAAAATAGAACCCTATTTCTAAATCTCAAATTCCAGAGGGTATGGCTTATTCCCTTTTGCGTAAACATTAAGTATGGGACCAAAGTCAATAAAAATTCACAACAAGAACATTTAAAAGCACTGAATGGTAAAAATTGGAGGCAATCAAGAGTTAAAGGCTCATGAGGAAACTGGATTTCAATATGTAGGATACAAGCTGATTCAGGCAATGGTCATAAAGGGAACAGGCATTTCCAGGTTGGAATTAGGAACATCCTTAACACTAACAGTTACGAATGGAATTTGCTGTCAAGAAGAACATTTCCCCAAAGTCATTAATTCTTCACAATGGTTTATTTATCGTTTTTCCTCACAGAGGAAGCACAAGGTAAGGAAAACAGCACAGGCTGGAAGATTTAGGTTCAATGTTCTGCCTACCAGTGACCAGCTTGTGGCTCTGGGCAGTTACTAAGCTTTTCTGGTTCTCTGGTTCTTAATGTATAAAATAAGGTTGATAACAACTTTATGACAGTTGTTGTGATAAGTCAATGAGATGATGTATGTGGAGTGCCTGCCAAAGGTCTGGGCACAGAATAAGTCCCCACTAAATTGTTGGTTGCCTCAAAATGATGAGTGAATGAATGTATATTATTTCTCATTTACTTTCAGAAAAGATTTATATAGCTACCATAAAAAATACATCTGTAATGGGAGAGTTAAAGATAAAAGAAATATCAGCCACTCCTAGGCATATAGCCAAGAGTATTAAAAACACATTCACATGAAAACCTATACATGAATGTTCACAGCAATATTAATTAGTCACGACAACCCAAAAATAGAAACAATCCAATTGTCCATCAACTGGTGAATGGATAAAATGTGGTATATCCATACAATAGAATATTATCCAGCCATAAAAAAATGAAATGCCAACACATGAAAACATATGCTAAGTGAAAGGAGTCAGTCACCAAAGACCACATGTTATATGATTTCACTTATATGAAATGTGCAGAAGAGGCAAATACACAGAAACAGAAGGCAGATTAATGGCTGCCAGAGTCTGGGGGAGGGAAAGACATGGACTGACTGTTTAATGGGTGTGGGGTTTCTTTTTTGGAATGATGACAATATTCTGGAATTAGATAGTGGTGGTGGCTGCACAATTCTGTGAATACACTAAAAACCACTGAAATGTACACTTTAAAATGATTAAAGCAGTGAATTTTATGGTATGTGAATTCTAAGTCAAAAAAAATTTTTTTAAAGAAAGATCATAAACCACACAGAGGACAGGATAGGGGTGGGAACAATTATACAAGAAATCGAAATTTGAGATTAATTTCAGTTGAATACTCTGATGGCTAATTGACTTTCCCAAGTATTTTAGCTGAACTGGAAAAGAACACTTTGATCAGCTAACACAAATATCTTGCAGATTTGGTTCTCCCACATTACGGGTTCTCCAAGTGTGGACCCTGACCAGCAGCAGCAGCATCACCGGGAAACTTGTTAGAAATAAAATTTTCAGGAGTTCCCGTCATGGCTCAGTGGTTAAAGAATCTGACTACAAATGACAAGGTTGCAGATTCGATCCCTGGCCTCGCTCAGTGGGTTAAGGATCTGGCATTGCCGGGAGCTGAGATGTAGGCTGGCGGCTGCAGCTCCAATTGGACTCCTAGCCTGGGAACCTCCATATGCCATGGGTGCGGCCCTAGAAAAGACAAAAACAAAAAGAAAACCCCCTTTGGAGTTCCCATCGTGGCTCAGTGGTTAATGAATCCAACTAGGAACCATGAGGTTGCAGGTTCGATCCTGGCCTCGCTCAGTGGGTTAAGGATCCGGCGTTGCCGTGAGCTGTGCTGTAGGTTGCAGACACGGCTTGGATCCCGGGTTGCTGTGGCTCTGGCATAGGCCAGCGGCTACAGCTCTGATTAGACCCCTAGCCTGGGAACCTCCATATGCCGTGGGAGTGGCCCTAGAAAAGACAAAAAAAAAAGAAAAGAAAAAAAAAAAGAAAATTTTCAGCAGCACCGCAGACATGCTGAATCAGAAACTCCGGGGATGAAGTCTAGTGATCTGTGTCCAGGTTATGTGACATACACTAATGTTGGAAAACCACTCTTAAACAAATGGCAGTTAACCAGGCTCCTTGACAGCTGGATTTTTTATTTTTACAAATTAGGCTCATATGAGTTCAAGGTGCATAAACGAATTCATCCTTAGGGTTAACTATGTTATTGTGAGGACTAAAACATCACATCTTTCTTCTCACTACCTCCAGCCTGAAATAGCTGTATTTTTCTCACATTGTGGCTACTTCGGGTTTCAGTGCTAGCTAGTACACGCCCACAGGCACACAACCACACACTCATTGTTGTATGCCTAGTGCCTAGTGCAGGGCAGAACAAAGTAAGCACTCAATAAATTCTTAGGAAGAGAAGGCATTCTGAATATACATGTGAGTATGAGCAGAACGCCTCTTGACTCATTCACTTAAGACTTCTCGGGAGTTCCTGCTGTGGCTCAGGGGGTTAACAACCCGACTAGTATCCATGAGGATGGAGTCTGATCACTGGCCTCACTCAGTGGGTTAAGGATCCTGCATTGCCACAATTTGTGGCATAGGTCTTGGATACGGCTCAAATCTGGCATTGCAGTGGGTGTGATGTAGGCTGGCAGCAGCAGCTCCGATTGGACCCCTAGTCTGGGAACTTCCATATGCCACAGTGTGGCTCTACAAAGCAAAAAAAAAAAAAAAAAAAGACTTCTGAAATATCATACTGAAAGTAAAGACGAAATTTAATAATTAAAGATAAGAATATCACCAGTGCCTCTAGATATAATAGTAGGATGAGTTTAAGAACTCACTAAGGGAGTTCCCTTTGTGGCTCAGTGGAAATGAATCTGACTACGCATCCATGAGGATGCAGGTTCAATCCCTGACCTCACTCAGTTGGTTAAGCATCCGGAGTTGCCACGAGCTGTGGTGTAGGTCACAGACTCAGTTCAGATCTGACGTTGCTGTGGCTGTGGTGTAGGCCAGCATCTATGGCTCCAATTCGAACCCTAGCCTGGGAACCTCCAAATGCTGCAGGTGCACCCCTAAAAAAAGACAAAAAAGAGAACTCACTAAGGAGTTCCTTGGGGTCCTAGTGGTTAAGGATCTGTCGTTGTCACTGCTGTGGCTCAAGTTTGATCCGTGGCCAGGGAAATTTCACATGCTGCGGGCATAGCCAAAAACAAAAAAACAAAACAAAAAACCCACAACCAAAAAACCACACCTCATTCAAATCTGAATGCTATTGAGTTCACCACATTCATGGGATAGGCCATGTCTGCAACTTGTCAGAAACATGCTACAGCCACAAGAAAACACATCACACTTGTGCTGTATAGGTACACTTATAAGAATGAACAATCCCCAGACACTGACATGCAGTGTAGTCAGCACACACACACACACAGAGAGCTGACAACTGGAACTAGAATCCAGCCCACCCTAACTTACTCTGGGGCCCTGTGACTAAGGCAAGGAAGGAGGGTAGGCGGGCATGGTGTATGCCAGGAAGAGCCATACCATCGTTATCCAGAGACCCAGGTGAGCCGTTGTTAAAGATTTGATCTACATGATTCAGTATGAATTCAATCACCACCTGCTGAACCCGGACTGCAAGGAAGGCTGCATCTCCATTGCAACCAGTGGCTTCAATTTCTTTGGACCTGAACCATGAAAGAAACACATTCAGTGAATGAGTCTGTGCTACCACCTGAAGCCTAAGGGGGAGTCAGCAGGCCTTTTGTATAAACTCCAGCTCCTTAAGGACTACAGTTTTTTAATCTGTAGAGTATTTTAAATATTTAAGATACATTAAAGGGACTTTTCAAAGGCTGTGAAGCCCAGCACACTGGACATAATGCAAAGGGTTGCCAGGAATTATCCACTGCCAGACTGCAAACACTCTATTAGTGATATACAGGAACTGATTTTTTTTTTTTCTTTAGAGCATCCCCTTCCACCTCAACCCAATTATTCTAAGGGCAGGTCATTATTTATGGAGTTATATGAAGCAGTTCATTCAGGTTATGGTCAGCTGGGAACCCACCAAAACCAACAAAAGCCAAGGAGCCCCAATGACCAAGAAAGTCCTTTTCAGGAAATTATAATATAGACCCATAACATTGGCCACATCTCAGTTGCAGCCAGAAAATACCTCTGGGTTCCAGAATTTCCAAGATTAGCAGGCAAAGGCTATTTAAAAATCACCTTGAGGAGTTCCCGTCGTGGCCCAGTGGTTAACGAATCTGACTAGGAACCATGAGGTTGCGGGTTTGATCCCTGGCCTTGCTCAGTGGGTTAAGGATCCCGTGCTGTGAGCTGTGATGTAGGTGGCAGATGTGGCTTGGATCTGGCATTGTTGTGGCTCTGGCGTAGGCCAGCATCTACAGCTCTGATTCGACCCCTAGCCTGGGAACTTCCATATGCCATGGGAAACGCCCTAGAAATGGCAAAAAAGACCCCCCCCCCCAAAAAAAAAAATCACCTTGAATTCCCATGTGTGCCAGATAACCACTAAGCCAAAGGTTTGTCTTCAAGGTGTTTCACTTTTGAAGAATCTAGTCTTTGTTTGAACTGGGGACTGGGGTGGTGAGAAGGTCAGGGGTTGGTGGTTACCTGAGGAGATTTGGCGCCCACACCAGGGCCAGGTTCCTGGCATGCATGTTGGTCTTGCTGCTGAAGGAGGCGATGTGGGCCAGGTGTCGAATCAGGTATTCCAAGGTCCTGTAATGGTTCATTTAAAAAACCAACCGACCAAAATCCAAAGAAACAAACAAAAAACAAAGGAAGAAACATCAGAGCCTGTGTGAAGCCTGACATCTGGAGATAATATCTAAGTTTGAATTTAAGAGACTCTGAATGTTTCTATCTCATGAATTTTGGAGGACTATCAAGAAGATGTCAAGATGGATGAGGAGTGATTTTCTTGGCTCTGGATGTGCTAGCTACGGGTGGGGAAGAGACCATCACAATAGAAATCAGCTGAGGCCCTTGAGGCACCAGCCAGGGACAGAACTGGGACTCACAGCACTGGAGCCTGTGCCTCCTTCACCAGGCAGCATCTCCACCACGCTGTCTGAAAGCTCATCTCAGCTCCCACTGTAATTCTTCTAGCTGCAGGTACCTTGGTGCTTGTTAGGGAGTTCACTTCATGGGTGAATGATGTCTATTACCGCCGGGAAGTTCTTTCTTGTTCCACATCAAAATTTGCCCCCTTGTAAAAGATGGGCAGGAAGTTCCCTTGTGGCTCAGCGGAAAAGAATCCAACTAGCATCCATGAAGATTCGGGTTCGATCCCTGGCATCCTCAGTGGATCCTTAGTGGGTTGGGGATCTGACATTGCTGTGGCTGTGGCATAGGCCAGCAGCTGCAGCTCTGATTCAGCCCCTGGCCTGGGAATTTCCATATGCTGTGCATGTGGCCCCCAAAAGCAAAAACATGGGCAGGCTTAGAGAACAGTGGGAAAGGTGGTACAATTTAGGGTAAAACTGTGAGTATGAAATGAAAGGATGAGGGGATGTAAGGGATACCACTGATGAGCATGTAGAGACTGGTCAACCAAATGCCCGAGAGCAACACTCAAACCCTATTTAAAAACCATCTTGCTTTCCATAGATTCAGTTATGCTGTGAACTTGAGTAAGAATCTAGAATATCTCTTTGAGGCTGGCTTGTGTGATCAGAATGATTTCTTGTGGGGCTCTGAGGGGTGTCCCAAAAGTAACTTGGACATGGGCTGCCCTTTTCCGCCAATGTCTCTGGTCAGGCATCAACTCACTCTGATAAAGTGACCTGTTCACTCACCTCAAAATGCCCCGGGAAGGTCACTGTCCACTGATTTGTTCCCTCTTATGCTGCCAGCTTGTGTCTATGGTATTACATCACATTGAGAGGCTGAGTTGTTTCCACCAAGGATTCTTACCTGTAATGGGATGGGGGGAGCTCCTGGATAACATTTTGGATTCGGGCCAATTGGCCTTCTTCTGGGCAATGCGACACCGCCTCCTGCGGAGAGGAAATGCAGCAGCCTGGTGAGTGCTCCAGAAGGTGGCCACCCGTGTCTGCGGGTTTCATACAGGTTCCTGGTACTCCAGCCTCCCAACCATGACTAGAGGTCAACCTTCCAACAGGCAAGATCTTCTAGGAAAACGGCTAAAATTTGAGGGTTCACGATGGGAAGCGCATAATAGTATGGCACATGGGGTCTCTGTGCAACCTCAGATGGTGGGTAAGTAGGTATCTGGTAAAGAATAGGTGGAATCTGGGGTGTGTCCTGTGTAACAGAGTCACAGAGACTCCCACGGGGAGAAACAGAGACAGGGAGATGGAGTGAGATGGAGATGACAGGGTGGCCCCGCTTTTACTCAGCCAGCTGTCTTTTGGGGTGTAAAAGCCCCTCCCTACCCAGCCTGAGGCTATTCCTTGACACACACACCCCCCCGCCCCCCGCCCCTCCGCAGCCTGATGTTGATGCTAGGAAGAAGGGAAGACCTAAGGACGTGCCCTCTCAGCAGGATAAGAGCTTTGCCTCTGAGATCTAATGACCTTGTTCTCCCAAGGCTGGGAGAGCCTCATAAGGCGAGTGAAGGAAGAGAGTTCCAGAGGAAGGAGGGGTGGAGGAAAGTGGCATGGACCCTCCCACAGTCTATTCGGCACAGGGGGAGCGAAGGAGGCTTCTCTTCCTCTGCAAAACTAGGATGAGCGTGGCAAAGCTTCACATACACCCCTGCCCCAAGCCTCCTGCTCTTCCCCTACTTTATAAAAATGTGTCTGGGGAATAAAGGTGTAGATCAATTTAATAGCCCTCATGGAAAGTTCCTTTAATGTTTTAGGAAGCTGTTAGTCATCTTTGTTCCAAGAGGCTGGGCAGGCTCACCCCTGATGCCTGCAGTTCCACTTGGGACTGGTGTTTATTTCATTATTCACAGCCTCTCCCCATCACACCCCAATCCTATTTGCAAGCTCTCTAGATCTTCATTTTTCTCCCGGAGGGGTCGGCTCACTGCAAAGCTATTTTTCGCTCTCTTTATATTCCCCTATTAGAAGAGAAGAACTCATCGCTGGGGAATTAAGGGAAGGGAGTGGAAAATTTGCCTACCCCAATTTTTGGCCTGAAAGAGAATTTCATTCAACGTTGGCTAAGCCAATCCTTTATTTGTTTCATTTTTTTAAAGTTTTATGGAAGTATAGCTGATTTACAATGTTGTGATAATTTCTGCTGCACAACAAAGTGATTCAGTTATACGTATACACACAACTATTCTTTTTCAGATTCTTTTCCCATATAGATTATCACCGAATATTGGGTAGAGTTTCCTGTGCCACACAGCAGGTCCCTGTTGACCATCCATTCCATATATAATAGTGTACACATACCAAGCCAATCTTGCTAATGGTTAAATCTTAAAAGACCTAGGTTGAATATTTGTTCTCTTCCAATTAGTATCAGTAAGACCAGCTTCCTTCCCTTTGAGGAGTCTGGCGAAGGCTGGACTCTGGGGTCCAGGCTCTTGTTTCCTCTGTTTACCTGACACTGCCTCAGCCCCTGTAGCTCAAGTCCTGCAGTCTAGGCAGCTCCATCACGAGGATGGACAAACAACCTGTGGCTCTCCTTTCCAACTGCACTCCAGGCACAACTCAGTTTTTACCCTTTATTTTGTATTAATTATTTTAAAATTATTATAAATCTACTTTTTCATTTTTAATTATTTTAAGCTATTAGATTAAAAAGTAATCCATGCACATGACTTTTAAAATGCAACGCAGTCAAAGGAATACCGAGAAGAAAATTAGCTTTCCCTCCAACTGCAGGCCATCAGTCTCCAGAGATAAGCACTGTTGTCTTCCAGACAGTTGTAGCTACCTGTCTGTCACACCCATGGTGGCAAGCATGACTACATGACATGGCCCATCTGCAAACTGCCTGTCTCCTATCATTTCCTCCTGGCTGCTCCCCATGGGCCAGGCTGGCCTCTATGTGTTCTCTCAGGCATGTTCAGCATGCCCTTGACTAGGGCCTTTGCCCCTGCTATTTCTTCTTGGTACCCTCTTCCACCAGGTATTTGCACTCTTTGTTCCCTCACTTCATCCTTGTCTCTGTTCAAATATCACCTCAGAGAGTGATCTTTGACTATCCTACCAAAAAAAAGCAGTTCCCATCATTCCCTGTCCTTTGCCTTGCATTTTCTTCACAGTACTTATCAACAGGTCGCATTATAGAGCTATACTTTATATTTATCATCTATTTCCTTCATTACAGTATAAGTTTCATGACAGCTAGGATTTTATCTGTCTTGCTTACCATTAAATTCCTATCCCTTGGAAATGTGCCTGCCTGATATACATAGTAGGTGATCAATAGACCTTGGTTGAATGAAACAAATGAATGAGTCCATGTTTTGCTTTGCATCTGAAAATGCCCAACATTCCCATTTTGACCACACTTCCAGGACAGTACCATGCAAGGACCCTACCTCCACCCTGAGGAACACCAGCTTTGCTGAGGCAGCTCCCCTCAACTTTGCGCTCCTGGTAGGGTGACCAAGCAGCCTGGTTTGCCCGAGATTGAGTTTCTAGGACACAGGGCTTTTCAGAGCTAAAAGTGGGGGAGTCCCTGGCACACCAGGACAGCTGATCACTGCCCCCTTGGCAGCCACCTTGAGCCCAAAGCCCATTAGCTCTGCCTGTTGCCACACACCAGTGACCCATCTCCAGTGACCCTTCAAATGATGTGTGTAGGTCAGCCAACCTACTAGCAAATGTTGACGAGGTGACAGTCACATTCCCCTGTAGCTGGAGAGCAGAGAAAGGAAGCACAATAATGAATAAAATTAACACTGTTTCTGTCCTCAGTGAGCTTACAGTTTAATGAGGGAGACTGAAACATAAAGACATGATTTCAACATAAAATTTAATACCTCAATACCTTCCTTAAAGCCCTTACATAAGCCACTTTTTTGTATCTTGGGTATAATAATTTTAGCTGAATCAATCTGACCCAAATTGAATTTTTCCTAAGATAAATTTTTTTTTCCTGATAAAAATTAAAATGTAGGATAGTAGGCTAAATTGTTATTCCCAAAGAGATCAGGTCCCAATTTCCAGAACCTGGAAATGTTACCTTATTTGGAAAAAGGGTCTTTACAGGCGTGATTAAGGCTTTTGAAATGAGGAGAGTCTCGTGAATTATTCAGGTGGGCCCTAAATCCAATCACAGGTATCCTTAAAAGAGAGAGGCAGAGGGCTATTTGATACAGACGAAAGAGGAGAAGGCAGTGTGACCACGGAGTCAGAGACAGGAGTGATGTGGCCACAAGCCAAAGGGTGCCAGCAGCCACCTGAGGCTGGAGGAGGCAAGGAACACCTTTTCTCTAGAGTTTCTGCAGGGAGCATGGCCCTGCTGACACCTTGATTTCAGCCCAGGGAAACTGATTTCAGACATCTAGACTCTAGAACTGTAAGAGCATAACTTTGTTGTTTAAGCAATAAAGTTTGCAGTAATTTGTTACAGCAGCCACATGAAACTAATATATATGTACTCAACGTTAAAATGTGAAATCTGAAGGAAATAAAAATCATTTGCTATCCTACCACCCAGGCATAACTACTATTAACCTACTCCCATGTGAGGCATAAAAGAAGCGATTTGCCCAGGCTTCACAGCACCAAATACAAACATTGGTGTAATTTCCTATTTAGTTGCATGTACTGCTTTTCTCCATTTAACTTTCTATTGTGGCCAGCATATAGACTTCAGAAATATGACTTTCCATGGCTACACAGGATTGAAACCAATAGATTCATTATCATTTATTTAACCCATCCCTTACTGTTAGACATGTAAGACTCCCCCAATTTTGTAATTGTAATGTAGCAGGGAAGTATTTCTAAATCAATCATTCATACGCAATCTGATTATCTTAAAATGAAATCCTAGAAATAGAGTTACTATATTAAAAAAATGAGCATTTAAGGATTCTTGATAATTTCAAATGACTTTAGAATTACCAATTTACACTATCAATACAAAGCCATGAAAGAACCAGTGTCACAACAGGCTCATCAGCATGAAACACTAACATTAAAAAAGTGTTTAATATGTAAAAATATTTTTCTAATACACAGTTATTTATTGATTGATTTATTTGGCCATGCCCAAGGCATGTGGAAGTTCTTAGGCTAGGGATCAAACCTGTGCCACAGCAGCAACCCGAGCTGCTGCAGTGGCAATGCCGGATCCTTAACTCACTGTGCTACAAGGGAACTTCCCATACATTTTAAATAATTATATTTCATCTAAAAATTGTCTGTTGAGGTTTTTTGCTCATTTGTTTAGAAGGGTGCTATGTGTGTTTTACTTTTTTATTTTATTTTATTTTTTTGTCTTTTTAGGGCAACACCTGCGGCATATGGAGGTTTCCAGGCTAAGAGTTGAATCGGAGCTGTAGCCGCTGGCCTATGCCACAGCCATAGCCATGCCAGATCCGAGCTGTGTCTGCGACCTACACCAGAGCTCACAGCAACACCGGATCCTTAATCCACTGAGCAAGGCCAGGGATCAAACCTGCAACCTCATGGTTCCCAGTCGAATTTATTCACCACTGAGCCATGATGAGAACTCCTGTGTGTTTTACTTTTTATTGATAGATAGGAGTTGTATATAATTAAATAATGTTAATTTCCTGTATCTTTATTGTAAATGTTTTCCACAGTTGGTCATTTGCCTTTTAATTTTGTTAATGTATTTTTTTAATATAGAAAGGATAATCTGTATGTAGTTTAGTTGTTAAATTTCATTCTTAGTTGTTTGCTTTTATTCTTAGAAGGCCAGTCTTCATCCTGAAATCTGCTAAATGGTAAAAAATGTAACTTGAGGAGTTCCCGTCATGGCGCAGTGGTTAATGAATCCGACTAGGAACCATGAGGTTTCGGGTTCGGTCCCTGCCCTTGCTCAGTGGGTTAACGATCCAGCATTGCCATGAGCTGTGCTGTAGGTTGCAGACGCAGCTCGGATCCCGCGTTGCTGTGGCTCTGGCGTAGGCCGGTGGCTACAGCTCCGATTCAACCCCTAGCCTGGGAGCCTCCATATGCCGCGGGAGTGGCCCAAGAAATAGCAACAACAGCAACAACAACAACAAAAAGACAAAAGACAAAAAAAAAAAAAAAAAAAAAAAATGTAACTTGACTTTCCCCTTTCCTGATAGCTAGCCAATTTTCCAACACTATTTATTGAATTTTTTGTTCATTTGTTTAGGATGATTTCTTTATTTCATATTAAGTTATTAAATACATGAGCCTATTTAAGAGCTGTTAGTCTATTTTATTTATTTATTTATTAACTTGCTTTTTGGGGCCACACCAGCAGCATATGGAGGTTCCCAGGGTAGGGGTCCAATTGGAGCTACAGCTCCCAGCCTACACCACAGGCACAGCAATGTAGGATCCGAGCCATGGCTGCAACCTACACCACAGCTCACTGCAATGCCAGATCCTTAACCCACCAAGCAAGGCCAGGGATTGAACCCGCAACCTCATCATTCCTGGTTGGAACTGTTTCCACTGTGCCATGACGGGAACTCCTATTAAGTCCATTTTAAAATAGTGAAGGAGTTCCCATCATGGCTCAGCAGAAATGAATATGACTAGCATCCATGAGGACGCAGGTTCAATCCCTGGCCTTGCTTAGTGGTTTAAGGATCCGGCGTTGTCATGAGCTGTGGTGTAGGTGGCAGAGGTGGCTCAGATTCTGCATTGCTGTGGCTGTGCTGTGGGCCAGCAGCCACAGCTCCAATTCAACCCCTAGCCTGGGAACATATGCTGTGGGTGTGGCCCTAAAAAGGCAGAAATAAAAGGGTAGTAGTTATGAGAGTATTAAATCTTCACTTCCATTTACTAGCTCTACAACACCAGCAAGAGTCACTCTGAGCTTCAATTTACCTATCTAAAAGAGATATTAAACCTACTTCATAGAGTAATTTTGAGGATTGAATTAAATAATATTTGCAATAAATTTATCATATACTAAGCACCCAATAAGTGGTAGATATCATTATCATTACACTAATTTTTTTGTATTTCTGGGAGTTCCTCTCATGGCACAGCAGAAACGATCTGACTAGGAACCATGAGGTTGCAGGTTCGATCCCTGGCCTCTATCAGTGGCTTAAGGATGCAGCATTGCTGTGAGCTGTGGTGTAGGCCAGTGGCTACAGCTCTGATTCAACCCCTAGCCTGGGAACCTCCATATGCCACATGTTCGGCCCTAAAAAGACAAAACAAAACAAAAAAAGACAAAAAAAAAGAAGTTTCTGAAGTTTCTAGACAAGAAATCCCATCAACCCCCAACTATCACAGAATCAAATATAGTTAAAATAAATTAGACTCAATCAATTGTTTAACATGATGACATTCTAGTCTTACTCAAGGATGAAACTACCGCACTGATAAGAAGATTAAAACTATATATAAAACAAACAATAAAATCATAGGCACAAATTAAAACAATAAGATACATTTTTGGTTGATTGAAATTGGCAAACACTTTAACAGACTGAAAGTAACCAGTGTTGGCAAGGCTGCAGGAAAAAGGGCATTCTTGTCACTCTGGAGAACAATTTGGCAACATGTAACAAAATTTTATTTTATTATTTTATTTTATTTTATTTTATTTTATTTTATTTTATTTTATTTATTTTTTTGTCTTTTTGTCTTTTTAGGGCCATACCTGCAGCATATGGAAGTTCCCAGGCTAGGGGTCGAATCAGAGCTACAGCTGCTGGCCTATGCCACAGCCACAGATCTGAGCCACATCTGTGACCTACACCACAGCTCACAGCAATGTTGGATCCTTAACCCATGCAGCAGGGCCACGGATTGAACCCACAGCCTCATGGATACTAGTTGGATTTGTACCTCTGAGCCATGATGGGAACTCCTGACAAAATTTTAAATAAGAACTTTTTGCTCAATAAATCTACTTCTGTGGTTTTTTTCCCTTAAGGATATAAACAAAAGTATAAAGATATATGTACAAACATGTTTATACTATACTTCTATTTATAAAGGCAAAGTGTTAAGAAACAAAAAGCCTTGGGAGTTCCTGTTGTGGCTCATCAGAAACAAATCTGACTAGTGTTCATGAGGATGCAGGCTCAATCCTTGGCCTCGCTGAGTAGGTTAAGAATCTGGTGTTGGAGTTCCCGTCGTGGCGCAGTGGTTAACGAATCTGACTAGGAACCATGAGGTTGTGGGTTCGGTCCCTGCCCTTGCTCAGTGGGTTAAAGATCCGGCGTTGCTGTGAGCTGTGGTGTAGGTTGCAGACTCGGCTTGGATACCGCGTTGCTGTGGCTCTGGCTAGGCCAGTGGCTACAGCTTTGATTCGACCCCTAGCCTGGGAACCTCCATATACCGCAGGAGCGGCCCAAAGAAATAGCAAAAAGCCAAAAAAAAAAAAAAAAAAAAAAAAAAGAATCCGGTGTTGCAGTGAGCTGTGGTGTAGGTCTTAGACTAGGCTTGGATCCCTCATTGCTGTAGCTGTGGTATAGGCCCGCAGCTGTAGCTGCATTTTGACCTCTGGCCTGGGAACTTCACTATGCCGCAGGTGCAGCCTGAAAAAGCAAAAAACCCAAAACAAAACGTTGTGGATATGAGAGACTACTCTGCAAAAGTAGTGTCTTTCTCATGGAAAGATGGTCACATTGTTGAATTAACAGCATTGCAACATATCAGTACATAGTATTGAGGAGCAAAAGTGGGGAGAAAGAAAGGGAACGACAGAGACAGATCTGTAAGGATGTCTCCTGAAATTTTAATAGCAGATATGCGCGGATGTGATATTTCAGGTGATTTATACTTTCGCCTTTATACTCTTCCAGATTGCTTTAATTTTTTTTTTTTTTTTTTTTTTTTGCTTTTTTAGGGCCACATCTGTGGCAATACGGAGGTTCCCAGGCTAGGGGGTCAAATCAGAGCTACAACTGCTGACCTACGCCAGGGCCACAGCAATGCCAGATCTGAGCCACGTCTGCAACCTACACCACAGCTCATGGCAATGCCGGATCCTTAACCCACTGAGTGAGGACAGGGATGGAACCTTCAACCTCATGTTTACTAGTTGGATTTGTTTCCCCTGAACCACAACGGGAACTCCTTTAATGATGTTTTAACATGCAGTTGTCTATCTGCTTTTTCCAGTTATCATTATGAGTATTTCCCCGTATCACTGAAAACTCCTAAATATGTTTTAATGATCCACACTCAATTTTTAAGAAGCACTCATTTATTCCTACATAATTTCAAATTGAAGAACATTTATATACTCAAAACAGGCCAACTACAGGAGCCATGAGAAAGATTTACTCCTTTGGTTAGTGCCTAGGTTTGGTCCTTAACTCCTTCATAATTTTAATTTCAAACACCCCCTCTGACCTCCCTATTCCAACAGTCTACTGACCTCACTGAGAGAAATAATCCATTGATCTACTTTTTCACCTGTCTTATGCCCCATTTCTCTTCTTATTCAGACAAAATTCTATAGTCAGTTATTTCAATCACTTCTTTGCAAACACTCTCATCTCCCTCTCCTTCTTTTTCAAGCTGAGTCTAAACTTCAACCCAACTCTTCACCTACTCAGTACCTCCACCCCTGCAGCCAAATGCTCAAGCCCTATTTTTTTCAAGCCCTATTTTTAAAAATATTTTCATTCTTTTTTTTATTACTCAATGAATTTTATTACATTTATAGTTGTACAATGATCATCACAACCAAATTTTATAGCATTTCCATCCCAAACACTCAGTGCATCCCCCCACCCCCCAACCTGTCTCCTTGGAAACCATAAGTTTTTCAAAGTCTGTGAGTCAGTATCTGTTCTGCAAACAAGTTCATTGTGTCCTTGTTTTAGATTCCACATGTAAGTGATAGCATTTGATGTTGGTGTCTCATTGTCTGACTAACTTCACTTAGCATGATGTTGCTGCAAATGCCGTTATTTCTTTCCTTTTAATGGCTAATATTCCATTGTGTATATGTACCACATCTTTATCCACTCCTCTGTCAATGGGCATTTAGGTTGTTTCCATGTCTTGGCTATTGTATAGAGTGTTCGAGCCCTATTTTTAATGCTATCTCATTTATTCTGCTTTCTCCTCTTCCTTTGGTAACCATGCAGCTGCTATTTAGGTGTTCTGTTCTTGCTCATCCATCCTCTTTCACCAACCCAGCTCACTGGCCTATCCTGTACTCCCTCTTGACTGCTTTTCCCAGAATCTTTTCTCTTTCTAGATTTCTTTTTCTTTCTTTTCTTTTTGATTTCTAGGGCCACACCTTCAGCATATGGAAGTTCCCTAGGAGTCCCATCGGAGCTGTAGCTGCCGGCCTATGCTACAGCCACAGCAATGCCAGATCCAAGCTGCATCTTCAGCCTACACCACAGCTCACAGCAACACCAGATCCTTAACTCACTGAGCAAAGAGTCCAGGGATCGAACCCTCATCCTCATGGATACTAGTCGGATTTATTTCCATTGCGCCACAACGGGAACTCCCTTTCCCTGGATTTCTGACTACTATTGCGTGTTCTCTCTCCCTTCTTTATCTGCCCACTTCTTTACCCAACCCCAACAAGAAACAAAAGGAATAGTCTGAAATGAATTAGTTGTGGGGGTAGCATCTGGAGCCTCAGGTTCCTGTCCTGCTTGGGGACAGAGTGACCTTGGGCCAGTCATTTCATTTCCTGGTTCTTAGTTTCCTCTCTATGTAACAATGCACATTTGCACATTTGCTTACATAAATATGGAACTGACCTAACTTAGCTCTTTTTTTTTTTTTTTTTTTTTTGCTGCAGGAACTCCTGGGCCAGGGATTGAAACTGTACCACAACTGTAACCAGAGTCACAACAGTGACAATGCCAAATCCATAACCCTCTAAGTCATGGGGGAACTCCTAACCCAGTTCTTCAAACACACATGATTCTGAAAATCAAAGAAAGGAACAATTTAGCAAATGCTCCCACTACCCTACTTTCCTCACTATACCATCCTATTTCCATCACCAAGATAATGGCAACCATCTGGTGAGTATTTCGATTTACTGCTAAAACTTTCCTTGGCCCATCCACGCGTCCCGCCCAGTAATGGAAATGGAAATCCACACACTCACCGTGAATTTCTCATAGAGCTCATACGTCAGGAGGGGGTTGGGCAGCTCCCGAAAGTAGAGCTTGCAGAGGGAGCCCACACAGTGGATGTCCTGGAGGTACACTTCCCTTGTCAGATTTGGACATTGATCTGAGCCGAACTCTTGCCTGAAACAACACAGACGGAGACATAACAATCCCAGGAACATGTGTTTCATGTCAGCAGCTACTTGGCTGCTTAGGGGGTAAAAATACCCTAAACTGCTGATCTGACCAAGTCACAAGGAATCTATAGGAAGATTTCCACTTTAAGATTCAGTCTTCCAGATTCAGAAGCTGCTGTCATTAGAAAGATATAATCCCATTTACAAATGGATTTCTCATGACATTATGTCTATATTCTCAATTATGAACAGTGGGGAAATAAAATTTTTTTTCCAAAAACCCTGTCAAGATTTCAGTTTTCCCAAAATATTGTTTTAAATGAACTTCTCTCTCTCGGAGGAGAGGCCAAAACCAGAGTGAGTCGAATTGTTATCATTTATATCCACATGTTCATGTCAGCAGACTTGTTTTATCTGGAGACTTAAACCCAAGGTTTGAGAACTTCAGTCAACTCTCTCTTTGATGCTGAATGGAAACATCTAGGCTGCCTGATAGTGACTCCCCCAGGACAGATGAGCTTTATGAATATTTTCTTCAACAATCTATAGTGGGGTGTTTGGGCACATTGTCACATTCTAGGCCTTGTCTTTTTTTTTTTTTTTTGTCTTTTTAGGGCCACAACCATGGCATATGGATGTTTCCTGGCTAGGGCATCGAATCAGAGCTGCAGCTGCTGGCCTAACCACAGCCACAGCAATGCCATATCTGAGCCACATTTGTGACCTACACCACAGCTCATGGTAATGCCGAATCCTTAACCCATTGAGCGAGGCCAGGGATCAAACCTGCATCCTAATGGATACTAGTCAGGTTCGTTACAACTGACCCACAGGAACTCCTAGGCCTTGTTTCTAATTTAAAAAATATTTCCTAATAAGTTTACATGAATATATTACCTCAAATAATATACACTTATGAGTTAAAAATCTATTCAAAAGATGATATATCTGAGCTTTAATACCAAAGAGAGATTAGGTTTCTTGAGAGTCTTCATTTGGCCAAACAAGTAGTGACAAAGTCAACCAGAGTCTGGGAGGCAGCATCTTGAAACAGCTGGCTGCCCATTCTCTTGGAGTCTGGTTCTGCCCCTTTAATAAAGGGAAGGGAAATCCCTGATGCTGCCAGAACCTGAAACGAACTGAGTGAGGCCTTGAAAAGAAAGCCATGCAATGGCCTCATAAATTTATAGGCATGTGTTTTTTTTACAAGAGCAGAACAAAAACAATCTAGAGCTTATTCATTTTGTTAGCCAAAAATTTCCCTTGTCAAGGCTAAGGTCAATCCTTAAATGAAAAAGAATTGGCCATTGTCCAAGTGTCCTTCCATGATACCAGCTACCGTGTAGTATTATTTCAGAGCTAGGAGTATACCATTAAAAATGCTAGCTGTTGAAACTCAGAAAAATGTCACATAAGTAAATTAGTGAAATTTTATAAGCACATACACAGATCTGTTAAAATCTAAGGTTGCAATAAACCAGTTTTTTTTTTTTTTTTTTTTTCTTTTTAACAGCTATCACTGCTCCAGGAGTGAAAATAACGTTTTGTTCCTTTGGTATAGCTTCATGACAACTGGGATTTGAGGGGGAGGGGTATAGTAATCTTGTAACAAGAATGTTTTATTGTCTTAAAAGGCTACATTATAGCTAAATGTATAATAAGTATATTAAAATAACAATAAATTATGTACTTGTGGTATTAAAGAACAATATTCAAAATACCTAAACCTATTGTTTCAGTCACAAATGGTATATATTTTATACATAATGTATATATTCTATACATACACTAAATACATATATTCCTTTTATTCTATATATATAATACATATAAAATACACACATATCTGTGTTTTGTATGAAGATTATTGGCCTCTTAATTTAATGTGATAGAAATTTCTTCCAAAAAAATTCTAGGATACATTATACAACTATTTACAATAAATCCATAAATTGGAAATAGTTCCTCTATGAATAATTTCTTTTTTTTGACCACGCATGTAGAAGTTCCTGGGCCAGGGATTGAACCTGTGACACAGTTTCAACTTGTGCCACAGCTGCTGCAATGCCAGATCCTTAACTCACTGCTCTACAAGTGAACTTCCAATAATTTTTAAAACACAGGCATCAGTTAAAGAACTTCTGACTTCTCAATCAGATGAAATATCAAATGTTGACTGTGTGCCAGTAGAAAAAGTCACGTTGATCTCCAACTTCTGAATACCATGTACGCTTGGTATTCAGGGGATACCAAGCTTTGAGTAGGCAAGTGAATAATAATAAATCATTTTTCCCAACTTGTAATTTAAATCATTTGAGTTCAATTGAATCCACCCAAGAAGGATAAATCTGGTGCAAGACAAACAGATTAAAAGCCCTCAGGAGCTTATGTTGGAAAGAATTACATCAGACTGGGGAGCTTCCTGATTAGATTAAGAACAGTTAGGCATCTGAAAACATCAGCACTTGATCTTCTGCCCTGCCATCCTTCCCTCAATCCCTTCAGTTTTTAATACTCCCAACATCTGCAGATAGAAGTGTGGACAGGAGAAGGATCCTGGAAGAATTCTTTGGGGGGTTATTCTTTGGCTTACCTTAGCCGTTGTATGTTTGAGGTGACTCCGGAAAGCCGATAAATTCCATCCACGATGCCGTGAGTCTCTATAAATTCTGCACAGCTCTTCAATACATATGGAACTATGTAAAGGAAAAGAAAAAACAATGAAGTATTTGATATAAGTCTGACTGTCTTTTAAAGATAGCCTGTTAAAAATTCAGGTAACTTCAAAGAGAAATGAGCATGGAACACATACAAGTTACAAGTGGAAACAATTACTTGTAAGTGGTAGATGATGTTCTTTGGTATTTAAAAAAAAAAAAACATAGGGCTTTGTTAAAGTTTAGAAAACTCAAGTGTTTTAAGAATTAGGTTTTTTTTTTTTTTTTTTTAAGAATTTGAAAAATATGCAAACACTTAGATTTGAAACCAGCAGTGACCTTGGAAATCTCACAACTCCATCTCCTGGTTTCACTGGTTTTCCCAGTGTGGCCTCCTGACCAGCAGCATCAGCATCTCCTGGGAACATGTTGGGAATGCAAATTCCCAGGTCCCACTCCAAACCCAAGAATCAGAAATTATGCAGGTGGGGCCCAGCAGTCTGTGGTTTTAAAACACAGGTGACTGCTGTATGATCAGATTAGAGAATTGGTGCCTAGGGGCAGGTAAATTTATTTACCTCACTCAAGAGTACTTGCTGCTTATGAAAAGTAATTAACACATGGAAAAACGCTCATGATATAGGTAGATAAGAGAAAAAACAAGGCACAAAATCAAATCGACATTGTGAATTCAGCTATGTTAAAAAAAATTGCAAAGGAAAAAATGACTGGGAGAATATCTGCCAGATTGTTAAAGGTGATTTAAAGGTTAAAGTTGTTTATTTTATTTTTTTATTTTTGGCTACCCCGAGGCATATGGAATTCCTGAGCCAGGGATCAGACCCAAGCCACAGCGGCACCCCACTGAGAAGCCAGAGCCTTACCTCAGTGTGCTGGGCTGGGGATTGAACCTGTGACCCAGTGCTCCAGAGATGCCACTGGGAACTCCTAAAGTGCTTTTTTTTTTTTTTTTTTTTAATGTGAGAACCACCCCTAACCACACACACCACCAAATGGGTCAAACCAGTCATTGATTGAATGGGCCATATAAAAGGGACCAACATGGCCTCTTGAATTCCTACCACTCCAGAAGTCCAGTGCCTGGATAGAAGAGTCTGGCTATGCTGTTCTCTTCTCAGGGCTGACCTTGATGAGCTCAGCCAGCTCAGCGACCCAGAATGGCAAACATAGGCCTTTTGGATGGCATGGAGAGAGTGGCAAGTCACCTCATACACTGGTCCTTGGACAGATCCATCTGAGGTCCCTCTGTGAGAGTGTAGTGGATGGTATGGAACTACAAAGCCTTGGGGCTGAAGCCTTCAGGCATGGAGGTGGTATAGAAACTCCATGAGCTGGGGCTTGGGTTAGCACCATGCTCATTCCCCCAAAATATACCCAGTCTGTTAATGCCTTAAACTAGACAAATGCCAGTCCGTTAATGCTCAATGCACATGATCATACCTGCACACAATTCCAACCTGGACTGGACCTTTACATGGGTGGACACTAGGTGTTCAGACTCAACACTCTTCCTGGATTCTCCACTACAATACTCTGAATAACTCCCGCATCATTTCCTTCAACTACTATCATTTTACTGCGTAAAATTCATCATAATTAAAATATTCCACCCACCTCTCAAAGGCTATGAATCCCTAGAGTTGTTCCCCTCCAGGACACATCCATATTTTGCCTCTGTATTACATGACCAAATCGTGAGAGGCTTCTTAGCTGAGGTGGACAGAGGGCAGGGAGTGGACTTGGGATTGGAAATACTGAGGCCAGAGACCACAGAGGTGGAACTACTCCCTGTGAGTGAATTCAGGGTAGGAGCAGGGTGTGGTGGAGGGGGGGATGTGAGAGTGGACATGGGTCCAGAACTCCCGCCTGGCTTCAACCAGAAGATCTATGCTTCGATCTGATTTATAAAATATGCTTTGTAGTGAGATTCTTGTCTCCCACCCTCATGCCTCTAAATAAATTTAATAAATAAATAAGCAAACAGTGCTCCAATGCTTTAAAAAGTTGTTTTGTTTAAAGAAAAATCCCTGATGTGCACAATAGGTTGACTCTTTCTCCACCACACCAAGCTGTTGTGCTATCACCTGCCACATGTGGCTATGGTTGGGAACACAGCTTTGGACACTAAGCTGCCTTTGCAACCTTGGGCAAAATGTACAATACTTCTGTTTCTTAGTTTCCACATCTGTAAGATGAGGATAACATGATATTAATTTCATAGCTAGGATTGAAGTTAATACCTGCAAACACTTAGCACAGACACTGCTATGTAATAAGCATTCTACAATGACCATTACTATTTCTATTGAAAGCTTTTCTAGGATGTAAAATTAAAATCTGTGAGATGCAAGCTCCGCAAAAACAATTTGCCACCTCCCATCTGATGGACTATTGGGGTAGAGTTGACCAAGCTTTTAGCAGTCAATACTCACCTCCACTATTCAGAATGTTTTTTTTTTTTTGGTCCATGCCCATGGCATATGGAAGTTCCCAGGCCAGGGATTAAACCTGTGCCACGGTTGCGATGTGGGCCCCTGCAGTGATGAGGCCAGATCTTTAACCCACTCTCCAGGAACTCTCCAGAATGGCTTTTGTGTTCTCTAGTTCACTGTTTCTATTTGAAGGTAAGTTTGCTTGCCCGAGGTCTCTTTTCTATGCATTGAGGCATACCTTCATAATACAAAGGCAGCCGGACCCAAATCAGTGTACAGATTTTGTTAGAAGTTCTGGAACTATGTTTGATCTTGATGCATTTTGAAATGTGCATCTATACCAGGGTATATGGCTGTTGTGCTGCCCAGGGCACAGGTGGCCTTAAGAGCTTGGCGCATTCCCAAGAGGGACTCAAAGACAAAAGCCTCTGCCTCAAAGAGACTTTATAAAGAGACTTTATAAAGAACACTCCACACAACGGGGCAGTGCAGGGTCACTCATCTGTCCTACCCTGAACTCAGAGAGTGACCTCCCAGGACCGTGGCTCTCAGCTGTAGCACCTCAGACTCCATTTGCTTTAAAGGTGCGGGAAACACACTCCCGGATGGAGCCTCTGCCATAAATTTACTCTGGCTTTGGTACAGAGGCCCTAGAACCTCTCGTCCACAGCTCTGTTTAAACAGGAGGTAATATTAAAACAACCTAAGGGAAAAGGCCATGGTCCCAGTCCCAGAGAAGTGTTAGCTTTCCTGGAGTCTCATCTTTGGCCAAGATGGAAGACATGGGAATTCTCCATCATATGCAGTAAATGGGAAAAGAATCACTTGATCTCTGTAATCACCCAGCTCTGGACCCAGACCAGTGGTTCTCAAATTGTGGTCCCCAGATGAGTTCCAGTAGCAGCAGCTGCTTCCAGGTGATTCTGAGGCTGAAGTTCAAGAACCACTGGTCTGGAGCAGAGCTTCTCCTACTTTCATGTGGATGTAAAGCCCTGCAGTCTTATCAACATGCAGATTCCAATGGGAGAGTGGGGGTCAAGAATTTGCATTTTTAACAAGTTCCCAGGTGATATAGATACAGCTAGTCTGCAGCCCACACTTACGGTAGCCAGGCTCTAAAGGTAATACTGGCTGGTGGTGTTAAGAGTTTAGTCTCAAAGGTCAGAATTCTTCAGGCTATTGTCCCTGGGGTCCAACTAAATAGGGGACACTCTAGGATTCTGGACAGGATAGAGGCTAGATACAAAATAGCTGAGTATTTGTAGATGGAAAGAAAGCTTCCATTGTGTATTTAGGCATGGGAAGTAGTGCTGCTGGAGGTCGGAGTCACAGAGCTAGTTCTGTGGGATTTATCATAGACCCAAAGAACTTCAAGTCTCCTCCTACAGAGGTACACACAGTTGCTGATTATGATATAACATTATAACTTCTTTGGATTGTTGCACTGATGGTTCTCTAAGTCCCTCTTTTGTTTTGTTTTCCCTGGATCAGCGATCTTAAACGTTAAATTTTAATCTGAGCAAAAAATAAATCTTGATGTGGTCTCTGATGGAAAAGAAAACTTCTCCTTTGATTTACAATTTACATATTATGAAACATTTTAAAGTTCATTGGTTCATTTACTCCAACCTGGTACCAAAAGACATTTTCTATTTATAAATAACATGGGGGTTCATTTTTCCCTCAATTCCTAACCTCTTTGAGGGTTTAAGGGCAGAAAAGACCAGCAGTCAAATTTTCTCTGCATCCCTCAGAAGTAATGGCTGCTAAGCTGCCCCAGTTCCCCATGTGGCCAGGATCTGATCAGATCTGGAGATTGAAACTGGAACAAGCACAGTTTTATTTGGTCAGTTATGTGGTCATGGCAGCTGCCTTCTTTCACTGAACGAAGTGCATTTGTGCTCTAGGGAAATATGGCACTCCTCCCTCCCCATTCTGGATTTTTGTTAAGGTCTTATATTGTTCAAATTTCACCCCCTCTTTGAGTTCAGAACTCATGAACTGATATAAAATGGTCTCCAACATACACTGTTAAGCAAAAAGAATGAGGTGCAGACCAGTGTAATAATATGCTAGCATTTGTTTTTTGTTTTTTTTTAAAGAGAGAATAAAAGAACAGCTATAAATTCCCTTGTGTATGCATTAAACATCTATGGAAGGATGCATAAGAAGGTGGTAACCAAGAGTTCCTGCAGTGCGGCAGTGAGTTAATGATCTGGCTTGTCCCTGTGGAGGTACCAGTTGGATTCCCAGCCAGGCACAGTGGGTTAAGGTTGCTGCAGCTGTGGTGTAGGTCGCAGTTCTGGGCTCAGAGTCTATCCCTGGTCTGGAAACTTCCATATGCCGCAGGTGCAGCTGAAGAAAGGAAAGGGAAAAAAAGAAAAGAAAGGAAAGTGGTAAATTTAGTTGCCTACAGGAAAAGGAATGAGGAAGCTGGGGCCGAGGTATGAGTGAGAGGCAGGCTCCTCATTATATACTCTTTTATATTTTTGAATTTTGAACTATAAAAATGTATTAACTTTCCCCCCAATTTTTTTATTAAAAAATCCAATTCAACAAATACTCATTGCAAACCTGCTCTTATCTAGCACTAGGTGCAAGGTGTTGTCTGTATCTATGTCATCTCCATCATTATGCCGTGAGCTCTTTAGGGACACTGAGGACAGTACTATCGCATTCATCTAGAATAGCCTTGAAAACACAACCACTTGAAACGTCTTGCTGAACAGGAGATTGGTCATCACTTTCCATATGGGATTTCAGTGCTCCATGGAGATCTGGGTCCTTCAAAGAAAACACTTTCTATGTCTCAGGCAACACATGAGGTGCTTTTTTTTCTCTTTTAACGGCATTCTCTATTCTATAATTATAGCCAACCCATGAAAGAGGTAAAATTCCCCATTTTGAGAATGTGAAAGCTGGTTCTCAGAGAGGTTAGGTAAGTTGCTCAACAACACACAGCTAGTAAATGCCAGAGTTGGGATCCAAACCTGCATGACTCCAAAGTCCATGCTTTTTTCATGGTACCACACTGAGGAGGAATAGAAAAAGCCCCAACCTACACCTGCCTGACTCACACCTTCCTGTTCAGGAGGGCAGGTCCCATGAATTGGTGGCCATGTATGGAGGCACTACTTAAGGAAAGCTGTTTGGTGCCTTGCTCCAGACTATCCAAATGCCTGAAATTCCACCACTGCAGTTCCTGCTTTATGGTGGTGATGGCTTTTAGGGGTTCAACACCTAGTAGTTAAACACCTATTTTTAAATTTCTTTTGAAAAAGTTATAGAAGCAATATACATTAAGAAAAGAAAAATGAAAAACACTTCCTGACTTCAAGCTATACTATAGAGCTATAGTAAACAAAACAGTATGGTACTTGCATAAAAACAGATAGAGGAGTTCCCGTCGTGGCTCAGCAGAAATGAAGATAACTAGTATCCATGAGAATGCAGGTTCAATCCCTGGCCTCGATCAGTGGGTTAAGGATTTGGCATTGCCTTAAGCTGTGATGTAGGTCACAGATGTAACTCAGATCCTGAGTTGCTGTGGCTGTGGTGCAGGCCAGCAACTACAATTCCAATTTGACCCCTAGCCTAGGAACTTCCATATGCCATGGGTTTGGCCCTAAAAAGACAGACAAACAAACCAACCCAGACAAAGAGAGCAATGAAAAAAAATCAAGAGCCCAGGAGTTCCCTTGTGGCACAAGGGGTTAAGGACTGCTATCACTCTGATAGCTGCTGTGGCACAGGTTTGATTCCTGGCTGGGGAACTTATGCATGCTGTGAGTATGGCCAGAAAAAAAAAATCAAGAGTCCAGATATAAACCCAAGAATATGTAGTCAATTGTATTTGATAAGAAAGCCAGGAATTCCCAATGGAGAAAAGATAGTCTGGAAAACTGGTGCTGGGAAAATTGAATATTCACACATAAAAGAATAAAACCAAATCCGTATCATATACTCTCATAATTATTAACTTGAAATGGATTAAAGACTTAAATATGACCATGGAACTCCTAGATGAAGACATGGGAAAAAAATCCTTGACATGGGTCTTGGCAATGATTACAACAAAATAAAAAACAAACAGGCAGGACTATATCAACGAAAAGGCTTCTGCACAGCAAAAGAAACAATCAACAAAGTGAAAAGACAACCTATGGAATGGGAAAAAATATTTGTAAACCATATATCTGATAAGAGGGTTAATATCCAAAATATATAAAGAATTCATTCAACCTACTAGGAAAAAACCAAATAATCCAATTTAAAAATGGGCAAAAGATCTGAATAGGTATCTTTCCAAAGAAGATAAACAAAGGACCAACAGGTACATGCAAAAATGTTCAATATCACTTGTCATCAGGAAAATACAAATCAAAACCACAATGAGATATCACCTCATGCCTGTTAGATCATCAGAAAGTTAAGAGATAACAAATGCTGGGTGAGGATGTGGAAAAAAGGGAACCCTTGTACACTGTTAGTGGGATTATAATCTGGTGTAGCCACTATGTAAAACAATCTGGATCCTTGAAGAATTTAAAATAAAACTGCTCTATGATCAGCAGTTACACTTCTGGGAATATATACAAAAGAAACAAAACCACTAACTTGAAAAGATATCTGCACCTCCATGTACATAGCAACGTTATTTACAATAGTCAAGACATAGAAATAACACGTGTCCATCAACAGATGAGTTGGTAAAGAAATTGTGGCATTGGTATACAAATGAATAATAGTCAGCCATAAAAAATAAGGAAATCCTGCCATTTTCAACAAGACAGATGGAACTTAAGGCACTATGCTAAGTGAAATAAGTCAGACAAAGACAAATACTTTATGACTTCACTACAGGTTGAATTAAAAAAAATTGAAATTCATAGAAAACGAGATCAGATTTTTGGTTACCAGAGGTGGGGATGGGAGAGGTGGGGAGCAGGAACTGGAGAAAAGCAGTCAAAAGTTACAAACTTTCGGTTACAAGATAAAGTACTAGAGCAATAATATACAGCATGATGATTATAGTTACTGTTCTACATTAGATGTGAAAATTGCTAAGAGAGTAAATTCTGAGTTCTCATTACAAAGAAATTTTTTTCTTTCTCTTTTTATTGTATCTATATGAGTTGATAGATGCTAACTAAACTTATGGAAATCACTTCACAATATATGTCAAACCATTATGCTATACACCTTAAACTTATACAGTGAAGTATGTTAATTATATGTCAATAAAACTGGAGGAAAAAGAGTAGAAAATACACAAAAATGAAGAGGAGAGTGACTGTCTCCCTTTTATACCGCCCTTCCCAATACCCTAAATGATAAAAAAGACAAACACTGAAAAATTAATGGCATGTTTTTGCTTTTCTATAGTCTTAATTTTGCTTTTCTGAATTTTCTGACTAGGTCACAGCTCAGATTTGATCCCTGGCCTTAGAATGTCCATATGCCACAGGTGGAGCCAAAAGTTTTGGAGTACTGTGGCACAGCAGGTTAAGCATCTGGTGTTGTCACTGCAGCAGCTTGTGTCACGGCTGTGGCATGGATTAATTCCCTGGTCCAGAAACTTCCACATGACACTTGCACAGACAAAAAATTAAAAAAATAAATAAATAAACAAACAAGTGTCCAGAGGACCTTCTAAAGTGAGTGATGCAATTTCTTTTTTTAATTTAATTTTTATTTTATATTGGAATGTAATCAATTTACAATGTTATGTTAGTTTCAGGTGTACAGCAAAATGATTCAGTTATACATATACATACATCCATTCTTTTTCAGATTCTTTTTCCATATAGGTGATTATAGAATATTGAGTAGAGTTCCCTGTGCTATCCAGTAGGTCTTTGTGGATTATCTATTTATATATAGTAGTGTGTATATGTTAATCCCAAGCTCCTAACTTATCCCTCTCCCCACCTTTCCCCAAGGCAATTTTTATATGTTTGTTGAAGTCCTTTCCAGTGACTCTGTGAGGTAGAAGTATTTGTCTGCCTAACCTGCTGGCCTGGTGTGGCCATGGACTAGCTCTGCTCCACTGCTGGGCAAGGCTCCTAATGGCAGACTGCATCCCGAAGTGCCCTCCCCTCCTCACTTCCAGGGTCTCAGATGCCAAGTCAAATCTGCTCTTTCCTGGAGAAGTGCCCAGGTCTTCCTTTAGTCCATACCTGGACCCATCCCAGCTGAGCCCTTAAGTCTCTGCTATCAATACACCCACTCCCTCTGAATGACAATGATTCTCCTATCAAAACAGATGTACTGAGGATCTATCCAGCCCAAGGGCCAACAAGGTGAATAAGACCTTTGCCCTCAAGAAGCCAAGAACAATTACTGTGCACCTAACTATGGGCCAGCTCCTGAGCTCTACACTTTCATGCATTATTTGTCCCCAATGCAATCCTCACAACCACTTTCTGAGGAAGCTATTTACCCTTGTTTTATAAATGAAGAAACTGAAGCTCATAGGTATTAAGTAACTTGGCTAGTATGAAAAGATCAAGCAAAATATGTTAAGGGTCCTCGAGAGGCACAAAAATTTGATAGAAGTTCTAAAAAGATTACACAATGACGGGGAAGTCAGGCAGAGCTCTTAAGTGTTGAAAAAGAACAGGAAATTGTGTGCATTACAGAGCTGACAATATGACAATATAAAAGAGACCTCAGAGAGGGCTGAGGCAGGACCCTCACCCCAGGGCCTCACGATGTGGTGAGATCAGTGGATAAAGAAGGACCTATGAAAATCAACTATCCTTCAAAAAAACTTAAAAAAAGACATATGAGGCTATGCAATAAGAACTCTGACACTGGTTCCTAGGGGTGATTTGAGGTGCTATGTATAATATGATACAACACGATGCAACATTAATGGTGATACACGCAGAAAACTCAGGTAAGCTTCTGGTGTATAATAAGCACTTTGTAAATAAACATCACCCACTTTCGGATGGAGCTGGAGCAGGGAATGGTATAAACCAGGTGGGAAGACATGAAATAATGTGGTGAATTCCAGGAATGCTGACTAGCCTAGTCCGGTGAAAGAGGAGGTAAATTCAGGTAAATTGGGGGCATTTTAAAGACAGCCTAGGAAGATTACCTTCTATCTTGAGTTCCACTGCCAGATAGATCTCTGTAAAACACTATGATAAAGCTCCCCTACTCCAACACACTCATTATTCAAACCAGGCAGCAGGGGTAACCCTGGAATTCTTCCCTTCAAGGGACCAGACCATTGAGAAAGGTGGTGGTGGTGGGGTGTTGATAATGTGAAGGAAAAGACTTGCCACAGACATATCACTCCAACAACAACAACAACAACAAAAAAAAAAAACAAAAAAAAAAACAGTGTCCCTTCAGGGTCAGTGTGGAGGACTTTTGCTGAGGATGAACGGGGTTCGTGGGACGGCTCACTCTCTTTCATCCTAAAATTTGTTTGAGGAAGGCTAGTGCCTTTCTGATTCAGAAATGAAAGGCTGGTTGTGGGCAGTGAAACATCACCAGTTAATGAGCAAGTAGAAACAGCCTGGGAGGGACTGTCACAGGGGCCTCTGGGGTGTGCTTTTGGTTTGGGGGAGGGGATGCTTGTGACCACGAGGAAGGGTGGAGCCCCAGTAGAGAAAACTGGTGGGGTGTGATGAGGCTACACCAAGAACAAACCTAAGGAGAGCTCCCCTGCACCCTGCCCCCCCCGCCCCCACCCCCGCCCTCACGGCCTTGGCCTTAGAAGCTGGTCCTGTTAACCTTGTGCACAGGAGCTGTGCAGAAATTTCCTCTTTGCTGAGAGAATGTCCATTTTATCCCTTGCTGAAAATGGAGGCTGCTAGGCTTTGCCTAATTTATGAAGACTTTTTCGGCTCCTCCTTCCTACTGTCTGATTTGATTCTCAGGGGAGTTGTGGGGCAGACATCACTCACTTCAGAAGGCTGCTTGCGGCTGCCAGAAAGATCCTTCAGTCATGTCCCAGAACACTCCCAGGCCCAGCTGTGAGCTTCAATTTCCTTCTCAGTGCCAAAAAATTGTTCAAATCCTCAATTTAACTTCACAAAGACCATAGTCAGCTTGGGTCACCTGATCAAGATTTTATTTCCTAGACTAGCTGCCCCTCTCTTTCTTGCCACCTGCTCCTTGAGGTGCTAAGGATGGAGGCTCTCCTGCAGCAATGGATAAAGAGGATGGCCACATCTGCCTCCAGAGAGAGTCCCAGAAGGAAAAGGGATGGATTTTCGCAGGTTAATGAGAGAGAAACAGGGAAATGCAACCAGTTCCTTGAATTGTATGCTTCACTAACAACAATCATCTTAAGAATGAGAACAATGTGAATTTTTTTCTTGTCTGAGTGTGTCCAGGACACTTTTTTTTTTTTCCGCACACCTTAGTAGGTGGTCATGAGATGCACTAACCAAATGCCAGGTGAGGTCTCATGCTTAATGATCATTATTCATTTAAGTCTCACAATTCTGAGATATAGACTTTACTATTCCTGTTTTAAAGATGGAAAACTAAGGTAAGGTTGGATAGCTTGTCCAAACCTCTAGTGGCAAAGCTGGGGTGCAGTGATAAGTCTGTCTGAATTCAAGTCCATGTTCTTTCCAGTACTTTGTATAGGCATAACCTCCACACCAGGGGAACCCAGACACAGACCAGAAAGCACCAGAAAGTGGAGGTGACATGTCTAAGAGCAACTTGATGAGAGAGAAGGACAAGGAATTAAGAAACCTGGGTTCTAGTCCTGACTCCAGCTACTAGATTGGAGACCTTTGAGGAGAGTAACTGTTCTCTTTGAATTGCCCCCCAGGCATCTCTCAAGTATTAGGTGCTGGGAACACAGCAGTTAAAGCAACAGGAACCAGTTCTATGTCCTTGAGCAAAAAACAGCTACTCCCAGCCTCAGACTTTCATCTGCACTGGGTTCAAGTTCTGGATCTAGATGATTGCTATGTTCCTTCCAGGTCTAATATCCTGTGACCTGTGAACTTCCTGGATGAAGCTGGGGAGCAGCTGGACTAGAAATTAGGAAGGCAGATCTGACTTCTACCTACAGCCTTCAGGTCCTCACTCCTACTTGTTCTAGGGCAAACCATTAGTGTTATTTTTTTGTTAGTTTTGGTTTTGTTCCCCGCCCACTGACCCATCTGCATGGATTTTCTTTTTAAGTACGGTTGACTTATAATGTTGTGTTAGTTTCAGGTGTATAACACAGTGATTCAGTTACACACACACACATATATATCTTTTACATATTTGTATAACTGTGTATATAACATTATATATATTTATATATATTCTTTTTATATATAGTCTTTATATATATACATATTCTTTCTCAGACTCTTTTCCCATATAGGTTACTACAGAATATTGAGTAGATTTCCCTGAACTATACAGCAGGTCCTTGTTGGTCATCTATTTTACGTACAGTAGTCTGTATATATTAATCCCAAACTCCTAATTCATCCCTCCCCCCACCTCTCCCCTTTGGTAACCACAATTTGTTTTCTATGTCCGTGGGTCTGTTTGTTTTTGTTTCTTATTTGTATTGTTAATGACTGCCTAACTTGCCTCACCCATATGAACAGAAATTTGTGTTAAATAAATATCAACTTCAATCTCGGGAGGTTTACACGTATCTCCTTTGGTATGGCTGGACTCCTATTAACCTCAGCGCTATTTTTATTATTATACAGGCTGAAGTCCTCCAGGGACTTGGCTTGAAATGGTGTAGAGTTCATCTGAAGGTCCCCCAGACCGACGGGACCATGCCCTGAGAGCGAGAAATACCTTCTCTTGCTTATTGTACCTTCTGGTTTCCCAGGAGGCTCAGCTTCCTAATGGTTTCCAGACCTATGGCACCATGGGTTCTTTTCCTTTCTGTATTTTGCGAATGAAAGATAGGCAGCATTTAAAAAAAACAACTTCATCGTTGGCCTGCTAGCCTAAGCGAAGAACAGCCAGGTAGTGCTTATCGGCTCCTCCCTGCACAGCCCCCTCCCAGCATCCTTTCATTTCCTGCCCAATATTCCTGAGCCACAGGCAGCCATTGTTTCCAGAACCGCTTTGCTTGGAAGCCTGGGTACCTCGGCCTCCCAGAGCTTCCTGTTGTTACAAGGCCTCTCTTTCCTGCTGAAAACAACGGCACTTCCCTGCATATGTAACCCTTTTGGGGCAACACATTTCTTCCATGAAGTTGTTCAGTGATTGCAAATACTGGATGCTCATTAAATTTGTCTTATTTAACAGCTCTTCTTTTTCTTATTATACAAGTACTGCAAGTAGAAAAAGTTTTATTTCTTTATTTTGGGGGCTGTGCCCAAAGCATGGGGAAGCTCTCACTTCTGGGGAAACTGTGAAAGAGATCCTCTCTTAAAAGTTTATTTAAAGATTTTGGCAGGAGCGCTTGGAGCGAGTGAACATGAAGGGGTTGGGGAGGTGGCAAAGAGGTGACATTGCTGGGATTTTTAGGACTAGGAGTTTCCTCAATCCATCTCCCTGCTGGCTGTCAGAATGTGCTTTCAAAGATAGAGATGTGAGGAGTTCCCTTTGTGGTGTAGTGGAAACGAACTAGGAACCATGAGGTTGTAGGTTCGATTCCTGGCCTCACTCAGTGGGTTGAGGATCCGGTGTTGCCCTGAGCTGTGGTGTAGGATGCAGAAGAGGCTCAGATGTGGTGTTGCTGTGGCTGTGGCATAGGCTGGTGGCTACAGCTCCGATTAGACCCCTAGCCTGGGAACTTCCATATGCTGCAAGCGTGGCCCTAAAAAGCAAAAAAAAAAAAAAAAAAGACAGAGATGTGATTGTGTTTGTTCCTAGCCAAGAGGGAAGAGTGAGAAGCACAGCCAGCAGGGCACACTCTGTTCTTGGTGACCCCTCCCCCAACACTACCCTCTCCAGTCACATCAACCTCCCCCACTGTTCCCTGCACCCCACTCCCCAGGCCTTTGCACTTTCTTCCCTCTGACTGAGATGCGCCCCCACCCAGATGCCCCAGCGTCCCTCAGAACACTTCTGTAGAGCCTTCCCTGTAACCTCAAATAGAATAAATGGACAAGAGCAGGGCACCAAAGCTCTGCTGTATCATCTAGAATTCTGGACATTATTTTATGATGCAAGTCAAGATAGTTTGATTTCTAAGACTTTCTGCTTTGGGGCCTCCGGGAACATAGTTGAGGGAGAGGATGTATTTTGGAGACTAACACTCCTCCCTTCTCCAACTTTCTCTCTAAATGTCTGACATCCCCTGCAAAAGACAAGCTTCTGCAGGGACCACACCTTTACCTTTACAGGAAGTGTATTTTCTTTTCTTTCCTTTTTAGGGCTGCACCTGTGGCATGTGGAGAGGTTTCCAGGCTAGGGCTCCAGTCAGAGCTGCAGCTACTAGCCATAGCCACGCTGGATCTGAGCCACGTCTGCAACCCACACCACAGCTCATGGCAACGCCGGATCCTTAACCCATTGAGCAAGGCCAGGGATCGAACCCACAACCTCATGGTTCCTAGTCGGATTCTTTACTGCTGCGCCAGGATGGGAACTCCGGGAGTGTATTAACCTTTATGTAAAATCAGGCAAATTTGGTAGCGATCTGCAGTTTGTTAAAACAACGAGGGATGGTATTATCCTGAGATTTTGCAGCCCATGATTTACTCAGTATTCTCTGAATGTCTCCTACAAAGAACCAGCTTCATTTAGAGGCCAGATACTGTAATCCCCAGAACCTGGTCACTCCTCTCCTTACTCACCACCATTAGAACCCACGTCTCGTTCTGTCTTTAGAAGTGAGACTCACCAGACACGTTTAGGACTAAGGCTAAATGATGAAAATGGCACAAAGGCTTACTGCCAAAGTTCCGGGCACTTTCTTAGAGGAGGAAGCAATCATAAATAACATCCAAAGAATGTAGATAACTAGCATTCCCACTGTGGCCCAGTGGGTTAAGAATCTGACTGCAGACACTTGGATCACTGCAGATGTGCGGGTTCCATTCCCGGCCTGCCGCAATGGGTTAAAGGATCACGCAATGCCACAGCTGTGGCTCAGATTCAGTCTCGGGCCCCAGGGACTCCCATGTGCCTCGGGTGTGGAAAAAAAAAAAAAAAGAGAGAGAGAGAAAAAAGAACATAGATAATTAGTAAAGAAAGTGCTAGTTTACCACATAGACACCATTATTTCTAGAGTTAGACCAGTCAGGTATCAAATAGCTCTCTATGATTTTAACTTTTATTCTCCTCACCTTTTCCTTTACAGCCTCAGGACTGGAACTTTCTGTTGGTTGCTTTTTGCTATAGAAAATGCCAGTGGTCAGATCCGATACAAGGGTAGCCTAAGAATGGGCAGCTTTTAAATGTAAAGGTTTGGATTCTGATCCCTTTTCTTGGGTACACAGAAGGCGTCAGGAAAGGAGTCAGGGATACCCCCAGGGTTTTCTAGGCACCAGAGCCCATGCTGGGAGTTGCAGCCTAGAATGGAGATGGATCCTCTACCCAAACTTGCACACAAAGAAGCCACTGTAAAGCTTCCATGAAGAAAATAATGGCAAGAAATTGGTGTTTTAAAAGATCTGTGAGTATCAGTACAGTGAGGAGAATCTAAAGGCAGGGAAAACTTCTAGGAGACAAGCCAGGAACAGGGTGACTCACCTCCAGGTCACCTCCTCTGGGAAGCCATCCCTGATGCCCAAAAGGAATGAGTTCTTTTTACATAGTCTTAGAGTAACCTGTACAACACAATTCACACCTGATTGAGTAGATTTTGTTTTTGTACGTCTGCTTGTTTTCTTTTTTTTTCTTTTAGGGCCTCACCCTTGGCATATGGAAGTTCCCAGGCTAGGGGTTGAATTGGAGCTACAGCTGCAGGCCACAGCCACCGTCACGGCCACACTGGATCCGACATACGCCTTTGACCTACACCACAGCTCACGGCAATGCTGGATCCTTAGCCCACTGAGAGTGGCCAGAGATTGAACCCGAGTCTTCATGGATGCTAGTGGGGTTCATTACTGCTGAGCTATGACAGGAACTCCCTAACCATCTACTTCTTTTCTATCCCATAAATTCCAAGACAAGCTATGTCTCTCTGACCCAGCTTCTAAGAGCCACCCATGATCTCAGCTTTCAGTCTAGTAACTGTCCTCAAGCAGCACACAGAACAAGGCAGAGCACACGCTTGTACAGATGATGAAGAGAAAGGCTGGGCCAGGTGTGTGAGCATCAGCTGGACCTTATGCAGGCCATGGCGAGATGACATTTTCCTAGCAAGGATCAGACTGGATGTCAAGCGCACAGTGGTCCCAGGGCTTTTTTCCTTTCTAACTCGGCACTTATTTTCTCCTTCCCAGCCATCCCATCTCCCTCTGCTCCATACTCCATTCCTGCTTTCCACCGGTTGGTCAATGGGAAGCCTGGAACTTTGGAAGGTCAGAGCTGGAAGGGACCTTAAGATCATCTGGTTGAACCTGCCTGCCAGGAACCTGAGGCTCTAGGAAGTTTGGGGACTTATCCAAGGTCACTCAGCTGGATAGCGGTAAAGCCTTAGAGTTAGAAGGAGACTGAGAAAAGGGTACGGGAGTGTTGAAAAGTGATTAGGATTTCCTTTCTTTCCAGTTTTGAGGATTAGGGTTTAAGAGCCTGATAGGCCTCTCCCTGGCCCAGACTAACACTTTGGTGTCAGGAGTAATTTAGGGTATTTAAGCCTCGGCACACCCTTAGCAGTCAAGTCAAATTAAGTATGTTTACTGCATCTGCATGTGTAAAACACAGTGCCAGATTTGGGGGATTCAAAGAAGTGTCTTATACTTAAAAGATGCTGCCCATGACCTCAGCTTACAGTCCAGTTAGCTCAATTACATGCAGTTAAATTGTGGGTAGAACAAAAATGTCAGGAAGAGCCCTTTCTTGTTCATTCTCCAAACGACTCCAGGCAGAGTCAGTTGGGTTTAATGATATCTTTCTGGAGAGAGAGGAAAGGGAGTCGACTGCCAGAGGCTGTCTTTCCTCTTCTATACCTTTGCTTTCTCTTCTTACAAAAGTTAAGTAGCTGATCCTCCCCCTCAGAGGAGGGGTTTGTTTATTGTTTTTAAAACTCCCTGATTTCTGTTTAAAGAGGGAGGGTGTGGGTTTGCAATGGCTTAACTTCCCCGAAGAGAGATGGAATAGCAGGCTTTGAGGGTTCACTCAGAGCAGTGTGGCAGGTGTGGCCTGGGGACACAGAGCAAAGCAAGCCTGAGCCGGTTGGGGAGATGGGGCACCTGACTGGGAGGATCGGCTCCACATGCAGGATGGAGCAGCCCGGGAGCCACAGGCCCAGGTCCTCCTGGGTGAATGGAGCCTTCCTGCCAGGGCTGTTTCACTCCTCTCTGGACCCCTTGAACCCTCACCAGGCCCTGCACGGTGAAGATTCTGACTCCATGTGCTGCCAAATGGATTGGGCCAAGGCCTATACTAGGTTGCACCTGCACAACAGCAGATTGGTGGCTGTCCAGAGATGCTGCTATCTATCTGGTCCCAGACAGAAGCAGAGGAAAGTGAAGGATATTCTCCTAAGTCCCCTTCTGAGTTGCCAGAGAAAATACAGACCATCTGGTTAAATCTGAATTTCAGAAAACAACGAATCGTTTATTAGTGCAACTTTGTCCCTAGTATTGCATGGGACATATATTAAAACATGATTTGCGATTTACCTGAAATTCAAATTTAGTAGAGTGTCTTGTATGTTTATTTGCTAAATAGGGCATCTTTCTTCTTCTTTTTTTTTTTAAAACAAAATTTTAGAATCTTTAATTCTAGGGCCTTTGGAAAGGGTATTGTTAGCTGCTTATTCCAGTGGATTTTGTATCTTCCATTGTGAACCCAGGACTGTGAAATGACTTCTATTCTGTTGGGTTATTAAGACAAAAAATGAAATAATAGCACACACACACACAAAACCAAGATGTAAAGCTACTAAGTTAATTGTTCGCTGCAAAAAAAAAAAAAAAAAAAAAAAAAGAAAGAAAAGAAAAGGAAAACAATTCTTTTTTTAACCCACACTTGGCCTTTGTGTAAGCTTTTTTTTTTTTTTTTTGGTCTTTTTAGGGCCACATCTGTAGCATATGGAGGTTCTGAGTGAGGCTAGGGCTCCAATCAAGAGCTGCAGCAGCTGGCTTACACCACAGCCACAGCAACGCTGGATCTGAGCTGTGTCTTCGATCTATACCACAGCTCACAGCAATGCCAGATCCTTAACCCACTGAGTGAGTCCAGGGATTGAACCTGCGTCCTCATGGATACTAGTCAGATTCGTTTCCACTGAACCATGACGGGAATGCCTCTGCAACCTTATTTCTGAGTTCATCTCCTACTCTTGCTGTACTTTCCCCCACAGCAATGTTCCCTTTAAGCTTCATCCTCATAAAGCCACACCCACAAATCATCCCAGGCTCCTATTCACCCTATTGACCAACATCAGGCCTACCCATGGGACACCTGATTCATCTCCCTCCAACAGGAGGAGGAACTGAGAGAGGAGTGGGGCAGTCCCAGGTATGCATGTGTCAGGATGTCAGACCCCTTTCTGGGCCAGAGGCATCTGGATGTCCAGAAGTGTCCATGGGCTTCCCATAAGTTTGTCTTCTAAGACTGCCTCTGCATGGTCCCACCTTTTAGGAAGCAAGAGTTCCTTCTCCCTGGCTACCAAGTCTGTTTCTAATTGTACCAGTGTGAAGATGGGTGAGGACATTTTTGCAGCACTCTTAGATAAGGATGGAGCAAAATACTAAGGTATTTCTGAGTTTAGGAAGTATGAATTTTTGGAAGGCTGCCTCCCTCATTTCTCCTTTTTCCTTAGAATATTTTTTAAGGACTTAGTATCCCCTAGGTATTACTTAATTTAATCCATACAACCCTCTAAGGCACGTACAACTACCCTCACTTTACAGATGAAAAATCAGGGACTGAGAGTTTATTCCCTTGCTGAACATCATTCGGTGTACAGGTGGTGGAGCCAGTATTTAAGATGAGTCTCTCTGATTCTGAACCCCGCTCTTAAATAGCTTACTACTGGAGTTCCCTTGTGGTGCAATGGGTTAAAGTTCCCACATCATCACTGCAGCAGCTTGGGTCGCTGATGTGGTGCAGATTCGATTCCGGGTCTGGGAACTTCTGCATGCTGTGGGCAAGGCCAAAAAAAAAAAGGCCTACTGCCATGTTGTTGTTGTTTTTGGAATATACGCTGGCACTAACTTAGTGCTCAATCACTATTTGCCCAAGGAACGCTTGACTGAATATCTAAATGAACATACCTAGAGCTGATGAGCCACACTTATCTCTGTAGACTCACTGGACAGTGATCATCAGGAGAATGATTTGTCCTGATGTATCTCTACATTTTTGATTTTGAAAATTCATCAAAGTATAATTTGTGATGAAGTATTTCATGATTACTAATCTCATTACAATATTTGGTGTATTTGTTTTGAGGATGTTTTGTTTGTGGGTCCAGAGTTCCACAGACCTTGATGCTCCTAGTTATAGTTTGCATTTATTACAGTGTTTGGGGGGAACATAATCCCAGTGTAATTCAGGAGGCGGCTGGCTTTTTGAGAAATCATCCTTGTGGGATTCTCAAATCATAGCCTCTGGCTCGTCACTGCCTTTTTAAGAACTTTACTGAAACATGCTCTGACCTTCAATTTTATGTGAACCAGCAGTAACCAATGGTCTCTGCATAGCTCTGAGTATTCTATTGAGAAATTTATTTTTTCTTTTGATCTTGAGGTACATTTGGTATTAATTTTTTTCTTGGTATGTTTCCATTTACACACGAATGACCTCAGTCTGTTTTTAGCAGAGCATTGTTACAGCTGGATGAAGATACAGGGCTTATTAACAGAAAAAAAAATCCTTGAAGCTGCTGGCCTAGGATAGAACCACTTTTTAGTCATAGCACACATTCTGTTACACACACACACACACACACACACACACACACTGAGTCATAGGACATCAGGCTGTGAAACTTAGAGGGACCTTCCTTTGAGGAATGTGACAATGCATCTAGAAAAGTAAAACAACCATCATCATAAGAAAAAAAAGTGGTGGGGACCTAGTTGGGTAGAAGCTGTGATATGCAGTCTGGTATGGTTTAGATCAACATTCCAGGAGTGCCCAGAACTTCTAAGTCTTATGTTATGAATAAAGCACATCTGGGAGACCCCTCAGTGGTAGCAGGAATGTCTTGTGCACAGATTTCTGGTTGTTACATAACATCAGTGATGGGTTTTTCAATCAAGATATGTGCTTGGAAAAGCATTAGCATACTTAAGAGAAGAGCAAGATAGAATAATAAATATGGTGTTGTCTCAGATATTCTTGGCCATATGGTCAACAGAATTAAACTGCAGAAAGAGAGTCACCTAAACTTCTCCTGGAGACTGCAGCCTTAGCTTGTGTGTGAGAACACCCACACTCACACTGAGAACTCGGGTGGATACCTCACGTCTGTGGGTTTTGATTTGACCCAGCAGTAACCAGAGCCACCCTGAAGGTGAGAATCATCATTCTCATTTCCACAGGAGGAAACTGAGTATCCAAGAAAGAGGTCCCTTGTCACATCACATAGCTGGTAAGTGGCCCAGACTCTGTCTAGTCCACGTAGCTGTTGGTATTCACCTGTTGAAGAGGTCAAATGGTACCAGTTTTTTTTTTTTTTTTTCTTTTGTATTTTTTTTTTTTTTTAGGGCTGCACTCGCGGCATATGGAGGTACCCAGGCTAGGGGTCTAATCAGAGCTACAGCTGCCAGCCTATGCCACAGCCACAGCCACGCCAGATCCAAGCCTCGTCTGTGACCTACACCACAGCTCATGGCAGTGCCGGATCCTTAACCCCCTGAGTGAGGTCAGGGATCAAACCCGAAAACTTATGGTTCCTAATCAGATTCATTTCCACTGAGCCATGACAGGAACTCTGGTGCCAGTTTTTATAGACACTTCAGTTACCCCTACGTTAAGTAGTCACTAAATCCTACTGGAATTATATGCCGCATTTGGGAAAGATATCTCTGGAGACCTTTGTGGAGTTCCAAATTTGGAGATACGATTAGAGTACTGAATTTATATGATAAAATGAGAATAACTTCCAATAGCATGTGGAAGTTCCCGGGCCAGGGATTGAACCTGCACCACAGCAGTAACCAGAGCCACAGCAGTGACAAGGTTGGATCCTCTCCTGTGCTTTTTTTTTTCCCCTTTTTTCATCAATTTTTTTCTTTTTCTTTTTTTTTTAGGGCTGTCCCCGTGCATATGGAGGTTCCCAGGCTAGGGGTCGAATCAGAGCTACAGCTGCTGGCCTACACCACAGCCACAGCAACTCGGGATCGGAATCACATCTGCTTATGCATCTGTCCATCCTCTTCAATGAAATGTCTGCTCATGTCTCTGGTATATATTCTAATTGGATTGTTCGGGGTTTTTTTTCAATTGCCAAAGTTTGAAAGTTTATATATTCTATACACTCATCCTTTGTTGGGTACATGATTTGCAAATATTTTCTCCTCCCCTGTAGCTTGTTTTTACTTCTTAACCATGATCTTTTGTAGATCAAAAGTTTTAAATTTTGATGAGGTCCAATTTGTTGATTTTTACCTTTCATGGCTCTTGCTTTTGGTGTGACGCCCAAGAACTCTTTGCCTAGTCTCAGATCCCAAAGAGTTGATTTTTTTCCCCCAAAAGTTTCATAGTTTTGCATTTTATGTGTAAGTCCATGATCCTTTTTGATCTAACTTTTGTGAAAGGTTTAGATAGAGGCTCATTTTTTGGCCAGTGGATATCCAATTGCTCCAGCACCATTTTCTGCATTGCCTTTGCACCTTTGTCAAAAATCAGTTGGGTATAATCATGTGGGGCTATTAGTGGGTTCTCTCTTCTGTTCTGTTAGTCTCTGTGTCTATCCCTTTGCTCATGTCCCACTCCCTTTATACTATAGCTATGTGCTAGGCCTTATTGTCTTCCCATTTTCCTCTGCTTTTTCAAGATTTGTCTTGCTACGTTAGGGACTATGTCATTCCATATAAATTTTAGAATAATCTTGTCTTTGTCTATTTAAAAAAAACCTTGCTGGGATTTTGAAAGGAAATGCATTAATCCTATAGATCAATGTAGGGAGAAATTAATATCTTTCCTATGGTGATTTTATAAGAACCTTTTGATTTGTTACTTCTCCATTCCTGTAACCACCACCCAAAGGAGGATATCATTACTTCATGCTTGAATTACTTGACCAGCCTTATAACCCTCCTTTGGATTGTGGTCCTCTGTTGTCCCCATTCATACTGCATCTTGCTCCTGAGGTAATGGACCTCAAGCTTTCCTTCACAAAGTTCTTGTCTGAGAGTCTCAAATGGCTTTCTACTCCAGACTCAGGCCCAGGTTTACCCTCTCTGCAAACTCCCCAAACTTCCATCTCATTCATTCTTGATATATCCGGTAATTCTTGACTTTGCCCCTTTCCCTATTCCTAGAACTTAGCCAGGAATTCCTTCCACACTGCCAAGCTTATCTGTTTCCATTTTCTTCCACCAATTCAAGCTTACTCCACCAAGAAACAGTCCCTAAATAACTTGGTCATCTTGTGTGGCACATCCAGCACATCGAATATCCAGAACAGATCATTTTTTTTTTTTTTTCGCCACACCTGCGTCATGTGGAACTTCCCAGGCTGGGATCAAACCCACACCACAGCAGTGACCCAAGATACTGCAGTGACAATGCTGTATCCTTAACCCACTGTGCCAGAAGAGAACTCCAAGAACAGATCATTTTTAATGCCATCTTCCTTTATATAATGGAAAATTATTTTCAGTGATAAGCCTGTAATAGTAATATAGCTATTATTGCTATTTTCTTATTTTGTTCTCCAGTTTTATTTTTAAAAATTTTTAATTTTATTTTTTATTAAAGTATAGTTGATTTACAATGTTTCCTCACTTTCTGTTGTACAGCAAAGTGACCCAATCACACACAGTTCCCTGCGATGTACAGTAGGACGCAATTGCCCGTCCATTCCAAATGTAACAGTTTGTATCCACCAATTCCAAACTCCCTATCCATCTCACTTACTCCCCCCTCCTCCTTTGTTCTTTAGCTTAAACCAATTTACTTGAAAAGGAAAATAATATTTCTATATAAATATATTTAAATTCAATAAGATATTTCATGCATGAATTAAAATTTGCACTTATGAAACAAAAACATTATACCTTGCAGTTTATACTCTATTTCACTATTTAAAATTTTGACCACAATTAAAAACCTCAAGTGCTCATACAAATGACTTAAGTTTTGTTTCCTCCTATTTGCAATCATTGTGCTATTGTTGTTTATTTGACATCTACTGTTTAAATGCAGGAATGGGTAGAAGCACAGGGGGAGGGAGACACAAACTGCACCTGAAACAAGCTCAAACTATTCAAACCAGTATGAACTATTAAAATGAACACTTGTAGTTGAGTCCGCATGTTTAAGGGGATGGCTGTACAAGTGGGAGGTCTCTAAGGCAATGCCCAGGGAGAATACAATGTTTATTAAAGGATAAGTATTAACAATGTATTAACATACTACATACTTTTTGCATATATATTATTCAACTCACAGTCCCTCAAAATGTCAAATGTAGAATGACCACATGACCCAGCAATTCTACTCCAAAGTATATATACCCAAGAGAAATCAAAACATACATCTGCACAAAACCTTGTACATGAATGTTCACAGCACCATTATTCCTGGTAGCCAAAAAAGTGGAAACAATCCAAACGTCCATTAACTGATGGATGGATAAATACATGGTGGCACGTCCACACAAAGGAATAGTATTGACAATAAAAAGGAATGAAGTACTAGTTAGTACATGCTACAACAGGCATGGACCTTGAAAACATTCAGTTAAAAATTAAATAAACCTTTATATAGTTAAGTGAGTCTTCTGTAGACTTTTTGCTTAGAAATCACTGTTTTTAAACTCAATCCCAGGATCTAGAGTCCCTGTGCAGTTGACCGACACAACGCACCCTCGACTGATGAACCATGAACAATCAATAGATAGAAACATTGGCTGCTATTTCCAAACCCCAAAGTAGTAAGAGCCCCTGTTCCCCTGGCTTTGGAGACTGGCCCTGAGGTCCTCTCACCCCCCGGCCATGGCTCATCGCCTCTGCTCCTCAGCATCTGGATCCCCAGGCAGCATGGCAACCACATACTGCCCTTCTCCTGACTGAGCCCCCAAACCATGTGGGAGCCTGTGTGTTCTTCTCATCCAGCCCCCTTTCCTCCTGGATTCCTCTTCTTCCACTCATAGTGCCACCAGCTCTTCCTCAGGAAGACACATTTCCCCAGAGGCTCCTGGACCTGCCCACTACTCAACCTGGCTCTAAAGAATTCTTGTCTCCACTTTGAAGGTCAGAGTTAGGGTTCTTGGAAACCTGACTTGCCCCCTGGCAGTGTCATAAGTGGTGGTCAGTCCTTATCGTATTATAAGTACTATTTTTAAAGGACTTTCACCTACATTGTCTCCTGTGATTCTTGTGGGTTTTGGAGGCTATACATTTTCTAGCCCCTAGAACAATTCCTAGACATTTTCTCAATTTTGATGATAAAACAGAGGCTCACAGAGGTTAAGAAACTTGTCCCAAATCACACAGCCAGTAAGTGAAGTAACTATGATAGAAACTTATGGTTTCTGCTTCCTATTCCAGTTCAGTATTACATAGAGAAGTAAACCACAATGAAATTACAGTCTACATAGACTTTTGTTGGTTGGTCTTGGAGCCTGACCACCATTTTAGACCTTTTTTTTTTTTTCATGAGAAAATGCATTTCAAATTCCAAGCACTCAAGGTACAAATGTTTCTCTGGAACATAACTCATTTTTAATTTGGGGGCTGACTCTGTCATCCCTCAGCCAAAGTTCCATTTTTATTGATTCCATTATTACACTGGTCAGGACCCAAAGGGAGGAATTAAGAAGAAAGTCTTTGAGGTCAGGCTAGGATCCACACTTATTAAATATCACCTCAAGCAAATTATTTAGCCTTTTTGAGCTTCAGTTTCCCTCTCTGTAAAATGAAGGTAACATCAAACACAAGGGATTATCATAAGAATTAAGTGAATAGGCAGGCATGTAAAGTGTCTGGTGCGGTGCCTGGCACAGAACCCATCTGCAATAAAAGCGTAATGTTGTTTTAAGGGGGGAGTCAGCCTGACTATAACCTGGGATATGTCCCCGTTGGCCAGGGGGGCCCTTGTTCACCTGTTGTGCAGGTGAAATTATTAATGGTGCCCCCTTCCATTCTTTTTTTTTTTCTTTTTAGGACCACACACATGGCATAAGGAGGTTCCCAGGCTGGGGTCAAATCAGAGCTGTAGCCACTGGCCTATGCCATAGCCACAGCAATGGAGGATCTGAGCCCGTCTGCAACCTACACCATAGCTCACGGCAAGTCCAGATCCTTAACCCATGAAGCAAGGCCAGGGATCGAACCTGCATCCTCATGGATGCTAGTCAGATTCCTTAACCGCTGAGCCACGACAGGAACACCCCTCTTCCACTCTTAGTTATCCCAATATGGATGATAAATTATTTGGTCACCTTACCTGCAAATGGCTGGCTGGCAGGGCACAGGAATGGTGACTTAAGGGGATCACACAGCCCTCAGGCTGCAGCTCCCTAATTATAGGAAAATCTGGCCTTTGTCAAGAACATCTCACTAGGGAGCTGAGAGCTACTGTTTGGATGTTTCCAGAAGCAGAGTTGAGGGTCTGAAGCCAGGAAGAGAGCTTGCAGGGATTAGGGAGCCCAGCCAAAGGAACTGACACTCATGCAGTGTCTGGTCAGTTAGGACTCCTGCCAAGGAGCCAGGTCACAGGGCAGGGTGGGGGCTGGAGATTGGGCCAAACAGGAGGTGAGGGTGAGCCAGGAGACAAAGTGTCAGGGACACCAGTAAGGGAGGTCAGCAAGGTGCCGGAAGGGCGATGGGTCTTGTTGAGCACAGGAGGGGGGTGCCTGGGCATCAGCGCCCCATGGCATCTGGTTCCGTACTTCCTCATCTTTAAAGAGCTTGAGGAGCTGTCTACGGTACATCCGGGTTATACCAGCCATGATGCCGCACATGCGCCAGGTTTGATCAGTGACTCCGAGAAGACTGCTGGTGATAACAAGGACCAAATATAATGTAGGTAGTGCCATTTAAACCTTTTTTTTTTTTTTTTTAAATCTTTTTAGGGCAGCGCCTGAAGCATATGGAAGTTCCCAGGCTAGGGGTTGGATGGAGCCGCAGCCACCTGCTTACACCATAGCCACCTGCTTACACCATAGCCACAGCAACTGAGCCGCATCTGCAATCTACACCACAGCTCACACTGAATCCTTAACCTACTGAATGAGGCCAGGGATCGAACCCGCATCCTCATGGATACTGGTCGGGTTCATTACCACTGAGCCACAACAGGAACTCCTCCTCTGTTTGTGTCAATTTGCCACCTTCCATAAATAGAATTGACAGCTTATTTCTGTTTCACCTGAGTCCTGACTTCTCACAAACTAGCTGTCTCATAAATGAGATGTAATATCGGAAGCCCTACGAATCAAGAGGCAAGCTTGAATGGAAAGAAAGGAATAATGTGGTGGCAATCAGAATCAGGTTCTATCCTGGTTCTGCTTCTTTGTGACTCTGATTCTTGAGATGAGTCATTGCACCTCCTGGCCTCACTTCCCCCAACTGTCAATGAAGAAATAATTGTGAAGGTAAACAGAGAGAATGGGGATGCAAGCATGACAGACTGCAGAGTGCTATACAAATACAGTCCAGACATAGCTCCAATATAATGCGGCAGTATTTTCTAAAACAAACACTTAAAATTTGTATTAAGAAAGAAGCTCAGGAGGTCCTATTGTGGCTCAGTGGTTAACAAATCCGACTAGGAACCATAAGGTTGAGGGTTCGATCCCTGGCCTTGCTCAGTGGGTTAAGGATCCAGTGTTACCGTGAGCTGTGGTGTAGGTCACAGACACAGCTTGGATCCTGCGCTGCTGTGGCTCTGGCGTAGGCCGGTAACTACAGCTCCAATTAGACCCCTAGCCTGGGAACCTCCATATGCTGCGGGCATGGCTCTAGAAAAAGACAAAAAAAAAAAAAGGGAAAGCAGCTCAGGGAGTTCCCGTTGTGGCTCAGTGGTAATGAACCCAACTAGGACCCATGAGGATGCAGGGTTGATCCCTGGCCTCTCTCAGTGGGTCAGGGATCTGGCATTGCCAATAGAAAGAAGCTCAGAAAAGGAACATTTAGAAAATAATATTGCTAAGATAGATGTCATGAACAGATTCTAGGATATTAGAAGTGGGGCAACTTCAAACACTAAAGAAATACTCCTTGAGTACGTTAGTGCAGTTGCTAACCTCACTGCCAACTAGAAACACGTAACAGTTAGAAAACATAAATGTCTCTGCCCAAAGTTGGGATAGATAAAGGGATGATAGGCCCATACTAGAATATTAATACTAATGGAAATTTGGAGTCCCCGTTAGATGAAGGAAGGACAACATTTTCTTTCCAACAAACACTCCTGGTTCGAACCAGAATGATGAGTTGATCTGTTTTGGTCCAATGTTGCCAACTGATGGAACAAACAGCACTTTTGATCAAGGCAGCGTAGTGGTATAGAAAATGTGTGGGCTCTGGAATCTGACGAGCCTGGGCTCCTGTCCAAGCCAGTTCTGACTGCTTCTCTATGACTGCAGGCAAGTTATTCAATCTCCCGAGCCCTGGGTGCCCTCACCTGTAAAATGGAATTGGCAGTAGCTACCTAATCCAGTTGCTCTGAGGGCTGAATTAAATAACATCTAGCATACTTCAAGTATAGCGCCTGGCACAGAAGAGGCGACTCATTGCCACCACGAAAGCACCTTGACCTCTGCCTTGAACTACCAGGAAGCCAGGGACAAAGACCATGGCAATTGCCTGCTACTAGTCAGTGTGAGTGAACAGTGAGATGAGGCTGCCAAAAAAGCTAACTCACTCCAGACTTTGTGAATGGAAACATAGGGGTTGGAACCTGTGTGTGTGTGTGTGTGTGTGTGTGTGTGTGTGAGAGAGAGAGAGACAGAGAGACAGAGAGAGACAGATACAGAGAAAGGGAGAAAGGGAGAGCCATGTAGTCTGCTCCAGTTAGACCACATCCCACATCTGGAACTCTGGGTGCAGCTTGTGGAAGCCCATCTTAAAATACAGGGCAACCAGAGGAAGGTGAGGAGGAGTGCAGAGCCCTGAACACTAACTCGTTTGGAGAGTGGTTCAAAGAGCTGGGGGTGGGAGGCGGCGGTTGAATCTGGAAAAGGAAGTCTTAGGACAAAGTGAGAACTGTTTCCAAATAGGTGAAGGGTTTCATGCAGCAGTAGCTGAAGATATATTTTTTTGTGGCTCTGGAAAGCAAATTAGGATCCAGAGATCAAAATGACAAAAGCACAGTGTGGCTCAAACGCAGGAAGGACTGGGATCGAGAAGGGCTCTTCACCTGGGCAACGTCACCCAGGCAACCCCTGGGGTCCAGGATTTCTGCCCTGGGCTGGGTGGATGTTAGCTGCCCTGTGAGGGCCTTTCCGAGTCAACTGGTCCTTAACAGAGAGAGCCCTGCTTCTTATAATCCTGTTACAATGTTTTGGTCCTTACTAAATCATATTTTATAAATCTCACATTTTCCAAAATGGTTGATTGAGGTGATTGTGGAGACATGTTAAAAGCCAAAGGAAATAATGAATACGTTAGAGCTGTTTTCCTTTGGCTACTAGATTCAGAATATTTTGACGATTTCCATTCCAGTTAGGAATTAAAGAATATCTCCTCAAGTTCCCAAGACACCATACTTCCCTAACTCCTCCCCACTCAAAATCCATCCTGGGGTCAGAGCCCTGTTTATTACTGCTTTATCCAGAAGTTAAATTATTTTCAAATTTAAAATCTAAAAATAGTTTATATCACTTTCCTTAAGCCCTTCCATTTTTATTCTTTTCTCTCAAATTGTTCTAAAGTTCAGAACATATTTATGCAGAAATAGTATACACACACATAGAAGGAAACTGATTAAAGGGTGAGTTTTGATCCTCTTTTTCCTCCAAATACAACCATGTAAATGATATATTTTTTAAAATCTCATCTCAAGCATGGAGTGCTAGAGCCATGTGATTCAGTGCTCATACAATGTTCAATTATTCAGTGTGGGACCCTGGGGCTAAAGGAGATCTGGGCACCCTAAGGTCCCAGCCAAGTACCCCTTGAACTCATTCGAGCAAGGACACACCATCAGAAGTGGACATTTGAAACATGTCAGCAGTTCCAGAGGAGCGCCCGATGACATTTTAATCTGAAAAATTATAAACAACCCCACTCCCACCACCAGCGCTGCCACCTCCTGAGGAATGTGCAGCGGGGCGGATCTGAAGGAACCATTGATAAGCAGAGCAGCTCTAAAGTGCCCTGGGGAGGCCAGAGTTTGACCGTGGAAATGATTTCTGATGCTTTCAGAAGCGCACACCTTATGAATGTACCACACATATATTGGCCTAGGTCTATTTCTATGCATCATGTACATCTATGACTATTTAAAAGTATTTCGAAGCTCATTTAGTCATGGCTTCTCCTAAGTGCTGTGGGGTAAGAGATAAAGAGTTTTAAAGAGGGCCAGGTCTTTCCCCAAAGAACCACAGAATGTCCTATCTGCCAGCTACCTCTGCACCTTCTCCATCTTCCTCCTTTGACAGATGAGGAAACTGGGATTCCAAGAGGGGAGGTAATTTGCTTTAAAGGTTGTCAGAAAGTTAGGCCTGGGCCCAGGCTTCTTGCTTCCAAGACCAGTTTACTATGTGATGGTGGAAAGAAAATAATCTCATTGTAAATCGCAAAGCAATGCCAAAACCCGGCAAAGGCACTGGGGGCCGGGAGCCCTGCTTTTCATCCCAGCAAAGGAAGGCACACCCTGCCCCATTTTTTTGGCAGCTGCAACACAGACCACGGGGTTCTCACCCCCGGGGCACAGAACAGTCATGCCGCTGGCATGCAGTACAAGACGGCGAGTCTTTCCTATGAAGCCAGCAGGCTGAGTTGCTGGCATCACCCTGTCTGCAGACAGTAGAACTAGCCATGCCATGTTCCACCCACGGGGCATCCCTGGGTTCTCTGTGATTGCTGTTTCCATCCACTTTGGATAGGAAGAGGCAAGCGGGAAAAGACACAAACCCCATCTCCTACATTTCCCCAACATGAAGCTCTTGCCTTTCAGCCTGGTTTGCTCCTTTCCTAAAGGCCTGGACTACGATACTGACTGATTCTAAGTGGGGCGATTAGATCAGTGCAAACATCATTCAACAGAGTGGAAATATCTACCACACCAGTTGGCTTTATGAAGTAACTGGTGGAGTTGCTGAGGACAGTGGAAAAGGCTCTCGCCTTCGACACAGCCTCATTCTCTTCTCCGCTGTGACTCCCTCTGTCTATTTACCCAGATGGGGTCTTCGTTTATACCGGTTTCTCAGTACCAGCAGGGACCCACATGATGAGGGTTGGGGACACTGTGGTGGGGACGCTGCAGACGCCACAGTCTCAGAACAGTCCGTCCTTTCACTGGCCGCTGTGGGATGAGCAGGCCGGCGAGCGGGCATGCAGGGCATCCTCTCTTGCCGGCCAAGTCCGGTTTCCAAGTTCCCCATGGTAACCTTGGCTACGGCTGGTTGGGGGTGGCAAGGCCCTGAGAGGGGCCTTTGTTTGTCACTGAAGGCTCCTTGGAAGGAGAGTGTGGATAGCTGGGTTCTGGGCCTGGCCAAGAAGGAGGGAAAAGAATGGGAAAGAGGGAACAGAGCTACTGGAGGCCCACAGAGAAAGGTCCCTGGCCAGGACAGGAGCACCGCAATGAGCTCTTCAGGTCTCCAGCTCCCCTTCAGGACCACTTGTGTGTTTCCTCTTAGCTGTGAGGATTTTAACCCAGGAAGCGTGGGAGCCTGTGGGGTTCATAAGGCGCATGTGTGCGGTTTGGGCACCGCACTGGCATGGTTAGGCCACCCCCAGGGGACTCTAGCAGGTTGTGCTGACATGTGGCTCCAGAAACTAAGCAGTAGAAAAAGATGAGCTGGGTGACCATCTGCCAGCATGCTCTAAAAGGAACTGAAATAGCAGGGACCCCCTAAAATCCCTAGTTCAGTGGAGCCCTTGGGGACTCCACACCCTGGGCTCCTGTTCTCAGACAAGACTTCCTTGCCATTGGATTGTTAGGTTCCTTCCAAGGTACCAGAGGTGCTATGTGATCATATCATGAAGTCCCATCATGGGTGATTTAATTGTCCAATAGATACTTCTTGGAATAATAACAATGATTATTATTTTTCCAGGAGCTATCATTTCAAGCTTCTTTATATGACAGACATCTACATACACTACATATATGATTTCCTCTCCCCAACCATCCTTGAAAGTGGGTTTTATTATCCTCTTTACTAAATGAGAACATAGAGGTTCAGAGGTCAAGGCTGCACAACTAGGAAGTGGCAGAGGTAGCTTGTCTGACCCCAAAGCTTGTATATTTATAATAATAATCATGGATGAGAAAGTAATAAGCAAAAGCCACATTCAATTTTAACCCATTAAAACACGCACACACACACACACACACACACACACACACACACACACACACACACACACACGTATTAGTGCTTTTTTTTTTTAAGGACGCAGCTTGGACACAAGGAGGTTCCCAGGCTAGGGGTCAAATCAGGGCTGTAGCTGCCGGCTTACACCACAGCCACAGCAGTGTGGGATCCCAGCTACATCTTCGACCTACATTGCAGCTGACAGCAACACTGGATCCCCAACCCACTGAGCCAGGCTAGGGATCAAACCCACATCCTCACGGATACTAGTAGGATTCATTTCTGCTGAGCTGCAACAGGAACTCCTATAATTATTTTTATTGCCATGTAATGTGTATTCAATCTTGAGTATCGCTTTTTCATTTTCAAGGGCTGAACTTACTGTCCTGCTGTTTATATCACCCAGGGAGCAATGAGGTTCAAAATCTAATGTTGCTGCGAAGGACACTGCAATTTCTCAGGCTGTATTACTAGAGGTATACAGTCTAGAAAGAGGGAAAACACCACTCTGCACTTCTCAAATGACATCTGGCGCATCACCTCTTGGGAAAACACAGTAAAAGAGGGGCATAGGTGAGCAGGGCCAGGTTCAAAAAAGGATGACCTTGAAGGTAAGTGGACCCTAAACAATGTCCTGTGCAGGTGAATGGAGGAACTGAGGTTATTTGGCTTGGAAAAAAGTTGGAATTTTAGCAACTTGCAGGAGTTGGGGTGGTGGGGAGAAGGGATACAGTAGATATCTTCCAACTTTGCAATGCTGTCCAGAAGAACATCTCCAGTGTGGTGGTAGCGAGCAGTTAGTTCTATATACTTGTAAAACTATGTAAGAATGTTGCCAACTGCTCAAAGAAGGAAGGGTTTCTGATGTGTGGAACTGTTCACAGATGGAGATGTCTGCTTTGTGAGGAAGGAAGTAAGTTTACCACCACTGGAAAAGCAAGCATCAGGACTCTATGACCTTTAAAGTCTCTTCTAACCTGTCAAGCACACTTTTTTTTTTTTTTTTTTTTTTTGTCTTTCAAGGGCTGTACCCGTGGCACATGGAGGTTCCCAGGGGTCCACTGGGAGCTGTAGCCACTAGCTTACACCACAGCCTCAGCAACTCGGGATCCAAGCCTTGCCTGCGAACTACACCACAGCTCATGGCAACACCAGGTCCTCAACCCACTGAGTGAGGCCAAGGGACTGAACCTGTGTCCTCATAGATACTAGTCTGATTTGTTAACTGCTGAGCAACAATGGGAACTCCCCTAAGTCCCACAATTAATTCACCAGTAAATTCACCCTCAAAAAATATCTCAGATTACATATTTCTCCTTCCTAATATCTCATTTGCATTTAATCTATTACACTTTTTGGCCTTTTTCCTTTCACGTGAATTAATTTTATTTTTAAATACTTCAATAATAAACCAATAATTGATGGTTTTAGGGGGTATTCTTAAGAAACTTTTTTTAGATACTTGACCTTTTTGATCAGCCAAACATTTAATCCTAGATTTCTAACACAGGACCTTTAAAGCAGATCTCTCATCTCTCAGGGAAGGCAATTTATCTTTATGAACACATCATTCCAAATTTCCCTACCTAGTGACCAAATACTGTCACCATTTCTCCTAAAATGGAACAGTAGTAGCAAGATCAATTCCTTTGGTTTCTTCTGTCCCAAATGTTGAATTGACTTGTGTTGGCAACGGCATTGTAAACGCATTCAATTCAGTCCATTCATTCATTCAATAAATATTTGTGGAGTGTCTAATATTATTCTAAGCACTGGGGAAACAGGAGTGAACAACACAGATAAAATTCTCTGCTCCTGTGGAGCTGCCTTTTAGTGGAGGAGACATATAGTAAGCAAGATTAAAAAAGTAAATATATACAAGATAAACCAAATGTATATTAGATGGTTCTCTTTAGATTGTACTATAGTAAAAAATAAAGCAGGAAGAAACGTGTGTGTGTTGGGGGAGGGGTAAAAAAAGAGGATATTTCAATTTAAATAGAACAGCTAAGTCCTTTTACCTATTGTTTAAATAGTAGGAGCCCACTAAGGAAGGTGACAGTTGAGTTTAAAGTCTCAGAGGAAGTGAGCCAGTGAGCAGGGACATTCCAAGCAGAGGGAACAGCAAGCCCAGATGCAAACCTTTAGTCATGTTCTGGGCACCTGCTGAGTATTTAGCATCATATGCGACAAAAAGAAGTAAAATACAGTTCTCTGTACAGGATCTTGAAGAGGAAAGAACACACCTGCACCTAAAACAATAGGCAGTCAACTGCCAAGGGCTAAACTGTGTAGATTTGTTCACTGAAAAACTTCTCTTTAGTTACACTGGACTAGTCATTGTCTCCCAAAGCATACCTTGCATGCTTCTACCTGCAGGCCTCTGATTGTCCACCATGCAGGCCAGAATGCTCGTTCCACACTTCTAATTTAGATCTTTTATTTTTCCTTTTTCTTTCTTTCTTTTTTTTTAGGGCCACACACACAGTATATGGAGATTCCCAGGCTAGAGGTTGAATTGGAGCTGCAGCTGCCTGCAGCCTACCCCACAGCCACAGCAACGCAAGACCTGAGCCTCATCTGTGACCTACACCACAGCTCATGGCAACGCTGGATCCTTAACCCACTGAGCAAGGCCAAGGATGGAACCTGTTTCCTTGGGGATGCTAGTAAGATCTATTTCCATTGAGCCACAATGTGAACTCCTGCTTTAGATCTTATGCAACCTGCCAAGCTCAGCCCAAACTTGTCCTCCATGGAGCTCTTCCTGACCATTTGATTGTCTGACTCTAAACAGCAGAAGGCCTCGCCCTCCACCCAACTGTGGAAAGTAACATAATGTCTTTTCTATCAAAGGAAATCTTAGTTACTCCATTTTGCTCAGCTTTCGCCTTCCTGCGACCCCCCACCCCTCCCCTTTCCCTCTTCTCCCAGTAACAATTTGTTTCAAATTAGCCAACCAAGAAGAATGTGCGCCCTGACCTGACCTATAGGATGGGGGCAGGTAAGTAACCTGCATTAGGGATAAATAGGGGAGGGTCCTTTGTTGGGCGCTTGTGCTTTTTGGAGTACCTGTGCCCTTAGCAGAAGTAAAGAGCCTTGTGGAGATCTCCCCGTGTTCATGTGTCTCATTTTTTGACACTGACGATCCCAGCCATGTCCCCAACACGTTGGATCAGGACCCACATCTTCACAAGATCCACAAGCAATTGGTGTGCACATTACAGGCTCAGCTGTAAGTCACATATTTTCAAATGTGGCCGCACAAAGTAAAACCCTGGGGAGCTTCTCAAAATACCAAAGTCTAGTTCCACCTTCAGAGATGCTGATTTAATCAGCATGGGAGGGTGAGAGCTGGGTATTGAGTTTTTAAAACTTCCCAGGTGATTCTAATATGCTGTAAAGTTTGAGAATTACTGGTAGCTTTTCTCTGTTTCCATCAAAATCCTCTCCCCACTGTTTTTCCCTGGCTGTCAAACAGCCTGCCCTCAGGCTTGGCCATTTTTTCTTGAGGAGGATTCTGAGGCAAGTGGCACCAGAAGTGGCTCCTCCTCTACCCTTTGTCCTCTGGCTCAAGGAAGGGCCCTGTGCTTGCCTTAAGGAGCGAAGATAACAGCAGAAAGAGGCAGGAGGGCAGTGGGAGGAGGCAAACAATGAGTAGACTCCCTACCCAGTAATGTAGTCTTGGGCAAACTGCTTAAATTCCTTCTCTGTAAAGAGGGAGCAACAATATTTCTCCAGTCTGCCTCATGGAGTCACAGGGTCTTGGGGAAGATCAACAAAGGTCATGTGTGAAAGTGTTTTTTAAATAGCAGGGTACTAATGTGCATGAGAGCTAGCATGGCTTTCTGGCCAGTAGTCCTCATGTTAATTTCAAACTTAAAAAGCCACCTTTTCCCTACTTCCCAAATCTAGGCAAAAAAAATTTTAGCAAAATTTTATCTTAGTATCCAAAAGGGATCATATATCACTGTGTAGTGTCTGTACGGATGTGGGTAGGTGCAATTCAAAGTTAGACCTCACTGTACCATCAGTTACCAGAAGGCAGTGATTCTGCTGCTTAAGAATGTTTTGATTAGCACCGAACACCCTGAGTGTTCAATAAATATTAGCCACTGAAGTGGAATTTAAGATGGTAGAACATAAGACCACAGCATGCCACTACTGAAGAGTACGGCTTATCGCTTACCTAATTTTCACCTTTTAAGGAAAAGTATAGCATTTTCATTAGCCATTCTGCTACTGTCCAAACTGAAAGACCAAAAGACCCTGGCACAATCAAAATACATTCTCTGTTTTACTAAAAGGAGTGATCTATTGAAAGTCACGAAATTTCTAAATGCCGGAAGTTAAGAACAGATGCAACTGCACTGCCTTTCACTAGACCAAGTGCTGACTGTCAAGAGTGTAGAAAGGCCTCTTTACCCAAATATATTTTCCTCATATCTCTCCTTAGAAATTTTTTGAGGTTCTTTCTGGCAGTTGCTTTGATAGACCCAAATGCCCTTGGGAAGAGCAACAAGAAAGCCCTAACATCTTGGCGTGAACCAGATGTTGAACAGAATAATGATGCCCAGGATTTCATGAACCAATTTTAAAAGATTTTGGAGGACTCCCACAGGTTTACTGATTTTTAAAAAATTTTCTGAGGGAGGACATCAACTAAAAACAATGCAAACCATTATTATTTCATAGTAGAATGGACAGTTCAAAATAAATAAAGTTATAAAGAACATAATTACAGAATAAACAACTGTTGTTTTCAAGAAGGGACAGCTGAACTCTTACAATTGCGATGACACATACAGATAAATATATTACGTGATCTTGACTTTCCCTATGGCTCTGCATTTGAGCAAGGAGAATTTCAAGTGAACTGAGAATATTTAGTATCCTGAAGATGGCTGGGGGCTAAAGAAGGTGGCATGTTCTAAAAAGGTGGAAAGAAAGAAGAGAGGAAAGCTCTATAGCAGTCATTTTGCCTCGGAATAAATGCAGATACCGTTAACAAAGTTCTACCATGTTGGACCTGCAGGGAACTTCATCCCTTGGTCAAAAAGCTGGGATGGCAGGAAGCTCACATATTGTACATGTAGAAAGAATGCTCACAGTGGCAGAACATCCCTGGTGCCAACTTTTCTTTTTCACTCATGCATGTACCTGCTCTGTCCCCTTGGGAGACCCACTTTGAGGGAAGGGCAAGGATGAAGGAGGGGAAACATGGAAACAGCATCAAGAGTTTGAACCTACATTAGCATGTAACTAAAATGCAAGGTGGGGAGAGGAAAAGGAATTCTCTCATTATAGTTGAAGACTTTCACAACGAAGTCTTTGAAGGTAAGGATATGAGCCACAAAAGTGATAGAAACATTTTCTGGTAAAGATTCGCTCCATTTTGCCAGAGACCCTGAAGCTCAGACGACCTGCCCAAGACTCTCCAGCTGGTGAGATCCAGGCCTGGACCCCACCCCGCCCTAGATGGCCAGGCCCTGAGCTAGCCCCCACTGGTGTTTCCACCAGCTTCCCTCTCTTAATGATAGTATGTCCCGTGAGACAATTAAAACAATTTTCTAAAGTTCTGATGTATCCTTTCTGTTTCTTCCTTTCCTGTTACCTGACAGGTTTCCCTTTTTCCTGGATGTAAGAAAACAAACAAACAAAATTCATGTTTGATGTTCAGGGCGCCCCTTCTCCCTCCGTTCCTGCCCGGTGTGCGGGTCTGCACCCCGGCCCTGGGCTGTGAGGACCCCACCCTTTGCCGGGGCCGTACAGATCCGAGCTGCGGGGTGAATAGGGCCTCTGGTTGCTCGGGGATTCCCGCACCCAGGAAAGGGGCGGGCGCGAGTGGTGCGGGCTGTGCCTCGGGGTCTGCGGGGCGACCGGTGACTCAATCTAGTCCCAGGCATTTGGGGAAGCGGCTGGAAGCGCGCGGGGGCGCAGGGCTTTCCCGGCAGCCGCAGGGGATCGGGTTCCCAACACCAAAAGGGGATCAGAAACCCGTGGGTGGAGCGGCCGGAGAGGAAGCCGTAGCACAGGGAACAGAGACGCCAGCCAGCCTCGTGGGTTTTTTTGTTTTGTTTTTTGTTTTTTTTCCTTTCCCCCGAGAGGGATCCGAGGGAACGTGGCCTTGACGTCAGTAAAGCTAAAGATGCCTTCCAGAAGGGGCAGAGAGCTGCTCCAAGGGCAAGTTAGGCAAGATTCCGCGCCTCCCCATTTGGCCGGTGGGGTGGGGGGAGAGGGTGCAGGGTTGAGGCTGGGGATTGGAGGAGGAGGAGGCAGTGAGTGGCAGAGGGAGGTGGGGGCGAGGAAGGGGTCACAGGACCTGGCCGCTTGTCTCACCCCTGACTTTGGAGCCCAGTGCGGTCTGGCCTGAATCCAGGTCAGCAAGCAAATGACAGAGGATCAGGCAAAGAGGGAAACGGGGTGAAGTAAGGGTTGCGCGAAAGAAAACCCCGCCCACCTCCCCTTCTGTGCGGGTCTTTCCCGGATGAGCTGGTTCTCCTTCAGAGATTCCTTTGTTTTCCACGTTGGCTGCTCTGCACTGTGGTGGGCTGCTGAGGTGGGAGATGGTTGGAGAGGGACGTGGAAGTGGAGACAAAGGTGGGGGTGTGAGGTTCAGGAGCTGCCTGGACTGCACGAGGGAGACAGCCAAGTGACACAGACGGCTCGCAAGGAGAAAAGGCGACAGGAGGAGTGATGGGTGAAAAGCTCAACCACCAAGCAAGATAAGTTCATAACAAAATCTTGCCTCTAAAAACAAGATGCAAGATGATGTGTGGGTTAGGCATTTGAGTTGCTTTATCTCTGTTTTCCCTTATCTCTGATTCCAAAATCAGAAAGCTACAATTCCAGTCTCAGGTCCTAGCTTCCTGAAGCCAGCAGCCCCACCCCCACCCCCTTGCCTTTGCCCAGGTTTGCACATGTGAATCCATAACCACCAGCTCCTTTTTTTCTCATGTAGTTTGAGTTTCTTCACTCCCAACCAAAAAAAGTCCTGACTAATAATACATCTTTCAATCCAGTAATTTTACTTCTGGAAATCTCTTTTAAAGAAATGTTATAACATAAGAGACATATGCCTCAAAATATTCACTGTGGCCATCTTTATAGTATTAAAAAACATAATCTAAACATCCAGTAATGGAGAGGGGTAAATAAACTGGTACAATTATATGATAAAATATTACAGGGCCTTAAAGGAATGTCAAAAGTAGGGTTTGATAACGAGAATAAAGAAGTAGATTATAATGCTAAGGGAGAAAGTGAGACACAACATTAGATATATACAGTATAATCACAATTATGTGGAAGATATATGTAGAAAAAAAAAATCCTGGAAGTAAATTATATCTTTGTGGGGTAGAATTAACCCAAGCACTTTTTTCTTTCTAAAGCATCTATGTGTTTTCCAATTTCTGTACAATGAGGATAAGCATGTATCATTAATTAAAATACTGAAAAATTTATTTCAAAACTTTACATATATATGGAGTTCCCGTCGTGGCTCAGTAGTTAACAAATCCGACTAGGAACCATGAGGTTACGGGTTCAATCCCTGGCCTTGCTCAGTGGGTTGAGGATCTGGCGTTGCCGTGAGCTGTGGTGTAGGTTGCAGATGCGGCTCAGATCCGCCATTGCTGTGGCTCTGGCATAGGCCAGTGGCTTCAGCTCTGATTAGACCCCTAGCCTGGGAACCTCCATATGCCGCGGGAGTGGCCCTAGAAAAGACAAAAAAAAAAAAAAAAAAACTTTACATATATTATGTATATTTTATGAAACTGTATTATATATATATGTATATATAATTCAATATATATATATGAATGAAATCACTGCTGAATAAGATACCACTAGGTCTGGATGAAAGAACCTAAGAGATACCTGAGCAATTCTTCCATTAACTGAAAGATTTCCCATAATTTTAAAGGTATGTGGAAGTTAAAGCAGATGGGCATTAATGAAAGGAAAGAGCATGCCTTCAGTGGGCCAGAGGAAGGACAAAACTGAGTGTCCGAATACACAAAAAATGATGAAATCACAGCTGATTCCTGATTGGCAAAAACATGCTGATTCAAGGGCAGAAGGGAACAAGATTGGAAAAGAACTTTTAATAGCAAAGGAAAGAATACATTCATAAACATAATTACTTAGGAAAGGAGATAGGGAGTAAATGGTAAAGTAATGGCACCATGAAAAGTTTCTTTCACAATAAATGTATTTATCAGAAGAACATTTTCTAATCATGAAGATTACATGTGCAAAATGCACTCAGCCTGTTCATGTTTGGTTCAAGGCTGTTGATGGCAGTATTTTGTATCTCAACTCAGCAGATGATTTATGCTCATTTTTGGATCAGGAAATGCTTAACAATGAAGTGGCCCCTTATTGCATTCCTTTTCTACGGGAAAGGGGAATGGGAGAAACCCAAGAAAGCTTCATATCTACATGCTATGTGAGCCTGAGATCCTTATGTAGCAGTGAAAATATACACTAATTAATACAAGCAGGTTTCCTTGGGTTTTGTTTGAGGATCTGGCAGACTGAAGAATACAGCAGTATCCTTCAAGTAATCTAACACTAGATACTGTATGAAAACAACTGATGGAGCTGGAATTATGTTGAGAAACTACGTTATGGTAGAAGGCCAAGCTCTTGCTCTGGTCTTGAAATCTAGGATTCCCTGGGTGGTGAACATGGGATTTACCAGACCATACACAGAGTGCTCTCTGTCTGGGCAGAATGATGTCTTGGTGATTCCAGTTCCCCTCCCTCGATTCTTCCCCTGCCAGGGGAGATCCCCTGTTGATCTCACCTCTCTTGCCGAGCTCATCATTTGTGAACTATTTAATATCTGCCCCCCCACCATGAGGTGGGAGGACCCACTCATCTGAGGGCTAAAACCTGGACCTTCGTAGATTTTTTTTTTTTTTTTGTCTTTTTTACTTTAGGACAGTACCCACAACATATGGAGGTATGGAGGTTCCCAGGCTAGGGGTCAAATTGGAGTTGTAGCTGCTGGCCTACACCACAGCCTCAGCAACGGTGGATCCTTAACCCACTGAGCAAGGCTTGGGATCGAACCTGTGTCCTCATGGATGCTAGTCAGATTTGTTTCTGCTGAGCCACGATGGGAATTCCTGGAGCTTCGTAGATTAACTGCCTTCCCCTAACAACACTCTAGCCTTCCCACCATCATCACCCTCCAGGCTCCCTAACTTTATCACTCTATTTCTAATCACTGGAGTATATTATGGGAGGCAGGAGAGTCAATCATGGTTCTTTTCAGACTTTTAAAATTAAAGGCTATCTAGAGCCAGGATATAGGACATTTCAGCACTAGGACAATGCTAGGATTTCTACAAATACTTGGTTAAATGAAGAAATTGGGAGCATGATGTTTGGGTTGCATGTGACTTTGTATCTACATGGAAGATGGGAACTGTTCGCTTAATATCCTGCAACTCATGAACTGCAATGAACTTATCCTAAAAAGTCTTATGCTACAGTGTGCAGTGATTTCTTACTATCTTCCATCAAAAAAAGCTGCAGAGAAATCACCTTATTTAAAAATTATAGTAGCAGAAAGCATTCCTATTACTTCGCCTAAAATCCAAACACCAAATTTAAGCATTTGTATGATACTTGGGTTCACAAAAATGGGATAACTTTCTGGCACTGCCCTAAAACAAACAAATAAGCAAAAAACCCTCTAGAGATTGTTTTATAAAAATATGTGATGAAATCCAGAAAGTGCTTTTATCTCATAACATCCATACCAGAAGATTAATCTCTGTGGTTGGTGTCTTGTTCTTGTGGGGAATATGTTTGAGCCCAGCTTTGGAATCTTCTTCAGTTGGAACATCTGTTCCACAGTTGTTAATGTTTGTTTGGTATTGCCCAAAAGAAGGCAGCAGAAGGGAAGGATTTTTTAACAAAGAGTCCCAAGATAGACTAGATCAGCAGCATTGCTTATTTTGAAAAGGCATTTTTGGGGGGAGCAATGTGACCTGTACGTTAAAAAAAAAAAAAAAAAAAAAAAAAGAGGCATGTCATTGGACCAAGAGATGGATGTCCATTGAATACTGGAATGTAGTTTAGCTTGTTTTCATCACTTCTCAATTTTTTTCCCAGAAATATTTGCTCATTGAATTATTACTACATTCCACACTAGCTGAGCTTAGTGTTTAAATTTTTTGATAGATATTTGAATGTTTAATTCAAAGTAAATCATAAATGAGAGACTAAGTCTACAGTATTCAATCAGGAGTATGCAAGTATTAAAAAGGTTCTAGCTGTCTTAGGAAGTCTAAATAAAACATGTAAGTAGTCTATAGCATTTGGAAATTTGCTACATTAGCCAAGAAAAGAGGAAACTGTCATTTCTTTAGACTCTGTGAAACTGGATCAAATTAGTTGACAAGTGAAATATCTCATTTTTCTAAATAATGTGAGCATGAAAAATCAAGCTGACCTGCATTTACAGAGTGGAAGAATTATATTCAATGCAAAATTCAGATGATCAGATATTTTTTAAAAGATCAGAGTACAATGCACTGTCAATAGTCTCATCTTAAATTATTCTTATCTCAAGAGCTATTATTTGAGAGTTTCAATAGACGTAGTTTATATCAATTCTAAATTTTACCTGGTGAAAAGCCATTGAGACTTAGCATTTGAAAACTGTAGAAACAGCTGGGTTTAGTTTCAAAGCTCCAAAATTAAATTGAAAGAGGGAAAGACCCTAATCCTTCAAACCATCTGTTCAAAGAACAGTGAAAAAAAAAAAAAAATGACAGAGCCTTCAGCTGGGGAACAACAGTGGCCTCTTAACTGAAATCTGAAAGTCCCCTTCCTGCTCATGGTTTCAACTGATTCACAACATCCCTATGAGGTCTATAAAGTAAATATTTTTATCCTCACATAACATATATATGTTACCCCATGTGACATACGGAGTACTTACTTTATGTCACACAAAACATCACTAGTAGCAGAGGCAGGGCTTCAACCTAGGTTGGTCTCTTTAAAAATTCTAAAGTTTGGGAGTTCTCATCATGGCTCAGTGGTTAACAAACCCAACTAGCATCCATGAGGACGCAGGTTGGATCCCTGGCCTCGCACAGTGGGTTAAGGATCCAGTGTTGCCGTGATCTGTGGTGTAGCTCGCAAAAGCGGCTTAGATCTGGTGTTGCTGTCACTCTGGCAGAGGCCAGCGGCTACAGCTCTGATTGGACCCCTCACCTCGGAACCTCCTTATACTGAGGGTGTGGCCCTAAAAAGACAAAAAAAAAAATTTTTTTTCTAAAATTACTTTTCTGTACCAGCTTCCAATTCCATTCTTCCCTCCTATCCCCTTTCCTTTCTCTTTCTCTTTTCTTCTTTCTCCTCTTTGATCAAACATTAATTGGGATGCATCTGTAAGTGCCAGAAAGTATTCTCTGTTGCCAGTGTTCACGTAAGAAACATTTCTACCCACAATGGCAAAAAAGGCCAAGAACTATTCATAGAAATTTAGAGAAGTGGCATTAAAGCCAGCCCTTCATCTCTGCCTCATTTCTTTACTGTTCCCACTGAAAACGGAAACTTCTCACATCACCTAAAACATAAAACTACACGTTACATATCAGAGCTGACTCCCTCCACCCCCTCCAAGAACTGACTATACATGTGTATTCTGCAGGCTCTGTGAAATGTCTTCTCCCCAAACAAAACAAGACAAAACACAACACCTGGACTGCCCGGAGGAAAGGCTCCAGGGCAAACTTAAGGGTAACAGATCTCAGTGAGGTGGGGAGGCAGGGCATGGGAGATAAATGGTTGACTGGGTGGGTGACCATGAGACAAAAAAAGTTTGCTGAATTGCAGATTTATATAGTACTTGTTTTAGACTTTTGTTGTTGTTAAGCCAGAAGTTCTCTGTTCAGATAAATTTCACCCAGAAGCATAAAAGAGCACTAAAGAAAGTAGAGTGTTACATCTTAAGCAGGGTGGGGGACCCCAGAACCCTCCCTCCAGGCCTCTCTAGTGGCCCCTGCTAGGAAGAGCAAAGCACAAGAGTTCCTACTGTGGGTGAAGAATCTGACTGCAGCTGCCCCAGTCACTGCGGAGGTGTGGGTTTGATTCCTGGCTGAGCCCACTGGATCTAAAGGATGCAGTGTTGCTGCAGCTGTGGCTCAGATTTGATCCCTGGCCCAGGAACTTCCATATGCCATGGGCGCAGCCATAATATTAAACAAACAAAACTGGAAAAGCATAGCACAGATTTAAAGTACTTAAATACCCCTCAAAAAAATCAGGCAAGGAGACAGCTGGTCAGGGATGCCTCTCTTTCCTGGAAAACTGATTACTTATCTTAAAAGCTGAGAATCTACCCGAAGCAGGACAGGGGGTATGAAAATGGAAGGTTTGGGTTCCTAGGGAGCTGGCTGAGGGGTATTGGATTGTTGTGGGCTATATTAAGTTTATCCAATCTTAAATAACAATTCCATTTGGCAAAAGTTACTCTCAAACACATATCCCTCAGTACCAACCAGGAAATTAATCATACTTTATAATGCTTTAGCAATTCACTGTTCTCAATGCACACTATTTTCATGTCCATTGTCTTGTCAGATCCCCACTCCATGAGGCAAGCTGGACAGGTATTATTATCCCCATTTTAGAGATGAGGAAGTTGAGTTCAGAAAGATGAAGGGAATCCCACAAGGTCACATAACAAATACCTAGGTCTTCTGATTCCCAGTCCAGAGCTTTAAACCTGTTTGCCACATAAATCTTGCATCCCAGTAAGTGGTAAGTAAAGGTCGCAGATTTGGCATTACTGGTTTTGTGTCCTTGGGGGAACATCAGTATCCTCATTGTGCAGCAGGTATGATAATGACCTGCTTCCTCTAACTCATAATTCTGTGAAGAACAGAAGAGATGATTTGGTGTAAGCTCTTTGTAAGGTGCCATCTAAGGGTTAGTTACTCCCAACCCCCACTCCACTACAATCTTGGCCGGTTCTCTGTCCTAATAGGTTGGACCTCACTTTTGCAAACAAACAAAAATTATCTCACACTCCACTGGTATCGTGCAAGTCTCTCAAGAGCATCAGCCAGTGGCCAGAGAGGCCAGCCAGCCATGCTTCTGCACAACCTCAAACTAACCCTCTCTCTCTCTCCCCAAGACAGAGATTCTGGGATGTGCTGCCTAAAGTTTCCAAGACTTCTTTACGTGAACCTCAAGCATAAGGACCGTGGGTCCAGCTGATATTTGGGGAAGACTAACATCAAGGGGTCTGTTCATGGGAGAAGCTGGGCCTCTGTGGAGTCATCACAGGTGGGGGCTTTGTCTTCTGGGCAGAATCAGAACCTAAATGTGGTGCGTTCATCTGAGGGTGATCTGTTCTCTATAACCAAGTTCTGAGGGGACAACTTTGTAAGTTCAAATGGCAGTTTCATCACTTCCTATAAGAATTCACAAGTGGGTCCAGGCGCTGTATAGATGAGGGCCTTACACAGGAGGGCAAGCTGCAGATGACAAAAGATGTCTGATGAAAATAAAATCAGAATAAAGAAAGTTGGAATGATTTAGGGAATGTGTATGCTTTCACAAAAATGAAAACACCTTAGTGTTTTTTCAAAGTATAAATATTGTACCTGCTCATCATTTAAAAAAATATGCAGGAGTTCCCGTCGTGGCGCAGTGGTTAACGAATCCGACTAGGAACCATGAGGTTGCGGGTTCGGTCCCTGCCCTTGCTCAGTGGGTTAACGATCTGGCGTTGTCGTGAGCTGTGGTGTAGGTTGCAGACGCGGCTCGGATCCCACGTTGCTGTGGCTCTGGCGTAGGCCGGTGGCTACAGCCCCGATTCGACCCCTAGCCTGGGAACCTCCATATGCCGCGGGAGCGGCCCAAGAAATAGCAACAACAACAACAACAACAACAAAAGACAAAAGACAAAAAAAAAAATATATGCAGACAACACTGCAACACAGCAAAGCATGCAGAAGAGACAGAAAAGGATCCATCCAGAGAAAGCCATTAGTAATGTTTTATGCATATTCCTCCAGAATTTTTTAATACATATTATTACCAAAATGGAATTGTGTATACTTTATATGCTGTTTTGTAAAGTTCTCCACTTAAGTACTATTGGGCATCTTTCCATGCCAGTACATACATGTCATCCTTTTAACCAGCTCTATAATAAAGGATGGATATTACCCTCAAGCTCTGCGATCACCTTATCAATTCTCCTTCTCTCCTAAAGTCATCATCATCTGAGGCTCTCCCCCATATTTCAGGGATCCCTGATAATGGGTGGCTCTGAGAAACATCCTGACCTGTGATTTCTGGCCAATACCAATAAGCAGCCAAAAAACATCACTGGGCCAGCTGCATCTTTTCAGGCAAACGACTGTCTTCTCTGGGGCCCCAGGTTCTGTGTGTGTTAAATGAGAGGTCTGGATAGTGATTTCCTAAGATTCTTTCAGCTTGAACATGACACATTAGCTTCTGGCTCACTTATCTCTGTGTTTGCCTCAGTACAGGATGATCCTGGTGCTGGGCGAACGGGGTGCCACAGGAGCCCTGGCTGCCCACTGCATGATGTACTAAAAGGTCCTAGAGAACCTCTTCTGTAAGCGGACAGTTGAAGCTGGCATGGCTGGGGGAAGCACGAGGGTGTGCGGGAGGGTCACGCAAGAGAAACGGTGCTTCTGATTTCCTTCCAATATAGCAGAGGGTGGTGTTTGCAAGGATGCCTCTGATTCCCAGCATATCAGGAAATACAGCCTTTGAGGCCATTCAGCCCTTTCCCAGCACCAGTGTCTAAACTCCAAGTTAACTATGGTATTTGCTTTCCATTTTATTTATGTATTTATTTTTTGCTTTTTTTTTTAAGGCCGCACCCACGGCATATGGAGGTTCCCAGGCTAGGGGTCAAATCGGAGCTGTAGCTGCTGGCCTACACCATAGCCAAAGAAACACTGTGGGATCCAAGCTACGTCTTCGACCTACACCACAGTTCACGACAATGATGGATCCTTAACCCACTGAGCAAGGCCAGGGATCAAACCCTCAACTTTATGGCTCCTGGTCGGATTTGTTTCCGCTGCGCCACAATGGGAACTCCTCCTTTCCATTTTAAAAGCCACTTTGCATATATTATCTCATCTAATTCTCATTCCTGTCTTTTAGATGAGGAAACTGAGATTCAGGCAATGTGATGACTTGCCCTAAACCAGATGACAACAATTTGCTGAATGAAGACTCAACCCTAAGCTTCACTAGAGCTTCACCAACTCCTCCTCCACCTCCATAGTCTCCACATGGATACACAGAAACATGATGGATGCACACACGTGGGCAAGATACTCATGGAGGACACATCCTCCATCCCCACTCCACCGCCACGCAGACCCAAGACAGCACTGCCCTTCCCTGAATCCATCCATTCCTTCAACACATATTTATAAGGATCATGCTAGGCGCTGGTGATAAAATGATGAACCAGGAGATGTGGTTCCTGACCTCCCAGTGTTGATCCAGGGTCAGTCAGACTCTAGAATGAGGCAGGGAGAAGGTGGGGGTGAGAGTGGTACATGCAGTGTGGTAAGAGCAGTGCTGGGGCATACAGGGTGCAAGGGGAGCACATAGGAGGGACCCCTGACCTTTCCTCAGAGGGATCAGGAAAGGATGAGACATCCAAGCTGAGACCCAATAGATGGGTTGGAGTTGGCAAGACTGAGGTAGAGCTTATAAGAGAGATAAAGCGAGGGTTCTACACAGAGGGTGGAGCACGTTCAAACACCTGGAGCAAAAACAGCACAGCAGGGAGTTCCTGTTGTGGCGCAGCAGAAACAAATCCGACTAGGAACCATGAGGTTGCAGGTTCCATCCCTGGTTTCCCTCAGTGGGTTAAGGATCTAGCATTTCTGTGGGCTGTGGTGTAGGTCACAGATGTGGCTCGGATCCTGAGTTGCTGTGGTTATGAGGCAGGCCAGCAGTTGCAGCTCCGATTTGACCCCTAGCCTGAGAAGCAACACATGCCGCGGGTACAGCGCCGCCCCCCCCCAAAAAAAGGAACAGCACAGCAGTTCTGAGGAGCCACAAGAAGTACAATGTGGCCAGGGGATCTGCTCAGGTGGGAGGTGGTGTCCATTGAGGCTGCAGAAGATGCAGGTGTCTGAGTGTGATGGCTGGTAACCTTGTTCTTTTCTATGGAGTTGATATTTGTCTTGAGGGCAATAGGAAGCCATTGAAGGAGGGTTAAGTGAGGGATGATGGTGATAAGTTCTCATCAAAACATTCTCCTTTCTCCCATTGTAAGAATCTGTGGTCATAACTAATTTCAATCCGATTTTAAGGTATACTCTGGCTTTAGTTCCTGCAAAAATATAGCTGATCAACTTTAAGACACTTTCCTATTAAGGCTGTCACCTCCGTTTCATCTGCTTTTGTCACTCTTTCTGGGTCTCTGTGGCCTGTGCCAGGTTGGCTAAGATAACCAGAGCACAGCCACCAAGATGCCACAGATATGCCAGAAAACAGCATCTCACTGTTCCCTGCTCCCTGCCTCAGCCTTGACCTGGGGCCTGGACTCCAAACTGACGGAATATGGACTGACCCACCAACATCCCTCAGGAACACTGGAAGACACATTCAAAGTATAATGAGAAGTAAGTGAGCTAGGAAATTCTACCCTCATCATAAGCAAAGAGAAGCAGTATTAATATTCAAAAGTTATAGATAATAGAAATTGTCAGTGAAAATGATGCAAGGTCCATACAACCTATTCAATAAATACTAAATCAATCAGTACTTAGACACTAAGAGAACCCTTATAACAACTTGTAAAAATAGAAAGATTTCTATACGAAGAAATGGTTAATTACAGTATCTTATAAAAAGTATATATATATTTGCTTGTACATGCACAGAATATTTATAGAAAGATTTCCAAGAAAATTAATACCAGTTGCTTCTCAGGTGAGGAACAGGGAGGCCGAGGAAAGGAATGAGGAGAGATTTTTTGCTATACCCTTTAAATACTTTTATATTTTGAACAACAGGAATGTGATACCTGATTTTAAAAATAAAATTAACATTATTATTTGTTTATGTATTTGTCTTTTTTGGGCCACACCTGAAGCATATGGAAGTTCCCAGGCTAGGGGTTGAATTGGAGCTACAGATGCTGGCCTACACCACAGCCACAGCAATACAGGATTTGAGCCGTGTCTGCGACCTACACCACAGCTCATGGCAATGCTGGATCCTTAACCCACTGAACGAGGGCAAGGATTAAACCCGAGACCTCATGGATACTAGTCGGGTTCATTACTGCTGAGCCACAATGGGAATTCCCAAAAATTAGCTTTAAAAACCATCCATTCAGCAGAATCCCATGCAGTGACTAAGAAGAGTGAGATCGAGCCATAATTACAAAAATGGATAGTTCTTCAAGATCTGCTGTTTTTTAAAACAGCGTATTTCAAAACATATGTATGTTGTAACTATATCTCTGTGGAAAAAAAAAACAAAATCATTCAATGTGTGTATTTTTTTGTACGTACACAGAGAAAGGTCTCTGTGCTATTTGATATAGTAGTCATGAGCCACATGTATGTAAATTTAAATTAATTAAAAGTTAAGGTCCTGGGTGGCACTAGCCACAGTCAAGCTCTAGCAGCTGGATGGGGCCAGGGGCTGCCCTATGGGACAATGTAGATGGAGTGCATTTCCCTCGTGAGAAAGTTCTCCAGAGAGAACTGGCCTAGGTGAATCCAGCCCAGACTGTGAACTGAAGAATGGCACTTCCAGGATGTGAGAAGGGACTTTGTACTTTATAAATCTCTGTATTGTTTAATTTTTTTTTACAATTAGTCTCTAACTTTACAAGAGAAGAGGCTGGCTTGTGTCTGCGGCAGATATTTATTCCTCATTAAAAAACTGCATTTTTTCTGGAGTTCTTTTGTGGCTTAGCAGTTTAAGGATCCGGCGTTGTCACTGCGGTGGCTCAGGTTCTATCCCTGGCCCAGGAACTGTACTGGGGTGTGGCCAAAAAAATTTGCATTTCTCCCTGACTCCTGCCAGTCCACTCAGCACTCAGGAACCAAGGGATGGCAGTGCACACTAGAAGAGTTACTTGGCAAAGAAGGAATGGAGATGCCCACTGCCTGCAGGGAACACAGTTCTGGGAGGGGCACCTCAGGCAGCGGCTGACCATCCTGCCAGCCAGTCTCGCTCCCCTCTGGGTCTCTGCTTTTTGGTCACAAGGGGCAAAACCAGTTTCAGTGCCTGCCCCTGGGAGAAGCAAAGGCTGAAGTATTTTTAGTTCTTAGAGTTCTGGAATCTGGCAAGAGCGAGGCGGGCACTGGGCAGGGAGGCCCATCTCCCAGGAACCCTGTGGTCTCCTTTGAGACGGGGGCCTAGGAGGGTAGGGGAGGACACGGCTCTGGGGTGGGGGCCAGCTATCCCAAGGTGGGAGGGGTCCAAGCTCAAGGGAGAACCTGCGTGTACAACTGGCAAGAATGAGAGATCTGACACCTGCTCTGTGGTTTCCTAAATTGGGGGAATGACAAGGATGACTTGGGAGCAAACAGAGATGGGATGGAGTAGAAGTGAGACTGGCAGACAGATGGGAAGGGATGTTACAAACATTTTCCACCTCAAATAAACTTGGATTTGAAGGGTTAAACATCACTCTGGTTCTCATCCACAGGACAGAGAGAAACGAAATTTCCTAAGATGGAAAATAAATAGCTGAAATAAACTCTGAAACTCGGAGTTACAGCTGTTCGGGGCACCTCAATTTTCCTCCACCTGGAGGAGGTTTATTCTCAGACGGGTCCAATTTTTTCTCAATAGCAACAAGAGCAAAAAGAATACAGTTGCTTTAAATGTGGCTTCTTCCTTTCTCAATCTGGAATTTAAACAGGCACATCTGTCCTCATCACTCTTTTCTTCTCTGAACAATGGAAACTGGTCATTGAAGAAGCCATCCACTCCTGTGAGCCTCGTCCAGGCAGGCAAGTGGCTCCAGCTTCCACCTTGTGCTCCTTGTTCCTCTCTGGAGAGTATGGATCCTGCCATACGGTTTCCACCTTGACACCTTGGCTTGTGTTGTTCCCTCTGCCTGCACTAGCTTCCCTTTAGGCAGAGCCGATTCAGGTGCCACTCATCTTAGAAGATCTAGCTCCTCTGAGTCAGGACTAACAACATCCACTTCCTCTTGTGATTTGTGTGGGACACAGAAGAGGATGTGTCCATCTCCTGCATGGCATTGGAAGCCCCTACAGGGACAGAGCAAGCCTGTTCATCCCTGTGTCCTGGCTGACCCTGGGCCTGGTGCTGGTGAGTGCTGAGTAAGTGCCGATGTCCATCCTCTCTTCCCCTCCCACAATCACTATCCTATTCCCTTCGTTCACCTTATTATCTAATGACGCAACCATGTGCTGTGGGGAAGACTGTGGTAGGTTGAGTAATGGTGCTCCAAAGAAGTCTGTGCCCTTATTCCTGGAATTGTAAATGTTGCCTCACATGGCTACAGGGGCTTTTGTGGAGGAGGTCAAGCTAAGGATCTTGAGATTATTTTGGATTGTTTGATATAGTGCTAAGGTCTTTATAAGAGAGAGGCAGGGAGTTCCCATTGTGGCTCAGCAGAAACGAACCAGACTAGTCCATGAGGATGCGGGTTCGACCCCTTGCCTCACTCAGTGGGTTAAGGATCCAGCGTTGCTGAAAGCTGCGGTATAGGTCGCAGACAGATTTGGCGTTTCTGTGGCTGTGGTGTAGACCGGCAGCTGCAGCCCCAATTCAGCCCCTAGCCTGAGAACTTCCATATGCTGCAGGTGCAGCCCTTAAAAAAAGAGAGAGAGAGGCAGGAGATCAGACAGAAGGCCATGTGAGAGTGGAGCAGAGGGAGCAAAGGCCATGTGATGAGGACCATAAACCCAAGGATGGAGACAGCCTCTAGGACCTGGAAAAGGCAAGGAAATGAATTCTTCCTGAAAGTATCCAAGAGGAACCAGCCTTGCAGACACCTAACACATAGATGATCAGAGAATGGTTCCTCGAGGAGCTTATTTTCAAGGAAAGAGGCAATTTAGGAAACCATGACAGCTGTTGGAGGTGAGAGTAGGGAAGGTCCAGACTTCACCATCCTGATCACCTTCCTAAATATACCTCTGTGTATAAGCAGAGCACTTCAAATAGAACACTGAGAAATGAACAGAGTGCAGTGTGGATCCCTCAATCATACACTTTTCAGCCTAAGATTCTGCTCATACAGCCTAAAATTGAGCCAGATATACACCTCATTCAGTCAACTGCCAAAATGCAACTGTGGAGCAAAGAAATAGGCATATGTGAAATGTCGCACAGGCCAGCTAAAACCCTGGCCTTCCACTGTTCCATCAATGATAAAAACAGGCTCATTTTCCAGATTTATAACTCTCCTGAAATACAAATGGAAACTAGAAGGTCGGATGACTGTCGCTATGCTTATAGCCTCTTGCCATAACCTATAACCCTCACTTTTTTTCTTTTCGGTTTTGTTTTTAGGTTGTTTCCTTTTGCTGACTACTAAAGCAATATAAAACTTAGAAAGTTTACCACACTCCCACCCCAGAAATATTTATCAGCAGATAAGAATCTTAAAAGTAGCATTTTTACACATTCAACCAAAGAAAATAATTATGTGTACATAAGATATTTTTTTTTTAAAAGAAGAAGCCCTTAGGGATACATGGGAGCCTTGGAATTTGTTCTTAGTTCTCAACTTCCCCGTCTGTAGCATTACTCAGGAACCACATTCTGAGTAATGAGGCTGAAACAGATTTCCAATCACCAAGGAAATAAGAGCCATAGTTAACACTCGCGGAAGGTTAACTAAATTCCAGGCGGTGCACCAGTTTATGTAATCCTCCTGCGGACCCTGTGTGGTAGACACTATTATTCTCACAATCCCCACTTCATAGATGAGAAAGCTGAGGCATAGAGAGGTTCAGTGGCTTGTGCATGGTCACAAAGCTAGCATATGGTAGAGCTAGGATTTAAACCCAGGCAGACTAGCAGCATAAAATCCATGTGCTAGCCACTTCGCTGCAAGCACCACTTCTCAGAGTGGTTAGCTGATTTCACTAAGCTGCATCTATTAAGGCAGGAAAGCAAACCAACAGACTTTACGAAGCTCCTTTTTTTTAAAAAAGAGGGATGGGAACAAAAGGGCTTTATGAAAAATTCAGCGAATCAAGACACCCCATTCCATGATACTTTCCAAGGATTTTTTTTCACCTCAATTTAAATAGTAAAACTACATGTTCACTGTTCAAATTTGGGGCAATATAGAAAGTATAACAACAACCAAAAAATCATGTGGTTTCAGTTAGCTGCTGCTTTTTACAAGCTAGTCAAAGTGAGATCAGTAGGCTGAAGATATGACAGTCACCTGGAGCTTGTCTTTATAAAGATGTGGATTCCTGCCCCCCCACCTCCCAGAACTACAAGAGGAGAATCTCTTGGGGGCTGACCTCAGAATGCTGACTTGCAGCGGCCCTTTACAGTGTGTAGCCCTATAAACTGGGGAATTCATTTAGTGGGCTTGCATGTTCCCCACAGACCCAGACACTACGGGACCTATGCCCATCTGAAATTCTGTCCACTTTGTTTCAAGGAGTCCAAAAGGGAATTTAAGGAGTATTTCTAATACTCCTTATAGTGTACTAAAATTTAACCCCTATTTTGTAAATTTTGAAATTTTAAATAAAATTAAATTTCTAAAGTAAACATGATGTTTTTAGTCATCCTTCTGCCCAGTAGAGTATCATTGCCAGAGGCTTAAAAAGAGAGGTCCAGAATTCTTGGACCCAAAACTCAAAACTCATTTGCTCCCCTCCTACCTGTCCCCAGAACAGTCCCCCTCCTTCTTTTCTGAATTCAAGTTGTATTTAGGGGCAGTAAAAGAAGGGGGGGGCACTGAAGAAACCAAGTTTTGTATGCGAGTCAGCCCTTGATGGGTATATTTTCTTGATTTTCAGATGCAGGCTCTGTGCCCAGGGTACAAACAGCTGCACTGCAGCCCCTGAAACCCCTGAGGTGGGGTTTGTGTCCTCAGCTTGGAGCTGCATTCAGAACCCTGCATCTAGCTTTGCTTTTCCAGAAAGCAAAATGGCTTCTCTCCATTAACACCAGGCCCATATTCTAGCAATTAGCCAAACAAAGGATTTTCCAAATATGGACTCAAGAAAGCATGTGCACTTTGAAAGCCACAATGAAGCTTAAATAGCTACAACTTATTAAAAAGAAAGCCAACAATTGACGCCGAAAAAGCGTGAGTCCTTAAAGAACAGAACAGCAAGACAAAAGCCAGAAAGAGGAACAAAAATATGCATTGTAGGGGAGGGACCAGCAGGGAGGTGTAGATTTATATGGAAGAGTTGACATCATTGTTTCCCAGTAATACTCAGCATGCAGGAAACAGATGGGAAAGCAGTGGTAGAAGGGGCTACTTATGGTAACAGGGCATGCTCTGTTTAGAATCCTGCTTTGGAACTTAAATGTTTGACTCTGAAAAACTGGGGATGGGTACTCCATTGCTGGCGGTTTTATTAAAGTCTAGCTAAATCCTACTGAACTTATCACCTTGGCAATGCATGGTTAAATGGAGCGCTGGATATCAGACCTTGATTTACTGCCAGCATAACTCCAGCTATCTGGGTCCAGAGGAGACAAAGCCTTTGTGGTGTTGGGGTTACCGAGGGGGAATTTAATGTTGGACAGACATGGTTTGAGTCCTGGTTCTCTCAATTCCTAGCTGTGTGATGTTCTGCAAGTTGCTTAACCTCTCTGAGTTGGTTTTCATATACACTACGGGGGGCAAAACAGAACTTTTCATACACAGTGGGGAGAGGTTGGGGTTGCACATTTAGGCCATACTGTTGGATTTAATCAAGAAACATAAATTAGGGTGATTGGTTAACATCATTTTTAAAAGTTTTACCTTTTAACAGAATCTCCCCTTCCCCTTGCTCTTGGGCAGGGCACAGACAGAGTCAAGGCAACTGCTACCCTTGTTATGATCAGCTCCAGTGCCTTCTCCTGGGGGTAGGATCACTCTCCTGCCACTAAAGACAGCTTCCATCGCCCCAGCCAGGATCCACCCCCCAACAAGGCTGGACATTTACAAGTCACTCAACTACCTTTCCCACAGTTTAAGCGTCTTCTCCCCCAGGGTGCAAGAGGGTTTGACCAGTTCTAAGTATCAGGCAAAACCATGTGGTTTCCTGTCTGTAGAAACCAACCACCATATTTTACCATACCTCCGACATTCCTCACGAGTCAGATGATCTTTATTGTTTTATTAATTTCCCCCCCTTACAAACAACCCACTCTGACAGTTCTCTTTCCCTTGGCTGCCTTGCATGTCGACATCCCTGGCTTGCACCTTGCCCAGAGCCCTCATTTCATTCTTTTTAGTACTTTGTGTTCTCATCTTACGTCATTCTAAAAGGCTGAGAGCAACTGCAGAGCATCTTTGTAAACCCAAGAGTGTCTAGCACATGAGAGTCCCATTAAATATTTGTTGCATTGAATTGAAAGTCCATACAAGGTGGTTTCTGAATATAAACACAAAAAGAACCAGGAGAAGAAACATGCATATTTACACATTAGCTCAATTGACAAAGGCTATAGATTTATTTATAGGTTTCCAGACTCCTATTTTAAATGTCAAACTGTTTTATGCTATCTGTAACAGTAAGAGCTGGTATGTGTTGCTTTTCAGGAGGGTGACATTCATCCCTCTACCTCTGGGGGTAGGGGGCCCCCAGAAGCATTCTTGGCTAGCATCAGGCCATGGGTGTGGCACCATGGCCTGGTATGCATCAGCCAAGCTTGAACTAGAACAAAGAGTGCCTGAGACTCGATCCCAGAAACTCACTTTGGTTCTGGGGCCCCACCAAGAATGTGGTTCATACCAAGGAGTGACTGGTGAAGCACTGGGAAAAGGCAGTGTTTCAGGGGCACCCTGTGCAAAGCCTGGGTCAGTTTCTATCTGGGAGTAGCTATGCACCCTCCTGGGGAACCTTGAACAATCTTGAATTCCTGATACTCTAGCACATCAGCAATGTCCTAGGTCCTGAGCTTCCTAGAAGGGCTCCAACTCTGGCTTCCTGGAGGAAATAGGGTCGATCAATCACCTGCTGTGTATCGGTTGCAGAGAGGCCAGTGAGCCATCCAATCTGTGTGAGCTGCCCAAGGCCACCCAGCCTTCAGCAGAGCTCACTGTCCACTTGCAAACACAAAGCCGGTGAGAAACAGAATAACCAGGTAGAATGAAGACCAAACTGGGTGCCTCTGACTCTAAGGCAAGGGCTGTTCCAAGAAGAAAGGAGAATTGTGGCTGCAGTAGGCAGGGAGGGGCCTGGGAGGAAAAGGTTAGACTTGACAGCTGGTAGGTAGGGTGAGAGTAGGTGTGTGTGAAAAGCGCCTGGCAGAAGGTGAAGCCCTATACAAACGTTAGCTGTTATTATTCCTATTCATGGTCTAGGCTGGGGAAAGAATAACTCGAAGGGAGAAAGGCCACTTTTTGCAGGTTTGTTCTTTTTTTTTGTTTTTTTGTTTTTTTTAGGGCCACACCTGCAGCATATGAAAGTTCCCAGGCTAGGGGTCGAATCAGAGCTGCAGCTGCTGGTCTACACCACAGCCACAACAACTCAGGATCCGAGCCTCATCTGCAACCTACGCCACAGCTCATGGCAACTCCAGATCCTTATCCCACTGAGCAAGGCCAGGGATTTAACCAGAGTCCTCATGGATACTAGTGTGGTTTGTTACCATTGAGCCATAACTGGAACTCCCTCTTTTTCTTTTTTTTTTTTTTTTTAACAAAACTGTAACATAAATGCCAAATTATGAAATATGCTATTTTGGGAGATTGTGCCTAAAACTGGCCTTGCGAGTAAGACAGATCTGGATTTAAATTCTGCCTCTCTTATCCCTATAATCTTGGCAAGTGATTTAACCTCTTAGATCTCAGTTTTTTTTTCATCTAGAAAAGGAGAGGAAATGCCCAATTTTTACAGATTTTGAAAACATTACTTTGTATGCATCGAGTGACTGGCATATAGTAAGCAGTCAATGCAGGTTGTAGCGCTACGAATAAAAATAATAAGCAGGTGTGATCTGGGATTCAGCTTGCATTTCTGGGTCCCTTCTCTCCTTCTGAGAGACCTTCCCTTCCTCCTCCTCCTGTTAGCCATCCTGCAGCCTAGTGTTCTCATTTCTCTACCAGAAGTTGCTCTTACAGAAAATCTAGCAATCTCTTTTGAATTGAGGTCAGCATGTTTCCTCAGGGATTCTTTATTTTAAGCCTTACCTAAAATTGCATCCTTGCAGGGGGGCGGGGGTTGCTGACTAGAGGGACAGGGGGTGGTATCTAGACTCTTTAAAGTTCCATAAGCTGGGGCTTCACCTCAATCAGGATGCAAGACCAACCCTTTGAGGAAGGAACACCAAAACCAGATAAACTGAAGTGTAGCATTTGTGCTGGGGCATAGAGAGAAACAGCTCAGAAAATCAGGTGGGCCATGCGCCCATAAGCAAAAAGAAAATTAATTTGAAGTGTGATGATAAGTGGGAAAATGCCAGTTTGGCTTAAATACACGGCAAACAATGAGAGAGAAAGAAAACACAATAGAAAATCAAAAGAGCACGTAGCCCCATGTTCCTGGGTATGAAGGAGCCACACAGAAGGACTCAGCATCCTGAGGCCCAGAGGCAGGAGGTGGGGTGCAGCTCACCCTGACCATCCTGTCCTGGGGGAAATGAGCCCTGGGTAGTCCCAACGGGAAGGGTCTATCACTACTTTATTCCAGAAATTTTTAGCCACCATATCTAATGGAAGAGGAGTTGGGGAGTACTTCTCGTCCCCAGACTGAGTCCTAGACCTCTCAGCCCTGTCCTCTTCTCCTACCCTCTGCCACAAAACCCAGAAACTTTCTGCAGTGTGTTGATTCCTGGGGACAAACAGTCCCCAGCAAGTGCTTCAGAACTGCCTTGGTCAGTCAGCTTCTGGAATTCAGGATGTGTTCTCCCCTCATTCCCACTCTCACAGAAAAAGGTTTCCAGGCTAGCCCACAGAGGCCTACGGGATTAAGGGGGGAAAGAAAAGAACGTGCATCAAAAACTGCTTTAGGAGTTCCCGTCGTGGCGCAGTGGTTAACGAATCCGACTCGGAACCATGAGGTTGCGGGTTCGGTCCCTGCCCTTGCTCAGTGGGTTAAGGATCCCGCGTTGCTATGGCTCTGGCGTAGGCTGGCAGCTACAGCTCCGATTAGACCCCTAGCCTGGGAACCTCCATATGCCATGGGAGCAGCCAAAGAAATAGCAAAAAGACAAAAAAAAAAAAAACTGCTTTAGTGGCATGGGGAGCTTATTCACCATGTACAGCATCATCTGTGGGAAGATGTGTTCCTAGTTTCCACGCTTCCCTCTGGCCCAGCAGACAGTCTGCTGGGCTCCAGGGTGGGTCTGGAGCGACAGGGCCGAGGGCTTCCTTAGCAGTCCCAACGCCTGGGCCTCCTGAGGCAGGAAGGCATCTGGGTGGCTGCCAGTGGGGGTGGTAGGGGTGGAGGTAGGGCGAGGCTATGCCTGTGGTCAAGGGGCTCTTGGCAGAGGTCTAGAGAGTGGGCAGGAGGGAGGGATGTGTGTGGGTGGAATGGCTGATTCCATCCTCAGTTTGGGTTTGCCATATCCAGACCATACAGAGTAAGTTGCAGTTCGGCTTCATGCTATCAGTTTGCTGCAGGTTTAAAGCCTTAATTGTCCTTTTTTAGTTCTTTTGGTTTCACTGTGGGAGTCCAGATTTGGGGATTCCCACTCTAAACTCAAGCCTATGAGGTGGCTGTTCTGTTTCCACAAACTCCACCTCCAGGACCCGACTTCTCTTTCAGTTCTCTGTGGGTCCAAGAGTAGCTGGGTATCTTTCTTTAAGGTCTTTTAGTTTCAGGTTGATATTCTGCTCTCCCAGTGGCTCTGGGAAATCCCTGTGTGAACCCTCCATCCAGTGGGGCAAGCAGTCAGCTTCCTGTCCCCTTTGGTGAGTGAGTAACCCATCGAACATATCATTTAGTCGTTTCATTGCAGCCCTCATTCACTCAGTCCTGGACAGTATGTGGTTATGCCAGGGCAAGTCCAGGGTGTTATGATAACAACAGCTACATTTAGACCTTACCTTGTGCATGCCTTCTGCCAAGTGCTTTGCCCACAGTCACTCATTTCTCTTCACATCAGTCCTCTTAGGCCCATTTCACAAATGAGGAAACTGAGACCCAGAGGGGGTAAGTAACTTGCTCCAGGGTCACTCAGCGGGGAACAGGCAAAGTCAGGATTCTATCCCAGGCAGTAGGCTTCCAGAATTCCTAATGGGAAAGTAGCTGACTAAAGAGGGTGAGGGAAAGTTTCCAGAAGCTGCTGAGACCCAAAGGATAAGAATTAGGTGGAGTTCCTGTCGTGGCTCGGTGGTTAACAAATCCGACTAAGAACAATGAGGTTGCAGGTTCGATCCCTGGCCTTGCTCAGTGGGTTAAGGATCCAGCATTGCTGTGAGCTGTGGTGTAGGTCGCAGACTCGGCTCAGATCCCGAGTTGCTGTGGCTGTGGCTGGCATAGGCTGGTGGCTACAGCTCCTATTCGACCCCTAGCCTGGGAACTTCCATATGCCTCGAGAGCGGCCCTAGAAAAGGCAAAAAGACAAAACAAAACAAACAAACAAAAAAAGGTAGAGAAAGTGCCAGGCAAGACATTGGGGAGGAAACAACTAAGCCAAAGAGAATCCCTCTGTCCTGGTTCTCCATCATTGTTAAATTTTCTCTGGAACAGAAAAATATTCACCTTCCTTGCTAAGACTTAGATCCTGTTTATGTTTAGGTGTCTTGTCTATTTAATTGAAGATAAAAGCTTTCATATTTTCTCCTGTGGTTATGGCAGCTAACTTCAGGACTCAGTTCACATCCCTCAGACTGTAAATTTCTTGAGTCTGGGGTGCCTGCTTCCTTCTTGCCCATAGTACCTCTCCAGTGCCCTATGACTATTTGTGAAATGAACAAATAAAGTGAAAGAATGAGTTAGCTTCAGAAATGTAGAAAAGTGACATCTCAAAGTTCTCACTACCTTATCATTGTTCTTTGAAATCCTGGAGACATCTTACTCTCTTCAAGCTTAAAATTCTATTTTGTAATGGGTGTTTATTTATTTGTTAGGAAACTTTTGTAATCCCTCAAATCAAATATGCACACACACATATTTCTTTTCAACCTTTTAAGAAACAGAAAAAACCTTCAGGAATAATGTCCTTATCAACATTCAGACAGTACATTCTGAATAGTCAAGTCTGCTTATCCAGGGAGAAAATAATCTATGAATCGCTGCATGATAAGCAGAGGTTCTCAACTCTGCCTACATATCAGAATCATCTCGGAAGATTTTAAAACATACCCATGCCTGGTCATCAAGACATTCTGACTTTTTTTTTTTTTTTGGTTTTTTTAGGGCCGAACCTGCGGCATACGGAGGTTCCCAGGCTAGGGATGGAATCGGAGCTGTAGCTGCTGGCCTACACCACAGCCACAGCAAAGCCAGATCTGAGCCACATCTGCGACCTACACCACAGCTCACAGCAACAACACTGGATCCTTAGCCCACTGAGGCCAGGGATCGAACCCACATCCTCATGGATACGAGTCGGATTCATTTCTGCTGAGCCATGAAAGGAACTTCCTTGATTCTGACTTAATTGTTTGAAAAGGGACCTGAGCATCAGCCTTTTTTAAAGCTCCTCAGGTGATCCTAATGTGCCACCATCAAGCAAACTACCATGCCGATAATGATCACTTTTTACCAGGGAGTGAGTCAAAAGGCTGAGATTGTTGGGAAGGGTGAGGAAGTCCTCAGCCCGTAGAGTGGGACCAGCATGGAGGCAGAGACAGCTTTCCTGTAATGCTCTCTTCCTGGTCTCTTGACTCCTGGCCCCAGCATTTCCAAGCACTGTGGGAAGATCCAGAGCACTCGGCTCAGAGGGGAGAGGTAGGAAATGCTCATGGATGCACTCTGGCCTCACAGGGCTTCACCCACTGCCTTCCAACCGCAGGCGACACAATGATGTGGTTTTCATTCCATAGCTCTGCAAGCAAGGGTCTTCGTACTCAGTGGTCAAGAAGAAGACAAAGAAAACGGTACTATTTTCAGCATCAGCAGCTAGGAAGGGATGATCTTCTCCCTCTATTCCAGACAGGAAGAGAAAGTTATCTGGTTCCCAGGGGAGAGCTGGGGGTTGGGGCAGCAGCCACTGTGCTAGAGGGGAAGTGAAAGAAAGGCTGGCCAAGTTGGCCAGGAGCAATTTCATGCCATTCTTGGGTGATCTCACCAGCTGGAGAAGAGTGGTCAAAGAAGCAAAAAGAGGGAAATTGGCCCTTCACATCAGCCCTATGTGCAGCTGGGGATGATCAACAGCAGGGTCTGAACTTGGCATCTGTGTGGATGCCCACAGAAACTGTATACATGATTTGTGTGTGTGTGTTGGTGTGTGTTTCTAAGGGAAAGGTTTCTGGTTTTCATCAGCTTCCTAAAGATTAAGGATGACACTGGCCTCAAGCAACGTCTCCTTTAAGCTGAATATCTATTTGTCACCTACACACCCTGCCTCAGCAGCCTTATCCAACTGAAGGTAGCAGGGCTTGGCTACAGCAAATTGCAGAAGCTAATGACACTCGTCCTCTGTGCTCGGGCCTCACATGGGGAGTGAGTATTGCTTCCCCATAATCAGGTGGGCTGAGTGCAGATAACTGTCACCAGCTTTGTTCTGCACCCCAGCTCAGGGCTTTCCCTCCCTCTCCAAACTCAGCAGTTCTTTTGGCATCTCTGTCCTTTCCTTCTGCCCTTCCTGCTCCCAGACCTGGATCCATTTTTCTCTGTCTCTCCTCAAGTCCGTCACCTTATCCCCGACCTCCAAAGCTGAGTAACCACGATACCAGTCTTATAAGGCCCTCCCCAGCATTCCACAACCTATTACCACGATGACTTGTCACCCTCAGGATTCTGGGCTGAACTTTCAGCTGGCAGGCAAAGGGGCACTGCCCAGGTCAGCTTTTTCTCCCTGGGGACAGAGTCCAGGCCTTGCCTATTAACCAACACGTTCCAGAAAGCTCATGAGGAGGACACATGAAATCTCATGAGGACACAGTGTTTTAGAGAAAACCATTAGCACTGACTACTTATTGATGCTACACTATAACAAAAATAAAGAGAAAAATGCCTGACTAGTTCTAGATGTGGGAAAAAGAGAAATCCTAATTACCCTCATTTATATAAGCTAGGTATTGTGCACGCCAATTCCCACGTGGCACAATAACGGTGTCTGGATCATTAAGTGGGTCAATTTCCTTCTGTTTCAAAGCTGAACTTTATTCAGGTATGTCAGTCTTGAAAGTTCGCTGATTCTGGGGCAGGACTGTCTGCTTTCAATTTAGGGGGAGAAAAAAAAGCATTAGAGGAGAATGTTGGCCTAGACAAGGAAGCCGGGGAAGGGAGAGGAGCCTAGTGGGCCAGAGCCCTCTGCCTCCTTCATGACTGAAGATATAAGGCAGGTCAGTTTACCTCTTTGCACTGCCTCCTCCCTTCTCAGGGTAGGTAGCACTGGGTACTGGTTTCCATTTTTTTCCCCTTTCAGCAGTAGTCCCTTTTCTTTTTCTTTTTTTCCAAATGAAACATATATGAAAGCCCAAAATACAAAGCAGGTGAAAGAGGGATTGTCTAAGGCTGCCTTTGAAGTGTCTTTACAGAACCCTGGGATTCCTGGCTCATCCTATGACCTGTGACATTGTAAGAAGGGGCAGGATTGATAAGCACCTCCACGCAACTCTAAACTTTGGAGTGAGGGCCCAGAAGAACACCTGCATGGTAGGAGGTGGTATCCACAAGCATTCATTAAGTGAACCTGGATGTGAACCTGAAGGCCCCCCTTTGCAAAAACAGGTGGAGGAAAACATTTCATTGCGAACTTCTGAGGGTAATGGTTAAGCTGCATACTTGGCGTTCTCTCACACTCAAAAAAACTCAACCCCATGCGATGTTATTTCAAATCTACCTCTCCAGATTGTTGGAGAGGATTAAATGAATTGACTCTGCTGTGTCCCAGTTGCAAAAGAGGCAGTTTTGAAATGTGCGGTCCCCCAAGCTGTAAAATACCAAGCTATTTGTCCTAATGACACAGCAGACTCTGAACTCAAGAATTCCGCAGGAATATCACACCACTGCAAATTACTAGGTGGTGCTGAGTCTTTGAAAAAAATGAAATAGAAACAAAAGCATTGCTCTGTTTTTGAGATGCACATTTGATATGAGCTAATCAAATAGCTTTTGAGATTATTTTCCTGGAGGCAGAATTATTCTGCATAGTTAGCCCTTCAGTTTCCCCCCTTTCTTGTATCTATGTATGTATAAACACAAGGCCCATATAGTAGACTTTTTTCTCTCTCACTGAAGTTTCTGAAGACAAGGCCTTTTTGTCACGGATAAGTACAGGGCCAGTCAACCTTACAAAAGGAGTCATTTAATGCTCAATTTCTCCAACGTTCCTATGATTAAAAACTTCTAACCTCAAATGCTGTTATTGTGTTCTGGATTGTTTTCTTTCGCCCTCCCCTTAACAAATGTTTAAATTGTCTCTACTCTGGAGGATCGGCTTTTTTTCCAATCTGACCTTGAAAGCAGAGACTCTCTCCTTAAGAAACGCTCTCCTAAACTATTTTCAAGGCAAGGCCCTCTGACCTTTTTACAACACTCTTCTTGTCTGACACACCAAACGCTAATCTGAAAGCCAAGAGGAGGTAAAGGGTCTGAGGGGTTGGGAAGGGGAGGGAGGGAGGTACTATATATTTGGCATCAGTTCAGAAATTCAGAAAATGTTTGTGCAACCACTCCCCCAGCCAGGATCCACCGCACCCCCTGCCTTCCAGCACATTAATAAAAAAAGATGTGAGCTGATGAAACTGGAGAAGCCGGGAGGGACACCTAAGGCGGTCATAATTATGTACCCAGAGAAGCCCAGTGAACACCATCCCACAGGTCCAGTCCTCACCCCTCCTCTCCCACATCCAAAGTTGGGGATCGGGATCTCTCCAGCCCCCACCCCAGGCCCCCAGGGGTAGCCGCTTAAACTTGCAGCAGCACCGCCCATTAACGGCTTGTGTGACACAAACGGAAGGACTGACACAACCTCTACACGTCGGGGTGGCAGCGCTATGCACCTCAAGAATTGTGTATGTTCTTCAAAAAGAAAAAAAAGTAGAAGGAGCGCACAAGCCTGGAATACATTAACTTGTGAATTGAATGTAACACACCCTCGGAGAGTCCCTCTTTCTCTCAAACAAAAAGAAGGGGGGAGGGGGGTAGGCGAAGGCACTTTACCATCCTGTCCTGAGCTTTCCAGATACTCCGTGAGGTCACAGCCAAAGGCGCTGGCGGCTCCCTTTCGTTTCAGCTTCTGCTTGGCACCCTTGTTCTTCATGAGTTAGTCCCAAAGAGGTTGCCCTCCGTCTCCCCCTCCCCTCTGCTTGGCACCGCGCCGACGGTGGTCTCCGGGGTGGGGGTTAGATCAGTGGCTGCGGCGCGGCGCTGTGGGGCCGCATGGGCGTCGGGAAGAGTTTGGGCCCGGGACAGAGCGCATGGAGCCCGCGGGGCGCTGAGCCCGGCGCGGGCGCGGAGCCTGAAATCCACCGCGCGCTCCTCCAGGGCCGCGGTGCCGCAGGCCGTGCGGAGCTGGCAGCGGCGGGCCGGCTCGCTGGGAGTGTCACTTCCTCACTTGGAGTCCCAGGGACTTTCACAGGTTCCCGCGGTGTCTTCGGTTGTCTTCCTCCTCTTTGGAGGGAGGGCGAGCTCTCCGGTCCGTCTTCTCGAAGCCCGGGAGTGGCCGAGGGCGCGGGGAAGCCGGCGGCGGGCGCGGAGACGGCCCGGGGACTGCGTGGGTCCTCTGCCCGGCGCGCGCTGTCTTGCCTTCAGACGGCTTTGGTAGAACGAAAAACAAGCATCCTGTCTCTCTCGCCCGCCCTCACGCCTTCCTTTTTTTCCTGTCTTACAAATCCTAGGATCATCCAGCTCAGGAAATGCTGGAAGGAAGTTAGCTAGGGAGGGGGGCGGAGGGTGGAAATTTTTGGCAGCTCTGTGCTCATGTGTGTATGGAGCCGGAGGAAGTAGGTGGGTGGGTTGAGGAGTACGGGGTTGGGGAGAGAACGCGCTCTTCGCAGAGCTGCTCGGCGACTCTAGAGATAACTGGCCCGCCCGGGAGGAAATCGCCGCTCTCCTAGGAGCACCCACAGCCCGAGCCACCCGCTTCCTGCCCCATCGACGGCTCTTTGAAGACGGCGGGAGGAGGCGCGCTGGCACTCTGGATGGAGGGGGCTAGGTGGGACTGAAAAAAAAAGTCCTCCCTTGTATTTTATCTTCATTGTCATCATCTCTTTGACACTTTCTATTTCGGTGCCTGTCTGCTCCTACACAAACACTTAAAGAGTAATGACAGAAACAAAGACAGGGATTCCAACGGAGAAACCTAACGGGGAGCAGTTTTCGCCAGCCACTCCCATTCTACTGTCCCGCGCCCCAGTACCCCCAACCCAGCTAAGTCCCCTCCAAAGCTGAGGGAGGGATGGAGGCTGCCACTTTTTAACCACTGCCCTGGAAATCAGATTTCTAATTAGAGATTCAAGTTACACACACACACACACACACACACACACACACACACACACACACACACAGGCATTACTACAAAGTTTGCTAAATGGAAGTGATGCGGGGGGTGGGAGTGAGGGGACCAGGACTTAAGGTGACTCTGATATTCTAACATAATCTGAAGAAAGCAGTCTCTCAGGTTATTTCATAATTTGTCTCAAGTTTTCAGGAGGGCATGTTTTTTCTCCAGTTAGATTTGAAATTCTTTGACTTCTGTGTACTCAGCACACAGTAAGCACTCAAATTCTGGTGATTTCACCATTTGAGGATTAGATTAAACTTCCTGTATAAATTCAAATCCATATATAGGCTTAAAGGGTAGAGACAGTCATAGAGCTCAGAATGCTGGAAAAAGCTTTAAGTATAGTATTTTAGTTACTGAATCCTGTCACAGTCTCTTATCTCCCTATGTATCACCAAGACAGTGTATGAACTTTGACCCTTGACCTTCTCTCTTTGTGAGTACTCACAATTGATAGCCTGCCTGCTGAATCTGGCTCACAGATGTGTTTGGTTTGTTTGCCATTTTAAATATTAAAAAAAAAATTTTGCCTTTTTAGGGCCGCACCCATGGCATATGGAGGTTCCCAGGCTATGGGTCTAGGTGTCAAATCAGAGCTGTAGTCTCTGGCCTATGCTACAGCCACAGCAATGCCAGATCCAAGCTGTGTCTGTGACCTACATCACAGCTCACTCATGGCAATGCTGGATCCCCTCCCCACAGAGTGAGGCCAGGGATCAAACTTGTGTCCTCATGTCCTCATGGATCCTAGTCAGATTTGTTTCCACTGAGCCACGATGGGAACTCCTTAAATATTTAAGTATTAAATATTTAAAATTTTAAATATTAACTGCTAACATTAAAGAGTTAACATTTTTAACTTAAAAGATCTGGATTTCTAGCTTCTCTTACAAAAATAGAAGATGTGGTGACACCGAAAGTGCATTTCCACGTGTCAAGGGCCTCTGATGCTGAGTTGTAGAAGCTCCATGGAGGTACCACCCTCTTTAGAGAGATGAGTCCTCCAGTTTTGCAGCTCCGCTTCCTGTTTTCCCTCCTTCCCTCCTTCCCTGCCTGGCCTTTGGAGCCACTGGAGTTTTCGGCCCAAGCTCTGTATATGGTCTCTCCTTCCTTCTATTTGCCATCTGTCTCTTAGTGACACCAGCATTGCCCTAGTCATCTTGGCGAGACATCTTCAAGTAACCACTGACTCATTTCTCTCTTTCCGCCCCCACCCCCAGCCTAGTTCTGCCTGGCCAGACGGATGAGTCCTTCAAAATGCCTCTCCGCTGGGCTTCTTCCTTCCAGGCCCATTCAGTGAGGACCATTCACTCCTGAATTATTAGAATAACTCCTAGTGGGGTTTGGTAAGTCCAGTCTTTTCCCACTTCATCCTATGCCCTAAAGGCCTGTTGAATCTTCCTAAAGTATCGCTGTTGTTATGTGCCTGCTTTGCTCAAAATCCTGTCAATGACTCCCTGTTTCCTACTGCCAGGACAGCAGTTTCTAAGCATCTTAAAAGCTACTTGGGGACCATTTGGTAGGGTATTTCATATAATGGCTTGTTCCGTCCTTTATTTATAGAGAAGCATCTCCATATGAGATTATAATTATTACTATTAACTCTTGCTTAGGAGTTTACTGTAGCAAAGACTTTCGTATTCATTATTTCATCTGACCTACAATGGATTTCATCATTTTGGCAGCAAAGGAGAGAGGCTGAAGGGTTGCTCTTTTCCTGGGTCCAGGCCCCCAGGCACAAATTATGGATAAGTTGTCAAGCACTGTGAATTACCTTTCTAAAGGTTTAAAAAACATTCTTTTAACTATTTATGTTGAAATAATTTCAGCTTATAAAAATTTTACCAGAAAAATAAAAAAATTTAAAAGACGAAAAAAAAATTTGCAGGAAAATAATCAGAATTCCCATATACCCTTCAACCAGCTTTCCCAAGTATTAATGTCTTATATAACCAGAGTACAATTATCGAAAGTAGGACATTTATATTAATACAATAATACTAACTAATCATCAGACTTTATTCAAATACTATTTTTTAATTATATAACATTTTATTAAATATGGTATTTCTCACAAGTTGACCAGCTAAAAAACAGTAACTCACAACTATTTCTCAACACACTTCACATTATAACCTTAGCTATGAACCAGATCCCCTTAATCACCATCAAACCCAGCAAGTGTAGGCTGTCACAAAACAGGACTGCCCAGATGAACTATAAAGCTAGTGAGTGACTCAGCCTGAAGATTCTACTATGCTTTACCAAGAATTCCCCAAAGGGACTCCACAATCATAGAATTTTTATTCTGGAACAGCCCGAGACCTTTCCACTCCTGCTTCATGATAAGCTGGATTCAAGTTGTTTAGGGTTCAGGGGCAAGGTAATACTGAACAGTGGACAAGGTGACCATTATGCCTGGGCTGATTGAACACACCTTATTTGAAATGTGTATGTTGTGGTTCTTTGTCTCTGCTTGATAGTTCTCAATTATCTCCTCATGGTGGGAAGAACTCACAGTTTATCAAGCTAGATAACGAAGCCCTATGGGAATAGCCTGACCCAGGGAGCTAGAAAGTGAGTCTCTCCCCAAATGCTCCCTGCCCCCTCGCATCGCTGAGTAAACCCTGTGATAGGTGCTGAATTTAAATCTTATTCTAGACACCATCTTGGTTTTTTGATTTTTTGGTTTGTTTCTGTTTTTTTTTTTGGCCGCACCTGCAGCATGTGGACGTTCCAAGGATTGAACCCACGCCACACCAGCAACTGGAGCAGTGACACCACCGGATCCTTGACCTGCTGTACCACAAAAGAACTCATATATATGCTCTTTCTATTTTTCTTTCTCTTCCCATTTTTCTTTTTCTCATTGCTTACTCTAAAATGTATACCTTTTCCTGGGTCTCTGGCAGGAAGTCAGGTTTGGGTTCCAATAGGTTTTTCCGTTGGGCTGAGGATTGCCCAGGAAGCAGGTTACATGGAGATGGTGTAGGAATGTCAACAGAAGGACTAATTAAGCTATTTGGTGATAACATAAATTATGTCTTTAGCAGATTATGATGGTACAAAAAGAACTTCACTCCCATGGAGCTCCTACAGAAGGGTTCTGTCCTTGCCTGTGATTTATCTTCAGTTGGTGAAGACTGATGCTTGTCAACGTGGGCCATCTGCTTCCTTTAGTCATGAAGGCTGGTAGCAATCTACTCTGCTATAAATAAACAGACTTGGGAGATTTTAATGTCACCTATGATTTAGCCTTTTCTTCCACCCAATTTGCCCCTAAGACTAGAGATTAGAAATCAGCATTTATTTTTTATTTTGCTTTTTAGGGCTGCACCCGGGGCATATGGAACTCCCCAGGCTAAGGGGTGAGTTGGAGCTGCAGCTGCCTGCCTACACCACAGGCACAGCGATGCCAAATCTGAGCCACATCTGCAACCTACACCACAGCTCATGGCAATGCCAGATCCTTAACCCACTGAGCGAAGCCAGGGATCAAACCCACATCCTCATGGATCCTAGTTGTGTTCATTAACCACTGAGCCACGAAGGGAACTCCCAAATCAACAACTTTAGAGTTCTCCCTCCTTTGCTCATGCCCAGTTAAATTCTCACACATGATTCCTTGTCCATGGACTGTGATTAAGATGTTCTGAATTCTTCATTCTGGGGTATGAGGATTAGCTCCTCCTTCTGCTAGGTTCATTTCCTCTCCCTCTTTTCTTTTCCAATTTTAAGACACCACTGTTGTCACTGATCGTTGGGTGTGATGGGCCAAATTGTGCCCGCACCCTCACCCTGACTCCACATTCATATGTTGAAGCCCCAATCCCCAATCCCTCAGAATTTGACTGTATTTGGAAATAAGACTTTTAAAGACAGGGTTAATATGAGGCTATTAGATTTGGCCCTAATCCAATCTGACTGGTGTCCTTGTGAGAAGCATTTAGGACACAGAGTGACAACAGGGATGTGTACCACAGAGAAAACACAATGTGAGGACACAGTGAGAAGGTGCTGCCATCTGCAAGGTAAGGAGAGAGGCCTCAGGAGAAACTTTTCTTCTTTTTTGCCTTGTTTTTAGGGCCGATCCCACAGCATATGGAAATTCCCAGGCTAGGGGTCTAATTGAAATGACAGCTGCTGGCCTACGCCAGAGCCACAGCAACACAGGATCAGAGCCGCGTCTACGACCTACACCACAGCTCACGGCAACGCTGGATCCTTAACCCATTGAGCAAGGCCAGGGCTTGAACCCGAATCCTCATGGATACTAGTCAGATTCGTTTCTGCTGCACCACAGCTGAAACTCCCTCAGGAGAAGCTTTGATCTTAGATGTTCAGCCTTCAGAACTGTGAGAAAATAAAGGTCAGCTGTTTAAGTCACCTGCTCTATGTTATTTTGTTATGGCAGCCCTAGAAGGCTGATATACTGGGTGAGGCTCTTCCATGAGAGAGGTCTTGTGCCCCATCTGAGCCCAGCCACTGGTGCCCTGAGGGTCTGAGGCTAGCAGAGGATGAGGATGGCTAGAGCAAAAAGGCTTCTAGAACGTTATGTATCCCAAACTCCACTATTGTAGTTCCCTAGGTTGTCGGTTCCCAGATGTATGTTATAATGCAAATTGTTGCTTTTAAGTGTCCCAGTGAGACTGGATAAGCATCCTTAGTGGAATTAAGGGAAGTTCACGTTACCAATCCGTAATCAAACAGAACAGAGTGGAGGTGAGGTCAACTCCATGGGAGGGAAGGTACAAGAATCAGGATCAGTCTCCCTGTCCTAGAAGCAGGGGTCACCTCTAGCCTGCTGTTGGTACATTCTGAAATGTAGCAAGTGACCTCCTACTGCTCCATCACCTCTGCAACCAGGAAAGTCACTTTTGGTTCTAAATAGGCTTCTAAGAGCAAGCAGGTGTGGTGATGATAACAGAAGGCTTTAAATGGTCCTACTCCCAGCTTAAAAGTTGAAAGACAGACATCATTATCATTACAAATGCTATTCTCTCTCTCTTGGTCTCTGAAGCACTGTGTATTTTATTTCCCATTCGGTTCCTAGAGTTGCAAAACTGTATCACTCAGGGTAAAAAATACATATATAAATGAAAAAGCATTGGGAAACAGCTTTACAGCCTTACTTTCCCAGCTGCACGTGGGATTCTGTTGTTTCCCCATTAACTCAAGGCATTTTGCAGTAGAAAGGGTGGCAGGTGAGGAAATAATGAGAAAGTAAAAGACTTGGTTACAAAAAAGGATGCCTTACTAACTTTTGATAAGATATCATTGATTGGTGCCCTGCTAATTCAGAACTTCAGACTCTTATTGAAAAGATTAGATGTGGGAGGGAATAAAGTCCAAGATGACCCCAAGTTTATCAGACTGAGGGCTGGTGAGGGTAAATGCTATTTTTTGGAGAAGGGTAAATAAAACACACCTGTCAAGGGCCATTTCAGTGCTTTAGGGAGGAAAAGCCCTTTGCTAGTGTAAAATGCAGGACTCGGTAGACGTTGAGAGGATAGGACTAGAGATTGGATGAGACCTCTGCACACAGTGTTTGAAATTATTTGAGAAATAATTTTCCTCCTTTAATATTCTCGCTATGTTATAATTTCTTTGCATTGAATGTTGTTCAAAAACAAGAGGTTTGGAGATCTTTTGGGTCCTGCAGAGTGCTTTAAAAACTGTCGCCACATTTAATCCATAATACACAGCATAGCACTCAATGAATCTTCAGTGTTTCAGAAATGATGAGCAAACCAGCCAGCACAAGACCCTCTTGTCCCATTCCACATTGGCACTGGACATTGCCAAACAGCAGCGGGAAACTTCCTTCCTAGAGTCACATGCAGAGAAGAGACTTCACAAGGCCAGAGGGAGAGTCAAGTGCTATTGAATGGCTATTATACCAACATCGGTATCCATGCAGGGTCTGGCCTTAGTTTCTAAGTCTGAATTTGGATCCATTTCGATGGAGGCGTCTGTTCCATGACCAGAGGTGCCAGAAGCAGCAGCACCTCCCCTCCCCTGAGGCCTGCCTGAATCTGTCCTGAGGGTCTAGCAATAGGCTTTGGGGTCCCTCTCAGCCAGTGAGTTTCAGATCATCTCTGTCACTCCCCATTTTGTATCTTGGGAGTCCCTAAACTGCACAGAGACTTTGGGAAGAAAAAAGCTGGATTCCTCATAGAATGCGGGAGTCCTCAGGATAGGGGATAACTTGGCTATCTGATGTCATTTTTCTTGGTGTCTTGTTTGTTTTATTTTGCTTCCTCTTATTCTGCTTCTGCTTCCCATTTTACTCGATTCCACACCCCTTGGGAAAGCTGCCTTCTTTCTGGCTCTGATAAAGCCAATGAAAAGAGCAGAGACGTGGCTCCAAGCTCCATCTGTCTCCCCCAGGGTCTCTGAGTACTGGAGCAAGAGATTTTCTTAGGTGGGTGGGGATCTGTCTCCGCCCCGTTCATTGTGTTCCAGAGTTTCCTGTGCATTGCCTGTAACCCTTTACCAATCTGCCAGGAGCCTTTTAACACAAAAGGGAGGAGATGGGGGGAGGAGGGAGTACTGAGGAAAAACATCCCTATAAATAGCCCTCTTGAACAAAATTGTTTTCCCAATACACAGTTGTTGTTAGGCCTTGATGCCCTGCAGTCTACCTCTGCACGGTCCTCCTGTCTATTCCAGCCTTCCTCAACATGCCTGCTGTTCCTACCCATCCTCTCTGGATGGGGCTGTTCTAGAGGCACTGGATAGAAGCTTCCAGCCCCCCACAAGCCCCTCACCAGCTCTGGGTGCCTGGGCTGTGGGCCAAGGCTGACCTGGGTTCCATGCCTGCTTCTGCCACTTACTGGCTCCATGGCCTTGGTTGGACAAACTAATCTCTTTGAGCCTCAGTTTCCCTACCTGTTGAATCAAGATGATAATAACTACCTTGTAGGGTTGTTGTGAGGATTTAATAAGTAAGTAGCCTAGCATTTGGCCTGTAACTAAGCCGATTTTTATTATCTCCTCACTGAGTAATACTGCTTTTTCCTCCATCATTATACAGTTGCTTGGGATTTTCCCCCCATTTCCCCATCCTGGTCCCTTGTCCCATATAAAACACATTTATAAGACTTCAAGTTTATTTTTCATTTATTTATTTATTTATATACCTCTCCCAGTTCCAACATGGTTTGTGATGATTTATTTTACCTTGAAGTGTTTAGAGCCTGGAAATATTTTCAGAAAGGGTAAGACTGCCTCTTGTTAAATAGTTTTCTAACACGGAAGATATATTGCCTTTTGTGGACCATTTGGGAAGCAGCACTTTCTTACCTCTCTGGTGTCCCCAGACCTGTTTTTCCTCCTCTCTTGAGAGCACAGTATGCAGAAGGAAATTTGAGGACAGAGATGATAATAGGTTTCAGATATAAGTTACTCTCAATATATAATTATATCCCCCAGATTGTAAACATTTTGTAAGTTGGACATTATATTCTTATTGTTTTTCATTGTACCTTTTGTATATATGTTTCCAAGGCTGTGGGCGTTGGCATTGGAGGGGAAATGGTACCAGTTGGTAACAAAAATTATACTTGAGAAAACTTATATTGAACATTCTGCGTTTTTTCAATGCTTAGTACACAACTATTTCATTCTACACGCTGATCCTGAAAAGACCTAGTCAAATGTACACAAATCTCATTTACTTGTGTACTTTTTCCAAGATAAAGTATGTGTGTGTCTTTGTGTGTATCTCCATCATCTATTTATCTAACATTAATTTGATTTCATGGGAAGTCTTCTCAGACTTCATGGGATCTGATTGATTGATTGAATGATTATTTATTTATTTATTTATTTATTTATTTATTTTGCTTTTTAGGACCTCACCTGCAGCAAATGGAAGTTCCCAGGATAGGGGTTGAATCGGCGCTGCAGCTGTAGGCCTATGCTACAGCCACAGCAATGCGGGATCATTGCATCTGTGACCTACACCATGGCTCCTGGCAACACTGGATCCTTAACCCACTGAGCAGGGCCAGGGGTCGAACCTGCATCCTCCTGGATGCTAGTCCAGTTTGTTTCTGCTGAGCCACAGTGGGAAGTCCTGGGACCTGATTATTTAAAGCAGCCAGAGGTTCCTGCTCTAATCCTATGTATTTAGAAGAACTTTTTCAATTGGATAGCTACATCATGGTGTTTAAAAACCTTTCAGATTAACATTAACATGCCTGGATTTACTCTCAAAATATCCTCCCTAGGAATTTCCCTTGTGACACAGTGACTGCAGAGTGGGTTCCATCCCTGGCTGGGAACTTCCACATGCTCTGGGTGCTATGAAAGCCAAAGGATATGTACTGGTTTTTTGCTTTAGAAAATATGGTCAATGTTTTCTGTGAATTACATCCCCTTCATCTCCCTACCCCCCAAATTCATGTTGAAATTCTAGGTTCCAGAACCTCAGAATGTGACCTTCCTTTGGAAGGAGGGTGGTTGTGATATAATGAATTAGAATGCCAGCAAACTGGAGAAAAATGAGTCCCTCATCCAGTATGAAAGGTGTCCTCACAACAGAGGGACATTTGGACACAGACAGGCACATGGGGAGTACGCCATGTGAAGACAAAGGCAGAGACTGGACTGATGCATCCACATGCCAAGGATCAGCAGGAAACAACCAGAAGCTAGGGGAGAGGCATAGAACTGATTCTTCCTCACAGCCCTTAGACGAAACTAGGCCTGCCCTCACTTAGATCTTGACTTCTAGCCTCCAGGACTGTGAGACAATGAAGTCACTCAGTCTGTGGTACTCTGTTACAGCCACCTTAGGAAACTAACGCAGCCGACATAGTAAAGAAGCAATGCTAGCCTCAGTGCTGTTGGAATCTGTTACTCTAATAACAGATTGGTAAGAGTCTAGGTTAACTCAGAAGTCTCTTGGTGGAAATATCTGTATCTCTAGCTGGCACTAACATTATTTTATACAATGAATGCTCATTTCAGTAAGGTGCTCCAATGGAGGTCAAGGAGAATAGCTACAAAAGTAGAAAGGGACTCACATGGTTGTAGAGGATGGGTGGGATATGGGAGGTTGAGGGGACTCCTTCCGACATACTTAATGTTTTGAAGCTGTTGTTGGGGAACCAGAAAAATGAACTTCCATGGAGCCACAGTAATGGCCCTGTGGCCTCACTGAGTGGGCTGCTCCAGCCCCTTGCTCTTCCATCCCTTCCCACACCTCTGAAAGGGGTCCGTGAAGGAATTACCTTCCTAAAGGCTGGAATTTTTAAGAGTCTTCAAAGTCTGTTTACACTCGGCCTTTACTCATTTATGCAGCCATTCAATTTTTTTTTTTTAAAGGGGCGCACCTGAAGGCAAATGGCAGTTCCGAGGGCTAGAGGTTGAAAGGGAGTTACAGCTGCCACATCCACAGCCATGCCAGATCCAAGCTGTGTCTACAAACTACATTGCAGCTCTTGGCAATGCTAGATCCTTAACCCACTAGGGATCAAACCTGCATCCTCATGGTTACTAGTTGGGTTTATTACCGCTGAGCCACGATGGGAACTCCAAGCCATTCAAATTGAATGAGTGTTCTGGTTTTTTGTTTTTTTGGGGGGGCGGGGATGGGGGCCACACCCTTGGCACTTGGAGGTTCCCAGGCTAGGGGTCGAATCAGAGCTACAGCTGCTGGCCTACACCACAGCCACAGCAACTCAGGATTCAAGCCACATCTGTCACCTACACCACACCTCACAGCAATGCTGGATCCTTAATCCACTGAGTGAGGCCAGGGATCGAACCCAAAACTTCATGGTTCCTAGTCAGATTAATTTCCACTTCACCATGATGGGAACTCCTTTTTTTTGCAGGGGGGTCGGGTATTTTCTAGGGCCGCATCTGCAGCATATGGAGGAGGTTCCTAGGCTAGGGGTCTGATCAGAGCTGTAGCTGCCGGCCTTCGCCAGAGCCACAGCAACACCAGATCCGAGATTCATCTGTGACCTACATCATAGCTCACGGCAACGCTGGATCCTTAACCCACTGAGCAAGGCCAGAGATCAAACCTGAAACCTCATGGTTCCTAATCAGATTCGTTAACCACTGAGCCACGACAGGAACTCTGGGAACTCCTTAATGAGCATTCTTGACATGCCAGATACTGGATTTGGTGCTGAGGACACAAAGCTGAAAAGACTCCCTCCATGCCCTCCTGGAATGCTCACTCTGTGGCAAGAGGGCCAGGCACACTGGCAATTGCTGTATCAGGAGACAGACGTCATAATGGGAGCCTTGAAGTCAGAGGGTGGATTGCCTGGCTAAGTCAGGACATCTCAGAGGAGGTGACTTTGGTGGATGCCTGAGGACTGACTATTGCTCCTATAGATAATAGGGGAGAGGATTTTCAGGATAACAAGGATAGCTTTTCTAGAGACACAGACATGTGTGAGACCAGGACTCATTCAGGGAGTGGAAAGAAAGTTAGCATGGTTGGGTGGTGGGAGAGGCATGGCTAGTTTGTGTTAGCTGCTTGTGCTAGTCCGGAGTTGATCCTGCAGTGAGAAGTCGCTAAAGGACTTGGAGCAAGGCTGTGTCAGCTAAGTCTGGCAGAGATGTGGGGGTCAAGAGAGGGACAGAGGCGAGTTTCAGACTCAGGGGAAGGGCATCAGCATCACTCCTCGTCACTCTCACCTTCGTAAGAGTGGAGCTGCAACCAGGTTAATGCCTAGTTTCTGGAGTTAAGCCACTTGGGGTCAAATTCTGGCCGTGTCACTTGCTTTAATTCCCAGTTAGTTCATTCTGAAGATTGAAAAGGAAATCAGATGATCTAGTAAGGGAATTTAATTTATCTGCATTAATACTCTATTTTGCATGGAAAATAAGTCACAGTAGAGCATAGACTCTGTGGAGCTACATAAATATAGACTCTATCCCTGGAAATTGTGAAAACATACTCACAAAGTTAATTTGCATACTCTTTAAACTATGTATAATATCATGGCCTTACAGCAATTTGGCTTGAATTATTAAAATGCCCAGAAGGGGCAGCCCACTAATCATTAACATTTGAGATGTGGGTTTGCCATCTAGTGGGCATCTTTGAGTGTGTATGCATTACAGTGCACGTACAACACACATACACACACAGATTCCATCGATGGTTCTTAATCCTCCTCCCTCACCCTCAACATTTAAAGGCTGAAAGTTATTTTTGATACATCACTATTTTTAAAAGTGTTTTAATTTATGTGTGTCAGGAGTATGAGAATGTTTCCTGATGTGTGTGCTTGCACACCCAGTGGGGAATAATAGCCTTGAATGGAGAATTATTTCAAACTACATGTACTAATATAGATAGACACACACATATTTGGATAACCAAGTCACTCTACTGTCCACCTGAAACTGACACAATCTTGTAAATCAACTATATTTCAAGTTAAAAAAAACACGACAACAAAAAACTTTTTTTTTTAAAAAAGCTACATTTACTCCTTCACATCTGCTTTTCTTGCCCTGTTTGAGAATAACTGATCTAACAGAAGGCGGAATGAGTTAAGGCTCAATGAGTTAAGGATCTGGTGTTGTCACTGCTATGGCTCTAGTTACTGCTGAGGTGTAAGTTTTCTCCTTGGTCCGGGAACTTACACACACCTCTAGTGTGGCCCAAACAAAAAGCAAACAAAAAAAGGAAAAAGAAGAAGGCAGAAATGTAGGCATAATGCCTGTCCCATAATAGATACTCAGTAAATACTAGCTTTCTTTCCATTCTTCTCCGCTATACTCTCCCATAAAAGCTATTCCAAATTACAATTCAACAGTAAAATGTGCATTTGGTGTGAAGCATCACTATGTGTGAAGCCTGTCATTGGCTCCCCAAATACAAAGATGACTAAAGCCCCACCTCTATTTTTAAGATGCTCACAATAGGGAAACATAGCTTTGTAACTAAATTCCAGCAGCCTATGTCTCAAACATTTGTTAGATTTTTGGGAACTGAGAATTTGGTTTTCTTTTAGAAAAAAATGTATATCAATTTTTTTTTTTCTTTTTAGGGCTGCTCGTGTGGTATGTGGAAGTTCCCAGGCTAGGGGTCGAATCGCAGCTGCAGCTGCCAGCCCATACCATAGCCAAAGCAATTGCCAGATCTGAGCCATGTCTGCAACCTTCACCACAGCTCATGGCAACACACTGATCGAAACCAGGGATCAAACCCACATCCTCATGGATACCAGTCAGGTTTGTCACTGCTGAGCCACAGTGGGAACTCCTAGGAAATATTTTAAATAACATTACCATAATGCCAGTTTCCTCTGATTAAGAAGAAAGACACTTTTGGTAAAAGATGAAATGGACATTAGGGGAAGGTTGATTTATATTTGAAGGAGTAAAGACTTAGAATAAGCCCAGAAAGAAAAGGGAGGGAAGTGGGGAGCAAAGCAGAGTATAGTCAGCATGGGATGTGTTTTGCTGAAGTTTGAAAAGGAGAAAGATTTGGGAGTAGCTATTACACAAAGTGAAACGTTGAGAGAGGGTCAGGGAAAGAAGATTTTAAGAGGTTTTATTCTGTATTGTAAGTGGAATCCCCCTTTGATGTTTTCATGACACTGTAGTAAAGATTTAAATTGTCTTTCTGTTATTTTTGGATGTGGGTTAGTGTTTTTTTTTTGGAAAATCAGACCGTGAGGAGACAGGCTGTGAAGTGGTTTAGATTTATCTGGAAAACATAAAGTTCAGACCATAAAATTTTGAAAATAGATACATTATAATTTCCTCATGTGCCTTAAACCTAAAATTAAACAAAACTAAAATGATAAAATTGGGTAAGCAATATTTTTTATAAAAATAACTACACACTTTGTTAAAAAATTCAAAAGTTACAGAATGGTATTCCATGGAAAAAGAAAAAAGTATTCTGTTTCATTCCTTAAATCTCTCCCTCACCCCCATGTCTCTCTATCCAAAGGTAACCACTTTCAACAATTTGTCTTTTTTTGTTTGTTTTTTGCTTTTTAGGGCCACACCTGCAGCATATGGAGGTTCCCAGGCTAGGGGTTGAATTGGAGCTGCAGCTGCCTGCCTATGCCACAGCCATAGCAATGAGGGATCCAAGCTGTGTCTGTGACCTACACCACAACTCACAGCAACACCAGATCCTTAACCCACTGAGCGATGCCAGGGATGGAACCTGAGTCCTCCCAGACGATAGTCAGGTTTGTCCCCAGTGTGCCACAATGGGAACTTCCTGTTTTTAATTCTTTTGATGGGTAGCACTATAATTATAAACTCTATGTCACTGTTTCTTGATTTATATACTTTATTCAAGTTCTGTTAACCCCAAACTGTGAATGATAATAAATGTAGTTCATTGAAACTCTCTCTCCAATTCTTTTCCCCTTCATGTGCTTTGTTAATGATATTTCCCATTCATCTTTTGGTTATGATTGTAAATTTAAATACCATGCTTAACCTTTGAAGTTTTTTTCCATTAATTTTTGTAGTAACTCTTTTTTTACAGAAACAATCATATGATCTATGAAAAAGATAGTTTTTCTTCTCTCTTTACATTCTGGATTTAGTTTATTACTTTTTTAGAAATATTGCTTTATCTGATTTTTCCTTTTAGTTTGCTAATATGATGAATCACACTGATCTTTTTTGGCCATGCCCAAGGAGTGCAGAAGTTCTGATGACAGCGATTGACAACTGCAGGATCCTTAACCCACTGAGTCACCAGGGAACTCCTGAATTACACTGATTTTTAAATTACAATGATGGATTTTTCATTCCTGGGATGAATCCCACTTCGTTACAATGTAGTATCCTTTTTTTTTTTTGACCGCCCCTCAGCATATGGAGTTCCTGGGCCAGGCATAAGATCCCAGCCACAGTTGCAACCAACAGTGCAGCTGTGGCAAGGCCAGATCCTTTAACCCACTGTGCCAGGCTAAGGATTCAACCTGTGTCCTGGTGTTGCAGAGACGTCTCGGATCACATTACGCCACAATGGGAACTCCTGTAGTATCCTTTTTATATTTTGTTGAATTTGACTGTTAAAATTATGTTTAGAGTTTTTGTATCTACATACAGTGTTGAATATAGGTGGTGACAGAAGACATCCCTGTGTTGTTCATGATTTTAGTGGGAAAGCATTATCTTTCATCACTGAACATGTTGCTAGCTACAGATTTTTGTAAATGTCTTTTATCAGGTTGAGGATGTTCCTTCATATTCCTACTTTGCTAAGAATTTTTTTTATCAGTAGTAGATATTGGATTTTGTCAAGTGTGGTTTTGCATCTATTGAGATGATTATATGGTTTTTCTGCTTTGGTTTGATGATATGGTGAATTACTATTCTATTTTTGAACCTAAAGCAATCCTGCATTCTCAGGATGAACCTACCCCACTTGGTAACGTTTTATTATCCTTTTTATACTGTTGGATTCAGTTTGCTAAAATTTTGTTAAGAATTTTTGCTTCCATGTGTATAGGGTAATGGTGGCCTCATAGAATAAATTGGGAAGTATGCCAAATTTTTGGAAAAGCTTGTGTAAAATTTGTATTATTCCTTCTTTGTGTAGAATTGGAATTTGTATAAATACTAATTTGTGTAGAATTATGCATTGTTTCTTATCCTGTGTAGAATCAGTATTATTTCTCTTAGCTAACAATTTCTATAATTCACTAGCTATTTGGGCTTTGAGTTTTCTGTGTAGGAAGGCTTTTAAGGACAATTTCAGTTGCTTTAACAGGTACAGATCTGTTTAGGCTAGCTATTTCTACTCCTGGAGCTGTAGTAATTTATGTCTTTCAAGGCATTTGTCCACTTTAAGTTGTGAAATTTATTGGCATAAAGTTATTCATAATAATCTCTTTTTATCCTGTAGAATATATGGTGATGTCACCTCTCCGATTCCTGGTGTTGATAATTTGTGTTTTTTTTTTCTTTTACTGATTAGTTTAGCCAGAGCTTAATCCATTTTATTGATCTTCTCAAAGAACCAGCCTTTGCTTAGATTCTCTCTGTTGTTTTCTTCTTTTCTATTTCATTGATTTCTGCCTTGATTTTTATTATTTTTTTCCTCTGCTTACTTTCTGCTTAATTTGCTCTTCGTTTTCTAGTTTCGTTAGGTAGAAGCCGGACCATTGATTTGAGACATTTCTTCTTCCTCTTTTTTTTTTTTTTTTTTGTCTTTTCTAGGGCCTCACCCGTGGCATATGGAAGGTCCCAGGCTAGGGGTCCAATTGGAACTGTAGCCATTGGCCTACACCACACCCACAGCAACGCCAGGTCTGAGCTGTGTCAGCGACCTACACCACAGCTCACGGAACAACCAATCCTTAACCCACTGAGTGAGGTCAGGGATCGAACCTGAAACCTCATTTCAGGTGGTTAATAATTCATTAACCACTGAGCCACGATGGGATCTCCTCATCTTTTCTAATACAGACATTTAGTAGCAGGCTGAGTTTTCACTTAAGCACTGCAGTAATGACACCTACAAACTCTGTATTTTTATTTTCATTCAGTTTAAAATACTTTTTGGGAGTTCCCATCCTGGCACAGCAGAAATGAATCCGACTAGGAACCATGAGGTTGCAGGTTCGAACCCTGACCTCACTCAGTGCGTTAAGAATCCGGTGTTGCTGTGAGCTGTGGTGTAGATCGCAGATGTGGCTTGGATCTGGTGTTGCTGTGACTCTGGGGTAGGCCAGTGGCTACAGCTCCAATTCAACCCCTCGCCTGGGAACCTCCATATGCCCCGGGTGTGGCCCTAAAAAAAAAAAAAATAAAATGCCAAAAAAAAAAAAAAACTTTTCAATTTCTTATAGTAGCCCTACAGTGAGCACTGCTCCACCAGACCTTCTGGCTTATATGATATTGTTGTTATGCATTTTACTTTTCATCTCTACAAGTTCAGTTTGGGCTTTTCTTTATATCATCCATGTCTCTAACTTTTGATTGTATGGAATGCAGTTGTAATAACTGTCTTAATGTTCTGTGTGAATTGTAACACCTGTGTCAGTTCTGAGCTGCTTTTGACTAATTACTGTCCCCTATCAGTTGTGCTTTCTTGTCTCTGTATACCTGGTCATCTTTTTTGGATTTCATGCACTGTAATTTTATCTTATTCAGTGCTAGATATTTTTAAAGATCTATAAATCTTGAACTTTGTTCTCGGGGATATAAGTTATCTGAATATAGTTTGGTCCCTTTAGTGTTGTTTTTACTATATAGTAGAAAGGTCTGGAGCAGTGTTCATTGTCGGGCTACCTCTTCTCCATTATGGAGCAAGACCTTCCCGAGTACCCTCCCCAGTGTCCTGTGAATTGTGACTTTTTCCAGCCTGGCTGATGGAAATAGGCACTATTTCCAGCACAGTGTGAGTGACTGGAACTAGTCCCTCTAATCCTTATAGATGGTTCTTTCTCTGGCTTAGGACAGTTCCCATATGTTCTTGCATTGACCATAAATAATTGAGACTCTTTGCAGATCTCCAATATTCTGTCTCTCTGCATCTGTCTTCTCTCTGTGATTCTGGCCTGTGAAATCTGGCTGCTTTGGTCTTCCTGGACTCTAGGATCTATCTCATCAGGGAATCTTCCAGGCTCTTTCCTTTCCCTCTGCCCTGCTTGAAAATTCTCTCAGGAGTTCCTGTCGTGGCACAGTGGTTAACGAATCCGACTAGGAACCATGAGGTTGCGGGTTCGGTCCCTGCCCTTGCTCAGTGGGTTAACGATCCGGCGTTGCTGTGAGCTGTGGTGTAGGTTGCAGACGCAGTTCTGATCCTGAGTTGCTATGGCTCTGGCGTAGGCCGGTGGCTACAGCTCCGATTCGACCCCTAGCCTGGGAACCGAGGGAGCGGCCCAAGAAATAGCAAAAAGACAAAAAAAAAAGAAAAAAAGAAAATTCTCTCAAAGTAGTAAGCTGGGGCAATTGTAGGGCTCATCTTGTTTGTTTCCTGTCTCTCAGGGATTATTGTCCTTTGCTGCCTGATATAGAGTATTTTGAAAATTGTTATTTTATATATTTTTTCTTTTCTTCTTCTTCTTTTTTTAAATGGATGCTTCAGGTGGAATGGTAAGTCTGGTCTCTGTTACTTCTTCTTGGCCAAAGGGGAAAGCCTAGTCATTGTTTTTTCCACTTTGAGATTTAAGATTTAAACCTTTCTATTTTATTTAAACTTTTAAGAACATTTCAAGGCTTAGAAAAGTTGTAATAATTATCAGGAACATCTCTATACACTTTGATCACTTGTTAACATCTGTATAAATTGATCACTTGTTAACATTTTGCCGCATTTGTGGGTTCTCTCTCTCACTCTATCACAGACACAAATTTTAATTGAACCGCTAGAAAGAAATTGCAGATGTCATGATACTTCATTGTGAAGTAATTCTTAAGAATATACTTGTTCTCCTATATAATCACAATACAAGGATCAAATGTAAGAAATTTAAGATTGACAATTTTTTTTTTTTTTAAATTTTTGGCTTTTTAGGGCCATACCCTCGGCATATGGAGGTTCCCAGGCTAGGGGTTGAATCAGAGCTACAGTTTCTGGCCTACATCACAGCCACAGAAATTTGGAATCCAACCACAGAGTTCCTTTCTGTGTTTGTTACTGCTGAGCCACAACAGGAACTCCTAAGACTGACAAAATATTATCATACAATATATGGTTTGCTCTGATTATCTATTGTTCTGTAACAAATGACTCCAAAACTTAAGAGGCTGAAAACAACAATGTAGTACTATCATATCTCACAATTCTGTGGGTCAGGAATTCAGATGTGGCACAGTGGGGAGGGCTCATCTCTGCTTTATGATAATTATGCCTCAGCTGGGGGCATTCCTGAGTGATTAGTGGTTGGAACATTTGGGAGGATGTTGGGCACCTCTTTTTCTTTTTCCACTTGGTTTCTCCATATGGCTTCGCATGGACTTTCTCATAGTATGGTGGCCTCAGGGTAGCTGGGCTACTTACATCATAGTTCAGGGTTCCAACAAAAAGTTATTCTAGAGATCACTAGTAATACAAATTGGCATCACATCTCAGAGGGGATACACAAAGGACATAAGCTCATCTTTATCATATTTCTGCCAAAAATACATAATTGGAATTTAACCATGAGGAAATAATCAGATAAGCCCAAATTAAGGAATATCCTACAAACAACTGGACTGTACACTTCAAAAATGTCAGTGTCTTGCAATACAAGGACAGATGAGAAACTATTTCAGATTAAAGGAGACTGAATTAATTTCCTAAGGCTGCCAAAACAAAATACCAGACTGGATGGCTTAAACAACAGAAATTTATTTTCTCCCAGTTCTGGAGGCCAGAAGTCCAAGATGAAGATGTCCACAGGTTTGGTTTCTTCTGAGGTCTCTCTCCTTGGCTTGCAGGTGGCCACCTTCTAGCTGTGTCCTTGCATGGTGGTCTCCCTGTCTCTCCTAATCTCCTCTTCTTTATTAAGACATAGGTCATACTGGATTAGGGCCTACCACAACAACCCTATTTTAATTTATGGGCCTCTTTAAAGGCCTAATTTCCAAATATAGTCACATTCTGAGGCACTAGGAGTTAGGGCTTTAACATATGAATTTAGAGGGTGTGGAGTTCAATTCAGCCCATAGCACACACTGAGATTCTGTGTGGCTTTAGATTGGAAAAAAAGTTGCTATATTATTGAGACAATTGGAAATGAATATGTACAGCATGGGAGATTAAAAATAGCCCTGACTTTTTTGACAGTCCTCTCACTAAGAAATGGGACTATATTACCCCTCCCCCCCTTTAAATTTGGGCTGGCCTGTGACTGCTCTGACACACGGAAAAAAGTGGGAGAGGAAGTAGAAACTGCCTTTAAAAGGCTGGGCTTAGAACTGGCCTAGCTTCATTTCCACTCCCCTTCATGTGTCAAAGCGGTCACAGGCCAGCCCAGAACTAAAGGAACGGGAAAATATTCTTATTTCTCCGTGAGAGGACTGTCAAATATTTTGAAGCTATTTTTAATCTAACACATTGTACCTACCTATTCCCAATTGTCTCAAGAATATACTTTGTGGCAATTTTTTTTTTCCCATTCCAGAAATTTAAATGTCAAATCTCTTCAGTCTCCTTTAATCTGAAACATTCCTCATCTTTCCTTGTCTTTCATGACATTGACATTTTTGAAGTGTACAGACCAGTTGTTTTGTAGAATATCCCTTAATTTGGGCTTGTCTGTTTTCCTCATGGTTAAATTCCAATTATGCATTTTGGCAGGAATGCAGTAACAGTGATATCAGTTTGGTGAAATTAACTTTGAGTACTTGGTTAAGGTGGTATCTGCCAGATTTCTCCAATGGATAATATATCCTCTTTGTAACTGGTAAATAACCCCTAGGGAAATCTTTTTTTTTTTTTTTCCCCCTTAATAATTTTCAAAAAGAGCTCTCCTGTATTCTGCAGCAGACAATTCTAGTGTCTGATGTCTTTGGGAGTATAAATCTCTTGGTCTTAATTCTGCCCACTGTCTTTTCTTTTTTTTTTTTTTTTGTCTTTTTAGGGCTGCATCTGCTGGCATAAGGAAGTTCAAAGGCTAGGGGTCAAATCAGACTGTAGCAGCTGGCCTATGATCTACACCACAGCTTTGGCAATGCTGGATCCTTAACCCAGTGAGGGAGGCCAGGGACCCAACCTGCATCCTCATGGTTACTAGTCAGATTTGTTTTCACTGAGCCACAAAAAGAAGTCCCTGCCCACTGTCATTATGTGTGGCCCCTGGAGCTTGGTGATTTTTTTTAAAGATTGTGCATTTGTATTTGTTTGGATTCTGTGGGACTAAATGGAAGATGCACCCTATAAAGTATGTTTCCACTGCTCGGACCTCAGGAGACTGGGAAACTCAGTAGTGCTCTTTCACAGTCTTGGCTGGATGCTGAAGGGGCAGGTTTGGCTCTCCTGTTTGGGTGCCAGATCACAGTGCCAGCAGAGATCTTCCGTGTGCCCTCAGCAAACCCCAGGTCTCCTGCTTAGAGCTCAATGACCCCAGGGTTGGTTCCATTTGCAGTGGGGTGCTTCTTGGAAAATCTCCTATTTCTTAGAGAATCTAGTCTGCTCTCCTGCCAGCCTAAGCAGAACTTTCCATGATTTTTCACTCAAATCATCAGTATAAATATGATTCTGTCTTGGCTTTTTGTATTAATATCTGAAGAAATTTGGTTTTCTCACAACTCAATATTCTCAGTAGTTCTGTGAAATGGGGAAGTCAGTTAATTTGGCACATTGTGCAGTTGAGAAAGCTGAAACCTTTCGTCAGGGTGATGTAAGGTAAATTTATTAACTTCTAAAGCCTCAGTTTCCTACTCCGTAAAATGGGAAGGTTCATCTCTCCTTCTCAAAGTTTTGTGAGCATTTACGAGAATGGGATTTGGGAAGCGTGCAGACCCTAGGGCAGTATTGGCATAAGGTTTTATTACGATCACTCAAAAGATAAGCTGGCGTTTTCCCTCCTGGTGCTTCTTCTGTTGGCCGGGGACGGTTACTGGGTCGATCGGACTCGGCTTGCATAGGACCGCGCAGACGGCCCCGGGGCCCGGCCTCAGCTACTTCGGGGGAGGCGGAGCCAGCCCGCAGGAGCCGCCTCCCGGGAGGCGGGGCGGTCCCGGCTGCTGCAGCTTTTGCCTCCTCCCCTGGCTCCGGGTGGTGCTCTTCGCGGCCGCGTCAGGGGTGAGTACGCTGGGCCTCCGCTCCGCCTGCGCCCGGGACAAGCAATTCCGTGGGGAGGGCGGCGGCTGGCGCTCTATGGGCATCACCGGGTGGCGAGCGGGATCGGTCCCAGGGCCTGGGACGGCCCTCCTGCCTTCCTCCGGGCGGTGGGGCCGGGCAGGGGGCCTGCAGAGGCCGAGCCCTGAGGGAGGCACGGGCTCAGGTGCCGGGGCCACCGCGGCGCTCCCTCTGCTGCCGGAGGGATGGTAGGTGAGATGCTGCCAGGTAGGCCCTCAGGGGTCGTTCCCCCCGCCCCGAGAGCCCACCTCAAGGTTCTGGGGTCGCCACTAGCACTTCTCTCCCCTCCGGGCGCATCAGTGTGAAGAAGCTGCTTCCTCCCTGGAGCCCTATTTCACCAAGGTTTCTACTAGGAAACCCATCTGCTGATACCGACGAGGGGCCTGCAGGGGCCGAAGAGCTGGGGAGGTCGACTGGATTTTAAAGTACCTTGGATACCTGCCCTTAGTCTGGCTCTGCGTCCATCTATGTCGGTCGTATCGGTTGCTGTTCGGTCTTCCATTAGATAAGAGCCAACTCTCGGTTTGAGGGGGGAAAAAAAAGAAGTCTATGAGGACTGAGACTGAGAAAAGGCCTTTGGGTTGGTACCCTTGGGAGAGCACTTCTCAACGGGGTGGGCGTGTGCTGGATTGCAAAGTGTTCGAGAGTGGGTGAGGGTTGAGGACCTGGAGGCGGCCAGGGCACAGGGAGACCTTTCCTGTCCTTTGGTGGTGAAAGGGAGGAGGAAGAAAACAGCAATTTGAAGGTTGAGGGACTTTTTGCTTTTTTTATTTTTTAATTTCTAAATTTCTTTTAAGAAAGGCGAATCACATTGAGGATGCAAGAAAGTGAAGGAATCTTGGATAGTGATGAATAACATTCAGGGTCCAGACTGAGAAAGTGGGCTTAAAAAGGGGCTGAGGGCTCTTCTAGGCACCTGGGCTGAGCTGGTGGGCCAGAGGGCTGGAATGCGTTTCTCTGGCCAGAGATAACGCTAAATGCGACCACAGTTTATCGTTTTGGAATTTTATCTTCTAGAGCAGGGTTGGCTTTTCAACCACATGCAATTGCAAAATTTTAATGTGCCTGTTTGTGTTGTAGGGGAGAAAACCTTTTCCTTTTTTCCTCTCCTAGGTCCTTTAGCTGGTCTAATAATGGAATTGATGTGAAACATAAACAGGAGAAAAATTTAATTTCATACCGGTGGGATTCCATAACAGTATGAGGCTCAAAGAAGTAACCAAAGCAGACAGCTTTCATATGGTTCAGACAAAGAAAAAATAAATTTGTGAAGAATTGAAAAGGCAGAAGTTAGGGCTTGGGGTAGCGAACTGATGAGGAAGTAATAAGGTTTGTTATACAGCATTCTCCACCTTGAATTCCCAGCTCTAGTAATAAGAGATGCCTTATCCTGGTGCCTTCCTGGTATAGAGAGGGTGCCTTTCACCTGGAAGATTTATTTCCTGCTTTCAAGAAGAACAAAAGAGGGTGAAAGTGATCTTGCACTGACTGTTAAAGTAACTTTAATTCAAAATAATCAGTATGCCCAAGTGGCATATGTTGGCATGGCATATTTTGCCTACCTTCATTGTTTTTTAGAGGAAGATCCTTGTTTTGGTAAGATTTCGACAGCCCCCCCCCCCCCCCAACCGTGGCATGTGGATGCCCTCAGGCCAGGAATCAAACCTAGGACACTGCAGTGATGATGCTGGATAGTTATCCTGCTGTGCCACAAGGGAATTCCCCTTTGATCAGATTTTCTTTTCCCCGTCTGATTAAAAACATCTGTTAAATAGAAGTACTGAACTGTTTGACTACATAATCTTGCAGAGGGCAATAAAACTAGCTCTCTTAGTGTATTTTATGTGTCACTTGGTGGCCTAAGTATTAGTATCTACTTTAAACTGAGCAAATAGTAATTAATGCATGTTTTTCCCCAGAGGTACATGCATGACTGGAGAACTCACCATTTCTTTGAAGATCTTTAATTCAGAGTGGAAACAGTCAAAGCAAGTCTGTTGTGATGGTTTTCTCCTCACTCTAAAGCCATCATAAAACAGTGATGATAATTGAAGCCTACCTGGGTTTCTATTGAAAATATTGATTCCCTGGCCCCACCCCAGGCCTTGGCAATAAAAATCTCTGGGGGTGAAGCCTAGGAATAGGAATTTTTAACAGAGACTGCAAAATTATCTGGCATTGAAAATTATTGGAAGCGTCTGAGGTTTTTCTTTGAGATTTGGGCTTGTTGACCTCTTTAGAGTAGATTTCCTTAAAGGTTATATGAATGAATTACTACTAAATTTAGGTAAATTATAATCCCCGCCTATTGTGTCATCTCTGAGTTTTTAATACATTTTAAAACTAGGTAATGATTTTATCAGAAAAAAAAATTTCTGATCATAAAAAACTGTGTTTTAGAAAAATGAGAAAATTGAAAAGGAATAAAATTTCTCTAATCTGTAATTAAGAGATGACCACCAGTGATTCTTTCTGGCATTTTATATGTAAAAGGCATGCACATCACACATTTATAGCATAGTTTGGATTGTATACTCTATACGTTTTTATATTCTATTTTAAAAAATTTATTTATTTTTAATTAAAAAAATTTTTTTTGTCGTTTTAGGGCTGCACCTACCACATATGGAGGTTCCCAGGCTAGGAGTTGAATCATAGCTGTGGCTGCCAGCCTACGCCAGAGCCACAACAACGTCAGATCTGAGACTTGTCTGCGAACTACACCACAGCTCATGGCAATACTGGATCCTTAACCCACTCAGAGGGGCCAGGGATCAAACCTGCATCCTCATGGATACTATTCAGATTTGTTTCCACTGAGCCACTCTGGGAACTCCTGTATATTTTTTTTAACTTAGCTACCATGAGCATTTTCCCATGTAAAGTTTTTTAAGCACCATTTTAAGGAAGGTATGTGTTTCATCATATTGGTACTGTAATTAATTAAATCAGCTCCTTATTAACATTTTGATTTTTTTCAATTTTTGGTTATTTTAGTAATGTTAGTTTGAATATCATGTCTACCTGTCTGATTATTTCTTAGAATAAATTTCTAAATGATGGAGTCAAAAGCTAGTCAAATGCATTTTAATTTTTTAAAAATTATATTTTATTTACAATGTTGTGCCAGTTTCTGCTATACAGCATCAAAGGCATTTTAAAAATCTGCTTTTCACATATCTCCTTACTGCTTTTCCTCACCAGAAGGAAAATGAACATTTCTGAAGGGTCTATTACATTAAAGTCCAATCTCTTATTTCAGTGGTTCTCAAATTTTAATGTGTATAAGAATCACTTGGGGAGCTTATTAAAAATTCATTTTCCTGCGTCCCAGGCCCAGCTGTTCTGACCCATTAGCTTTGGAGTACGGCCCAGGAATCTGCAATTTTAACAAATTTCCCTCCGTATTTGATATAGGCACTCTTGGAACTACACTTTGAAAAATGTTTTTTTAAACAAATGGCAAAATGGACTCACATTAAGGTCACTTGCCCAAAGCTATTCATGCATCTGGTTACCAGATGTGCACTTAGCTCTTTGTGATTTCAGAACCCTTGTTTGTTCATTACCTCAGACCTTCTCAAACCTTTTTGTTGATGTGCCTGTGCTGACTTTGGAAAGGGGGCTCCACCTGACCCCACTGCAGGATTCTCTGGGATAGGTGGGAATGACGCATTATATAACAAGCCTCTCTTAAAGCACCCACCAGAACTTATGACTACTTTTATGCTGCATACATAACAAGGGCTACATAAAATGATTCCAGTCTTTTGCTAGTTAAATTTATTTGTTTCATGCCAACTCTTGTAAAGTAGATTATTCAGGACTATTGGGCAACTTTTGCCCAGAGGCAGGGACACTGACTGCTCTGGTGTGCCCTCTAGGTGGAGGGAGGAAGGGGCAGGCTAAATAGCAACTCCTCCCAGAGTCAAAAAAGAGCAGTACTGCTTTTGAAAACTCAGCAGAAGCAGCAGAAGGTGGTGGGCATGACTAAAGGAAAGTGCCATCTATTAAAGATGAGGCCCTCTACCCTTTTAGAAGAGTGTTGTTGTTGGTAAACCAAAGGGATCTTGTGTAGGGCTGAGCCTTTTTCACTTTTTAAAATCTGCTCTAAATGGAATTTTGCACACATTTAATTTTTTCCCTCCTTTATTAGTCTTTTTTTTTTCCTTCTATTTTCCCCATGTTGCATTTGTTCTATTTTTATTTATTTATTTTTGGCCGCACCCATGGCGTACTAAAATTCCTGGGCCAGGGACTGATCCCATGCCATAGCAGTGACAATGCCAGGTCCTTAACCTGCTGGACCACCAGGGAACTCCTGCATTTGTTTTAGTAGTAGCCTGGGATCATTGTGTGTCCTTATGTATTTCAACTAGTATATCCTAGAAAGTCATTCATAATTTACCAAATTTAGTATCTTCTATATCATGTCAGTTTGAGGTACTAGGAGTACAAGAAACAGTGCTTCTCTTTGAGAATTAAGTTAATTTTACTGTCATAGGTTGACTTGGGCTATATGTAGTCTTTGACTTATAACTTTAAATTTTTAACTAATTTTAGGGAAAAATTACAAATATTGTACAGAGAACTCACTCAACTTTCCCTAATATTAGCCCCTTCATAACCATTGTTTAGTTATCAATACTTTTAACTAAGTTATAGACTTCATTTGACTTCATCAGCTTTCCTGCTAATGAATTTTTTTCTGTTTCCATATGTGATCAAGGATCCTACCTTGCATTCAGTTATTTCACCTTAGTCTCCTCCAGTCCTAGATAGTTCCTCAGTTTTTCCTGGTTCTTCATTATTTTGACCCTTTTGAAGAATACTGATGAGTTATTTTGTAGGATGAAGTTAATTTGTAGAAAAGTACTGGCTAGTTGTTTTGTAGAGTGCGTCACTGATGCATGAGGTTGCTAGATCTTATTACTGGTAATATTAACCTTCATCACTTGGTTATGGTGTTATCTGCTAGGTTTCTTCACTATAAAGTTACTGTCTTTCCCTTTGTGGCTAATAGTTATTTGGGGGGAGATACTTTGAGACTATGCAAACTCTGTTTCTCTTCAGATTTTTATCTACAAATGTAAGCACTCATTGGTGGGTTTTGTCTTCAACAATTATTTACAGTGGTGTTTGCCTAATGATGATTTTTTTTTCTATCTCTTGTTTCCTTATTAATTGGAAGTTAATTTTAAGAAAAAGCTGCCCTTTCCCATTTATTTGATCATTTATATTAGTATGGACTCATGGCTATTCATTTCACTCTGTGGGTTAAAACATAATATCATTTTCTTCCTCCCTCCAGTGCTTCCACTTTTGTCCATTAAGAGCTCAGCTTGAATTTAAATGACTTGTACATGTAAATGGCTGTTATCATTTCTATCCCGTCTTTGCCCCCTGCCCTGTTACCCTAAAACAATGAACAGTAAAGCAGCCAGTTATTTTATAAAATGGGTTTATTCAGAAGCAGCAAAGAATTGCAATTTGGGACATGCAACTATGGCAAGCCACATGCAGTTTTAGATAAAGCAAAGGAAAAGGAAACTCTTATTGAGGAGAAGGGAAAATTGGGAGGGGCTGTTATAAACAAAAAATCCGGAGTTCCCGTCGTGGCGCAGTGGTTAACGAATCCGACTAGGAACCATGAGGTTGCGGGTTCGGTCCCTGCCCTTGCTCAGTGAGTTAACGATCCGGCGTTGCCGTGAGCTGTGGTGTAGGTTGCAGACGCGGCTCGGATCCCGCGTTGCTGTGGCTCTGGCGTAGGCCGGTGGCTACAGCTCCGATTCAACCCCTAGCCTGGGAACCTCCATATGCCGCGGGAGCGGCCCAAGGAATAGCAACAGTAACAACAACAACAACAACAACAACAACAACAAAAAGACAAAAAAAAAAAAAATCCATTGGAGGAAATTGGCAGTTTGAAGTATAGTGGCTTTTCATTGGCTGAACTGTGACAGTCTCTCAATGGCTGTGGTGTTGCCAGGTGAGGAGAAAATCTTCCTACCCCTGGTAGTAAAGTCCTGTTACTTCCTGCCAGAGATGCAAGGTAGGTCTCTTCCTGTTGGGGTCTGTATTGTTGTGATTTGTATCTCCCCTTCCAGCTTCCCAACTCCATTTCAGTGAATTTGCTCTTTATTAGTTTTCACACAACCATTGCTTCTTTAGGGTCTGGGAGTAATCCCTCAGGAGCTGGGTAAAGGAGTTTTAATTGGGAAAATGAATATTAGCGGTCCAAGGACAACATGTGTGCAAATAGTCAGCACTCAGGAACTCTGCAGTAGTAAAAGGAGTAGCAAAATATCAGCCTTTCCACTGGTACTTCCCCAGACAGGCCCAAGGATAGGACTACGGGCCTAGGGCCAGATCTTGCCGGCTCTGAGATACCCTGTGTCTGCAGGATTATCAGACCAGATGGATTTAGAGACATTAGGATGCTGATTTTATTGCTCTTGGCTGCTGAGTGAAGACCACACCCTTTCTCTGAGGTACATAGTGCTTAATATTTACAGAGTCCTCCCTCCCCAACCCCATCACTTTCCACCTTCCATCGTGGTGTAAAAATCTGTGCATGTAGAGATTCTTTGAGAATGCTACTTGGCATTCCTGATTTACCCTTTGTTGTAGCTTGTCTTCCATGCTCATTTTTTTTTTTAATTGAAAGTTTCAAATATACAAAAAAGTAGGGAGAAAAAGAAAATGAACCCTCAGATACCTATCACCTTGCTCAATAGTTTTTGATATTTTACCTACCTTATTTCATCTATTCCCTTATCTTCAGAGTTGGGGCTGGCATATTTGAAAACACATTGCAGACATTAAGATTTAAAGAAGGAGTTCCCATTGTGGCTAACTGGGTTAAGAACACAACATAGTGTCCATGAGGATGCAGGTTTGATCCCTGGCCTTGCTCAGTGGGTTAAGTATCTGGTCTTGCCAAGAGCTGTGGTGTAGGCTGGCAGCTGCAGCTCTGATTCAGGTGCAGCCATAAAAAGCAAAAAAATAAATAAATAAATAAAATAAAATAAAATAAAAAAGGAAAGAAAAGATTTAAGGAGTAAGGAAGTCTTGAGTGCAAGAACTATCCCTTAATTCCCATTGTAGCCCAGTGGTGCCTCCCACCATGCCTGAAAATAGCAGGTGCTTAGAAAAGACTGGTTGAATTGGGAGGAGAAAAAACAAAATCATGAGAACGTCATCATTTTGAACTAACTCTAGGGCAGACCTCGAAAGGAAAAGGGTGGTGAGTCTTGCCCTAAAATAACTTCTTTCATGTTACCTGAATTTGTTCTCTATAAGCATGTTCCCCTGTCACTTCAGGACAGCCTTAATTATTAATTAGAAAACTCTTCTGAAGGAGAGTTCAGGGTCTCTCATTTATTTAAATGTTTTTCACAAATCCAGTCTGATGCCATTTTCCCAAACACCAGCTGGGAGTTACCTGCCCTAAAAAGAACCTTCTTTAAAAAAATAATTTTTAAAAAATTATAAAAGTGGATATACTCCCTGAAGGAAAAATAGGAAAGTACAGAGAAATAGCAAATAAAAATCATTCAATATGTATTTTAATATGTAATTCCAGAGATAACATTATCTTAGTTAGCATTCTGATAAAATGTGAAGATGAATCACATTGGTAATCAGTCAATAAATATTTATTATATCCTTTGTATGTACTGAGGGTGTTTGTTGCATCATCTTGTTAAACTTCTTACATCAGTGTTGTAAGATAAGTTAATTTTTTTTTTGGTCTTTTTTTGTTTTTTAGGGCCACACCCATGGCACATGGAAGTTCCCAGGCTCGAGGTCGAATTGGAGCTACAGCTGCTGGCCTACACCACAGCTCATGGAAAAGCAGGATCCTTAACCCACTGAGCCAGGCCAGGGATGGAACCTGAAACCTCATGGTTCCTAGTCGTATTTGTTTCTGCTGTGCCACGATGGGAACTAACTCCCAATAAGTTAATTTTTTTTTTTAAATTGTTTTATAGCTGGGAAACAGAAACATGGTGAGAGAGTTTTCCTTCAGTCCCTTAGCTGATAAGCAGGCCTGGCAGATCTCTCTTGAAAGACAGTGGGATGAAGTAATAGACCGTTCATCCTGGGGGATGTTTATTAGCAGGAACTGAGGAGACCTCTTACTTGAGCTTCCTTCATGCTGGCTCCCTGTGTGGTCGGTTTTGAGGAGGGAGTTCTTGTGGTGGCTCAGCAGGTTAACAGCCTGACTAGTATATCCATGAGGATTCCGGTTTGATCCCTGGCCTTGCTCAGTGGGTTAAGGATCTGGCGTTGCCGTGAGCTGTGGTGTAGGTCGTAGACATGGCTCGGATCCTGAGTTGTTGTGGCTGTGGCGTAGGCCAGTGGCTACAGCTCTGATTCGACCCCTAATCTGGGAACCTACATATGCCTTGGGAGCGGCCCTAGAAGAGGCAAAAAGACAAAAACAAACAAACAAAAAACACTGTGGTGTAGATCAGCTTGAATCTGGAATTGCTGTGGCTCTGGCATAGGCCTGCAGCTGCAGCTCCAATTGGACCCATGGCTTGGGAACTTCCATATGCTGCAGGTGTGGCCCTAAAAAGGAAGAAAAGAAAAGTTTTGAGGAGAGCAGTAAGGCCTATGAAAATGAGGGAGTGATTAGTTGTAGGTGGATCCCACCTAGTCTCAAGAATCAAGGTCAGCAATGAAGGGCTAATTAGTACAGCTGACTATTGAACAACACGGGTTTGGAGTGTATAGGACCCCTTATATGAATGAAGTTTTTGTCGATAATTACTACAGTGCTACACAATCTGGGGTTGGTTGAATCCAAGATTGCTGAACTGCCCATGCGAATGGCTGACTCTGGGACTTGAGCACCCAAGAATTTCGGTATCTGAGGCAGGTCCTGGAACCAGTTCCCTGCAGATACCAAGGGGTGACTGTAATCATTAAGAATGTCTCCTTGCTTTATTATAAATTTCTTATCTTTGGACAAATTCTATGGGTTGTAGTGCAGGATATTAAGTCTGTGGTTATTCCTAACTTGCTACTTGTTGGGTATGTTTTTAAATCTCCCTAAAACACAGTTCCTCTTTCTTTAGAATGAGGGGGCAGGATTTGTATGGTCCTTTCTGCTTCTAACACTGCAGTACTTCTTTGATCAGAAATCCCTTCAGCATGTGTCTCATTGTCAAGGGCTATTCCTCTATTATTTTTTTCTATCGAAAAACAATGTTCCCTATCTAAATTTTCCAAGATGGAGATGTTATCGAAACCAATTGCCAGTCCTAGCATTTCAGCCTCCTGTAATTAAGTCCACAAGAGGTCATCTGGCTCTAGGAGCCTGCAGACTTTCTGTTACCTGGAGGGAAGAAAATAGACTGCCAAGAAACCCTTTCAAGGACAGTCCCAAGGAAAGGAGAGGAGGAGAGAGGTAGAAGGCTACATTTTTCAAGGGTTTGTGCTGGGCATACCCAGGCATGCAGGGGAGGAAAGAGATTGAAGTGTCCATGTGAAGAATGTGGCAGAAGCCCAGGCTGGGGAGCTGAGCATTTGGGCTCAGACCCTCAGCTCCATCACTTACTAGTTGTGTGGGGTTGGGCACATTCCATAATCTCTAAACTGTTATTTTCTCCTCTATAAAATTAGGAGACTCATAATTTTTATCTATAAAGTTGAAATAAGAATTAAATAAGTTAATACAAGTGATTTAGCCTCCGTGCATAGCACTGAGTAAATATACAAGTAAATCACTCTTTTGTTTTTTTGGCCACCCCAGGCATATGGACTTCCTGGGCCAGGGATCAGATCCCAGCCATAACTGTGACCTAAGCCATGGCAACATGGGATCCTTAACCCACGGTGCCCAGCCAGGGATCAAACATCTGTCCCAGTGCTTCCAAGACGCTGCTGATCCTGTTTTGCCATAGCAGGAACTCTAACAACCCTTCTTTTTTTTTTTCTTTTTAGAGCTGCTCCCTCAGCATATGGAAGTTCCCAGTCTAGGGGTCAAGATGAATCTGTAGCTGCTGGCCTACACCACAGCCACAGCAACTCAGTCTCTGAGCCTCGTCTCGACCTACACCACAGCTCTCGGCAACACTGGATCCTTAACCCACTGAGCAAGGCCAGGGATCGAACCCACATCCTCATGGATACTAGTTGGGCTCGTTACTGCTGAGCCACAAGGGGAGCTTCCTCACTCTTATTAGCAATTAATCTTCTAAGTAGTTTTTATGCCCTTCAGCATTTATTTGTGATACCTTCCCAAGACACTAAACGCGGGCCCTACTGTTTAATTGCTTGCTGAGTCAAATCTTCTTTTTGTGGTTTGACCCAGGAAACTAACCTCTGTTTATAACAGTGTCCAGGAATGCTTTCTAGGTTTCCTCAAGCTCACCTCAAGCTCAGTTTTGGGAATGCTATCCTTTCGTAAGTATGAGGTTTTCTTGAGAGTTGCTAAGATTATTTTATTTTTTTCCACAGTAAATTACCACATCCCCACTTCTCATTTGAAAAATCAACAACTTTGTTTTCTTTACAAAAGCACAGAAGTGTATCATACAAAATTCCAAAAATGAAAGAAAGAGAGAAAAAAAAAAACACCCCTAGCTAATCCCATACTCCTAATGCAACTATTGCTAGTTTTTGGCTGTATTTCTTTCTAGAGTTTTATTTCTATAGTTTTAGTGGTAATCATGCACACATGTATTTTCTGTTTTTTCTTTTTGTCCCTTAAGATTTACTCATACATGTTTTTGTATTATTTCAGCACAGAAAATATTTTGGTCTCCATTCTGTCCATTTAATTGAGACTGTGTTTAGCTGTGGAGATTATCAGTGTTCTGGCCTTAGCATTTTCCATACTCTTCTGATAACACATTTGGAGGAGAGATGTGGTTTTGGTAATGCAGAAAGCATGTGGGGCCTCCCAGGTAGCCTTCATCACCTTAGTGCATTTGTGGTCCAAGGAGGGCCCTGAGCTATGTGGCCTCAGAAACTGGATTTTTGTCCATAACTAAGAGCATGGCCCCTTCTCAGGGGTGAAGCCATACTGTCCTACTACATGCTATTGAAACATGATTCAGAATGGCGATTCATCCACTGACAGAAATACACTGCAATAGAGTGGTGGTTCTGGCAGCCATTAGTGGGTCTGCCTGTTGGTTATCCCCAGTCTAGAGACATTCAATGTAAAATAATATAACAGTAACACTTAATAGGTGCCTACTGTGCATTAGGAGGTGGGACAACATTTTATGTATTATTAGGTCATCCAGGCCCACAGTAACCTCTCTAGGAAGGTGCTGTGTTTTTTTGTTTGAGTTTTTTATTTGTTGCCTTTTAGGGCTGCACTTGTGGCATATGGAAGTTCCCAGGCTAGGGGGCGAATTGGAGCTGTAGCCACCAGTCTACACCATAGCAACTCAGCATCCGAGCCATGTCTGTGACCTATACCACAGCTCACGGCAATGCCAGATCCTTAACCTACCGAGCGAGGCCAGGGATGGAACCTGCATCCTCATGGATTCTAGTTGGTTTGTTAACCACTGAGTCACGACAGGAATTCCTGGAAGGTGCTGTTTTTATCCCCATTTTACAGATAAGGAGACTAAGGCTCAGTGAGCCATGGGCTCTGTTTCACAGTTGATATGTAGGGGAGCTGTGGTTTCTGTCTAAACCAAAACACTGTGCTGTAGTTAATTACTGACCTCCTGTGTTAGCATTCTCTTGTGATCCTTGCCTTCTTCCCCACCTGTGGCAGTGCCTCATTGTGGATGTAATACTTATTACTGAAAAATCCTTGACTTTTCATTCCCTGTTGTCAAGAAACATGTAGAGGAGAAGAGCTTTTGTCTTTCCCTTTATTTTCTCTTTGGGTCAAAATACACTTTAGAACAAGATTTCTCAGGCTGTTACCTTCTCTCTCTCTCTTTTTGCCATGCCAACAGCATGTGGAAGTTCCTGGGCCAGGGATCGAACCCAAGCCACAGAGGCCACCTGAGCTGCTGCAGTGACAACACTGGATCCTTAACCTCCTGGGCTACAAAGGAACTCCCATGCTGTTACTGTCTCTTAAAACTGTTTCAGGAAGGGGCAACTAAGGAAGAGAACCATTAGGGTTGAATTTGGGGGGTGTGCCCAGCTCATTGCCCATCTCTTCTTTGCCTTCTCCTGTGTAACATCTGGAAATGGCTTTTCTTCTGGGGTTGATGGATGTCAGCTGGGGTGACAACCCATAGAGAACCCCTGTGATGCATAGATGGTTGGAACCTTCTACCTCATAATCTCTGGTTTTCTGATCTCCAACTGTAGTTAGAGAATTCCTGTTACTGTTAGTCAAGATCAGTTGGGGGTAGGTTTTCAGTTTATACTGATAGGAATCATTTCAGGATAGGATTTCCATTTGAAACAGGATGTCTTTGTGATTGCATTTTAGAGACTGCTGGAGCAGAACTATCAAGCAAGAGCAGGCTTTGCACTGTCATTTGTCATCAGGTTTGCAACCAGACTGGAAAAGCTGAATTTGAAGCTTCCTGCCTGCAGTGAGGCCAAGAGACACCTATTGCTCACAAAATAAGACATGAGCTTCAACGTGACTTTTCACCTTTCCTACAGATTCCGATTACTGCTGCTTTTTACCTTATGCCTGACAGTGGTTGGGTGGGCCACCAGTAACTACTTTGTGGGTGCCATTCAAGACATTCCTAAAGCAAAGGAGCTCATGGCTAATTTCAACAAGGGTATAGTTTGGGGGAAGAAAGGAACTGTGACAGATGAAGCATCTGTGAAAAAAGCAGACCTTGACAACTGCCCTTCTGTGTCTCCATACCTCAGTAAGTATTTTTTTCTTTTTTATAAGTAGTACATAAACTGTTTCTTTAACTATAACAAATGTACAGAAAAGTACAAAAACCAGATGTGTATACATCTCACTTAAGTTTCACAAAATGAACATACTTGTGTAACCAATTTGTAAATTAAGAAATGAAATCGGGTGTTACTGTTGTGGCACAGTGGGTTATGGACCTGACTGGTATTCATGAGGATACACGTTTGATCCCTGGCCTCCTTCAGGGGGTTAAGGATCTGGTGTGGCCATGAGCCATGCTATAGGTCTCAGACGTGGCTCAGATCTGGCATGGATGTGGCTGTGGCATAGGCTGGCAGCTGCAGCTCCGATTTGACCCCTAGCCTGGGAAGTTCCATGTGCCACAGGTATGGCCCTAAAAAGCAAAAAAAAAAAAAAAAAAAAAAAAAAAAAGGAGAGAGAAGTGGAATCTTATGGAGTTCCTTGGTGGTGCAGTAGATTAAAGGTCCGGCATTGTCATTGCTGTGGATTGGGTCCTAGCTGTGGCTCTGGTTTGATTCCCTGGCCCTAGAACTTCTGCATGCTGTGTGAACAGCTGCAAAAAAAAAAAAAGAAAGAAAGACATGGAATCTTCGTAGAACTCCAGAAGTTCCCATACTTCTTTCAGTCACTGCTTTTATTTAAGATTCTAACACCAAGTGTTAGCTTTTTCCTGTTTCTGAACTTTAGATAATTGGAAACATACACTGTACATTCTTGGTGTCTGGCTTCTGTTGCTCACCATTATATTTGTGAGCTGTATCTGTATTGCTGACGTATAGTATTTATTATATAAACATCCCTAATTTTATCATCCAGCCACAGAAGTCTCAGGAGCATGTGTCAGTAGGCATGTGTGATGAGCTGGGGGTTGGTTGATCTGGGTTGATGGCTCTGCCCCGGTCCTCCTCCTGGGACCAACAGGCTGGCCTGGGCCTGTTCTCCTGGTGTTTGCAGAGCACAGCAGAGAAACACCAGCACATCCAAGCCTCTGCTTCTCTCACAGCTGTTGGCATCCCCTTGGCTCAAAGTAGGGAGTCAAGGGAAAGGATGGTACATTTTCAGTGTAGTCTTTCTTAGTTTATTTCTGTGTTTACTTCTTAAATATGTTGTATGTTTTGATTCTCCGTTGATGTCTCACCTTTCAGTTTAAATGAACAATAAACTGGTTTTTGGGGAGTACTTTGATTAGGAAGGAAAAACTCTACAGCAGTGTTATATGTAACCCACAAAGGTTCTCTCAGACCTCTGATTCTCCAGAACATCAAAGTGCTTATAATTCTCCAGATAATCCTGGGCCTGTCTTTCCAGAATGCTCTTCCTCAATCCATGTCTGCCTGGTGGATTTCTATTTAGTCATCAAAAATCTAGCTTAGATGACCTCTCTCCCAGAAAGGTTCCTGAGATGGGCCCAGAGTTAATCTTAAGTTCCTTGTGTCCTTGCCTTTTGTTCAGTTGTTGTGTTGTTCAGTGTGTTGCTTACATGTTTGCCTTTTTTCCCCCATGCAGGCAGGATGAAGGTAGGGTGGTCCTTTCCAGTTCTGTGAAGTCCAGAGCTCTTCCTTGGTCCCATGGAGGTGGCTCTCTGCATACACTTAATTATCTCTCTGTTGGGCGGCCTGGGGCTCTTTAACTGAGCAGAACCTGCAGACCCCCTTTCCTGACAGCATCACAGACTTGTATTGTGCTCATCCTTTCTTTACTCGGTAGTAGAAAAGCCAAAAAACATTATTCCTGATTGTTCGAGGGAAATTGTTCCGCTCACAAGTTACACAAGTTGAGAGAGGAAAATGAGTTACTGAAACACAGATCTGAGGGTATCATCTGCCTTGTTCAAAATCCTCTCAACATATTAAAGCCACAAACACATTCATAAAAACCACTGGGCAGTGACGCAATACTGAGTATGGATCAAGAGGGTGACATAAGTAGTGATGAATTAAGATGGAACATTAGTGACCCAAGGAGGAACAAAACTTGAGAAAATAGCATGGGAGCGGAGAGTCAGTGAAAACAGGCTGCAGAAGGGTAGGCATGTAAAAAGTTATGACAGTGAGAGAGTAAGCAAGGGCCTTCGTTTCCATCAGACATGTTCTATGGGGCCCTTTCAGGGGCCAAGAATAGAGATGTGGTCAGGTTAACTCAGCTGATGAGGTTTATGAACAGATGACACAGGAAAACATCTCAACAGCCACCCCATCAGCTCCCGGCAGCTCTGAGAGTTTGCCTTTTGTTAGAACTCCTTTTCTCACTGTTTTTAAGGCATTATTGCCTGCTGACTCTGTGTCTCATGTGAAGACCCTTCTGAAAAGTTTTTTTCTTGTAGGTTAGTTGTTTTCTCGAGGTGGCTAGAAGCAGTTATTTGCTCTTGGTGCTGTTGGGGAGAGTCTTGCAGCCACTTCACAGATATTAAAGCCTGGTCTAAGCAGCCATGCCAGAGAAGAGATGGTCACATGAAGCAAGGCACAGCGACATAGATAGGAAGGGTGCATGACTGAGGGTAGTGCAGCTTGCAAGCATCTTGAGATTTTTTACAGCTTGACCACTTTTGAAAAAGTGTGGCTGTCTTCCTAACCATAGCTCTGCCTCCTCTCTTTCCAGTCAGCGTTCCCTGTTGATTCAGATGCAAGGGGAGGGTCAGGGGCTTCAGCCTTATCTTTAAAGGCTTGCGTGAGGTTGGTTACCGTGGATGGTCCTTGGGGTTCATCCAGTCAGGCTGTGTCCAGACTCACTGAGCAAAACCCCACTAGGCATTTCTTCTGGAACAATGGAGAATTCTTGCGGTATTACACATACCTGTTACTATTGAGTTACGGAGTGAGGCTGGTTTCAATATCCTTTTGCTGTTTCACCTTCAGGGAGTTAGAATTGCTCTCAGGAGCTTAGGCAGGAACCTTAGGTAAAAGGGCCTTATCCATGAGCTTGGAATGCTCATCCATGGAATGCTCCTGATTTTTAAGAGACTTCACCCTCCTTTGGAATTTTTTTTTTAATGGCAACAAAAAAGTTGGGTTTATTTAACTTATTTTTCCATGGGTGAGTCTTCCTCCCCACCCCTGTTTGAAATTTTGAGAAGGAAAAGAGGGAAGAGCAAATTTGAAGTTTATCAGTCTAACCCCTGACCCCTGCTCTCTCTACTGGGGTCATCTGGACAGAGTGTGTCTCCTACATATGGATGAATCATAGAGCCAGGCTGGTTACCTGGCCACAGGGGAATTCTCAGCTATGTCCTCTGCTTGCTTTTGCAGCCAGTAACCTGAGTCATATCATTGTGTGGTTATAGTTCATGACCAATAATAATAAAAGCGAACACTCACACAGCGCTCACTGTGTGCCAGGCAGCATTCAGAGTACCTCACAGGTACTAGCTCATGTGAGCCTATCAGCGCCTGGCAAGTGAGCTCCTGTTGACGCCCATGTCCTGTTTTTGTTGTAGAAGGCCAGACCAAGCTTGTTTTCAAACCAGATCTCACTCTGGAAGAAGTACGGGCAGAAAACCCCAAAGTGCACAGAGGCCGGTATCACCCGGAGGAATGCAGGGCTGTGCAGCGGGTGGCCATCCTGATTCCTCACCGGCACAGAGAGAAGCACCTACTGTACCTGCTGGAACACCTTCACCCCTTCCTGCAGAGGCAGCAGCTGGACTATGGCATCTACATCATCCACCAGGTAAGTGGGGGGTGGGGCACAGACCAGACTCTGCTTTCCAGACCCTCCTCTCTCTGAGGACTTGGCTGCTCATCTGTCTTGGGTATAAAGGCATCACACTGTCATCAAGGGAGAGGTCTCCTACCTCATTTGTCCTTGAAAGGAGTAAAGGAAGTTCTTGTTCCAGTATGTGGAATAATGGGATCAAGTGGTGGGAAATTTTACTGGCTCTTTAAATGAACCTCTGGAGGAAGCCTGTTTTTTTTGTGTGTGAGCCCTTCCATGTTAGCCAATGACTGCCCGAAGATAGTCCCCTTGGATTCACCTTACATTTCCTTCTGCATTTGCTATACACTACATGGTGAGATGCTGAAACTGTGTTTTATTATGGACCCTGGCTATTCCATGTGGATCTAGACTGAGGAGGCGGCAGAATACTGTGTGCTGATCACCATAGAAATCGATGACTTGTCTCCACCTTTCTGTCTTTAACTTTGCCACTCTCTATTATATAAAGCATTGTTTAGTTTTCACTTTTTTGGCTTCTAGAAGCATGATTTAGTAGAAACACAGTAAGTATAAGTTTTGGCTGCTTTTGAGAGTTTAGCTCTAAGTCGACTGGGGGATTTAAGATGCTCTATTTGGTATTAACATTTATTGGAAGAAAAATAAGGCATCAACTTAAACATCTGTGGTGAGCTTTTCAAAAGTCACCTGGGCCATTCAAATAATTCCCTCTAAAGTCCTTACAAATGCTTAGAAAGCAAGCAAAATCATTAACTATGTGCCTAATATTGGTTGTAGCTGGTAGTATTTGCTTTAGGAAAATGTTTTTGTTTTTGTCTTTTGCCTTTTAGGGTCACACCCGAGGCATATGGAGGTTCCCAGGCTAGAGGTCTAATCGGAACTGTAGCCATTGGCCTACACCACAGCCACAGCAACGCCAGATCAGAGCTGCGTCTGCCACCCACAGCACAGCTCACAGCAACCACTGAGTGAGGCCAGGGATCGAACCTGCAACCTCATGGTTCCTAGTCAAATTCGTTAACCACTGAGCCATAATGGGAACTCCCTAGGAAAACTTTTGACAGATCAGGGGATGCAGTTCTGCAATGTATACTTGATAATAAACTGGGCCTCTTGAAAACCAGTGTGTATATATATAGTACATCTATGCCCATATTTTAAGGATTTGAAAGAGAATTTCACTGTTATATTGGTTTATAATTATTTTTGTTTTTAGCACTATTAATCCTTCAGAGTTCTTAGGACAACGGCTCCTAGTATATAATGTTTTTATGCATAGGAAAATACATCTGCTTTGTGGTGTTCTTTTCAGGAAAGTACTGTGATCAGTTTTGAGAACTGCCTGTACTTTTGTTATGGTAAACTGTTTATTGAACTGGAATTTATTCTTAAGAAATTCGATCCAAATAGCCCTGAAAAAAACTACTAATGTAAAAATTTTTTTCATACTATAGCTTTGATTGTATTACTGGTTGATTTATGTTCTTGTCTTACTCAGTAACAATTCCTCTGTAAGGCCATGTTTAGGATTAGCTCTGCCGTTGAGTGTGAAAACAGGATCTCTTACAGTAATTCCATGAGACTTTTTTTTTCTTTTTTTTCTTTTTTGGCTGCCCCTTGTCATATGGATTTCCCAGGCTAGGGATCAGATCTGAACCATTGTGGCAACGCTGTAACCTTTAATCCACTGTGCTGAGGCAGGAATTGAACCTGTGTCCTGGGGCTGCAGAGATGCCACCAATTTTGTGGTACCACAACAGGAACTCCTTCATGGGACTTTTTAAGTAGCTTAGGAATATTAGCATAAACTTCACTGTTTATAGGTTAAGATTCCTCCCTTCCTTCCTCTTCCTTCCTTCCTTCCTTCCTTCCTTCCTTCCTTCCTTCCTTCCTTCCTTCCTTCCTTCCTCCTCTCCCCTCCCCTCCTCTCCCTTCTCCTCTCCTCTCCTCTCCTTTCCTTTCCTTTCTTTTCCTTTCCTTTCCTTTTCTTTCCTTCCTTGTCTTTTTTGGGCCATACCTGCGGCATACGGAAATTCCCAGGTTAAGGAATTTCCCTTCCCTTCCCTTCCCTTCCCTTCCCTTCCCTTCCCTTCCCTTCCCTTCCCTTCCCTTCCCTTCCTTTCCCTTCCCTTTCCTTTCCTTTCCTTTTCTTTCCTTCCTGGTCTTTTTTGGGCCATACCTGCAGCATACGGAAATTCCCAGGTTAGGGGTCAAATCAGAGCTACAGCTGCCAGCCTACACCACAGCCACAGCAACGCAGGATCTGAGCTGTGTCTGTGACCTATACCGAAGCTCAGGGCAACACTGGATTCTTAACCCACTGAGTGAGGCCAGGGTTCAAATCTGCATCCTCAAGGATCCTAGTTGGTTCCTTACTGCTGAGCCATGATGGAAACTCCCTAGGTTAAGATTTCTTGATTCTTTCTGGCAAACTGCTTTTTGGAAGCTTAGTGTAAATTTGTTACATAGGGTAAGTTTGGGATTAGCTGAGAATTGAACAATGAAGATACTAATTGGGGCGACTGGTATTTAAGGAAGATTTTGTAGTTTTACGTGGAATAAATAAGTGTATAAATTTTTTTGGGAGTAATTTTTATTTGTATTTTAAAACTGGGTTTTTTTGGGGCGTTCCCGTCGTGGCTCAGTGGTTAACGAATCCGACTAGTAACATGAGGTTGGTTAAGGATCCTTAACCCACTCGCTCAGTGGGTTAAGGATCCAGCATTGCTGTGAGCTGTGGTGTAGGTCACAGATGTGGCCTGGATCCTGTGTTGCTGTGGCTCTGGTGTAGGCTGATGGCTGCAGCTCCAATTCGACCCCTAGCCTGGGAACCTCCATGTGTCATGGGAGTGGCCAAAGAAGTAGCAAAAAAGACCAAACAAACAAACAAACAAAAAACAACTATGGTTTTTTTGGAGTTCCCTGGTGGCCTAGCAGTTAGGGATCTGGAATTGTCACTGCTGTGGTGTGGGTTCGATCCCTGGCCCAGGAACTTCCACATGCTTCAAATGTGGCCAAACAAAAACAAAAACAAAATGAAACAAACAAACAAAAAAATAGGGCTACTGTGGCTCAGTAGGTTAAGAACTCAACTAGTATGTATCCATGAGGACATGGGTTAGATCCCTGGCCTCACTCAGTGGGGTAAGGATCTGGCATTGCTCTGTGGTGCAGGTCACCCACATGGCTTGGATATGCTACAGGTGCAGCCCTAAAAAGTAAGATGAAGAAGAAAAAAGAAGTGTTAACTATATTCATATTATTTTTATTATTATTTGTCTTTTTAGGGCTGCACCTGTGGCATATGGAAGTTCCCAGGCTAGGACTGAATCGGAGTTGTGGCTGCTGGCCTATGCCACAGCTCAGGGCAATACCAGATCCTCAACTCACTGAGTGAGGCCAGGGATCAAACCTGCTTCTTCGTGTATACTAGTCGTGTTTGTTACTGCTGCGCCACCAGGAAACTCCGTATATTCATGTTATTGTGCAACTGATCTCAATCTTTCATCTTGCAAAACAGAAACTTTAAACTGATACAACAAAAGCAACAAAAACACAAAGCATTTCAAAGTTGTGGCATATAAGTATGTATGAATCAGAAAGAAAAATACAGTGGGGCTCTGTTCTTATTATTGCATCTTCCGAGCTTCATGTCATGTGTATGGTCTTGCATGTTAGTAAGAACACAGCTCCTGCATCTGAACAGAAGACTGGCATGAAGTGAAATCTTGTCTCGGGAGCTTTTCATATTTTAATTTTCATACCCACAGGCTGGAAATAAAAAGTTTAATCGCGCCAAACTCCTGAATGTGGGCTATCTAGAAGCTCTTAAGGATGAAAACTGGGACTGCTTTATATTCCATGATGTGGACCTGGTGCCTGAGAATGACTGGAACATTTACAGGTGTGAGGATCAGCCCAAGCATCTGGTGGTTGGCAGGAACAGCACTGGGTACAGGTAAGGTGGCTCTGCTCTCGGCTTGCTTAGGTTGAGAAGCCTGGCCTGTTGTCATCAAGGCTGTGCGGACATGGTGTCCAGGATGTCTGAGGAAGATGTCAGAGAGGAAAAATGGACCATGATATATCACTTAAAATAGGAATTAGAGCAATTAGATTTTTTTTTTTCTTTTTTCTTTTTTCCCCCTTTTTGGCTACCTAGCAGCATATGGGAATTCCCAGGCCAGGGGTCAGATCAGAGCTGCAGTCATGACCTAAGCTTCAACTGTGGCAATTCCAGGTCCTTAACCTACTGTGCTGGGCTGGGGATTGAACCCACATCCCAGTATTCCCAAGTTGCTGCTGAACCCATCGCACCACAGAGGGAACTCTTAGATTTTTTTCTTATCAGGAAAACATCCTACCACAGCCTTGGCAGGGGATCACAAAGACAAAGCGGGGAGAAAACAGGAGAGGGAAGATAATGCAGGCCTTGCAAACAGTGGCCAGCCTCAGCTGAGTGCCTGCCTGGTGGAACTTTTGTAAGTGCTTCCACACTGGGTAGAACTCAAGTAACTTATCTGAATATCCCTGCCTTTGATCTCTAGGAGGCAATAAGAGTGTGCCCCCGGGTCAGCTTTCAGGTCTCTTTTGTGAGACTGTGCATTCTCTTTCCAGACTGTGGCATCTTTCCAGAGTTGAGAGGGAGACTGGGGAGGGGCCCATCCATAGAGGAGTCTGCTCGGGAGCCAGGACACCCAGGGCAAATTCCTTTCTCCCAAAGCCACTGTGGGAAGAGCTCAGCACCATCACTTCTGTTTTCATTCCCCGCCCCTCTGCCCCCAGGAAAGGCATAGCTGCTTTTCAGCCTTATTTTATATCAGCTCCTATATGAGAACAACTGAGGGGAAATAGCCAAGAAAATTCTTCACAGGTGAAACCGTATGTTCATTTCTCTGTGTACACACTTACCTGTCGGCTTCCTCCAAGCCCTGCCCTTCATGTGTGCTCACACCTGGGGTGCTTACTGTGCTCAGGGATGTGAGACCAGTTTGAATAAGGCCCGTGAACGTGTCCTCCCTAAAGCGCTCCCTGTTACAGGCTGGTGTGGGGAGACAGGCAACTACCACAGAGCTGGATCACTTTTGTACTTCACTTTTGCACATTCATCTATAAGCACTTGGTAATAACAGGGAGAGTAGAGGAGAAAGGCAGAGGGAGAGAGAGAACAGCAAACTATGAAGTAATACGGGAGATTCCACCCGTGACTCGCAAGTGCGCATGAGAGGCAAACCATGGATCTCTTGATGCCTGCCTCGGTCTTTGTTTCCAAGTTGCTCTGACTGTGGGTTTCGCACTTTGGAATGTTTAAGCAATTTCCATGAGAAACCCTGACTGAAGGTGATTTTTGCCTTGGGTACAGACCTTAAACTCAATCTGTGTCAAGTATGGGATTTAAACACATTTCTGGAATAAGCTACAGTGGGTGAGTGCAGTGTGTCTTTAAGAAACACCCAAGGAAAGGCTGAATGCTGTTGCACCTTTAAGCCTTCATCTTGTGGAGTCAGTGGGAGCTTCCCAGCAGGGTTCCAAGACACGGAAGCAAGAGAGAGATGGCACAGGTTTGGGAGAAAGGCGGGAAGTTCATTGGTGCTGGAGAATGAAAGTCTTGGGTGGTGGAGGGAAGAGAGGCAAGAGATAAAGTAGGCAGGGGCCAGATGATGCAGGCCCTGTTCAGTCTGGAAGGAGTGTGGCGTTCCTGTGGAAGGAATTAGGGAGCTGCTGGCACATGGTTACGGCCAGAGAATGGCAGGGGGAAGGTCATTTTAGCTGGCCTCTAGTGTGTGGGATGGAGCAGGCAGTGGGGGAGAAGTTAAGGGTGATGCCCTTTCCTGCCTCCAGGCTACCAGGCAGTGGGGCCAGAGGGCAGGGAAAGGGTCTGGAAGAGGACCCCAGATTTTTTCCTTTGGGGAACTTAATCTTGAATCATTATCTGGAGGTTTTGCTTTCTGGTCTCTGAGCCATGTCTGCCTTGAAGAAAGCAGCATGTCATGCCTAGGTACCTCGGTATTTTCAGAAGCATGTCAACCATCTGCTTACTTATTGGTTCTGAGATGTTTCTACAACGCAGAATACCTGTGCTTCAGACCCTTGACATGGAGGATAACTTCCCACTGCCCAGTCTTTCCAAACATCTGTGGTGAGAAATTACCATTGCACAGAATTGGTTTTTTGTTTGTTTTTGGAGTGTTGATGCACAGGGTTGTTTTGTTTTTTCTTTTTCATCTTTTTAGGGCTGCACCTGTGGCATATGGAAGTTACCAGGCTAGGGGTTGAATCAGAGCCACAGCTGCCAGCCTATGCCACAGCAATACCAGATCCGAGCCGCATCTGCAACTTGCGCCACTGAGTGAGGCCAGGGATCGAACCCACGTCCTCATGGATACTAGTCGGGTTCGTTACTTCTGAGCCACAATGGGAAATCATACACAGGGTTGTTTTAAGGACAGGCTTTTTGTTGGGATTCCAGATTTTATTTTTATATTAAGCTGGACCGTAAGAAAATGAGTTCTTGGGCATTTCTGCTGGGAACCAATTTTGAGTAAAATTTTGGTGTGAGGATTATGGGTTTTATCAGATGCTACTCACTCTAAAAACAGCCCCTGTATGAATTTTGCTGTTTAAACTTGCTATTATAACTGGCCATGTGTTTCTTTTATAATTGGGTATCAGGAAGCATTTGTCTTCCTTGAGTAACTTGAAGTTTTCTTAATGTGAACCAGGTGATTGAATGTGTCTCCTCTTTTGTTCAGGATGCAGGAAGCTGGAAGCCAAATCCATGACCTTTTAGAAGCGGAAAAGAATCTTATTTGCATATCAGAGTTCTTTTTTGCTTTTGTTTTTGGCCATGCTCATGGCATATGGAAATTCCTGGGCCAGGGATCAAACTCTTGCCACAGCAATGACCCAAGCTACTGTAGTGACAATGCCAGATCCTTAATCCAATGCACCACAGGAGAACTGCATATCAGAGTTCTGTTTCCCATTCTAATCATCTGTCTCATTGACGTTTTCCTCTGGTCCTGGTTTATCATTTATATTTTTCTACTTTATTATATGTAGCATGTAAACTGCCTCCTCATCTTCTGTGGCCTGGGGGAAGTTTTCATGGCTAATGTAGGGGGTGTCTTTACTTCCTTTACTTCTTTCCTTTCCTCCTTTGAGCAAAATCCCTTTAGCTGCAGGCAGGTACAGTTGCAGGCAGCGAAGTGTCTGCCCTGTTGGTAACTGTGTGTCCCTGTGCCACAGAGCTTAAATCAGCACACTTCTCATTGTCACAACTGCCCCATGAGTATGAAGAGAAGTGCAAGAAAGGTTTTCACACACACACACACACACACACACACACACACGGAAGAAGTTAAAGCACCTTGCCCCAGTGGTCTCAGACTCAGAGGAAGAGAAATAAATGTTATTTATCCCACTGACTATGGGTCAGTGATAAAGATCTGTACCAGCCTGTGGCAGATTTTACTGTTGAGAATTCCTCTGGTACCTGCCTGCTTTCTACAAGGACTCTACTGTTATTTTATGACTACATTTCCTCCACCCTTGGGCCTTACAGCCCTTTAAAAATAAGGAAAATGGTTTCAGAACCAATCAAATATGTATGCTTTTCTAGATAAGAAAAATTAGAAGCAAAGATCAACAGACATGTAGACATTTGCCATCCTAGAGGCAACTGAGAAGCTGAGAGTTCTTTACCCTTTCTTTCCAACTGGTTTCCTCTGACACCTCCCACTGCAGCTAGACTGGTCTCCAGAAACTTCTTAGATAGCCTGCACTTTTCCATTTTCTACATTTTTTTTTTTCCTTCGGCCACACTTGTAGCATATGGAAGTTCCAGGGCCAGGGATGAAAAGAGCCCGAGCAACAGCAGTGACAACACTGAATCCTTAACCGCTAGGCCAATAGGGAACTCCATCTCCTCTCTACTTTTCTTCATGGAGTTCTAATCACCAGGAGACCCCCGTTTTTCTACCTGTCTGGATCCTCCAAGGCCCACCCAAGCTGATGTGCAGCATCTCCTTCCTCAGAACCCTGATAATGTTCACCTCTCTCGTTAGACCATAAACTGTATGAGGATGGGGCCCGCTGACATAGCGTTGAGCCAGCTATTTCGCACACAGTGATTGTTACTTAATAGAACACTACCAGAGCATCAGTGCTGGTTCCCTCCTGGTGACCCCTTGTTGGTGCTTGGCAGGTCATGCCTGGACAGTGGTTCTACTCGGTGTCCTGAGGAAGCTACTGCTCTTTATGTAGTTTAGGAATCCCTACCCGGCCAAGCAATCCAGTAACCAAGGCAACACATCACTGCAGTAGATGACTCGGTCAATAGTAGCTGCCTTCTGAGCACTTTGTTCCAGTTGTTTGTTTCAGGTTATTTTCCAGAGTTTTGGGTTGGGGTATATAAGTAAACCTAGTTCCATTACGTGTTAAACTGGGGCCACCCCATCTGTACTTGGAACATAGGAACAAACAGCTGAGCTGCAATTAGCTTTGGGGACCCCACCTGTTAGATGGCAATTGTCTACATGTTTATTGATCTTTTGGTTTTTCTTATCTGGAAAAGCAGAAATATTTAATTGGCCCTGGAGTTAATTAAAATTAGAACCGAAGTTAATTAAAATTAGAAATCCTCCCTATATTCACATCCTTTTGTTCGCTACTAAGTTATTGAGCAGGCTTCATTTGCATTTCTGAATTGTTAGTGTTCCATTCAGGGTTCTGTTGCTCCAGTTTGCTAATTCGTCCATCAGCACAGTGTGGGAGGTGCTCTTCTCATTCCTCTTTTTCTTATTGGTGTTCCCACGGCTCCACCCTTTGTACGCTTCGCTTTTCACTCACTGCATTGTTTTTGAGCAGTTTCTCCTACTCTCGTGCCTTCAGGTACCACCTCTTGACAGTTATTTCCAAAGCTATCCTTGTAGCCATGCCTCTTTATTGAACTTGGACCCTGTATCCTTTTTCCCACTGGCAGAAGTTCCAGGGGTATCTGAAATTCAGCTTAGCCAAACAGCAATTTATTGTTGTCATCCTAAAAATGTAATTATTATTTATATACCCTGTTTTTGTGAAAGGCAGAGTCATCTACCTCGATGCCCAAGCCAGAAACCTCAGGGTTATTGAGATATGTTGGGTTGTCCAGAAAACAGACTGAGATGGAGATTTGCATGCATGAAAGTGGAGAATTACATTCAAAGTATGTGCAGGAGCTGTCTCCCGCTCTCCACCCCACTCCTTAAAAAAAGTGAAAGTAAAAAGATAATAGAATTCCCTTGGTGGCATATCAGGTTAAGGATCTGGCATTGTCACTGCTAAGGCTTAGGCCACAGCTATGGTGTGGGTTTGATCCTTGGCCCTAATTTATGCATGCCAAGAGCGTGGCAAAAAAAAAAAAAAAAAAAAAAAAAAAAAAGACAATATATTCATTATGACACTCATTCATGCTGAACCTGGCTGCAGCCTCAGAATCCCACCTAACCTAGTGTGCTTGACAGCCATTGCTGTTCATTGGATTAGTACACGAGATGAAACCTGTCATGCAGATCTGATGTTTTAGAGCACAGTTACAGGTACCTCTGTAGACCTCTGCACAGAGTAATGGTAACAGGTGGATGGCACCTTGCTTAGTGTGCATTTGTGAGCCCTTGTGTAGACAGGACAGAAGGCCAGTCAGGGCAGGGCAGGAACATGGGAAGGTGAACATTAAGCAGGAGTGGCTGGGTGAAAGTGCTTGGTCTTCACAGTGTCCTAGAATGCCTGCCCTGCAATCTGAGACTTGTGAGGCCTCTGTGGAGAACAAAAGGTCTTTGTGCTAATGGTCTTACCTTTTCTCTTTCCTCTTTTGCTCCAGGTTACGGTACAGTGGATATTTTGGGGGTGTTACTGCCCTAAGCCGAGAGCAATTTTTCAAGGTGAATGGATTCTCTAACAACTACTGGGGATGGGGAGGCGAAGACGATGACCTCAGACTCAGGTGAACAACGGAGACAGGTCCCCTTCATGGGGCTCTGCTAGCAGTGGTTGTGTATGGTTCTTGTAGGTGCCAGTCTGGCAGGTCATAAGGCTCAGACTTGGGTTTCAAGGGTGGCAGGGGTCGGGGGAGGGCAGGGAAGCCCAAATTGCTCTTTGCCACTGGCAGTTTAAACATGATGGAAGGTGATCTAGTCCTGGCTCTGGGTATTTGGGGTCCAGAGCATTGATGGAGGTCTCTGTGGACTTGTCAGTAGGTATTACTGAGACAGGGTCTCACCAGGGAATGAAAAGTCCAGACTGCAGAATGTCTGCAAAGCTACAACCTGAGGGAAGTGGCAGAGGACCAGTTATGAACCGATGCTTTCTCTCAGACCCCAGGTGACCCTGGCAGTTCCCTATATGCAGAGCAAGCAGTGCCAGCAGCCTGTGAAGGGTTGCATGCCCCGAGGCAGACCAAGATGCCCTCACACACAAGCCAGCCCCGTATGCTGTGGGAGCAGCTGGTGGCCTGATTCCCAGGCCTGACTCTGAGCTGCTAGCACGACCCTTGGGTTCTCTTAGATTCTTTCTGCTCTGGAGGATTCAAAGGGAATATCCCTGGTCTCCTCTCTCAGCCCCCTTCCCTGAACTTGGGTTTTGTGGCCAGATAGTTCTAGAAATACATAATTATTCATGACCCTGGACCCAATATCTTTGGCTTGTAATAACGTCTTTCTATTGGGAGACCCACTTTGTTGCCTCTTAGAAAGGAAATTTCTCAGCTGGGGTTGTACATTCATAGATATGCAACTGCCAGAAATTTTCCATTGCTTCAGCCTAAAGATGCCAGGGCTCCATGCCAATCTTGTTTCTATGTGTAGGCTGAAAGTCTCTGGAATGTTTCTGGCAGGAGGGAGTGGAGCTCCCTGACCAAAGGTACATGGGAATGGCCATAATGATGGGCAGAAGTGCAGCCCAGCCCAGCCCAGCCTGTGTAGCTGAGGCTTATGAAGTGGATGAAGCGTGCCTGCTAGATTTTAGGGCAGGAGTAGCAAGGACTAGGGAATCCACAGTATCCGTCATCTTCCCCAGTTCTATTTTACTGCCCAAGTGGGATGGTTAGAATTTTGCACTGATGATAGATCTTCACTCTCTTCATTCCTCTTGCTCTTGGCTTCAAGGCAAAGGGGAGTCCCAAGTTTTGCTTTCATTTGATGAGAATATCATGGCCTCCAGAGTGGTTTTTGACTAATGCTATGGATAAACCAATGCATTTGAGCATAAAAGCTGGTTGGGAGGTCTTTACTTATTTACTCACCTATATAACAGGCACCACCCTCTTTGCATTTATATAGTACATTTCAGTTTGCACAGAACGTTTCATGTGGTGATCTTATTTGAGTCTGTTGGATCCACCCCAGAACACCATTGTCATTTTATGGTGGAAAAACTCAGACCTTGAATAATAAACCGACTTACCAAGATTGTCAGTAACGAAGTCTAGATTTGAACCTAGGTTTGTGGCCTTAAGTGATCACTACTTTCCTTGTTAATAGAAGGAAACGCTAAGTAAATTAGGAATCCTAAGAGGCTTGATTTTTCTTTTTTAAGATGTGTTTTCTCAGTTGTTTTTGGAAAATGACAAACTGTAAATTGACACATCTTCCTTGTATCGCAGTAGTAAATGTTAAATGTGATTCTTTTAGACTTACTGCCTGAGGTCCAACATAAGAAAACTGTTTTTTTTTTTTAATATAAAATAATCAAGATACTTGAGTATAATAATCAAGATATGTGAGTACGTGCAGATGTTTGTAAATTTTTGCAAAGATTCTTTTTTAAGTGCCTAGTGGTAGATAAATAGGATAGTTTTGTTTTGTTTTGCCTTTTTGGGGCCGTGCCCATGGCATATGGAGCTTCCCAGGCTAGGGGTCGAATTGGAGCTGTGGCTGCCAGCCTATGCCACAGCCACAGCATCAGATGCGAGCTGTGTCTTCGACCTACACCACAGCTCCTGGCAACATCAGATCCTTAACCCACTGAGCAAAGCCAGGGATTGAACCCACGTCCTCATGGATACTATTCAGGTTTGTTAACTGATGAGCCTTGATGGGAACTCCTAGATTTTTTTTTTTTTGAGAATCCTCTCTTATTTTTCCAGGGTTGAGCTTCATAGAATGAAAATAATCCGGCCACTACCTGAAGTGGGTAAATATACTATGATCTTTCACAAGAGAGACCAAGGCAACGAGGTGAATATAGAACGGTAAGTCCTAGATATGTGTGCCTGGCTGGCTATCTGTGTAGTCTCTTCTGTCAGTAGTACTATGACAGATTTGATCAGTTAAGTCAGTTCATTTTGTTCTAACCTTTTTTTTTTTTTTTGGTCTTTTTTTTTTTTTTTTGTCTTTTTAGAGCCTCATCCAAGGCATATGGATGTTCCTAGGCTAGGGGTTGAATCAAAGCTGTAGCTGCTGGTCTACACCACACAGCCACAGCAACACCAGATCCGAGCCTTGTCTATGACTTACACCACAGCTCACAGCAATGCTGGATCCTTAACCCACTGATCGAGGCCAGGGATCCGACCTATGTCCTCATGGATACTAGTCGGGTTCCTTAACCACTGAGCCATGATGGGAACTCCTAATTTTTTTTTTTAATGGCCACACCCACAATGTATGGAAGTTCCTGGGTCAGGGGATTGAATCCGAGCCACAGCAACCCAGATCCTTTAACCCCCTGCACTGGGCTGGGGATTGAACCTGCGCCTCTGCAGTGACCCAAGCCACTGCAGTTGAATTCTTAACCCACTGTGCCACATGGGAACTCCTTAAGGTAATTTTCAAACAGACCCCAAAGCAGAGGGAAGGTCTGTTGAATTTTCAGGTACATGTACCCCATACTCAGCTTCAACAGTTATCACTTCATGTCCTCTCTTCTTTCTCCCACTTTTTTTCTCCTCCCACAGTGGATCCTTTAGAAGCAAATCAGATATCATAGCATTTCATGTGTAAATACTTCAGTATGTATCCTTAAAATAAAAGAAGTCAAAAATAGAACTACATCATTTTTTATTAGATTCCATATATAAATGATATCATATGATATTTGTCTGACTTACTTCACTTAGTATGATAATCTCTAGATCCATTCATGTTGCTGCAGATGGCATCATTTTGTTCTTTTTTATGACTCGGTAATAATCAATTGTATATTGTGTACCGCATCTGTATCCATTTCTCTGTTGGTGAACATTTAGGTTGTTTCCAATGTCTCAGCTATTGTAAATCAAACTTAAGAGTTACCAAAGGGAAAACTGGAGGGGGCAGTGAGTGATAAATTGTTAGGATGGGATTAACAAATATACACTGCTACATAGAAAATAGATAACTAACAAGAACCTACTGTATAGCACAGGGAGGTCTACTTAATGTTCTGTAATAACCTATATGGGAAAAAGAATAGATTATATGTATAACTGATTCACTTTGCTATAAACTTGAAGCTAATAATACAACATTGTAAATCAACTATAGCACAATAAAATAAAAAAAAAATAGAACTGCAATATCATTATCATTCCTAAAATAAAATTAACAGTACTTCTTTATTGTCATCAAATGTCCAGTTAATTTTTGGGAGTTCCTGTCATGGCACAGCAAAAATGAATCCAAATAGGAACCATGAGGTTGCAGGTTTGATCTCTGGCCTTGCTCAGTGGGTCAAGGATCTGGTGTTGCTGTGAGCTGTGGTGGAGGTCGCAGACGCGGCTGGGATCCTGCTTTGCTGTGGCTGTGATGTAGGCCAGCGGCTACAGCTCCAATTGGACCCCTAGCCTGGGAACTCCATATGCCATGGGTGCTGCCCTAAAAAGCAAAAAAAAAAGTCTAGTTAGTTTTCATATTTCCCTGATTTTCTCATAAATGCTTTAATTTTTTTTTCTTATGGTTGCACCCATGGCATATGGAAACTCCCAGGCCAGGATTGAATCTGAATCACAGCTGCAGCAATGCCAGATCCTTTAAGCCTCTGCACTGGGCCGGGGATTGAATCCATGCCTCCACTGCAACCCAAGCCACTGTAGTTGGGTTTGTACCCTAATATACCACAGCAGGAACTCCTCCTGCCCCAATTTTTTTTTTTTTAATTTTTAAAATTTTTTTGTCTTTTTGCCATTTCTAGGGCTGCTCCTGCGGCATATGGAGGTTCCCAGGCTAGGGGTCGAATCGGAGCTGTAGCCACCGGCCTACACCAGGGCCACAGCAACTCGGGATCCGAGCCGCATCTGCAATCTACATCACAGCTTACTGCAATGCCAGATCCTTAACCCACTGAGCAAGGCCAGGGATCGAACCCGCAACCTCACGGTTCCTAGTTGGATTTGTTAACCGCTGAGTCATGATGGGAACTCTCCCAATTTTTTTTTGACAGTTTATTCAGATAAGATTCTAGACAAGATCTACACATTGCTTTTGGATAATCTCGCTGAAATCTCATTCTATAGGTTCCCCCTCCTTCCTTTTTCTCCCTTTTAATTGATTTGTTGAACAAACCAGGTCATTTGTCTGATGGGATTTTCTACATTGTGGGTTTCGTGGTTGCACCCCTGTGCTATAACATAATTTGTGCCTCTGACCTGTGCATTTCCTTATAAACTGGCCTTCTATCTGGAGGCTTAAACAGATTCCAGTACTACGTTGGGGCAAGAACACTTCCCTGATAGTGCCAATTATCTCCTTTTGTATCCCAGCAAGAGGACATGATGGCTGACGTCAGGATGGATCTCTTATCGGCCTTGTCCAGGCATTGTGAGGGCCCCCATCAGTCTGTCACCCTTTGATTTTAGCAGCCATTGTTGATCATTGCCCATGTTGATTATTCGTTTAGGGATTGCGAAATTCTGATATTCTCTCACTCCTTCTGCATTTACTAGATAGATTTTTCTACAAAGAATAATGTGCCTTCTTCATCTTTTTGAGTACCTTGGGGTACAGTTCTTATCGAAAAGGCAGGATAAAGGGAAAGACTCATCATTGATTTATCATTTCAAAATGATGAGTTGGTATTTCTGACATCCTTCTGGATGTAGTTAATATTGTTTTTGATGCCCACATTGTTTTTGGCAAGTGGGTTCTTCTTCCAGCTGGCTCCTGATCCTGTGACTTCATAGTTTTGAGAGGTTTTTTCCCCCTGTGCTCTGGTGTGATGAGGTATTCTAGGGCTCAGCTTTTGCTTCTCCTGCCCCAAGAAATAATCCTTTCACCAAGGAATCCTGACAATTAAAGCAATTCCTTTGGGGGCTATGACTGAAAAAAAAAAGATATCTGCATTTCTTTGTTCTGTTTTTTTCTCTAAAGTTTGAAACAGTATTAAAGGACTTTTAGCCTTTTTGTTAGAGTCTGCATTTTAAAACAATGCTAAAAGACTCTTAGCCATTTTGTTAGAATCTACCACTTTAATAAGGCAGCTATTTCTATTTTCCATGTATCTTTTAAGTCTTTGTCCATAGGTGTGCAATTTTTTCTTTAAAGAAAATAATAAATAGATACAAAAGAATACTTTAAAACTGAATGAAGAATCTGAAGATTCTTGATCCCCTGAACCCTGGCGGTATTCCCTAGCCAATTTATGCCCATGATCTGTGTGGCCCTTCCTGATCCTGTATCTTCCCCCTACCCCAAAGGTAACACTTTGCTGCATTTTAATGCTAATTATAATTATTTCTGCTGTTTCTTGGTTTTCTTATCTTCCCGTGTGTTTTTATTCCTCCACAAAAGATTGTTGAGTAGTTTTGCACGTTTTTCAATGTTATGTGAGATCATGCCGTATTATTGTCCTCTGACTTTATTGAGCTCAGCTTTGTTTCTGGTCTCCATCCACGTTGTTATTGTAACTGAAATGCATGCCTTTCACTGCTCAGATCTTAGAGACCAATTCAGCTTACCACTTGCTCTTGCCTACATCCCCAGGCTCTGGCCACACAATTGCTTTCTCTTCTTCAAACTCGTTCTACTCCTTGGCATGTCTCTGTGTCCTGCACAGGATGGTCTCTTTTCCTGGGTGTCCTTTCCCTCACCACTTCTGCTGTGAATTTCTTCTCTTTTAAGCTTCAGTTGCATTTATCTTCTTCTTTTTTTTTTTTTTTTTCTGTATTTTTTGCCATTTCTTGGGCTGCTCTCACGGCATATGGAGGTTCCCAGGCTAGGGGTCTAATCGGAGCTTAGCTGCCAGCCTACACCACAGCCACAGCAACGCAGGATCCAAGCCGCGTCTGCGACCTACACCACAGCTCACGGCAACGCCGGATCCTTAACCCACTGAGCAAGGGCAGGGATCAAACCCGCAACCTCATGGTTCCTAGTCGGATTTGTTAACCACTGTGCCACTACGGGAACTCCGAATTTATCTTCTTTACGACCCCTCCCCTGTCCCTCATGAAGTCAGGTGCCGCTTCATTCAGCCTCCTCTGTATACAGTCTAATTTTCTTTGGACTCTTATGAAAGCTCTATACCCTCCTTGCCTGCAGACACAAAGTTCTTCCAGCAACATTGGAGGATTCATAGATTCCTGGAAGCTTATCCAAGGACCCATCAGCAGTGGATGACATGTATCATCTACGTCCCTCTGTCCTATAGACTGGGGGCCCCCTGTGTGTAGGAGTCTTCTCATCATTGGTCCTCAAGGTCTTACGTGGGGTCTGATATGTGAACACGTGGATGTCATTGGTGTCTGTTACCTTAGATGGGGAAAATAAACTTCTCATGCCGTAGCAAACCTAGCAAGTGCAATAATTAACAAAGATGCTTTTGCCAAACTTTGTGGTGAGGCAAAAAGTGGTGGAAATGGATGTCAAATTCTTATCATTCACGATTGTTCTCTTTATCTTTAGGATGAAGCTCTTACATCAAGTGTCACGTGTCTGGAGAACAGATGGGTTGACCAGTTGTGATTATAAATTACTCTCTGTGGATTACAATCCTTTATATATCAATATCACAGTGGATTTCTTGTCTAGTCCATGACTCTGGATCTTTTGGTGACATTTGGAGGAACTGAATATTTGATTGCAATAATTTTGACCTAGAGATTCCCCTGGTAGCACACATTAAGAACTTGTTGCAGCCAATCATTGAGCTGAATTCTCCTTTTTTGGTGTTTTCTTAGCAGAGCTCCTGGTGATGTGGAGTGTAAAACAATTGTAACAAGACAGCTTTCTTAGTTGTTTTGATCATGAAGGTTAAATATTGTAATGTAGATACTTGAAGGACTAGGTGTCAAAGGACTACACAAAAGATCTCATGAAGGCTACATACATATTTTCTGATATATTAAAAAGGCCATGGGAGGTAAGATTGCTAAATGTCCCGGAGAACCAGAATTATTCTCATCCAAGGGAGACAGAGATGAAGATGTGTTTCTCTTACTTATTTATCCTGTATGGCCATCTGTGAAGAGGTGGGTCCCCGGTGAGAAGGCAGCCAAGGAAGAGGAGACAAAAGGTGAAGAATCAAGGTGCAGTGAACTTGGCACTGAAGAGGTGGCAGAAGGACTGTGTCAGATGGAGAGCTGCTGTGGTGCTGCTGCTGCTGCGGCTGTGCTGCTGCTGCGGCTGTCACTCTGCAGTGGTGTCACCTGCCCAGATGAGCCTTCTGGTAACAACCTAGCAGAGAACACGTTACCTACTCATTTTTAGAGCATTTTTGTAAAATGATTTTGTACGTGTAGGATATGAAATAGTTGTTTACAAATTACATATTAACAATAATACCTACAAAGTACCTCTGTAGTAAAATATGAAAAAGCTTTGGTTTTTCAGTCTTGTTTTTTCCTATTGTTTGAAGCCTCCAGATGTGTTCATGTCAGTATCCACAAGCCTGCTGCTTAAGAACAGAACAGGTGAGACTAAGCCTTCTTCATCCCTCCCCTCTGTCCGCATCCTTCTGTTGCTCCATCCTGTTCTCTTCACAGCCACCTTGTGAGCCAGCTTCAGGCCTACAGCAGGCGCCTCTGCATCTCACTTCGTGTTTTCGTTGTCTGCATCCTCCTGTGCTTGCTCATGGCCAGTAAAGGGCACAGCAAGGCTGCCTCAGGGGCACAGCTGGTTGATGAGAGGCAAGGAAGGGGTGGGGCCCAGAGCTGGGGAGGTCTTTCATTTGGAAGGAAGGTGGGGCCAAAGCATTGATTTAGGAGAGAAGCTACAGTTACTCCTGAGCTTCCTGAGAGAGGGGCCAGGACATGGGAGGATAATCTAAGGGAGGTAGTAGGAGGTGGTTACTGGGTCAGAACAGATATGAGAATACTTTGCATAAGAGAAAGGATACAAATAATGTGGTTGCGGACATCCTTGAGCAAGTATTATGCAACCATGCCCTAAGTTGCTCAATCCATCATTATTATATAACACTTAAACTTTAACATGAATGAGGCCCAGCCAATTACTGTAAATAATATCCTCCCCAGACAGGGAGGGGGAAGGAATAGGATTTGGGGTTTCCAGAGAAGATAGCAGTCACCACCCATGTGGGGAAGGAGAATTTGCAAGGAAAATACACTTTATGGACACGACAGGTTTACCTACGGCTGGCCTGGCTTACCTTTAACCCAGTAGGGACAGGTAAAAGCTGCGTATTTTTTTAATTCAGAAAAGAAAGAATAATGGTTTTCCTATTTCCACCCCCCCCCCCACTCTTGTCTCTCTTTTGCAGAAGCTTCCTCTAGTTTTCCATCCTAATTTTAACAATTGAAGTATAGGAGTTCCCGTTGTGGCGCAGAGGAAACAAATTCGACTAGGAACCATGAGGTTGCAGGTTCGATCCCTGACCTCGCTCAGTGGGTTAAGGATCTGGCATTTCTGTGAGCTGTGGTGCAGGTTGCAGACATGGCTTGGATATGGTGTTGCTGTGGTTCTGGCTTAGGCTGGCAGCTACAGCTCTGATTAGACCCCTAGCCTGGGAACCTCCACATGTTGGGTACAGCCCTAAAAGCAGAAAAAGACAAAAAAATTAAAAAAATAAAATTGAAGTAAAGATTATTTACAATATTGTGTTAGTTTCAAGTATACAGCATAGCAATTCAGGATTTTTTGCAGATTATATTTATTACAGGTTTTTACAAGACGCTAGGTATAATGCCCTGTGTTATACAGTAAATCCTTGTTGCTTATTTGTTTTATGTATTTTGCATCTGGTAACCATCTCAATTTTCTTTAATTTTTTATTTTTTGCTTTTTAGGGCTGCACCTGCAGCATATGAAGTTCCCAGGCTAGGGGTCGAATTGGAGCTATAGCTGCTGACCTATGCCACAGCCACAGCAACGAGGCATCTGAGCTGAGTGCGACCTATGCCAGAGCTCATGGCAACGCTAGATCTGAGCTGCATCTGCAACCTACACTGCAGCTCATGACAACATCAGATCCTTAACCCACTGAGCAAGGCCAGGGAATGAACCTGCATCCTCATAGATACTAGTCAGATTAATTTCCTCTGTGCAACATCAAGAACTCCACCAGTTTTCTTAATTAGAAGCATATACAGACTAAAATATTGTAATTGCCAACAGCCTATGCTAGGCGCCTCCAGTTTGGAGGCTGTGTGTTCCTGGTCATGGTTGAGGAAAGTAAAGGAAGAAAAATAGTGTGTGCAAGGAATCTGAGGATCCATGCTGAAAACAATTTCTCATTCAATGGAAACAAAATACAGTTTTTACCACATGGAAACTACCTTTGTGTTTTCACCTATTAACAAGGCATCTGCATATTTTTTATAATGTTCAAAACCACTGCACTAGGCCTATTGATATTCAGGTAATTCTTTCAAACAAGATAATGTACAAATCATTTGAATGACTCACTATGAAACTTCTTGAGGTGGAAGATAGTATTTTGAGACCTTTATTTTCCTGCTGTGCCACTGTACCTGCACCAGGATTCAAAGCCACTGGCGGGAGATGTGTGGCTGCGACCTTGCTCTTTTGGGCAGTTTGGCCTCAAAGGAATGAACCAAGCTTCCCCCATTTCCTGCCCTGTGTATTTTTTAATTGTCAACTGCCACAAAGAGGCCAAGCTTTTTTGTTCATTTGTTTTTTCTGCCGTGCCACAGTATATGGAAATTCCTGGGCCAGGGATTGAACCCATGCCATAGCTGTGACACCAGATCTTTAACCTAATGAGCCATTAGGGACCTCCCAGAGACTAAGCTTTTAGAGATTTGTAGATAATGCCTACTACACTTGCTAAGGAGTATATGAGGGCAATCTCTTTGGACACCACAAATACTTAATGTGAAGAGTGAGCCACTTTAAAATTTTTTATTGATTTTTTTCTCACTTGTACTACTAGTCAATTTTATAGTGCTTTATGGGTTATGACATTCTTACGCACACTTTATTTGTCCTGCTGGTCACTTTATTGATCCTGTTGACTCAAGATAAGTGGGGTGGAAGAGGAAATGGAGGTTCCATTACACCATATTGCCTCCATCTGGATTTCTCTCTTTAAGGAAGTTTTCCCATCGCCACATCCCTATCCGAGCTCCTAGAGAACTGTGGCATATTCTGGACTCAAAAGTACATTCCATTCTGGTTTCTGAACTTTTTTCCAGACTTGCTCCCTGTTTGTTTTGTTTTGTTTTGTCTTTTTAGGGCCGTATTCACGGCATATGGTGGTTCCCAGGCTAGGGGTTGAATTGGAGCTGCAGATGCTGGTCTACACCACAGCCACAGCAATGCAGGGTCCAAGCCACGTCTGCGACCTATAACACAGCTCATGGCAATGCCGGATCCTTAACCCACTGATCGAGGCCAAGGATTGAACCTGCGTCCTCATGGATACTAGTAGGGTTTGTTAACTGCTGAGCTATGACAGGAACTCCTCCCTCCCTGGTTTTTCTGCTCTTTTCCCTCTCACTTCCACTCAAGCCCCTAGGGGGTTTCCTGGGGGTCCTAACTGCCCTGTGAATGGACTCTTAGGAGAGATGAAAGACATTTTCTCCCAGACTCAAAACCTGCACTCTCCCCAAGTTCTGTGTATACATATGGTCTCTGTCTAAAGCCATGAATATGTCCCACAAAATGGAGCATATTCAGGAACATTTCATAATTTCTTTTCACTAATGATATTACAAAATTTTCTTCATGTCTGTTCCTTAGTACTTCAGATATTTAAGCTATTGCTGTCTTCATTGGGTTTTTTTTTAGTTGTATATAGTTTTTTATTTTACCACTCTAATATTGTTTATTTCATTACTCCTCAAATCCACCAACTCTCAGAATCCAGACTTCTCTCTTTTTATACTTGTAGAAGAAAGCTGATATTATTTTGGTGCCTAACGTGTACAATTGGCTATGTTAGGTAATTATAAGCTTTGTCCTATCTAATTGCATCTTACAAACTCCTGGGCAGTTTTATCTCTTTTTTTATTATTAATATATAGTTGATTTACTACTTTGTGCCAATTTCTGCTGTATATCAAAGTGATTCAGATATATATATATATATATATATATATATATATATATATATATAACATGTGTGTACACACACACACACACACACACACACACACACACACATCTATATATAAACTTCCATCTTGGTCTCTCCCAGGAGACTGGATATAGTTAGTTCCCTGTGCTATACAGTAGGACCTTATTGCTTATCCATTCTAAATGTGATAGTTTGCGTCTACTAACCCCAAACTCGCAGTCCATCTCATTCTCTCCCCCAGCCCACCACTCTGTGGTGAGTCTCTGTCTGTGAGTCTGTTTCTGTTTTGTAGATAGGTTCTTTTGTGCCATATTTTAGATTCTACATATAAGTGATATCATATGGTATTTGTCTTTCTCTTTCTGACTTACTTGACTTAGTATGAGAATCTAGTTGCCTCTGTGTTGCCGTTAATGGCATTACTTTGTTCTTTTTATGGCTATGTAGTATTCCATTGTATGTATGTACCACATCTTAATTGATTCGTCTGTCAATGGGCATCTAGGTTGTTTCTGTGTCTTGGCTATTGTGAATAGTGCTGCTATGAACATAGGGGTGCATATATCCTTTTGAATTACAGTTTTGTCCTAATATATGCCTGGGAATGGGATTGCTATATCATATGGTAGTTCTACATTTAGTTTTCTAAGGAACTCTATACTATTTTCCATAGTGGTTGTACTAATTTACATTCCCACCAACAATGTAGGAGGGTTCCATTTTTTCCATGCTCTCTCCAGCATTTGTTATTTGCAGATTTATTAATGATGCTAACTTCACTAGTTTTAAGTACACCAAAGACCACCTTAAACCTGCTGAGAGGGCCTGGTGGGTCTCAAAGATATTCACAGAGGAGGGAGTACCCCAGGGAGCATACCCATACAGGTAAGTCTTCATTGTTCCACTGACAACCGCTGAAGTAGAAAATTCAAGTGAAATGGAATTTCGTATACGTATGTGGGGTGTGTGTGAGATCTGGGACCTTGGAGGAGAGGTTGGTGAAGGGTGGGGTACAATAAAATGCCTGCTCTGTATTTCAATTTTCCTTTGTTTTTTCTTTTTTAACTTTCCAATATTTCTGAGGTATGTTTGTAGCACTGCAAAGAAAAAACAAATTCAAGTTAAGTAACTTCCCAAAGAAGGTTGGTAAGAGGAAGAGATAAGATTTGAACTCAAGTCTCTTGACTCCAGTGTCTTGTTTGTTTTTTTTCCCCAGAATATCACATTGTCATGAGATTATGAGATTTCTCTATCAATGCAGCAACAGCTGCAATCTCATTTGTAGCTAGGATTCTGGAAATAATATACAGAACTTGAGATGTAGCCATTTAAATGCCTTATCTTGATGCCCTAGTACATTCTTCCAGTGTTGAGTAGGAGTTTTGCTGAAGAGTTATTACTCATAGCTATTGTTTGAGGGCCAATAAATTTGGACCCATATATTTGGTCATTAAGCTTACTGCAACAAAATGAAGTAACATGATATTAGTTGGCATGTTCCCAGGGATAATAGGCCATGCAGAGTTCTTCAAGTCAGATTTATGGTATAACTTCCTTTTAGTATCTCTTATAGGCTGTTAGCTGTTCTAATGCACACATTATATATCTTATGGAATTTCCCCCAATTCTCTGTGAGACCTTTTTCTGAAACAGGTTCCAAGAGGCTGACTTGCCAAAGTCATGCAGAGCTGGGACTTGGAGCCAGATTTTTGACTCCAAAGCGCAGGTTCTTAATCACTTCATGGTAACAAACAAATAAACCTACAAACACAAAGAGGGAGGAAATAAGGATGGGCAGAGTTCTTTGGAGACTGTCTATGCCCTTCAACCAAAGACGCCCAGAAACACACCTGCAGATAAGTCACTCAGAATTCTGACTCATCACCTTGAGCTCTTGAGAACGCACTTGGGGAATCTAGAAGTATCTCGGGAAAAGGGAGACAGGGTCTATCAGAGTATCTGGGTTTGGGTGGGTCATTTGGGGAGGGTCTAAGCCAGCTGGCTGTACTCTGTATGGGATGCTGTCAGAAAGTCGGACAGGTCTGTGATTGTGTATCTCAACACATTTTACCTACAGGGAGAGACCAGCGGGGGAAGTGAGTTGTAATTGTAAACATGGAGCAGTCACTTATTTTAGTCGGAAAGGGTGTGTTTGGTATTTGTGGGTGGCACAGTGACCTTGTTTTTATGCTTGGACAGAATTGTGAAGTGGCCTCGCTTTGCCTCATTTTATGCGACCTTCTTTGAGGCTGCTGTTTTGTGAATTGTTTACATCTAACAGGAAAATAGATGGCCTGGTTGTGAATGCCAGGCTAGGTTCTGAATGCCAGAGTCTGCTCTTTCATCTTTTTTTCAAGAGGAACTCAGGGTGGAGGCAACTAGAAAGTAAGTCAAGACAGCATTGTTTCTCTCTAACCCCAGGATTTGACTATTTACCTTTTTCGAAGGAAGGAGAGAGAGAGAGATGAAGGGTGGGAAGGAGTGTGCGTGTTTTGGGAGTTGGCTGGGGGTTGGAGAGGGGTCTGGGAAACATGCATTCTCAGCAATGTACCCTTTTCCAAGATGTTCCTGGATCTCATTGTCTTTTTTTTTTTTTTTTTTTTTTTTGTCTTTTTAGGGCTGCCACCTGTGGCATATGGAATTTTCCAGGCTAGGGGTTGAATCGAAGCTATAGCTGCCAGCCTACACCACAGGCACAGAAACACTGGATCCTTAACCCACTGAGCGAGGCCAGGGATTGAACTTGCATCCTCTTGGATACTGGTCAGATTCGTTTCCTCTGAGACACGATGGGAGCTCCTGGATCTCCTCTTTGGATGTGGCCACTCGAGCCTTATGATAAAAATGTCACCTGTGAAAGCAAACCCAGTAGCTTACAGCTCTCTCCCCTGGGTTTTTCTTTGATTCAGCCTCACATGTAGGAGGTGATGAGGATCTGGGTGAGGTGAAGCAGAGAAGAGGAACTAGACCCAGGAGAAAGGAAATTGTTCATTCTATAGAAATGAGAAAGCAGCTTAGTTACCAATTTGCTGACCACAGTTTCCAATTCTGGCTTGTCAGTCAGATGAGTGGAGGTGGGGTTGGGGGGTTGAGAGGAGAAGGGATTTTCAAACTCCATGAGTGTGATTATTCCTTCTTCCCTTTATGGGTAGCCAGAAACTACCTGATCTGCTGCTTAGAGTAGGAGCAGTCCCTGTTTATTCCAGCTGATGTGGGAAAAAGTTACAGGGCTGACAAAAATGAGCAAAGGGCTTCCTAAAGTTTAAGGGAAACAGCCTGCAGGGAACCTGAATAGCAGTCTGGGGAGGAAACAGCCAGCCACAGAGCGTGATGACTCATCTGGTGTTGCAATCAAGGTAAAACCAACCCCAGTGTCAGTCTGACACATTTTTGGTGTTAGGTGCTAATTGTTCTCTGCCCATCTGATAAGCAGGTAGAGAACAATTGGAGAAGTGTGAGGTTTCTTGAGACGGTTTTGTCTGGGTGTGTCTCAGGCCTGGCAACCTGCTGGCAACCCAGAGCCAGGCTCTCCTGCTCTCTTTCCCTTCCCTGGGTTGGTGGGGCTGCTGGGGACCTTGATAAGCTGGGTCTGGGCCTCACCCTGAACTGTGGCTTGTGTCTCATTGTGAGCTTCACCTCCAGTCTCAGAAAGATGATGGCAAGTCTGGGCTTCCTGGGAAGGTGAAGAGGATGGAAGCAGGAACAGGGCAGAGCAGGAACAGCCCTGAGGTTAAACTGAAGATGCTTGTAGCAGGGGTTTCAGAGTCCTGAATGGCTATACTCTCTGTAGGGAGGTCCTCAGGCCTGGGTTTGTCTCAGCTGAAAAGTGTGTCCCCCCTTAACGCTGGAGGCCTGGACATAGTGAATATCTGGGTCCAGAATCCTATTTGGGAGGAAGCTTGCTGGAGTTGGGGCAGGGCAGTGGCCAATTGAAGGTGTGTTCTTTTTCTTTTGGCCACACATGTAACAGGACTCAGATACTGTGTCAGGTTCTTAACCCGTTGTATCAGGATGGGAACTCCCAAGACTTGTACTTTTGATGGTATGTGAGGCAAACTTGGATATATATGATATGGGATTTCAGTTCCCCTACCTGGGATTGAAGCCGAGCTGCACTCAACAGACCATCAGGGAACTCCCCTGTTTTCTTATCTAGCTACCTCTTGGTAGAGAAGAGAGGTGGTAAGATTGAGGAGCAACAGGTGGGCCATTTTCCTTCAAAATAGCTCTTTCCTGCTCCCCTTGCTGCTTTGGATCCCACCAACTGGGGTCAATTTCAATTATTAAGAAAAAATCTGCAGAGGAGGTTAAGAGTGGGAACTAGTTGTCACTCACCCCTTAGTATGAATTAGTTTGCAAAAAGGCTTTCTCTTAACCTAGCTAAGTCACAAGGAGAATGGAATTTTGTAGGTAGAGAGAATGTTGAAGCTTAACGAAGCCTTGGAGGGCAAGGCAGGAGTGGGTCTGGGACTGGATTTACTCAGGCATGAGGATGCTGGAAAATCCGCTTAGCAGTGGAAGAAAAAGGCACCAGAACACATGAGAGAGGATGGGAAGGGAGATGGGAGAGAAGCATCAAGGCTTTGCCCAGAGTAAGCTCCTTCCCTTTCCTCTTCTCTTCTAAAAGACCACAGAAAGGAGTTTCTGTTGTGGCTTGGTGGTAACAAATCTGACTAGTATCTGTGAGGACTCAGGTTCGATCCCTGGCCCTGCTCAGTGGATTAAGGACCCAGTGTTGTATGAGCTGTGGTGTAGGTCACAGATGCAGCTCGGATCCAGCGTTGCTGTGGCTGTGGAGAAGGCTGGCAGTTGCAGCTCTGATCTGACCCCTAACCTGGAAATTTCCATATGCCGTGGGTGCGGCCCTAAAACAAAAAGAATGAAAGACCATAGAGAGACCCATCTCAGTCAAGGGCAGGTGTCATTGTCACAACCCAAGCCCTGTCCTGGAGAGGCAAGTGAGCCCAGGGAGGGTTTCAGAACATGGCTTTGGCTCCCTGTCCTGGGAATCAGGGATCATGCTGCTGCCTCCAGCTTTACCACCCAAGAACAGGCCAAGGCTCACCTCCACCCCTCACTTCTTTGTCCCTTCCTGCCCGGATGCTCAGCCTGACTCAGAGGAACTTGGTCGAGTTCGCTGATGAGAGCAGGACCCTGAAGTGACAGGTACCTTTTCTTCATAGGGGACACAGTTGAGCTGTTGAAGTCAGAGAGGCAGGGGGGAAGGATTTGAGAAGCAGCAGCTCCATCTCCACTTCTGGGCTAAGTGCAACAGAAGTAAACTTGGAAGTTCCCACCATTTAACTGTACAGCAGGGTTACTGGTATCCAGCAGGAAACCACACCTTGTTGCATCCATCTCCTGGAATTTTAATGCTGTGAGCTCTTCTGTTGGACCACGCATTTTGCTAGACTCATATATGGCCAGTTATGACAGTGGCAAAAAGAAAAGAGAGTGAACATATTTAAAAGCCCTCTTTATTTATAAGGCTAGGCAAACAAATGCTGAGTTATAAGAACTTCCGTCAGGATTACCAGAGGAAACAGAGATCAGAAATATTTTGACAGTAAATAAAATCACCGACCTAACAGCTGGCTTGCTTCTCCCCTGTTTGAAAGGGGATTGAGGTTGAGATTGGTAAATACAGAACAGTTCCCTCCTTTGTCCCCCAAAGTCCACATACTTTTAATTAATGAGAGAATTGAGGTTACTAAGCACACATCACTCTGCAGTGTCGGAGAGGAAATTTCAACCATTGTTGGCTCAAGATGAGACACTGTCCTTTTAAAAAGGATGCCAAGGTGGCATTGAAAGAATCACTTGAGTCTCTGAAGATGGAAGCCACTATAGGACAAAGTATATTTCAGCACTGTTTTCCTTAGTTCTCTCACCTGGACAGTACTGAGATGAAGGAAAGCCTTTGAAGCTTTCTCTTAGAAAGCAGTGAGAAATACACGCAAATTTGCTGTCCAAATACAGACTCATCTCACTGTGATAACACAAGTTCCTGTGTACATCTTTATGCCCCCAAATTAAAAATAAACAGGGATGAGAATGGTTACTATCTGCTATCCTACCTTCTCTTTTTCCTACAGTCTATAACAGTGTTGCAGACTCCTAGATGAGGGTGAAAACACCAGTGGTGAGACTTTCAGGAGTCTGAGAGCCTAGAGGAACTCCATACCGACTGACATGGCCATTTGAGGAAGAACCCATATAATCCCAAGGAGCACAAAGGTGGAATATTAGGACAGAGCGGTTCCAGAACCAAATGTAGAGTCACTGGGGGTAGGTGGTGCGGTGGTTACTTTTTATTCTTAATATTCAATTCTGCTCCAGTAGAACATGGTACCCAGGAGAACCCAAAACTAGAATACATGGAAAAAAAAAAAGAAAAATAAATAAGGGACTGTTTTAGAAACATCTCATACTTGGGGGAAGAAATGGTGTTAGGTTCATTCAGGCTTCAGTGAAACTGGATTTTTAAAAATAATCTTGCCTTAAGCATCATCACAGGGGAAGAGGTGACACTGAATCTATCCTGTTACATAGTGAACCAATACTTTCCTAAATGACCAGTGCATGATGTTCTATAATGGTGAATGGATAAAACATCTGTGCAAAACTGCAAGACAAACTACTGTAACATATTTTAGTGTAGTACAGTTTTTTTGACATAGTTCAGACTCCATATTGCAACTAGCCTTTAAGAAACTACTACTTGTCAAGTTTTGTGTAGTACCAAAGAAGAATATTCAGTTATCTTTAGATAAAACTACCCAAAATTCCTGCTTTTTTCAACCCATGTCAGTGTGAAGATGTATTTTCTTCAAATCCTTCAACCTAAGCAACATATTATAACAGATTAAATGTAGATGAAATATGAGAACCCCGCTGTCTTCTCTCTATTAAAGCCAGACATTGAAGAGACCTTCAAAAATGGAAAAGAAATGCCAATTTTCTCTCTCTCTCTTTTTTTTTTTTTGTTTGGGAAAAGAGTCACTTCTTCCCCACATAAATATATTGTTAATAGTAACATATATCTGGTTTATTTTTGTTATTTTAAATGAATTAACAAGTATTTTTTAAAATTGTGTTAATTTCCAATAGGATAAAAATTAATAGATATAGCCCCCATAGACAAAAGATGTTTGGAGTCCTCGATAATTTTTGAGAGCATAAAGGGGTTCTAAAACCAAAAGTTTAGGACTGCCTTCTCTTAATCCTGATAGCAAATTAGAATCATCTAAAAATTAGAAAATAAAAAAAGTCTGGGTCCTGCCCCTAGATCAACTGAAATCTGAATCTCAGAGTTTGGGGTTCAAATATGCTTTTTCCCCCCAAGCTCCCCCACGAGGTTTGGTTTTTTTCTGATTGTTCGTTTTTGTTCTGTTTTGCTTTTGCTTTTTTTTTTTTTTTTGTGGGGGTGGGGGCCACATCCAGGGCATATGGAGGTTCCCAGGCCAGGCATCAAACTGGAGTTGCAGCTGCCAGCCTATGCCATAGCCATAGCAACGTGGGATCTGAGCTTCCTCTGCAACCTACACCATAGCTCACAGCAACACCAGATCCTTAACCCACTGAGTAGGGCCAGGAATCGAACTTGCATCTTCCTGGATACACAGGAACCCCCCCCCCCCAATGAGGTTTTATGTGCATTTAGGGCTGAGAACCTCCATTCTACCCTCCTGCTGCATATGCATCAGATAAAGTGGGCAGCAGGGCAAGGTGAGCCTGGTGAAGGCAGCTCCTTGGAATGGCTTAGGGTTGGGCAGGGGCCATCTAAATAGATGACAGTCTTTGACATCCACTTGTCATGAATGTATGTGATCTGGAGAGATGGAGGAGCATGCAAAGGCACCAGTCAGAGAAGGAGCTGATTGGTAGATGAAGTTAACACCTACCTCCTGAGGGGATCCACTGTCCTTGCCCTGGTGCCAGCAGCCTCCTGATTAGCCCTCACATCTGAGGTTTTGTTTCTAGACAGTCTAGTGAGGTTGGGTTAACCAGGGAGCAATCTTCAGGTCTCTCCTTATCCCTCTCCTCCCAGAAATAAAACATGTGATGGGGAATACTCACAGTCCAACAGAGAATGGCAAATCCAAACCATGCAACCCCCCAGGCATGTCGGTTCATTGGTCCAGAGATCAGTTCATAGCAGCCCTGGAGGAGTGGGTGATTCCACATGCACGTGAGAGGGGCCAGAAAAAAAGATGTAAGAGATGGGCAGGAAAGCTGATTGATCTTTGAATCAACTTCACTCCAGAGTCCAGTGTAACATCACCAGGCTATTTCTATATCCCTGTGGACAGCCAGGTATTAACTGAGCTCTACTGAAGAAATAGGACTAATCCTAATGAGCAGCTCTTCTGTATCACATTTATTTGTGTCTTTCATACAGTCTAACTAAGTGAGGTGCTATTTCAGCATAACACTTTTCTCATATTGAATATGTGGGCCATATAAAGTATTCCTAATAACATTTGAGATTTTTTTCCTTCCAAAAGATTTTATTGGTGATTTGAAGCTACAGTTACCTTTTGATTTGTTTTCAACAAAAGTGCTTCCAGTTAATGAAAACTAGAGGTTTTATGTTTTAATCATTAAAGAAACCCCTATACTCCACTTTCTAAATTCTCATTTATGTCAGAGTTCATCATATCTTTATAGGATTCTAGAAGAGCCATGGTGTGCGTGTGAAAGAGATTCATTTTTTATTCACCAAGTCATTCATTTATGCATGCTATAATCTGATAAGTTTTTATTTGTGGCCCATTCTGTTGTAGTCTTTGTGAAAAGTGCTGGAGTGAAACCCACACACAGGGCTAGACTTGCCATCTGAGTGACCACTACTAATGCCTTGGAAATGTGATGTCCAGGCTGGTTTCCTGAACCATTGAGGTCCAGAGAGAAAGGCCCCCCTTGAAATGCAGGCCCCGCCCAGTGTCTACAGGTGGCCCCTTGCAATTCTGTCATTTCTGACCCTGCCCCAGCCCCTTGTTCACTCACTAGCACACCCTGCCTTTGTGTGTGTGCCTGGATTTCTCCATTTATTCTTCTCCATCTACCTGATATCTCCATTCACCTAGATGCTCCAATGAAAAATCTTGGCATTATCCTTCACTACCTTTCGCTCAAGCAAACCCTTTCAGTCTGCTTTTTAAAATAAATCTCAAATCCCCACAGGTATTACTTCCTGCTACCACCTTGGTCCATCAATGCCTCACTCCAGGATTCCTACAATTGCCTCCTGGCTGGTTCCCCGAGGCCTACGTCACCCTTGGTGCCCTACTAGTCTTTATATGAGGCCAGAGGGGTCCTTGTAAAACAGAAGTCAGATTACTTCCCTTCCTTTTCAAAACCCTTGAGGACTTCCCATCACCTTTAAGATGAAATGCTAAGTCCTCACAATGGCCCATGAGGGGCTGCAGGTTATGGCCCTGCCTCTATCTGTGATCCCAGCCACCACTACCAGAGGCTTTTTCAAGGCAAAGCTAATAACATCCTTGCGCTCAGGGCTGCTTACTTGCAAGATGATTTCAAAGCCCTGTACCTAATTTTATATTCATGTTTTAAACTTTTTTCTAAGAAGACCTCTCCCCAAGAATTTGATAAGCTTCAGGCCCTACAAAGTCTGGATTCCTGCTTGCCTCCTACTCTTCCTTTGCTTGTTCCAGTCTTGCCATATGGATGCCTTGATGTGCCTCAAAAAAGCCAAGGGCCCCCACTTCAGAGCCTTTGCACTTCCTGCTTCCTTTGTTCAGAACTCTTTTCTTCAATCTTCTTAAAGCTAGGGTCTCCTTTCCTCACTCAATTCAGAACTCTGTGCAAATATCTCAATAAAGCATTTTATGGCAAACATAGAGAAAAATACCTTTCCCCCCATCATTTTCTATGCATTTATCCTGCTTCATTTCTGCTCATGGCATTTATCACTACCTGGAATTTATGGTGTCTTGGTTTGGTAACTTGTTTGTGGTCTATAGACAAGCTCTGTGAGAGTAGGAATTTTATCTTATTCATTGCTGAATTTCTAGAACTTAGAACAAGGGTCCAGCACAAAGCAGCCACCTAATCAGAATGAATGGAAAATGATAGGAAGTAATAATTACAGCAATATTATCTGTGATATACTTGATGGTTCACAAACACTCCTATATCCATCACTCATATGATGTCCCTGACAATCCTGGGAGGTGGTCCTTTGTCCAACAATATGTATAGAAGTCCACTTATGACAGGTGGCAGGCACCAGGCTGGGCATTCAGCTGTGACAAAGCAGAAATAGGTTGGGCCCTCTTGGAGCTCTCAGACAAAAGCCCCAGTTTTTTCACTCTGATGTAGTGCCTTTCATGATGCCTTTTTTTTTGTTTGTTTGTTTGTTTTTGTTTTTTTTGTCTTTTTAGGGTTGCGCCCTTGGCATATGGAGGTTCCCAGGCTAGGGGTCGAATTGGAGCTACAGCTGCCGGCCTACGCTGTAGCCACAGCAACACAGGGATCCAAGCTGAGTCTACGACCTATACCACAGCTCATGGCAACTCCAGATCCTTAATCCACTGAGCAAACTGAACCTGTGTCCTCATGGATGCCAGTCAGATTCATTTCTAGTGAGCCACGACAGGAACTCCTCATGATGCCTTTTTAATCATTGTAGTGGTACTTTTCTTGATCTTCCCTAGTTCTATCACAGTATTCTTGAGGTGTAGTGATCAGAAGTTGCATAGCATTTTGGGGGCAGATGAACCATGATGTAAGAATATATATATTTATTTGCCTCTGATGTCCTACATGACATTCTGGAGGATTTCTACTATTACCACACTTATGACAACTTCCCTAGTTTCATTAGTCTTCCTTTGTCATTGTAGATCCTGCAAAGCTACAATGTGGAGGTGAAAAAGAGTCATTTGCCTCTTCATTTGCCCACATACCAACCATTTATTGATGTCTGCTTTTTGCCTGGTGTTATACTAAGTACTGAAGATACAGAATTGAACAATGCATGGCCCTCAAGGAGACACATAGGAAAAATAGACTTGCCAACAAAGAATTGTAATATATTTGAAGGGTCAACTGCAATCATAGAAGGAAAGTGTATGAGATACTGGGGTGGCCTATCTGTTTTGTGGAAAAGGATTGCTACAGGAGAATTAGCAGGCTCTGTAACTCACAATAGTGGTGTGGTGGGAATCTGGAGACAAGGGCAGGGAGAAGTGGGAAGGATGAGTAGATAAGAGATTCTGTTGAGGGTGAAGAATGAGTGAGATTGAAGAAGTAGGAGCTCAGGGAATGAGAGACAGAGAAGAATTTCAGGATGTGGGACCTGGGGAGGAGCAAGGACTGACCTGGTTGTGATAGTAACCGGGTACTCCTAGTTTGCAGGCCTCCAGGTTGAGAGGTTCTTTAAGCTTGTTCATGACACAGCACTGACGGGGCCAGGGGTAGTCCGCATCGTTATTCTCAGTCCGGAAGGCAGAGGTGTATTTCTGCCAGTCGGATGGGCCATTGACCCCACAGCAATAGTCCTGTCAGCACATGAGAGACACAAAACTCCCTTCCATGGTCCTTGCCAGAGCCACCAAAGTAGCAACTGTGATTTTATGGAGAAAGAAGATATGGGAAGTGTACCATATCTTACGTTTCTGAAAAATCCTCAAATGAGAGCTGAAGGTATTTTTAAGGTATTACATTTTAAAGTTTGTGAAATACTTTTACATTTATTACCTTACGAGCTGCTAATGAGCTCTTTTTGACGGGTTAAACTTTCTAAGCCTCACTTTCCATAACTGCAAAATTGGGACAAACATAGTACCTATCTCAGAATTGTGTGAAGATTAAATTAATACACTTATGTGTTTGGCACAGTGCCTGGTCAATAGTAAACCCTTAATATGGAGCAGCGGAAAGGAATCTGACTAGGAACCAGGAGGTTGCGGGTTCGATCCCTGGCCTCACTCAGCGGGTTAAGGATCCAGCATTGCCGTGAGCTGTGGTGTAGGTTGGAGATGCAACTCGGATGTGGTGTTGCTATGGCTGTGGTGTAGGCCGGCAGCTACAGCTCTGATTGGACCCCAGGTTTGGGAATCTCCATATGTTGTGGGTGTGGCCCTAAAAAAAAAACTTAATAAATGGTAATCATTATTAATACTAATATCTTGATAAAACAATGTGAGTTATTATCATGTAAGTGAACTGAGAATCAGAAAAAATTTTGTGGTGAAGAAATTATGAGTGATTCTTCTTGTTTTACTTTCCTATATTTTTAACATTTTCTAGAGCTATTATGTGTTATATTTTATAATGGGAGAAAATAAACAGGAAAAAAATAACCCAAACCCAGTGGCACATGGCATCTACACAGGAAAGGAAGATCACTTAACACATAGCTTATATCTTTACACTTTGAATGGAATTGAGGATAGAGGATAAAACATAATTCATATCACTTTCTTTGCTTTTTATAAATTCTACTAAAATGTTTCAAGGGAAGAAATTAAAACTCTGGCATTTCTCATCTTTAGGGATAAATATATCCAGCAAACTTGGTGATAAAACAACTGTCTTAAAGGACAGTTTGATGGAAAATATCTCACCAAGGAAAATAATCATTCTGTAATTTGACCTGAGCATTTTAGAGGAAAAAGGCTAAGTCTAAACCTGACTTAGTTCAGAACAGGCTTTAAAAAGTTGGTAAGTGGATTATTCAAATGTGTGAGCATTCACATTTTCATTTGAAAAGCTTAGTTCTTTGCTAACAGAGTGGAATAAATACTTGGCCTATCATTGGAAGAGTGCTCACAAGTGAAAAAGTGCCCAATAAATTGGAGGGTCTGATGGGCTAAAAAAATTGATAGAACAGGGTATATTAGAATAAATGAAGGAGATTTTAGAAGATAGAGAGTAAAGAGAGTGTTCAAAGAAGGGGTAGAGGCTATCATGGATTTTGCTGAAGACTGTGAAACACTGGAATCGGGGTCAGTAGAGGAGCTGGGTCAGATGAGGGCTCCTGTAGGGGATAAGAATTAACATACTTACAGTAGTGTAGAGGTGACAGTAGGTATTCTGAAACACTTGTACTTTTGAAGGCATTTGAGGTAAACTTGGATATAAGGTATAATGGCCACTTAGGCCAAACTACGTGTTCAAACCATGTCATGGCCCCTGCTCCTTAATAGGACTACCCCACAGGTGTGAAAACTTACTAAATAAGCAAAATAACAATAACTGCCACTTGAGTTCATAGTGGGGAAGGAGAGGCACCATTTATTTATTTTTGACTATGGCTTGCAGAAGCTTGACATGGGATCTCAGTTTCCAGACCAGGGATTGAACCTGGGCTACAGCAATGAAAACTCTGAGCCTTAACCCCTAGGCCACCAGGGAACTCCCAAGGCAACATTTTTTAAGGTGGTGATGCCTGAGTTCTAAGAGGCAGAGGGTGTGATTAGTCTAAATTTCTTGACAATGTTATTACTCCTATAAATGGAAACTAATCAACACCATGGCTTAAAATAAAACACAGATCTAGGGGTCCCCCTGAGTCATGTGTATACCCCCAGTCCCTGCCAGTAAATGAGGGGGGAACTGATGAACTTGCCTATGCCTAGTCTTTCTCTCTCTCTCTCTTTTTTGCTTTTTAGAAGCGCACTCATGGCATATGGATGTTACCAGGGTAGGGGTCGAATCAAAGTTTTAGCCGCCGGCCAACAGCCATAGCAACACAGAATCCAAGTCGAGCCACATCTGCAACCTACACCACAGCTCACGGCAACGCCAGATCATCAACCCACTGAGCAAGGGCAGGGACCAAACCCGCAACCTCATGGTTCCTAGTCGGATTCTTTAACCACTGCGCCACGACGGGAACTCCCCTCAAATCTCTTTTTGAAGGAAGCGCCTTTGGAGGCTGTGGTCCCTACACTTTGACATCACACCCAACCATATAGACACCCCTGGATACTGGTTTAGGTACAAAATGGCATCTCCCCACAATAACTGCCACAGGCATTACCTGGAGCATGAGCCTGTCCCAGGTCTTGGTGACCCCATTGTTTTTCCACTTGTCATCGTTGCTTGGAGGACTGTTGTTCTGGTACCTCTCCAGCATCTGCTTCAGGAAGAGGTTGGGTGTGAACTACAGTGGGAGGAGACAACACAAGTGGAAGGGTTAGCACCCTGATCCTCAAGGAGGCGAAGTGATTTGCTTGGCCTGCTGCAGGGGACACTGAATGTTGTCTCCTAGAGTAAAGCCAAGCTCAGAGGCATGGAGAAGGGCTGAGTGTGGGTGTGAGGCTGCTCTGGGTGGCCAAAGTCCCTGTGTAGGAAGGAGACTTCCATCTTCAAAGAAATCCCAACGAGACAGGGTGGACAGGCATTATGGGGTGGCCTAGGGTAGGGGATGGAGAAGAGAGAAAGCTGGATGATGAATTGGGAGGAAGTCTTAGATGTGGAGGATTCCTGATCATCTTATTGGAAGGCCACTGACTATGGTAGAGGAGTGCAGTGCATGGTGCTGCAAGCTTGGGCCCTGGGAGTCCCACTGCCTGGCCTCATGATTCTGCTCTTTCACTTACCAGCCACAGAACTTGGGACAGGTTACTTTACTCTTTAAGTCGCATTTTTATTTTTATGTATAAAATGACAATAGTATTTTATTTCATAGGGTTATTATGAGTAAAATTATATATTTATTATTAACATATGAATTTGCATGAACACACATATTACAATGTCTGGTACAGGGTAAGGGCTTAATACATGTCAGTATATTAGGATGGTAATGATTTGTACCATAGTTGCTGCTTTCTCCTTTTTGAGGTTGTACTCACAAAGTCTCGTTGTGTTGCAGCTGTGATACAAGATGCCACTTCAAAGCCATATACAATAAACATCAGAATGAAGTACTGGAAGGGAAACCAATGGAATAAAAGAATTACATCTACCTATGTTTTCTGTAGCACATGACCCAAACATCATTATTCAATCATTTATGTAATTTACTCAACAAACCCTCACTGATCATCTTTTTGGAGCCAGACTTGGAGCTAGGTGTTAAGCAGTTCAATTCTCTCCTTTCCCCAAACTCTAGTTCAGTATCCTGCATTTCCATTTTAACTAAGAAAAGCAAACACAAGAGAATGTACTGGGGTGTGTGTGTGGTTCATTCAATGGCTGGCAAGAAAGTTTCAGTGTATCTCACACTATGTAGACCCTTATAAATCCCCTTTCACTGGGAGACATTTTCTTTATGGTTTACCGAAAATTTAGGATAACTGAGGTCAGAAAAAGATTAAGTGAACCATGTTTAATATCCATTGTCCCTTTTGATAATCTCCAGTCTCATCAGAGAGGAACAGGCGGCCTCCATGTATACAGCTCCTCACCAGCAACTTCTCTCACCCACTCCCACTCTAGATACAACCCGTCAGGTGAGTAAGACAAGTGGGCTCTGTGTTTTTGTTAATTTTTGTGCGCGCATCTACATGTATATTGTTGGGGGTGGGGGGGAGGTGCATGCGCACATGATGCCTCCAGGCTGCACATGACGACCCTATTTGTGGCTGGAAACCATCTGAAGGACAAATGACCTCTGAATCTGGGACGGGGACTATTTGCAAGAGCCTGTCTTTGCTGTCCCTAGCCTTGCACATGTGCTTGTGGTCCTTGGGTTCTTCTGGGATGGGTGCTGTGAGCAGGGCTGGCGGATGAGTGTGGGGAAAATGGCACTCTCTCCCTGTGTAGGGGAATCTCTCAAAGCAGGACCCTCTGCTGCCCTAACACTCGGCCCAGAAAAAGGCTTTGGCTACTGTTAACTCCCAAGTTACCAGCAGAAGCCCCTTCGGAGGACTCATAATATTTCCCCCTGTATTAGTTGCTAACTTGCTTTTTGTCGAGAGCTTTGCTGGCTTCCCTTTATGGAGGCTCAGAATCCACTTAGAGACAGTCCAGAAAAGAGGCTCAGGTGCAGGTGTTTTCTCCTTCAGCCCCATAAAGAGTGAGTTGCTCCTCGCTTTTCCAGGCATGGTGAAGGATGTTCCCCTGCGCAGGTCTCCCGGCTGTGCAGGCACACACAACTGGCCCGGTGTGAGACAGGGATGCTGCTCAAGCTCCTCTCCAAGGATCGCTGCCCCTTCGTTACCTTTCCCTGCATTCCTCTCCCCACCCTGCAAAAGTGGTGCTTTTACCCTGAAACTAACTCACACCAAGGACCCAGGAAATGTAAATATTTTACATTCCCTGGGCCCCGGCAGGATGTTAGTTCACAGGAAAAGCAAACCAACAAGCGCCTTAGCCTGCTGGACTTGTTCTATGAAGGTGGGACTCAGGTCCTGCAGCATTTGGGCAGGAGAGTTATTTCAGGGCAGGGAGTGGGGCTGAGGCCCCATCACAGTGTGAGAAACCCCTCTCCTGAGCATGGGGACAGAGAGTCGCAGTCTAGACCCAATACTGAGGATTCTTAGCTCTGCTGGCTGCAAATCTGCTTCCATCTGCAAAGGCAGGGCATGAGCTGGTGACTGTGGTTTGGGGAAGAAGCCTCCCTGTGGGTGCCCAGACTTAGAACCTCCACAGTAGGTAGGAGCTGAGGCTGTTCTCTACAGTGGTACCCATCAAGGGTTTCCAGGATCCCTAAAAAGCAGAGTGAATGCATAAAATGGGAAGGGTCAGCCATCTCACAAAATCATCAGCCTTGAACTCAAAAAAGCCTAAAAGGACTCATGCTTTCTCTTAAAAATTTATGTATATTTTGTATCTTAATATATCATTGCTTAATATTAAAAAGATGTTTTATACTACTTATTGTCAGAAGAAAAAAAATCGAATTATCACCTTCTTGCTATGTTTCTCCCTTGGCCAGTGTAGTCTCAGGTTGTATCTGTCGGGTACATGCAACCAGTTGGAGAAACAGATCTGGAAAATACCCACATGTTTCTCCTTTGGAGTCTGTATTACTCTCTGGACTTGCCATCATGGAGAGCATCTTGCCCCCACATGGACAGTCTTCACCTCAGAAAGTGTCTTCCCTTCTCCGTACCCCTCACCTGACCCTCTCTGCTCCCACCCACCCCACTGAAAGCCAAAGCATTGTGCTAAGGGAAGAAAAAATAATCCGTCAAAATTGGTCCAGGAGAGAAATACAGAGCATTTTAAGATCTTACCACCAAAAGGATTTTCCTGTTGGACTTCATGATGCCTACAATGCCTAGGACAGACAGGCAGAAGAGGCAGATGCCGACAAATATGCCAATCCAGGCTGCCCCATAGATGTCATCATTGTCAGTGGCTTCAAGCAGCGGGTAGAGGCTATATTGGTCTGATACGAAGAAGATGCACTCTGCAGTCAGGGCGATGCCGCACATCTGGGGACACAGGGGGATCTGTCAGGCTGTTGGCCAGGAGAGCAGAGTTGGGATAGGGATGGAGGAGTGTGTGTGTGACTAAGAGAGTAAGAGAGACTTAACTCCATCCTCTGCATAGGCTTTAAGCAACTGACATAAACTCTTCATTGCCGGAAAATCAAATCTCTCCTTCCATCCTACCAGCTGGTTTCATACTTCCTTCCACATTTTGCTCTATCTTATTATACTTTGGAGGAGACTCAATTTCAGACCAACTATGAAGCCCTAGGGCCTGAACCAATCAAACAACGGCTTCTTGTACAAAATTAATCTCTCAGCCCCATTCCCACTGCCCACTGCCCAAATTCCTAGACAGTAATATTTAAACTGGTCCTGGTCATACTTAGCAGTGCCAGAGAATCATGGAACATTAGAGCTGAAGGAACCTTGGTGGTTATCCTACCCACCCCTTAGGCTTTATAGATGAGGGATCTTGTCCTTGAAAGGTGATGACTTGCCCAGATTCACACAGAGTCGGAGGCAGGGCTGTGCCCAGAGCCAGCGACATGAGTCCTAAGTGCTCTCCTCACATGGTTCCCACCCCACGTAGGCCGGCTTCTGAGCCACTCTCATGTCCCAGTGCTGGCCTCTGTGTGACCAGAACAAGAAGATGCAAACATCTGTGCCCAGCAACCTTAACAGCAGAGTCCATGGAAATCAGACTAAGGTGGGATGAGAGAGACACACCAAAGCCTGTGTTCTGGGAGTGCTTGGAGTCTGACTGTGGCTGGCATGGCTCCTTTTAGACACTTGTGTTTTAAAATCAGGAGGGAAATATTTGCTTTTTTCAACATGGTCTTTTGCTATATTACATAGTTATATATGATAATTTCTATAGGTAAATTCTAGCTAGTATATTTTACTATCCATTTCTTAAAAGGAAGATGTAGGGAGATATTGTCATTATATAATCATATTAATTATAATCATATAATCATAGTCACATAAATACCATTATTTTCCTATAAACTCTCACTTTTTAAAAATTAGTTAATTTACAATGTTGGGTCAATTTCTGCTGTTCAGGAAACTGCATCAGGCATACCTATACATACATATATATATATATATATACACACACACACTCATATGTATATACATTTTTCCCATATTGTATCATGTTCTATCCCAAGAGATTGGATATAATTCCCTGTGCTGTACAGTAGGATTTCATTGCTTATCCATTCAAAACGTACTACAAAGTGTCACTTTGGATTGATCTAAAATCATGATTATAGGAAGAGCAGAATTTCCTGGAAAATTACTTACACCAATAATCACATTTCCAAAAACCAGCAGGCTCTGGAAGCAACGAACAGTGGAGTCATCTTTGGCCATCTTCAGGATCTCCCACAAGCTGAGGACACAGTTGAGAACATCACAACTTGATAGGAGCAAGTAATGAAGGCCACTGCAAGTTCCACAGCAGGATTAAACCATGCCACAATGCACTGTCTTGGGTTCGAAAGCATCCAAACCAAGTCCTTAAGGTATGGAAATTGCATCCTTCCGAGTGATGAACCGAGGCTCCAAAGTCACTGAGGGCAGACCTGAGATGGTGATGAAGCAACTGAGGGTCCCTGGTATGTCTCTGCCCACTCTTGCTCTTGGCCAACTGAAACCCAAAAGATTAACCTATGGCTGGAGTTGGCAATTAGTTCCCCCATGAACTCTAGGCAGTTGCAAAAAACCATTATTTTCAGAATGTTTTGATATCCTCAATATAGCTGGCAAATTAAAAATGCCCTGTCACGGAGTTCCCATCGTGGCACAATGGAAACAAATCTGACTAGTATCCATGAGGATGTGGGTTTGATCCCCGGCCTTGCTCAATGGGTTCAGGATCTGGCGTTGCCGTGAGCTGTGGTGTAGGTCGCAGACACCGCTTGAATCTTACATTGCTGAGGCTGTGGTGTAGGCCAGCAGCTGCAGCTCTGATTCAACCCCTAGCCTGGTAACCTCCAAGTGCTGTGGGTGCAGCCCTAAAAAACAAAAAATAAAAAATAAAAATAAAAGTTCCCTGTCACATAAAAGGGGCAGGGGGTGAGAGAAAGAGGAGCTAACATTTAGTTCCTTCTATATGCCACCACAGATATTTTATATATGTAATTCTCATAACCCAATTAGGTTGAAAAAGAAAAGGAATACGGCGGCTCCATGTTGCAGCTGAGGCAACTACAGCTTAATTGGTAAATGAAGATCCCTGGGGTCATACAACCAATAAGTGGAAGGGCTGGGTTGGAAGCCTTGGTCCACATGACTCCAGGGTCCAAGTGCTTCCCTCCAGCCCACGCTGCTCTCAGAAAATACTTACAAGGTTTAGTGCTACGTGTGGCACTTAAAAAAACGTGGGTCTCTCCCTCCCTGAGGATTCTTTGGAAGGAACACGGGGGTAACTGTTTGGGTCAGTTATTTTGGCTTTTTGCATTTGAATTACCTTGAGATAAGCCATCCATGTCCTTCAATGTTTTATTCTTTTAATTAACTATCCACTCCATGCACTGAGGGTCTGAATCAAAATGTATTATATGATACAACTTGCCTCCTGTGTATACAAAAATATGGAAGGGAGATTGTTGTATTCTAGGATTTGGCTTTAGTAGGGAAGCTGTTTCTCCAAATCATTATCATGAATCTAGTAAGACCTTAAGTACTGGGGGAGTTCTGGGGGGAGGGGAAGAGGAAAGGCTTACAGAATATGTATGGTTTTGATGGGTCAAGTAGAGGTGGGAGGGTGTGGGAGGAAAGGCGGGAGTGACATCCCAGGTGAAAGGAGAGGGAAGGTCCGAGCATAGAGCCCTAGAAGAACAAGGAGCCTGGGAAGTAAAAATTAGCCAGTTTGGCTGAAGTCCGGGCTTGTGAGGGAATCCAGGGGAGACAAGCCTTCTATGTGACTCAGACCTTGCTGAGTTTTAACTTCATCACTACACTCTTAGGGAAGTGCTAACAACCTTCTAAGTCCTCTTAAACAGCCCTCAATATTTCCCTTTACCTGTTCCTCTGGGTAGAGATGGGAACTGAAGGAGTTGACATTTATGAGGGGTTGAAACTTAGGAGAACTGGGTACACTGTGGGTACTCCATCAATGCTTGCTGAGGGAACAGGAGAAACCAGGCCATTGTTACAAGACCCCATGTGTAGTTTCTGCTCAGAAATGCCATTCATTCTTTGCTGGGACTATGGCACCCTGGGTGGAGTGGAGCCTGAGTGCTCAGAAGTGCACACCCCTCTGAGTGCACACACCTCCCACCCACCTCCCCACCCCTTGGCAAGGGATCCTCACTCCCAGAGCTGGATTAGCCACCTTATAAATTTCCTCACTGGAATGCACAGACACTGCTCCTGACCAGTTGGGTTACCATCTAAACTAGAGACACAGGTAAATAGACCGTGAAAGGTGGAAGTTCAGACAACACAAGTACATATGGAGAGTAAAGGGCAAAAACCTGGAGAGGCCAAATTTACCCCCATTATCACCCAGTACTGATTAGGACCTGTTTTCAGATAGCAGCCTATTTTGTGGTCATTAGTTGAGCTCAACAGAAAGAAGGCAATTTTTTCTTTCAAGGGGTTTAAAGTATGAAGATAGGTTCCCGTTGTGGCTCAGTGGTTAACGAATCTGACTAGGAACCATGAGGTTGTGGGTTTGGTCCCTGGCCTTGCTCAGTGGGTTAAGGATCCGGCATTGCCGTGAGCTGTGGTGTAGGTCGCAGACACAGCTCGGATCCTGCACTGCTGTGGCTCTGGCGTAGGCAACAGCTCCAATTAGACCCCTAATTAGACTCCAATTAGACTCCATATGCCGTGGGAGCAGCCCAAGAAATGGCAAAAAAAGACAAAAAAAAAAAAAGTATGAAGATAGCAGCATGGATTCATAGCAAAAATGACCATACATCATAGACTAAAGGGGAAAAGTAAGGCTATGGAGAAGAAGAAGGCAGGTCAGACACCAAGGAAGGGCTTTATGGGTCCAGAAGAAGCTGATGGGACCCTGAACAGGGGATTTGGCCTCAGAGACCCAACTGTGTCCCATAACAGGCATACTTTCCCCAAGATGTATCTGCCACATGGAGTTTTTAAAAGGGGAGGAGACATATAAATACTCTGGGAGAATTGCAAGTCAGAATTAAGAAAGGAATGGGTTCCCCTGGTGGCTCAGCAGGTTAAGGATCTGGTGTTGTCACTGCAGTGGCTTAGGTCATGGATTTGATCCCTGGTAGGAACTTCCACATAGCATGGGCATGGCCAAAACAAAACAAACAAAAAAAACCCCAACAGAATTAGGGTGGAAAAATGCAGACCAGAGTGGGAGGAAAGAAGGAAGGAGGCAGGTGGGAACTTGGTTTGAGCAAAAAGAAGAGTGAAGTGAGGAAATCTAGATAAGCATGGAGCAGGAGATGCCCAGGAAGCAGCCTGGCCAGAAGCTGATTTAGGAAGGCAGGACTCTGTGGACAGGCACGGAGTGCTGAAGTTGCTTCCCACTAGACATTTCTCCTTTTGTGCTGTGTGTTCTCCTTTTCCTCCTCCTTCAGTGGCACCTTGTAACATAGATGAGAGCTCAAAATAATGAAAGATGATGACAGCTGTCATTTAATGAGTGCTAATGACAGCCTCAGCACATGCTGTCACTGTGTTCATCCTCTCAACAGACCTAAGAGATGGGTAGTTTTCCCAACATCTGTATTCATTTCTTATTGCTGTTGTAACAAAAGTCCACAAACTTAAGTGACTTCAAACAAGACACAGCTATGATCTTACAGTTCTGGGGGTCAGAAGGGTGAAATGAGTCCCACAGGGCTAACATCTAGGTGTCAGCAGAGCTGCCTTCTTTCTGGAGGATCTAGGGAAGAATCTATTTTCTTGCCATCTTGCAGATGAAGAAAAGGAGACTTAAAGAGATTAATCACTTTCATGTTGCTAGAAATTGCAAAAGCTGAGGCTTGAACTTATATCTGCCCAGCCCCAGATCATTTACTTAACATGACTGTTTGTAAAGACGTGCATATGGCTAATGTTTTCAGGAGAAAAACAAACACCTGACTCGCCTCCTTGCCAACCCTGGAAGCAGAGAGAGTAGATATTACATCTCCCTGTTCAGACGATCCTGTCTTTGCACAGGTCAGTTATGGGGACCCTCTTTACTCAGTTCTCCAAGTTTTTGCCTCCTTAGCTCCTCAACGCAGCACTAACCTTTGCACATTTTCCCCAAATCTAGTGCTGCACCCACACATTGTTTTTTTTTTTTTTTAATCTGTCTAGATGTATCCCAGACCTGCAGCAATCTCACCCACCCCTTGGGAGCAAAATTCTAACTAAGAAGAGGTGCAAATGTGCAGGTCAATGTGAAAGTCAGCATTTCATGGCCTCTCCCTGGCCATTGTTTTTAGACTAGGTGGTGTCTGGAAGACCTGAAATATTTATCGCATCCCCCGAATGGTCATGAATGTCAAAGAGAGGTGGCACTTAGGGAGCTAGGTGTAGGCTTCTGGATGCTCACAGGATTGTCTACTGGCTGTGGTCTAATGGTGAGCACCCAGGCCTGGTGTCAGAAAGCCAAGGGTCAAACCCAGTCTCACCTAGTCCTTACCCTGGGTGATGCTACCCAGTGTCCATTTCCTCATTTATAAAGTGGATAAAACATGACTTGTTTGATGTGATTGTTGTGATCTCTGAGATAAAAGATGTGGAAGTGATTGGTAAACACCAAATGCATTTACAAACATAAGAAATGATGAATAATAACCAGGGGGCTATTGAGGAAGGGCAGGCTATTGGGCTGCGGCTTTGCTTTATGCACCAGTGACATCCAGGGCCCAGAAGGTAGGTTTTAATGGTTACTGGTCCTACAGACAAATGCTTCTAGACTGAGATTAAGCAGCCCCTTCCACCTTCCCTCTGCTCTCTGTTCAGGGACTGCTCTGCTGGAGGGTCCTAAAAGCCTTACCCATCTCCGGTCTCTCCTTTTTATTTTCCATGGAAGGATTCATGGAAGGAAAAAAAAAAAAATCCCTTTGGGAGAAGATAAAATGCTTCCTAATTGTGCTTGGGGTATGGCCAGAATGAGGTACCAAACAGCACGTCCATATGGGAGGGGCCCTCTGCATTCCGCCAGCATTCCTGAACAGTTAACACCTGCCATTGGGCCTCATCCCTCTGGCCTGGGCCAGCTATGGAGCCTCTGGTCTAGACTGCACTGTGATGCAGAGACTACCCCAGAGGTTCCTCCTCTGTACTGGGAGGCTCTCATCCTGACACAGAAATTACTCAGGGAGAACTCTGTTCTGCTCCTCTTGTATGTCCTTTCCTCCTGCTATCAACCTATGAAGGGCTTCCTGCACTTCACTGCAAGAATCTCCAAAGCAGGAGAAGGCCCTGGGACCTTGTTTAATTTGTCTTCTTAGGTCCAAGGTGGCAGAGTGCTTTATACATGGTAGGCACTCAATAAATTCTTTTACTCGGTGAAAGGACAGATAAAGTAAATTTTAAAAATGTGTATTTAAATGAATGGAGCATATCTGAGTGAATTATTTGCCTAGACTTTTATCGCTGAACAGGTTAAGGAGTTCCCATGTGGCTCAGCTGTAAAGAACCTGACTAGGATCCATGAGGATGTGGGTTCAATCCCTGGCCTTGTTCAGTGGGTTAAGGATCCAGTGTTGCACTGAGCTGTGGTGTAGGTCGCACACTTGGCTTGGATCCTGCATTGCTGTGGCTGGGCGTAGCCTTGGCCTAGGAACTTCCATATGCCCTGGGTGAAGCCCTAAAAAGAATAAAACAAACAAAAAGAACAGGCTAGGGTATGGTGAAGTAGAAGGAACATGGGCTTTGGACAGATCTAGGTTTGAATCTTAGCTCTTCCATTTAGCAGTTTTGTGGCCTTTGATAATCTTGTAGAGCTTTATCTTTAAATGGGTATTGTAATACATAACTAAAAGGATAGTTATGAAAATTACATGAGAATATGTATGAAGTTCTTTTGCTTCAGTTTCTTTTTTTAAAAAATTTTTAAATTATAGTTGATTTACAATGTTCTGTCAGTTTCTTTTTTGTTTTTTTTTTTTGGCTTTTTAGGGCCGCACTCACAGCATATGGAGGTTCCCAGGCTAGGGGTCTAATCAGAGCTGTAGCTGCTGGCCTATGCCACAGCCACAGCAATGCCAGATCCTTAACTCACTGAGCAAGGTCAGGGATCAAACCTGCAATCTCATGGTTCCTAGTCAGATTCGTTTCCACTGTGCCATGATGGGAACTCCTGTTTGGTCAATTTCTGCTGCACAGCAAGGTGACCCAGTTGCTTCAGTTTCTTGAAGCAGATAGACCAGAGCACACAGTGAATGGTGAAGGCACCTAAAACTGGTGATTTAATTTTGTTTTAAAATAAAGTCATATTGGGAGTGTAAATTGGTGCAGCCACTTTGGAAAACAGTATGGCAATTTCTCAAAAAACTAAAAATAGAACTAACTTTTGACACAGAAATTCCATTCCTGGGTACACATCTGAGAAAAACCCCACCAATTCAAAAAAAGAAGATACATCATCCCAATGTTCACAGCAGCATTATTTACAATTGGCAAGATATGGAAGCCACCTAAGTGTCCATCAACAGATGAATGGATCAAGAGGATATGATGTGATGTGTGTGTGTAAAGAAGAATGGATTTTTCCATTTGCAACAACATGGATGGGCTTGGAGGGCATTAGGCAAAGTGAAGTAAGTCAGACAGAGAAAGACAAATACTGTATGATATCACTTGTATGTGGAATCTAAAAATATACAACAGACTAGTGAATATGATAAACAAGAAGCAGACTCATAGACGTAGAGAATAAACTAGTGGTTACCAGTGTGGAGAGGGAAAGGGGAAGGGGCACAACAAGGGAAGAGTATTAATAGGTACAAACTATTAAGTATAAAATAAGCTACAAGGGAATATTATACAACATGGAGAATAGCCAATATTTTGTAATAACTATAAATGGATTATGACCTTTTAAAATTTGAATCACTATATTGTACACAGGTGACAAAATATTATACATTAAGTATACCTCAATTCACCAAAAGAAAGAAAAATAGAGCCACATTTTAAAAGGAAATATGGACATATGATTTCAATATGAAACTCTATAAACCCAGATCAAAACCTGGCTGTGATAAGAGTAGAGAGCCTGAGCCTCTCAGAATTTCCCCTTATCAGTTCTAAACTTCTTAATCATAGGGCCAGCCCCAGAGTGGTTGGAAACTACTGTTCTATAACTAACAGAAAAGAAGCATGTAGGCACATCACTAAGGTCAGAAGGCAATTACCCAAGATGCTCAAGAGTGAAGTTGGAAAACCCTGGTCAAAGTGTATAGGTTGATATTACACAATCTCTCAATGGAAAACGTCTAGGAAAGACTGCTGGAAAACTGGGGGAGATAAGTTTACTTCCATAATAGACCAGCTGAAGGAATCTCCAGGAGGTATTTTGTTTTTGATCCATTTAGAGGAAAGGCAATACGATTGCTATGAAAGGAAAGGATCAGACCTTTTAGAATGTTTTGAAGGCTAACAGATGCCTGTGCCTAAGGGAAAGCTAATGAACTTATTCAGATTGAAAAAAGAAAAACTTTGACAAGGTTTCATCCTGATGGCTGTTTAAAAAAAAAAAAAGACATTATAAATTCATTGAACTTTCCACAGAAGACAGTCATGTGGAGAGAACAAAATGGAGGGACAAATGAGCCTTTTTCTATACATAGAATATAAACTCTGGTGTTCTCTGGGGCCTGGAGTAGTTGTGCCTTAAGAAGTTAATAACTTCTTGAGTTTGTCTCTGCCTGCCTGATAAAGAAGTATCAAAATAAATACCCTTTAATGATTAACTTTAGGTATCAACTGGACTAGGATATGGTGCCCAGTTGTCCAGTTGAATATAATATCAGTCTAGATATTGCTGTGAAGATATTTTTTAGAAGTAATTAATATTTAAATCAGTTGCCTCTGCATAAAGGAAATGACCCTCCATAATGTGGGTGGGCCTCATCCAATCAGTTGAAGGGAACAAGAGCAAAGACTGAGCTTTCAGGAAGAAGCAATTCTGCCTCGAGATTGCAACACAGGATGCCTGTCCAAATTTCCAGTCTGTAGATTTCAGACCCAAGATTGCAACACGAGCTTCTCATCTGAATTTTCAGGCTGTTGGCCAGCTCTACAGATTTCAAATTTGCCAACCCCCACAACCACAAGAGCCAATTCTATAAAATGAACCTTTTTCTTTATATATGTCCTATTGGTTCTGTTTCTGTAGAGAACCCTGAATAATATATCCCCTGATTTAAGTTGACTTATACTATTAATAGAAGCAAAAATGATCATTTTCTTATGTTTCCTGAGATCATCATTTCACCCTTTCTTTCCAATTCCCACTGCAAGCTCCTAACTTCTGACTCAGAAGGATCCACCAGTTTCCATTTCCCTTCCACACAGTGCGTTCAGAGTAAATATTCTACAGCAGAATTTCTCAAACGACCCTATAGGGCACAGATGTTCTGCCTACTGGGGCGACTTGTTTAGATACCAAAATTGAATAATTGCAGTCATTTCCTAATCTGAGGGGAAATGAATGATCGAAATTGGTCCTTTAAAGTATTTTCTTAAATCCTGGCTGCCCGCTACCATCCAGCTGGCTGAAATCTGGTTTATAGTATGAATTTAAGCCAAAATGATTGACTTAGTTATTTTAAATCTCATATATCAGCATGTTGTGGTGTTCCACAAAAATAAACATGCCCTCTAAGTGCCAGCCACTCCATCAATCTTGAGATGCATTGTCCTAAAACACAATTGGTTTTATATCCCTTCCATGGTTAAATACCCTCAAAGGCTCCCTTCAGCCTCAGTTCAGAGGAGAGCCCTCCACAGCCCCCACACCCACCTCCAGCTCAGCCACAGGCTCCTCCTTGTTTCCTGGTGCCAGATGGTTCTACTTGTCCACCCATCCTTTCCTGCTGGTCCATCCCTCCAAACCCAAATATCTCCTCTCCTACTCTGCTGTACTTGAATTTGAGAACATTTTGAATTTCAGCCCTTGGAGACAGATGAAGGGCTTCCTTTGCCTGTATCTACAGTATTTGTCTGGACCCAATCATTTCAGTCTCTTTCTGGTCCATGAGGGGAGGTTGCACAACCTAAGGGATAAAGCACACACTCTTTAGCTTGTATTCAGTCAGCACCAGCCAGGCTCCAGTGGTCGCCTGTTTACCCTCATCTCCTCTCCTGAGTCTTCTCTCTTTCTTCTCCGTGGGCCTCTTTCCCTCTGATGGTGCATTCCCTCTGCCTTTGGAAACACGTGAAAGTGTTCTAATACAATCATTCCCGTGTGGCCTTGACATTGCTGGCTCTGAGGCTCACTGTGTGTCTTCCCACATGTGGAGGTTCCCTGGCCAGGGATCCAGCCTGAGCCACAGCAGCCAGCCAAGCTACAGCAGTGAAAATGCAGGACCCTTAAAATCCACTGTGCCACAGAGGATTCCCCCAATCAGGAGTTTAGAGGTTTGTCTGTTAGGCTATGGGTAGAGACTGACCCCGATAACATTTTGTGTTCTTCCCTGCTTTTAGCCCAATTTATTGAAACTTCCCTGTGTGATTCCAAAATAGTGCTTCCCTCACATGTGTTTGACTGTTTCCTCTCCTCTCTTCCTTTCCCCTCCCCTTCCCCTCTCCTTCCCTCCCTCCCTTCCTTCCTTCCTTCCTTTCTTGTTGCTATTTGAGAGGGCTAGTAAGGAGGCAAATGGGATGGGGAGCATTTTAAAAAGTGGTTTGGGGGAATTCTCTTGTGGCGAAGTGGATTTGAAGGGTCCTGCATTTTCACTGTTGTGGCTTGGGTGGCTGCTGTGGCTCAGGTTGGATCCCTCTGGCCAGGGAATTTCCACTTGCGGGGGGAGGGGAGGTGCATCGCCAAAAATGGGGTTGGTAGGGGACAGAGGATGGAGTAACAGCTGTCCCCTTTAGAAGTGATACTGCCCCTGACTGAGAGTGTGCATTTTTCACCTCAAAATGTTTTCCACATACAGGAATAGCCCCTGTGAGCCCCACCCTGTGGAAGACTGCTCAGGGGCCTGGCACCAGGGTGATTTACTCAAATTGCACAACATCCTGGGAGTTCCTCTGCTCTGAAGAGTTCAGATTTTTTGAAAGCCTGAGGTTGTCTTTATTTTTCTTGTGCCTGCATTCAGTTTACATTCTTATAAAAATTATTCATCTCCACAGTGTTGATGTTTCTAGACACATTGAACAGGTCTAAAACCCACCACGGTTCATTAAACAAACCATTTTTTCAAAGCAGAAGAAAAAGAAGTGAGACTCACCCACCAAGCATGAGATCATTGTTTCAAGTTCATTACCTCTTTTCCTCACCCAAGTTTGTGGGACCATAGAACGCACAAACCACACCTCACACTTGAGCTCTTGTTAATGAAATTTGGATTGACAAAAGGAAAAATAAGAAGGAGAAATGGGAGAGGAAGAAACACACGATAGGCTGTTACCTTAGTCCTGATTCTGAAACCCAGAACAAGATTAGACAGTTGGATGACCTAGAGGTGAGAATAATGATGACTGTGGAGAGATTAGATCAAGACAATCCATGGCTGGTCTGCTTATATTTAGGGTTTGATGAGTCCTTGGGAAGGAGGAAAGGAGGAGCTTGTTCCCTTGCCCATAGCATTCATTACTTTTTTTCTTGCTTTAGAGCTCTAAATCTGCTCTGACCAATGTGATAATGAGTAGAGGGTTGTAGCTATTCAAATTTAAATTAATTCAATTAAATAAAATTAAAAATTCAATCCTTTAGTTGTATTTCAAGTCCTCAGTAGCCATATGTAGTTAGTGGCTGTTGTGCAGAACATTTCAGTCTTGGCAGAGCCTTCTATGGGACCAGCATCCCTCCAGATGCCCAGCCTTGCTGTGCTGATCTGAGGGTCCCTCACCCACCTGAGGTCAAGAACTAAGATGTCAGCAGTGGCTCAGAAGTCCTCAGCTAAGTGAGGACCTTGGGTGTGGGCCATGCCAGTGGGATGGCCAGCCCCAGGGCAGCAATGCTATGGAGATTTCTCAGGAGGTGAGCTTAAGGTATCTGCCCCAATTAGAGAAGGGTGATCCATCACTAGGGTGGGCTCCCTGCATGGCCATGAGGGTAAAGCATATCTTAGGGCTAATCAGTGTCTGCTCTGGGTAGGAATGTAAGCAGGAGAGGGCAAAAGAAATTCGGAGATTTCATTTGTTTTTTTTTGTTTTTTGTTTTTTGTCTTTTTGCCTTTTCTAGGGCCGCTCCCATGGCATATGGAGGTTCCCAGGCTAGGGGTCGAATCGGATCTGGAGCTGCTGGCCTACACCAGAGCCACAGCAACACGGGATCTGAGCCATGTCTGCGACTTACACCACAGTTCACAGGCAATGCCGGATCCTTAACCCACTGAATGAGGCCAGGGATCAAACCCTCAACCTTATGGATCCTAATCGGATTCATTAACCACTGAGCCATGATGGGAACTCCTCATTTGTTTTTCTTGATGGTGTCTAAGATCTCCTTTGTATTTACAAGTCAATGATTTTTACCAAGTAGTGAAAAAAATAGATGAGTTGATTTTTTTACCTGTTGTTGCAGAAAAGCAAAAAAGTTTGTTGCAGCAGAAAGCAAAACAAGAAATTTTTCTCCTCATGGAGAAAAGTTAATTTTAAAAACCCCATGCATTTCTTTACAAGGTTTGAAAACTATGTAACCCAAGTTAGATATAACTGAAATACGTACATATATGTAAAATCTGAGTTTTCTTCTTAGGCTTAGCAATTCCATTCAGGCAAAACATGGTCAATAAACATTAAGTTTACTTAAAAAACACATTCAAATTCATAAAGTTCAAGATGTTTTAAAAATATTAAAAAATGGGGTTTTAAACTCATAAACATAAAACAATACTAGTATTTGAAACTTAATCTGTGTTATGTGTAGAAACGGTTGTTAGAACCAAAAATATGACCTGCAAATTTGGTGGATCAACCATCTGGTGAACAGTAAAAATAAGTCATGTAAAAATGACATTGTGTAGATAAAGCTAATTTGTTGACCTCTTTCAACATTTATTAAGCACAACTGTTGGCAAAGAAGTAACATGAATAAATTACTTCAGAAATCCCACTGCTCCCTGGCAGGACCAAATGATTTCTGACAAGAAGTCTAAGGCAACTTTCTCTCTGATAGGCTAAGGGATAGATTATTAAGAAAGATGATCACCTCTTTCTTTCCTTAATTTTTCTTTTGCTTTTTTCTGATTCTACAAGGAAATTGGAGGTCCCCAAAGGTGTCTGTCTATCTGAGATTTAATCAAGAGATAGAGGTTTTCCCAGGGTTCTTGGATTTTTCTAGTTCTTTCTGTGAGGAAATGGGAGGGGGAAATCAGGATGGGTGAATAACACCTCCGGAAGAACTTTATCTTGTTCTGAGAACTGGACAATATCAAAGGGGTTACGAAAGCATTTGTACAGTTTAAAGTAAAAGAGAACAGTCACAATATCCTAAATCACAATAAACGACAGGCTCTATTCATCAGGAAATTAACTTCTCACCCTCTCCCTTTCAGAAGCTCGCTCCCTTCCCAGGAAAGCAACCCACCCTCTGAGAATGCATTTATCTTCCTGTCCCGCCCCCCGCCCCCCGCCCCCCTCCCCCCAGCCCGCCCCTCAAGGGAATGGGTCTACTCACCGCGCCCTCTCCCCCTCCTCCTTCTTCTGGTCCGGTGCCGGCCAACTCTGCACACTGCTCTGGCCTGGGGTGCTTTTCTACCTGCACCAACTCTTTGAGCCTCCCCGTTCAGGGGAGGGTGGTCTGTGATTGGGAGAAGGTACCTCACATGGGCTGAGCCTGATGCTGTCTGACCCTGCCTGGCTCAGGCCCGGAAGTACCAGGACACTTTCAGCCAGTAGGTTTCTGTTGCTTTGGAATGTGTGATTCTGAGAGGTGGAAGGAAACACCTCGATGGGGCTCAGCTTATCGCTGCTGCTCTGGATTCCTTGTAGGTCAGCGCTTCCTCAAAAGCACACTCAGGACTTTTGTTTTGATTTGATGTGTTTTTATTAGCGAGATTTAATCCTTAAGTCTGCTCGTGTACCTTAAAAGGCCTGACTGCTGTCCTACCGCCTCACAGGGATGCTGGTACTACTTGTCTGTTCAGGGTCATGTCTAGCTTCAGTTTCCGTAACTTGCAAATGCTACATTTACTGGGCATAGTAATTGCCTAAGTAATGCTCCCAAAGCCTAAGGGGCAAGACATCTGGAAGCAAAGAGATTGGGAGGAATTCAGACAGAGAGAGGGCACAAGTAATTATCTGATGTTGTCCAATGAATTTCTCCCTTCCCTCTTTTCTCTTCCCTTTCCATCCTCCTTTCTCCTGCAGCTACCATGGGCCACACGCAGAATCGACGAAGTCTGAACAAAAGAAACACTTCTTTCAGTGGCTGCATAGCATATGCATACATGCATCACAGTTTATTTAGCCTGGTGTTAGTGATGGGTCATGGCAGCAACATCAGGATTTCCTGAGTGTCCTAATCAACAGATATGGGAGTTCTCATGGTTAGTACCATCTCTGTAGCAGGTTAGGTTTTTTAGGAACATACTCTGAGGCAGAGTATAGTGTGCAATATATTCGTTAGCAATTAAACACCCATGGAAGGGAGAAGGAATGGGATTGGGCAGAGAGGGGAGTTGAGCTATCATGGCAACATCCCTTCCTCAGCCCCAGGAAACTCCCGAGGAGGATGGCCTGTCACCATTGCTCTGCCTTGGGCCCCTCTATGATCAGTCCTTAGATGTGGGTTGTTCTGGGAAGGTGGCTTTTTGTAGCTAAGGCAATCCTGAAGGGGCTGAAATGGGGGCTGGAGTGGTCAGTACTCCTGACGGCTGGGCTGCGTATTCCCTCTTAAGGGGTCAGCACCAGGCATCTCTGTGTCCATCACACACCTTATTCCTCCTCAGTTCTGCAGGGCCTGGTTAGAGATGGCATGATTCACACAGCGGAATAACATGCAATTTTTTTTTTTTTTTTATTTTCAGGGCTGCACCTGTGGCATATGGAGATTCCCAGGCTAGGGGTCTAATTAGAGCTGTAGCTGCTGGTCTACACCACAGCCACAGCAACGCCAGATCCAAGTGGTGTCTGCAACCTACACCATAGCTCACGGCAACGTCGGATCCCTAACCCACTGAGCGAGGCCAGGGATCGAACCCGCAACCTCACGGTTCCTAGTCAGATTCCTTTCTGCTGTGCCAGGATGGGAACTCCCAGAATTCTATGCAATTGTGATGGAAAATAAGGCCACATAAAAATGTTTCATGAAATGGAAACATGTTCAGTTATTTATTCAATACTTATTTATATAAATATTTATTTAAAACCTGGGATGTGCCAGACACTCTTCTAAGTGTTACAAGTGAAAAGAGCAGGTTACAAAATAGTTTGTACAATTTGATACGCTTTAAAAAAAGTGCAAATGCATGTATATGAATTCAAAAGTTAGAAAGAAATGAAAGATTAACAGGGTTATATCTAGATGATGTGATGTGGGTGACTTTTTTTGTAGTTCACATGTTCACATATGATCTGTGTTTCAGAGAAATATGTAAGTTACTAAAAACGTGTTCTTTTGGAAAGCTTTGTAGTAAAGTAGCAAGGACATATGTTTCCATTCGTATCTTAGGCATTTCATGTTCTATTACTGGGATTACATGGGGAGAAAATAAACACGAATCTTTTCAAAATAGACAATGTGAACACAAAACTCATAACGAGAAACCAGAGACTAGCTAGGAATAGGAAGTTTAATTTTCAGACAATAACTGCAGCTGATTAGATGAGGTATTTCAGGTCCTTAATGTACAAAGATAATCTATTTTTCAGTAAGTGCTTTCTGACTATGTTCTACTAATTTCTCCTTCCCTCTGGCTTGGTGGTTCTCTTAACCACGTCTTAACTCCAGTGCAAAGCTCATCAGTGAATTCTCATTACGGAAAAACTCAGTTCAGTTAGAAAGACTTAGAGATTTTCTTCCTATCATTACAATTTAGACTGGAGACTCCAGTGATTTGGGGGGATGGAGAGAAGGCGGGGCTGTCTCCCCAATAATTCCCTTTCCAATTCCCTGAATACACTCCTTTGAGAGTGAAGTGATGTTGTCTAAAGGACTGGCCCTGGAGAGGCTGCTGTTTTTGTTTATTACCACCATTCACCATCTGGCTCACCACCAGCAGCCTCAGTGCAGACAGGGGCTGCTGCACAGAGCTGGCTGATGAGAATGCTCGCTCAACCCCAAACAGCTCCTCTAAGTTCCAGAGTGTAAACACCTTCATTGGTTTATAGCCAGTTTGAATCTTCTCATCTCACACTTAAGGACCCCAGTTCTCTAACTGTATCCACCTGGATGCAGGGACCTGAGCTACAGGGAGGTATGTGTGTCTGTCCCTGCTTGGTTGTGTCATTGCCCATCACTCTCCAATGATTTCCCTTCTCTGTGGCAGTTCCCAGGCAATTCAACAAGCCTGGTGACTAATGTGATTTCTAGCCAAGTTACCAGATGTTGGGTCCTATACATACCCTCAAACTTTCCAACCCTCACGGGGTTTCTCTCCCATCTTTGGAACAAAGAACCACTGGAATGTTTCTGTTCACAAACACTGCACTCCCTAAACAGATCTCTCTCTTAAAATCCACTTTTTATTGAGGAAGGATGGAGCTGTAGTGTAAACTGGCCCCATATCTGGAAGTTCTCTGTGAAAGAGACTGGCTCCATATCTGGAAGTTCTTTTTTTTTTTTTTTTAATTTTGTTTATTTTTTGAAAAGTTTTGGCTGCAACATGCAGTGGCTTAATGTGAAATCTCAGTTCCAGACCAGGGACTGAACCCAGGCCACAGCAATGAAAGCACTGAATCCTAACCACTAGACCACCAGGGAATGTTCTTTGAATTAGAAATGTGAGTTATATAAGGCCTTTTGCTCTAATTACCAGTTTCCGGGGAAAAAAAGAAAAGACTTCTCCATGTTGTCTACCATGTTTCAGGACTTACTAAAAGTCCCAGGTATTGTCAAATTTACTCTTCACTGTGAAATATATACTATTTTTGTTTGTTTGTTTTTGCTTTTTAGGGCCATACCTGCGGCATATGGAGGTCCAGGCTATGGGTCGAATCAAAGCTGTATCTGCTGGCCTATACCACAGTCACAGCAATGCAGGATCCAAGCTGCGTCAGTATCCTACACCACAGCTCATGGCAACACCAGATCCTTAACCCACTGATCGAGGCTAGGGATCGGACCCACAACTTCATGGTTCCTAGTTGGATTCGTTTCCGCTTCACCATGATGGGAACTCCTAAATTACTCTCTGCTTTAAAAACAATATCCATTATTGTACTCTGATAACAAAGTGAATGTATATTCATTGTAAAAAATAAAAATTCTTATACTTCCTTAACCAGTGATAAACGTGATGAACATTTTGGTGTTGAATCATGCATTTAGGAATATTCGGGGTACAATTATTGTCAGGTACAGTACAACAGACAGAATTCTTACTCTTGTGGTACTTTGGATCTTTCTTGTTTGCATTTCCTCCCAAAGTAATTGGAATCATACTTAATTGCAGTTTTCTAAATTAGTTATTTTTACTTACAGTTCAGTGCAGACCTTTCCCTATGGGATTCTTCTACAACATCATTTTAAAGGATGTATTGTATCCCACCAAGCGAATATGTTATGATGTACTTACTGACTTGTTTAAGGTTGAAAATTCAGATTTTCAATTTCTAATATTAATAAATAATTCTATGGAGAATATTCTTGTACATAAAAATTTAAACACATTTCATTATTTTATTCACACAAATTCCTAGATTTAGAATTTCTGACGAAAGGGCATGCTCATTTTAAAGTGTTTGTCTTCATGGGGTCCAACTGCATACCAGAGAGGTTGTTAAATGTATACTCCCAACAACAGTATAAGAAAGTGCCCATTTCTCTGCACTTTAAGCCAGGTTAGCTACTGTCTATAACAATTTTTGTGTTTATAAAAATATTTAAATTACATCTAATTTTTGTTTTAATTATATTTATTGAACCATTTACATGTGTGTGTTTTTTAAAATGTTTCCCACTCATTCTTGGCCCTTTGACTGGGGTACTTACAGTTTCAAAAATTGGTTTGTGGGAATTTGTTCCATATTTAAGATATTGACCTAACATGTTTAGTGCATCTGTTTCTCTTCACCATTTGCCTTTTTGCTAACATTTTTTTCCATACATTTTGAAATATTTCATGTCAATTATATAAATACTGTTCTTAATCATTTCTGCCTTTGGCATTACACTTAAAAAGGGCTTTCCAACTCAAGATTTCATATTTTCCTATCCTTTCATTTCTTTCAGTCTGTCTTTTTCTCTGTCTTTATGCTTAAATATGTATATAGTTATGAGTGTGTATGGATGCTGTTATATGATATGGGGGTAGATCCAACAATGCTCATTCAAATAATTAAACAATAATCATCACATTAACTGGATGCATAGAATTTCATTGAAGGATATGCCACAATTTATTTGATCAATCTGTGCTTGGACATTTTTGAGTTTGGACAATTATCCTCACATTTTTTTCTCATTAGAAAAATTTAACACAAATCATCTCTATAAAATCCCCCAGGTTCAGTGTTACTTCTGGAAGTGGAATTTTACTACATGCGTGATTTCACTGTGGGGCAGTTCTGGTGATGATGAGGTATGGCTCTGGTGGGAGGCCACTAACAGAGTGTAAAGGTCATAAGAAAGGAAGAGCCCTTTGTTACTCATAGCTCACTCCTTTCCCCTGTACCTGCCCACACTGGGCTCCGAGCTGGAAAATATTCTGCTCTTAGCCACCTCTGTGCATTCTGAGGTGGATCCTCTGCCTCAGTTTATCCATCATTCCTGCACGATCTGCTTTCCAGTTTGAGAAATCATTAAAATCTCTAGTTTCTCTCCCTTCTGCTTTGAGTAAATATTTGTAAATATTTACTATACTTTTAATGGCATTTGAGGAGGATGGCTTTTTGCCTTCTTTTGTGTGTCTTTTCTAGGGCTACACGGAAGTTCCCAGGCTAGGGGTCTAATTGGAGCTGTAGCCACTGGCCTACGCCAGAACCACAGCAACCCAGGATCCGAGCCATGTCTGCAAACTACACCACAGCTCATGGCAATGCTGGATCCATAACCCACTAAGAAAGGCTAGGGATCAAACCCACAACCTCATGGTTCCTAGTTGGATTCATTAACCACTGAGCCATGATGGGAACTCCCTGCTTTTGCTTTTTTAAAAAAAAACAAAACACAGAATTAGGCAGACAACTAAATGTCTACTTAATGGAATCCTATCTGTTCATAATAATAGGCCATGCTACCATTGTGTACCTGGTGTTAACTTATTGCAATTTCTGCCAACACTACAAGAAAAAAAAGTAGCCCCTTCAGAGCATAATAAGCTGATATTGCCCGACACTCATAACAACACAATTCTCTTTGAGTTTTAGCCTTACAACATTTCCAATCAAATAACTGGCATGACGAGCCAGCTACAGAGACACAGCCATCCATACCTGTCCACACCCCTATTCAAAAAAATATATCTAGACACATGTGAGCACAAAACATCAACTGACATAATCATACTTAAATACTCACGACTTACTATTCACAAGAATAGGTGGTTTGCATAGACTTAACACAAAGGTTGGTGAATAAGAGCAGAAGAAGACAAGTGAATAAGAGAGGGTGAGTAAAACAGGTTAGTCAAGAAATCGTGGGAGGGAGTTCCCACTGTGGTACAGTGGAAAGGGATCCAACTAGTAACCACGAGGTTGAGGGTTCCATCCCTGGCCCCTTTCAGTGGGTTGAGGATCTGGCGTTACCTTGAGCTGTGGTGTAGGTCACAGACTCGGCTCAGATCTGGCATTGCCTTGGCTGTGGTGTAGGCCGGCAGCTGTAGCTCCAATTTAACCCTTAGCCTAGGAACCTCCATATGCCGTAGGTGTGGCCCTAAAAGAAAAAAAGAAAGAAATCATTGGAGGCTTTATTGTGGAAAGTATTTCTCAATATGTACATATATCAAATCATTACATTGTACACCTTAAACTTATACAATGTTATATGTTGACTATACCTCAATGAGCTAGAAACATACACAAACATACAAACACACACAAACACACACACACACACACACACCCACTGACACACACACATAAACATGAAATAACAGAAGGTTAATTTAAAAGAAAGTAAGGTGTATGCAAGAGACCAAAGAGTAAAACTTAGGGAATTTGTAAAGAATGGGGGAAACAGGGGGATAATTCTGGAAGACTTGGGTACTCTTGCTGCTATTATTTTTGAGTTTAATAGCTATTCTTCACTCTCCTCAGTCACAAAGTAGACTTAAAGATATTAATCTCCGCATTAATTTTTTAAAAACAGCTTTATTGATATACTATAAAAATTTACCCTTTGAGGATATACATTTCAGTGGGTTTTTTTTTTTTTTAAGGAAGTCAGAGCTGTGCAACCATCACCACTATCTAATTTCAGAACATTTCTATCTCTCCCCAAAGAAACCTCACATTCAGTGCGTTGAGTCCCCACCTCTTCCTCTCCCCTGCCCCCTGGCAAGCACTAATCTACTCTCTGTCTCTGTGGATTTGTCTATTCTGGACATTTCACATGAATGGGATCACATAATACATGGCCTTTTGTGCCTGGCTTCTTTCACTTCACAGAATACTTTCACGGTTCATCCAAGTCATAGTCATATATCAGTCATTCATTCCTTTTTATTATCCAACAATATTCCATTGTATGAATATATCACTTTTTTTCATTTTATACTTTTAAAACTTGTGGGGAAAACACATAATACCATCTAAACCATTTAACATGTACCGTTCCGTAGGTTAGTGTACACACATTGCTGTGCAGTAGAACTCCAGAACTTTTCCACTTGCAGAACGGAAACTCCATACCTTTTCAGCCCCTCCTCCTTCCCCCTCCCCCAGTGCCTGATAACCACCACTCTACTCTGTCTCTGTGAATATGCCTACTTTAGACATCTCGTATAAGTAGAATCACAGGGTACTTTCCTTCTGTGACTGGCTTATTTTACTTGGCATGATGTCCTCAGGGTTCTTCATGGTGTAGCATGTGTCAGAATTTCATTCCTTTTAAGACTGAATAATATTCCATTGATACATATACTACAGTTTGTTTATCCATATCTGTCAATTATCATATGTAAAAAACCCATTCATTTTTGATGGACATTTGCGTTGTTTCCACTTGAGGTTATTATGAACATTCTGTGAATATTCTTGTACAAGTTTTTGGATGGCTGTGTATTTTTAATTGTCTTAGGTATACACCTAGGTGTCAAATTGCTGAGTGATAAGATTTTGTTTAACTTTTGAAGAATTGCCAAACTGTTTTCCAGAACAGCTGCACCATTTTACATTCCCACTAGCAGTATAGGTATTCTAATTTCTCCATAGCCTTGTCAACACTTGTTATTATCTCTATTTTTTTTTTAACTTTTTACGGCTGCACCTATGCCATAGGACTTGAATTGGAGCTGCAGCTGCTAGCCTACACCACAGCTACAGCAACGCTGGATCCAAGCTGCATCTGCAACCTATGCCACAGCTTGCAGCAATCCTGGCTCCTTAACCCACTAAGCCAGGCCAGGGATTAAACCTACCTCCTCACAGACACTGTGTTGGGTTCTTAACCTGCTGAGCCACAATGGGAACTCCTCTGTCCCTTTGTCATAGCCTAATGGATGTGAAGTGGCATCTCATCATTGTTTTGATTTGTGTTTCCCTAATGACAAATTATATCATGTTTATTCTTTGAGTGAAAGAGGGGGTAGGATATGCCCAGGAAAATTGTTCTAGTAACTTCACTCTCTATTACTGTGAGGGGATCAGAGGGTTTGGGGAATACAGTGAGGGAGGGTCACCAGGATTACTTAGATAAAATCCAGTATCAATATTGTTGATAATAATATTATAGAAATAATAAGAGCATATAGTACCAGGCACTCTTGTAAGCACTTTTATGTTATTTCTTTTAACCACACTTGAGACACTCACATCTCAGATTTATAATAATAACTTCTTCAGGAGCATCCTTGGAGATTCCTTTAAGTGAAATTATATCCTCTGATCAGTGCTTGTTCCGACACTGAAACTTTTATTCCCATTACATCTTTATTCCACATGTCCATCCATGTCCTCTGCCAGTTTTACTCAGAAAAGGCATCTCTGAGACTCTTCCTCCTCTTCCAGTTGACAGCCAGCTCCACCTAGAGTGTCACCTTTCATGTTTACTCCTGACCTGGAACTACCTCCTACCACTTAGGGACCGAATGTGCTTTTCACTGACTGATCTTCTGCACTAGGCAGCTCTTTTTGGAGACAGCCTGAGTCACTGAGAGTGAGACCTGATCTGCATTTTTTCCCTTCTCCTTTCAGTCAAACATGTTCAGACAAGATCACTGGACCATGCCAAGCCCATCCTCTCTGGTCCATTGCTCCATTGTGAAAGGTCAAAATGACAGCTCTGAAATTCATCACCGAATGCTGATGAGAAGGGCGGAAGTGGCTGGGGTGGTCTAATTTGAGAGGTTCTGCTTTAAGAAACATAAGAAAGCTGTCTCATATTACGGCTGAAAACCAGTGAGCTAAATTCAGTATTTAATTGCATATGTTATTGATAACATCCAAGTTTTTGATCACTAATAATATTGTTGGCCTTTCAATATTTGGGTTATTTTATTCTGCCAACTGATTAATTATAACCTTACTCAAGTTGCTCGAAGTTTTCCTGTAGGTTCACAGCAAGTTTATCAGCTTTCACCTAGTTTGGTCAGCCCACAATCAACAGAAAGACTGCTTATCTCCCTGGAGAATGTTTACTGACTCTGGGCACATGTACATTTGGTGGACAAATGAAGGAAAAACTAAATAAGCTTTGAAATTATAAGCAGATATTTGAAAAATGTAATAATTAGACATGAAATTCAGGTATAAGAAAGGGATTTCTGTATGATTGTTCAAATAGCAGCTTAATTCATTGTAACACAACCATATAATCACAACAAGTCACCAGCAAAACAACATGGAGAATCAAGTCTGCTTTAATGTTCAGCTAGAAACTAAATGAAAGGTTCAACTCACAAAAGTAGTACCAGATGATCACCTCTGTTATCATGGCCAGGCAAATAGTCTCATACCAGGCAGACCACATTGAGGCTTTTTGCTTTTAAATACCAGTTCAACTGGTCACACATTCCACACCTTGTAGACACTCTTCAGAGAATAAAGGTAATAAGGAAGCGACATTCTGCCTTTCCCATAGGTGTGTACGGAGAAGTATAACATGTTTGAGTTTGGCTGGAGGTTATAGATCAGATGAGGACTATCTCTAGGAATGGTGTAAATCACATCCACTAACATAACAGGCAGGAGGGTCAAAGAGGAAAAAGTAAAAATTCGTTGGAGGTATTAAAGAAAGACTTTACAATAATTTAGCTCCCGCTAAGGGAGAAAAATAGCGCTGTTACAAATTATTTTCTGCACATTTTCTGATTGAAAATTTTATAAACAGCTTTCAGACATAATAGATTTGTGTGCTTTTTGGAATTACAGATAAATTGTTAATATGCTTTTCTTGATCTTTGGAATTTGTGAACTTGCTTCTGTTTAGCACTTTGGAGGACTGAGTATTGAAATATCAATGCATGGATAAATATACGGGTGTATATGTATGATTAGCCAGAGGTATTTGTAACTGTTATATGAATTTTAAAAAGATGCCCAGTAGATTTCTACTTAAAAAAATAATAACATATTTAGGCAGAGTCACTACCAATGACCATTCAAAAATGATTTTTTAGAGTTGGGAAGAAGAACATAGTGTTGACACTGATGGTTTTAGACGACGTCGAAGAGAGACTCATTCTTTTTAGGTTTCACATTTCTCTCTGTTTTGTATCATTTCCTGTACCTGAGAAGAATAAAAAAGGATTTTTTTCCACTTGCACTTTTGGTCTAATTGGAATTACTATATCTTGTAGGGTTAAAATATGTAGAAATTTAAAATACACAAGTCTTTGTACCAATTTGGCACAAATAACTTAGACTTTAATAAATCAAGAATACATGTTGTAAAATCTAGGGGAACAATTAAAATATTAAGAGGATTTTTTTAGGGCTGTGACTTTATTCTGTTTGATACTGTGCAGCTACATGCATATATTTGTCCAAACCTATAGAATGTACAACACAAAAGCACTTTATGTAAATCATGGACTTCAATTAATAGTAATGTATCCAACTGGCTGATCAACAGTAACAAATGTACCACACCAATGTGAGACGTAATAATAGGAGAAACCAGGGATGGGAAATGGGGGAAGGAGAAAGGAGTAAATGGGAACCCACTGTACTTTCTGCTCAATGTTTTGTAAACCTAAAACTATTCTAAAAAATAAAGTATATTAATTTTAAAAAATAACCCCAGGAGTTCCTGTCATTGCTCAGCAGTAACAAACCTGCGCAGTATCCATGAGGATGTGGGTTCTATCCCTGGCCTTGTGCAGTGGGTTAAGCATCAGGCATTGCCATGAGCTGTGGTATAGCTTGCAGAGGTGGCTTGGATCCCACGTTGCTGTGGCTGTGGTGTAGGCTGGCAGCTGCAACTCCGACTTGACCCCTAGCCTGGGAACTTCCATATGCCGTGGGTGAGGCCCTAAAAAGACAAAAAAAAAGAAAAATCATACCCCTCAAAATAGAGTATAATTTCTTAATAGAAAAACTGGAGCAATAAAAGAAGACAAAATAAAAAGGAAAAGAAACAAAACAGGATGGACAAACAGCATAAAGTAGGACAATAGATTCAAACCCAAATATATCTTTAATAACATTAAATAGAAAGGGACAAAATGCTCCAATTAAAAGCTTGTCAGATTTGAGACATTTTCCACAGAACTAGAACAAAATATTTTAAAGTTTGTTTGGAAGCCCAAAAGACCCAGAATAGCCAAAGCCATCCTGAGAAAGAAAAATGGAACTGGAGGAATCAGGATCCCTGACTTCAGACTATACTACAAAGCTACAGTCATCAAAACCATATGGTACTGGCACAAAGAGAGACATATAGATCAGTGGAACAGGATAGAAAGCCCAGAATTAAGCCCATGCACCAATAGTCAATCTATGACAAGGGAGGCAAAAATATACAACAGAGAAAAGACAGTCCCTTCAATAAGTGGTGCTGGAAAACTGGACAGCCACATGTAAAAGAACAAAATTAGAACACTTTCTAACATTACACACAAAAATAGATTCAAAATGGGAGTTCCTATCGTGGCGCAGCAGAAACGAATCTGACTAGGAGCCATGAGATTGTGGGTTTGATCCCTGGCTTCACTCAGTGGGTTAAGGATCCAGCATTGCTGTGAGCTGTGGTGTAGGTTGAAGATGTGACTTGGATCTGGCATTGCTGTGGCTTTGGTGTAGGCCAGCAGCTGTAGCTCTGATTAGATCCCTAGCCTGGGAACCTCCACATGCTGCAGGTGTGGCCCTAAAAAGACAAAAGAAAAAAAAATTAAAAAAAAAAAAACCTCGAAATGGATTAAAGACCTAAATATAAGATTGGACATTATAAAACTCTTAGAGGAAAACATAGGCCAAACACTCTCCGACAAAAACCACAGCAACATTTTCTAAGATCTACCTTCTACAGTAATGATGATAAAAACAAAAATAAACAAATAGGACTTAACTAACTTAAAAGTCTCTGCACAGCAAAGGAAACCCTAAACAAAACAGAAAGAAAGCCCACAGAATGGGCAAAAATATTTGCAAATGAAGCTATTGACAAGGGATTCATCTCCAAAATTTATAAACACATTTTGCAGCTCAATACCAAAAAAACAAACAAACAACCCCATCAAAAAAATGGGCAGAAGATCTAAACAAATAATTCTCCAAAGAAAACACACAGATGGCCAAAAAAAAAAAAAACACATGAAAAGATGTTCAACATTACCAATTATTAGAGAAATGCAAATCAAAACCACCATGAGGTACCACCTTACACCAGCCCAATGGCCATCATCAAAAAGTCTACAAACAATAAGTGCTAGAGAGGGTGTGGAGAAACGGGAACCCTATTGCACTGTTGGTGGGAATGTTAGTTGGTGCAACCACTATGGAAAACAGTATGGAGATTCCTCAGAAAACTAAACCTAGAACTACCATTTGATCCAGCAATCCCACTCCTGGGCATCTATCCAGAGAAAACCATGACTCGAAAAGATACTGAAATGTCTGAAATGTGTACTTTGGTGTTCACTGAAGCACTCTATACAATAGCCAAGACATGGAAACAACCTAAATATCCATTGACACAGGACTGGATAAAGAAGAAGTGGTACATATACACAATGGAATATTACTCAGCCATTAAAAGGAAAGAAGTAACAGCATTCACAGCAACATGGATGGACCTAGAAATTATCATGCTAAGTGAAGTTAGACAGTGAGACATCAGCATCATATGCTATCACTTGCAGGTGGAATCTAAAAAAAGGGCACAATGAACTTCATGGCAGAATAGATATTGACTCACAGACTTTGAAAAACTTATGATTTCCAAATGAGACAGTTTGGGGGGGTAGGGGGCTGCACTGAGGGTTTGGGATGGAAATGCTTTAAAATCAGGTTGTGACGATCATTGTACAACTATAAATGTAATAAAATTCATTGAGTAATTAAAAAAAAAGCTTGTCAGATTCAAATGATAAAATTATATGCTCTTTATAAGAAAGCAAAAATATAAAGACAAGAGTAATATAAGGGTAATAAGGATGGAAAATATATACCATTTAAATGTTGACTAAAATAAACCTGATATATCTACAACAATTTTGAAGAGCACTTAGAGTTCATGTTATAGCTCTTAATGATAAAAAATTCAACTTACCAGAAAGATATAACAACTCTAAATTCATATGCATCTAATAACATAGCCTCAGTTACACATACACAGCATAATCTGACAGAACTATAGGAGATAGGCAAATTCACAATAATATTGGAAGACTTGAACAACATGTTTAGCCACACTGATCTAGTGAATATATGTAGATACTTCCCACTAATTGCAGCATAAACATTTTTTTCAACCCCAATTAATTCAGTCACAGCAACTAACCATATGCTGCATCATAAAGCAAATCAATACATTTCAATGATTTGAAATCTTGTTCTATGAGTAAAATGCAATTGACTTATGGAAATCATTATCAAAGGGCAACAAAAAATCCAATATTTTATAATTTATATAAATAATCTAATGTCCAAAAATTTAAGTTGAAGAAGATATCATAATGAAAATTAGAAAATATTTTGAGGAGTTCCCGTTGTGGCGCAGTGGTTAACGAATCCGACTAGGAACCATGAGGTTGCGGGTTTGGTCCCTGCCCTTGCTCAGTGGGTTAATGATTCGGCGTTGCCGTGAGCTGTGGTGTAGGTTGCAGACGCGGCTTGGATCCAGCGTTGCTGTGGCTCTGGCGTAGGCTGGTGGCTGCAGCTCCGATTCGACCCCTAGCCTGGGAACCTCCATATGCCGCGGGAGCGGCCCAAGAAATAGCAAAAAGACCAAAAAAAAAAAGAAAAAGAAAATATTTTTAACTAAAGTGAAAGCACCATGTACTTATGTGCATATATTAAAAAGGAAGATCTGCTTCCTATATGCAGGGTAAGTACTCAAAAAAAAAAAAAATCAGTTTTTAGTTCCTTCATAGCCTAGTAGTTAAGTAACCAGCATTGTCACTGCTGTGGCTCAGGTCACTACTGTGGAGTGGGTCATTCCCTGGCCCAGGAACTTCTGCATGCTGCAGATGTGGCCAAAAAATAAATAAATTCTGCAAGTAACAGCTATCTACTATGGACAAAATACAACTCCCCTCCAAAACAACAAAACAAAACAAAAACCCTGTAAACCAAATCAAAAACAAAAAACCTCCACAACTACCTGAAAGTTCTGCAGACTAAGCAGACAGGCAGATTTTGGAGGGAAGTCTGAACTTAAAGCAAGTAACCAACATGGGACAAATACCTCATTTTTTCTAATTTTGACACAATGACAGTCATAGCCACAGCCATAGCTTTGGCTGCACAGGAATACCTAAATCTCTGATAGAAAACCCACTGTGTAGATGGATGGAAGAATCAGGGGAAGTAGTAAGTCAAATAAGGCCAGATGAAGAGCGAGGGGAAATCCAGCAACACTGGATCCTAACCACATCTGTGATCTATGCTGCAGCTTGTGGCAATGCCAGATCCTTAACTCACTGAGGAAGGCTAGGGATCGAACCTGCATACTTGTGGACATTATGTTGGGTTCTTAACCTGCTGAGCCAAAATGGGAACTCTGGTTTGCTAGTATTTTTTTGAGAGTTTCTATAATCAACAGGGATCTTGGCCTATAGTTTTCTTTTCTTGTGTCTTTGTCTATCTTTAATAATCAGGTAATACCAGCTTTATGAAGTGCGCCTGAAGTGTTCCCTCCACTTCAATTTTTTGGGGGGAGAATTTGAGAAAAATTGATGTAAATTCTATAAATGTTTGATAAGTCTTCAGTATGTCTTTTTTTTTTTTTTTTTTTTTTTTTTTTTTTGTCTTCTTAGGGCTGCACCCACGGCACATGGAGCTTCCCAGGCTAGGGGTCTAATCAAAGCTGTTGCTGCCTGCCTACACCACAGCCACAGCAACACCAGATCTGAGCCGCATCTGTGACCTACACCACAGCTCATGGTAACGCTGGATCCTTAACCCACTGAGCAAGGCCAGGGATTGAATTCACAACCTCATTCGGATTTGTTTCTGCTGTGCCGAGATGGGGACACCAGTCTCCACTATGAGGCCATCTGGTCCTGTGCTTTTTCTTTCTTGGGAAGTTTTGATTATTGTCTCAATGTCCGTACTAGTTAAAAACTCTTGGGAGTTCCCGTCGTGGCTCAGTGGTTAACAAATCCGACTAGGAACCATGAGGTTGTAGGTTCGATCCCTGGCCTTGCTCAGTGGGTTAAGGATCCAGCGTTGCCGTGAGCTGTGGTATAGGTCGGAGACGCAGCTTGGATCCCACAGTGTTGCTGTGGCTATGGTGTAGGCCAGCAGCTGCAGCTTCGATTGCACCCCTAGCCTGGGAACCTTCATATGCTGCGGGTGTTGCCCTAGAAAAAAAAAGGCAAAAAGACACACACACAAAAACAACAAAACAAAACAAAACAAAGCAAAAACTCTTAGTTTCATTTTTTTCTACTTTCTTCTATTTTCTGTTTCATTTTTTTCTGCTATAATCTTTGTTATATTCTTCCGTCTGCCGACTTTGGTCTTAGTTTATTCTTCCTTTCCTACCTCTGAGGTGTAAAGTTAGGTTATTTGAGATATGTCTTCTTTCTCAATATGTGTTTATTGTTATGACCGTCCTTCATTATTATCATTATTATTGTCTTTCGTCTTTTTAGACCCGCACCCGCAGCATATGGAGGTTCTCAGGCTAGCGGTCTAATTGGAACTATAGCTACCCGCCTACACCACAGCCACAGAAACTTCAGATCCGAGCAGCGTCTTCGACCTACACCACAGCTCACGGCAGCGCTGGATCCTTAACCCATTGAGTGAGGCTAGGGATCGAACCCGCAACCTCATGTTTCCTAGTCGGATTCATTTCTACTGCGCCATGATGGGAACTTCCTGACCTTCCTTCTTTAAACCTGTTTCTGCCGCATTCAATAAATTTTGGTATGATGTCTTTTTGTTTTCATTTATCTTGAAATTTTTTTTTTTTTCCTTTTTTCAGTGTCATACCTGCAGCATATGGAAGTTCTCAGGCCAGGGGTTGAACTGGAGCTGTAGCTGCTGGCCTGCGCCACAGCCACAGCAATGTCAGATCCGAGCCATGTTTGTGACCTATACCACAGCTCTTAGCAATGTGGGATCCTTAACCCACTGAGTGAGGCATGGGATTGAACCTGCATCCTCATGGATGCTAGTTGGGTTCTTAACCTGCTGAGCCACATGGGAACTCCATATCTCGAGGTATTTTCTAATTTCATTTTTTTAATTTTTATTTTTTAGTCGATTGAAAGATTATTTAAATTCTATAGTGCTTTACAATTTTCAAAAATTTCAGACACATGGTTTCATATAACAGCTCTTTTTTCTTCTACCTCCCCTTCCCTTTACCTCACCCCACCCCCACCACTGGTAACCACTAGTTTGTTTTCTATACATCTTTCCTCTTTTTTGTTTCATTTACTATTTTGTCATATTTTTTAAGATTCCCTATATTTGTTACTTTTGTCTTTCTGTCTGACATTTCACTTAGCACAATGCCATCCAAGTTCATTCACATTGCTACAAATGGCAAAATTTCATTCTTTTTTGTGGTTTAATTGTGTGTGTGTGTGTGTGTGTGTGTGTGTGTGTGTGTATCTCAAATCTTCTTTATCCATTCATCCATTCATTTGTTGATGGACACTTAGGTTGCTTCCATACCTTGGCAATTGTAAATAATGCTGCTTTACATAAACATTGGGTATATGTATCTTTTTGAATTGGTGTTTTGGGTTTTTAAAAAAATATATATATTCAGGAATGGAGTTGCTGTATCACATGGTAGTTATATTTTTAGTTTTTGAGATACTTCCATACTGTTTTCCACGGGCTGCACTAATTTACATTCCCATCAACAGTGTATGAGTGTTCCATTTTCTCCACGTCCTTGCCAACATTTATTATTTGTATTCTTTTTGATGATAGCCATTCTGACAAGTGTGAGGTGATATCTCGTTGTGGTTTAGACTTGCATTTCCATGATTATTAGGAATGTTGAATATGTTTTTATGTGTCTATTGGCCATCTGCATCTCTTCTTTGGAAAAAATGTCTGTCCAGTTCTTCTGCCCATTTTTAATTGGGTTGTTTGTTTTTTTGATGTTGAGTTGTATGAACTATTTATATATGTTGGATATTAACCCATTATTGACCATAGATTTTGCAAATAGCTTCTCTCACATAGTAGGGTGTCTTTTTGTTTGAGGTATTTTCTAATTTCCTTTTTGATTTATTCTTTGATCCACTGGTTGCCCAAAATTGGAAAGGAAGAAGTAAAATTGTTCATTTTTGCAGATGACATGATCTTATAAATACTCCCTTAAAAAACTCATAAAACTAATAAATGAATTGGACACATTTTATTACATTATGTTACAATTGAATTAACATACAAAAATAAGTTGCTTCTCTATACACTACTAGCAACTACCTGAAAAGGAAATTAGGAAAACAATCCCATTTACAATAGCACCAAAAAGAATAATATACTTAGAAATAAGCTTAAGTAAGGAGGTAAAAGATTTGTATGCTAAAATCTATAAGATTAAAGACACAAACAATTGTAGAGACATCTTATGTTCATGGATTCGAAGAATTAATATTGTTAAAATGTCCATGCTACCTAAAGAAATGTAAAAATTCAATGCAATCCCTATCAAAACCCTAATGGAATTTTTTTTAAAAACAGAAAAAAAAAATGCTGAAATTTATATCAAACCATGAAAGACCCCAGGTAGCCCAATTAAGTTGAAAAGAGAAGGACCAAGATGGGGGCATTACACTCCATTATTTCAAAGTATATTACAAAGCTACATATGGTACTGTCATAAAGACAGACAAATAAACCAATGGAAAGAATACAGATCCCAGAAATGAATCCATATGGCTTGGAACTGGTCTTTGACAGTGGTGCCAAGAAGGGTAAAATGACAGTCTCCTTAACAAATGATGCTAGGAGAACTGGAAATTTAATGCAAAACGATGAAATTGAAACCCTTATTTTTTGCCATACAGAAAAATCAAGAAAATGGAATAAAGACTTAAGCATAAGACTGTAAATTTCCTAGAAAATAACATGGAAAAGCATCATGACATTGGTCTTGGCAGCAATTTCATGAATATGACAACAAATGAACAGATAACAAAAACAAAAATAAACAAGTGAGATTACATCAAATAAAAAGCTTCTGCACAGCAAAACAAACAATCAACAGAGTGAATAGGCCCACTACAGAATGGGAGAAAATATTTGCAAACCATATATTTGATAGGGGGTTAATCGCCAAAATATATGAAGAGCTACAACTTAAAAAACCCTCAGTAACATAATTTAAAAATGGACTAAAGACTTTGAATAGACAGTTTTTCAAAAAAGATATACAAATAGTCAGAAAGTATATAAAAAATACTCAGTGGTGCTAATGATTAAAGAAATGCAAATCAAAACCACCATGATATCATTTTATACCTATTGGGATGGCTACTACCAAAACAACAAAAGACAACAAATATAAGTGAAGATATGAAGAAATTGGAATTTCTGCACATTGTTGATAGAAATGCAAAGTAGTCTAACCACTATGGAAAAGGGTAAGGAGGTTCCTCAAAAGATTAAAAGTAGAAGTACATATGATCTATCAATTTCATTGCTAGATTGCTCTATTTATCCAAAAGAATTGAAATCAGTTTCTTGAAACAATATTAGCACTCTGATGTCCATTGCAGCACTATTATAATAGCCAAAATGAGGAGACAATCTAAATGTCAATCAACAGATGAATGGACAAAGAGGTATATACATACAAGGAAGTATTATTCAGTCTTAAAAAAGAAGGAAATTCTGCAATATGTGAGATCACGGATGAATGAAGACATTATGCTAAGTTAAATAAGCTAGCCACAGAAAGACAATACTGTATTATTCCACTGTTACAAGGTATCTGAAATGTAAATTATTGAATCAAGGAGTGGAATGGTAATTGCCAGGGGTTAGAGGTAGGGGGAAATTGGGTGTTACTAATTAATGGGCATAAAATTTCAGTTAAGCAAGATGAATAATCTCTAGAGATCTACTGTACTCATTGTACCCATAGTCAACAATAATGGATATACACTCAAAAATTTGTTAAAAGGGTAGGTCTAATATTAAATATCCTTACTACATTAAAATATTAAAAATAAATGGAAAGGACAACCGACAGATGCCAACTCCAAGATTATCCAACGTTGAGATTATCAGATGAGAGTTTATATCAGTTATTATAAATATCCTCAATGAAATAAAGGAAAATACACTGGAAATGAAAGAAAATATAGGAAATACTAGAAGACATTAAAATATAGAAAAGAACCAAACAGAAAATTTTCGAACTGAAAAATAAAACTTTCACTGGCTGGCCTGTAATAGCAGAATATAGATGGTTGAGGAAAGAGTCAGTAAACTTGAAAATAGAGACAAGGAGTTATTTAATGAAGAGAGAGAAAACTTGGAAAAAAATGAAGAGAACTTCGGGGGCCTGTGGAATAATATCAAAATGTCTAATATAAGTTTAATTTGAGTCTCAAAAAGAGAAGGAAGTTCCTATTGTGGCTCGGTGGTTTAAGAACATAGTATCTGTGAGGTTGGGGGTTCGATGCCTGGCCTTGCTCAGTGGGTTAAGAATCCATGTTGCCTCAAGCTACAGATTAGGTCGCAGCTGCAGCTTGGATCTGGCATTGATGTGGCTGTGGTGAAGGCCTCAGCTATAGCACATGATTTTATCCATAGCCTTGGAATTTCCCTATGCCACAGGTATTGCCATTAAAAAAAAGAAGAAGAAGGGGAGAAAGAAAATGGGACAGGAAAATACCTGAAGAAATTTTTACAGACAACTTCCAAAATTTGGTATTAGAAGCTAATATTGACTTAAAAAATATATGCACAACCTAAAAGTTGAGGGTTAAGTTTTATCTGGGGGCAAAATGAAGACTTAAGTCTAGGAGGCAGCATGTCAAGTAACCCTGAGAAAACTGCTCAGAGGAGGCATGAGAGGAGCTAGGATATATGAGTTTTGTTTCAAAGGGCAGGCAGTAGAAACAAAAGATTACTGTTGATAACAGAAAACTGGATATCTCTAGTTAAGGAATTTAGTGCTTTCTCTATGTATGGGAAGATACAAGATCTGAGCTCACTGAGCTCATTCCTCTGATATGCACCTCAGCTGTCTGGGGCCTGTATCCTGTGTTTTCACAGCCTGAGTTTCCTTAGGGCTCCCTGTTAGGAGTGGCTGCAAGTCTGATAGCTTCTAGATGGCAGATATTCTTTATCTCCTTCCTAAGTTCTCTCAGGGCTCACCAGCTTGGAGGTGGCTGCAATCGCTGAAGACTGTGACATCCTTTGTTTTACTGATATGGTAGACCTTTTTTTTTTTTTTTTTGCTTTTTAGGGCCACACATGTGGCATATGGAAATTCTCAGGCTAGGGGTCGAATCATAGCTATAGCTGCTGGCCCATGCCGCGTCTGTGACCTACACCACAGCTCACGGCAATGCCAGATCCCTGACCCACTGATAGAGGACAGGGATCGAACTTGCATCCTCATGGATACTAGCTGGATTCCTTTCCGCTGTGCCACAACAGAAACTCCACGGCAGGCCATATTTTACTTCTCAATGAGCTAGCCCCCAAATAAGTGTCAATGAACATGATGATAAAACCCCGGGAATCTAAAGAAAAAGAGAAGATCATAAAGGCAGCCAAAAGAAAATGACATATTATACAGAGGGGAATGACAATTTGGATGACCATAGACTTCTCATTAGAAATCACGAAGGCCAGAAAGTAGTGAAACAATCTTTTTTTTTTTTTTTTTAAGGGCCGCACCCTCGGCATATGGCATCTAATCGGAGCTACAGCTGCTGGCCTACACTACAGCCACAGCAACACCAGATCTGAGCCAAGTCTGCAACCTACACCACAGCTCACAGCAACGCTGGATCCTTAACCCACTAAGCGAGGCCAGGGATCGAACCCTCAATCTCATGGTTCCTAGTCGGATTCATTTCCACTGTGCCATGACGGGAACTCCTGAAGCAATCTGTTTGAAGAGCTGAGGGAAAAAGTCAATCTAACATTGTTAAGAGAATTACCATAAGATCTATTCTCTTAACAAAAATTTAAGGTACAGGAATTTCCATTGTGACTCAGTAGGTTAAGGACCTGCTGTTTTTGTGAGGATGTGGGTTTGATCCCTGGCCTGGCTCAGTGGATTAAGGATCCAACATTGCTGCAAACTGTGGCACAGGTCAAAGATGCAGCTTGGATCTGGTGGTGTTGTGACTGTGGTGTAGGCCCCAGTTGTAGCTCTGATTTGACCTCTGGCTCAGGAACTTCCATACGCTGCAGGTGTGGATATGAAAAGAAAAAAAAATTAGGAGCCCCCGTCATGGCTCAATGGTTAATGAACCCGACTAGTATCCATGAGGAGGAGAGTTCAATCCCTGGCCTCACTCAGTGGGTTAAGGATCCGGTGTGCCGTGAGCTATAGCGTAGGTCACAGACGTGGCTTGGATCCTGTGTTGCTGTGGCCAAGGCCGGCAGCTGCAGCTCTGATTTGTCCCCTAGTCTGGGAACTTCCCTATGCCGTGGGTGCGGCCCCGAAAAGGCAAAAGACAAACAAACAAACAAAAAATGTACATTATTGTTGACTACAGGTACAATGAGTGCAGTAGATCTCTAGAACTTATTCATCTTGACTGACTGAAAAGTTAATAATTTTATATCTAGCAGAAATGCCCTACAGTAATGCATGTATAATAGATTTCTGGATAAAGAAAAACTGAGAGTACTTATTATTTGGTTCCATTTACATAAAATCTAAAAAAGTCACATTAATCTAGAAGTCAAAATAGTGGTTATTTTGTGGAGGAGAAAGGGCAGTGATTGGAAATGGGCAACATGTAGGATTCTGAGGAGCTTATAACTTGCAATCTTTGATTTGACTGGTGGTTTCATGGTTCTATTCAATTAGTGATAATTAGTTGTGGTACAATTTTGATGTAATTTTTTTGTATTATGCTTGAAAAGTTTTTCAAATGAAAATAAATATATTTCACTACACTAACAGAAGGGAGTAAAATCATACAATCATCTCAATAGATATAGAAAAATAATTTGATAAAATTTAATGTCATGATAAAAACTCTCAGAAAACTGACTATAAGGGAACTTCCCTAATATGATTGATAGTATTTGTAAAAATAAAAATAAACAAACACCATACTTAATGGTTAAATAGGGATTTTTTTTTTTTTTTTTTTGGCTGCACCCACGGCATATGGAAATTCCTGGTCCAGGACTGGAATCCAAGCCACAGCTGCAACCTATGCCACATCTGCAGCAATGTGGCACCCTTTTACCCACTGCACTGGTCTGGGGATCTAAGGAACTGGCACTTCCACAGAGAGAAGTTGGATCACTAACCCACTGTGCCATAGTGGGAACTCTGGGATTTTTTTTTTTTTTCTTAAGATGGGAAGCCAGCAAGGTGAACCATTGTAGTTACTTCTATTCAACATTAATTCTATTGGAGAACTGTAACCAGTGTACTATGTCAGTTAGTGTTCCAACAGGACATAGACAGCACTTTCAAAATAAATTCAATGAGAGTTTATTTAAAAGGGGGCTATTTTAAAAGACTTAGGCATCATGTAGTTATAGGAAATAATGTAATAATCCAAAACTAGCGGAAGTTGAATTAAATTTAGGACTGAAGGTCAAGGGGAGGGAACATTAATTGAGAAGCAAAGAGTTATACAAAGTAAGATGCCTTGAAGGAAGTAATGACTCCCAAACAACTCAAGACAGATAGGAAAAAGACAGGGGAATAAATCTAACTTCACCCTCTTTCTTCCTTCCAGTCTTTCTCTAGGGTTTCCTACTGGCTTAATCTGATTGGAGGTCAGAAGGAATGTAAGCCTGATGATCTAGTCTGTACAGATTAGCATCTTTGCAGGATAAAGTGAGGAAGATGGATCTGAAGGGACAAAGAGAAGATACACAATACATGTAATAAGACAAAAGGAAAGAAAAGGATAAGGATTGGAAAGGTCAAATAAAACTGTTACTGCTTGCAAATGATATAATTGTATTTGTAGGAACAACCGGAGTATCTACAAATGCAGGATTCAAATTAATAAGTTGAGTTCAATAAGGTCGCTGCATATAAGATCAACAAAAATGAGCTATATTTCTATATGCCAGAAATTAGTACCAGAATTTTTTTTAATTTTTAATTTTAGGGCCACACCTGTGGCATATGGAAGTTCTAAGGCTAGAGGTCAAATCAGAGCTGCAGCTGCTGGCCTATATCACAGATACAGCAATGCCAGATTCGAGCCTCATTTACAGCCTACACCACGGCTGGTGACAACAGAGGATCCTTAACCCACTGAGCGAGGCCAGGGATTGAACCCACATCCTTATGGATACTAGTCGGGTTCTTAACACACTTAGCCATAATGGGAACTCCTAGAACCTGAAAATTTTAAAGTTTCTATTTGATAGCATCCATATTATAAATTACCTATGAATAAATCTATCAAAAGGTATATAAAACCTTTATGCAAATAATCAACTGTATTAGAAGACAATAAAGACCTAGACAAATAGAAAGGATTTATCCATTGTTTCAAGCTGTCACTTTTCCACAAATGATCAACAGAGTCAATGCAATGCTAATAAAAATCCCATCAATGTGTGCCAGTGTAAGAGTGAGAAAGAGAGAGTGTGCATGTGTGTGTGTGTGTTTGTGTGTGTGTGATTACACTACTGATTTGGAAATGCAGGGCCTAAGACCATCCATGATATTTTAAAAGAATAATAAAATGTGAGGACTTGCTCTGATATTAAGACTTATTATAAGGCTTTCTAGTTAAGACATTCTCAGTTTTCTTATTTAACTTGCAAAGACTGACAAACATACCATAGGAATCAAATAAAGAGCAGTGTGGAAAGTGCTGTTATTTTATGGAAGATGCTGATCAGTTGGATGTCGGCTTGGAGGAAAATGAAAATTGACCCAATCTCACATCCTACACAAAAATCAATTTCAGATTGATTGGATATGGACATAAAATGCAACAAATGCACAAAATTTAAGAACAAAAAAATCCCCCAACCTGCACAAACTTGACAAGGTAATATAGGGACTATGGTCAGGAGCATGGGCTATAGAAAGACTTAAATTGGACACCAGAAGTACTGCAGTGCCCTGGGTAGCTGTGGAGGCGAGGGTTCTATCCAGGCCTGGCACAGTGGGTTAAAAGATCCCTGTTGTTGCAGTTGTGGAGTAGGTCTCAGCTGTGCCTCAGATTCAGTTCCTGGCCTAGGAACTTCCATGTGCTGTGGGTGTGGCCATAAAAAAATGGCTAATGCTGAAAAGACTGAAAATACTAAGGGTCAGGTGTAAGTGGTAAGGTTATAAGACAGAACTCTTAATACACACTGCTAATGGGAATGTAAACTGGTACAATCTCTTTGGAAAATCATTTGAAATAATCTACTAGAGCTGAGCAAACCTTATGATCTAGCAATCTCTCTTGTGGTTATATGGGCAAGAGAAATATGTGTATGTGTGTACCAATAGACATGCCCATAAAAGTTCCTAGGAAAAACTTTTGTAATAGCGCCAAGCTCAAAATAACCTACATGTCCACATCCATCATAGAATGGATAAATTGGGGCATGTCATACAAAGAATATTATACATCAGTGAAAATGAATGAACTACAGCCACACATAACTATTCAGGATTAATTTTACAGACACAATTTTGAGCCAATGAATGAACAAATTAATCCCTGTTACATGGTTCTCTTCATATAAAGTTTAAAAGCTGACAATTCTACACAGATATAGAGAACAAATTAGTGAGGGTCAGGGAGAGGGGCAGCAATATAGAAGTGGGAGAGTGAGAAGTACACACCATTGAGTGTAAGCTAAGCTCAGGATGTATTGTACAACAGGGGAATATAGTTAATATTTTATAATAACTGTAAAATGGAAAGTAACCTTTAAAAATCATATAAAGAAATGAAAATTAAAATTTTTTTGAAGTCTAAAAAATAAAGCAGTGTGGCTCTAGAATCCATGCTACTAGCCAGCAAAAAAAAAAAGTAAATAAATAAAATAATACATTTTTTAAAAAAGCTGACGAGTCTAAACAAAAGTGTACCATGATTCATGTTTCATGGTAAAGTTATAAAGAAAAAGGAGAATGTTGGAGTTCCCATCGTGGCACAGCGGAAACAAATTTGACTAGGAACCATGAGGTTGCAGGTTTGATCCTTGGCCTCGCTCAGTGGGCTAAGGATCTGGTGTTGCCATGAGCTGTGCTGTAGATCACAGATGCGGCTCGGATCTGGCGTTGCCATGGCTCTGGTGTAGGCTGGCAACTACAGCTCCAATTCAACCCCTAGCCTGGGAACCTCCATATGCTGCAGGAGCAGCCCTAAAAAGACAAAAGAATAAAAAAAAAAAAAGTGAGACTGCTATTATCATAAAAGTCAGAATAATAGTCCCTTTGTGGGGAGTAAGTAACTATGAGGAAACGGAAAGGGGCTTCTCAGATGCTGGCAGTGTTTTAATTTTTTTTAACTTGAGTGGTAGTTACAGGTATGCTCACTCCATGATAATTCAGTGAGTTGTACATGTTTTGGACACTTGTATGGGTACTATTTTGTAATAAAATAAATAGGTTGTTCTTTTTCTCCTATTCCATACCTGGGACAGCATAAAACTCAGGGGGTCCTCTGGCTTTTCATAGACTAGGTTTTCAGTGATCTGCTGAGAGAGAAAGGTATCACATTATTGTTCTGAGCTAAAGCCATGTGGTCAGGTTATACTTGAAGCAATCTTGCATTAATCTAACATATACCATAGTATTTTAGAGAAATTCATATATCTTCACAAAGTGACAAGTTACTTAGTACTGATAAATTTGGGCAAATTGAGGTAAAATGTGAAAGAATAAAATTTAGTAATCAACAGCAAAGGCTATTTTTCTAGTTTCCAAGATCAAAGAGGTAGTGAGAGTGTTTTGGGAGAAAGTTTTCGTTTTGAGAATTGTGATTTTGCTAGACTGAGAATCAATAAATTATTTGCTTTGAAGAATAGTCAAAAAATTTCTTGAATAAAAATTTTAAAGCACTTTATGATTTAACATAGAAACTTCCCTCTCAGGCATTTGGTTCAAAAGGTGAAAGTGATGCTCAGTATTTGTAATAACAAATGAGAGAGCATATAAAAAAACTTCAGAGACTCAATCCATATTTTTTGTTGTTGTTGAATAACTCAAAAATTGAGTAACTCAAAAATTATAAAAAGCAGAATTCTCACATCAGGGAATAACGATAGGGAAAATTTCTGGTATAAAATATTCTAGTCTGTTTAATGTATCAAGCCAATTTATTATTTCATATGTGTTTCTATTGAACATATATTTATAACTAATTTTTCTTTCAGAAATGTTCAATGCATAGATATTGTTTTTTCTTGACAGATGAAGAAAATTACTTATAGAATGATTAGAATTCTACTTTCTATAACTTTCATCCTTCAGTTTAATAATTAATAGTTCTTTGGCTAAAGCCAGAAAGCCCAGCCATTAGCATTCTCCCACAAAAGGACATTTTAAGCAAGAAAAGAGCAGGGTTAAAAATGTACATGTCACTTATACTTATTTTACATGAGGAAACTGAGATTCACAGAAGTTAGGTAATCACCCCCAAATCACAAAGAGGAGGGGTGGCACAGTTAGCTTGGAGCCTTGGGGTAATAGATCATAAAATTTGTGCTTTTTCTTCCACATGCTACCTCTTTAAACTTAAATTCTTCCAGTTTAAATGTTTTTATTTGAGGTGGGCCATTCTTACTTACAAGGTTCTAACCATAAAGTTACTTCATGTATATATATTATTATATATGTATCTGTGCCTTGCTGAGTAATAATAGTAAGATAAAAATATACACATCAGGAAAACAAAAACAACAGACAAAACAGCAAAAACTTTATTAATGTGATAATATAATTCTATATTGGCCAAGGAATGTCATACTGTAAAGAAAGTTCCAGCCCCATATCCTGTGGTGAATAAAATGTATAGTTTCAAGAATTAGAAGCAACTTTTAACTACTTTTTCCCCCTAAAGAATGTGGTTTCTTAGGTGGTCACAGGGGTCATCTTTTGAAAGTATTATATTCCTGGCTGAAAATTCTTTTTCTCTCCTTTTAAACTGCCAATATTTTGTCCTTCCTTCCTAGTCTGGCTCAAACATTAACCCTTAGCCAGGTTTTTCCCTAGCGATCACCCTACCAGCTCTCTAATTCCTCCGAAGGGCCTCATATATCATCGTGAGAATCATTCATTTGGTATTTATCATTTACTACTTTTGGTTAATACGTCTTAAAGCACTTACTGACTTGTCAATGAGATCACAAATCTTTTATAGTAAATGCCCTTTCCCGTACCTCTTAAAAGCCAGATCAAAGTTGGTGTTTACATTACAATTACTGCAAAACTCACAATTAAAGAGAAGGGTTGAGAGGTTTACCTGGAATATCTGCAGAATGTGGTGTTTCTCCATGTAGCGCAGTGAAACTTGATAAGGATCTTCATATACCATTGGAGGGAATGGCTTCCTATAAAATTGATTGTATTCCTGAGAATTCCTTCTTTCCTGGTATTCTGAAATATCTTCCTGAAATGGAAATATCCCCCAAGAGGGTCTTTAATACATTGAAAATCCCAAGGAAGTTTTGTCGCTATTGTTGCTGATGTTGATGGGATCTGAACACCAGGACTTGGAGTGAAGACATATTGTGAGAGACCTGGCTGATCTGCCAGGCAGTGTCATGCACTTTAAGTCCTGGGGAGTACACCTTAGGCATCTCCAATCTACTTTTTTTTTTTTTAATGATTTTTATTTTTTTCCATTATAGCTGGTTTACAGTATTCTGTCAATTTTCTACTGTACAGCAAGGTGACCCAGTCACACATACATCTATACATTCCTTTTTCTCACTCCAATCTACTTTAGATAATTTTCCCTTCACAGAGATCTCCAGTGGACACCAAATTCCTTTCCTTTGGAACAGCCCAGAGAGGGGAAATAACTTAGTGTTCCAGTGTCAGCAGCAGAACCAGGACTTGAAACCCAGGTCTCCCGAATCCTGGCTGATTGATCCTTTCCCGCACGGCCTTACTTAGGGCAGCAGAGAAGGCAACATATCTCTTTGTTTCCCACCCTCTCTTGCCCTTCCTGAATCCTATGGGTCACACATACTACAACAATGTGCCTCTCCAATGTCACCACCTCAGGCCCCTGTCTTGGCTCCAATCTCCCAGGTGGGTATCAAATAAACCTGTAACCTACAGTAGGCCTGATGTCCATGGGTCGAATTTTCTCTTTACTGATGATATAATCCACTTTGGATGAGATGGAGGGAAATCTTCGAGAATAGGCTTGATCTTGTACATAGAAATTTCTGCTCAATCTCTGATCAAATGGCATGAATGATCGCAGATCCATTATACTTTCAGTGTCAGTTTCAAGGGAAGCCTTCGATTCATCGCTGTCTCTCTCACTAGGCTCAAATTTGCAAGGTTGTACTCGGAAGTCTTCCTCTTGGTCTTCCTTGCTGTAGCCAAACTGGTTGAATATTCTGTCGTCAGACTGGCTATATTCTCCATAGTCAAGCAGGTTGTCATCTGCGTAGTCATCCTCTTCACCCATTAAGTCCTCAACCTGTCCAGATTCACTGTAGTCAGCCTCGTCAATTGCGAGGTGATAGGCAGGGTCAGCAGCCTGGTATTCAGCTGGTTTAGTAGCTTGGTCAAGCACTTTGTGGTAAATTTTTACAGATGTTCTGGGCTTAACTTGGTCAGACGATATATGGCCAATCTGTTCCGAAGTTTTTTGCTCAACCAGGCCAGACAGTCTACTTTCAATCTGTTGAGAAGTTCTTTGGTCAGCGGGGAGAGACATTCTGTGGTCACTCTGCTGAGAGGCTCTTTGTACAGATGGGGCAGACTTTTTAGGGTCAATCTTTTCAGAAGCTCTTTTCTCAGTTGGGCTGGACATTCTGTAATCAATCTGCTCAGAAGTATGTTGTTCAGGAAGAGCAGACATCTGGACCTCAGCCTGTTCATCACCATCAGCTTGGCTAGACGCCTTGCTGTCCATCTGTTCTGACATTTTTCTATCGACGCGATCAGATGCTCTACGATCGGCAACATTTGTGTGGTTGGATGCTCTGAGGTCAGCCCGATCAGATGTTCTTTCCCCAGTATGTTCATATACTTTGTGGTCAGCAAGGCCAGACGCTATTTGGCCAGCCAGGTCAGCTGCTCTGTGATCCATCTGGTAATCTGCCTCCACATCATCCTGTTTCTGCCCGTTGTCTTCCTGGCCATCTGTGTGGCTGTTATTTGGGTACTCGCCTGTATTTTCGATTTCTAAGGATTCAGCTGGAGCCTCTTCTGGGGGCTCTTCCATTTTCTGCTGGGTACCTGACCTGTTTAGGTTGCTAGACGCTGTGGGAGGGGTGGGGTCCGTTGCCTAGGCGACGGTGGGGCGCTTACAAAGACAATGCCTGGCGCGCAGGCTTCCAGGCACCCAGCGGATGCTGGGAGGTGAGCCCACTGCCGGCTGCTGCTTGGGCAGGGGCTGCCTCCAGGCGCAGCCTGGACCACGGCGTCCGCTGACGCTCAGTGTGGATGTCACCAGAGGGGCGGACACCCTCTCCCAAGAAGAGACAATGAGCACAGGCTGGTGTCGCCACTGTGCAACGACCAGGCCTCAGGGCTCTATGAATCCGTGCCTTTGAGCAGTCCCTTCCTCGTTTTCTTGCGGAGATCCACAGCGGTGTGTGTGAAATAGGATCGATCAGGTATCACTCGAACCAACAAAATGTTAGCGATGAACACACATCCAACCACACGAGGGCAGCAAACCCGAAGAGAAGTTATTCTTATCACAGCTATGACGCAGAGTGTGATATTCGTGCCAGGCTCTGTGCTAGTCAACGGTCCTGCTAAGTGTTGTCTTTAGACCTTAACGGATATTGTGGTGATGTGGCCAAATTCTGTGTTTTTTCTTTTAATTTTTAAAAAACCTGCTTTAAAATCCTGTCTTTACAAACAGTGCTGGTGCTGTTTTCAGTGGTACCAGGAAGGATTTAGTCCATCTAACACTAAGTCATCAAAGTCATACAAGTCTTTCCTTACAGTAAAAGAGTATATAGTCAAAGAGTACCTTACACACTCTCCTCCTTACCCTCACCCCCACACACTTCTTGGCAGTTCATTGCCGCAGGAGCGTGCTCTTCGGGCGCTGTCTCACGGGACAGGTGAGCAGTTGTTTTCTATCTACCCTGGGAAGAGCTATCCTGGCTGTGGAAACTCAAGCCCCAAGATGTTTTCTTGATGAAACAGTCCTCTATGATTGGAGGGCTGGAGGGAGGAGATCCAGTGAGAATGGGTTCTAAAATCACACCATCTCATAGTCTTATAGCAAAAGGGAGAGTTAGGGTTAGGAGTTAGAGTTCCAGAAAGACAAGGTGAGGTAAGACAAAGGAAGGTAAGGGTGAGATAGGAAAAGGAACATTTAACAAGTGGGGAACTTGCACTTGATGGTGGTGGCCAGTGGCGGCCAGGTGTTGAGATTAGCCCAATGCTTTTTGAAATAAACTTTAAGAATCCCTTTCAGGCCACCAGGAACAGGGCAGTACAGAGGTGGTGACTGATGAGAATTTGATTTTCCAAAGTCTAAATCACTGAGGCAGGCCAAGGATAGGTAGTATAATGACTGGTATGCTCTTAATATGGGTTTAGTTGCATACAATAATTAGAAATTAGACAAAATCCAAATGCAAATAGTAGGAATTAAGGAGAAGGAGCGTGGGTACCTTTGGCGCCTTACTTAGGAGTAGAAAGGAGAATTTAGATACACTGAAAGAAAATCATTTACCTAATAATACCTAGAGCATAGTAGGTGCTCAAGACATGTTTGTTGAATATAAACATATTAAAGGTTTGCCTTATTTATTTATCTAAAATTGTGTGAAACAAATGGATGCTATGTTTGGAGTAAAATAGGTGATAGGCTCTCGTCTGCAACTTCAAAGGAGCATTGGTTTTGTAGATTTGTTTTTCCATTTATAAATTAAATGTCATTATTGTAGAAAGGTTTCTTTTATAAAGCATAAATTTAAAAAAAAATTCCCCAAACACCCAAGGAATAACCTTTATTAAAATTTTGACATATATCCTTCTAGAATTTTTCCTATGCAAATTTATATATCTAATATCTATAGATATGTGTATATTTCTCAGAATTGAATCAAACCATGCAACTGTTCTATAAACTACATTTTTATTTAATGCTATGGTTTAAATGTTCTTCCATGCCAAGAACTGTAATCTAAATTAAAGAACATTGGCTTTTGGAGTCAGACCAAGTTTGTTTTAATTCTGTATCTGTCACTTACCAGCTTGCTGAGCTGCAAATCTCATTATTTTTCTGAACTTCAATTTTCTCGTCTGCAGATGAAAATGGGAATAATATAATAGTTCTCAGAATTCTTGTGAAAACTAAATGAGATAATATATATAATTAGCTCATATGCGCTTCATAGAGTAGCTATTTTAAAATATATGTAACTTATTATATACATTTATTTTGTTGCTTTTAAAACAGTGCTGCATCGACCATCATTGCATCATTGTACAAACATTTTATAAGCTTGTCATACTTTTTCCTTTTTTTTTTTTTTTTTTAATGCTTTTTGGGGCTGCACCATATCGGCATATGGAGGTTCCCAGGCTGGGAATCAAATCGGAGCTGCAGCTGCCAGCCTACGCCACAGCCACAGCAACGCCAGATTTGAGCTGAATCTGCGACCTACACCACAGCTCACTGAAACGTCAGATCCTTAACCCACTGAGTGAAGCCAGGGATCAAACCCGCAACCTCATGGTTCCTAGTTGGATTCGTTTCCGCTGTGCCACAATGGGATCCTATTTTTTTCCTTAAGATACATTTTCAGTTGTGGAATTGCTTGGTTAAGGAAGTGTGCTCATTTTGATCTTTTGAAAGTACTATATTTAAAAATGCCTTCTAGAAAAGTTGAGTCAATCTCTAGCTCTATCAGTAATATATGAGAATGCTATTTCCCTGTACCAAGTCCAATTCTGTGTGTATTTTTCATTTTGCCTATCTGTTAAGTGAAAAATAGTACTTTGTCTTGATTTGTGTTCTGTTTTATATTTTTAACGACTTTAGATTTCTTTTTTTTGTAAATTTCCTAGTTATTGCCTTGTCTTTTTTTTTCTTATTGATTTGTAAGAGCTTCTTTTATATTAAAATATTTAATTCTCTGCTTAAAAAATTACAAATAAAACTCTCTGGCTTATTCACCTTGTAGTTTTATATTTTTTGTTTTTATGAAGTTAAATTCATTTTTCTATCTCTAATTTTTATCTTTGGAGTCAAAAGTCTCCTTTGTTATTTCTTAAGATTACATTAATGTTTCCTGCTTATATTTTCTTTTAGTATTTTTCAGTATGTGTGTATTTATTTTCTTCTTGCATAGAGTTAAGTGCACAAAGCTAAGTGTGAAGCCTGATGAATTTTTACACACATATACATCTCTATATAGATTGCCTAGATCAAGATATAGAATATCTGCAACATAACAGTAGGATCCCTCATATCCCTACCCAGTGAATACCCCTCCCAAAGTTAAGTACCTGTCCTGATCTCTGTTTCCATAGCATAGTTTTTCTGGTTTTTGAACATAACACAGTATGATTCTTATTCTGGTCATCTTTTATTCTGCATTATATCTGTGTGATTAAGTTATTTTTTGTTGCTATGTTGTATTCTATTGCATGATTATACCATATGCTATCAATTCTGATGCTGATTGACATTTGACTGTTTGTAGCTTGGAATATTTAAAACTTTCTTTACATATCTTTTGGTGGATAACAAGTGCACATTTCTCTTGGGACAGACCAGAGTGTGGAATTCCTGGATTGTAGGACTGGCTCATTTTTGGCTTTAGTAAATACTGCTAGGCATATTTCCAAAATGGTAGTACCAATTTGCACTCTCACCACCTATGCATAAAAGTTGCTCCACTTCTTGCCTCTTACTTTTGATTGCTTTGCTGTATTGGTTGAAGCCTTAACATGTGCATTTCAGGAGGACATACTTTAGTCTGTTACAGTGGTAGTTGTGAGGGTTTATTTCTCAGTTCTCAATTTTATTTCATCAGTCTATCTATCCTTATGCCAGTACCACACTGTTTTGATTCCTACTGTTTTGTAGGAAAGTTTCAAATCAGGAAGGGTGAATTATCCAACTTTGTTCTTTTTCAACATTGTTTTAAATTTCTAAGACCCCTTGAAGTCATATATGAATTTTAAGATCAGCTTTTCCTTTGCTGCAAAAAGCCTATAGGAATTTTGATAGATAGTGCATTGAATCTGTGTAGATTGCTTTGGGTTAGTATTGCCATTCTAAGGACACTGTCTTCCAATTCATGAACACGGGATGTTTGTCCATTCATTTATGTCTTCTTTAATTTCTTTCAGCAACCTTTTGTAGTTTTCAGTGAACACACCTTTTATCCTCCACTTGGTTTAATTTATTCCTAGGTATTTTATTCTTTTGGGTGCTATTGCAAATGTTTACTTAATTTCATTTTTTGGGTTGTTCATTGGTAGTGCATAGAAATACAGCTGATTTTTATAAGTCGATCTTGTATCTTGCAGCTTTATTGTATTTGCTTATTATTTCTAATAGGTGTTTTTTGTGGATTTTAAAGGATATTCTTTGTATAGGATCATGTCACCTGTGAATAGGGATGGGTTTATTCTTTTTTCCCCCATTTGGATGCATTTTCTTTTCCTTACCTAATACTCTTACTAGAATTTCCAGGACAATGGTGAATAGAAGTGGTGAAAGTTGGCATCCTTGTCTTGTTCCTGATCATAAGAGGAAGGCCTTCACTATTGAGTATAAGTTTTTCATCAAAGCCCTTTATCAGATTGAGAAAGTGCCTTTTTGTTCCTTGTGTTTGAGTCTTTTTATCATGAAAGCGTGTTGGGTTTTAAAAATTACCTTTTATGCATCAACTGAGATGATCATGTGGGGTTTTTTTTTGTTTGTTTGCTTTTGCTTTTTAGGGCCACAACCACGGCAAATGGAGGTTCCCAGGCTAGGGGTTTAATTGGAAGTACAGCTGCAGGCCTACACCACAACCACAACCACAGCAACGCAAAATCCAAGCCACGTCTGTGAGCTATACCACAGCTCACAGCAACGCCATTAACCGACTGAGCAAGGCCAGGGATCGAACCTACCACCTCATGGTTACTAGTTGGATTTGTTTCTGCTGCACCACAATGGGAACTCACAGTTTTTATATGGTGAACCACCCTGACATTCCTGGGAAAATCCTATTTGATCATGAAGTGTGATGCTCTTTTTTTTTTCATTTTTTATTTTAAATTTTTATTTATAATTATAGTTGATTTACAGTGTTTCAGGTGTATGTCAAAGTTATTCAGATATACATAAACATATATTTATCTATTCTTTTCCATTATAAGTTATTAAAAGATTGAATACAGTACTCCAAGTTACATAGTAGGTTGTCCTTATTGTTTATCCATTTTATATGTAGTAATGTGTAGAGTGTGATGCTTCTAATAGGCTTCTGGAGTTAGTTACTAGTATTCTCTTGAGGCTTTTGCATCTATATTCTAAGAGATTAATTGGTAGGTTTTGTGTGTGTGTGATGTCTTTTTCTGACTTCTGTATCAGGATAATGCTAATGTATGGAACAAATTATAGTGTTCCTTTCTCTTTTTTAATTACTTAATGAATTTTATTACATTTATAATGTACAACGATCATCACAATCCAATTTTATAGGATTTCCATCCCACAACCCCAGCACATCCCCCCACCCCCCAACCTGTCTCCTTTGGAAACCGTAAGTTTTTCAAAGTCTGTCAGTCAGTATCTGTTCTGCAAAGAAGTTCATTCTGTGTTTTTTTCAGATTCCACATATCAGTGAATGTTGGTGTCTCATTGTATGACTGACTTCACTTAGCATGATAATTTCTAGGTCCATCCATGTTGCTAAGAATGCTGGTATTTTTTTCTTTTAATGGCTGAGTAATATTCCATTGTGTGTATGTACTACATCTTCTTGATCCACTCCTCTGTCGATGGGCATTTAGGTTGTTTCCATGTCTTGGCTATTGAAAATAGTGCTGCAATGAACATCAGAATACATGTGTCTTTGCAAATCATGTTTTTCTCTGGATAGATGCCCAGGAGTGGGATTGATGGATCAAATGGTAATCCTATTTTGAGTTTTCTGAGGAATCTCCATACTGTTTTCCACAGTGGTTGCACCAATTTACAATCCCACCAAAAGTGTAATAGGGTTCCCTTTTCTCCACACCCTCTCCAGCACTTATTGTTTATAGACTTTTTGATGATGGCCATTCTGGCCAGTGTAAGGTGGTACCTTGTAGTGGTTTTGATTTTCATTTCTCTAATAATTAGTGATGTTGAACATCTCTTCATTGTTTTTTGGCCATTTGTATGTCTTCTTTGGAGAGTTGTCTGTTTAGATCTTCTGCCCATTTTTTGATGGGGTTGTTTGTTTTTTTGGTATTGAGCTGCAAAACGTGTTTATAAATTTTGGAGATGAATCCCTTGTGAGTTGATTCATTTGCAAAGATTTTCTCCCATTCTATGGGTTGTCTTTTCATTTAGGGTTTCCTTTGCGGTGCAGAAACCTTTAAGTTTAATTAGGTCCAATTTGTTTATTTTTGTTTTACCTGTCATTACTCTAAGAGGTGGATCTGAGAAGATGTTGCTGTCATTTATGTCAGAGAGTGTTTGGCCATGTTTTCCTCTAAGAGTTTTATAGTATCTGGTCTTATATCTAGGTCTTTAATCCATTTTGAGTTTATTTTTGTGTATGGTGTTAGGAAGTGATCTAATTTCATTCTTTTCCATGTGGCTGTCCAGTTTTCCCAGCACCACTTATTGAAGGGGTTTCTTTTCTCTATTGTATATTCTTGCCTCCTTTGTCATAGATTAGTTGACTGTAGGTACTTGGGTTTAATTCTAGGCTTTCTATCCTGTTCCACTGATTTATATTTCTGTCTTTGTGCCAGTATGATATGGTTTTGATGGCTGTAGCTTTGTATTATAGTCTGAAGTCAGGAAGCCTGATTCCTCCAGTTCCATTTTTCTTTCTTGGGATGGCTTTGGCTATTCTGGGTCTTTTGTGTTTCCAAACAAACTTTAAAATATTTTGTTCTAGTTCTGTGAAAAATGTCCTTATTAATTTGATAGGAATTACATTGAATCTGTAGATTGCCTTGGGTAGTATAGTCATTTTGATAATATTGACTCTTCCAATCCAAGAGTGTTATATGTCTTTCCATCTATTTGTGTCACCTTTGATATCTTTCATCAGCATCTCATAGTTTTCAGAGACACGTCTTTTGTCTCTTTAGGCAGGTTTATTCCTAATTATTTTATTCTTTTTGATGTGATGGCAAATGGGATTGCTTCCCTAATTTCTCCTTCTGATCTTTTGTTGTTAGTATATAGAAATGCAGTCAATTTCTGTGTATTAATTTTGTATCCTGTGACTTTGCCAAATTCATGGATGAGCTCTAACAGTTTTCTGGTAGAGTCTTTAGGATTCTCTAGGTATAGTAGCATGTCGTCTGCAAATAGTGATAGTTTTACTTCTTCCTTTCCAATTTGGATTCCTTTTATTTCTTTTACTTCTCTGATTGTCGTGGCTAGGGCTTCCAAAACTATGTTGAATAGTAGTGCTGAGAGCAGACATCTTGTCTTGTTCCTGATCTCAGTGGGAATTCTTTCAGCTTTTTACCTTTATTATGTTAAGGTAGGTTCCCTCTATGCCCACGTTTTGAAGGTTTTTTTTTTTATCAAAAATGGGTGCTGGATTTTGTCAAAGGCTTTTTCTGCATCTATTGAGAGGATCGTATGGTTTTTATTCTTCAGTTTGTTAATGTGGTATATTGCACTGATGGATTTGTGGATATTGAAGAATCCTTGCATCCTGGGATAAGTCCCACTTGATCATGATGTACAATCCTTTTAATGTATTGTTGGATGAGGTTTGCTAGTATTTTGTTGAGGATTTTTGCACCTATGCTTACCAGTGTAATGGGCCTTTTTTGTGGTATCTTTGTCTGGTTTTGTTATCAGGGTGATGGTGGCCTCATAGAATGAGTTTGGGAGTGTTCTTTCCTCTGTAATTTTTTGGAATAATTTCCAAAGGAGAGGTGTTAGCTCTTCTCGAAGTGTTTGATAGAATTCACCTGAGAAGCCATCTAGTCCTGGACTTTTGTTTGTTGGAAGTTTTTTAATCACAGTTTCAATTTCAGTACTTATGATTGGTCCATTCATCTTTTCTATTTCATCTTGGTTTAGTCTTGGAAGATTGCACTCTGCTAAGAATTTGTCCATTTCTTCTAGGTTTTCTGTTTTATTGGCTTATGGTTGTGTATAGTAGTCTCTTATAATCCTTTGCATTTCTGTGATGTCCATTGTTACCTCTCCTTTTTCATTTCTAATTTTATTGATTTGAGGCCTCTCTTTTTTTCTTGTTAAGTCTGGCTAAGGGTTTATCAATTTTGTTGATCTTTTAAAATATCAGCCTTTTGTTTCATTGATCCTGTCTATGGTTTTCTTCATTTCTATTTCATTGATTTCTGCTCTGATCTTTATGATTCCTTTCCTTCTACTAACTTTAGGTCTTGTCTGTTCTTCTCTTTCTAGTTGCTTTAGTGTAAAGTTAGGTTGTTTATTTGAGCCTTTTCTTGTTTCCTGAGGTTGGCTTGTATTGCTATAAACTTGCATCTTAGAACTGCTTTTGCTGCATCCCATAGGTTTTGAAGTGTTGTATCTTTGTTGTCATTTGTATCTAGATATTTTTTAATTTCCTCTTTGATTTCTTCAGTTATCCATTGGTTGTTTAGTCTCCATGTGCTTGTGGTTTTTGCAGATTTTACCTTGTTGTTGATTTCCAGTCATATAGCGTTGTGGTCGGAAAAGATGCTTGAAATGATTTCAGTTTTCTTAGAGTTCCTGAGGCTTGATTTTTAGCCTTAATGTGATCAATCTTAGAGAATGTTCCTTGTGCACTTGAGAAGAATGTGTATTCTGCTGCTTTTGGATGGGATGTCCTATTAATATCTATTAAGTCCATCTGGTCTAATGCATCATTCAGGGGCTGTGTTTCCTTATTGATTTTCTGTCTGGATGATCTGTCCATTGCTGTAAGTGGGGTGTTAAAGTCCCCCACTATTATTGTGTTATCATCAATTTCTTCTAAGGTTTTTAGCAGTTGCCTTATATATTGTGGTGATTCTATGTTGGGTGCATAGATATTTAAAATTGTTGTATCTTTTGGATTGATCCCTTGATTATTATGTGGTGTCCTTCTTTGTCTCTTAAAATATTCTTCATTTTAAGGTCTACTTTGTCTGATAAGAGTATTGATACTCCAGTTTTCTTTTGATTCCCTTTTGCATGGAATATTATCTTCCATCTTCTCACTTTCAATTTGTATGCATCCCTGGAAGTGAAGTGGGTCTCTTGAAGACAGCATATATATAGATCCTGTTTTTGTATCCATTCAGCCAGTCTATGTATTTTGGTTGGGGCATTTAGCTCATTCACATTTAAGGTAATTATTGATATGTATGTTCTTATTGCCATTTTATAACTGTTTGGGATTTGTTTTTGTTGCTTTTTTTCTTCCCATCTTCTCTTATTCTCTCCTCTTGTGGTTTGATGACTATCTTTTGTATTGTATTCGAGTTGATTTTTCTTATTTGTTTGTGTATAAATTATAGATTTTTTGTTTGCGGTTGTCCTGAAGTTTTGATATAGGAGTATTATATCAACTTGTTTTAAGCTGTTGGTCTCTTAAAGCAAATGCCTCTCCAGTGTCCTGCATTTGTACCATCCTTTTCTCAGGAATTCTGATTTCGGTAGCATAATTTTGTGTGGATGATTTCCTATCTTTCCTGTATATATGCCTTTACTGGTTATTCTTGTCCTTTGTGGTATTTTTGTTTCTGGTGGTGACCTTTTGTTTCTGCCTAGAAATATTCTTTTAGTATTTGTTGTAAAGCTGGTTTAGTGTTGCTGAATTCTCCTAGCTTTTGCTTATGTGTAAAGCTTTTGATTTCTCCTTCAAACCTGAATGAGAGCCTTGCTGGGTAAAGTAATCTTGGTTGGAGGTTTTTTCCTTTCATCACATTAAGTATATCATGGCACTGCCTTCTGTCTTTCAGAGTTTCTGCTGAAAAATCTGCCAATAACCTTATCAGGGTTCCCTTGTATGTTATTTGTTTCTTTTCTCTAGGTGCTTTCAATATTTTCTCTTTGTCTTTAATTTTGGGCAGTTTGATTAATATATGTCTTGGGGCATTCCTTCTTGGGATTATTTTATATGGTACTCATTGTGCTTCCTGGTTCCTTTCCCATGTTAGGGAAGTTTTCAGCTATTATCTCTTGGAATATTTTTTCTGTCCACTTCTCTTTCTCTTCTGGCATCCCTATAATATGGATGTTGGTGAATTTCACATTTTACCAGAGTTCTCTGAAATTCTCTTCATTTCTTTTCAATCTTTTTTTCTCTTTTCTGTTCCACATCAGTGATTTCCACTAGTCTGTCCTCCACCTCACTTATTTTTTCTTCTGCCTGCTGTATTCTGCTGCTGGTTGCTTCTAGTGAATTTTTTAATTTCAGTTATTCTATGTTGCATCTCTGCTTGCTTAAGTTTAACATCTTGTATTTCTTTGCTCATTGTTTGCTGTTAATTATGAGTGTCTGCCTCCAGTTTATCCAATGTCTTGCACCATCTTCAGCATCATCAGTCTAAAGTCTTTTTCCTGGAAGCTGATAATCTCCAGGTCACTTAGCATTTTTCTGGACTTTTTTCTTTGTCCCTTATCTGAGTTATAGTTTTCTGCCTTTTTATTTTGATAGGTTTTTGATATGGTGTCCTTTTTGCTGGCAATAGATTTGTAGCCTCTCTTACTTCTGGTGTCTGCGCCCCTTGTGGCTGAAGTTGGTACAGGACTTGCTGTAGGCTTCCTGATGGGAGGGACTGGTGCCTGCCCACTGGTAGGTGGGGCTTTTTCCTATTTCTCTGGTGGGTGGGGCTTTGTCTCTGGGTGAGATTACAGGTGGTTTTTAGGCCTTTTTACTGATGGGTGGGGCTGTGATCCTACCTGGATTATTGTTTGGCCTGGGGCTTTTCAGCACTGATGGGTGGGGCTAGATTTTCCCAAAATTGCCATCTCCAGAGAAATACATGCTGATGAATATTCCCAAGAGCTTTGCTTCCAATATCCTTCCCCCACAAGGAAACACAGTCACTTCTGTTTCCCAGGAGATCCTCCAAGAATGGTGGTCAGGTCCAATCCAGATTCCTATGGAGCCTCTGCTTTGCTCTGGGACCCAGGCACATGAAAGTCTGTGTGTGCCTTTCAAGAATGGGGTCTCCATTTACCCCAGTCCTGTGGAGCTCCTGTGCACAAGCCCCACTGGCCTTCAATGCCAGATGCTCCAGGGGCTCTTTCTCCCAATGCCAGATCCCCAGGAGTGGGGATTTGATGTGGGGCTCAGAACTCTCACTCCTGTAGGTGAGTCTTTGTGATACAGTTACTTTCCAGTCTGTGGGCTTCCCACCCAGGAGATATGGTTATATCACGTAATCTCCCCTCCTACCTTTTGATGTGGCCCCCTCTTTGTCTTTTGGAGTAGGATATCTTTTTGAAAGTTTCCAGTCCGTTTGGTTGAAGGTTGTTCAGCATTTGGTTGTAATTAAGTGTTTCTTTCTCTTATTCTTTGGAAGAATGTGATAAGGATTGGTCTTAATTTTTCTGTAAATGATTGGTAGAATTCATCAGTGAAGTCATTTGTTCCTCAGTTTGGTTGTTGTTGTTTTAGGTGTTGTTAATTCTATCTCTTTATATGTTACAGATCTGTTGAGATTTTCTATTTCCTTTTGAGTCAGTTTTGGTAGCATATGTTTTTCTAGGAATTTGCCCATTTCATCTAGATTATCTAGGTTTTTTTTTTTTGTTTTTTTTTTTTTGTCTTTTTGCCTTTTCTAGGGCCATTCCCACAGTACATGTAGGTTCTCAGGCTAGGGGTCTAATCGGAGCTGTAGCTGCTGGCCTATGCCAGAGCCACAGCAATGCCAGATCCAAGCTGCGTCTGTGACCTACGCCACAGCTCATGGCAATGCAGGGTCCTTAACCCACTGAGCAAGGGCAGAGATCAAACCCGCAACCTCATGGTTCCTAGTCGGATTTGTTAACCTCTGCACCATGATGGGAACTTCAAGATTATCTAGTTTTTTTTGCTGTACAGTTGTTCATTGTGTTCTTACAATCCTTTTTCTTTCATAACGTTGGTAGTAATGTCTGCAGTTTCACTTCTGACTTTGGCTATATACTACTCTATTTTTTTGTCAGTCTAGCCAAAGTTTTGTCAATTTTGTTGATATTTTCAAGGAACCAACTTTTTGTTTGGTTGATTCTATTATTTTTCCATACTCTATTTTATTTATCTCTGCTTTATGTTTCAGAGTAGAATTTCTTTCCATCTTCTATTTTGGCTTTAGTTTGCTCTTCTCCTTTTAGTTCTTTAGAGTATAAAATTAGGTTATTGATTTCAGATCTTTCTTATGTTTTAATGTAGACGTTTACAACTCTACATTTCCTCTGGAATATTGTTTTCTCATTAATTTCGGTATGTAGTGTTTTTATCTTCATCCATATCAAGGTATACATTTCCCTTGTAGTACTTTTTTTCATTGATTGGTTATTTAAAACTATGCTTTTTAATTTTCAAATATTTGTGAATTTCCCATTTTTCTTCTGTTACTGATTTCTATCTTCATTTCACTGTGTGTATCAGAGATGATGCTTGTAGGATTTCATTATTTTTAATCTATTAAGATTTCTTTTGTGGTCTAACATAGGATCTATCTTGAAGAATGTTCCATGAGGGGTATGTGTATCTGCTATTTTGGGGAGAATGTTCTTTATATGTCTGTTAGGTCCACTTGGTTTGTAGTTGTTGTTCAGGTCCTGCATTTTCTTATTGATCTTCTGCCTTGATAGTCAATCCATTAGACACCTTATGTCAGTATTTCAGGTAGCCCTTAGACAAGTTAAAAAAGACAAACACAGTCTTTGAGAATAGGGTGTGTTCTGCTCCCTCTGTGACCAGAGGCTAAAGTCCCCTGCTGTGAACATGGGCTGCTGTATTCAAAACTGTTGCTGAGTTGAGAAGCTGGAAGAAAGGACAAGTAGAAATGCTGCACTACTTTCCTACTGTTTGTAAATTGCCTCTTTCTTGACTCAGTATTGCTGAAAACCTTTGTCTACTTTCCAGAGTCCTGACAAACTTGACTGACAGTTTTTGCTTTGTTTTTCTTTCTTTTCCGTGGCCTCTGAAGCTACATACTCTGCTATTTTCACTGACATCACTCCCCACCCTACCCCCACTTAAAATTTTGAAAGTGAAACTTTGTATATCCACATAAGATTTCCAGTTTCTTTTGAAGAATTAGACAATCTGTCAATACTGGGCTCATAGTTCCACATATTAAAAACTGCCTAATGAGTAACGGTTTCTGTGTTTCAAGTAAGACATTCCTTCTTCAATTTCCGCACACTGTTCTTTTGGACACTTAATCATTTAAGTTCCTCCATCCATTTTGATTTTTTTTTTTTTTTTTTGCTTTTTTGGGCCATACCTGTGGCATATGGGAATTCCCAGGCTAGGGGTTGAGCCATGGTCACAGCAACACAGCTCATGGCAACATCAGGTCCTTAACCCACTGAGTGAGGCCAGGGATCAAACTTGCATCCTCATGGAAACTAGTCAGGTTTGTTACATGCTGAGCCACAACAGGAACTCCATCTATTTTTTTTTTCTTTTTAGGGCTGCACATGCAGCATAGGGAGGTTCTCAGGCTAAGGGTCTTATTGGAGCTACAGCTGCTGGCCTATGCCACAGCCATAGCCATAGCAGCACAGGACCCAAGTCATGTCTGTGACCCACAACATAGTTCACAGCAATGCCATATCCTTAAGCCACCAAGCGAGGCCAGGGATCGAACCTGCAGCCTCATGGTTATTAGTCAGATTCATTGCCACTGCACCTCAACAGGAACTCCATCCATTTTAATTTTTGATCTCTTAAGTAATAAAATAGTAACTAATAGCCCAGGCATTGAGCCAGACAAAATTGGATTTAATAGGGTTTTGAATTTCATCAAATGATTTGTAGCACCTATTGAAATAATCTTGTGATTGCCTTTATTAATTTATTCATGTGGTTATATCAACAGATTTTTTTTTAAATGTTAAATCATTTATCCATTCCTGGAATAAACCTTACTCGGTCATCCTAAATTAATCTCTTGATGCAATTCTGTTATTAGTTGCTTAAATTTTTACTTAGGCTGTTTGTATCTTATTAATTAGTGAGATTGGTCTGTTATTACCTTTTTTGCTTTATATTTGTCGTCTTGGTATCAGGATTATAATAGATTTATAAAATAATTTAAGAAACTTGGAGTTCCCGTCGTGGCGCAGTGGTTAACGAATCTGACTAGGAACCATGAGGTTGCGGGTTCAGTCCCTGCCCTTGCTCAGTGGGTTAACGATCCGGCGTTGCCGTGAGCTGTGGTGTAGGTTGCAGACGCGGCTCGGATCCCACGTTGCTGTGGCTCTGGCGTAGGCCGGTGGCTACAGCTCCGATTCAACCCCTAGCCTGGGAACCTCCATATGCCGCGGGAGCGGCCCAAGAAATAGCAACAACAACAACAACAAAAAAAAGACAAAAGACAAAAAAAAAAAAAAAAAAAAAAAAAAAAAAAAAAAAGAAACTTACTTCCTTTTTCTGTGTTCTGGAAAGTTTACATATGAACTATCTATTCTTCAAGCTTTGCTAAAACTAACCTATAGAATCTCGTGGTCTGGTTCCTTGGAGTCGGAGGTTATGGTTGTACTATGTAGATCTTTTATAGGATTTCCACTTGAATCTATGATTATTAGTCTACTTACATTTTGTCTCTCTACTTGAAAAAATTTTTAATAATTTGACTTAGAAAAATATTTCATTTCATCTCAGATTTAAAATGTATTGAGAATGAAGTATTTTCTTACAATATCATTTCAATATTCTCTATATAAGTTTATATTTCCTTATTTCCAATATTGAGTCCTCTTTCTTTCTTGGTTATTCAGTTATACCTTCTTTCTAAAATTTTGTTCAGTGTTTCTTTCAACAGCCTTTTTAAAGAAATACTTCTCTCATTTATTAATTCTGTTGTAGGTCATTTTGGGGTATTAAGTCCATAATAAAATAGACAATGAGTTTACAGTTCTGTGCTTCTCTAATTTGTAATATCTGACTCTGTGTAGACTCCCAAGACTACTAAAATTTGGGTGTATATCCATTATGTGCAAATGGGTCAGTAGGGAGGCAAGTTGACTCTCTTTCACCCTTTATCATTAATATTCTTTACCCTGTTTATTTATTGCTATGTGAGTTAACTGAATTGAAAGCAACTTTGAACTGATTTTAAGCTGTCATTCTTGGTTATACTTAAACCCAATTAATAATCTGTGGTTTTGGGGGAAAGTTCAAGGTGGCAGAAGAGTAAGACGTGGTGCTCACCTTCTCCCACAAACACATCAAAAAAAAATATCTACATGTAGAATAGTTCATACAGAACATTTATTGAATGCTGGCAGAAGACCTTAAACCTCCAAAGCAGGCAAGAAATGCTCCGCATAACTGGGTTGAACAAAAGGAAAAAAACAGAGAGAGAAGGAATGAGGATGGGACTGTCACTCCTGAGAGGGAGCTGTTAAAGAAGAAAGGAACCCACACCCTGGGAAGCTAGCTAACCAATGGGGAGATCAGCTGAGGTGGAGGGACCTCAAAGTTGCAGAGAAAATCACAGCAGCTGAACTGAGGAGACAAAAGCAGAGTGAGAGCCACACAGATCATCTGAACCACTGCCCAAGACATCACAACCTAAGACACTTGGATGGTGGCTGGGCACTGAGATTCAGGCTCCAGAGGTTAGTTCCAGGGAGAGGACTAGGGTTGGCTGTGTGGAGACAGCTCAAGGGGCTGGAGAGCTGAATGCCATGGGCTGGGGAGCAGAATGACAGAGCTGAGGGAACCTGGGAGGAGATCTGGCCCCACAGGAGAAGCAAGGTGCCATTGTTGGTGAGGGCAAGAGGAGGACAAGTGGACCACCATAGGACTATCTTTCCATATGCATGCATGGGCTCTTGGAGGGCAGGGTGCCTCTGGTGCAGGCTATGGGTGGTGAGGTGCCACTTCCTTGTGCTACAGGTGACTGGGCACCTCTTCTGCCAGCTATGGGTGGCCAGGCACCTCTTGTGTGGCCTAAGGGCAGTGGGGGGGCTAAATGAGGCATGCCACCTCTTGCATGCTCTGTGGGCATTGAGGAAAAACCACAGCAGTCATCAGAGAGGGATCCGTGAACAGGCACTACCTGTATCCTGGTCACACCAGAGGTTAGCAAAGAAGAGGGAACTGCAACCTAGCACCACCCATTGTTGTTCTCACTCCCCTGGGAACACACCTGCCCTGAAACTGCCCATGCTCACTATCACTTCACAGGGCCCTGCTACTAGGAGCAGCCTAAGCCACCTTCCTGCAGGTCCTTGCCATTGTTAAGGGCCCAGCAAACAAGCATGGGCTACTAGCCCTGACCATTGCCTCCATCTCCCTGGAAGCACAGCAGCACCCTAAAAATAAAAAGTAAGCCCTAACAAAATACCCAGGGGTACTCACTAAGACCAGAGTAGTTGTTTTACCTAAAAACTCACAGAATAAGAAAACTGCACACAAAATGAAGAAGCTCTGGAACCATTCCCAATTAAAAGATCAGGAAAATTCACCTTAAGGAAAAAATAATGAAACAGACACCTGCAATCTGACAGACATTGAGTTCAAAAAGGAAATTGTGAAAATACTGAAGGAATTAAGAGTGGATATGAAGGAATTAAGAGCAAACATGAACAGTAATGCAGATTATGTTAGAAAGGAACTAGAAAATATAAGGAGGAGCCAAGAAAAAATAGAAAATTCATTTGCAGAGATGCAAGCTGAGTTAAAGACCTTGAAGAGCAGAATAAATAATGCAGAGGAACAAATTAGTGACTTGGAAGATAGAATAATGGAAATTGCCTCATCAGGACAGTAGACAGAAAACCAAAAGAAAAAACATGAAAGCAATATAAGAGATCTATGAGATAATACAAAGCTGGTCAATCTATGCATAATAGGGATTCTAGAAGGAGAAGAAAAAGAAAAGGGGATTGAAAATATATTTGAAGAAATTATGGATGAAAACTTTCCAAATCTAAAGGAAATAGATATCAAGATACAGGAAGCACAGAGGGCCCCAAACAAATCGAACTCAGGCCCACACTAAGACATATTACATTAAACATGGCAATATGACATTAAACATGGCAAAAGTTAAAGAGAAAATTCTAAAGGCAGCAAGAGAAAAACAGAGTTAATTATAAGGGAACCCCCATAAGGCTATCAGCTGATTTCTCTACAGAAACACTATAGGCCAGAAGAGAATGGCCAGATATATTCAAAGTTCTAAAAGGGAAAAATTTGCAGCCTAGAATACTCTACCCAGCAAGACTATCATTTAAAATAGAAGGAGAGGAGTTCCTGTCGTGGCGCGGTGGTTAACGAATCCGACTAGGAACCATGAGGTTGCAGGTTCGGTCCCAGCCCTTGCTCAGTGGGTTAACGATCCGGCATTGCCATGAACTGTGATGTAGGTTGCAGACGTGGCTTGGATCCTGCGTTGCTGTGGCTCTGGCGTAGGCCGGTGGCTACAGCTCCTATTCGACCCCTAGCCTGGGAACCTCCACATGCCACAGGAGCGGCCTAAGAAATAGCAAAAAGACAAAAAAATAAAAATTAAAATTAAAAAAAATCTAAAAAAAATAAAAATAAAAAAATAAAAAAGAAGTAAGAAAAAGTAGGATGGAGAAAATCACCTTAGGGCAAGGGACACATATAATTTGAAAGTGAGGGGATGGAGAAAGATATTTCATGCAGTGGAAAACACAGGAAAGCAGGGGTTGCAATACTCATATCAGACAAAATCAACTTTAAAATGAAGGCCATAGGAGTTCCCGTCATGGCACAGTGGTTAATGAATCCTACTAGGAACCATGAGGTTGTGGGTTCGATCCCTGGCCTTGCTCAGTGGGTTAAGTATCTGGCATTGCTTTGAGCTGTGGTGTAGGTTGTGGACGTGGCTAAGATCCCGCATTGCTGTGACTCTGGCGTAGGCCAGCAGCTACAGCTCCGATTAGACCCCTAGCCTGGGAATCTCCATATGCCACGGGTGCGGCCCTAGAAAAGACAAAAAGACAAAATAAATAAAAATAAGAAATAAAATGAAGGCCATAAATAAAGACAAAGAAGATGACTATTTAATGATAAAATGGTCCATTCAAGAAGAGGATCTTACAATCATCAATATATATCCCCCTAATATAGGAGTGCCCAGATACATAAAACAAGTGCTAACAGACATAAAAGGAGAAATTGATGGGAGTACAATAATAGTAGGAGACTTTAATACCCCACTCACATCACTGGACAGATCCTCTAGACAGAAAATCAATAAGGCAGCAGATCATAAATGACACAATAGAAAACTTAGACTTAGTTGACATTTTCAGGACATTACATCCAAAAAAATCAGAATAAACATTCTTTTCAAGTGCACATGGAACATTCTCAAGGATTGACCACATCATGGGACACAAAACTAACCTCAACAAATTTAAAAATAAATAAATTATTTCAAGTGTCTTCTCTGATCACAATAGCATGAAGGTAGAAATCAACCACAGGAAAAGAATGATAAAAAAACTAACTACATGGAGACTAATCAACATGCTACTAAAAAACCAATGGGTCAATGAGGAAATCAAAACAGAAATTAAAAAATACCTTGGGACAAATGGTAATGAAAACACAACTCTTCAAAATCTATGGGATGCCACAAAAGCAGTGCTCAGAGGGAAGTTCATAGCAATATAGGCCTTCCTCAAAAAAGAAGAAAAATCTCAAATTGACAACTTAACCCACCACCTAAAAGAATCAGAAAAAGAAGAACAAACAAAACCTAAAGTCAGCAAAAGGAAGGAAATCATAAAGATCAGAGAGGAAATCAATAAAATAGAGATTCAAAAAACAATAGAAAAAAAAAAGAGTTGGTTTTTTTGAGAGGGTAAACAAAATTGACAAACCTCTGGCCAGAAGAGGATCTTACCAAGGAGAGAATTAACTCAAATAATCAAAATAAGAACTGAAAAAGGAGAACTCTCAACAGAGACTGCAGAAGTACAAAAAACCATGAGAATACTATGAACAATTATATGCCAACAAATTTGACAACCTAGAAGAAATGGACAACTTTCTAGAGACATACAGCCTGCTGAAGCTGAATCAAGAAGAAAGGGATCAATTGAACAGACCAAGCACTAGAAATGAAATTGAATGTATAATAAAAACACTCTCTACAAACAAAAGTCCAAGACCAGATGGCTTCATAGGCGAATTCTACCAAACATGCAAAGAAGTACTTACACTTGCCCTTAAACTTTTCTAAAAGGTTGAAGAAGGAACACTCTCAAAGACATTCTATGAAGCCACCATCACCCTATATCAAAACCAGATAAAGATACTACCAAAAAAGAAAATTATAGGCCAATATCTCTGATGAATACAGATGCAAAAATTCTCAACAAAATTTTTGCCGATTGAATCCAAGGACATATAAAAAAGATCATACACCACGACCAAGCGGGATTCATCCCTGGTTCACAAGGATGGTTCAACATATGCAAATTAATCAATGTCATAAATCACATTAACAAAAGGAAATACACAATCATACAGAAAAAGCATTTGACAAAGTCCAACATTCATTCATGATAAAAACTCTTACTAAAATGTGTATACAGGGAACATAGCTTAACATAATAAAAGCCATTTTTGACAAACCCACAGCAAATATAATACTCAATGGAGAAAAATTAAAAGCCTTCCTGGTAAAATCTGGAACAAGACAATGATGCTTATTCTCACCACTTTTATTCAACATAGTATTGGAAGTCCTAGTCACAGCAATCCACAAAGAAATAAAAGGTATCCAGATTGGAAGAGAAGAGGTAATTTTGTCACTCTATGCAGGTGACATGATACTATATATAGAAAACCCTAAAGACTCTACACAAAAGCTCGAACTGATCAACAAATTCAGCCAAGTAGCAGGATACAAGATTAACATTCAGACATTGGTTGCATTTCTGTATACTAACAATGAAATATTTGAAAAGAAATATAATTATACAATACCTTTAAAAATCACACCCCAAAAATTAAATACCTAGAAATAAAGGAGGTGAAAGACTCATATGCTGAGAACTATAAAACATTAATCAAGGAAATTAAGAGGATTCAAAGAAATTGAGATATTCCATGCTCCTGGATTGGAAGAATCAATATTGTTAAAATGGCCATACTACCCAAAGCAATCTACAGATTCAGTGCAATCCCTATCAAATTACCCATGACATTTTTCATAGAACTAAAACAAACAATCTAATAATTTATTTGGAACCATAAAAGACCCAGAATTGCCAAAGCAACCCTGAGGAACAAAGCAGGAGGAGTAACTCTCCCAGACTTCAGACAATATTACAAAGGTACAGTAATCAAGACTCTACTGTTACCAAAACAGACATACAGACCAATGGAACAGAATAGAGAACCCATAAATAAACCCTGACACTTATAGTCAATTAATATTTGACAAAGGAGGCAAGAATATAAAATAGGAAACTGTCTTTTCAGGAAGTGGTGCTTGGAAAACTGGACTGCTGCATTTAAATCAGTGAAACTAGAACACTTTGTGGATTGCTGTGACCATGCACAAAAATAAATTAAAAATGGCTTAAAGACTTAAACATTAGACAAGACACCATCAAACTCCCAGAAAAGGACATACGTAAAAACATTCTCTGTCGCCAACCATACAAATGTTTTATTAGGTCATTCTCCCAAAGCAGTAGAAATAAAAATGAAAATAAATCAATGGGACATAAACAAACTTAAAAGCTTTTGCACAACAAAGGAAACAATTAAATAAAAACTTATGGAATCGGAGAAAATAATTTCAAATTATGAAACCAACAAGGGCTTAATCTCCAATATGTACAAACAACTCATACAACTCAACAACAAACAAAACAAACAACTGAATTGAAAAATGGGCAGAAGAATTAAATAGACATTTCTCCAAAGAAGACGTACATATGGCCAATAGGCACATGAAAAAATGCTTAACATCAATAATTACCAGAGAAATGCAAATCAAAACTACTATGAGGTACCACCTCACACAAGTCAGAATGGCCATTATTAATAAGTCCACAAATACCAAATGCTGGAGAGGGTGTGGAGAAAAGGGAACCTTCCTACACTGTTGGTGGGAGTGTAAATTGGTACAATCACTATGGAAAACAGTATGGAGGTACCTCAGAAAACTAAATAGAGAACTACAATATGACCTAGCAATCCCACTCTTGGGCATGTATCTGGACAAAACTGTAATTGAAAAAGGTACACACACCCCTATTTTCATTTCAGCTTTATTCACAATAGCCAAAACATGGAAACAACCTAAATGTCCATGGACAGATGAATGGATTAAGAAGATGTGGTATAAATACAAAATGGAATACTACTCAGCCATAAAAGAGAACAAAATAATGCCATTTGCAGCAACATGGATGGAACTGGAGACTCTCATCCTGAGTGAAGTAAATCAGAAAGAGAAAGACAAACACCATATGATATCACTTATATCTGGAATCTAATATATGGCACAAATGAACCTTTCCTCAGGAAATAAATGAACTCATGAACTTGGAGAACAGACTTTGATTGCCAAGGGGGAGGGGGAGGAAGTGGGATGGACAGGAAGTTTGTGGTTAGTAAATGCAAACTATTGCATTTGGAGTGGATAAGCAATGAGATCCTGCTGTATAACACAGGAACTATATCTTGTCACTTGTGGTCGAACAAGTGGAGGATAATGTGAGAAAAAATGTGTATATGTATATGTGTGTGCTTTTATATATATATAAACCTGGGTCACTTTGCTGTACAGCAGAAATTGACAGAACAATGTAAATCAACTATAATAGAAAAAAACAAAAAAATTAAAAAAAATAATCTGTGGTTTGGACTAGGGAAGATGATTTTCTCTTCTTTTTGCTTTGCTTTGTTATTTTTGATTGGTATCTGGAAATTACCTGTTCTTTAAACATGAGGCTAAGTGCTTAACATAATTATGTATTTCTTTTTTGTGTGTGTGTGTCTTTTTGCCATTTCTTGGGCCACTCCCGCGGCATATGGAGGTTCCCAGGCTAGGGGTCTAATCGGAGCTGTAGCTGCCAGCCTACACCAGAGCCACAGCAATGCCAGATCATTAACCCATTGAGCAAGGGCAGGGATTGAACCCGCAACCTCGTGGTTTCAAGTCGGATTCATTAACAACTGTGCCATGACGGGAACTCCAATTATGTATTCCTAAAAATATTTTTTATTAAATTATATTTCATCTACCATAAAGTTCACTGATTTAATATGTGAAATTCAGTGTTTTTTTTATATATTCAGAGTTTTGTAACCATCACCACAATCTAATTTTAGAATAGTTTCTTTTAACTTTTTATATAATGATTTTTACTTTTTTTCAATTAGAACTGGTTTACAGTTTTCTGTCAATTTTCTACTGTACGGCATGGTGACCCAGTTACACATACATGTATACATTCTTTTTTCTCATATTATCATGCACCATCATAAGAGACCAGATGTAGTTCCCAATCCCAACGCTACACAGCAGGATCTCATTGCTAATCTATTCCAAAGGCAAGAGTCTGCATCTATTAACCCCAAGCACCCCAGCCATCCCACTCCCTCCCTCTCCCCTTGGCAACCACAAGTCTATTCTCCAAGTCCATGATTTTCTTTTCTGTGGAAAGTTTTGTTTGTGCCTTATATTAGATTCCAGATATAAGTGATATCATTTGGTGTTTGTCTTTCTCTTTCTGATTTACTTCACTCAGGATGAGAGTCTCTAGTTCCATCCATGTTGCTGCAAATGGCATTATGTTGTTCTCTTTTATGGCTGAGTAGTATTCCATTTTGTATATATACCACATCTTCCTAATCCATTCATCTGTCCATGGACATTTAGGTTGTTTCCATGTCTTGGCTATTGTGAATAAAGCTGTAATGAACACGCGGGTGCAAGTGTCTTTAATTTCAGAATAATTTTAAATTCCAAAAAGAAATTCTGTACACGCTAGCAGTCATTCCCCATTCCTGCCCTCACCTCTTCCCCTCTTCACCTCAACCCTAGCCAATCAATGATCTATTTTTTGTGTTTATGGATTTGCCTATTCTGGACATTTCACATAAGTGGAATCATATAATATTCTCTACATCTGGATTCTCTCACTTAGCATAATGTTTTCAAAGTTTATCAACATTGTAGTCTATATCAATACTTCATTTTCTATTGGTTGTGATGATCATTGTACAACTATAAATGAAATAAAATTCATTGAGTAATAAAAAAGGAAAAAAGAAAAAAGATATTTACCAAGTCATAAAAAAACCTTCATTTTCTTTTTTAATGCCAAATAATTTCCATTATTTGGATATATCACATTTTGTTTATCCATTTGTCAGTTAATGGATATTTAAGTTATTTCTACTTTTTGGCTATTATGAATAATGCTGCTATCAACATTTGTGTGTAAGATTTTGTCTGGATACATATTTTAATTCTTTTTTGGTATTTACGTAGGAGTAGGATTGATGGGTCTTATGATAATTCTGTGTAATCTTTTGAGGAACTCCCATACTTTTCCAAAATGGCTACATAATTTTACAGTCCTACCAGCATTGTATGTAGGTACCACTTTCTCCACATCCTTGTCAGCACTTGGTATTATGGCTCTATTATTTTTAGCCATATATTAGTGTATATGAAGTGGTAAATCTTTGTGGTTGTGATTTGCATCTCCCTGATAGATAATGATGTTGAGGATCTTTCTATGTGCTTATTGGCCATTTGTATATCTTCTTTGGAGAAATGGCCATTCAGAATCTTTGCCCATTTTTAATTTAACAAGTAATTTAAATTTACTTATCTATTTATTGTTACAAGAATTTTTTAATACATTCTAGATATAAATCCCTTATGAAGTATATGACTTGTAAATATTTTCTCCCATGCTGTGTTTTTTTCTCTTTCTTGATGGTATCCTTTCAAATACAAAAGTTTAAAATTTTAATGAAGTACAATTTTTTCCTTTTTTGGTGTGCTTTTGGTGTCATATTTAAAAAACCATTGTCTAATCCTAGATCCCAAAGATTTATACCTATTGAAGAAACCCAGTAAATGCCATCTTCCAAATGAAAAGACTCAAAGCATCTGTGGTTTCCTATTCCTCAAAGAGCTTATAAATATTTTTTAATTTTAAAATATGAAATTTAGGTATTATAATATTATCATAGCACAGACTCTTCCTTTCTCCTTTTCCTCATTCCTCTCAGGTAAGCAGAGGAGATGTCTCTGGTGGGACTTTTGCTCTGGTGGGACTACTTTTCTAGTACTGGTGAGTGACTTGCCGATTGATAAGATTTCAATACAATTAGCAGTTATTATCTCTGATGACCTAGGGGAGGGAAGGGCTTTTTATGATTCTGACCTCTGGTTACATTCTCCTACTTATTAAAAATAAAAGTCTCCCACTTCTCAACCCTGGAAAGAAATGGTTTTTTTATTTCAAAAAAAATTTACCTAGCACTTACTATGTGTCAGGCAAGACGGATGCAATAGAAAACAAGACAGGTACAGCTTTTAACCTCAAGAACTTCATATTCTAGAAGGAACCTCTTATAAGAAAACAAGCAATTATAATAATGTATTAAGAGCTATGAAGGGAGAAGTACAAGCTGTTTTTGGTGTGTTTAGGTGAGGCACTGAACCCAAAGTTGAGAGATGGGGCGCATAATGAAAGAGGAGCATAATATGTAGTCAGTTTGTTGTTGGAGGACCTGCAGCTCCAGCATCTACTAGCTTGTCACTTTGGGCAAATTTCTTAGTCTTTACCACATTCAGTCTCTTCGTATTTGAAATGAGGATGATAATAGTACTCACATCATTAGTTTTCTATGAAAATAAATGTCAATACATATAAATAAATATAAATACATATAAATTGCTTAGCATAGTACCTCAGTAAACAATAAAAAATGGTAACTCATTATTATTCCAAAAGCCAAATTGTTATCAAGAGTTAAGAATTAAATGAAATGGTCAATGTCAGGGGAAGAATATTCCAGGCACAGAGAAGGCAGAATAAATCATGGAGAGTATGAATAACTAAAAGAAAGTCATTATGCTGTAATACTGGGTATGAGGGGGTTGGAGAAAAATAGGTGAGGCAGGAGAGGTAGACAGGCACCAGATCAAGGCAATGCTTGGTTTTATCCCATGAGTAAGTAGAGCTGTGATCAGAGCAGGGTGCTGACATGATCAGATTTGCATTTTAGGTCATTCTTGTAATTGAAAAGATGGATTGAAGGGTAAGGTTGGAGGTAGGAAGACTAATAAAACTCTGCTGCAGAGGCTTCAAACTTTTAAACAGCCAAGTAAAGATGGCACTATACTCTTCTTTCAGAAATCAATGCAAGACAAGAACAAAAAACACAAATGTAACTTCACTCTTCAAAAAAAGTGAAATCTATAACCCACAACCATAATATATGAGGAAGGGTCATTGAGAGCTGCTATGGTCAAACAAGAGAATGAGTAGATACAGAATGATGCTGCACCTGCTTATTTCAGGCAAAACTGGCAGAGAACAGTTTTCCAGAAGAGACACTACACCCCCGAGGGGGAAAAACCCCAACATTACCTTATTTGGAATGATGGGAATATGTCATTATTGACATGAGAAGAGTGAGAAGGAAATGGAAATATATAAATTTAGTAACTGCTGACTTTATGGAGTAATAGATACTGCCCAATGAAATAGATGATTAAACATATTATAAATTTATAATTATCACACAGACATACTTATGAATGTGAAAATAAAGTATGTGAAGAGACATTCACTGCAACATCATTTGTAAAAGCAAACAATTGGAAATAGTATAAATACAATGTATAGTATAGAGTACAGCTATTATAAAGAATGACTCTATGTATACTTAGATAGAATGATCTCCAAGATGTATTATTAAGTGGCAAAACAAGGTACAGAACAGAGTGAACAGAACAAGGACAGAAACCAACATATATACATATATGCTTGTGTGTGTATATGTGTGCGTGTGTGTGTATGTATACATATCTGAAATATATATATATATGTATATATGTGAAAGGATGCACATAAATTTGGTTCGTTTGATTTCCTCATATTAAGGAAATAATGTCATTGGGGGAATTCTGGGGTGGGAGGGAAATGTTTATTGTATACCTTTGGGATTTTTTTGAATTTTTTACCATTACTTTAAAAAATAAATTTTTCTTAAAAGAGGATATTGAAGTCACATATGTAAGAGATGATGGTAGCCTGGGCTAGAGAAATGGCAGTAGGGATGGAGAGAAGTAGATGGATTGGAAGTGTTATCAGTTGGAATGATGGGTATTGAGGAAGAAAGGGTCGAAGATGACATCTAGGTATCCTCCAGCTTAGGTGACTGGGGAGGTGGTGTGTCATTCCACAAGATGAGATACTCAGGTCCTTTGAAGTTCTGTCTCCAGGCTACATCACCTATTTTCATCTATAGAATTCCGTAACCTCATGCCTTTCTACCTCTTTACCCCTTCAGTTTTCACCTCTTTGAGAACAATTTTTACACCTTTTATAAACTCTAAATTACCAGGTGCCAACTAGACTTAATTCAAATACATACCCTTAAGTAATCATAGCCCTTAAAGAATCATAAATTTTAGATCAAATTAATCAGAAATTTATTATGGTCTCATCATTTTATTTTACCAATGAAGACCCTAAGACACATAGGCAACATGTGACAGATTTTTGTTACAAATTTACATACATTAGAGCATGAACTTAATGTATTTTCATCTCTCTTCTTTATATTTTTCTTTTTATATTTACATGTAGTTGACATACAATATTATATTAGTTGCAAGTGTACAAGATAGCGATTCAACATTTATATACATTGCAAATTGATCACCATAAGTCTAATGACTATTTGTCACCATGCAAATATATTACAATATTACTGACTCTGTCTCCAATGCTGTACGTTATATCCCTGTGACTTACTTTACAACAGCAAATTTGTACCCTTTAATCCCTATCACCTATTTTGCCAACCCCTCACTCCCTTCCCTTCTGGTGACCTCAAGTTTATTTTCTGAATCATGAATATGTTGTTTTGTTTCTTTTTTTAGATTCTACATAAAAGTGAAATCATATAGTATTTGTCTTTCTTTGTCTGGCTTATTTTTCCTAGAATAATATCTTCTAGGTCCATCCAGGTCACAAATGGCAAGATTTCATTCTTTTTGGTGGCTGAGTTATATGTTACTGTATAAATACCACATCTTTTTTTTTTAATACCACATCTTCTTTATCCATTCATCTATTGATGGATGCTTAGGTTGTTTCCATAACTTGGTCATTGTAAATAAGGCTGCTATGAACATTGGGGTGTATGTCTTTTCAAATTGGCATTTTCATTTTCTTTGTATAAATATCCAGAAGTGGAATTTTGCTAGATTGTATGGTAGCTCTACTTTTAGTTTTTTGAGGAACCTCCATACTATTTTCCATAGTGATTACACCAATTTACATTCCCACTAACAGTGTTCAAGGGTTCCTTTTTCTTCACATCTTTATCAACACTTGTTTTCTGTTTTCTTTTTGGTAATAGCCATTCCGACAGGTGTGAGGTGATACCCCGTTGTGGTTTTGATTTGGATTTCCCTGATGATTAGTGATGTTGGACATCTTTTCATGTGTCTATTGGATATATGTGTGTCTTGTATGGAAAAATATCTGTTCATATGGTAGAAATAGCTCATTCTTAAGCTGTGTCTCCATCTCTTTCCCACTTAAGAATGTGTGTTATAATTTAAATGAATGAGAGTAATTTTACCACCTCTAATCATGAATCTTTCTAATTCATTTTTAGTCTTAAATAATTTAATAATTTTTATACTTTTGGTAACAAATAGCATGCAACATACCTCTATCTTATATTATCTGATAAGAACACTGTAAACCAGCTATAATGGAAAAAAATAAAAATCTTTTTTTTTTTTTTTTTGTCTTTTTGCCATTTCTAGGGCCGCTCCCATGGCATATGGAGGTTCCCAGGCTAGGGGTCGAATCAGAGATATAGCTGCTGGCCTATGCCAGAGCCACAGCAACAAGGGATCCGAGCCACGGCTGCAACCTTCACCACAGCTCACGGCAACGCTGGATCCTTAACCCACTGAGCAAGGCCAGGGATCAAACCTGCAACCTCATGGTTCCTAGTCAGATTCATTAACCACTGAGCCACGATGGGAACTCCTAAAAATCATTTAAAATAAAAAAAAATAATGAAAAAAAATCTGTTCAGATCCTTTGCCCAATTTTTAATCAAACTGGGTTTTTTTTTTGTTTTTTTTTTTTGGCTATTGTGTGAATTCTTTTTATATTTTGGATATTAACCCCTTATGAGATATATAATTTGCAAATATCTTCTCATTAAGTTTTTTGTTTTATTGATGATTTCCTTGCTGTGCAAGAGCTTTTTAGTTTGATGTAGTTAAGTCTTTATTTTTGCTTTTGTTTACCTTGCCTGAAGAGACAGATCCAAAACAATATTGCAAAGACTGATGCTTGAGCATATTGCATATTTTCTTCTAGGAGTTTTATGGTTTCAAGCCCTACATTTAAAATTTTTAATTCATTTTGAGTTTATTTTTATATATAGTGTACGAAAGAGCCCCAGTTCCATTCTTTTGGAGGTACAGTTTTCCCAACACAATTTATTGAAGAGATTATATTTTCCCCACTGTATATTTTTGGCTCCATTGCTGTAAATTAATTTCCTATAAAAGTGTGTATTTATTTCCTGACTCTCTATTCTGTTCCATTCATCTCTGTGTCTATTTTTGTGCCAGTACTATATGGTTTTGATTCCTACAGCTTTGTAGCATAGTTTGAAATCAGGGAGCATGTTACCTCCAGCTTTCTTCTTTCTTAAGATTGCTATGGAAATTTGGGGTCTTTTGTGTTTCTGTACAAATTTAAGATTATTTGTTCCACTTCCATGAAAAATGTCATTTGTATTTTGATAGAGATTTCACTTAATCTGTAGGTTACTTTAGGCAATAGAGAAGTGTTAGCAATATTATTTCTTCTAATCCATGAGCATGACATATTTTTTCATTCATTTCTGTTCTCTTCAGTTTCTTTCATCAGTGTCTTACAGTTTTCAGAATTGGTTTAGGACTGATGAATTCTTTTAGTTTTTGCTTGTCTGAAAAGTTATTGCTCCTTCAATTCTAAATGATAATGTTGCTGGGTGGACTATCCTAGGTTGCAGAGTTTTCCCTTTCAGCACTTTGAATATACTATGCCATTCACTTCCGGACTGCAAAGCTTTTTTGTAGAAATGAGCTGATAGCCTTACAGAGATTCCCTTGTATATAACTCTTTTTTTCTTGCTGCCTCTAAAATTCTCTCTTTATCCTGAAGTTTGATTATTTATTTATTTATTTACTTTGCTTTTTAGGGCCTTACCTGAGGCATAAGGAGGTTCCCAGGTCAGGGGTCTAATCAGAGCTACAGCTGCCGGCCTGCACTACAGCCACAGCAATGCCAGATCTGAGCCACGCCAGTGATGTATACCAGAGCTCATGGCAATGCCGGATCCCCAACCCACTAAGTGGGGCCAGGGTTGAACCTGCAACCTCATGGTTCCTAGTTGGATTTGTTTCTGCAGCACCATGATGGGAACTCCAAGATTTGCCATTTTAATTATTATAAGTTTTGGGTCTATGTGGATTCATCTTCCTGTACCTGGATATAAGATTTTTTTTTAGGTTTGGAATATTTTTAGCTGTAAATCTTCTTTCTTCAAACACTTTTGATCCCCTTCTCTTTCTTTTCTCCTTCTGGAACCCCTACAATGCAAATGTTGGAACACTTGATGTTATCCCAGAGATATTTTAAATTGCTTTCATTTACTAAAATTAGTTTTTCTTTTTGCTGTTTTGTTTAGGTTATTTCCATTATTCTGTCTTCCAGATCATTTATGCATTCTTCTGTATCATTTATCTTCTACTCAATCCTTCTAGTGTGAATTTAGCATTTCTGACTTTGAATAATTTATTTTTGATTGGGTCATTTTATATTTTCTAGATCCTTGTTCAAATGGTAAGTGTTTAGGACAATTATTTTCCCTAATTCAGTTAACACTTTTATTACTAATGTTTTGAATCATTAATCTGACAAATTGTTTATTTCTGTTTCGTTGCCTTTTTTTTAGAGTTTTCACTTGTCTTTCAATTGAGAGTAGCTCCTCTGCCTTTTCATTCATTTAACTTTCTCTGCCTCTGTGAATTTAGGTGAAACTTACCTACCGTGGTCTTAAAGAGATATCCTAATGTGGGAGTGACCCTATACAGACTGCGTGCTGTTGGTGGGAGAGCTGGATTTGACATGGACAGTCATGTCTTTCCTCAGGGTGTACTGGCAGCTATTGCCTTGGTAGGAGGTGTGGCTAGAGATGGAGAGGCTAGAGTTGGCACCAGGTGTGAGGTAGGACTTGCTTTCAGCACAGTGGCCATTATCACTCTGTTCAGGGGCAGTATCTGATTGCCAATTGCTGAAGCAGAATCCCTGAGAGTCAGGCTCCAGCTGGCTCTGTTCCCCTTATGTGTGTGTGTTTTCCCTCTACTGGAACCTATGCCCCAGAGGAGGGGAGTGCTGAAGCAAGGGTTTCATGGGCATACAGAGGTCCCTTGCCATGCCTGTATAGGTGTCTGTGCTTCCACTTAGACACAGCTTTCACTGGAGTCTTTTCTCCAGTCCTGGCTGCCCCAGATCCAATGCCGCACTGTTGCGTGGACTAAGCAGGGCTGGGCTGGGCTTTCACTGGAGTCTTTTCTCCAGTCCTGGCTGCCCCAGATCCAATGCCGCACTGTTGCGTGGACTAAGCAGGGCTGGGCTGGGCTAGGGCTTGGGCAGGAAATTTTCAGTCACAGAGCAGACCTTTCTCTGCCCTGCCTGGATGGGCAAGACCCTTCCGTGTCTCACAGCTGTTCTTCACTAGCTTTTTTTGCAGATATATCAAACTACACATTTTCCTTGGATGGCACTCATGGCTTCCATGATTTGTAACTAGCCCTTGTTTCTGATTTCATTTCTGAATATAACTGCTGTTGCAGCCGTACTTGACTGGTCATCTTTCCCAAAATTCAAATGTGCCTTTCCACTAATGTGTATTAGTTCACTTTTTCCCTTCCATCTGAGAACATTTTTCTCTTGTTTATTTTTGTTGATGTTTTAGCCATCCTTCAGGAACCCTTCTTTTTCCCCCTCTCATATCTTTGAGTTTGTACCACCAAAGGAACAGTATTCTGAAGTTTTCATTTTAGCCGTGCTTGTGTTCATGTACTTTTCTCTTTACATGCAGAGACTGTATCTTTTTCATTTTGGTATACTCTACCAACTTTTTCTCTTTCCTAACTTTTGCATATTCTAGATGCTCAGAAGAAAAAAATTGGATTGAATTGAGGGTTTTTTGTGTCTCCACTGCAGAACTTCAGTGGTCTGGAACTGGTTTGAAAACTGAGATTAGAAATTAGAGGAATTAATTTATTTTTTTTATTTTATGTTTTTTTGTCTTTTTGCTATTTCTTGGGCCGCTCCGGCAGCATATGGAGGTTCTCAGGCTAGGTATCTAATTGGAGCTGTAGCCAGCGGCCTACGCCAGAGCCACAGCAACCCGGGATCCGAGCCACGTCTGCAACCTACACCACAGCTCACGGCAACGCTGGATCCTTAACCCACTGAGCAAGGGCAGGGACCGAACCCGAAACCTCATGGTTCCTAGTCGGATTCGTTAACCACTGCGCCATGACGGGAACTCAGAGGAATTAATTTATATATTTATGTAATAACAGAATAAAAGTACACTTGAGCGACTTCAACTTCTAAATGGCTTTCTTTGCATGTGACTTTTTTGTTGCAATTTTCTCATATCTATTTATTTTGCAATTTATTAAAACTGATGCACATTCTAAAAAGTGAAACATTTGTGCTTAATATGACCGATTTCCAAAGGGACTAAATTATAAATGCAAATAAACTTTTACTGGAGATACTAATACAAAATTTGAAACACTTAAAATGTATAAGAATGGAAGTTCCCACTGTGGCTCAGCAGGTTAAGAACATAACTAGGATCCATGAGGATGTGGTTTGATCCCTTGTCGCGCTCAGTCGGGTAAGGATCTTACGTTGCCATGAGCTGTGGTCACCGAAGTGAATTGGATCTGCCATTGCTGTAGTTGTGGCATAGGCTGGCAGCTGCAGCTCTGATTTGACTCCTAGCCTGGGAACTTACATATGCCGCAGGTCCAGCGCTAAGAAGAAAAAAAAAATGGAGAAGAGTATTTGGAAAAATATTTGAGTAGAAAAATTTGTTTTTTTACAATGAGTCACTTAGCTGATAAGGCTGTGATCTTTATGTGCACTACATTACGTCTTCCACAAGAGGGCAGCAGTGACCCATGATTGCACCAGACAACAGTGAAATGCTTTGCGATTATCCTTGGAGTACGGTTTCTAATGCAAAATTGTACTAAATGCATTTGCCATTAATTTTTAATATATATATATATATTTCGTTGGCTTTCTGGACGAGTTTAAATTAAGAGCTAATGTTAGTTGTTAAGTTTAGTAGACAAATTGTGTTATGCATTAGAATAATTTTCTTAGTTTTCAATTTCATTTCTCATTTCATGTATTCATGTATTAAGCTCTGTTCTAGGGGAGGCACTTTGTTTTTCCTGGGAATAGAAAGTTGAATGAGACATAGTCTGAGCTTTGTTTCATTAAGAAAAATTTGGGGGGGGATTCCCATACCAAATACAATAGGGGCTACAAATATGGACAAGAAGTAATAACATATAGAATGCATTGAATGCTTACAATGGGCTAGGCCCTGCTCTATGTGCTTTACTTCTGTTATCTCACTACAGACAACAGCTCTGGAAGTATTAGGCACTGGTATTTCTATTTTACAGGTGTAAATGGAAGCACAAAGAAGTTAAGTACCTCCTGCATAGTATTGCACAGCATTTGAACTTAGGCAGATCTTTTTTTTTTGCTCTTGGGGCTGCACCTGCAGCATATGGAGGTTCCCAGGCCAGGGGCTGGATTGGAGCTACAGCTGCTGGCCTCTGCCACAGCCACAGCCACAGCCACAGCAACGCAGGATCCAAACTGCTCTTGTGACCTACACCACAGCTCATGGCAACACCCCATCCTTAGTCCAACATGAGGCCAGGGATTGAACCCTCATCCTCATGGATACTAGTTGGATTCATTTCCCCTGTGCCACAAGGGGAACTCCTGAACTTAGGCAGTTTTAATACAACACCTGGATTCTTCAACATTGTGCTACTAAACTATTTCCCGCAATAAGCTCTGTTCTCAGAAAGCAATCACTTATGGAGAAATGAGACATCCTGGGGAAATAAATAGCATCAAGTGAATTAAGTGCTTCCTCTTGAGGTCTGTGAGAGAGTGTCAATAAAGGAACTCTTTCTCACCTGGATTCTGAACAATTTAAGGAATAAGACAAAAGAGTTGGGATATGGGGTCAAAATATCACCTTTATTACTGATAGAAGCCAAATTGGAGGATTTGGCTTTAGATCTGTTAGCCAAATGGGCTTGTTGATCCTGAGCCACAGAATTAGTAGGTTCCTCCCTCACCCACTGTGAAGGGAAGCCCAGGCTTAGGGTACACCTCATCCCCTCCATCCAGTGCTGACCCCCAGTAGGGCAGAATCCCAGGATGAGCGGTGAAATGTGTCCACTCTAAATACCTCACATACCTCAAAAAGAAGGCAGGCTCTGAGCCAAGCAAGCCTAATTTATTCTTTCCCAATTTTCCAATCAGATTAATCACTCCATCTCCTTGGAGCAGTGAGATGCCAGTAATTACAGTGAATGAGTTTTTTTTCTGGGAAGGAAATATCAGAAGCAGTGGAGATGCATACCTTTCTAATATTTGCTAGCTCCTGCCAGATATTTATTAGCTAATTTTTTTTTGAGAAGGTCATTGTGGTAGATAGGATAATGCCCCCCCCCAATATGTCTACATCCCAATCCCCGAACCTGTGACAGTTGGATTACATGTCAAAAGGGAATAAAGATGCAGATGGAATTAAGTTTGCTAATCAGCTGATTATAAAATAGGAGATTATCCTGGATTATCCAGGTGCGATACAGACTAAATGTGTTCCTCCAAAATCCATATGTTGAAGCTTTAACCACTAATGTGATGGTATTTGGAGGTGGGGCCTTCAGGAGGGAATTGGTTTTGGAAGAGGCTGTGAGGGTGAGTCCCTTGTGGTGGGTAAATGCCCTTCTAAGAAGAGGAATCTCTCTGTCCACGAACACGCATGGAAGAAAGGCCCTGGAGCATAAAGCGAGAAGGCAGCCATTGGCAAGCCACAAAGTGGTCTCTTAGAGGAGCTCACCCATGCTGACCCCTGATTTTAGGCTTCAAGCCTCTAGAATTGTTTGCGTCACACGGTCTGTGGCATTTTCAATAGTAGCCTGAGCTGACTAAGATATGGTGGGTACAATGCAATCACCCCTAAAAGTGAAAGAGTCACAGAGATGGCAGTATGATGAAGACCAGGCTCCCCAAAGCATGAGATAACTTATGACAAAATAGTGTTTGATGAATGTGGGACTCCTGGTCCAGAAGAGGGTATGTGTGGAACAGAGGGAGTAAACTCAGTGAATCAAGAAGCGGGATCTCCACAGCTGCACTCCCTACCTAAGGCCCCATGAGATGAGACAGAGCCTGTATGACAAAGTTATAGCCACTCAAGGTTGATGCTACTCCCTCTGTTTCCCTTATGATGTGTCTCGGCATTTAGTAAAGGCATACATGTCCAGTCTTTCTCAGCTGTGCTGCTGGAAAGATGGGGTAGAAAAAGCACACGGTAGAGAGCTCAATGCAAAGTTGTGCAACTTTATAACCTAGAAGCAAATATGATGATGGCATTAGACCTCTGCGAGGAGACTCAAAGGGGAGGGAAGAGTCTCAGTCAAGGTCAGGAAGTGTAATCTAGTTCCTTTCTCCATTTGAAGTGTCCTTGGAGTGTCTGACTTCATCATCATCTATAAAGCTGCATTTCCTTTTAAGAAGTTAAGGTTGTGTACGTTTCCTTTGTGGTGCAGTGAGTTAGGAATCTGACTGCAGTGGATCAGGTCACTGGAGAGGCACGTGTTCGATCCCCAGCCCAGTGCAATGTATTAAAAAAATGGCACTGCCGCAGCTGTGGCTCTGATTCAATCCCTGGCCCAGGAACTTCCATAAGCTGCAGGTATGACCTTAAAAAAAAAAAAAAAGTCAAGGCCATATATGTCCATTTGTCCTACTTACATATATTCCCAAGAGCCTGGGCCATGGGAGTAGGCCAGTTAAGAAAGCCTTGAGGACAAGCATGCTTTCCCACCAAGAAGAGAGCTTGAAAGATAAGTCACTACAATCATGGTAGATTTTATTTGATATATCCATTGCTTATTTGGTGACTCTATATTAGGTACTAAACAGTGCACTAGGTAGTTGTTAGACATTAAAAAAATAAACAAATAGTCCTTGTCCTTAAGGAGCTCAACGTGTTCTTGGGGTAAAAAAAAGACAGGTAAATGAGTTATTAGAACACAGTATGATATAAGTGAAAACCAAAGATGCTAATAAGAGGCAATCTCCCATGGGCCCTGAGCATCCCTGTGTGCTTCTCCTGGATGTGCCAAGAGCACAACACCTGAGCTCCCTTTATGTGGACCGTTTCTTGCAGTTGGGTTTGTACAAGCCATCTTGAGAATAAGGTAATGTCTCCTGAGGCAAAGAATCGTCTTGCTTACCTCTCACTGTAAAAGTGGTGCTCCAACTGCAGTGTTTCTCTCTTGTGATGCAACCCACAGCATATGCAGACAACTCTCTAGACCCATTGGGGTTAACCCTGTGGGACTGGGAGAACCCAAGGAACTGGCACACGTGAAACTTTGGCTACTACTTTTGTCATAATGAAGTTCTTTGTCTCTGATGAAGGAGTCCTGTGTCTTCTGCCAGCACTGTGAAATAGTAACAAGCTAGCTTGTTAACATGTAAGCAGGGTACAATCCCAGACCCTTCACAATTTCTGACTGTCTGCTACCTTGGGGAAGTAACCTGAGACTTGAAGAATGAGTGTGGATTTTCTAGACTGACAGGAACCACATACACCATTCAGAGAACACTGAGTCAGGCAAGGCTGTCCTCTTAAGGCCTCAGGTTGCCTATTGATTTGAACCCACATAGATCTACTTGGTTCATTGGTTCCAGTCTCAGAAAAATTAAGTTTGAATATTCTCTTTGCAGGGGCTCTTTAATGTTTCCTGGCTCTTAGTGTAAAGGAGACGGTGTCAGCAAAAAGAAAGCTTACGCATTCTCCGACTTCAGCATGAACCATAATCTGAAGAGCGTGTGTGTGTGAGAGAGAGATTAAGAGAAAGATTGATTTAGCTAATTTGGTTTAGGTTTTGACTTCTTTTTGGCTCAGGTGTGCAGCAGCTTGATGTGGGATCTCAGTTCCCAGACCAGGGATCAAATGTAGGCTGCAGTGGTGAAAGCAAGTCCTAACCACTAGACCACCAGGGAACTCCTGGGTTTTGACTTGGATACTTTTTCTTAGCTTCTTTTATGTGAAAATTTACTGAACTTTTAGAATGAAGTGTATTTCAGGAAAGGTTATCATTTGTTTTCATTTCAGAAAACTAAGTCTTTTGTATGGTATTAAAAATATGGTGGCTTGCATTTGGGATCTTCTGGCTTTCTTTACCTACACTAGTTTGGTCTAGGTATTCCTTTATTTTTAGGGTTGCACCTGTGGCATATGTAACTTCTCAGGCTAGGGGTCGAATTGGAGCTGTAGCTGCTGGCCTACACCACAGTCACAGCAACACATGATGTGAGCCGTATCTGCAACCTACACCACAGCTCATAGCAATGCTGGATCCTTAACCCACTGAGTGAGGCTAGGGATCGAACCCTCATCCTCATAGATCCTATTTAGGTTCATTACCGCTGAGCCACAATAGGAGCTCCTGGTCTAGGTATTCTTATTCCTTTTTCCTCTTTTCTACTCAATTTTTTGTTTGTTTTTGACTGCCCCCACAGCATATGGAAGATCCTGGGTCAGGGGAATGAATCCAAGCTGTGGCTGTGACCTACCCAACTACTGCAGCAATGCTTGATCTATAACCCATGGCGCCAGGCTGGGGATCTAACACTTGCTTCCACAGTGACCCATGTAGTCAAATTCTTAACCCACTGTACCACAGCAGGAACTCCTCAGTTCTGCTCAGTTTTGATTGCACTCCCATAAGTTTCTCCTCACTCTTCTGCCCTTTCCTTCTTGGAGGACCTGAACTGATAAAGGGGTTCTGTCGAGTCCATGAGAAGATGCTAATTTCTGCTTTGTTTTCCCTATAAAATAGACCCCAATACCATACAAGGTTTTTTTTGTTTTTTTTTTGTTTGTTTGTTTGTTTGGTTTTTTTTGTCTTTTTGCATTTTATAGGGCCGCTCCAGTGGCATATGGAGATTCCCAGGCTAGGGGTCTAATTGGAGCCATAGCCACCAGCCTATGCCAGAGCCACAGCAACGCAGGATCTGGGCCGCGTCCGCAACCTACACTACAGCTCACAGCAACGCCAGATCCTCAACCCACTGAGCAAGGCCAGGGATCGAACACGCAACCTCATGGTTCCTAGTCGGATTCGTTAACCACTGTGCCATAAGGGGAACTACCAATACCATACAAGTTTTGTGCCTTAGTGGTTCACCTGCACACCCATTTTTGTTCTGTGGTTTGTAATCATACCTTGTCATCCAATTTTTAAACCAATGTTGTTTGTGGCTTTTGACTTAGCTATCTAGTTGCCCTTCTTGTTTTCATGTGAGAATTTGGAGAAATGGAAAAGTTATGCAGCCGCTACCCCTATGTTCCTGCAATCCATATTAAAATTCTTGTCAACTCTAACTGTTGATAGCATTAGCTGTATAGTGTACTATTAGATTAGTATAATCCTGCCACATGCTACACATGACTCATGTACCTGAGGCATTTGACAAGGTTGCTCCAGCTTTATGAAAACATCCCTTAAAAGGATCATTGTCCTTCTTGTATTTCGGCAATCTTCTGATCTTAATTTGATTTCTCCCTTGGAAGCAATCTTGCTGATTAGCTGAGATGACTAAATACCCTTGGTTGTTCTATTTCTCATGATAAATTATTTACATATTCAGTTCAGGTTAACCCTTATTTGGGCCCATTGTTTGTGCTGGGCACTGTGAGGTAGGTGCTAGAGAGAGAGTTGAATAAGCCATAGACCCTACCCTTGAAGGAGTTCACAGATACATTTGTTTGCTGATATTTGGCGTCTTTCCTTACCCCAGATGCAGTCAGACCCCTAAAAACAGCCTCAGATGCAGAGAAGGAACTTGGACTCTCTGACTAGTAAAGCCTTATAAAAATAACTAGTAAAATTTGGGGGAGGGAGTTCCTTTCGTGGCTCAGCGGGTTAAGTACCCAACTTGTCTCTGTGAGAACAAGGATTTGATCCCTGGCCTTGATTACTGGGTTAAAGATTGGAGTTGCTGTGAGCTGTGGTGTAGGTCGCAGATGCTTCTTGCATCCAGTGTTGCTGTTGCTGTGGTGTAGGCCAGCCCTGGCCTGGGAACTTTCATATGCCGAAGGTGCAGCCATTAAAAAATAAAGAAAAAAAATTTCTGGGAGGTAGAAAGAAACAAAAACTGGTCCTGAACCTTAGATGAATGTGGAAGATGAGACTCTGAGTAGTGATATTGAAAGTCACTGGTGTTTGTTTGTAATTTGTTATCTCAAAATGGAGTTGGATCAAGTCATTTAATGACCCAAGCTTTCCTAAGAGGTATGGTCAACCAGAGTAATTTTAATGGTCTGGGGAAAAAAGACCTCATAAGCCCAAATACATGCATGTCCAGAGGCTTCTGCAGGGAGCCATGCATAGTGCAGTGTCTAGGTCTATCGGAGCTCCTCCACTGACATGGAGCTGATGCAGTGGGATCCCCGGGAAGGAGGCAGAAGAGTACAGGACTACTGACTGAAGGTGAAACCAATGAGCTTTGCAAGTAGAGCTAGTTTAGCAATCTTCAGTCTCCTATATAACATTAACGCAGTTAGTGTGTGGGCTATATGATCAAGCATTTCACCCCTCATTATTTATGTTTTTAATATATCTTTGTGGTATTGTACATGTATGTGTGTGTGTGTGTATGCAATAGATTGAATGTTTATGTCTCTCCAAAATTCACATATTAAAACTCTAACCCCCAAGATGATGGTTTTAGAAGGTGGGGCCTCTGGGCGATGATAAGGCCATGAAGGTGAAGCCTCATGAAGGGGACTGGTGCCCTTTAGGGAGGCTCCAGAGACTCTTTGCCTCATCCACCACCTGAGGACAGAGTCTATGAGGAAGGGGGCTCCCACTCAGCAAACACTGATTCTTCTCACACTTTGATCTCAGACTTTCCAGACTCCAGAACTGTTAGAAATGGATTTCTATTGTTTATAAGCCACCCAGCTTATGGCGTTTTGTTACAACATCCGAACAGACTAAGGCTGTCTCTATAAAAGCTTTGTGGTAAGAGTGCATGTCCTATAGAGCAGTTAGACCTGTCATTCCCAGGAGGGCTGGGAAAGGAATTGAGAATATATGGTAGAGAAATAGTTCATGAAGCCATGGGGGGGGGTAGTCAATGAAAGAATTCACAGTTTATAGTACTGCATTTGTATTTAGATGATCCATTTAGGCTTCTTGATTATAGTTTTATCTTAAAACATAGTCCTTATGATTGATTTTGGACTTTTTTCTTGTGTGCGTTTTTTAGGGCTGCCTCTATGTCATATGGAAGTTCCCAGGCTAGGGGTTGAAATGGAGCTACAGCTGCCAGCCTATGCCACAGCAACGCAGGATCTGAGCTGTACCTGTGACCTACACCCCAATTCATGGCAACGCCAGATCCTTAGCCCACTGAGCGAGGCCAGGATCGAACCCACATCTTCATGGGGGCTAGTTGGATTAGTTTTTGCTGCGCCACAACAGGAACTCCCTAACAATTGACTTTGAAGCTCTTATCCTTACCTGGTACTATTCTTTCACAGCCCCTAGAGACAAGACAGTTTTGTTTGTTTGTCTTTGAGAATCCTGCTTTTTGTAGCTTAGGCCACAGAAGCATGCTACGTTGATGTTTTCAGAGAAAATTTTTCTAGTCTCCCAGATCCTTCTCTTAGGATTTAAGTAAAATTCACTTTTTTATTGTTATAAATGTTTGAACATACAAACCCTGAAGACTAGACATAGGTGAACAGAATTTTATGCTGTAATCAGTGAAACTTACAGTGACGTCAATTAATCTGAAATAGTCAACGATGAGCATGATTAGTATGATGCTTCATGAAATTTAAGGACACACAATAAGAACTGAAATTTAGCATTAAAGTATTTATCTGTTGAAGGATAGCCATAATCCATAAAAGACAGTATTGTATTAACTGTGAGGATATTGAGGTTATGACTTAACACATTACCTACCAATTTCTGTTTGAGTTCTCATGGAAGGAATTTCTCCCTGTTCTTGGTACCAGGAATAGTTATGCTGCTGCTAAACTATTGCTTTGTTTACCTGTTAAGGACCCTATGTCTTATGACTGATCATGTTTCTCTCTGTGTTGCCTGCCATGAAGCTCATAGTCAAGTTTATGGCTGACCCATTGTAAGTCTGGGCGATATTACAGCTTGCATTATCTGTCTTAACCTCTCACTTCATCTTACTCTCACCTTGCCATCATTTCTTACCAATTAATTTTTGTTATAACTTATCTTGTTTTTAATTGTTGATGAGCCTCTAAATTTTAATTAAGAGGCTTGAATTAAAAAATGAGTAGCTCATCTAGATAATTACATGGGGTAGTAAATACATACAGAGTTAAACTCCCCTGGCCTGTCTTGGAACTGAATGTAGGCAAACTGGATGAAACAGGAAGTTGCCTTGAACACTGTATGATTTACTCAGGATCATCATGTAGAAGGAGGCAGGAGGCCAGGCATAAAGATTTCTCTCATTGGTGCCTTCCACATCTGTGACTTCAAACTCTCTCCTTGTTCTTCCCTCGTCTCCATTTTCAGTGTTTGCCTTAGCAGAACAGATCCAAGACATGTCTTGAAAGAGGAGGCTTCTTGCCCCAAATATCTTCCCTTGCTGAATGAAATTCCACCAGGCATAGGTTTATTTGGACAACCAACAAATAGGTATGGAAGGGCTAAGAATTAGGTCTTCCTACCTCTTTCTCCAAAATGGTGTGGCTAAACCACAGCAGTATAAAACTGGAAGGGACCTTACGGTACCCAAACAACTCTTCTTTTATAAATGAGGAAATTGAGGCTCCATGAGGTCACATGATTTGCTCAAGGCAATAAGTTTATAAATGTTAAAAACCAAGCCTGGAACCCTTTGTTTGAAACCTGGTGTGTGTCAGAAAATAGGTTTTTAAAAGCACTGTATGGCATGGTATAGTTCTTTATATGTATTTATTACATACTTAGCATATATATATATATATATATATATATATATATATATATATATATATATATTTAGGTATTCTGGTCATGATAATGAGAACAGAGATCAAGCAGAGCATGAAGAGACAGACTGGGAAAAAGAATACATAAGAACAAGTAGCAATAAACAGCAGAGGGCAAAGAAGTAAAGGAAAAGATTATGAGGAGAAGCAGAGGCAGATGGGAAAGAAAGAGACAGAAGTAGAAGTTAAAGGAGACAGAAGAAGAAGATTAAAAATGAGAAAAATGAAGACAGACAGTAAAGGGGACGATGAGCATGAAAAGTGAGCAGAAAGACATAGTAAAGAATAAGACATGAGGAGTTCCCGTCGTGGCGCAGTGGTTAACGAATCCGACTAGGAACCATGAGGTTGCGGGTTCGATCCCTGCCCTTGCTCAGTGGGTTAACGATCCGGCGTTGCCGTGAGCTGTGGTGTAGGTTGCAGACGTGGCTCGGATCCCGGGTTGCTGTGGCTCTGGCGTAGGCTGGTGGCTACAGCTCCGATTCAACCCCTAGCCTGGGAACCTCCATATGCCGCGGGAGCGGCCCAAGAAATAGCAACAACAACAACAACAAAAGACAAAAGACAAAAAAAAAAAAAAAAAAAAAAGAATAAGACATGAGGGCGTTCCCATTGTGGCTCAATGGGTTATGAACCCAACTAGTATCCATGAGGTTGTGGGTTCCATCTCTGAACCCACAGTGGGTTAAGGATCCTCTCAGTGGGTTAAGGATCTGGTGTTGCCATGAGCTGAAGTGTAGGTCACAGATGCATCTTTGATCTGGTGTTGCTGTGGCTAGGGCAAAGGCTGGCAGCTGCAGCTCTGATTTGACCACTACCAGGGAACATCCATGTGCCCCAGGTGCAGCCCTAAAAAGCAAAAAAAAAAAAAAAAAAAAAAAAAAAAGAATAAGACATGAAAGAGATGAGGATGGGCCCCAGGAGCAGTCAGATGTTCAGCCAGATGTTGTAAATAGCAGATGCAACACATGGAATGCTTAATGTTGAAAAACACCGGGCATTCACTTTACTTCTAAGTTGTTAAGAGGCACCAGTGCATTGCCCTGAAATGAAAATCAATTCAATGTTCAAAAAGCAAAACCACCAAATAAAACCCCAAATTTTCTGGGTAAAATTTTAGGAGGAGTAAATTCATGAATATATTAATAGATTTTTGGTCTGTGGGGAAGTAGTTAAAAACTGGGCTATAAAAACAACTGTCACCCTAGGTAGGGTCTGTCTTTCTTTAAAGATGCAAATTAAGCATGGACTCTCAAATGTTTCTTAGGATGGGAAAGTTACAATTATCTGCTATAATAATGTGCTCTTTGGTTCTTGCTTTATTTCACAGTGGCTTTAATTAAAGGCCTAGCGATGTCGGGAAGTCACATTAATTATTCATCTGCAAACATTTACATAGACTTCCCTGCTCCCCTTCAATAAATTATCAACTTCACATCTCCATAATTTAATCAAAATGACTAAAAATACACCATCTCCAGCTTCTGCCCCTCCCCTCTGGGCTTTGTCTCCTCAGTGTTATTTGTTACTGGAGAAGATGTCCCACTGTTATTAAGAAAGAAGAGAAGAAAATCTGTCTGCTGAAATTGTGTAGAGTGTTTACTTTTTTCCACACTGTCATATTGGTTGGTATAAAGCTGTAGTTTGCAAATGTCCATAATATTTTTGGAGCAAGATAAGAGGTACCACAGAATTGTGCTATTATTAAGGGCCAACATGATGTTAGGATATATTAATAGAAGCATAATATTCAAGAATAAAGCAGGAATTTCTCCCATAATCCTCAGAGTGTGAAGAATCAAAGCCTCGACCACTAAGCATAAAGAAAAATCATAAAAAGGGAAACTTCTAGGGGTTACAGCTGAAGGACAAAAATAAGTTTTGGTTTTTTTTTTTAATATTTGGGATTTTATTGTTATTATTTTTTAATAGTTATTTCCCCAATACAATTTTTTTCTACTGTACAGCATGGTGACCAAGTTATACATACATGTATACATCCTATTTTCACACATTATCATGCTCCATCACAAGTGACTAGACATAGTTCCCAGTGCTACACAGCAGGATCTCACTGCTAATCCATTCCAAAGGCAATAGTTTGTATCTACTAACCCCAAGCTCCCCAACCACCCCAATCCCTCCCCCTCCCCCTTGGCAACCACAAGTCTATTATGCAAATTCACGATTTTCTTTTCTGTGGAAAGGTTTGTTTGTGCCTTATATTAGATTACAGACATGTGATATCATGTGGTATTTGTCTTTCTCTTTCTGACTTACTTCACTCAGGATGAGAGTCTCTAATTCCATCCATGTTGCTGTAAATGGCATTATTTTGTTCTTTTCTATGGCTGAGTAGTATTCCATTGTGTATATATACCACATCTTCCTAATCCAATCATCTGTCGAGGGACATTTAGGTTGTTTCCATGTCTTGGCTATTGTGAATAGAGCTGCAATGAACATGCAGGTGCATATGTTTTTTTAAGGAAAGTTTTGTCCAGATATATGCCCACGAGTGGGATTGCTGGGTTATATGGTAGCTCAATGTATAGATTTCTAAGGTATCTCCATAGTGGTCGTACCAGCTTACATTCCCAGCAACAGTGCAGGAGAGTTCCCTTTTCTCCACACCCCCTCCAGCATTTATTTGTGGACTTATTAATGATGGCCATTCCGACTGGTGTGAGGTGGTATCTCATAGTAGTTTTGATTTGCATTTCTCTGGTAATTAGTGATGTTAAGCATTTTTTCATGTGCTTGTTGGCCATCTGTACCTCTTCCTTGGAAAAATGTCTATTCAGGTCTTTTGCCCATTTATCAATTGGGTTGTTGGCTTTTTTGCTGTTGAGTTGTATAAGTTGCTTGTAATTCTAGAGATTAAGCCCTTGTCCGTTGCATCATTTGAAACTGTTTTCTCCCATTCTGTAAGTTGTCTTTTTGTTTTCATTTTGGTTTCCCTTGTGCAAAGGCTTGTCGGTTTGATTAGGTCCCATTGGTTTATTTGTGCTCTTATTTCTGTTGCTTTGGGAGACGGACCTGAGAAAATATTCATGAGGTTGATGTCAGAGAATGTTTTTGCCTATGTTCTCTTCCAGGAGTTTGATGGTGTCTTATCTTCTATTTAAGTCTTTCAGTCATTTTGAGTTTATTTTTGTGCATGGTGTGAGGGTATGTTCTAGTTTCATTGATTTGCATGCAGCTGTCCAGGTTTCCCAGCAATGCCTGCTGAATAGATTCTCTTTTTCCCATTTTATGCTCTTTTCTCCTTTGTCAAAGATTAATTGACCATCGGTGTCTGGGTTTATTTCTGGGTTCTCTATTCTGTTCCATTGGTCTGTCTGTCTCTTTGGGTACCAGTACCACATTGTCTTGATGACTGTGGCTTGTGATATTGCCTGAAGTCTAGGAGAGTTATGCCTCCTTCTTGGTTTTTGTTCCTCAAAATTGTTTTGGCAATTCTGGGTCTTTTGTTGTTCCATATAAATGTTTGGATTTTTTGTTCTAGTTCTGTGAAAAATGTCATGGGCAATTTGATAGGGATTGCATTAAATCTGTAGATTGCTTTGAGTAGTATAGCTATTTTTACAATATTGATTCTTCCAATCCAGGAGTATGGAATATCTTTCCATTTCTTTACATCTTCTTTAATTTCATTGATTAATGTTTTGTAGTTCTCAGGATATAAGTCCTTTACCTCCAAGGTCAGGTGTATTCCCAGATATTTGATTTTTTAGGGTGCAATTTTAAAAGGTATTGTATTTTTGTATTCTTTTTCTAATATTTCATTTTTAGTATACAGAAATGCGACTGATTTCTGAACATTCATCTTATATCCTGCTACTTTGCTGAATTTGTTGATCAGTTCAAGTAGTTTTTGGGTTGAGTCCTTAGGATTTTCTATATATAGTATCATGTCATCTGCATACAGTGACAGTTTTACCTCTTCTCTTCCTATTTGGATGCCTTTTATTTCTTTTGTTTGTCTGATTGCTATGGCTAGGACTTCCAGTACTATGTTGAATAAGAGTGGTGAGAGTGGGCATACTTGTCTTATTCCAGATTTTAGTGGAAAGGCTTTCAGCTTTTCTCCACCGAGTATTATATTTGCTGTGGGTTTGTCATAAATAGCTTTGATTATGTTAAGCTATGTTCCCTCTATACCCACTTTGGTAAGAGTTTTTATCATGAATCAGTGTTGAACTTTGTCAAATGCTTTTTCTGCATCTATTGAGATGATCATATGATCTTTGATTTTTCTTTTGTTAATGTGGTGTATGACATTGATTGATTTGCTTATGTTGAAAAAATATGTATTGTTGAACACCAAATACAAAATTTTAAATGCCACTTAAGAAAATTTACTCAAGAAAGCAGACGCTCAATTTGATAAGTAGTTACTTAGTAGGTCTATGATTTTGCCTAACTTTTTTTTCTTTTTATGGCTGCACCTGTGACATATGGAAGTTCTCAGGCCAGGAGTCAAACTGGAGCTGCTGCTGTGGCCTGTGACACAGCCATGGCAACATCGGATCCTTAACCTGCTTCAACGTCCAGTTCTTAACCTGCTCAGCCACAACAGGGACTCCATGACCTAACTCTTAAAGGTACATTGGCCAACAGTTAAATCCAAAGACTCATAAAGGATAGCAATGGGAAAAACATGAACTTGGAGTTCCCATCATGGCTCAGCAGTAACAAATCCGACTAGTATCCCACCTTCAATGAGGATGAAGTTTCAGTCCCTGGCTTTGCTCAGTGGGTTAAGGATCCAGCATTGCTATGAGCTGTGGTATATGTCACAGATGTGGCTCAGATCCCACAGCACTGGTGAGGCTGTGGTGTAGGCTGGACGCTGTGGTGTAGGCTGGCGGCTGCAGCTCTGATTGAACCCTTAGCCTCGGGTGCAGCCCTAAAAAGGAAAACAAACAAGCAAACCCCCATGAACTTGGAGCCAGCTGAACCTGAGTTCAAATCTTAACTCTGCCATTTATGAACACTCTGATTTTTAGATACTTTCTGAACTTTTCAAAGTCTGTTAATATTGATAAATAATGTCTTAGCTTAGGATCTTTTGATCACTAGGAGCAGAAACCCATTCAAGGCCAGTTATGCATAGCAGATTCACTATAAGGAAACAAAGGAATCTCATAAAACACACACATTAAATATAGCCAGGCTTTATAGGAATTAGAAAGTCTTCGGACAGCTTTTCCTTCTCTGTGTGTTCTCCTAGATTCTCTTATTTATGACTTCTATTTATGATGCGCATTTCCTGAAGAGATTGAGAGGGTCTAGATAAATGGGAGTACAGCTCATGTTTGTAGATTAAAAACTTAATATTGTTGAGATGGTAATACTTCTTAAATTGACCTAGAGATTCAAAACAATCCCTAACAAAAGGCCAACTTCCTTCCTTCCTTCCTTCCTCTTTTTTTTCCCCCTAGAAATTGCCAAGCTGATTCTAAAATTCACATAGACATTTCAGAGACCCAGGATAGCTAGAATGATCTTGAAAACAGTTGGAAGACTGATACTTCCTTATTTTAAAACTTAATACAAAACTGTAGGAATCAAGTGTGGTTCCATTGTGAGAATACACCTATATATTAAGTGGGATATAATTGAGCATCTAGAAATAAATCCATACATGTAAGGTCAATATATTTTTGACAAAAATTCCAGGACTTTCAATGGGAAAAGAAAGGTCTTCTCAATAAGTGGCACTGGAACAACTGGACATTCATATGCCAATGAATGAAGTTGGACTTTTATTACCTCACAGCACATACAAAAGTTAACTAAAAATGGATCAAAGACATAAAGCTAAAACTTTTCAGAAAGAAAAATAGGTCTAAATCTTCATGACCTTGGATTAGGGGCTAGTTTAAATATGACACCAAAAGCACAGGCAACAAAATAAAAAGCAGATAAATTGGACTATATAAAAAAATTTGTATACCTAGGTCACTATCAAAAGGGTGAAAAGACAGTTCACAGAATGGGAGAATATATTTGCAAATAATTTATCTGATAAGGTCTAATATGCAGAATATATAAAGGACTGCTGAAAATTAACAAGAGAAAAAGTCTCAAAAAGACAACACAATTTATTTTTTTATTACTCAATGAATTTATTACATTTATAGTTGTACAAAGATCATCACAATCCAACTTTATAGGATTTCCATCCCACAACCCCAGCACATCCCCCCACCCCCCAACCTGTCTCCTTTGGAAACCATAAGTTTTTCAAAGTCTGTCAGTCAGTATCTGTTCTGCAAAGAAGTTCATTCTGTCCTTTTTTCAGATTCCACATGTCAGTGAAAGCATTTGATGTTGGTGTCTCATTGTCTGACTGACTTCACTTAGCATGATAATTTCTAGGTCCATCCATGTTGCTAAAAATGCTGGTATTTTGTTCCTTTTAATGGATGAGTAATATTCCATTGTGTGTATGTACGACATCTTCTTGATCCACTCCTCTGTCGATGGGCATTTAAGGTTGTTTCCATGACTTGGCTATTAAAAATAGTGCTGCAGTGAACATTAGAGTACACGTGTCTTTGCGAGTCGTGGTTTTCTCTGGATAGATGCCCAGGAGTGAGATTGATGGATCAAATGGTAATCCTATTTTGAGTTTTCTGAGGAATCTCCATACTGTTTTCCACAGTGGTTGCACCAATTTACAATCCTACCAAAAGTGTAATAGGGTTCCCTTTTCTCCACACCCTCTCCAGCACTTATTGTTTGTAGACTTTTTGCTGATGGCCTTTCTGGCTGGTGTAAGGTGATACTTCATAGTGGTTTTGATTTGCATTTCTCTAATGATGAGTGATGTTGAACATCTTTTCATGTGTTTTTTGGCCATCTGTATGTCTTCTTTGGAGAATTGTCTGTTTAGATCTTCTGCCCATTTTTTTGATGGGGTTGTTTGTTTTTGGTATGCAGCCGTAGGAGCTGTTTATAAATTTTGGAGATGAATCCCTTGTCAGTCGCTTCCTTTGCAAAGATTTTCTCCCATTCTGGGGGTTGTCTTTTCATTTTGTTTAGGTGTGCAGAAACTTTTAAGTTTAATTAGGTCCCATTTGTTTATTTTTGTTTTTATCATCATGACTCTAACAGGTGGATCTGAGAAGATGTTGCTGTTGTTTATGTTGGAGAGTGTTTGGCCTATGTTTTCCTCTAAGAATTTTATAGTATCTGGTCTTATATCTAGGTCTTTAATCCATTTTGAGTTTATTTTTGTGTATGGTGTTAGGAAGTGATCTAATTTCATTCTTTTCCATGTGGCTGTCCAGTTTTCCCAGCACCACTTATTGAAGAGGCTGCCTTTTCTCCATTGTATATTCTTGTCTTCTTTGTCATAGATGAGTTGGCTGTAGGTGCATGGGTTTAATTCTGGGCTTTCTATCCTGTTCCACTGATCTATATGTCTCTCTTTGTGCCAATATATGGTTTTGATGACTGTTGCTTTGTAGTATAGTCTGAAGTCAGGAAGCCTGAGTCCTCCAGTTCCATTTTTCTTTCTTGGGATGGCTTTGGCTATTCTGGGTCTTTCGTGCTTCCAAACAAACTTTAAAATATTCTGTTCAAGTTCTGTGAAAAATATCCTTGGTAATTTTATAGGGATTGCATTGAATCTGTAGATTGCCTTGGGTAGTATAGTCATTTTGATAATATTGACTCTTCCAATCCAAGAGCGTTATATGTCTTTCCATCTATTTGTGTCACCTTTGATGTCTTTCATCAGCATCTCATAGTTTTCAGAGACAGGTCTTTTGTCTCTTTAGGCAGGTTTATTCCTAATTATTTTATTCTTTTTGATGTGATGGCAAATGGGATTGCTTCCCTAATTTCTCTTTCTGATCTTTCATTGTTAGTATATAGAAATGCAGTCAATTTCTGTGTATTAATTTTGTATCCTGTGACTTTGCCAAATTCATGGATGAGCTCTAATATTTTTCTGATAGCATCTTTAGGATTTTCTAGGTACAGTATCATGTCATCTGCAAATAGTGATAGTTTTACTTCTTCCTTTCCAATTTGGATTCCTTTTATCTCTTTTACTTCTCTGATTGCTGTGGCTAGAGCTTCCAAAACTATGTTGAATAGTAGTGCTGAGAGCAGACATCCTTGTCTTGTTCCTGATCTCAGTGGGAATTCTTTCAGCTTTTTACCATTGAGAGGGATGTTAGCTCTGGGTTTGTCATATATGACCTTTATTATGTTGAGGTAGGTTCCCTCTATGCCCACTTTCTGAAGGGTTTTTATCAGAAATGGGTGTTGGATTTTGTCAAAGGCTTTTTTCTGCATCTGTTGAGAGGATCATATGGTTTTTATTCTTCAGTTTGTTAATGCGGTATATTGCACTGATGGATTTGTGGATGTTGAAGAATCCTTGCATCCTGGGATAAATCCCACTTGATCATGATGTACAATCTTTTTAATGTATTGTTGGATGAGGTTTGCTAGTATTTTGTTGAGGATTTTTGCACCTATGTTCACCAGTGAAATTGGCCTGTAGTTTTCTTTTTTCGTGGTATATTTTTCTGGTTTTGTTATCAGGGTGATGGTGGCCTCATAGAATGAGTTTGGGAGTGTTCCTTCTTCTGCAATTTTTTGGAATAGTTTCAGAAGGATAGGTGTTAGCTCTTCTTTAAATGTTTGATAGAAAATGCCTGTGAAGCCATCTAGTCCTGGGCTTTCATTTGTTGGAACATTTTAAATCACATTTTCAATTTCAGTACTTGTGATTGGTCCATTCATCTTTTCTATTTCATCTTGGTTTAGTCTTGGAAGATTGCACTCTGCTAAGAATTTGTCCATTTCTTCTAGGTTTTCTGTTTTATTGGCATATAGTTGCATATAATAGTCTCTTATAATCCTTTGCATTTCTGTGATGTCCATTGTTACCTCTCCTTTTTCATTTCTAATTTTATTGATTTGAGTCCTCTCTCTCTCTCTCTTTTTTTTTTTTTCTTTTTGCCATTTCTTGGGCCACTCCCACAGCATGTGGAGGTTCCCAGGCTAGGGGTTGAATCGGAACTGTAGCTGCCGGCCTACACCAGAGCCACAGAAGATGGGATTTGAGCCATGTCTGCAACCTGCACCACAGCTCATGGCAACATGGATCCTTAACCCACTGAGCAAGGCCAGGGATCGAACCTGCAACCTCTTGGTTCCTAGTTGGATTCATTAATCACTGACTCTTTTTTTTTCTTGATAAGTCTGGCCAAGGGTTTATCAATTTTGTTGATCTTTTCATAGAACCAGCTTTTTGTTTCATTGATCCTTTCTATGGTTTTCTTCATTTCTATTTCATTGATTTCTGCTCTGATCTTTATGATTTCTTTCCTTCTACTAACTTTAGGTCTTATCTGTTCTTCTCTTTCTAGTTGCTTTAGTGTAAAGTTAGGTTGTTTATTTGAGCTTTTTCTTATTTCCTGAGGTTGGCTTGTATTGCTATAAATGTTCCTCTTAGAATGGCTTTTGTTGAATCCCATATGTTTTGAAGTGTTGTATTTTTGTTGTCATTTGCATCTAGGTATTTTTTAATTTCCTCTTTGATTTCTTCAGTGATCCATTGGTTGTTTAGTAGCATGTTGTTTAGGGTCCATGTGTTTGTGTTTTTTTGCAATTTTTTCCTTGTTATTGATTTCCAGTCGTATAGCATTGCAGTCAGAAAAGATGCTTGATGTGATTTCAGTTTTTTTAAAGTTCCTGAGGCTGGATTTGTAGCCCAGGATGTGATCAATCTTAGAGAATGTTCCATGTGCACTTGAGAAGAATGTGTATTCTGCTGCTTTTGGAGGGAATGTCCTATAAGTATCTATTAAGTCCATCTGATGTAATGCTTCATTCAGGGCCTGTGTTTCCTTATTGATTTTCTGTCTGGATTATCTTTCCATTGCTGTAAGTGGGGTGTTAAAGCCTCCACTATTATTGTGTTATCATCAATTTCTTCTTTTAAGGTTTTTAGCAGTTGCCTTATATATTGTGGTGATCCTATGTTGGATGCAGAGGTATTTAAAATTGTTATATCTTCTTCTTGGATTGATTCCTTGATCATTATGTAGTGTCCTTCCTTGTCTCTTAAAATATTCTTCATTTTAAGGTCTATTTTGTCTGATACGAATATTGCTACTCCAGCTTTCTTCTCCTTCCTGTTTGCATGGAATATTTTCTTTCATCCTCTCACTTTTAATTTGTATGCCTCCCTAGAAGTGAAGTGGGTCTCTTGAAGACAGCATATATATGGGTCTTGTTTTTGTATCCATTCAGCCAGTCTATGTATTTTGGTTGGGGCATTTAGCTCATTTACATTCAAGGTAATTATTGATATGTATGTTCTTCTTGCCATTTTATTAATTATTTTGGATTTGTTTTTGTTGCTATATTTTTCATTCCTTTTTTCTCTTGTTTTCTTCTCTTATGGTTTGATGACTATCTTCAGTGTTGTATTCAAGTTGATTTTTCTTATTTGTTTGTGTATCAGTTGTAGATTTTTGGTTTGCAGTTGCCCTGAAGTTTTGATATAGGAGTCTATATATATATATACAAGATTGTTTTAAGTTGAAGGTCTCTTAATTGCAAGTGCATCTCCACATCCTGCATTTGTACACACCTCGTCTCATGATCTCTGATTTTGGTAGCATATTTGTGCATGGATGATTTCATATCTTTACTGTATATATGTCTTTACCTGTGAGCCTTGTCAATTGTGGTATTTTTTTTTTTTTGTCTTTTTTTTTGCTATTTCTTGGGCCGCTCCCGCGGCATATGGAGGTTCCCAGGCTAGGGGTCTAATCGGAGCTGTAGCTGCCAGCCTATGCCAGAGCCACAGCAACGCGGGATCCGAGCCGCGTCTGCAACCTACACCACAGCTCACGGCAACGCCGGATCGTTAACCCACTGAGCAAGGGCAGGGATCGAACCCGCAACCTCATGGTTCCTAGTCGGATTCGTTAACCACTGCGCCACGACGGGAACTCCAATTGTGGTATTTTTGTTTCTAGTTTTGGCCTTGTCTTTTCTGCCTAGAAAAGTTCCTTTAGTGTTCGTCATATTGCTGGTTTAGTGTTGCTGAATTCTCTTAGCTTTGGCTTATCTGTAAAGCTTTTGATTTCTCCTTCAAATCTGAATGAGAGCCTTGCTGGGTAAAGTAATCTTGGCTGGACGTTTTTTCCTTTCATCATATTAAGTATATCACACCACTCCCTTCTGGCCTGCAGAGTTTCTGCTGAAAAATCTGCCAATAACCTTATCAGGGTTCCCTTGTAAGTTATTTTTTCTTTTCCCTAGGTGTTTTCAATATCTTCTCTTTGTCTTTAATTTTGGGCAGTTTGATTAATATGTGTCTTGTGGTGTTCCTCCTTGGGTTTATTTTATGAGGTATTCGTTGTACTTCCTGGATTTGAGTGAATGGTTCCTTTCCTATGTTAGGGAAGTTTTTGGCTATTATCTCTTCAAGTATTTTTTCTGTCCCTTTCTCTCTCTCTTCTCCTCCTGGCACCCCTAATATATGGATTAACATTGTCCCAGAGTTCTCTAAGACCATCTTCATTTCTTTATAATATTTTTTCTCTTTTCTGTCCCACATCCATGATTTCCACCAATCTGTCCTCCACCTTGCTTATTTGTTCTTCTGCCTACTGTATTCTGCTGTTAGCTGCTTCTAACGAATTTTTTTATTTCTGTTATTGTATTTTGCATCTCTTCTTGCTTAAGTCTTATATCTTGTATTTCTTTGCTCATTGTTTCCTGTAAATTATCCATCTTTGCCTCCATTTTATTTCCAATGTCTTGCATCATTTTCAGCATCAATAGTCTAAAGTCTTTTTCCTGGTGGCTGAGAATCTCCTGATCACTTAGCTGATTTTCTGGGCTTTTTTCTTTCTCCCTCATGTGAGTTATAGTTCTCTGCCTTTTCATTTTTTATAGGTTTTTGCTGTGGTGACCTTTTTGCAGATAATAGAGTTGTAGCCTCTCTTACTTCTGGTATCTGCCCTCCTTGTGGCTGAAGTTGGTATGGGGGTTTGCTGTAGCCTTCCTGATGAGGGGACTGGTGCCTGCCCACTGGTAGGTGGAGCTGATTCCCATCCCTTTGGTGGGTGGGTGGGGCTTTGTCTCTGGGTGAGATTAGAAGATGCTGTGTGCCTGGGCGTTCTTTTAGCAGCCTTTTTACGAATGGGTGGGGCTGTGATCCCACCTGGATTGTTGTTTGGCCTGGGGCTTCTCAGCACTAATGGGTGGGGCCAGAGTTTCCCCAAATGGCCACCTCCGGAGAAAGGCATGATGCTGAATATTCCCAAGAGCTTTGCTTCCAATGTCCTTCCCCCACATTAAGCCACATTCACCCATTTTCCCAGAAGCTCCTCCAAGAACTGCAGTCAGGTTTGACACAGATTCCTATGGAGACTTTGCTTTGCCCTGGGACCAGTGCATATGAAAATCTGTGTGTGCCTTTTAAGAATGGGGTGTCCATTTCCCCCAGTCCCGTGGAGCTCCTGTGCACAAGCCCCACTGGCCTTCAATGCCAGATGCTCCGGGAGCTCTTTCTCCCAGTGCTAGATTACCACATGTGGGGGTTTGATGTGGGGCTCAGGCCTTTCACTCCTGTAGGTGAGTCTCTGTGAACCAGTTACTTTCCAGTCTGTGGGGCTTCCCACCCGGGAGGTATGGGGTTGCTTATATTGCATAATCGCCCCTCTTACCTCTTGATGTGGTCTCCTCTTTGTCTTCTGGTATAGGATATCTATTTGGAAGTTTCTGGTCCATTTGGTTGAAGATTGCTCAGTATTTGGCTGTAAGTCTTGTTGTTTTTAGGAGAGCAGTTGTGCTCCAGTCTTTCTATTCCACCACCTTAATCCCATCTCCAGACAACACAATTTAAAAGTAGACCAAAGACTTGAATAGATGTTTCTCCAAGGATGAGACACAAATAGCCCTAAGTACCTGAAAAGATGATCAGCATTATTGGGAATCAGTAAAATATACATCAAAACCACAATGAAATACCATTTCATACCTACTAGGATAGATATAATCAAAGGGGGATAATAATAAGTGTTGGTTAGGATGTAGGGAAATTGGAGCCTTCAAAAACTGTAAAATAGTGTAGCCACTTTAGAAATAGTCTGGTAGTTCCTCAAAAGGTTAAACAGAGTTGCTGCATGACCTGGCAGTTCTACTACCAACCTGTGGCATATACCAAAAAGAAATGAAAATACATGTCTACACAAAAACTTGTACATGAACATTCATAATAGTATTATTTGTAATGGCCAGAAGTGGTAACAGCTTCAATATCCATCAACTGATCAATGAAAAATACAGTATATCCATAAAAGTAATCAAGTTCTAATCCATATACAACATGGATGGACCTTGAAAAAAACTACATTGAGTGAAAGAAAACTATCATGAAGACCACAGATTGTATGATTCCATATTATGAAATATCCAGAGTAGGAAAGCAGAGACAGAAAGTAGATTAGTGGTTGCCTAGGGATGTGAAGGATTTGGGGGTGGGAAATGGGAGTGACTGCTAATGAATAGGGGGTTTCTTTTAGGGTGATGAAAATGTTCTGAAATTTATTGTGATGGTTGCACAACTCTGTGACTATACTAAAAACAATTGAATTGTACACTTTAAATGGGCAGATTATGTGGTAGGTGAATTATGTCTCAATAAAGCTGTTTTTTTTTAAAAATTCATATTTTCTGATTTATGGTGACTCTAGTTTGCTTACTCGGGGACATGGTAGGGAGGGATTTAATGTAATACCCAAGTCTCCCAAACTGGGTCGTATGTTCCCAAAAATGGAGTTTGGCTCAGTGGGTTAAGGATCCATTGTTGTCACTGCTGTGGCATGGGTTCCATTCCTGGCCCTGGAACTTCCATATGCCACAGGCATGGCAAAAAAAGGAGTGTGAGAGGAACTGATGGTTATTCTCTAATACAAAATATTATATTTACCTCAAAATCGGGAGGATTCAATGAGATATGAGAAGCATCAATAAAAGTGCCTCCCAGCTTCCCCTTCACCAGTTTGACTTTGCTCTTACTTCTTGACAGACTGAAACAACCATCATTAGATATACTACATACAGCAGTTCTTTGCAGCATGGTTGCCTAGCAAGGCCAGGCAAACCAAATCTATGGCAAGTGACAAGTTAGCTTATGGCAAATGGTTTGTAAATTCTGTATTCTTAGTTTTAAACTTCCAGTTGGGGGTGAACTATTCAGTTTATGTAGTTGGATTTGACACTCAAGATTTCTAATAGGCGTTCCCACTGTGGCTCGGTGGAAACAAATCTGACTAGTATCCATGAGGACGCATGTTTAACCCCTGACCTCACTCAGTGGGTTAAGGATCTGGCATTGTGGAAAGCTGTGGTGTAGGTGGCAGACGTGGCTCGGATCTGGTGCTGCTGTGGCTGTGGCGTAGGCTGGCGGCTACAGCTCCAATTCAGTCCTTAGCCTGGAAACCTCCATATGCTGCAGGTGCAGCCCTAAAAAGACAAAAAAGAAAAAAAAAAGATTTATAATAAAACCTTTGCTATACAAGTGTGATTTTTCAGATAAAGCTTGGTCCATGGCCTCAGTCATCAGCAGATCTGTCATCAGACTGTGGCCCTGGGCTGGCCATGAACGTCAGTCAGTATTCCTCATGTTTTCTTGTGTGTTTCCTTTGAGAGAGCAGCCATCAGTAGGTAATTGCTCCCACATGATCATCTCAGGGACTTCTGATTATATAAACTAAGCCTTTCTCAGAAGTATGGACATTTATTTTGATGACAGTTTCCTTATATCCCTGGCTAGTATAAACTAGACTAAAGTAGATCAGACCTCATTACAGTCATGCAGTTTTGCTTGGCTCCATTGGTGACAGGGAACAGAGTGTGTTGCTGCCAATTGCGTTGACAGGACCAGATATGGAAGTGTCTCTGAATCCTACATAATTTCTCAGAATAGGCAGAGTTGCTTAGTAGCTTGGAGAGCCAGGTTCTGGATGATACTAAACAAGACGTGAGTGATAGATAAATATAGGGCAGTACTGCTTGTACTTCTGCATCTGTTGTATACATGGTTTATTTTTAATAGGCTGTTTTCAGACTTCATGTTATAACCACTTCATGTTATAATAGGTAGAGTGGAGAGAGGAAAGAAGGCTGAATTTATCATCAAACAGACTTGTATCAATTCCCCTATTATTTCTACAAATATGAATTACATGCCTTGTAATATGTCACTTGATCTTTGTATCATGAAGTTGTGGTAAAGAGTTTTGGTATTTTGATACAGCATCAGTAGGAAACTGGGACCTCAGCCACGGCAAGATTGTGATCTAAGCCCTCTCCTTAGCCTCTCAATCTTTATGCTTGTTCTGGCTTATCTTACTCTCATCCATGACTTCAGGTCCAAACAAGTCAACTCATGCCTGCTAAATCCACAACAGTCACCTATCTGAACTACAAATATTTACTTTATTTGGATGTCCCATATGAATCTTAAAACAGGTATAAAAACTAACTTCATAGATGTTTTTACCCCAAATCGGATTCTTGTTTTGTGCTCCTCGTTCCTGTGATTGGTACCAATATTACTCAGTTGCTGGCTAGGTGCTCTATCACCTCTCACAATAAATCATTAATTTCTCTAGTCTCTCTTCTTATTTCCTCTCACCCCATGACCACTTCTCCATTTCTATTGTCATTGCCTTGGTTTAGGCTTTTATCAAGTCTAGCCTGAATTACGATTTTCCATAATAAGAGTTCCTCCCTCATAGTCCAACTGCCAATCAATTTTCTGTTGTAATGCTGCAGTATTCTTAAAAACAAAACCCCACAAATATATCACTTCCCTGTTTAAATTCCTTCATTAACTTCCTGTAGTAGCTTTTGATATCTCCACTTGGCAAGACTGAACTACAGTCCCCATAATGTCATTCTAGTATGTTTGTGGTTAGGGTGGTCTACAAGGAAAATTTTCTTGTAAGGGTTGGAGGATGGTAGCAACACACACCTTCTCCAGATTATGCAAACAAATACTAAGTTAAGTGCTCCTGAGAAGAGATCTTGTAGATATGAGTAAGTTCCCCTAATAAGGTGATTTTAATCAGAAGGGAAATTATCCTAGGTGGGCCTGAATTAATCAGTTGAAAGGCCTTTAAAAGAGGGTTTAGGCCTTTCCTGGATACCGAGCTGCCTGACTGTGAGTGACAGGCTTTACCTTGTGCTCCAGGAGTTCCAGGCTTCTCACGATCTTCTATTCCTGATTGTGGGCTTTAGCATTGCTTCAGCCAGCCCCCAGCAGTGGGTAAGCCAATGCTGTGTCATAAATCATTCTGTGACTAGATGTATATCTAGTATCTACATATAGACCTATATCTAGATCTAGACGTGTGTGTGTGTGTGTGTGTGTGTGTGTGCGCGTGCGTGCGCATGCATGTGCATGCAGTCTACTGGTTCTTTTTCACCATTTGAACTGTGACTGATACATAAGTTGATACCAAAAGTATTGTTTCCAGAGGAACTGAGTATTAAATACAATTTCTTTGAATTGGTTTTGAGTTTTCTGGAATTGGTTCTCTGATTAGATTTAAAGACACTAACGACCCTACTTCCAGTGGTATAAAGTGGCAAAAGTGTTAAGAAATTTATCACATTTTGATACCTACAATCAACTACATATAGAAGGCATGGCTCTGGGTCACCAAGTATTAGCAACCCTAGAATATCTGAGTCAACATAAGGACTAAAATGGGATTGATTGGTTGTTTTTAATTGCACTGGGGAAAGTAGGGAAAGAAAATGAGAATCTCAGGGCTTCAAATTCCTAGCTCAATGACCTGAAACCTTCTATAACTTTCCTGAAGTTCCCTTATCTCTTTTATCTGAAAACCATACCCAGAGTTTCATCTTGTAAGTAGCTGAATTACAACATAAATTGAAGTACCAACCTTGCAGCGTCTATTCAAGTCAGATGGATAGGATGGGATCAAGAATATATCATTAGGTTCCAATGAGTGTGGGGGAATTTGAGCCCCTAAATTAGATAGAGGCTTCATTAGTAGTAGAAACAGCCTTTCTGCCCTTGCCCAAGAAGGTTCATGGTAGATTTGAAACTGAGCATGAGCCCAGTAGATATAACATAGGTCGTGCAGGCACAAGTAAACTGAATGAAAAAGTGGTCCAAATGTTTATGGCCTCTACTCCTGCCATATTGCTTTTTTACTCTCTTTTTCAACCTGTACTTATAGCCTCACAGGAAGTTCTCTATGACCAGTGGACTAAGCAAGAAAAAATCAAGCCTGATTTATAGATGTTTCTGTATGATACGCAGGCACCTACCCAATGTGGACAGTTGTAGCATGACAGCCCCACTCTGAGACATCCCTGGAAGAAAGTGATGAAGGGAATTCCTCCCAGTAGGTTATACTTTAAGTCATGCACCTGGTCGTTTATTTTGTTGGAAGGAGAAATGGCCAGATGTGTGATTGTGTATCACTGGCTATGGCCAATGGTTTGACTGGATGGTCAGGGACTTAGAAGGAATATGATTAGAGAAGTGATGAAAAAGCAGTTGTATGAAGAAATATGTGGATAGACCTCATTGAATGGAGGAAAAATGTGAAGATATTTGTGTCCCGTATGAATTATCACCACAGGGTGACCTCAGCAGAAGGACATTTTAGTAATCAAGTGGAAAGGATTACCTGTTCTATGGATCCTCGTTAGCCAGCCTCTTCCCCTAACCACTTCAGTCTTTGCTCAATGGGCTCATGAACAAAGTGACCATGGTGGCAGGGATGGAGGTTATGCATGGGCTCAGAAAAATGGACTGCCATTCATCAAGGCCAGCCTAGCTATGTCCACTGTTCACATTGCCAGAAGCAGAGACCGATAACGAGCCTCTGTTATGGCACCATTCTCTGGAGTGATTAGCTGCTTACCTGGTGGTAGGTTGATTATATCTGACAACTTTCATTATGGAAAGTACAGCACTTTGTTCTTAGTGAAATATATAGTTATTCTTTTCATTATTATTATTATTATTATTATTATTTGTCTTTTCAGAGCTGCACCTGCGGCATATGGAAGTTCCCAGGCTAGGGGTACAATCAGATCTATAGCTGCCAGCCTATGCCACAGCCACAGCAATGCCAGATCCAAGCCACATCTGTGACCTACATCACAGCTCATGGCAACGCTGGATCCTTAACCCACTGAGCAAGGCCAGGGATCGAACCTGGGTTCTCATGGATACTAGTTGGGTTCGTTACTGCTGAGCCATGACGGGAGCTCCCACTTATTCTTGATATGGATTTTCCTTCCTTGTACACAATGCTTCTGCCAGAACTAATGTATGTGGATTTATAGAATGTCTTATCCACCTTTATGGTATTCCACATAGCATCACTTCTGACCAAGGAAGCAATTTCACAATAAGCAAAGTGCATCAGTGTGTCCATGGTCATGGAGTTCACCAGCTTTATCAAGTTCTCCATCGTTCCAAGGAAGCTGGCTTGATAAAGGGTGGAATGACTTTCTGGATAACCAGCTGTGGTACCAACTAGGTAATAATACTTGGCAGAACTGAGACAATGCTTCCAGGATGCAGTATATGTCAAAATCCCGTGTACGATATATGGTACTGTTTCTCCCCTAGCAAGAATTCATGGTCCAAGAATCAAGGGGTGAAAATAGCACTGCCTCCTCTCACTATTTCTCCTAGTGTCACATAAACAAAATTTTTTGCTTCCCATCCCTGCATTTTTAGTTTCCACTGATCTAGAAGCCTTCATTCCAAAGAGAGGAATGCTGCCATCAGGGGAACACAACAACAATTTCATTGAACTTCAAGTTGAGATAGCTACTTGGCCACTTTGGGTTCTTCATATATCTGAATCAATAAAGAAAGGGATCACTATACTGGCTGTGATGATGTATAGTAATTTATACTACAAGTTTTGAGATTTGAGGAAATATCAGAAATAAAATTCCCTAGAAATAAAACTCAAGTTCCTCAACTTTCAGCAATAAATAAGTCAACATCATTAGGTGTATATCGATAGTTGCATCAAATTATTGGGTTACAATTTCCATGATATACAATATTCCTCAGGTAAAATACCCAGAGCTTAAACAATCTCCCCTCAGTCAAATGAATGACCTCATTTCTGAACCCTCCTCCTGGGTCTCATTGTCTTCCTGTACCCTTTGGACTGTGGCCAGATCACATTTTGTCTAAAGTAGTGACCACAAATAATATGAAGATTATAACTGCTATGATAACTCAAACAAGATACGTCACGGTTTCTTTAAAGAGCTTATTTCTTACTGTAAATATTTTCTGTCTGGTAAACATGGAACCTGGACAACCAAAGCTTCACTAAGTGTGAGTCTGACTGTGGCCATGTAACATGTATGCCCAGTCTGCCTCTTCATAATATCTGTTTTCACAGGACCTCGTCTCCCTCTCAGAAATTTCCCCTGTCATTTCAAGGGGAACCTCCAATATTCTGATGTTTCACATGTGCTCATAATACCTCTCTATATTCTTCCACTCTTGTATAAGCCCCCTGACTACAAACCACAAAAAAAGACACCTTTCCCTGGCAAAGAGCTTAAGAGATTTTTGTGAGAAAGATGCTCTGCTGAGCACTGCTGCCCAGCTATCTGCCTGCTATATATCTGTATCTGTATCTATAATCTATATCTCTATCAACATTGACATCTACATCTATTTATCTTGCTCTATGCCGAAGCTGTGGTCCATGGTGGAGTTGGGGGAAAGGGAAAGTAATCTCTTCCAATTCTCTATGCATTTGATCACCTGGATAAAGGTAGCTCTATTCTGTTGAGAGCCTCCACAGACTGTCATAAATATATTCCCTTCAGCCATTTATCTTCATGCTGCTCTCAGAGGAATTTGAGCCCATCCATCAGTGCAGACATTGAGAGAAATGGCATAGCATCCTTATAACTGTCCCCATTTCCCCTTGTCTTTCCACAGGTGCCTTTATACTGCTCTATCTTCCCTTAGAAAAAATTAGAAAAAATTAAAAGCCCCAAACCAAAACAACAAAGACATACAAAAAATTATCTAACCCCTCGTTCCCTCAAATGTACATGTACTCTACAGATAGATACTTAGATGCTACCTCCACATCAGCATATCTGATTCTTAGCTGTTTGGGTAGCATCCCCTGGTAAAATTTTTTAAATTAAAAAATTAAAAATCATTTTAAGGTAATTAAATGTTGAGTCTACATAAAATATCATCCATAAGGAGTTATTTGTGTTTGCTTGCTCTGTCAGTCAAATCTCATCACCTTGTCCATTTTCCCTTAGGTATTCCAAATATGTTATCCTTTTCATAGCTAGGAGAATATTGTATGGAGTTCCTTCATGGCTCAGTGGTTAACGAACCCTACTGGTATCCATGAGGACGAGGATTCAGTCCCTGGCCTCACTCAGTGGGTTAAGGATCTGGTGTTGCCTTGAGCTGTGGTGTAGGTCACAGATGCGGCTCAGGTCCTGTGTTGCTGTGGCTGTAGTGTAGGCTGGCAGTTATAGCTCTGATTCGACCCCTAGCCTGGGAACTTCCATATGCTGTGGATGTGGCACTAAAAAAAAAAAAAAAAGATATTGTAATATAGTAGTTTATGATGGGTAAAAATACCAGCACTTTTATATGCTGAATTCCAGGAAAAGAAGTAAGCCCTTTCTGGAAATCAGTTTATTTTTGCTTTCACAATTCAAAAGAGTAAAGAAAACACATTTGAAATTCTTGCTGAGGGCCTAGGGTTAAAAGTATACCATTTTATTATTTTATCCAGGAGAACATGTGTTCTAAATTCCTAACATCTGAACTCCAACTTCACTGCTTATGTACCCTAGGTTAAAGTACTTTATGGACCTGTTTCCTCCTTTGTAAATTGATGATACTTCCCAGTATTGCTGTCAGGGTTAAATGGGTTAATGCCCAGCTCTTAGTAGGGTCTCAATAATTGTTACTCCTCCTACCCAGTGCCTCTTCTTCCAGAGTTGTATCACACTGTAGAGAATCATTGCTATGTGGAATTTCAGAGCTGGGAAGATAGAGAACTCCATTTTCATTGCCATGACGACAGAATTAGAGAGGTGAAAAATTTCCTCCCAAAGCCGTGAGCAACTGTTAACAAACTAGCACCTTTTTAATTGGTGGCAAGTGTGTGATTTCTTTCCTACTGTTTCCCTCTTTGCTCAAACTAGTTTACCCAAACCTATCTGTTTACTCTGAAAGGACCAAAAGGAGAAGTGGGAGATTGATTTTCTGATTATTGGGTAAATGTTAACCATGCTATTTTGGAGTTCCCGTCTTGGCGCAGTGGTTAACGAATCTGACTAGGAACGATGAGGTTGCAGGTTTGATCCCTGGCCTTGCTCAGTGGGTTAAGGATCCGGCGTTGCCCTGAGCTGTGTGCAGATCCGGCTCGGATTTGGCATTGCAGTGGCTGTGGTGTAGGCCAGCGGCTACAGCTCTGATTCGACTCCTAGCCTGGCCCTAAAAAGCCAAAAATAAAAATAAATCATGATATTTTGTACATTTACATCACCTACCTTCGAGCTGCTACCTGCAAAATATCCTGGAAGCTTCCTGCGATCTTATTATTACCTGAAATTAGGCCTTTTCAAAATCAATACCTGGGTTTTTCAGAAGTATTTAAACTATACTTTATGAGTTTAAGAGTTAACAATGGTCACCATCTTTTTTTCACCCTCTAAATAAGGAATTTTTTCTCCTGTTTTGTCTGCCTAAAGTTGACTTCACTCAATTAATCTCTGTGGTGATATTTCATTTCCTCATACATTTTATGGTCTTAATTAGCAACCCAACCTACTAAAATTTAAGCCTCTTCTCTCTTACCAAAGATATAGAAAATATTTACTCATTGTCATTAACAAAATAACTTTTATATATGTTCCATTAAGAAATACTCCAATTACTATCTCTTCTTTAAGATAAACTGTTTTGTTTGTTTGTTTGTTTGTTTTTTGCTTTTTAGGGCCACACCCATGGCATATGGCAATTCCCTGGCTAGGGGTTGAATCAGAGCTATAACTGCTGTCCTACACCACAGCTCATGGAAATGCTGGATCCCCAACCCACTGAGCAAGGCCAGGATTCGAACCTGTATCCTCATGGATATTAGCTGGATTTCTTTCCACTGCACCACAATGGGAACTCCAAAATGTTGTCCTTTTATCACCTGACCTTGTGCAAAGCTATTTTAAAGCAATATATTCCACTTAAAACATACTTTTAAAACGTTGCTTTGAATGCCTGATTTCTTAAAAGCAGCTTGGCAGAAATCTGTGACTAAGGTCAGGCTTCAGAGATCAGTAAAGAAGCCATTTACTGAAAATTTCTTATTTGAGAGAAGAACTGAGTGAGGTAGAAACATGTTGCCAGTAAAATTATTTCCTTCTCATTGGTAAAAGATCACCACAGATAGGGAAGTCATGCTTCTTGCATGCAAATATGAAATAACAGGACAATTTGGGCTTTTGACAAGGTATTTGGAACAGAAAATAGTTTTTCCCTTGTTCAATTATAGAGAGGAATTTATTAGTTAGATAAGAAAAAAGGGCTAAGAATGGAACTGTAGCAGACATTACTAGCTCCCCACTTAATATGCATCTCTCCTTTTTTCTTTACTAAGGGGAGCCGCATTTTTTTAGGAGCAGCACTGTATCTAGATTAGCAAGTATTACATTTCCCAGCCTCTCCTGTAGATAGAAGTGGACAAGAGATACAGATTGGGTCAGTGATGTACAAATGGAATTTTTTTTTTTTTTTTTTGTCTTTTTGCTATTTCTTGGGCCGCTCCCGCGGCATATGGAGGTTCCCAGGCTAGGGGTCGAATCGGAGCCGTGGCCACCGGCCTACACCAGAGCCACAGCAACGCAGGATCCGAGCCGCGTCTGCAACCTACACCACAGCTCACGGCAACGCCGGATCGTTAACCCACTGAGCAAGGGCAGGGACCGAACCCGCAACCTCATGGTTCCTAGTCGGATTCGTTAACCACTGCGCCATGATGGGAACTCCTACAAATGGAATTTTAAGGTTAGAACTTCTTGGACTACTTCTTAAAATGAATGATCTGAGTGACTACTTCTTAAAATGAATGATCTGAGTTGCTGTGGCTGTGGCATAAGCTGGAAGCTGTAGCTCCAATTGGACCCCTAGCCTGGGAATCTCCAGATGCCGCGGGTGCAGCCCTAAAAAAATAAAAGGAAAAAAAAAGTGAATGATCCGTGGCTGATATGCCTTTTCTGCTTTATGGACTTGTTTCTTTATCCTCTGTGAAACATGAAAAGCATAACACATGGGGATCATTTACCTTGTTGAGGTCAAGGCAAATCATGAGAATCACCCGTGCCTCTACTCAGATCGCAGTGTTGGATTAGTTTCTTTGATGAGGTCATTATTGCTTAAGCTGGGCATCTTATTAGGATCTTCTGAGGATACTCTACAAACTCAATATTGGGACTTCTTCTGGCAGGTAGAATGTACTTGAGAGCAGTGGGCCAGTGTTCCTGTTGCAAAAGCCAGAGAAATTACAAATATATTTCTAAAGGTGTTAGAGAGCTGTAAAAGCAAGTTTATGGCACTAAAATTCCAGACAGGGAGGAACCATTCTTAGGTAGGGGGATGAACAATGGCCCTTTCTCTCCCAGGGGTCAATGGCCAATTCTGGGCATGGTCTGAGGATCTGACTTGGCTTAGACCTAGGGACTCCACTACAAAGTGAGAACCGTATAGGTTTCAGTGGTCATGCAGGGCTGGAGTGAAAAAAGGAAACTGAAGCACTTCAAATGCCATGTCTGGTTTTCCCTACAAGATATTAGCCAAGTTTGGTGCCACATAGGTGGCTGAGGAGCCAACCTGAAAGTTTCCGATAGATGGGGTGAAATCTGCTGAGGTCTCGTGATACTTAGAAAATACTCACCAAGGGAAGGGGGTCTACCTCAAACATACAGCTAGTTCCTCTTTAAGACACTGGCTAGATTTTATTTGAATTGTAGGTATGGGAGACTGAAGAGTTAAGCTGAAACCTTGGGCAGGGGAGAGATGGATCTTTCAGTTTGTCAGAACTGAAAAATGGAAAACTACCAGGCTCTAAAAAATAAATAAATAAATAAACTTCAGGAAAAGAGGCGAACCAGAGGTAGACTTGAGTATTACTGAAACTGAAAATTGAGCTCTAACCTAAATCAGTACTTAATGGGTGGAGGTAGTCAACCTCTCATCCTAAATGCTATTAGAGGATAGGAAAAACTCTCTTTGGTGAAAGATGACATTATTTGGAACTTTTGTATTTTTTTAATACACAGAGTTTGGCATACAATAAAAATTTACTAGACATATGAAAAGACAAGACAAATAGGACCTATAATTAACAGGAAAAAAGCAATTGAAGTAGGAACATAGATGGTCCAGATATTGAAATTTGCAGACAAGGAATTTAAAATAACTGTGTTTAATGTGTTTAAGAAAATAAAAGCATGGCCAAATAGATGAAATGATGAAAGATATAATCAGAGATTAGAATCTATAAAAGAGTGAAATGGACTAAAAAATTAAAAAATACAGTATCTGAAATTAACTCAATAAATGAGTTTTTGAGGTTGTACACAGCTAAGCAGAGATTTAGTGAACTTGAAGATGGTTCAAGAGAAAATATCCAAGTTGACGCATAGAGAGACAAGAGGTTGGAAAGAACAATACAGAGTATAGCAAACATGTATGGTGGCATGGTAGATCCCAGCTGTCTGAAAAATAAAGTCTTGATTTGTAGTGATACAACTGATTTCCATGGTGTAAATACTATTACCATAGTTGAGTTCAAGCTACTGATGATTTAAAAGATATCTCACAAAATTCCTTAATATTGAACCCTTGACTCTGGCAAGCTGCAACAAGCTGACTCCAGCACACTCTTCATATGAATTATATTCAGAAGGTCTTAAATTAGAGACCTAGAAAGAGAGAAGAGAATGGGGCAGAAGAAACATTTGAAGAAGTTATAGCTGAGACTATTCCAAACCTTTTAAAGTAAATCAAGCCATAGATTAAAGAACTCAGGCAACTACAAGCATCATTAATACAAAGAATACTTCATCTGGGCATATCATTGTAAAACTGTTGCAAACCAAAGAGTAATGGGCTGGATGGCAATGCCCAAAAAAATATGTCCATGGCCTGATCCCTGGAAACCTGTGAATGTTACCTTCTCTGGAAAAAAGAGTTTTTGCAGGTATAATTAAATTAGGATTCTGAAATGATGATTGATCCAGGTGGACTCTAGCTGTTATCATATTCCTGTTCTACCCTTTAAAAAATACAAGAGTTCTCTGTTGACCTAGTGGTTAAGGGTATGATGTTGTCATTGATGTGGCATGGGTTTGATTCCTGGTTCAGGAACTCTTGCATTCCATGGGTGTGGCCAAAAAATTACCTGTGTAAGGTATAAAAAATGTGACATTGGTATGGATTTTGTAGCCATCAAAAATATGCAGACTATTATGAACAATTTTATACCAGTAGATTTGGATGAAATGGATAATATTTTGAAAAGTATATCTAACCAAAGCTGGCAGAAGAAGAACTAGAAGAACTGAATTGTGTTATGTTTATTTAAAATGTTGTCCATTAAAAACAATTTTCCATAATGAAAATCCCATGTTTATGGATACAAAATTGAATACTTACATTTATGAGGAGGTGAAACAAATCTTTCACAAATTCTTTTGTAAAATCGAAGAAAAGGAATACATCCCTGCTTTTTATGAGGGCAGCATAACCTTGACTCTAAAACTTGATGAGGAAATTGTAAAAGGAAGGAAAATTTCAGACCAATCTCTTATAAAAGTGGATTCAAAAATTCTTAATAAATCATTAAAAAAACATCTATTTAAAAAGGGTATACATCATGACTAGTGGGATTTATTTCACAGTCAAAATGGTAGTTAAGTATTCCAAAATCAATTAAGGTAATTTAAAAACATGTACTTTTTTATCTTTGGTATATTCAACTTTATTCATAAGTTTTTGGAAATTTACAGCTGATAACAGCCAATGTTGAAGTTCAGATCTGCTATTCACATTGGCTATAAGTGAACTCAGACTTACATTTAGTTAAGCAAGATCCACTGTCAGCTTTACATGCATCACTTAATCCTCATCATAGCCCTCTTCATTGTGACTTAACAAATATGCTTGTTCTGGTGAAGCTTACATGCTACCAGAGAACAGACAATAGGTATAAAAATAAATGAGGAAGCTAGTCTGTCTCAAATCTCTTTAAAAGTGACCTCTTAGCACTGAATTTTAAAGGTCAGTGGTTATCAATCTTCTCCTGAAAGGAAATTAAACTCAATTAAGGTAATTTACACATTACTAAGTAAAAAGGAGAACATCTATGATCATCCCAAGGCAAAAAGAGAAAAGTATCTGAAACAATTTAAGACACATTAATGATTTTTTAAAAATCTTGGCAGCTTAGAATTAAAATATATTTTTCTTAATTTTATAAAATAGATAAAAATTTGCAGATGACATCATAATAAACTATGAAACAGTAAATTTTTTCCTTTGATATTGACTAGAGGCAAGGAGGCCTGCTACCAGCACTTCCATTCTATCTTTTTTAGAGGTCTTAGGAAGTGCAATAAGGTAAGAAAAATAAAGGAGGATTTAAAAGGAAGAATTAAACTTATTTTCAGACAGCATGATTGTATATGTGGATAATTAAAAAGAAGCTATGTAAATGAGTTTAGTGATATTGTGAGAAACAAGTTAGATGTATGAGAGTTAATTTTTTTTATATTCCAGCAATAACCAAATAGAAAAGGAAATTTGGAAAATGAAACAATTTACAATAGCATCAAATAACATCACATACTTAGGAATAAACTTAAAGTGGATAAGAAGCCATTAAATATCATTGCAAGAAATAAAAAAACTCTAAATACATTGATTGGCATGACCTGTTTTTGGATTGGGAGACCTAAAATAGTAAAGGTACACTTTTCCTTAAGTTAATCTATAGTTTCAACACAATCCCAATCAAAATTCCAGCAGATTTCATTGTAGAAAATGAGGTGTAATTCTAAAATTTATAGGGAAATGTAAAGGTCCAAGAGTAGTCAAGGCAATCTCAGGAAAAACAAAGCTGCTCTCAGATATTGAAACTATTATATACCCATAGTAATTAAGACAGTGTATTATTGGAGTTTGGCTGGAGAAACTGATCAACAAGAACAGAATAGAGGCAGAAACCCTGCACATATCCAATTATCTCATTATGCAGGAGACAGTACTTTTTCTTACTAGGAATAAATGGTGCTGGGTTAACTAGGTATCTCTATTTCACACCAGACACAAAAATCAAATCCATATGGATTGTAGATATAAATGTGAGTGGTAATATAATAAAGCTTTTGGAAGAAAATTTAGGAGGACATCTCTTCTGCACTTACTGTATTCCTTCAACGGTGGTCATTCCTTTCCAACTGCAGAGTCCCTCTGGCACACCGTTTTTCTTAGCATCTCAGAGTACCCTCCCTTCCCTCACCCAAGAACATGGTAACTCTAACCTGTCTTTATGCACCACTGTAATGGAGTGCCTGCAGCTCTGTGAGACCACCTTCTAGGCTCATCCCCACCCATCAAGATTTCCCCAGCCATGTTCTTCTGCCATCCACTTGGCTAATTGCAGCACTGCCTCCCTGAGCTGCTAACCCCTCCAGGGAAAGTGAGGACCCTCCAGTTTGACTTCCTGCCCTTCTCGCTCACTCTCTCAGTTCATCTTTGAAAAAAAACTTCCCTTTACTTTTTGCTAGAGCAGGTTGGAAACCTCGTTTATGTAATATCCTCCTACCTGTCTTAAAGGTGACTTACAAAAGAATCTTTTTGTTTTTTAATTTTTATTATTTTATTTGCATATGGTTGCTTTATAAAGTTGTGTTAGCTTCAGGTGTACAGAAAAATGAATCAGTTATACATATACATATATTCGTTTTTTTCAGATTCTTTTCCCATATAGGTTATTACAAAATATCAAGTAGAGTTCCCTGTGCTATGCAGTAGGTCCTTCTTGGTTATCTTTTTTTGTTTTCTTTCTTTTTTTTTTTTTGTCTTTTTCCTTTTCTAGGGCTGCTCCCGTGGCATATGGAGGTTCCCAGGCTAGAAGTCTAATCAGAGTTGTTGCTGCCGGCCTACACCAGAGCCACAGCAATGCAACATTCGAGCCGCATCTGCAACCTACACCACAGCTCACAGAAACACTGGATCCTTAACCCACTGAGCAAGGCCAGGGATCGAACCCGCAACCTCATGGTTTCTAGTCAGATTCGTTAACCACTGCACCACGACGGGAACTCTGTTGGTTATCTATTTTGTATATAGTAGTGTGTATATGTTCATCTCCAATTCCTAATTTATCCATCCCTCCACTACCTTTCCCCTTTGGTAACCATAGTGTATTTTTTAAATCTGCGAGATTGTTTTGTAAATAAGTTTGTGTAGAATCTTTATATTTGAATCCATCTCACTTATCTTTTGATACTTAAAAGGGAGCTATTAGAATTTAAAACAAACAAAACTATTAAAATAATGACTAGAACAACAACAAAAAAAATAGGTAGAAATTTCCCTTCTCTTGAAGTTTGGCTACAAGAAAGTAGCTTTGGCATGAACTCAAAGAAGTTACTGTCATTCTCAAAGCAGAAGAATGACTTTTTCACCCCCTAAGTGCCTTTTCTGCCCTTCTCTGTGCACAAAAGAATTTACAGCTTGACCTAGAGAAGGGGGGGACATTGAAGACATTGAAGACATTGAACAGTGATTTACAGAGGAAAATTAAAAGTGCATGGTTTTGTTTCAAAATACCTCCATTACACATTCTGTTGCCTGAGCCAGAAATGATCAACTTTGCCCCATCAATGTTTCAGTCCTTGCAGAGGAATCCTTTTTTTAGGGAAATTTCCCCAGATCTCTTTAATATCTTAAATTTGTTATGAGCACAATTAGCATCCTATTTCTCTCCTTCATATCACTGTCACATTGTTTATAGGATTATGTGATGAATTTCTGCCTTTTCCTCTAAACTGGTAATTTTGTAAGAGCAAAGACCTTTCAATTTTTGCTGTTTAATGTATCACCAGTACCTTGGACAGAGCTGTGGAGCTCAACAAATGCTGTAGAAACATATTATAATATGCTCCATCAATAATGAGAATTAGTATGTAACACAATTTACAGTTCCTTTTCTATGTTCAGTTCTTTTTTCAAATGGGGCACAGGATGGAGGTAGTGGAAATTAAATATTTGCTTTCTAAGGGAGCATGGGGTGGGGTGAGTGGCATTAGAAAGTTAGATGGCAAGCAGTTCTGTCTTAGGAAGTGGAAGGTGTGTCCCTGTATGCTATGGCCTAGTATTCTCACATCAAGCTGATGAAGCAAGTGCCAATTCTATAATTCCTGGAATCACTGAGGCCGCCCTGGAAATGCCAAACAGAGTAGGACCCAGGAATATTCCCAATAGCTGAGCTTGGTTTGAGGTGCCACCAGGTGGTGCTAAACCACAACTAGGACAGGAATGGATAGGATCTAGCAACAAAACCTCTGGAATTCCTGGCCAGCTAGTCAATTTATTAACCCAGTTACGTTATTAACCTCACAATAATGTGGGTATGCATTTATATGACATAATTTTTTGCTTGCCACTCAACAATCCTATCTGGATTTTTCTGTAATGTTAAATTGATAAGAAACTACATGAAAGCTGTGTACCTTCAGTAATGGTAGAAGGACAGGGTAGAGTTTGTTGTGAGGCAAAGGTATTTGTTAAACCAATAATGAAGTTTCTCATTTCAAATATCCATACACAGATTTTCTCATTTATTCTATGGATGTATCTTGATTCCAAACGCTAAATGAATTCAAATATTTACTTATGGCTGCAAAGTGCAATTGATGAAAAAGGTTTTGGGTGAAAATATCAAGTCTGCGAAATGGATATTATATCCTCATGATGGCAGATTTTCTTTTTATTTTTTTAATTAAAAAATTTTTATTGTTATTTCCCCAATACAGACTTTCAAATAAAATCAGTATTACTGTCTTATTTCTTCTATTTTCTTTGGACCTATTTTCTTAACTTCTTAAGTTATATTCATTTGTGTTTAGGTTTTCACATTTTTTCAAAAAATTCAAATAGAGTTGATTTACAATATCATGTTAGTTTCAGGTATACAGCAAAGTGATGTCACTAAATATATATATATATAATTTTAAGGTTATTTTTTATTATAAGTTATTACAAGATATTGAATATTGTTTCCTGTGTTATGGAATAAATTTTTGTTGTTTATTTATTTTATATATGATAAGGTGTGTCTGTTAATCCCATACTCCTAACTTATCTCCCTCCCTTTCCCTTTTGGTAACCATACATTTGTTTTCTATGTATGTGAATAGATTTCTGTTTTGTGAATAGATTCATTTGTGTTGTATTTTAGATTCAATATATAAATGATACAATATTCATCTTTCTTTAACATCACTTAATATAAAAATCTCTAGGTCCATCCATTTTGCTATAACCGGAATTATTTCATTTTTTTAAACTTTCTAGAATAATTTTATGTTTTTTTAAATATTTTATTGGAGTATAGTTGACTGACAACATTGTCTTAGTTTCAAGTGTACAGCAAAGTGAATCAGTTATACATAATACATATAACCATTCTTTTTCAGATTGTTTTCCCATACAGGTTATAATAGAACATTGAGTAAAGTTTCCTGTCTCTACAGTAGGTCCTTGTTAATTATCTATTTTGTATATAGTAGGTGTGTCTATGTTAATCCTAAACTCCTAATTTATCCCTCCCCTTCACGTTTCTCCTTTGGTAACCATTTGTTTCAAAATCTGTGAGTCTGTTTCCATTTTGTAAATAAGTTCATTTATATCCTTTTTAAAATTAGATTCCACATATATGTAATATCATATGATGTTTGTCTTCCTCTGACTTAGCATGATAATCTCTGAGATAATCTCATGATGCTGCAAATGGCATTATTTCCTTCGTATTATGGCTGAGTAATATTCCTTTGTGTATATGTACGGCATCCTCTTTATCCATTCCTCTCCAGATGGACATTTAAGTTACTTCCATATCTTGGCTATCATAAATAATGCTGTAATGAACATTACAGTGCATGGATCTTTTTGAATTAGAGTTTTGTCTGGATATATGCCCAGCAGTGGGATTGCTGGATCATATGGTAGTTCTATTTTTAGTTTTCCGAGGTACCTCCATACTGTTTTTCATAGTGGCTGCACCAACTTATGTTCTCACCATCAGCGTAGGAAAGTTTGCTTTTCTTTATATCCTCACTAGCATTTATTATTTGCAGACATTTTGATAATAGCCATTCTGGTCAGTGTGAGGTGATACCTCATTGTGGTCTGGATTTGTATTACTCTAATAATTAGTGGTGTTAAGTATCTTTTCATGTACCTGTTGGCCATCTGTATGTTTTCTTTGGAGAAATGTCTATTTAGGTTTTCTGCCCATTTTTTGATTGGGTAGTTTTGTTTTGATTTGTACTAGCCATTTGTATATTTTGGAAATTAACCCCTTGTTGGCGAATCATTTGCAAATGTTTCCTCCCATTTTGTAGGTTGTCTTTCCATTTCGTTTATGGTTTCCTTTGCTGTGCAAGAGGTTATGAGTTTGATTAGGTCCCATTTGTTTATTTTTGCTTTTATTTCTTTTGTCTTGGGAGACCGACCTAAAAAAAATATTGCTCTTACTGATGTCAGAGGAAGTTTTTAGGCTTTCCTCTTTTTTATGTAAACATTTAAGGCTTTAATTTTCCTTCTAAGTATGCATTCTAATTGCATTTTAAAGGCTTTGATATAAAATATTTTTATTTTTGTTTTCTTCTAATACTTTTTCATTTCCTTTATGATTTAATTTCATGTTTTGAATTATTTAGAGCTGCCTTTCTTAACATCCAAGAGTGTGTGTGTGTGTGTGTGTGTGTGTGTGTGTTTGTGTGTGTTTATTCATCTTGTTATTGATATCTAGCTTAATACAACTGTGGTCAGAGTGTGTTCTGATTGATTTCAGTCCTGTGAAATTTTGCTTCAATCACTGATTCACCTATTCGAAATGTTTATTCAGTGTCTACTATGTGCCAAGCACTGTTAAATGTACCAAAAATTCAGCAGTGAATAAAACAGATCAAAATCCCTGTCTTCATTGGTTCTATTGGGTAATGCAGGCAATAAACAAACATGATTATTAAGTAAAACATAGAGTGTGTTGGTGATAGAGTGCTTAGAAATAATACAACAGGGAATGGTATTTTTAAATGCCTTTAAATTTTTATTTCAGATAGAATGGTCAGCTAAGTCCTTACTTGGTGACATGTAAAACTTAAAGGAAGTGAAAGAAGAGTTATGCAAAAATCTAGAGGAACAATTTCAGTGGTCCTGAGGCAAACATGTTCCTGCTTGTTCAAGGAACACTGAGATCATCGTAATATGAGCAGAACAGTGAGGGGTAATAGAAGAAGTGATTAGGGAGATAATGGGGGACTAGATTGAGTACAGGCTTGTGGTAAACAGAGTAAGCCCCCCTCCCACCAAAGATGCCCACTTCCTAATCCCTAGAACCCACCAACACAATATACATGGCAAAGGGGAATTATGCTTGCAGATGGAATTAAGGTTACTCTTCAACTGACCTGAAGATGAGGTCACCCTGGATTATTCAAGGGGGCCCACTGTAATCATAAGGGTCCTTACATTTGGAGAAGAGAGAGTCAGAGAGGTGGCAGTGTGAGAAGGACTATGTGGATGCCTTTGAAGATGGAGAAGGGGGCCAGGAGCCAAGGAGAGGAGGTGCACTCTGGAAGCTAAAGGAAGTAAGGAAATGGATTCTCAAGAAGGAACATAGCCCTGTTGCCATCTTGAGGTGAGATTGTTACCTAATGAAACTGACTTTGGACTTCCAACCTCAAAACCTCAGATGATAAATTTGTGTTGTTTTATGCCACTGTAGTAATTCATTACAGCAGCAATAGATATCTAACACCTACCCTTCAGTTTACAACAAGGATGTACACTTTCACTCTGCATGAGATGGGAAACCGTTAGAAGGATTTGGGCAGAGGACCCGATCTGACCCAGTGGGATCACTCTGGCTGCTGTGTTGAGAATAGCACATAGGGGAAGGATTCCTTCCTTCTAGATTTTGGTTTGACTTCTCCATATTTTAGTGGGAACTCATCAATTCATTTAAGAGTAAAAAAAGAATTTCACAGTTTTTGTAAGTCAAGGCCTCTCATCTGTTAGCAATGAGAGTCATATCCACACTTTAAACTTCTATGGAAAACTTACCAGAATTTGAAAAAAAAAAAAAAAAAAAAGACAACTGACTGTCAATACCCCAATATGCAAAAATCCAGTGACAGAGTTGGCAGCAGATTAATTTAGATTAGTAAAAACTGGTAAAGGAGTTCCTGTTGTGGCTCAGCAGTAATGAACCTGACTAGTATCCATGAGGAGGCAGGTTCAATCCCTGGCCTTGCTCAGTGGGTTAAGGATCTGGCATTGCCATGAACTGTGATGTAGGTTGCAGACTCAGCTCAGATCCCAAGTTGCTGTGGCTGTGGCATAGGCCGACGGCTACAGCTGGCTACAGCTCCAATTCTCCCGGGAGCTTCCATATGCTGCACATTCGACCCTTAAAAGCAATAAATATAAATAAATAAATAAATAAATCATTTTTATCATTAGAAGGAGAATACAAACAAACTTCAGGTGACAGAAAATGCTTCTTATGCAATTGCCCTTTTCAAGTCCTAAAAAACAGAATGGTGCCGTTTTGAATTTGCCATCAGAATGAACTCAGTAGTACTTGATTACACTCGTCCCTGCTCAGGGAATGACTTTGCCTCCAAATAAATGTGTTCAGAATGAAACGGCTTCAAGGAAAAGAGCTAAATTTTCCCCAAATGAATGAAAATGTGAAACTTCACTTCAGCAGTATTCATAAGGGGGATGGAGACTGGGCTGTGGTGAGGATGGAGATGCTCTTTACCTTGGCATAAATCCCATCTAGCAAGGCTTACAGAGGAGTAGGCAGAAACAGATAGAAGCAAGGCTAAGCTAGCGATATATCTAGGTTATAAACTGATCCAACAATTCGAGAGGGATGTTTTAAAATGTTAACTGAGAGGAGGCAGGGAAGTTAATGTATGGCTATTTTATGTGCTCAATGTATTGATATGCATAGAAGTAGAAATGCAAATATTACAATAAATTACATAGAAAGGCTATAAAATATGATATAAAATAAAATGGATTTATGTAAACCTAAAATTTTCTAAATAGAAGTCGTTGTAGAGAGATAAAGATGAAAAAAAATGTTAAAGGATCTACTTATGTTTAAATATACAATAAGACTTACTGGTTTGCTTATTGCTTCACTCTAACAGTTCCACTATTATCTTTACTCCCTTATTATTATTTTTAGAGACTTTATTGCCTCTTCACAAAGGGGAATTGGGAAGAATTCCTCTCAAATTTTACTTCTGAAAGGACCAAGCTCTCTGCTATAGACTATATATGGTTCTAAGAAACCAGATTAAAATAGTTACAGAATGAGTTATTGGCTCAAACAAGGATCAAAAAGATACTATCTAACTTTATGAGTGATGTTTTTATAAAGCATTCCAGAGACAAACATTCTCAAAAACTTAAATTAACAGCCTTTAATTATACACATGCATAGAGAGGGATAGGTTCTGGTAATAATTTAAATTAGCTAATTCAAGTAACTAATATTTAGCTTTGGAAAGCGTTATAATTCCCTCCATAGTTTTCCTTCCCCAGCTATATTTCTCCTAAGCTGATCACAAATTAATTTTTCATTTTTTTTCCTTGGCTGTTCCCGAGGCACATGAAAGTTCCCCTGGCCAGGTGTCAAACCCCAGCCACAGCAGTGACAATGCTGAATCCTTAATTGCTAGGCCACAAGGGAACTCCTAATTTTCCATTCTTGAACGCAGAGTAACTGATTTTGGAAAGAGATGGTCTAACATTTGATGGGTGGAGGAAAGAAGCTGGTCTAGGACTAAAGTTTGAATTTGGATAGTTCCTATCTAAATATTTAGAAATTGACTGTATTCTCAGGTCATCAGTGTTTTTGATCCAAGATTATTATTACACTATAACAGGGTCCCTTGTTCCGGTTTTTGCCCTTTCCATTTCTTCCTTGGTCAGCTAGGCCAACTATAGTACCCCTTCCCTGAGGTGAGGCTGAGGCTAGTCTCATTTGATTTTTACAGCTACTCTTGTAATGGTGGTGGAGATGGAGGGGAGGTGGTATAAATATTGGGGAGGCCACTGCAGTGTTCCCCACGGATAGCTTTAACATACCATGGTTGGTGAAAATTCTTTAGATGTTAGTTTATAAAGAGATAAAAGAAAAAGATTTGGTGGTGTGGCTGGAAATACCATAGGGTTGGTTCCAGGTCTGCACATTGGGATTTGCAATCCCTGAGGTGTCCCTTGATCTTTTTGAGACTTAGTATCTTAGTGAATGAAGAGGAGGTAATACTATTTGCCTTTCCTACCCCCTGGGGCGGCTGTGAAGATCAAATCAGATAAAATATGTGAAAGCGCTTTGAAATTTATGAAGAATTACACAAATGAAAGATGTTGTCTATTGCTTTAGCACTCAGAATAATTAAGAGTGTTAAAGAAATCCTACTGTGGTCATAAGGCAGATTAGGATAAAAGAGTTTGGAAGAACTCATTACCAATAAAAACTTTAGTCAAAGTACATGCCAGGGGTATTATCTCTTTGAATTAAATAGCACATTTTTTTCCTTGTTTCGTGTGAGAATGTCCTTCTGGGTGCCTCTGTGTACAGCACTTGGAGTTTTCAGAACTCTTGACCTGCTGCCTTTGAATCCACCATTTACTATATGCCCCCAGCTTTTGGGCAGCCAGATTGCCTCCTGAAATCTGATCATCTCCACTTTCCTTTCAGAAGCCACACTTCTTTTTCAATTAGAATGCCTGTTCCACCCAACAGTGTACCCTCTGTCCTCTTAATAACTCAGCAGCTCCTGTAGGGCAAGGCAGAAGTACATGATGGTGACAAGGGGCAGGAGAGCTCTTTCTGGGCTGATTCATAACATTGCAGATATATCCCAAGAGCAAATGGAAGTTATTTAAGGGTGAGGATAACATTTTATATTTTATGTTTAACCACAACCCAGTGCCCTACACAGTGTAGAGACTCAGTAAATATTGGCTGAATTAATGTACTAAGAAGTATATCAGGTAACTTGCCTTATCAAGGCTTTTAAGCCTAGATTATTAGGTTATTAATTTAATTAAAGAATAAATATTCTCTCTCCATGTATATTTCTTTTTTTGGCTGCACCCATGGCATACGGAAGTTCCCTGGTTAGGGATCAAACCCACACCACAGCCGTGATCCAAGCCATAGCAGTGACAATGCCAGGTCCTTAACCCTCAAGCCACTAGGGACCTCCTCTATCTCTATACTTAAGTCTGGGATTATAGTGAAGCAGAGTCCTGTTCTGAGTAGCACCTGCCATTTGGCAGTTTTCTTGTTTTTCTTCATGTATTACTTACTCTTATACCCTGCTTGGGGCTGCATTATAAGTACAAGATGAAGCAAAGAACTGAATTAGATGAAAAAAAAATCTAGTCCTTACTCTGGAGTTTAAAGGAATGAGAATGAACCCATGATGAAATATTACACTTCTGTTAATATAAAAAATTCTATATTGTCATATCACTCTTTTCTTGCCAGCAGAGATCTGATAAGAGGTTTCAGCAAATTAGAAGTAGTTAGGAAAGTTGAGGCATTTTAAATTCATAATCAAATTGTATCTTTTCAGGGTGTTCTTGTCAAAGGTGATTGGCATATCTTAATGTGCTCCTTTTTTAAACTTGAAATCCTAACAGCAATGTTTTCCAAAAAGAAAAGCATATTCATAATTCCACCATCTTGATACTATTTTAATTTTTACATGTCTTCCAAACTTTGTCCAAATGCATAGATGCTTTATATATTTGTCTTTCTCCTGTGCATACTATTTTCATTTCTAGGTTGCCCTGGGAGAATTTCATCTGCTAGATGGAGGCTCAGAACTTCGGAATGGCTCCAAGAATCCTAATCTGTGCTGCTGTAGAAATTGATCAGAATGACTTGTCATTCTTTGGAGAGGTATCACCTTTAATCCAGAAGGCTTGGGTGAGAGGCTGAAGCAGAATGGGACAATGGCCTTTATGAACGAGACCAGTGACCTCACTGGAAAAGAAATGAAGATTAGGTTTTATAAGGAAAGGTAGATATTTAAGCAGAATAATTTCAGATGCCAGGAAGGTCCCTCTTCCCACCTAACCAAAACAAATAAGAAACAAAAAATAGAAACCCAAAGTAACAACCACAATAAAAGCATCTTTAGTTAACATAAAATACAAGCTTTACTAGTTAACGAATACTTGAAATTAGGTTAAGAAAGCAATAGCGTTTAAAACAAAATTTAAATATTAGAAGTTGACATATGTTTTACTAAAGGGGCAAGGGAAGGTGATAGTGTCTTTGATAGGAATGGGGTGTGAGGGGACACGGCACGGCCGTTATGCTTTTTTCAAGGAAGAAAGGTCAGGGAAAAAAAGATATAGGATAAACCTCATCGATTCTTAATTTTTTTCAGAGTCAGGCTCTTTCGAATTATTTAAGTAACAGAAGAGAGGCCTGCGAAAATGTGAAATAGCCAAACAGAAATAATCTGAAACTGGAAAAGAATCTTGTGGCCTCCGACGCAGTCTTCGGTGAAGTCCCTCCAGGAGCTCTGTGGGCCTCAGGACTGACACCACGGGTGTGGGGAGTGTTTCAGAGCAGGGGAGGGGCCCTGGCCGCGAGCGAGGACGACGCCCGCCTCCAGGTTACCGACGACAGCGGAGGCGTGCGGGAGCCGGCGCCCAGCGCACAGGTGGCCCTGCCGCGCCAGCTGCGCGCCGCGCTCGCTCCGCTGGTGGGCCGCCAGGCGTCGCGCTGGAGCCGCGGTTGCCGGGGAGACCGAGCGGGGCGAGTGGGCGGCGCGGAGCCGAGCGGGAGCCCGGCTGCAGCCAGAGTATCAGGGCTAGAGTTGGGGGGGAGTGGCTCCCCCGGCTGCGCTAGGGGCCGGCGGGTCCTAGGGCAGCGCGAGGTGGCCGTGGCGCCGCGGGGCGAGTCCGGCGAGCCCGGAACGCGCAGGCTCTCAGCTCGGCCTCCGGAGTCGAGCGGGGGGGGGAGTTGCACTCGCCTGGTCTGCGCGCCCCACTGTCCCAGCCCCGCTGGACGGACTGCGGCCGGGCGGTGGCTCTGGGAGGTCCGTACTGCCCCGAGAGCGCCGAGAGCCCGGCCCGCGCCTCCGTTGCCTCGACGAGGAGCCGGGCGGACGGCGGGCGCGCTCCCCGCGGCCCCGGGATGACTTGTCGGGGCTCTCCTCTGGCGCCTTTGCTGTTCCTCTCTCTGCATGGTGAGTAGCCCGAGCCCTCCCCTCCCGGTGGGGCCGGGCGGGGCCGGCGGGCAGGGGGAGGCTGTCTGGGACGTTCACAGCCTTGTCGCCGGGGAGGTCTTGGGATCCCAACTTTCTCCGGGGGCCCTATTCGTTGCTGTCTGCCGAGGCTCCTGCGCCCACGCACCCTGCAGCCCCTCCGGCGCCCCCGTCCCCGCCCCCTGCACGGCTCAGGTGTTCTGATCCGAGAGGTAACTATGCCTGCCACCGCGTTACTGCCGCCCTGACTCTGACCCTGACCCCGACCCCGTTCTTTGCCCTTTTTAGATAACGAACTCCCCTAACTTACAGGGTCCAGGGAGAGTTAACGCGAGTTAGAATCGTTTCTGTCGCCGGGCGGCTTCAGGAAAACTGGAGAGGCTTGTGAAATAATTTGGAAAACTTTAAGTTGTAGTTATCCCCAAAGGTTTAACAAGCATGTGCAGGGTATGACTGAAAATGTGATATTTGTATAAAAAATAACTATGGAAGTGTGCTATCCTGTGTTCGAAAATAAACTTTTTTTTTTGATAGTCTGGCTTCTTCCCCAAAGAATTTAAACTGACAAAAATACATAGACTATTGCAATATTAGAACAAAAGAAATATGTGTTTGATTTTCTTGTTAACTGTTTTTAAAAAATCTATTTAAATTTAATTTTCTGATTTCTATTTAAGCTTTCTTATGTTTTATTTTCAATGACTAGCCCCTATATATAGACTCTAATTTTCGTTTTATACAGTGCCCTTTCTTTTTGTGAGTGTCCTGTGGTTTCAAGTTTTCTGTTCCATTTATGAGGTTGTTGAGATTTACTGAGATTTATTCTGTAGGGTTTTTATTTAAAAAGCAGGTTCACTGATGTATGGAGTGTCGTGGTTAATTTTGTTTCTTTCTGGAGGTATCAGTATGTTTCCCATAATTTTATGACCTCATTTGAACTGATAATGTACCCATAGATCTTGAGGTAACCTAATTTTAGTAGACTTAAAGTGTGCAAGTTCATTTAAGGGAAGGAAGAAAGGAGTACAGAACTTCTGTATACTTTATCCATAGAAGACAGAAGAGGAAATCATCAAAATTACAGATAACTTCTCTGGAAATCAGTAGGTATATATTTAGTGATGATGTGTAGATAATAAAGTGACATCAGTATGTACATTATATAAGCTTGTGCTTCCAAATTAATTTTGTCTGGTTACTACTTTGAGAGGAGGAACATTTCTGTCTTACCTTCTTTAAATGTGAAATAAGAGTAAAAGCGTTTTTAAAGAATCTATTGGACATCACTGAAACTATTATGAATATTACTATAAGAACAGCTGAAATTTATGGTGAAAATGTGTTGTTAACCTTTGTATATTACAATAAATGCCTCTCTCTTCTTGTAAATATCATTTGTGAATGGTTTGTTTTTTAGGTATTAGGCAGCACTTTTAAAGGGTTGGTGAAATTTGTAGAATCATCTCACTTGTTTCTTTTCTTTCAACAAGAAACTTTTCCTAAACTTTAGTAGGATGTTTTTAAAGACTTCCAAGGACATGTCAGTCCTCGTGTCAATCTATTCTGTAGAGGCACTTTTCACCTGCAAAAAAAAAAAAAAATGTATTCATTTGTTCAGCAGATATTTACTGAGCTACCAATCTGTCCTTGGGTGTCTGGGGGGGAGGGATGGTGGTGGAAGACAAAGATACACAAGAGTTTGTCCACAGCTCTTAAGGAGTTTGCAGTTTTAAAACAAGCTAGAAGCATACACAAGTGATTTATGATTCAAGGAAAGGTGATATCAAGGGAGACTTCATAGAAAAGTTTACTCTTGATTTGGACTTTGAATGAGTAGAATTTGAATTGGCTACGATGGAAGTGGTTGGGCTTTCCTAGCCAAAGGAACAGCTTGGATGAAGGATATAAAGTGGAAAGTGCAGGGGCATATTGCGGAAAGGCTAGACTTTTGGCTGCTAGAGCAGGAGATGTGTGCAAAGCAGAAAGGGCTAAAAAGGAGTAAAAGGATGGTAGAGAACCTCGAATACTGGTTTGGGCTTTATTCAGTGGGCGGTGGATAGGCCACTGATACTCAGGTTCTTTAGGACGGGGAGGGTGAATAGCTAATGAGTGCCCAGCATGAGAGTCTCCAGAATACCAAATCCTGACTGTATTAAGTTCTTCAGCCAGTCATTGGCAGAGTTGGAGTGAATGAATTAAGGCCCATTCCTAAGACTTCCAATGTGGAATGGGTGGGGTAGGGTGGATGGATTTCTGAACAAAACTGGTTCCATTATGAAGGGGGGAAAGAGAAATGGATGCAGGTAAATAACCATTGTAGCAGTGACTACAACAGTGGGAGAATGCACCAAAAGTAGAACTTGTGTTTTAAAGTTTTGGAAGAAAATGGTTGTCAAAAATTTCTTTTTTAAAAGTTTTGTTTAAATCTCTGTGGAGTAACTTCAAAGGGAATTTGAATTGAAAAGTTGACTTCTATATGTACCAACCAATAGGTTAGATATATCTAAAGTATTTTTTATACTACTTGTGATTCCTTGAAATAGCAAATAACTTTGCACTATCTGATAAAAATTTATAAAAGACCACATAATGTGAAATGCAAATGAAAAGAATTAATGAGCCTAAATGTTTGCATTATGAAAAATTTATAGTAAACTTCCATTTCTTAACTCTAGTTTTAATTATGGACCTGTTTTGGATGGCTTCACTTTTTAATAAAAATCTGTAGTTTGACCAACATGAAAGGTGACAGCCCCTGGATGAAAACTTTAGAAAAATTAAGTTCCATACAGTGTATATTCAACATGGACTATTCAGGAAGCGATTTAAATAATAAATCACCAAGCACTTTAAAAATGTTATGCTGGAATTCCCGTCGTGGCGCAGTGGTTAACGAATCTGACTAGGAACCATGAGGTTGCGGGTTCGGTCCCTGCCCTTGCTCAGTGGGTTAACGATCCGGCGTTGCCGTGAGGTGTGGTGTAGGTTGCAGACGTGGCTCGGATCCCGCGTTGCTGTGGCTCTGGCGTAGGCCAGTGGCTACAGCTCCGATTCGACCCCTAGCCTGGGAACCTCCATATGCCGTGGGAGCGGCCCAAGAAATAGCAACAACCAAAAGACAAAAAAAATAAAAATAAAAATGTTATGCTTAGAGCTGTTGTCAGGCCCAAGGTAATGATGCAATGGGTAAAGGCTTTTTGCCCCCAGTAACAGTATGTGGCAGATTTTCAAATGTGTTTTCGCACTTTGATAGTGGAAGCATTTATAATGAAAAGTCTCATTTGAATCTTCATACTTAAGCCATGTGATTTAGTGTCAAACAGGGTGATGTGATGCTGCACAAGATTCTTTAGTTGCTCTGAGTTATACAGAACTCGGGTCTGGAAGGACCAGCTGAGTTGGGAGGAAGTTGGAAACATTGTTATGTTCCCCTAAAATTCTCATCCATGACCTGTTTATTTAGAGTAAGGATTCTGACTGTTTTGCTAGCTACACCAGTAACACCAATTTATTTCTATATTTTAGGCCTTTTGAAGTAGGATTGTTGGCTTTCTTCACTTCAGGTGAACCAGGTCCCCTCAGTTTCCTCCTCCTTTGGTAAGGACTCTCTGACACTTAAACACTTAACCCTGGTGTTTTGAGGGCAACCTCAGACCAAATGGAGGCTCTGAAATCCTCCCTTGGTTGTACTTGAAAATACCTAGTTTAAGAGAGGGTGTCAGTTTTTGGGTGGTATCCAAAACGCCATCTGATTTGAGCTGATTTTGGTCTTAAAAGTGGAAAGTTAATTAGTATACTGATGAGTTAAGCGGATCTTGCTAAACTGGGAAGGATTTCTTCCTGTTAAAGTTTGGGTAATTGATTTCCTCTGTCCTTGGTTTCTTGTCACCTAAGAAGGAGTCTGTAGTTGTAATTTGCATCTGTGTTGGTTTTAAAATTGGGGAAATGTCATGGCCAGTCAAAGAAAGAATCTGTTTGCTAATTTCAGAAGGGTAGACTCAGCCCTTGATCTGAGACAGCCCATCATTACCATGATTGGGTACTGCATAGGTGCTATGTGGTGTGGTTCTGCTTCACGCATGTGTTATTGAAAGATCACAGTTTTACCAGTTAACATTAATTTTTTATTTTTAGGGAACAGAATTAAACAAGTGCTGTTTGCCAATGCAAATAAGAAGTCTATTCAATAAAAAACTCTTAGAAGTCCGCTTACTGGTTTCTTTTCATTTAGCATTTGCATCTTGAGAGAGGTAACAAACTGACAAGGTTAGCTGCACAGTTTTATTTAGAAAAGCATTGCCAGTAAGGAAGTTGAGATCCGGGAAAATTCTTGTACCACATAAAGTTCTTTGGAACAGTCTTCAGAGAATTAGGTTAACAGTGGCTAATAACGATATTGAATCAGGATTCAGAGTTGGGATAGCTGGTTAAAGTATAATAGGTTTGTGGGATTGTAGATTCACTGTTGTTTTTCTCACTGAGGGTCAGAAGGGGCTGTTCTTAAAAGACTCATTATTCTACTATTTTAAAAAATGAAGAGAAACTTAAATTTTAATCTACCATTTTAAAAAGTGAAAAGAAACTTAAAATTCCACCAAAGTCTGTTGAAGATCACACTGGTGGAAGCTTCAGAAATGTTGTAACTTAGGGAACTCCTTTACCCACCTCTGCCCAAAGGCTCCTTGTTCACAACAATAGCTTGTGTAAAATCTGTTCTCTCAGTCCTCTTGTCTTGGTGATGTTGATTTTTTCTCTCCTCTTTCCTCTTCATCTTCTTCTTCCTTCTTGGAGAATGTTATATTCTGTTTAGTAGTGTCATGTTCTTAGGTAGATAAATCTAGCCAGTCATAGCTCCTTCCAGTGATTCAGCCCTGCCTATTTCTAGGATTGGTAATAAAAAGAAACCCTGCAGCCAACCAGGCAGACCCAGAAATTACCTTAGAGCTGGACATGGTGGGGGTATATGGGAGTGTGGATATAGTTCTATGCCAATATTTCTTCCATGAAGTTAACTTTATAATTGTGTGTGTGTATGTATGTATGTACACTTTCCCTAAAGACAGTACCATGCCTGGCACTTAGTAGTGTTCAGTAGATAATTGTGGCCAAATGAGTGAGTGGTTACTAATATAGGTGGTACTCAATGTGTGCTTGAAGTACCCGAAAAGAATGCTTTTTTCCTTTTAAAGAAAAAGAGAATTCCATTATAATTCTCCTTAGGGATTTGATTTGACTGTGTCAGCTTCACCTAGTCTTTAAACCTTGTGTTTTGTGAAACGGAGGTGATAGAGATCTATTTTCAATTAGTCTTTTCAGATTCTATAACTTTATCGGTTTATTTAGAAATGCAGTACTTATAACTCTTTTAAAATTGATCCTAAGCTTATCTCTAATCCTAAAACTTTGATGTTGTCCATTTTGAAATATTTTTTTCCTAAGGAATATCTGAAGTCTTTGTTCTTTGTAATGAAGAATGACATTGGACTTTTGGGTATCCATTAAGAACGTCAAAGAAGTTTCCCAGTCACTCACTGGTTATTCTTAGTCCTAAGGACTTGTGTGTTAGAACTCATCTCTCAAATAATTAATTAAAATAACACCTCCTATAGTCTGAGTCCTCTCCCCCTCCCCAAATCATGTACATAAATACGAGGGGATATTTTGTTTGTTTGTTTGTTTTTGATCTAGGATCAGAAACTAAACCAGCCTCTTGTCTAGGGCATTATAACCTACTCCCTGTGGGGATTTCCATTTGTCCTCCTCTCCCAACCCTTTCCCTTTTCTCTAAAGTCTACATCTTTCCTGCCACAGTTTCTTTCAGCCCTGATTCATTCTTTATGGACCATCTTTTCAGTCTGCAGTGAGGTTTCCGGCTCTCAAAATGTCAAAAGTCTTCTACTAATCGTAATTGCATCCCCAACAATAGACTTGAAGATGCCTTAAGTATCATCGGTTTTAAATATCATTATACTTAATCTTTGTTCCTTTGGACCAGGCCCATCACTGTCAGTTACACAACTTCACTCAGCCCCCACTGGTCAAGATGATTCACCAGAACACAAAATACATGGCAAAAAGAGAGATGGAAGTGCAGTAAACATCACTTGTTGCAGAACATCTTCAAGTCAGGCTAGCATTTTATGCTTTCATTGGTTAAGAAAGTTTGTAGTCCAGTTCACTTAACGTGTATCACGCATGGATAAATACAGATTGCCATACTAGCATTTGTAGGCCAAGACTTAAGACAATATGTGTAGCACACTTGAAAAATGTTAACAGTGTGCTGCAGAGATTCTCAAAAACTTTTTGATGTTGAAGATTATTGGGACCTTAAAGATTACTGAGGGCAAGGAAAGCTTTTGTTTGCGTTGATTATGTGTATCCATATTTTCCATATTAGAAACTAAAAGTGAGAAAATTTAAAATATGTATTAAGCAATTTAAAAACAACAGTAATAAACCCATTACATGTTGACATTTCTGTGACAAGAATTTTTCCAAAACTCCAAAATATTAGTGAGAAGAGTGGCATTGTTTTACATTTTTGGAAATCTCTTTAAGGTCTGGCTCATTAGAAGACAGTTGACTTCTCCTATCTGCTTCTGTATTTAATTTATTACTATGTGTTGTCTTGGTTTGGGTGAAATATATGAAGAATATCTGGCCACACACAGATGTGTAGTTGGAAAATGAGTATTTTGATAGCATTTTCAAATAATTTTGGTTATTCTTCTTTGCTGTTCCACCAAAACACTTTAAGTGGTAGTATGTTAAAGATTGGGTGCCAGGCAGAATCAGAAACTATAGCAATAAACCTCTCTTACTCCATTATATAAAATCCACTTTAATGGATTTAAAATATTGCACTTTAAAAGAATATTTTACTCATACTTGATTTTTTTTGGTAACGTTATTCATTGATCATTTGGAAAATATTGGTCCACTGATGCAGACCTAACAAATGTTGACATGTATTACATTTTAGAAAATGAAAAAAAAGGTGACATGTTAATATCACCATTGATTGCAACTGGCAGCTCTTTAAGTATTACGAAGATGTTAGGCTCGCAACGGCAGATACAAGTTTTTCAAAATTTTAATTTGCTCAAATTTTAGCATTGGCAACAAGCAGTTGTCAATTGTTTCCCTTGGAGCGAGAGCCTTATTTTGTTCAATTTTGAGAAAATGTCATCCAGATACCTAAGTCTGAATGATCGTAGTCTGGGTTGTTCTTTCAAGTGAAAGCGCTGATCCATGGAAAAAGCGAATAATTCAGTTAGCTTTGAGCTCCAGCAGCTGCCCCATCACTTCTCCTCGGGACAGGCATTTTGCTCTGGTATGTGGCGTATGGGATTCATGTTTCATACTGCCCATTCATTCGCACAGAATATTATAAAAGGTCAGGATTTAATAAGATCACTGTTGTTTCACAAAGATATTTTTTAAAAACTGGATTTCCTTTTTTAACTGTGAGCGTACGACAGTGACAACTATTGTGACTTCTCCTACAGTTTAGTGACAGTGTCTTGACTTGTACTTAGGCGCCAGCAGTCTCACCCACCATTGCTTCTGCACCATCAAGGCAAATGTTAACAAAGGCAAAAAGGCAGGTAACATTTTACCATTATTAAGAAAAAAGCTTTTACCTCATAGACTTTCTTATAGGATCCTGGAGACCCCCATGGGTCCATGGACTAGACTTGAAATGTTGTACTGTAATGGAATGTTCGTTTTTTTTTTTTTTTTTTTGGATAATGTTTTAGAAACAAATTGTCACACAATTCCATGGTGTGTGGGATGACATTAAATGGAACATATATGCATTTAAAAAAAATGATGCTCATGTAAAATTCTTTATTTTTGTATGATAATTTACATAAGTAACATATCCTAGGGGGTAAAAACTCAGAACAATGCAGAAGTGTTTAGCATTGATTCATACCCCACGTCCATCCACTAAATTCTCCAGTTTTGCTGTGCATTGTTCCAGACCTTTTTCTAATCACAAATCCTACATGTGCATGTAATTAAAAAAATAATGCCATACATATTGTTTTACAGCTTATTTTAAAAAGATACCAATTTAATGTGGACATCTTGCCATATCTATTACATGGATTTACATCATTCTTTTTAGTGACCATTTAATATTTCATAGCATATATACACCATATTTAGCTGTTTCCCCATTGTTGGTCATTTATGTTGTTTCTGTTTTTTATATTAATGATGTAGTGAACATCTTTGTACATACGACCTACAAATGTGTGTTGGTGTTTTTGTAGTTTAGGTTATGTGGAATTGTAACATTTGAGGGGAGACAGTAGCATCGTGTGTATAGCATCATGTAAAAGTTCGTGGCCTTTGTAAGGTCAGACAGGTTGAGTATGAATTCCTGACTTGTCGTTTACTTATTCTATGACTTTGGAAATATTATAATGTCCTGAGCTTAAGTTTGATTATCCTGTAGAGTGCAGATGGCCGTCTCAGTGTGCTGAGAAGTACTAAATTAAATGAAATGACACATCTCTAAACCATCTAGTATAGTACCTGGCGTATAGAAAATGCTTGTTAGTGGCAGTTACTATGATAAAGATTGCTCAGCCCTGACTTGAGTCAGAAGGTAAGAGTTGTGTCCAGGGTTATCGGTGAAGCTGTGACCTGGAACTCATCTACAGCTCTCCAGGCCTGCTTTCATTTGTAAAACCAAGGAGGTAGATTAGGTAATCCCCTGATCTTTTCCAGCTCTGTGATCTCATGATTTTTAAACTTGGCTTCCAAGTGTTGAGAATATTAGCAATAAAATAAGCTGGAGATAATGTATGACTGGTGTTAACATATGTCTAAAACATATCCTAAGATAGTTATTTGACTTTCCTCCCCCCTCCCCACATCAATATGAGTCTTTATGGTGATAGTTATTCTAGGAATTAAAATCATCTTCATCTTTTGTAGAAAGATTACAAAAAATGGTTTCAAATATAAAGAACATTATTTTAAATTAAAAAAATTTTAAATAGTAAAATAAAATTAAACAAAAAATTTAAAAATTATTTAAAATCAATTTTCGTTCACTTTGGCTCAGGCTATGTAATCTTATTTTCTTAAATCCCTTATATCATAGACAGGTGTTGTATGTGTCAGGTGAGGGTCAGTTGTGAGTAGGCTTTAAAAGAGACAAAAAATTTTTTTACCGCAATCGCTGTGTTCTGGTCCTTTAAGTTGGTTTTTAGGACCTTTCTTTACTTTTATCTCATAAAGACTTTTCTTGATCTAAGCTGGGCATGGGTGTCTGAAATTTATCTGCACTGGGTTATGACGAATATAGACATTTTAGTAGCGCTATTAATGATTAAAAGGGAAAAGCCTGGGAGCTTTTAAAAAACAGTGAGTGTCCTCAGGGAGGTAGAGATACTTAAAGCTTTGGAGGGGTGTGGTCAGGCACATGTTGAGTCTTGGTTCTGACTTAGTGTCATTGATAGTGCTTCCCAGCTGTCCTTTGTCCATTTCATGAAAGAGGGTGTTTTTATACAAAGCCAGGTGGTCTCCCAAATGGACAGTTAGTCACATTGGCAGAACTTTCAAAATAATTCTAAGATTCATAAACCCACTGTTGTCTGTGTTTTCTTGGTAAGTATAGTTTGTTTTCAGATCATTAAATTTTTCCTTAAGTTAAACCACACTAATAGAGAAGGTTCTGGGGTTTTGTACTCCGAAAGAGTTACAGAAACTTAAACGTGATTCATTTTTATGACAGTATTTTCTGAAAGTGTGACTTTTAGTTCTTCCTAATTCGTGATTTCCTTGTCCTCAGAACAAGACATGTTCAGCTGCCCTTTGCTCAATCTGTATTTCCAGTTTCCATCTCAACATTTGCACTTCTTTGGACAAGATAATTGTACTGGTCCCTCCTCCTTCCTTCTTTACTTTGAATTCAGGGGGTTGAGTTGTCTTTCTCATTAACAAGGAAGTGTGATGTTGTGAGCCACTGGGAGCTGGACCAGTAAGGTTTCTTAGAGCCCTTTAATTCCATAATGTCCTTGATCTGATGAAGCCGCTCAGTAAATCTCGTCACAATTTCCACGACCAAGCCATCTGCCTGCATTGAAATAAATCAAATCTGCTTACTCCGTCAGTGCCTAACGAATATTCTATAAACGATGATGATGACCATGAACACGAAAATAATTTGCAATCTTGAGCACTTCCTCTTGAATTCTTGTCCCAGATTCTCTCAGCACAGTGGAAGCTGGCTTGCCAGCTTTCTCTTTGACTTGACTAAGAGGGTAGTGGAACCCTTTCCCTGATCCTCCTATTGTAGTTAATCCCGCGTATGGTGCACAGACTGCTTTAGCTTTTCCACATTGAGATGGAACTTCACAAAACCGTAACTTGCCCTTCTACTTCATATATGCTTGCTAATGTGTAAACGCACATATTTATCTAATTTTATATTTGGCAGTTTGCGTGTGTGTGTGTGAGTGTGTACAGATACACCGTTTTTTTTGTTTGTGGCTTGTTTCTCCAGACTTTGGTGGCAGCATCATGCTGTGCAAGTGCGTGATCCCGTGACCTGTTCCTAGGCACATGTCAAAATCACCGAATCTTTAAACTATATCTTCTCAGTGTTCTTAACTTCTTGCTCTCCTTTCTTTCCTCACCACCTTTGTTAATTTATATGCTTATCAGAGTTTCCATTGTGGCTCAGTGGTTAACGAATCAGACTAGGAACCATGAGGTTGTGGGTTCAATCCCTGGCCTCACAGCATTGCTGTGCTGTGGTATAGGTCACAGACGCGGCAGCGTGGCTGTGGCTCTGGCATAGGCTGGCGGCAGCAGCTCCAATTAGACCCCTAGCCTGGGAACCTCCATATGCCGCAGGTGCGGCCCTAGAAAAGACCAAAAAAAAAGGACAAAAAAAATTTATATGCTTATCATTTTAAGTGTGTATCATTTCGACAGTTTTCTAGCATGTTTTTACTTCATCTTTCTTGTCTTTGGTTCATCCTTTACTCTCTGCCAGCTTGCTTTTCTGTCAGATACTGCTCTCATTATATTCTTCCCTTCCTTCAACAACAGTAACAACAGCAAACGCCAAAATTTTTAATGCAGTTATTCAGCCTTTTCCTTTATGGGGACTAAGTTTACGGTAGGGTCCCACTTTCTTTGAACATGCTTCTGCCGCTTTTCTAGAATTTATCCTTTGTTCAGTCCACTGAAGAATGATGACATGTAGTCATTTTTCTTGGATTATGATATATTTCAAAGTTGTTGTGTTTATTAGAAAAGAGAATAGTGACCAGAATTAAATTTTTTAAAGTGTAGTGTACACACAAGTAGAGTAGAAATACTGAGTACTACTTAGTAAATTATCATAAATGAATATACTTATGTAACCATTATCTAGATCCAAAGACAGCATGTTGCCCACACCCTATAGCCCTGAAAGACCCTCTCCGTCACCCTGCTGTTCCCTGCTCCCCAACAGTAACCACTTTTTTGATTTCTAGTACCAGAAATTAGTCTGTTTTTGAAATTTATATAAATAAAATCATCCGTATTCATTATGCTTTCTTTTGTGTCTGGCTTTTATTTTTTATTTTTATTTATTTATTTATTTTACTTTTTTGTCCATCTAGCAGCACATGGAGTTCCCACACTAGAGATCAGATCCAACCTGTAGTTGTGACTTATGCTGCAGCTGTGCAAGGTGGAATCCTTTAACCCAGTGTGCCAGGCCAGGAAATGAAATTGCATCCTGGCACTGCAGAGATGCCGCTCATCCCTTTGTGCCATAGCAGGAACTCCTGTGTCTAGCTTATTTTAAAACTCAATGTTGTTTATGTGATTTATCCACCTTGATATGATTAGCTGTAATTTTTTCACCTCCGTTACATATCAGTGTATGCATCCTGCTACTTGTAGACATTTGGGTTGTTTCTGGTTTTGGCCTGTAATGAAATGTTGTTGTGAATATTCTTGTGTCTTTTGATGCGTGATCAGAGTTAGGTATATACCTAAGAAACAAACTGCATGTATTCAGCTTTAATAGGTACTGCCGTTTCCCCAAAGTGATTGTGCTGATCTTTATGATCTTGTAGCAATGTGTGAGAGTTCTTTCTCCTCTGAATCCTTGTGAGCATCAAGTATTGTCAACTTATTTTACTTTAGTCATTCGATGGGTGAATAATAGTATCTCTTTGTGTGTGCCCCTTTGCAGGTATTTTGCACTTCCCTGATTACTAATGAGGTTGCTCACCTTTTTCCATCTTCCAGACCAAACATTTAGGTATCTTCTTTTGTGGATTGTCTGTTCAAATCTTTGGCTGTTTGTTTTTAAACATCTTTATTGAAATAGAATGCGCGTATCATGTTTCACTCATTTAAGGTATACAGTCAATGGTTGGAGTTCCTGTTGTGGCGCAGTGGTTAACGAATCCTTCTAGGAACCATGAGGTTGTGGGTTCGATCCCTGGCCTTGCTCAGTGGGTTAAGGATCCATCATTGCTGTGAGCTGTAGTGTAGGTCGCAGATGTGTCTCGGATCCCGCGTTGCTGTGGCTGTGGCGTAGGCCGGTGGCTACAGCTCTGATTAGACCCCTAGCCTGGGAACCTCCATATGCCACAGGAAGCGGCCCTAGAAAAGACAAAATAAATAAATAAATAAAATAAAATATATAGTCAGTGGTTTTGGTGTATTACATTATTAATTTTTAAGAATTGTGGTAAAATGTTACATAAAATTAGCCTTTTAAAGCATTTTTTAGTGTGCAGTTCAGTGGCATCAAGCACTTTCACAACATTGTGCAACTGTCATGACTATTTCCAAAACTTTTTTTATCACACCAAACAGAAACTGTAAATATTAAGCAGTAACTCCCTATTCCCATTTTCCCCAGCCCCTGGTAACATCTAATCTATTTATATCTCTAAGACTTTGTCTACTCTAGGTATCTCATATGACTCTCATATGGAGTCATACAGTATTTGTTGTGATTGGCTTATTTCACTTAGCATATTTTCAAGAGCCATCCATGTTACAGTATGTATCAGAACTCTATTCCTTTTCATGGCTGAATGATATTTCATTGTTGGGTATATGCTATATTTGTTTACCCATTTATCCATTGATGAACGCTTGTGTTTGTGCCAGTTTTTATTTACTTTATTTTATTTTTTTGGTCTTTTTGCCATTTTCTTGGGCCGCTCTCACGGCATATGGAGGTTCCCAGGCTAGGAGGCGAATCAGAGCGTAGCCACTGGCCTGTGCCACAGCCACAGCAACATGGGATCTGAGCCGCGTCTGCGACCTACACATAGCTCCTGGCAATGCCGGATCCTCAACCCACTGAGCAAGGCCAGGGGTCAAACCCGCAACCTCATGGTTCCCAGTCGGATTCGTTAACCACTGTGCCACGATGGGAACTCCTGTGCCAGTTTTTAAAATTAGAGAGTCTGTGTGTCCCCCCCCGCCCCCGATTTGAATGGGTTTTTAAAATGTTTGCTGAAATATTGGCACTTTATTGGTTGTGTTACAAAATCTTTTACTCTGGGACTTGCTTTTTCACTTTCATATTTTGGTGGATATTAAAGAACAGGTCTTAATTTTAATCAACTCAGTTTTGAATTTTTTTCCTTTTTGACTAGCACTTTTTGTGTCTTGGCTAAGAAGTCTTTGCCTGTTGCAACGTAATGAAGATAGTTTGTGTTATCTTCTGAAAGCTGTACTGTTTACCTTTTGTATTTTGACTTGCAGCCCACTTGGAATTGGTGTGTGTGTGTGTGTGTGTGTGTGTGTGTGTGTGTGTGTGTGAGATATGAGAGTTGGGAGTTGAGGACTAAAACTTGCTTTTTGTAGTGGTTTGCCTTTTTATGCTTATGTCCAATCTTCTTGGTTAGTTAAGTACTTTGATGTGATCCTACGCTTCATTTTGCCTCCAGGGTCTAGTACAGTGCCTTGCATGTGGTAAGTGATCAATAAATAGGGACCCAAACAGAACAGTACAAAGTAGGACTTTATTCTTAAATAGCATTCATTTATTAATTTTGTCTTCATAGCATTATTTTCTTCTCTCCTTTTTTTTGAAGGGGAGTCAGTCATCTCCCTCTTCTTCTTCCGTAGCCACTGCCATCTTTGCCATCATCATCTCCTTCATTAATATCATCTAATTTTACTATTGTATAGTACTTCCCTTTAAAAATAGTAATTTTGGGAGTTCCCGTCATGGCACAGTGGTTAATGAATCTGATTAGGAACCATGAGGTTTCGGGTTCGATCCCTGGCCTTGCCCAGTGGGTTAAGGATCCGGCATTGCCGTGAGCTGTGGTGTAGGTCGAAGACGTGGCTCAGATCCTGCATTGCTGTGGCTGCGGCATAGGCCTGTGGCTACAGCTCCGATTTGCCCCCTAGCCTGGGAACCTCCACATGCCGTGGGAAGCAGCCCTAGAAAAGGCAAAAAGACAATAAATAAATAAATAAATGAAAATAAAAAAAATAAAAATAGTAATTTTGGTTTTATAATAGTGTTTTATTTTTTTAAAAAACATTTATTTATTTTTAAGGCCACACCTGTGGCATACGGAAATTCCCAGGTTAGGTGTCGAGTCAGAACTGCAGCTGCAGACCTATGCCACAGCCACAGCAATGCTTGATCTGAGCTGCATCTGGGGCTTACACCACAGCTTGTGCCAACGCCAAATCCTTAACCCACTGAGTGAGGCCAGAGATTGAACCTGCATCCTGATGGAGAATATGTCAGGTTCTTAATCTGCTGAGCCACAGTGGGAGCTCCATACAATAGTGTTTTATATTGTTGACTACCTTGCATTATAACAATGCCACCTTACATTTGTTTTGTACCAGAAATTTTAACCCATGGTCCCCAGATGGTTTTAGAGATGTCACAGAAATTTTTGTGTTTATGCGTTTGATATTTTTCTTTTTCTTGGTGAGAATATCTCAACTTTTAAAAGTATATTCTTTCATTTTCTAATAAACCATTGAGAAACTACTCTATATTCACCACTGTACGAGGCATCGTGGATTACAGAGTATTCAGTATGGTACCTGGTCTTAAGGAAGTTGATGCATATATAACTATAGTTAGAATTGTAAGCACAGTTACAACTTGAAGATTTATGTGAATCAGAAAAGGAGTAATTGTGAAACAGTTGTCACAATTGTGAGGAAATTGCAGATATGTAGTAATTTAAGTGTCAAGTGGAAGAAGATACAGCCAGAAGTAATGGCCTTGTGTACTGCCTATCTGGTCTTTATTCCAGCCGATGAGGCGAAACACCTTTGCTTTTTCTGAATTCATCAGTTTTAAAGGAAAAAACAAAGCAAAACAAAAAAGGAGGATTTATTATAGTCCAGGCATCTGGGGATAGATAGATGAAAAAAGGGTAGGGTCTAGTCTTCAGGACTCCATGAGTTTAGTTTAAAAGACAAGTATGATTCATCTCTTTAGGATTTTATTTGTTACATTAATAGTATGAAGTGTTTTCTCCTGCTCAATATTTTTTTTTTTTTTTTTTTGGCTACACCTATGGTATGTGAAAGTTCCTGGGCTAGGTATCAAACCTGAGCCACAGCAGTGACTAGAGAACTCCTCTCATTCCTGTTTTGCCTAAGCCATGTTGTTTTCCTGGGTGGTATGATTCCTGGGGTCTGTCAGCTCTGCAGCTGGCCACTTTGAATATGTTCCAGAGTGATGGCATGGAGACAGTGGCAGAAGGCGGGTGGAGTCTGAGGGAGTGCCTGGTTCCCCAGGCCCTTCATGCAGTGTGTGAGAGGCCTGGTGAGGGACTGAGAGAGGTCTGAGGTTAGAAATTTACGTGTGCAGCAGTTTCAAGATCAGAGATAAATGGCAGGGACCGCTGTACAAAAATGGGAACCAGCACATACCCACCACTGTTCTGCATTCAGCACCACCACCACCACTGGAAGGGACACCTCCATGGGGGACCAGTCTCAACTTACTGGTTATTAGTCTGAGAGTAAGGAAGTCAAGATACTCTACAGCAGAGGCCAGTACAGACCCAGAGAACTTTGTGTGGATATGAGGGCCAGCTCTCTTCTCTGCCTTGGGGTAGTTAGAGGACTCTCCTTCATGCAGTCAGATACCATCTTGAAAAAAAGCAGGATAAGAGGAGAGACATCTGAAAGACCAAGCATTTATCCATGTCATCCAAAAGAGGTATCTATATGATTACTTAAAGAGCTTGTTCAAATTATTGGATCAGCCTTAGCAGACCAGATTGGGCTGAATTTAGTTATCCTCTTCACCATTGCTACCCATCTGGTTTTGGGGTGGGTTGTCAGGAGGTGAGAAATGGTAAGAAGATCACACCAGTGTGAGAGAAAATAGACTCTGCTTCTTTGCATATGCTTATTTATTAACAAAGAAATGTAAATTTACTTATTGCTCTTCTCTTGATAACATTTGGTATAGATGCATGGCCAATCCCACAGAATCTAGAGTCCTCATCTGGCCAGATATGCCCATCTTGATCTCTGTCCTAGTTTTTAACTTGAGTTGATGTACCAACATGGCAGCAAATGTGTAAGAAATTGCAGGAACCATGCTACAGTGGTTTATTGAATCTCAAATGATCTTTTCTTTTACGAAAAGCCTCTTTATTTGCTTGATCACTTGGAGTGCTTTTTTAAGATACTTGGATTTGGCAGGCTTTTTCAATACTGAGGTGCCCACAGTGAACTGAATGTGGTTAAACAGCTTGGAACACTGGAGTTGAATAGGCTCTGGGCACATGTGCCAAAGGGTGGCAAGCCAAGCTGTGCTGCCGCCAGTGCCAGCTCTGGCAAGCTTCAGTTCTGCTGCTCCACCACTTCTGGTGTCTAAGTCAACACATTTCTTTGGCTTTTAGAGTCCCACGTTTCCAGTCTAGATGTCAAGTTTCCAGTAAGGTCATAGCTGCGATACCCACCACGTGCCATGCATCACCTAGGCATTTTAGATATGTTTACGCGATAATCCTTAAGATAAGCCTGTGAGATAGGTGAAATTTCAGTACCCGGAATCCAGTGCCTGGAAGAGAAAGAGTGTGTGTGAAGTGCGCAGTACTGTTTCAGGCTCAGATAGTCAGTGACTGCATTATATTTTCTCTTTTAAGCTCTGACTTTATGGTGGCTTGTCCCCAATCCTAGGGCTTAACTGGAGAAGAATTTGGGGAACATTTATGTGAGCTGTGTGGACAGGGCTTATAAAGATGTTTAGAACTGTAAACATGAAACGATGATGGTGCCCCCGTCCTGTGAAACTCAAAACGAGACACTAAACTCTAAAGTAAGGGTAAGCAAGTCCAACATGATTGTGTTTTTTTCCTTCCAGAGGCCTGCTTTGATCTTTCTTCTGAAGGATCAAATATCAGCCTTAAAACTCCCCCTTTCCCCTGCCTTTTCTCTTCCTCTCTCTCCCCTCCTACCTTGTTGGTGCCTTAGGTATTGGTTTGGGGTGCCTGTTGGATAAACAACTTGAGCCATAAAAGAGTTTAGAACTTACTTTTGTTTATTTTGACTAAGTTGGCATGGTGGAAGGTTTATGAGTTCTCAGGTTCAAAGGAGAATGATAGGAAAATTATCCTACCAAAAAGAAATTGTGCTTGGCCTTTCCGTTAGACATGGCAGGTTGTAGGAAAGAAGTATAAAATGCCATTCTTGCCTTCACTGAGTTGACAGTTTTCAAGGCAGGCAGGGAGGACACTTTTTTTTTTTTTAAGCCTATTAGATAGTAGCCCTTCAAATATACATATATAATTAATCTTCACAACATCCTTGCATTATTCGCATTTTATAAGTAAGGAAAAGTTAAATTAGGTCACAGCTCGTATCTTTTGGTATCCACTCCTGCCCTCTTCTTGCTTTGGGAAAAGGAGAGCAGGAAAATACTATCATTTCAATTTGCAGTTCCCTTTGTCTTCTTCTCGGCCTGGAAAATAAGGCTTGTGCTTCAGCCACAGGTTGGATGTCACTTCCCATGTGGTCTCCCTGAGCTGCCTTTTTCCTTCTCTGTCTCTACAGAATGTTTGGACTTCAGCCTGTCCTGTTTTCTGTAATCCACACACTCACCTCTTTGTTTAACCCTCCTCTTCCGTGCTTACCCTTAGGTGTTGTGCCTGATACACAGCCAGGGCTTAATAGATGTTTGTTTCATGAATGACGAGTGATAATTGTATAGTTCAAGCTATAAGTGCAGCTGAACTTCAGAGAGACTTTGAAGACTTTATGGAACAGCTGGGGACTAGCAGAATCTCGCCATAACTGAGTAGGATTTAGCCTAGCACACAGGGGAGGTGGAGCATGGCAGATTGGAGATGGGGGTGGGGCGGGGACAACATCAGAAGTGGTCACGTGGAAAGGAGCATTGCGAGCTCCTGTTAGGAAGTAATGTGAGTTAAATTTGGATGCCACGTTTATTATTTCAGCTCTTTGAAAACTGCCCCTAATGATATCTCTTTTCTTTTGTTTCCTCAAAATTAATTATCTGTTTGTAGCTATGGCAACTCATTTGAAGCTCTATTATGCTTGTAATCTGTACACATTGAACTATTTGCCTCAGCATTCTAAACATTTTCCTGCATAGTCAATAATTCTATATTTATGATGTTCTCTTCCTTCTGGTGAAAATTGGCTTTTCCCTTTAGATTTCTAAAGACGATTTAAAAAAGAATTAGGAGTGACAGCTTGACTAATAAATTATCATAAATGACCATCATCTTTGTCACTAACATTCATGTCATTATTTGCTTGTACTGACATATTTCTAGGCTGTTTTACTTTGAGAAGCTTTGAACACATGCCACACCACCCTGGTTTCCCCCCTGCTCCCTCATCCTGAGAGATCTACACCCCCGGCTATCCTTCTTGGACTCCCACAGTCCAGCAGGACACCCTGTGTGCCTGCTGCCTGGCTCTGGCCCGGCTGGTTACCCTGCTTGTGTGTACCTGTCCTCTTCCCCTGCACTGCTTAGCCTGCTGCTAACCTGCCCAATCCAGCCTCTTTGTCTGGTCTCAGACAACTTGTCTTTTGTGTCCTGCCTCTTGGAGGAGTTTCGTACCTGCCCCTCAGCTCACCTAGGTAGATCAGATGGACAGGTGGTCCAAATTATGTTAAGAACTTACGTCTCCTTCAGTCGTGGTAAACATGCTTTTTAAAGCTTTCCCAGCCTTTTGATTTGTTCGTGTTCTCTAGCTCTATCACAGTTTCCTTAGTGAAGGCACAGGATCACGGTGGGTACAGCCTGTGCTGGGTCTTTGTCGCTGAAGCACTTGGAGTTAGTTGTATTCGATGTGTTGGAATTTGGAAGAATTTGGAACTGACTCTGGTTAGTTGTATGGTTTTTATTTCTAATTAAGTAACTCCCTGTTGCTGAGAGCAGTAATAAAAACTTGAACGGTTTCATCTGAGACAGTCGTGACTGCTCAGTATTGCTTATACCAGAGTACCTTACGCCAGGAAGGCATTCGGGAAAGGCTTATGGACCTAGAAAATGTTTATTTCTCTGAGAAATAAACTTCTCTTTTGGGGGCTTTACCACAATTACATTTGATGTTTATCACCAGTACTAGACATCATCCTAGTCAGTGCTTGCTTCTCTTTCTCTTTTACCTTATTTTTGTATTTTGGAAATGTAAAATTGTCCTTTTTGAATTGTGTTTATTTTAAAAGTACTTCTAAGTTGTTTTAGTATTTACTAAATATTTAACTTCCTATGTATGTGATTTTAAGGGCAATAAAAAGGTAATAAAAAGCTATATATAAATAAATATTAATTTGTGGGTTTCACATTGAAAATTTCAGACTAGAAGAGGAAACTTCTTATGCTTACAGTGGCTTTTTGCGAATATTTCCACAGCTCTCATACAGTTCTGGAATTGTAGATCTGGAAAGCACCTTCAGTCTTCTGGTTTCCCTTCTTTGCTCAACTCTTTCTTCCTTCGCCTCCTGTCTCTATTCTTGCACATTGTATAGTAACAAACCCAAGGAGATAAAGTAATCTTTTCAGAACTACACAGCATCTAAGTGGCAAAGTTTGAACTGGAATTCAGGTTAATGCTCTTTCCAATAAAGGCAAATAATACAGCCAAACAATGTTTCAGTTGCTTTTTCTGTCTTATTCATGATAGGGTAAAACATCTCTTCCTAGGGTCTTTGTGTCTCTGCCACACCACCACCTGAACAAAATATTATACAGGAAAATTGTATATATACCACGAGTGTACACAGGTGTGTATAAATAGCACGTGTTGGTATAATTGTGGTAGGGTGATTGAAACGCAGTGGAGGTGTTGTGTACCCCCCAAATATATATATATGAATGATACCCTGCCCTTGGCTACTTTTATGCTTCTGTCATGTCCTCCTATTCCAGACTGGGTAGATGAAACAGACGAGAAAATACTCGAATTTCATTTCAGAATCTGTAGCAGCTGGAGTGAACGTCAAACAGATGGGCTTTTCCACCCTGATTATCCTAACTTCCTAAATTTAGAAATACATGCTTTAAAAAAATGTAAATTACCCGAGGGGGTGGTGTAGCACATGCCAGGCAGTGCTAACGAGTGCAAATAGATGTCATCTGCTGACTTAGATGAATCTCAGCTCCCACTTCTGGGTCTCTCTTATTTTGTTCCCTTTAGATTTGTTTTATGTCACTGCATTCCTTTCTGCAAGTATAGTGTCAAGCCTCTTTTCACATATAGATTAATATTATTTTTAAAACGTTGAGATTTATATAGTGTCTTAAACCAAAATAGTGTTTAATCTGTCTTATTACTCAGATTTCCTTCAAACTGGTGGGAAAAAGATAGGAAAGAAACATAAGATGAGCAGTTTCTTACATCTTATCTTTGCAGCTAATTAGTGGGGTGAATTTGGCCAAGATTCTTCTACCCTCAAATGGGTGGACTGGACTCAGTGGTTTCTAGTACACTTTTCAGGTGTAAAGTTTTCTGCTTCTGTAAATTATATGTATCTATAAAGTAGTTAGTGCAGTGTTGTGGCCTTAAAAATCTAGCATAGGGCCTAGCACATAGTAGGTGTTTAATAAACGTTGTCAGAAAAATCAGTACAGTCTTATATTTTCAATTTACAGAATTTATTGGGCAAACTGTTTTAGAACTAAGTGTTTTATGGCCACCCTATTTCTATTAGAATTTCTATTTCTCTCCTGTGTCTTATGGTTAAGTTGAGATCAACAGTCATCCAAGGACATAAAAAGCAACATCCAAATAAGGAAGGAGTATATTGAATATACACGTCACCTCCCACTGGAGGAATCACAGTTTATATAAGTGAATATGTTGATAGAATCTCCTTTATTCCAAAGTCACAGTAGGGAAAGCAGAAAACAGTCTGCAAGTCCATCATCAAGGGACAGTGGAATGACCAGGTTTGCAGGATGAGGTCGGAAGTGAGTCCCGAAGCTTCATCTTAAGGGATGAATAGGCGTTCAGGAAGCGAGGGGTAATGTAGAAGGGTGGAGTGAGAGAGCTATCCTTTCTGGACAAGAGAGTAGAGGAGCAGAGTTACAGAGGCACAAAACAGTCTGAGATATGAGTAGTCCTGCGTGCCTGGGGGGAGGAGGGTTCAGGAGGAGCAGAGGCTAGAATAGGCCAGGAGGGTAGGCAAGCACAGGGATCCAGCTACCTGGTGAGCAGTGGGAAGCCTTCCCAGGGTTTTCAAGAGGAGTAACTTACTCAGCCTTGTTCTTTTAGCAGGTTGACTTTAGCAGTAGAGCGAGTGGAGGATGGATTGGAAGTGGACGGGGAAGGAGACAGCTAGATCAGTGAAGAGCCTGTTGTGGTAGTTCAGGATCACGTCACGTTTCTCGGAAGTGTTGATAAGAGGAGAGACTTTTTCTCAATGAATCTTTTAAAAACTTGGCATAATTGCTGTTTCAAAGTTTCCCTCCCCACAAAGTAGAGACACGTAAAGAGAATATTTTCTTCTCAGAATGGAGGAAACGTAAGAAGGAAAGAAAGTGTGACATTTGTGGTAGTTTCATTAACAGATGGATAAATGTGATCAATTGAAATGTTATTAGTGGTGTATTGAGACTGAAACCTAGCCATTTGTGTCCGTATTCTATTCTGTCGTTGGTGCCCAGGCCATACCTTAGAAAGCTAGATATCATAGCAGATGAAGTTTGGTTTCAGCTAGATACTACCTGTCTGAGCACAAACTAAACCAAACCACTTTTTTGGGGGTGGGTATAAATTATGAATGCATTAACTAGAGCAAATAAAATCATAGTGTAGCTATGATTGGGAATTTCTTAAGGTTTGGGAAATGTAATGAATATTCCTGAGAACAGCAGGTGTTTGTGATTTTTTTCTTTTCTTGAGTCTGCCTCTAGAGAAAAGCCACTGATGGTTTGTTTGCCAGTTTCTCCATATTTCTAGGAGGTTCCCAGGAATCTCCGCCAATCTCTTGGCCTCAAGGCTCTTTTCAAGAATTCTGATCGAGTTGTGTGTTTCACTTCCTGAAAGGGATCCTCTCCCTTTGTCCTGGGAAGAGGGAGCTGTGTCCTCGCCACCTCTCCCCTTTGCTTTTACCTTAGCCTCCCCAGTGGAAGCCCATTAAGTTAAATTATCACTTATTAGCTATGGCTTCTTTCCCACCCTCCTTCATGGGGAAATAGTTTTTAAAAATTGTCATCCCATTTATTTAGGGTATTTTCGTGCAAAAATGAAACATGATTTATCTTTTTAGTTTGGTTGATGTAATGACAGCTTTTACTGACACCATGATTTTGTGGAAGGTGTTAAGATGGTGAGTTGCCTATGGCTAGTTCACTCATCTTACCAGATCCTCTAGTGGGCACTGATGATTTTTTAAAAAATTACTTTGATAAGGTATAGTTTGAGTACAAAAATCTGCATCTATTTTAAAGTCCACAATTCGAGAACAGTTGTATGTATCCACGGACCCACCACTGCAATCAAGATATGGAACATCTGCTGTCTGCTGCCCCCTAAAGATTATCTGCCTTGTTTTGCATCCCTCCCTCCCTCTGCCCCCAAGCAGGAAACCACCAATCTACTTGCTACTACCATGTGTTGGTTTGCATTTTATGGAATTTTTGTAAATGGAATCAAACAGTATGTATTCTTTTGTGTCTACATTCTTTCACTCAGCATAAAGATTTTGCCATGTTGCTGCATGTATTGGTTTGTTGCTTTTTATTGCTGAGTGGGACCCCTAAGGCATGGATATTCTATACCAATTCTTCTGTTGAGGAAAATATGAGTTATTTCCAGTTCTGGCATTACTGTCGTATGAGTCTTTGTGTGACCATGTTTCCATCTCTTCACTTGCTTAGTAGTTATTTGTATTATTTCTTTAGGGAAGTGTTTGTTCAGACTCTATTGAACATTTTAAAAAATGGGTTATTTGTCTTTTTTTTGTTTGTTTGTTTGTTTGGTTGGTTTGTTTTTTTGTCTTTTTGCCATTTCTTGGGCCGCTCCTGCGGCATATGGAGGTTCCCAGGCTAGGGGTTGAATCGGAGCTGTAGCTGCCAGCCTACACCAGAGCCACAACAACGCAGGATCCGAGCCGCGTCTGCGACCTACACCACAGCTCACGGCAACGCTGGATCTTTAACCCACTGAGCAAGGGCAGGGATCGAACCCGCAACCTCATGGTTCCTAGTTGGATTCGTTAACCACTGCGCCACGACGGGAACTCCTCCAGCACTTATTGTTTGTAGACTTTTGGATGATGGCCATTCTGGCTGGTATAAGGTGGAGGACCTGCTTTTTAAATCTCTTTTTTTTCTCTTCTTGGTTCTAATGATTTCTGTTATTCTCTCCTCAAGTTCACTGGTTTTTCCCTCCTTTATTTACTATTCTGCTTTAAACCTTACCCAGTGAACTTTTAAATTTCAGATTTTTTTCCAGTTTTAAAACTTTCATTTTATTCTTTAGTAAATTTTTTTTGCTATTTCCTATGTTTTCATTCATTACAAATATACTTTTACTTTGTTGAACATTCTTATTAGAACTAATTTAAAATCCTCATCTGATAATTTCAGTATCTGCTTCATATTGAGATTAAAATCTGTTGATTATCTTTTTATTTGAGAATAGATCAAATTTTCTTAGTCTTTAATGTGGGGTAATTTTAGAGTGTATTTTTGACATTGTGAATGTTATGTAGTAGAGATTCTGTTTCTGTTATCCTTCTCCGAAGTATACTGATTTTTTTTTTTCTTTGAAAGCAGGCATTTAACTTGGTTAGACTCAAATTGCACCCTGTCGTGCCTGTGGTGCTGGTGGTGGCAAAGATCTTATTTCAGGCTTTCAGCTTTGCCTTGTGCATCTGTGGTTCACGGGTCAGCCACAGACTTGTGCAGTCTTTGTGCAAAATTTTGGGCTCTTTCCCTCTCTCCTGCAGTGTTTCTCCCTTATTCTCTGGTGGCCTTTGTTGCTTTGGGCTCCGATTTCTTGTCAGAAATGCAGTGGATTTTTCAATTGGATTTTTAGGTCCCACATGTTGTGGCCACAGTGGGTGGCGGCTCATCTCATGTTTTAGACTAATTTTGGTCTGTTCCACACAGACCTGCTTCAAGGGTCTGCCAGACAGTTGGGCAGTTTTTATAAAGAGTTTGAGGTTCTTCTTTTCTGGGTGTCTCCTTCTCAGGGTTTTCGTTCACTGTTTGGTGCTCTGATTTCCTTTAGCTCCTTTCTCTGGTTCTTCTGGTCACTAAGAGGATAGGTTTTTCAAAGTGAGGGTTTAGTGGTTCAGCACCACCACCATGACTGTGGCTATTCTCAGGGAAAACCTGCACGCTTGAAACTCACCCCAGGCTGGTCATTTCCAAGGTTAGACTTCCTGTCCAAACACTTCTGTTCACTTGCCAGAGCCCTCAGGTGGTTGTTTTTTATATGTTGTCCAGAGTTTCGTGGGAGATTTGTAGGAGGATTAATTGATAGAAGCTTACTGTTCCATACTGGAAGTAGGCCTCACAGTGATTTTTTTCTCCCCAAGTACCTTTATGTCAATAACCTCTTAAGCAGGAAGATTGGATTGGAGAACTTTTTAGTTCCTTTTTAACCAATATCGTTCCTTGAGTTTAAAATGATATTTACTTAAGGTGACCACATGGCCCGTTCTTGGCTACCATTTTTGAGTATGAGGTATTGAGAGAAGCATCTTAATGTTTCCTAATGTAGGAATTGCTGCCATCTTTCTTGCCTTTCCCTTTCTTGTTGTGTTTGCCATCTTTATTCCTTTTACACAAGGCTGCTGGGAATCCTGGTTGAATCTCTGTGACCTCATACATACTGCTTTGCCAGAGGAAGCCCTATTCTTGGGAACACTCTGTGCAGGGATGTCCCCTGGCTCTAAGTCCAGCTGGCTCAGAAACAGGAGTCTGAAGGAAGGAAAGCCAGTTGGCAACACATGGAGCCCCAGAAGGCAGCCTGTAGGGTGATTCTTCTCTCCCTAACTTCCACTATTTTCCCTTCATCTTTCATTCTTCCACCTTCTCTTTCCTCTAGTTTGCTCATTCCTCATCGCCCTCCTCCCCTTATTCTGCTGATTAATTTTATTAATTAATACTCAAAATCACATCAAAATGGTATCTTATATTTCTCAACCAGTAAAACATTATCTTTTTATATTGTCTGTTTAATTTGAAATCTAGGTATTGTATATTGCAAGGTAGATGTTAGATCTTTTATAGAACCCTGCCTTCCTCACTTTGTGGGGTGGTTGAAAATTGTGTGACAAAACAGTAGAAAGTTCTACAAGAAAATTCATAAAGTCACAATTACGTGCGAATGGAAATACCTGGAGAGGCTGAGTGTAAACAAACTATATATATATATATGTCTTTTTAGGGCCGCACCCATGGCATATGGAGATTCCCAGGCTAGGGATTGAATCGGAGCTGTAGCTGCTGGCCTGTGCCACAGCCACAGCCACAGCCATGCCAGATCCAAGCTGTGTCTGCGACCTACACCACAGCTAACGGCAATGCTGGATCCTTAACCCACTGAGCAAGGCTGGGGATTGAACCTGCGTCCTCATGGTTACTAGTCAGATTCATTTCCACTGAGCCACAGTGGGACTCCAACAAAATAATCTCATTATCTGTTAATTCTTATCAGTTCTCTGTATAAAGTGCTCACATTATTATTATTATTATTTTGGTAGTATAGATGTTTCAAAGGGTGTGTTATGGAAGAAGGTATTGGGTAAGGAGAAAACTTTGGGAGTAAAATTTCAAATATCTTAACTCTAACACTGGTTGGCCTCTAGAATTTACTGTCTTGAGAGACTGAGCACAGGTAGGTTACAAATAGATTAAGGCATGTATACTCTTCATGCTCATGGGCATGTTTATTTGTGAAAGAGGTTAGGCCCTAATTCAGGAAAACTTCAGGGACTTACTTATAATGACCAGCAGTATCTGAAAGAGGTCTCTAGGGGGAAGATGTGCACGGTCAGCATTCAGCATTGTTGGCTGCTTCCTCCTTCTAGAAACTTCTTGCTTCTTATCGCCCATTTCTCTTTCTGCTTCTCTGGCTCCTTCAGTTTCTATGGAGGGTCTTTAAAACTCAGATTTAGACTCTGTATTGCAGACAAGTGCATGGCAGGGGGAGGGAGGAGCAGAGAAAAGGAAAAGGAAAATTAGCTTTCCTGAAAAGACTTCACAGTGGAACTTTATTATTTGGTTTAGATGTTTGGGAATTCACAAAGTTCAAGGCCGCATTCCAGAGCCAACTGAACTGAATTTTGGACTATCTGTTGCTATATTTGTATTGACCTTCATTTCAGATTGTAAATGTGACTCTTCCTTTCTGTTTTGTGGAGATACCAGAAATAACCTTGAGTAAGGGTCATCTTGCTTTAGTTAGTTGTATTTTTTTTAAACCAAGGAATGTGTATTCTTCTGGGTAGAGGGCTGTCAAGATTGTGGCTCACAGTGATTCGCTATATAACATTGGTCAGATTAATCCTTTGTGGGTGTCGGCTTCCTTAACCATATACAGAGCCAAATGAAGGCCTCCTCAGTTTTGATTCAGTGATTAGGAGGACATGGGGCAACTTTGATAAGGCTCTTTTGGTAGAAGACTTGAAACTAAAGCATCCTGAAAGAAAAAGGAAGAGGTAATGGATGTGAATTAAGTATTTGGGTAGCTTGATTAGAAAAAGGGGAGAAATATGATAGTAGTTAGAGGAGACAGTAGGGTTCAGGGAAAATTTCAAAATAACAAAAGATCTTTGCTCTTTTGAAGCCCCAAAGGAAGGGGCCAAAGAAAAGGGAGCGCTCGAGATGTGAAGTGGTTGGGTGATGAAACAAACAAGAACTTGGTGGAGGTTGAGAGATGGTTTAAGTCAACGGGATGGGAGAGAAAGGCAAGGGGATAAGAGATGGACACTCTGGGGTGGTAGAGAGAATTCCTTGAATTTCTTCTAGAAGAGATGAAAAGTGAGATGTTTGCCAGCAGTTGGAAGGGTGGGATGGGAAAAGGAGTTAAGAAAGATGAATCTTTGGAAGAGCTGTTAAAGTCTGTCTGCTATGAACTTGGTGAGAAATGGATAACACGAATATCCATTTCAAGTTGGATGGTGAATAGAAAAGCCAAACTTTTTGTTCATCTTGTTTTATATTTTTATTTCTCTCTCTCTCTCTTTTTTTTTTTTTCCATATTGGCTGTGTCTGCAGCATGTGGAAGTTCCCAGACCAGGGATCAAACCTGTGCCACATCGTGACCCAAGCCACTCAGTGACAATACCAGACCCTTAACTCTAGGACACCAGGGAGCTCATGTTTTATATTCTTAGATTTTTGCTCCCCAACAACTCTTGAGTGTCAGTTGGTCACTGGTACCATAGGCACCATGCTTTGTTATCACCTTTTTTTTTGAACCTGAGACCTTGTTTCTCAAGAACCTCTTTATGAATTAAATTTTATAAAGCATTCTTTCATTGAGGGGAAGTACAAGCTGATGTGATTAAAATAAAACATCTTAAATGGAATTCTGTTATTAAGTACTATCACTATAAAGTTTATATTTAATATGTGATGTAATGTAGCATTGTAAATGAAGAGGCATTTACATCTTTCAATTAACAGGTGATATGCAGTTTAATTAGAAAAATCCAATATTTTCACAACTTTTTTGCTCAGTTCCTTCTTATGAGAATTTGTCAAGGGGCTGATGTTTAGACTGCCTTTTCCTCATAACCCTAAGGAAATGAAGGAGCCCATTGTAGCTGCTATTTCAACCATTGATGGAATCTGGAAAGGATTTGAGGTGAAATTAACTCTAAGATTGCTATGTTCCATGTGATTCATGTGAGCATGTAATGAACAGTTTTAACATTATAGACGTAATTGTGATAGTTCTTTACAAAATGGTTTTATGTATGTAATATTTATAATGTAGTTATTGAGTACTATATTTTTTAAAATGTTCGTTTCTTTTAAAATAATCTTACATGTGGTTTATTTACTAAAAATGTCATCCATTTAAAACAATTCTTTCTTGGAATATGGTTATACATTCACATGGCTCAGATTTCAAAAAAATAAAATAAATAAAACCATACTTTAGGGAAAAGTTTTCATTGACCTTATTTCTCCAGTATGTTTCTTCCACAGGGTAACCAGCATTGTTGTTGTTTTTTTTAAGTATCCTTTTAGAATTATTTTAAGTGTATGCAAATACTTTTATAACTTACCTCCTTTCATGCATAAGTAGTAGTACACCATACCTGAGTGATTATTATTATTATTATTATTATTTTTTAGGCCTGGACCCATGGCATATGGAAGTTCCCAGGCTAGGGGTTGACCTGGAGCTGCAGCTGCCGGCCTACGCCACAGCCACAGCAACGCCAGATCTGAGCCACGTCTGTGACCTGCACCACACCTCAGGGCAACACCAGATCCTTAACCCACTGAGCAAGGCCAAGAGTGGAACATGCCTCCTCATGGATACCAGTCAGATTTGCTTCTGCTGAGCCATGATGGGAACTCCCCTTATTATTTTTTTTAATGCATGCATAACACTTCACTGTATTGATTTACCATAACTTATCTTCCCTGTTGATGAATACTTAGATAGTTTCCTATCTTTTACTATTACATACATTACATATTAAATAAATTTATATATATGTTATTTTGCATATGTAGCAGGGCTGCTGTGTTTATTTATTTATTTTTGAGCATACTTTATATATATTTATTTTGGGGCTGCACCTGTGACATATGGAAATCCTGGGGCCAGGGATCGAATCCCTGCCATAGAAGTGACACCACTGGATCCTTAACCGGCTGAACCACCAGGGAACTCCTAAGTTTACTATTAATCACATCAAATAAAGCAGCACTTGTCAAATTTTAAGATGACTTGCTTTTGGGCATGAATATATATTGTGTAGATTGAAATTTAAGGTTGTGTTGAGGCACTGAAAATAAATAAAAACCTTACTTTTTCACCCCGTAGTTGAAAGTCTATTATTTTGTCTTATTTTTTAAAAATTATTTTGAGGCTTTCTTTTTGAATGTAATAGATGAAATATTTCAAGGTGCTGTTTGTAAGTATTTTTTTGGCAAATAGCACACTGTGGGAGCAGTCTTTATTTTTCATAGATGAAGAGCCTGTTTTGATATTATATTTTCCATATCTTTCCTTTTTTTTTTCCACTGGATTTTGCAGGTTGGAGACATTGTGTTAGATGTGAGAAATCTGACCAGGTAATCTGATGGAGATGGTAAAAATCATCTTGAGTTGAAGTTGCAGAATTTAATGTTTGTGTTTTTTATTGACTTGTATTTCAACAATTCTTGTGTTTTCTGTATTTAACCAGTGGTTTTGTATAGATATCAAATAAATGATAAATGGCTAAACATAGATCTTTTTATTTTATTTTTTTTGTCCTTTTGTATTTTCTAGGGCTGCACCCACAGCATGTGGAGGTTCCCAGGCTAGGGGTCTAATCGGAGCTGTAGCCCCCGGCCTGCACCACAGCCACAATAGTGTGGGATCTGAGCCGCATCTGTGACCTACACCACAGCTCATAGCAATGCCAGATCTGTAACCCACTGAGCGAGGCCAGGGATTGTACTCCCAACCTCATGGTTCCGAGTTGGATTCGTTAACCACTGAGCCTCGATGGAAATTCCACATAAATCTTTTTAAAACCTTAGTACTGCAAAGTTACCAGGCTATTGTCTTTGGTCACCTGACTGGTAAACCAACCAACCAGGTCATAAGCCGACCCATCTTACATTAATTATAGTCATACATGCTCCTTGGCTATATGTAGACAGAGGTTCTCAAAAGTTCTTTTTTGAAAGTTAAAATACTTGAGTAATTATTTAATTATCAACTTGAAGGTTGAATAGATGCCATTACCGTCTTATTGAACTTGAAGAGTTCATATACAGTAGTTCAGAAACACTGATATTGGGGGAAATCAAGGAGGAAAAAAGAACTAGGAGGTTGTAATGAATGCGTTTGCATTTATAAATGTAATCATTACTTACTAGAAATTCTCTGGAAGTTCTTAATGCTTACAGTCATGTGCAGTACTTTATATTAAATGCTTTGCACAGTACCATAGGAAGCCCACTATAAGTCATAATTTAATTATTAATGCCTAAAAATCCTTCTAGCAGCCAGATTCTGTCACAACTCTCTAGTGTCAATAGGAGAGAGGAAGGGAGATAACTCTTGTATCTGTTCCCTAAACTGTTAACTTAGTGACATCCCCAGACTGAGAAGTTGCCTGGTGTAGTTGTCAGAATATGGACTGCTATGCACTGCCCCAGATGTACTGTCTGAGTCAGGAATGATTTATGATTAACCAAGAGAGCAGGCATTTGGAAATTGGGGAGGCTCTCAGAGAACAGAGGTATTGCAACAAGTTTGAAGGAAGTAGCCAAATCATAGCTTTGCTACCAAATTGCTCTTTGTAAAGATCCCACCACAAATCTAGTGCTATCTCAGTGGTTTCTGTTGTCCTTGAAATGCTAACCTAGGCCTCACCCAGAGCTGCAGAATTTCAGATTAGAGAGACACTTTAATCTTTTCTAAGAAGCTGAGCTTGCTTCAAGCTTTATTAACTTAGTTCATGATTATCTAAAATAGTCTTAGTCCTGTTTACCATAGATAACTCCACTTCTGTTAGTACTGAAATAGTGAAGCCAAATGTCATTGGGATCCAAACTCAAACTGCCTGTTGTCAGGAGAGTAACTCTACTTAGATAAACCAGAGACACCTCAAACCCCGCTGGCCTGTAACTGAACTCATCATCTTCCTCCAGACCTGACCCTTTCTCCTTCACTCATTCAGTGTATTAGCCACTGAGTATCCCCACATGGACAAAAAAAAGACGTTCTCTGTCTTTAGATGTGAAGTGCAATGTGAGTTCACAGAAAGCTTTTCACTTTAAAGAGATTATCCTTGTTTTATGGAATGGAGTGAGTCAAGGGTAGTGGTGAGAGGCTGATTAAGGAAGGACCATTGGAGAAATCAAGGAGTCAGAGGATGGCGGCTTGAAGCAGACTGGCGGCAGTGGTGATGGAAGTGGTGCATAGATGAGACAAACTTTGGGATTAGGATCAGTGGCACTTGGTGATGGACTGAATATGGGGGCTCTGGGGAGCCGATGTCACAGGAGATTCCCAGGTTTCTGGTTCAAGCACTAGCATCAGCCTCATGCCATCTTCTGAGATATGCACCCCCATGCTGGGGAACAGGTTTAGCGGGAAGGGCAAAAGTTCAGTTTTGAGAATTATTAGACTTGAAGGATCTTTAGGAAAGTCAGCTATCTCTTGTATGTTTCCTCTTATCAGTGGCTATAATCCTTTTCATGCAGGCTAGAAGCCTGGAAGTTACCCCTGATTCTTTATTTTTCCTCGCTCTCTAATTTCAGGAAGTCATGAAGTCTTGTCACCTCCATATTTATATACTTATATAAAACTCCTTAGAGTTTTCTGGATTCCTTTTTCCCCTTTCTTCCTCATTAATGCTTGTTTTAAGCTCTGATCATTCCCCCCCTGGTCTATTGCACTGGCTCCCTGATAATCTCCTGCCTCCCATTATGCCCATTAACAGTCACTCTTCACTTTCTCCCACCTCCTCTTAGTACAGGGCAACCTCTAGTCTGTTTTCTGTCTCTGTAGAGTTGCCTGTCTGGAAATTTCATATCAGTGAAATCCTACTGTATCTGGTCTTTTAATAGCTTCTTTCACTTAGCATAGTGTTGTTGAGGTTCATTCATGTTGTAGCATGTATCAGTACTTCATTCTTTATGAAAAATGCTGAGTGATATTATATGTGTGGACATACAAATTTCTGTTTATCCATTCCGCAACTGGGGGGTATTTGGATTGTTTCCACTTTTTGGCTTTCATGAATACGGCCATGAACAGGTTTTTGTGTGGACATACATTTTCATTTTTCTTGGATATGTACCCAGAAGTAAAACTGCTTGATCTTGTGGCAACTCTCTGTTTAACTGCCAAACTACTTTCCAAAGCAGCTGTTCCAAAGTGGCTGGCTGCATCATTTTAGCGTCTCCCCAGCATCGTGTGAAGGTTTTAGTTTCTCCACATCCTCATGAACACTTGTTACTTACTGTCTTTTCATTGTAGCCATTCTAGTGGGTTTGAAGTGGTATCTCATTGTGATTCTACATTTTCCTGATAACTTATAATGCTAAGCATCTTTTTGTGTGCTTATTGGCCACTCATGTGTTTTCTTTGGAGAAATTCTAACCCTTTATCAATTCTTTAATTGGTTTTTTTTTTTTTTGGTCTCTTTATTATTAAATTTTAAGATACCTTTTTAGGTGCTAGATGTAAGTTCCTTATCAGACAAATGATTTACAAATATTTTCTCTCCTTCTCTTGGCTGTACTTTCACTTTATAGGTATTGTCATTTGAAGCACGAACATTTTAAATTTTGATCAAGTAAAACTATCAGTTTTTCCCTTTATTGCTTGTGCTTCTGGTACATATCTAAGAAATCATTGCTCAATTTCGGGGTGGTTTCTTGAACCTCTCTTTTTCCACCGAACGTCATTCTTCAATCCCAAAGTGGCTGTGGAATCATGGTAATTTATCTGAGAGCCTGTGGGCTTGTTATAGCCCCAGGATTGGTTTCACAAAGCTAGGTCTATAGATCGGATAGGCCAGTATTGCATGAGTGCTGGGAGGTGGTGGTGATGATGGTAACTCTTTGTCCAGCCAGTCTGGAAGATTGGTACAGATTTGCTAGAATCTGTTACTCTGGTAAATAAAGGCTTTTTAAATGTAGATTCAAATGGTGTATAAATAGGCTTTGTACTCTTTTACTAAAAATGTTTAAGGAACACCATGTAAATCAGCTGTGTGCTGGAATCTCAACTATGGTTGACGCTTGTATGTATGTAATAAGAGATTTAAAAAGGGGAGTATCTGGGTAAAATCTACCAGTGTGGGTTGGCAGCTGGGAGATCCATAACATCTAGACTCATGTCTGCTATGTGGATTTTTCAAAATGCTAATAACCCTAGTAGTCTTTATTATGTATTTCACATTTTGGAATGTAGGTTGTTTGTGATGTTTCTGGTACAATTCCCTGTTCTTCCTGTTAGTGCCAGTTTAAGGAATTGCTAATTGTCCATTCTTGCTGGAAAGTACTGATTTCCATTTGAATATAACAGTCTTTTTGCTAAAACTTTCCTATGGTCGACTCGAGCAAATACAAGAAGCCTTCTGTTTGTGGACTGAATGTTCAGCCAGCCGTGACGTGGCCACTCTCCTGAATGAAGCTTATTCATCACTTTCCGTGCGGGTGCATTGTATGGGCTTGCCGAGGACCCCGGAGACTTTGCATGGAGAGCTGCTCCTCTGCTTACCTCCATACACTGTCGGTATTAAGCGATTCTGTTCTCGATCTTTTCCAGACCTTGTGGATAATTAGATCTTTTTGTCTTCCATTGATTCCCAATCGTGTCTTGCAGATGATGGGCACTGACTGAGAGTTTGCTCATTTTTCTAGTAACAAAATGGCCATTAATGCTCTTAGGAGATAGTTTTATGTTCTCTTCTTGCTTATGTGAACTTTTATCATAGATCCAATGTCATTTTACACACATAGTCAATGTTATATTTTTATAAGATAAAATGAAATGGCTGTTGATCTTAGATTCAAAGCTTACTACTCTTCAGGTAAATTAAACTTTTTAATATTTAATCTTATATACTTGTTAAATAATTAGTTTAAAATCACAGGTTAATTGCTGAATTTCATTTGGAGAGATAGATCTGTAAAGATACAAGAGGGGTTATTTGTTCCAGTTCATGACTAGAAAGCAGTGGGAGTTGTTAGAAAACTAAGCCTATTGTGTGCTTTGGTAAAATCATGTGCCCTGAAACTTAGCAGGCACTTATTATAAGAGAACCTGATAAAACACAATCATACCACGGAACTGTGGATACCAGACACAACAATAGTGTTATGATAAGTGGGGTTCCTTCTGTGTGTTAGCCGTGGCTAATGGGGTATAAATATCCATGATAGAATAATATTTGATAGTTTTTGGCTACATTTAACAACAGGCTTTTTTTTTTTTTTTTCCAAAATAGTTGATGAAAAATGGTGTATGTTTGCCCTACATCCCCCATCCCTTGCTTTCTCTCAAGAGTTGCAGTGTTTCAAGGATTCACTAAGCCTGTGGCCTCTATTCTAAGAAGCTGCCAATCTCTGGAACTTGGTAGAGTTTACCTGGTGTGGGAAGGCTGCACTTCCTCTGAAGACTGGGTGTTTCCAGAGGAGCAAGTTGACATAACAGTTTTCATTTGAAGGACTCAGACTTGCCCTGGGGACATTTTAGGAAATACTAATTTCTTCCAGCCAAAGGGTCCTTCCCCCAACCCCCCTAAAGCATGAGTGTGTACACGCACACCATGCCCTTTAGAGATTCCTTGAATCCATGGAATTCTCTGGATTGAAAGTGAGTCTGGGTTCGGTACTTACTGAAGTGAGCACTTCAGACTTCTGTGGCCCAGAGCTTAAGTTCTCGGAAGTCTCAGGAGACCCTAAAGTTGCCCTGGGACTAATAATGGAGGGACTGTTCTTATTGCCTTTGTACCTCCCATAGTGTCTGCAGTACTGCTCTGTGCATAGAATGTGCAAAATAAATGTGTTGGCTCCAACTCTATCTGTTGTTCTTTTCCGCTGATATATGTGCATCTATTTAGATTTTAAGCCCAATGTCATTCTAGAATTTCACATTTCACCCCAGTTACCTCCCCTATTTCTCAGCAGCACACTCATCATACTTGTATTTACTGAACCTTCACGTATTCATTCCCAGTATCATTTTATCCCAGTATCTCTTCGGTCTCTTAATAACGCACTCATCATCTCATCCTTACTGATCTCCCCCTTGTATAATCAAGCCACTGATTGCATATTCTGATCCATATTGATAAGGAATGTTATACATTCCTACCTTGAAAACATTTCTCTAATGATACTGTGTGCTCTATCAGGACAGTTACAAATCTCAAGGTTATGTAGGTTTTTGTAAGTTTTAAATTGTGCACATTTTCCTCTCTAGGTAGCCCCAAAATGGATGAAGGCTTAGCTTTAAAAATAGCTCTTCCCAAAGAAAAGTAGAACATGGCTCTAAATTCCTTAATCTCTCAGTTTTAATTTTAATCTAAATTTATATGTAATAGTTGATAATAATTTACTCATTTGAATATGATCTGTGATATAAGACCAGTGACTTTTTTTCCCTGAAAACAGTTTGGTTGCTGCAGGTCAGCATATTCTAGGGGTGTTATGATGAGTAAAAACTCCTCATTGTCTGCTTCTTAAAATAAATTAACCTGTTCTCTAACCATTTTCTCTTGCCCGTTTTTCTTTCTTCTCTTCCTACCTGGATTATGTTCATGATTGGTCTTGGTCCCTCCCTTTCTTTGTTCTCGCTCCCTTCAGATCTATCTACCACACTTGCGAAAGAATAACTTTAATGAAAATATAAACACATCCTTCTGCTGGTTGTAAAAATGGCCATTGGTTCCCTCTTGTGTTTTGATTTAAGCCCAAAGCCTAAACTATAAAGTCATACAAGACTTTTTGAATCTTTGTAGCTCAACTTGCTGCACTTTTACTGTTTATTACTTGGCCTCAGAGTCTTTTCTCTAAACACACCGTCCACTTTTATGGGCTCTGAGCTTTTGCAGATCCTTTCCCTCTGCCCAGGATACCTTTCCCGTCTCACTGTCTCTGACATACCCTCCACAGCCCAAAGGTTATCTCCTCCCTGGAGCCTCTCTGAAGTCTCACAGCCATTCGTTTTCATCTGTGCTCATATAGTATCATACTGTATAGAGTACTTCTGATAAATCACTTTATTGTGTACTAATACTTCTATAAAATGTAATAAAAAGGAAATAGAAAAATGAGGTATAAAGAGGACATAAAACATGGAAACCTCATTTTAAAACTATTAGATTCAACAGACCTAAAATAACAAGGTTTCTAAATGTTTACCCTGTTTTGAACTGAACTATCTTCTTATGGATCAACAACAGACAATTCACAGGGTGCAGGGTCACAAGTCACATTTTGAGTAGCACTGTTTTGTAACATTTATCAAACAGTTTTACAGTTACTTGCATGCTCATTTTTTTCCTGACTTATCTTACGTTTTCCTTTGTCTGGCCTCTCCCCCTTGTCCCCTAACCTGGCTCGTCATTGTTGTCATCATCCACACCCCACCCCCAGCCAGGTCTTAAAATAGTATGGGACACAGAGTTAATCAGTGAATGTTTGTTGAATGAATTAAGTGAAGCGCTGGTCTAATTACCTTATTATCACAACTGGCTTGCCTTTCAATTTGCAAAGGAACATGGATAGAGCTTTGTATTAGTTCATACAGGTGTGGCTTTGAACTTTATGATGCTGTAGTGAAGTTCTGCTGGGGAAAGGGCTTGATAACTCCATCTGAAATAGATACAGTTGTGTTGTTCTCTGCCTAGTTTCGGTAGTCTCTAAGAAATCTTGCACGCAAGACCTCTCTGCGTTCTTAGTGCAAGTGGTAAATTAGCTCTCTGCTGCCGTAGGGGAGGAGAAGCGAACTAGTAACACCATTGTGAAATAACCTTTTAGCAGATAGTTGCTTTGAGGAGAATGTTTGCTGTCAGTTACAAAGGAAATCCTCTTCGTTTTTTTCCGGTTTTCCTGACATACTGCATGCAGATGCCAGGTCTCCCACCCTTGGGGACATCCAGCCCTCACACCCCTCCCCCCATCTCCACTCACAGTTCTTTAGGCAGTTTGTTTTAGAATCTGCGTTTGTGAAAGTTGTAGTTACCTAGCTTCAGAAGCCTGGGACTTGTTGCATATCTGTGACTTCGGGACAATGTTCTGCTATGGTGGAAAGGTCTGGAGACCTGAGTTACAACCCAGGCTTTGCGTCTTAATGGGCTGCATGACTCTGGGCAAGTCATTCTCCCTTTACAACTGGTGTCCTCATTTGAAAATCCAGACTAGATTGTTCGTAGGTTTTTTTTTTTTTTTTTTTTTTTTTTTTAACCCTCCCCTTTGGTCCACATGGATGTCGATGGTTGCCTGCTTTGATTTTGTTCGTTTAACTCTGGCTGGTGATCTTCATATACTGTTGTATCCATATCGTGCCAGCAGTTATCATATTATATTGACATTCTTTTTGCCCCCCCCACCCCTCCAGTGCACAGGAGTTTCCTCCAAGACCTCTTATTCACCTTTGTATTACCTGCTCTTGGCCCAGTGTCTCAGTTCATGCCCTGTTAAGGTTGGTTGACTTGTTAAGCTGAACTCTGTTCCTTTGTTTTTGCAGCAGAGCTTTGTTTCTCTCTATGCCGACTGGGGAAGAAACCCTGCATTGGTTGCATATTTGATACCCAATTAATATGTTACAAGCTGTTTCAGGTTGTAGAAGTCATGGAGCCTGGTTTGCACATGACTGTGCAAAGCAGGTGAGAGTTATGGTTATTCATTCACTGTTGTCCTCTGGAGAGTCTCATTGATGATTAGCTTGCTGGAAGATATGAGTTGGTAGTCCTCCGTCTGGTCTGGCCCTTCTTAGCCTCTGGCAGCTGAGAGAAAGATGTGAATTCTCTGCCCACAGACTGTCCAGTCTTGTGGGGCAGCCTGCCAAGAGTCTCAAGTCACATGCCCAGGGAGTTGCTGCTACATTTTTTCTTCCTTGTCTTTTTCAAGGCTGCCATTGTTGGGCTTTCTGCCTAGTGTCCCTGAGTTGTAGCTCTTTTAGTTCTCTGGGTGCTGAACTCCAAGCATTGCTGAGCAGCCGATGCAATTTTTATTTTGGCTGAATTACTTCCACCCAGTAGGCAAAGCGTGTTTTTTATGATGCCGCACTACCAGGCACGACTTGCTGCCGGGACCTGTATGCTGAGCCTCTGGTCCTTGGTACCTGCAGCGTGCCCCAGAATGTCCCCAAGCCGGGGTGTGCGGGATGTGGTGCAAGAGGCAGCTTTTCCTCACCCATGTCCTGAAAGAGAGAAACCCTAGTCCTGTGGTACAGGCCATGAACTAACCCTCATGCTTAGCTCTTTCTAGGTAGGAATTCCAGAGCGTATTCTCTTTGCAGAGCTGAGCCCTGAGCCTCTTCGTAATATCTTCATATACAAGAGTATTCAGGCACCACAAGAAGGTTAGTACTTCAAGCTGTGTTGTAGTGGTAGTATTGGATTAAAATTGAGCCTCTGCACACATGGTCCTGGTCCATGTGTTTGTGAAATGGTTCATGAGGTTAGAAGTTCAGTAGATGGATATCTAGTGGGATGAAATGGATTAATCCTTAAGTTTATTGAACCACTAACCTTCACTTTCCTTAACATGGTGTTCTAAGTAATAGCCGTGATCTTAGCATGACCCCATCACCCTGAGCCACGTCTTCAGATGAGTAATAGGGAGAAAAGAGAAAACTGGGAGTCTGGAGGAGAACTTAGAAAATTTTCTTTTTTCTTCCTTGTTTGGCATTTTCTTTCCATTTAATTTCTGTGTTCTCTTATGTGAGAAGCACTATTGGATTCATGTAAAACCTATATTGTAATATTGACCCATTCACTTTCCAACTGTGTAGCTCTGTAGCCCTTACTATTCTCTATGAGTTGTCATTTCCTTCTCTGCAAAAACAAGATGCTGCCACTACTTAGCTTACGTGGCTTTTTTAAACATTAAGTGCTGTGTGAAGAAGTGTACTTGGTAGTACCCTGCTGACCTGGGGGAAACTAATAAAGGCTCCTTGCCCTTTTCCTGTTGAATGGGGCATATAAAATAGGTCTTCCTATGAACCACTCATTTGTACTTGTGTTGAAAACTAGCAGCACTATTCACAATAGCCAAGACATGGAAACAACCCAAATGTCCATCAACAGATGATTGGATTCGGAAGATGTGGTATATATACACAATGGAATACTACTCAGCCATAAAAAAGAATGACATAATGCCATTTGCAGCAACATGGATGGAACTAGAGAATCTCATACTGAGTGAAATGAGCCAGAAAGACAAAGACAAATACCATATGATATCACTTATAACTGGAATCTAATATCCAGCACAAATGAACATCTCCTCAGAAAAGAAAATCATGGACTTGGAGAAGAGACTTGTGGCTGCCTGATGGGAGGGGGAGGGAGTGGGAGGGATCGGGAGCTTGGGCTTATCAGACACAACTTAGAATAGATTTACAAGGAGATCCTGCTGAATAGCATTGAGAACTTTGTCTAGATACTCATGTTGCAACAGAAGAAAGGGTGGGGGAAAAATGTAATTGTAATGTATACATGTAAGGATAACCTGACCCCCTTGCTGTACAGTGGGAAAATAAAAAAACAAAACAAAACAAAACAAAACAAAAACTAGGAGAAAATGTTACAAATAGCATCTAGTAGAAATTGCACATAATGAAAAAAATTTCGAGACCATTTCTTGGGCAGCAGGCACTGAGTGAAGGAGAAGGCAGCTTCCTAGAGCTGTCAGCAGCCCCACGGGTAATAGAATAAAGCAGACATGTGAGAGGGTGTGATAGGTAGCTGCTGAGGAGGCCTGTGTACTGTGCAAAGACAGAGGGAGGACCCCCCCTCCTGAAGCCAGTGGAGCAGAAGGGGTGGCAAAAAGTCCGGGGAGGGTTTCTGAAGGAATGGGTTTTTGAACTGTGGCTTGTTGACGAGAAGGACGTTCCAGGCAGAGGGAACTACATGGCAAAGAAAAGCATGTAAAGTAGCATGTGGAGTGCTGCGGTGAGCTACCTCATTGTGTCGATGTGTGACACGGAGTGCTGGAAGGGGAAGTTGATGGCCGGCCCACGAAGGCCTTTCTGTCATGCTCAGAAACTTGGTTTGTATTTTTTAGAGAACGGGATCTAGTCATCCCAGGGCTCTGGGGTGCAGCCTGATCAGATTTGCATCTTGGAAGCATCCCTCTGTTCGGTGCTCTGGCGCAGATTCTGTTGGTGGGAGACAAGATGAGGAGAACCGGGGACATTTGCTAAGAGGATAGCGCAGGGGTTCTGAGGCCAGATGGGAGGGTCTGAACTGAAAGCCTGTGGCAGAAGGGATGAAGAGTACACCAACCAAGAGTAGCTGACGAGGTGAAAGCTTTGATTCTTTCATCTTAAAGGGTGGAGAAGCATCCGGGGGAATCAGATTCTTGTCTTGGGTGCTTTGGAATGGGAGATTAAGGAAGAAGAGCAGATTTTGGAAAAAAAAAATGATAAATTCAGTTTTGGTCACATTGAATTGTTGTTGCTTATGGAATGTGATTCAAGGGAAGGGAACACGAGGAAGCAGTTCCATATTATGGGTCCAGGGCTTAAGGGAGGTCAGAGCCAGAGACGTAGCTTTTCACCTTAATCAATAATAGTAAAGTAGGAAACAAGAAGTAAAATGGTCCCTTTGTCTTGCACTGTGACAGAAGGACAGACCTTCACAATATATCACAAATGACGTTGTCGTTAAAAATGTCTGGCAGATCCCCCTCCCCTCCTGCCTCAGTTCTGTCCTTAGTAGAGATGGACTGTTGTTACCTCCCTTTTCTCTCTCGATTCCCACAGGGCCTTTTGGTTTGAAATACTGCTTTGAAATTAAATAAATGATTTTTATTTTTTTCCATTATAAAAATCATTTATTTAATTTCAAAGCAATGAAATTAAACAAGATTGAATTTTTTGAAGGGTCTTAAATTTTAATGCGATACTTTGCATAACTCCATGCTGCATTTTAATGTGGCTCAGCATAGCTTCTGTTGCCTCTGGGGGTGCTTCTCAGTAATTTACTATTATTATTTTGTCATTAACTCTCAGACAAAAGTTGGGAGAACAATTAGGATGTATTCCCTAGGCTGTAAAAGGGTTAAGTGTAAGTGTCTCGGCTACAATGGCTTTTTGTCTTCTCCCTCAGCACACCCTGCCTTCCCTCTCCTGGGGGCTCTGCAGTTTTACTTCAGAGTCAGTATGTCACTGAGGGGCAGCATTCAGTGACAGAGTTGTTGCAGCTTGGAATTTTTGGATAATCTTCCACATCGTTACCTTTCTTCCTACCATTCCCTCTTCTTTTCTCTGCAGGGAAGACAGACTTCACCTTATTTCGGTGGACCTTAGGAAATCATATCCTTGCATGTTCTCATTCTGTTCCTTTGTGGTCTATGCATATTTTCCTTTTGTCAATATTGAAGTTTATGGTAACCTGTCCTTTTCTATCTTCTTCCACTTGGATATGCATAGAAAATCAACCAAGGGAGTTCCTGTCGTGGCTCAGTGGTTAACAAACCCGACTAGTATCATCAATGAGGACGTGGGTTCCATCCCTGGCCTTGCTCAGCAGGTTAAGGATCTGGCGTTGCCGTGAGCTGTGGTGTAGGTTGCAGACGCAGCTTGGATCCTGTGTGGCTGTGACTGTGGTGTCGGCTGGCAGCTACAGCTCCAACTGATTTGACCCTTAGCCTGGGAACCTCCGTATGCCTCAGGTGTGGCCTTAATAAGACAAAAGATGGGAAAAAAAAAAAAAAAGAAAGAAAATCAACCAAGCTCTTCTGGCTTCCTTGAAATTATAGGTTTGTCTGTTTTATATATGTGTATATATGTGTGTATATATATATGTATATATTTTTTTCTCTTTCCTACTGTCCATTAAGATGGCAGATATTCTAGGTCCAGTCACTGCCAACCTCCCACCCCCACTTCCCGAATATATCTGTTAAACCTCTATATTACTCTAGCTACATGACCAGCTGCACTTGTCTTAGACACTTGTTATACTGGGAAGTTTACAGTCTCACGTGGCTCATTTCATTTTCAGTAGCTTCAGTTGTCAAAGGCTTTCTTTTCTTTTCTTTTTTGGGCCACAAGTACAGCATATGGAAGTTTCCAGACTAGGGGTCAAATTGGAGCTACAGCTGCCTGCCTACACCACAGCCACAGCAACACAAGATCAGAGCCACGTCTGTAACCTACACCACAGCTCACAGCAATGCCGGATCCTTATGCCACTGCATGAGGCCAGGGATCGAAACCACATCCTCATAGATCCTAGTTGGGTTTGTTACCACTAAGCCATGACAGGAACTCCAAAAGGCTTTCTTTACATAACATGTGATATTGTGATATATTAACTGATGTACTTCTGTTCCTGGCATTTCCTGCTGCCCTTTGACAGTTTTACTTTTTGTGGTTAGCAGAGGAGGGATGAGACACTTCAGCAGAATGCAGAGAAGAGGCAAGTGTCTGGTTCTAGTATTTCAAAAATTACAAAGTCTGAGTCTGCCTATAAAATTACATTTGGAGAAGTCAAGAGAAAAGATTTTTTAGACAAGTTGAGGCGTCAGCTACGGAGTTGAGAGAGCCCAGATATTGGTCTTGTGTTTGAAAGAACCTCTAGGAATGTTTGGTGGGTTTGATGAGGAAAGTGAACTTCTCCCCAAGACCTCACAGCAAAACTGCAAAGATTAAGTTTCTGCCTCTCAGCTAAATGTGGCTCACAACCAAAATTAAGTTTGGTGACTGAGAAAATGAAAAATTAAGAGAACGAAGTTCCATTGCTTGCCCATGTGATTTGTGGACTGTGGTTTGTGTATGTTCTCCCTGTATTGAATAATAGGGAGACATGGTGGAAAATTGCTCAGGCTTGTAAGCCAGATTAATTTGGGTTTGAATCTTGGCTCTGTGTAATATCCTAGGCAAGTTAATCTCTCTAGGTCTGTTTTTCTCATTTGTGTAACTGAAGTTATAATACCCACCTTGTGGGAGTATTTTGAGGCTTAGCTGAAAGGTACATATAGTGTCTAGAATGGTGTCTGGCTTATAATAGGCTCACAGAAATACTCTTTCACTGAATTTATTCTCAGTAATACCTCTTATTTTGTCCTCTCAATGAGAATATCTAAATCCGTCTTTCATATGATAGGCCTACAGATACTTGAAGACCAATATCCTTAGTAGTGTCTTGCATATTTGAGAAGCAGTGTGATGTAGTGTATTTTGGAACCCCTATTGGATTTGAATCCCAGCTAGGGCCCTTACTGTTAACTTACATAAGGTGTAAGTGGCTTACATTATGTGGCTTACATAAGGTGAGTTACTTAATGTCTTTGGACCTCAATTTCCTCATTTGTAAAATGGGATAATAATGCTAATATCTATCTCATGAGGTGATTGCAGTTAGGTTAGGGCCATATACTCATTCTAGGCAGTAGATTATGGATAGAGTGACAGGTGTCACTTATGAGCCAAAGCTGTTTCCCATGTGGATTGTGGAGACCTACATGTTGAGTTGATGGTGTCAGGGGGTAATGCGAGACTGGGTCCCTGAGTCACCATGTAGTAGAGAGCTTCTGGATCCATAGAGGACATTGTGTGAGCAAGAAATAAACTCTGTGTAAAGCTGCTGAGGTCTCAGAGTTAATTTGTCCCTGAGGTATAATGTAGCCTATGTGTATTAGCATAATATGGCTATTATGATTATTGACTAGTTGAATACCAAATGAGAGAAGCTGTTGAGTCAGTTTTAGTAGAGGCCTCTTCAATGAAGATATTAAGGAGAGAGAAGGGAATTTTATTAAGGAAACAGAGATAGGATTAAGATAGGGACATTAATTTTTCTTTGCTTTTTATGGCCGTACCTGCAGCATATGGAAATTCCCAGTCTAGGGGTCAAATTGGAGCTGCAGCTGTGGCCTGTGCCACAGCCTCAGCAACACAGGATTTGAGCCACATCTGTGACTTATGCTGCAGCTTGTGGCATCACTGGATCCTTAACCCACTGCTCAAGGCCAGTGATCGAACCCACTTCCTCATGGATACTAGTCGGGTTCTCAACCTGCTGAGCCACAATGGAAACTCCTCCTAATTTTTCTTTTTGAAAGAAATTTCATGAGAGTTTATGTCTGGGTAATAAAATCCTTTGCACTTCTTTTCCTTGCCCCAAATCCTATACTAGAAATTTATTTTTTTTAAAGCTTCTTCTGTCTTGTTAAATGTAAAACAGTTATATTCTTGAATGGTAATTGGTGCTTTTACTAGTGAATGAGTTTATCAGATATATTTGATATTACTAACCACAGCATGAGAAGAGTCTGAAAAAATATCTCCGAGGTTAGAGCCTGTTGTTTCCATTAGCTAGAAAAAGAGGTTGAGAAGACATACCTATTTTTAAGGAGACGGTATTGACTGTGTTTCTGGATGTCGAGTTTGAAGTGATGAGTATGAACCTGGTGGTTGGAAGTTTGACGCTCCATTTCTTGTGAAAAGCTGGGTTGATGTGGTTTGGATAGAGACTTTTTGCTGTTAGGCTCAGGTTACCCCAGCCCCTCCCCCCATTTTATATTCGATGGAGCACATCTTTGAGGTTATAGAACAGGTTTGTGTCAGATTTTATTAACTCTAGACAAACTTCCTGTGAATACGTCTCTTGTTTAGCAAGGGGTACAAATTGATCTATTATATAAAGTAATAGAAATCTACATGAACTGAGTAAATTCTTTTTTTAAGTAAAGGTACTACTGAAGAAAATAGGAAAGTGGTATAGCATTTTTAAAAAATGTACATTTGGCTTTGTGAACAAAATGATTTAAAATTTTTCTTTTTCAAGGCAAAGTTCCTTCACTAAATGGATGAGAGAGAAGAATTTCTTCTCCATCAAATTTAATCTGTAGCCATCTGCTGCTGTATCTCATTATGTTCTTCATGTAATTAGAGCAATTAGGATGAGGCTTGCACTATATATTGGTCTTTGAAAGAGAGTTGAGCTATTTTCAGGCTTATTTTGAGCGATTGGAGATTAATGGCCTAATCTTTTAGGTAAACTGGTGGAAACTGAGAAACATTTCAGCTAGTAAAAGAAGAAGGGCAATTTTTTCCTCTTGTCTGTAATATTGTTTTCCTTTCACCATGGTAACTAGGTATCTTGGCAGATATGTTTTTAATGAGATTAACTCAAAAAGTAGTAGAGAAGAAAGGTTATAGAAGAAAAGAGGGGAGGTGGGCTCCGTGGTGTGGTGATTGGGGTGGAAACTTCTATCCAGAATTTTGACAATGAGCTGCTTGGAGGGAGGGGATGGAGAAAAGGAGGAAGAGAATTGAAGGGAGCCAGCATTGATCAGAGATGTGCAGAGCTCTCTTTTGGGGAGCCAGTCATACGGATGTGGTTCGTGTGCTGAAAAAGGGCAAGGGGGTTAGGCACCCTAACTAAGATGTGCTAAACTATCATGAGGTCCCTTGGGTAGGACTCTGTGTCACCCCATACACCCAGCGAGGCTTAGTGTGCCATTCACCATCCTGGAAGGGACTTCTCGTGAGGTCTGACGGCTCTTCTTGCTCTGTCTCCCTTTGCCCTTTTATCATCGTTGCAACTGCCGGTTCACTAGTGGTGATTGGTTGTCATTACCAATAACTGAACTACTGCGTTGCTTTTCAACTCATTTTTGTTAAATCGCTATCTACTCCAATTCCACCTCCCTGGTAGCTACCAAATACATGTTTATGAAATATCACTTCATTTTGGACTTTTAATTCACATGCTTTCTGCATTGCCCACAGTGCCACACTTCTTATCCTGGCATTCAGGGTCCCTTAAAGGAGAGTGACCTGTGTTATGACCCATAGCTCTTCTGCATGAGCCCTACTATTTCCAGCTGGTCTAGTGTCTTCCTTGTCTTACGAATGTTCCCTGTTCATCTGTACTGCTACTTCTCTGCAGATGCTGTTGCTCTTTCTGAAAATTTCCTTGTTTATTATCTAAGTCCTAAATCCTTCCAGGTCCACCTCAGTACTTCCCTATCCTAATTATTTTCTTTTTCTTTTTTTTTTTTTTTGTCTTTTTTTTTGTCTTTTGTCTTTTGTTGTTGTTGTTGTTTGTTGTTGTTGTTGTTGCTATCTCTTGGGCCACTTCCGCGGCATATGGAGGTTCCCAGGCTAGGGATTGAATCGGAGCTGTAGCCACCGGCCTACGCCAGAGCCACAGCAACGCGGGATCCGAGCCGCGTCTGCGACCTACACCACAGCTCACGGCAACGCCGGATCGTTAACCCACTGAGCAAGGGCAGGGACCGAACCCGCGACCTCATGGTTCCTAGTCGGATTCGTTAACCACTGCGCCACGACGGGAACTCCCTAATTATTTTCTACCGCTGTCGTCTCTTATGTTTTTATTTCATCGACCTGACAGTGCTCAGAATAGTTGTTTTATAATACAGTGGATGCTGAAAAGTTGGTAGTGATTGAACCCTAGGCCTTTAGAAGTGGAAGAACTTTAGAGATTAGAATGGCTCATCTTGTTCTGAATTTCAAGTGGTTGTGGCACCAGGTCTTTGGGAACACAGACAGCTCAGCTTAAAGAAATGAGTTGAGTCTTTATTTTCATTCCTTTGTTTAATCTTCCCTCAGAGCTCTGGTGTCCCTGAATTCCACCATCCTCAGGCAGTTGACAGAGACAGCCATTTTCTCCAGTTTTAAGGGGATTTATCCTGGATGCATTGAATGTGTTTGGCTTCTGGGTGCATGCCCAGGGCTGTGTGCATGGAACAGTTAATTCTAGGGGCTGTCCGTGCTCCACTCTATTCACATCAGAACTTATTTATGTGTGCCAGGCCACTGCTGAGCTTGGCACATGGTGGTGGGCAGGGGAGGCCTGCTGGTGTCTGTGCATATGACAAGTTGTGCTCCTGCTGGCTGAGGCATATGCCCGGGTGAGAGCACGGCAGAGGGAACAAAACACTGGGGGGTGAGAGACTGGGAGTGAGCAGTAAAAGCAGAAAGAAAGGGAGATATTAAAAATAGAGGGAGTTGGTATCCACGTTCCCAGTGGAAACAGCCAGCCGGAACAGGGTTGTGATGTCTTTCTCAGTGTCTTGCATCTTTATCTGGGGCCTAGCATCACCTGAAAGTAACTGACTCCAGCTCTTTATGCACTTATGGTGTGATCTACGCCTTATCCTAACTCTACTTTAAGAAGGTGTTAATTCTTTATTAAAGATGTCCGTATTTTAGTTCTTTGGGGCTGCTGACCTCTTTATTTTAGTTAATCCAGTGAGACCCTCGTCACAGTATCTGAAACTTTCAATTTATCCTTCAATTATACCTCCAAAGCATTAAGTGCTAGCTTTTACAGATTCAGGAGTGGTGTCTGTCCAGAGTAACCAGGATCCAGCTGTCCAGCCCTATAACGATATGTTTCAGGCACATGGATTTTGTTGCTTCAAAATAGCAAATTTATAGGGTGCCGGGGATTGCAAAGACTATGCACATGCATCCATTCAACAGCTATTTACTGAGCAAGGATTCTCTGATGTGAAAAATGTAAAGATCTTTGCCCTCACAGAACCTCCATTTTAGCAAGGAGAGACCGACAGTAAACATTAAGAATAATAAGTGTAGGAGTTCCCATTGTGGCTCAGTGGTGACAAACCTGACTAGTATCCATGAGGATGCGGGTTTGATTCCTGGCCTCACTCAGTGGGTTAAGGATCCATTGTTATTGTGGCTGTGGTGTAGGCTGGCAGCTGTAGCTCCAATTGGACCCTTAGCCTGGGAACTTTCATATGCCACTGGTGCATATGGAAAAAAAAGCAAAAGAAGAAAAAAGGGTGTGAGTGGGGAAAGGATGCATTTCCTTTGTCCTCCAGCTAAACCTTCAATTTTTCATTCTCCCTTTTTCTTCCTGTTACTTCTCTGTAAGATAATCAGTGTTACTGAAATAGGGAACTATAGCTCAGAATTAAGAGCAAACAAATGGCCTGGCATAATCCTCAGTTTCTTATGGTCTGTTTTTCGTGTGCACACGTAAAATGTTTTTGCTTGTATATTTATTTTCTGTTACTGGATTTTCATTCCCTAAAGTTCACTAGTCCGACTGGACCTGACTGACTTAGTAATTTATAGTATGAGAGTCACTCTGCTCGCTGCCCTGTGTGCATGCATGCCATGGGAGCCCGCTGTGTACTCCAGTCATTTAGTGCTTTTTGCTCTCTAATATGATGATTGACTTTACTTCTATTTCTTCAGGTTGTCTCCTGGGCAGAGATTTAGCCAGTGAGGTAGCGCTAGGACATCTGTCTGTTGCAAGGCTGGCCAGAATTCGCCTTCAGGCATTGGTAGGGTGTGGAGAGCTGGACCAGTCCTCATTTTCTGTCAGCCTCTTGTCACCTGTTCTGCTTCAGCTGCCCAGCTCTGTGCAAGTGGAGGAAGCACAGCATTAATCTTGGTTTCCTTTTCAGGTAAATATTTTTTTCCCCAAAGGATAAATAATCTATGTGTCTGTTCCTACAGAAGAAGAGACTGAGTAATAGAGAAGAGTAATGGAAAGGCAGATTTTAGGTTTTAAAAACTTTTAAAAAAGATCAGTTGTGCTGTCTCTTTCATAAAACTGTGTAGCAGTTTGAAATCTGATAGCATTTGAAAACCATAGTAGTGAATGTATGACAAGCAACAACTCAGTAGTACTAATTCCTAGAATAAATCTCCGTTCCTTTTTCGTTGGAATGTTAGGTTTTTTCATTTTTTAATTTAATTTATTCTTTTAATTTTATGGCTGCACCTGTGGCATATGGAAGTTCCCTGGCCAAGACTGACTCCAAGCTACAGCTGCAACCTATGCCAGATCCTTTAATCCACTGCCCACTGTACAGGACCTGGGATAGAACCTGTGCCTCCACAGTGAACTAAGCCACTGCAGTTGGATTCTTAACCCTCTGTACCACAGCAGGAGCACCTCACTGACATTTTAAATCATCACCTTGAACCAGAAAAACCTATCTTAATGTTATTCAAAGCCAAATTCAGAACCTTTTCATTCTAAACTGTCTACTGTTTTGATAATGTCACTCTTTTCCTAATCTCGGAGGCTAGAAAACCTCTCTTATTTAAATACTAGTTATTTTCTCTCTTAAATAGCATCCTCTCCTTCTGTCAAACATTCCTATCAGTTTTCCCTTTTAATATTTCTCTCCTTCCTTTTTATTCTCCACTTCCAGAGAAGCCCAGGTTTAGTCCTCTTGACCTCCTGCTTGGAGTGATGGGATGATGTTTGTGATACTAACCAGTGGCGTCCCCTCCCACCCCTGTCTTTTATACTTACTTTTTTTTTTTTTTTTTTTTTTTTTAACTTGGCTGTCTGACTTTTTAACGAAAAGATAAACACAGCATATTACATACTGCAAAAGCATCAGGTTCTTGACTTCTTAATTTTAGGAGTCAAGTTCCAATCATAAAGGGAATTGATCTGGAAGATTCCAAATCAGCTTATCCTGTCCTCAGAAAAGTAGGGCTTGGAGTGGTGGCCCAGAGATACCCTGTGCCCAGCATGGTAGATGCTCCTGAGATAGCTCTGCCAGTGCCCATGGCCGGGACAGCTTAGGTGGCACCAAGGACATGCCTGTGTATGCAGAGGGACAGGAATGTGGCCAGGAGAGACCAGACGTGCAGAGGGCTTGTGGAAGGGCTGAGGAGGTCGAGAGAAGGATCTGGGTAGACCTATTGGTGGAAGAGCTTCAGATATTTGCAGGGATAGAGGCAAATGATGATCTTCACACATCCTGTCCTCTGCACCCCCCTGCCCTAAATATAGCATTTTGTGATTCTCTGGAATTTAAATGCAACCCTGAGAAAGAGGAAGCCAGAAATTGATTGAGATTACCCCGAATTGACTGAAAAAAATTTTTTTTCCTGTCTTTTCTAGGGCTGCACCCGCAGCATATGGAGGTTCCCTGGATAGGGGTCTAATTGAAGCTGTAGCCACTGGCCTATGCCACAGCCACTGCAGTGCCAGATCCGAGCCACATCTGCGCCCTACACCACAGCTCACAGCAACACCGGATCCTTAACCCAAGGAGCGAGGCCAGGGATCGAACCTGCAACCTCATGGTTCCTAGTCAGATTTGTTAACCACTGAGCCACAACGGGAATGCCTGAAATTTTGTTTTAACCATTCAGTGGAAAGCTGGCTCCCAAACAGAAATTAAGTTCAGTTACATAGAAATAGACTCCAGGGAGTTCCCACTGTGGCTCAGTGGAAGTAAATCCAGTTAGTATCCATGAGAATGCGGGTTTGATCCCTGGCCTTACTCAGTGGGTTGGGGATCTGGCGTTGCTTAGAGTGAGCTGCAGTGTAGGTCGAAGACAAGGCTCGGATCTGGCATTGCTGTGGCTGTGGTGTAGGCCTGGGGCTACAGCACCAAATCAACCCCTAGCCTGGGAACTTCTTTATGCCATGGAGGCAAAAAAAAAAAAAAAAAAAAAAAAAAGACTCCAATTTCTTATACACTTAAGATCATGCCTTGCAGTATGTGTACCTGTTACACTAGTTCCTTTCCAGTGCTCTAATCTTGCTGCTTTCTGTGGAGGAATTTCCATAGCTTGCAATACAAGGCCTGGATTTCCAGATTTTGTATAGTCTGGTTCTGCCCCCTTGTTTCCCACTGTTCTCCAAATTCAACCTCTCACTTAGGCAGGCCAGTCACTCCATTAGCCTCATGTCTACCAAAGGACTTGTCAGCTTCCCATCAAACCGCTCTTTATTTGCTTCTATTCCTCCTCTTTAGTTCTGACGTGGACCGTGCCTCTCCTCTAATTCTATCCACTTTCAAGGTTCAGCCTAGATTTTTCTGCTTTTAAAAAGTTTTTTTTTTTATTAATTTTCAAATTCACAATGGTCTTGGTTTAAAAAAATTACAATACCACTTAGCACTTAGTTACATAGTGCTATTTGTGCCTTGATTTTTTTCCTATGGCCATTAGTTTTTATTTCTCCAGCTAGAGGGTAAGCTTCTTGGAAATATGGGTCATAGACACCTATATTTTTCTTGCATTCTTTTGAATAGTAGCACATGATGGGTATAGAGCAAATAATGGAAAATTACTCATAATTAATATGGTAGAAGCCATTGCTCTTTATGTTGTATGAGATGAATTTTATCTTTATTGGTTTTATTCTTTGTGTGTTTCTACATCTCTACCACTCTAGCATTTAAATACGAGGCAAGCAGTGGGTGGATGCACTGAGCATGTCTCTGACAAGTGAAACAAAGCTGATTTGCTCTATTTTTAGAAACCTTGATGGTGTTCATTTTTGAAGTGTCACTTAAAATTGGATAGCTAAATAAGTACTTTGAGTTTTTTAATGCCATAGGACACTTCAGTAAAAAGGCCTTTGAAATATGGGCACCATGGGTTTAACATCTTTAGTCAGCACTTGTTCGGAGTTATGGAAGGGATAGAGAAAGCTAATATTCTGTCTTATTTAAATTTTTAATTATGGAAAATTATCTGACATTAATTAGAGTCCCTTTTAGACACTTGTAACCTCAAAAGAATAATTTTATCACAAATTTTAGTTCTGTGTTTTATTTGTTTGCTTGAAAGTCAGCTGGTTTCCTGCCCTGTTCAGTACTTTCTTTTTTATTCAACATTTGGAGGCTGGCTCTTCATAGAAGGGCCCTACATTAGGGTTTGGAGAGGCAGAATCTTCTTTTCCCATAATAATTCCCTGGAGACCCAGGGTAGGAAGGAGACCTGGGGAAGGGAGGAAGGAGCCGAAACCCAAGGGGCTTCAAGCACATAGGGATGTTATCCTGTTCCCTTTCCCCACTCTCTGAAACAATGCATCAGTTTTTGCTAGTTTTGTAGGAGAGAACACAAATCCCATTTTGCAGAAATAGGCCATATGCTCCTATTTAGGGATGACCTATAAGCATGTATCCTTTTTCACATGTAAAAATGCATAGTGCATCTAATTTTTTTAAAATCCTCAAATGACCCCTTGCTAATAATTTGAGTTTTGTGATACTCTTGCTTGTAATGCAGCCTTATCTGAGTTTTTTTTTATTAAGAAGCTCTAAAAAAAGTGATGTGTATGTGTGTATACACATACATGCACACTTTCCTACTAATAATGACCTTGATAATAGCCTGTCACAATAAGGTCATTAGAAAGTGTGCTCTAATTGTGAGGGTAAGGAAGAAGATGCATTAACTTTGGGAGGAATCCTTGCTCATTCAGTGATACTGCTTGCCAATGAATAATAAAAACTGAAGTAAAATAAGTAGAAAACCCTCTGCAACTCTATTTATTCACTTGCTTGCTCATGCACTTATTTATTTAACGTGTTTCAATAAATGTTGATAAGAAAAAGCACCTGGTATTATGGGAAAGAATGCACAGGAGAGGGGGCCTTTCTGAGAAAGGTTCTTTAAGGGAATGATGTCTAAACTGAGACCTGAAAAGCAAAATAGGAATTAAGAAAATAAAAGAGACTGTCACTCTGAAACAGCCAGGTGTGTTGGAGGACCTGAGGGCTAGATGTGTGGCACAGCAACTGAGGGGCAGAGTGGCAGGTGCTGGAGGCAGCTTCATTTAGAAATGCTTATACTTAACTTAAAAAAGATGATTTTTATGCAGTCATGTCTAACTTTTTTTTTTCTTTTTTCTTTTTCTTCTTTTAGGGCCATAACCATGGCATATGGAGGTTCCCAGGCTAGGAGTCGAATCAGAGCTACAGCTGCTAACCTACACCACAGCTACAGAAACACCAGATCCAAGCCACGTCTGTGACGTACACCACAGCTCATGGCAACGCCAGATCCTTTAACCCACTGAACGAGGCTAGGGATTAAACACATGTCCTTATGGATACTAGTCGCGTTTGTAACCCTCTGAACCACAGCAGGAACTCCCAGTCCTAATTTTGATAGCGAATGTAAAGAAAGCCTACAGGAAAAACGGAACACAGGTCATTCTATGATCAGTAGCCTTTATAAATCTTTTAATCTTTTACTTTAAGGTAATGAGCAGGGGAGCTCCTGGATGGCTCAGTTGATTAAGGATCTGGCATTGTCACTGCTGTGGCTTGGGATTGGTCCCTGGCCTGGGAACCTCTGCATGCCACAGATGCGACCCCCACCCCCAAAGATAATAAATGGAATACCTAGACTTTTACTTGACAGATTTTATATATATATGCCAAAAACATTTTGGCATTAATTCTTGAAACTCAGTTTATTTGGCATCCCCACATGTTTAGTAACCTTTAGAACTTGGGCTCTCTCACTGAGAATATAACAATGCTGTGGGTTTAGAGGTGTCTTTCAGTACTCATTTAACTTTGGAATGTGCATCTTTTTTTCCCCTTTCCCTTCCCTTCCCCAGCTTATCTTTTAGGTAGAATTACAGAAAGCAGTGGGAGTGGCTGTCTTTTCTAGACGTGGTGCTGTTATTACCACCTCCTGGGCAGACAGAGCCCTACGCGTTCCAGAGATGTCCTGGGAATGGAAATGAGATGAAAGGAGAGCACTGGGCTGGCCTGGTTAAACGGAGGATTGTTCCGTTTATGAAAGGACAGCTGAATATAATCATTAGGAAGCAGCAGATTTTCACTCGGCTTTCAAATATAAATCTAAATCTGGTCCTCATTAATGTAATTCGGCTCCTTTTTATTTGGGTAAATATATAGCCTTTGCTGTACTGTCTCAGTGCTCTCTTTGTACGATCCTGTCTGGAAATCCTTATATATGCCATTGAAGATCCATGATATGGAGGTGGAAGTTGCCTTTCTAATTCTTGCCCCTTCTAATTCACATTGTCAAGTGCTTGATAAAGGCATCAGAGAGGTTAGATGTCTTTTGATAGACTTAGAGACACCATTTCTGATTTTTGAATTGTGTAAGATATGATTAAGATAAACCAGGTGACTCAGTCAAGCTTGTAACAGAGCTGTGACATAGGGAGGAGCAGAGTGGACTTGGGTCCTTTGAATTCCTGCTCTGCCACAAATTGACTATGTGATTTTAGACTAACTACTTGGCCTTTCTGAGCTATTTCTTCATCTGTGAAATGGAGATAGTCATCCTACTTCATTAGGGTGCGTTAGGAGGGTTACAGTATATGTGAAAGTGCACAACATAGGTAAGCATGGTTCCTAACCTTTAAATACATGTAATGAAATAATTGTGGAAGGTTAGGTATGCTAGTGCAGGCATCCCTGGCTCCTGCCTTCCAACAGTTTACAGCTCAGTAGTTGTGAGACCTGACTCCTTTATTTATTTATTTATTTATTTATTTATTTATTTATTTATTTTTGTCTTTTTAGGGCCAGAGCCGAGGCATATGGAAATGTCCAGGCTACGGGTTGAATCGGAGCTGTAGCTGCTGGCCTGCATCACAGCCACAGCAATGCCAGATCCCAGCCACATCTGTGACCTACACCGTAGCTCATGGCAATGCTGGATCCTTAACCCACTGAGCAAGGCCAGGAATTGAACCCATGTCCTCATGGATACTTGTAGGGCTCATTATCGCTGCTCCAACACAGGTGCTCCTGAGACCTGACTCTTTTATAGTTGCTCTCTTTGTTGTTTGAAAAGCCTTAGCAGTGCCACTTCTGCATCGTGCTTTGATTCAGTGGCTACCCTGGTGGTCATTTACAGGGCCCCGCAGCAGCCAGGACACTCACCATACTGCCACTCTCCTGGACCACATGAGATCAGGGAGTGGAAGAATCACCCTGGTTTCTCTGCTACTCAGGTTGGTGAAGTGGAAGTGAGTCCACCAGAATCAGGATGGGTGGAAGAGAGCCTGCATTATCACAGGGAATGACGATGTTGCTGGGAACCCAGCAGTCAGAGTCAGCATGTAGATGCTGTTTGATGAAAACTGTGTTGAGCTCTAAACATGGTGGCTGGCAGGATGTGTGGCAAAGTGAAATTAACCAAATGGGGATATACCTGATACTGGTTTTATATTACTCATTATGTATTTTGTATAAAAAAGGAGACAATATTTTTGTGCATATTTTGAAATGGGATCTGATTACCCTTGTATGACACTGGTTTGATCAGCTACTACTCCAGTTCTACCTCTGTAAACTCTTTTTTTTTTGCATTTTATTCTCCTTTCTGTGGCCTTTTCTTACCTTTTCTTAATCTCCTGTTTGGTCTTTTCTGAACACTCTGAACTGTTCCACCCCCAGAATTTATCTACTCAACTGCTGGGTATAAAACAAATTGACTTTTCCTCATCTTTCTTTTATCTCTTTGAAATGACACTTGTATTGCTATGCAGTAAGCATGTTTTAATAGATGCTTCTATAATTCTATGCATTTTTTGTAGGAAGTTTAGTAGATACAGGAAATTATGAAGAAGAAAATTAAAATTTACCTGTAATGCTTTAGCACCTAGAGACCACATATGTGTCTGTTTAAGAGACAGACACCTTTCTGCCTCTTAAAATCATTTAGTAAAATTCAGATTTTCAGTGCAGCCCACATAGACTTGTTATGTTTAGAAAACCACATGCTGCATTTACTTATGATCTCTGATAATTTGGAACTGTTTTTCCTCAAGAATTGTCACTTCTACAGGAAAGTGCTGCTTTTTTTACTTATTAAAAAAAAACCCACATCTGGTATTAAACCAAAGAAGAAGCAATGGAGTGGAAATTAGGAGAGAGAAAAGATTTTTTATTTAGTAATTTATGACATATATTAGATGCCCAACAAATACTTTTCCTTTCTCCTATCTTTCCCTCTTTTTATTTTCTTATGCTCCTCTTCAGCTCATATGTGTAGCTAAGGAATGGAGCCCTACCAGATCTCTTTGGGGTGTTTGGTGTGATACCTGTTAGAACTTGGGTGTAGCCCCTTTGACAATGCATTGAGTCATCTAAGTTGGGGTCTTCTGACCCAGAGATGTCTATTTCTCTAAAATTGTTTGTTAAAATATATGTGTGCTTTTCTGGGAAGAGAATTGGTTCATGAGTCTCATCAAAATTTCAAATGATTCTGTGACCACTACACAGATCTGAATCTAAGATCTGGTTGTAGCCTTGTCCTTGAATTGTTGTCAACTCCTTGCAAGGTAGATAAACTCTCTGAAAGGAGAGGGAGTTACGTGTGCATAGTACACATGGAAATTGAAAAAAAAAAAAAAGGAAAAAGAAAAAAGAAAAGTAAAAAAAAAAACTTACCACAAAATGGCTTTATTGGTAAGAAAAAAAGTCGAGACAGTTTACTGACAATCTGAACCATACTGTTCTTTTTTGTTTGTTTGTTTCATAATATTTTTTAAAATTTATTTATTTTTTATTTTAATTTTTTCCTGCTGTACAGTATGGGGATCAAGTTATTCTTACATGTATACATTTTTTTTCCACCATGAACCATACTGTTCTGAAGCTTGCTATGAGCTGTGGGATTTGGGGACAGCATAGATGCATAGCATAGGCTTCAAACTCTAGTCTGATAGATTTGGGTAGATGTATGGTGACATTGTCTATGAGAATTTCACACACAAGAATGAGTTTGTTAATCCTCTCTTCTACAAGCCCCCATAAATGAGATAAAAATGTTTTATTTGTGTGAGACAGTTTAGAAGTGATCTTTTTTGGAGTTAAAATAGGTTGGATTACCTATGAAAGAGCTATGAGCTGAGAGTCTTAAAAAAAATCTAACTTAATAGCTAGTTAAAAGTATAAAATGTCTTTTTTCTTTTTTTTTTTTTTTTTTTTTTTTTAGGTTTGTACCTTCTCCCTTTGCCTTGCTTTTCTTCCTGCAAGTAAACTTGGGTATTTGCTGTAATGTGTCTTCTTCCCTTAAGCTAGCGTTTTCAAAGCTTTTCTCATCCTTCGACATACTGGTAGGAAATCCTCAACCCTAAACCCCTTCCTTTCCTTTTTAGTTCTGCCCATTCTCTAATCCACCCTCTAGTTTGTACTTATTATCAGTGTGTATGTTAACTGTTTATGTAACACCGTGGTTAATATACAATCATAGAACCCTCCAACTTTCTGACTCCCACTTACTTGCTGTTTTACTTAAAAATCTGCAAAGCAAATATACAAACCCAGAATGTAATGATAACCAAGACTGTCTTTCCCAAGGTCCATGTACAGAATGCCATAATGAGTCAAGAGGGAGTAACCGGAAGACCTCAAGGGAAATGAGTACCTCCTTTAGGCTTTGAGTTGTGGGTGGAGGGGTGTTGGAATGACTTTAGAAAACTATGTGGAAGCTGAATGAGATGGCCTCCTGAGGATCTTTCTGCCTCTGGTATTCTGAGACCTAAAAAAAATCTTGCCTAGTTGGAGACCACTAGAAACAAAAGGGTTCTGTGCACAGTGGAGCTCATTGTGCTTCTGACCCAGGAAGCTTGGCAGCGACGCCCATCATAAGACTGTCATTAGTCAATTCAAATCAATGCCAATTAGGGAATAGTAATTAAAATTATTGCCTCCCTAAGGAAAAAAATATTGATTCTGAATCGTTTCTATATATAGATAAAAAGTTGACTCTTTCTATATATGAATAAATAGAAACATAGTCTTTTTTTCCCCAAACCAAAAGGAAGGTAATATCACTGAATATTTTTTGAATGTATCTAACAATAGTAATCCAGCATTTTTAGGTTGCATGCATTCTTCACAGCAACTCAGTACCACCAGAGCTTTTTCTTTTCATTCTTATTTGATACAGTTCACCTGGCCCTCAACCCCCATCTCTGTGGTCTCCTATCTACCCCAAAACGTAATTCTCCCCCAAGGCTACTCTACTTCCTCGGCCCTCATTAGACTGATGGTACCACATAATCGAAATGAACTGATGTAAATGAAGGGCAGAAGTGTTATTTCTGCCCTGAGTACTTCTGATTATTATGTGTTTATCATGTAGTTTCTGACTTCTGGGTGGATGCCAGTAATTATTGGTTTAGCATCCTGTTTTCAGAGAGACAGACTGTTGAACTACAGAATGTCAGAGGTAGAATGGACTGTGAAGAGCATATAGTCCAGTGTTCCTCAAATTTTAGCACGCGTTGGATTACCTGGGGAGCTAATTAGGGATACCTAGCCTTGAATTTTTGTCTCTGAAGATTCTGATTCAAATGTCTGAAGTAGGGTCCTTGAAGCAACAGTTTTAAACAAGTACGTCAGATAATCCTGGAGTGTGTGGTTCAGGGTTTGGGGAGCCCAACGAATCTCATTCTGGCTCACGTAGGGCTGGGGATGTGGGCTTCTGATTCTGCAGTTTTATGTTTTAGCAAAGTGGCCAGATCTCCTACCTTTCAGGGACCGCCTTTTGTAAAGACCACCAAAGGTCTCCTGATTGCCAAATCCAGTGTGGTTGATTTGGAGGTTTCACAATAAATTGACTTTAATGTACTAATTGATTTCGTATTTTTTGTTGCCCCCCCCACCAGTCTTTCCCTTCTCCAGGCACTTGCCTTGCCTTTCATCTTTCTCCTTCCCCCTTTCCCTTTCCTCTGCTTGCCTCTGAAATGTGATGTGCCACAAAGTTCTGGCTTTGATTTTTGTGTTTTCTTGAATGATCTTTTGTTCAGTGTTATGACTTCATGGCTCATTTGTTTGTCTGAGACTCTTAGATCTTCTTTTTACTGGTATTTCTGGCTACCTACTGAGCATGTTCATCTGCTATTCCCTTAGAATGTTCAAACTCAGTGTCTAAAATTGAACCCCAAATCATTTTTTCCCAAACACTTCTTCCACCTGTATTCCCTATTTTAGTAAATGACCTCATCCGCAGGCTACCCAGAGTACTTGATAACCAGAGTAGATTATTTTTTAACACCCTTCTATTCTATATGACAATAGAATGTCATATAGAATATAGAATGACAACATGATTATTTTCAGTAATAATCATGAAATGAGATAAATAGTAATGACCAGGAAATAACTTTTTTTTTCATTGAAATTTTAATACATACAATCACGCCAGTAACAAATATTACAACACAAAATGAAAACTTGTAAATTATAGTAATGCAATTATATTGATGTAAGAATTGGAAGGAGGAAAATATGTGAAGAAACATTTCCAAAAGAGTGATTTTTGCAAGGTTCGGAGAATGATTTTGGGGAGGACAGAACTAAGTTGTGTTTCTTCCCTTACAATCACTTTGTGAATCACTGTTTATTTAGAATCCACTCTTCAAACACAGGACTATATAGTGGGATTCATATGTGGGTTATAAAGAGGAACTGCACTTGCAGTGAGTTCCAGTTCTTACAATTGAACGTGTGTTGGAGGCCAGGCCATATAATTATGTATATGTACATCTCATATAATCAGTAATTTTTCTGAAATAGCTTCCATGTGGAATATACTGTTTGTTAATGGATAATTAATAAAATTGTCCTAATTCAAAGTTTACATATGTATTACTAAAACTTAACAGTAACCGTGGCAATTGTTTAGAACTTAGACCAACATATTTCTCAGAGAGTAATTTATTAATGACATTGTGTAGAATTACTTCATGGTGACAGTAAGAAGCAAACTGACTTTTGTCAGCCTTACTGTTTTTAAATTGGCTATAAAGAGTGCGCCCCGGTGTTGTCCAGCTCACTCCCGGGCCCTTCCTTTCTCCACTGGACCCTGCTGCTACTCATTCACCTCAAGCCAGAAGTCTTAGAATCACTGTAAAAAATTCCTTTTCTTCTGTGCTTTTTTGAGTTCACTTTGTTATTCTTTTTTAAACTTTTCCTTTACGAGGTTGATTCAGTAATTTGAAGATTTTCTTTTTGCTAGTGTGAACATTTTGGGCAAATTTCCTTTTACCACTTTAAAAAATAGCTTTGGGGTTTTTTGAGGAGTGATTTATATGTAGTAAAATTGACCCTTTGTCTAGTGTACAGTGCTGTGACTTTTGAGAAGTGAATATGGTGTGTGAGTGTGAAAGAGCCTGTGGACCTGCAGAAGCCTGGTGTTGGAGCTGAGAGGTCGAGTATTGGGCATCATGACCAGACTCAGCTGGTACCACAGGCCCCATAAGTGGGTATCAGCAACTCTCCAGGTTAGCCCAGGACCAGCCACATCTGAGCAGGAACCTGTGGAAAGAAGAGAGCCAGGTACCTGACAACATCACCAGGATCAAGGCCCTCTTCTCCCCGTCACCGAAATGATCTTATGAACTCCTTATGTACTGTCTCCTTTGGTCTTCCCGGATAAGGGAAAGGAGTGAGGTACAGCTCTGAGAGTCTGTCCAAAGGAGACCACTTAAACCAGCGATTTTGTCAAGTCAGATTTTGACTAGATAAGTTTTTAAATTGAAGGATTATTTAAACTGGAAGAGATTGAAATATTAATGATTTGCAAATATGTTTTCCCACTTCCCATGAGGATGAAGTGCCTAAGGATGATTAAATCAGCCATAGAAATGAAAGGCTGCATTTTCTTTGCACAACTGAAAGTTTCAAAAATAAACTTGTAATATTCTACCACAAAAAGGAACCATTGCTAAAAATAGATGTGTAGCCTTATTATTATTGTGATAATAGGAGTGATATGATAAATGCACGGCAGAAAGACCAGAAATATGAACGCCAATAATCGTCATCTCTGAGAAGTGACATTACAGTGATTTTTCTTTTTGTTTTTTTTCCCCTAAATGGTCTGAAATAAATTATATACTTTACTGCCAGGAGAAACAAATGTTACTAAAAATAAGTTAATCAGCCATCAGAACCACAGAACCAGTAATTTCTTTATTGGATGTATGCATTACTACATAGCCTTGTGGTATTTATTTTGCATGCACATATTTGATGCAGTATTTAACAGAATTCCATATCCTGTTTTTAATCACCTAATATTAGAATATGATCATTTTCCCTTTTCCCTGTTTTTTTTTTTTTTTTTTTTTTTTTTTGTTTTTTTTTTTTTGCTTTTTAGGGCTGCACTTGTAGCATATGGAAGTTCCCAGACTAGGAGCTGAATTGAAGCTGCAGCTGCTGGCCTATACCACAGTCACAACACCAGATCTAAGCCACATCTGTGACCTACACCACAGCTTGTGGCAGTGCTAGATCCTTAACCCACTGAGCGAGGCCAGGGATCGAACCTTCACCCTCATTGATACTAGTCAGGTTCGTAACCCACTGAGCCGCAACAGTGATGCCCCCTAGATGTTTTTCAAAAGTGTTTAAAAAAATTTTTATAATAGCTTTTAAAAATTAAAAAAATTATTTTTTAAAGATAAATTTTATTGGAGTATAGTTGACTTTCCAAGTTGTATTATTTTCAGGTGTATAGTGAAGTAAATCAGTTATACATGTACATATATTCATTCCTTTTCAGATTTTTTTTTCCCATGTAGACTTATTACAAGGTATTGAGTGCGTTACTCTGTTATACAGTAAGTCTTTGTTACCTGTCCGTTTTATATATAATAGTGTGCATATGTCAATCCCACCCTCCTTATGCCATCCCCTTCCATGTTTCCCCTTTGGTAGCCATAAATTTAGTTTCAAAATCTTTTGAGTCTGTTTCTATTTTGTAAGTTCTTTTGTATCATTTTTCATTGGATTCTACATAGTAGTGATCTTGTATGATATTTGTCTTTATCTGACCTACTTAAAGTATGATAATTTCTAGGTCAGTCTGTGTTGCTGCAAATGGCATTATTTTATTCTTTTTATGGCTGAGTAATATTCCATTGTATATATATACCACATCTTCTTTATTCAGTCCTCCATCATTGGACATTTAGGTTGCTTCCATGTCCTGGCTATCTTAAATAGTGCTGTGATGAACATTGGGGTGCATGTATCTTTTTGAATTATGGTTTTCTCTGGATACATGCCCAAGAGTGGGATTGCTAGATCATATGGTAGTTCTATATGTAGTTTTTTAAGGAACTTCTGTACTGTTTTCCATTAGTGGTTGCACTAGTGTAGGAGAGTTCCCTTTTCTCCATACCATCTCCAGCATTTTTTTTTTTTTTTAATCTTTTTAGGGCTGTACCCATAGTAGATTCCAATGCTAGGGGTTGAATTGGAGCTGTAGCTGCCAGCCTAAAGCCACAGTCACAGCAATGGTAGATCCAAGCTGTGTCTGTGACCTTCACCACAGCTCATGACAATGTCAGATCCTTAACCCACTGAGCATTTATTTTTTGTAGATTTTCGATAATGGCCATTCTGAGTACTTGTGAGGAGATACCTCATTGTAGTTTTGATTTGCATTTTTCTAAATAGTGATGTTGAACATCTTTTTCATGTGCTTTTTGGCCATCTGTCTGTCTTCTTTGGAGAATTGTCTGTTTAGATCCTCTGACCATTTAAAAATTTTTTTTTTGTTATAAAACTGTATGAGATGTCTGTATATTTTGGAGATTAATCCCTTATCGATCGCTTTGCTTGCAAAGATTTACCCCCATTCTGAAGGTTGTCTTTTTGTTCATGGTTTCCTTTGTTGTGAAAAAGCTTTTATGTTTAAATAGGTCCCATTTGTTTATTTTGTTTTTATTTTCATTACTCTAGCAGGTGGGTCAAAAAAGATATTGCTGCAATTTATGTCAAAGTATGTTCTACCTATGTTTTCTTATAAGAGTTTTTATAGTATTTGGTCTTACATTTAAGTCTTTAATCCATTTTGAGTTTATTTTTGTGTATAGTTTTAGGGAGTGTTTTAATTTCATTCTTTTGCATGTAGCTGTTTAGTTTTCCCAGCATAACTTATTGAAGGGGCTGTCTTTTCTCCATTGTATATTCTTGCTTCCTTTGTTGTAGATTAATTGCCCATAAATGTGTGGGCTTATTTCTGGGCTTTCTATGTTTTTTCCACAGATCTAATTCCTGTTTTTGAGCCAGTACCATACTGGTTTGATGACTGTATCATTTTAGTATAATTTGAAGTCAGGGAGCCTTATTTCTCCAGTTCCATTCATTTTCTTTCTCAAAATTGCTTTGGCTATTCAGGATCTTTTGTGTTTCCATACAAATTTTAAAAAATTTTTGTTATAGTTATGTGAAAAATGTTACTGGTAGTTTGGTAGTGATTTTACTGAGACTATAGATTGCCTTGGATAGTATAGTCATTTTGACAGTGTTGAGTCCTCCAATCCAAGAACATGGTATATCTTTTCATTTGTTGGTGTCATGTTTGATTCCCTCCATTGGTGTCTTATAGTTTTCAGAGTATAGATCTTTTGCTGCCTTAGGTAGGTTTATTCATAGGTATTTTATTCTCTTTGATGAGATGGTAAATAGGATTGCTTCCTTAATTTCCCTTTTCTGGTCTTTCATTGTGTATATGAATGCAAGGGATTTCTGTGTATTAATTTTGTATCCTGTAACTTTACTAAATTCACTAATGAGCTCTGATAATAGTTTGTTGATGAACAATTTCTCTATTTCTGGACATCAAGCTTGTTTTTAAAATTTCACCTTTTAAAATAATCCTGTAGTATAAGTAATTCCTTATAAATCTTTGCATCTTTGATTGTTTCCTTGTAATAGATTCCTTGGAAAACAACAGCAACAATCAAAGCACACACTTGTGCATGTGTACACACCCTCCTCCTCCTACAGCTGTTCTGATCTATCTAATCAAGACTTCCCAGCCCATAGGCTCCTAAAAACTTAGGACACCTATTGTCTATTCCCTTTGAAGGACCTCTCACTCCTGATACTAATTGCTCTCTCCTTC